>NC_141188.1:14242500-15492500 GCF_055505025.1 Bos grunniens
GTGTTTGTCTGCTTCTAGTTGCTATCAGTAAGTTAACACAAGATTCTGTATGCACAGAGGCAGTGATTCCTGAACATTTTAGAATCATTATAACATTTTATAGATTCAGCTAGAGGACTCTGGCTGATTATGATTAAACATACTGATACTAAATTACGTATTGATCTCATGAATATCAATGCACACAAAGAATCAAAGAGAACAATGTCTGTAACTAGAAGGCACATCTTAATTTTTGATGATAATAGGGCCAGTTTTTAGTGGAACATTAGGCAGAAGATTGGATTCTCTCAGCTGATTTTCATCATGTAGGAAATAGATTTTTTTTCCCTTTCATAATATTAGACATTAATTATAGAATATGTCTAATTTTCTGACATACATAGCTAGCAAAGGTCTTAAAAATACCTTAAAATTATTCAAATGTCTTAAAAATGAAACAAAATATTTTTCTCAGTATTTTATTAGAACTGTAAACATCACTTAAAATTGTTTCCATTTCTTTGAATGTTTACTGTTCAGTAAAAGAGACAGATGAACTGTACTGAATTCATCAAATACAAAACTTATAAAAGTTATTTTGAATAGAAAATATGTTGGATTAGAAAGAAAGACTGTGGGTCAGAATGGATGCTATTGTAGTATGTGACTTTGTACTCAAACTCTTAAGTAGCTTGAGTGTTTGTACCCTCACCAATATTTCCAAAGAAGGGGGTAAAGACTTCTGCAGTTTCTTCCAGCTCTAAAAATTATGTGATTCTATTATCTTATTAAAATCCACAGCTATATGAGAGGAAGATGCATTAGTGCAAGTGGGAAATGAGAAGCTCATAGAAGCCAGAAGCTCCATTTGATGATTCACACGTTCCCAGTCGTTATGTCTGCAGATCCACTGACTGATGTAGATACTTTATGTATTCTCAAACAGAGCCATCAGATGATGCAACATATATAAAGAACTACCTCTAAATTTTGAGCTGTGTGTTCGACTGATCTTGAGGAGACAATAAATAATGAAAAGATTTGTATTATAAGAGGAAGGACACTGTTCTTTATAAAAATAGAAATAAAGTATTACTTATTATTGCCAAATTGTTAACTAATATGAAAAACATTATGCCCTAGGGTTATTAAATTGATTAGAATTAGAATTGATTTGGAAATTATAGTGTAGAAAATGCATAAAGAACAGATAAGCATTTCTTAGAGCCTCAGATAGCTTCATAGAGCTTTTGTCTTCAAAGAGTTTCAAAAACATCACAATAGATTTAAATATCACAAGGGATTCATTCTCCTTTCTTCTCCATCATTTGGGTTTGCTACCAGAGTTCTCTGTGCCAAGTTAGAGAGGAAACCAACAAAGTTTATGGTGATAACAAGGTCAAAGAATTAACAAAAATGTAGGCAGTGTAAATAAACATAGCTCAATTGATTCAGAATTACCAGGTTCTTTCAGTGGCCTTATGGGCTTACCAATTACCTCAACTGTGGAATTCACTCTAAAGGTATATTTATAAAAGTAGGTAAATAGCAAAGGGGAAAATGCCTACTACTCTTCATGCTGTGTCTTAATATCCTCATTCAGATCTATTGATATTCTCAGGCAAATACTAAATACATTCAATACTAAGACTTAACTAGTGGAATTATATCAATTTTATATTGTAGCTCACTTTAACCATTGCATTTTATCCTTATTCTTTATTTAGAGATAAACACTGTGCCCACTGTCCTCAGTGGTCTTCACAAACTCTTCCTACTACAGAGTTATAAACATAATGCTTGGGTTTTGTGTTTAGGAAATGTTCATTGCTGTACATGAAATGATGCTGTCATTTAGGTTGATAAAAATCATCAAAAATAAATATTTTAGTTTCCTCAGTGTGTACGCCCAGCAGTGGGATTGCTGGATCATAAGGCAGTTCTATTTCCAGTTTTTTAAGGAATTTCCACACTGTTCTCCATAGTGGCTGTACTAGTTTGCATTCCCACCAACAGTGTAAGAGGGTTCCCTTTCCTCCACACCCTCTCCAACATTTATTTCTTGTAGACTTTTGGATCGCAGCCATTCTGACTGGTGTGAAATGGTACCTCATAGTGGTCTTGATTTGCATTTCTCTGATAATGAGTGATGTTGAGCATCTTTTTATGTGTTTGTTAGCCATCTGTATGTCTTCTTTGGAGAAATGTCTATTTAGTTCTTTGGCCCATTTTTTGATTGGGCATACACACTGAGGAAACCAGAAGGGAAAGAGACACAATCCCACTGCTGGGCATACACACTGAGGAAACCAGAAGGGAAAGAGACACGTGTACCCCAATGTTCATCACAGCACTGTTTATAATAGCCAGGACATGGAAGCAACCTAGATGCCCATCAGCAGATGAATGGATAAGAAAGCTGTGGTACATATACACAATGGAGTATTACTCAGCCATTAAAAAGAATACATTTGAATCAGTTCTAATGAGGTGGATGAAACTGGAGCCTATTATACAGAGTGAAGTAAGCCAGAAGGAAAAACACCAATACAGTATACTAACGCATATATATGGAATTTAGAAAGATGATAACAATAACCCTGTGTACGAGACAGCAAAAGTGACGCTGATGTATGGAACAGTCTTATGGACTCTGTGGGAGAGGGAGAGGGTGGGAAGATTTGGGAGAATGGCATTGAAACAGGTAAAATATCATGTATGAAACGAGATGCCAGTCCAGGTTCAATGCACGATACTGGATGCTTGGGGCTAATGCACTGGGACGACCCAGAGGGATGGTATGGGGAGGGAGGAGGGAGGAGGGTTCAGGATGGGGAGCACATGTATACCTGTGATGGATTCATTTTGATATTTGGCAAAACTAATACAATTATGTAAAGTTTAAAAATAAAATAAAATTTAAAAAAATAAATATTTTAGATTACTTGTTCAGAGTTTTGAAGTAACTGAGAAAATGACAGTGTAAGATTTTTAATATATCAATCTCCAACACATTTTTGTTATAAAAAGGCATATTTCATAATGAAATAAAAATTTAAATTAAAACAGAAATAGATCATAAATAAAATGTTTTACATGTTACAGAATTATGGTGTACAGAGGGCCTCTGTACAATTTTGTTGTTGTTGTCATTCATCCTAAGTTGTGTCCACCTGTTTACCACACTATGGACTGCAGCACACCAGACTTCCCTCTCTTTCACTATGTCCTGGAGTTTGCTCAAATTCATGTTCATTGAGTCAATGATGCCATCCAACCATCTCATCCTCTGTTTCCCCCTTCTCCTCTTGCTATCAATCTTTTCCAGAAAAAAGGCACTTTCCAGTGAATTGATTATTCACATCAGGTGGCCAAAGTAGTGGAGCTTCAGTTTCAGCATTAGTCCTTCCAGTGAATATCCAGGGTTGATTTCCTTTAGGATTGACTGCTTTGATCTCCTTGCTGTTCAGGGATTGTTGAGAATCTTCTCCAGCAACACAGTTTGAAAGCATAAGTTCTTTGGTGCTCAACCTTCTTGGTGGTCCAACTCTCACATCCATAGATGACTACTGGAAAAACCATAGCTTTGACAAGATGGAAATTTGTAAGCAATGTGATGTCTCTGCTTTTTAACACCTGCTAAGGTTTGTCATAGCTTTTCTTCCAAGGAGCAAGCATCTTTTAATGTCATGGTTGCAGTTACCATCCACAGTGATTTTGGAGTCCAAGAAAATAGTCTGCCCGTTTTCCCAATTTTTCCCCCATCTGTTTGCCATGAAGTGGTGCCAGGCTCCTCTGTCCATTGGTATTCTCCAGGCAAGCATACTGGAGTGGCTTGCCATTTTCTTCTCTAGGGGTCTTCCCAACCCAGAAATCAAACTCAGGTCTCCGGCATTGCAGGTAGATTCTTTACCAACTGAGCTATGAGGGAAGCCCTGAAGTGATGAAACCAGATGCCATAATCTTAGTTTTTGAGTGCTGAGTTTTAAGACAGGTTTTTTCACTCTCCTCTTTCACCTTTATCAAGAGGATCTTACTCTTCTTTGCTTTCTGTGATTATTGTGATATTACCTGCATTTCTGAGGTTGTTGATATTTGTCCTGACAATCTTGATTCTAGCTTGTGATTCATCCAGCCTAGCATTTTGAATGATGTACTCTACATATAAGTTAAATAAACTTTTTTCAGAATTTTCCATAGTTTGTTGTCATCCACACAGGTAAATGCTCTTATGTAGTCAATGAAACAGAAGTAGATTTTTAAAAAAAGAATTCCCTTGATTTTTCTATGTTTAAACAAATATTGGTAATTTGATCTACAGCCCCTCTGCCTTTTCTAAATTCAGCTTGTATATCTGGAATTTCTCAGTTTATGTATTGTTGAAGCCTAGCTTGAAGCATATTGAGCATTACCTTGCTAACATGACCAGAATACTGGAGTGGGTAGCCTTTCCCTTCTCCAGGGGATCTTTTCAATCCAGGGATTGAACCCAGGTCTCCTGCATTGCAGGCGGATTCTTTACCAGCTGAGCCACAATAGCATAATCATATTTTAGGGTTTGAAATAGCTCAGCTGGAATTCCATCACCTCCATTTTCTTTGTTCATAATAATGCTTCCTAAGGCTCACTTAACTTCACACTCCAGAATGTCTTGCTTTAGGTAAGTGATCACACCATTGTGATTACCTGGGTCATTAAGACCTCTTTTTGTGTCATTAAGACCTTTTTTGTGTGTGTGTAGTTCTTCTGTGTGTTCTTGCCACCTCTTTTTAATTTATTCTGCTTCTGTTAGGTCCTTGCCATTTCTGTCCTTTATTGTGCCTATTTTTTCATGAAATGTTCCCTTGATATCTCCAATTTCTTAAAAATCTCTCTGCTGCTGCTGCTAAGTCGCTTCAGTGTTGTCCGACTCTGTGCGACCCCAAAGACGGCAGCCCATCAGGCTCCCCCGTCCCTGGGATTCTCCAGGCAAGAACACTGGAGTGGGTTGCCATTTCCTTCTCCAATGCATGAAAGTGAAAAGTGAAAGTGAAGTCGCTCAGTCGTGTGCGACTCTTAGCGATCCCATGGACTACAGCCCACCAGGCTCCTCCGTCCATGGGATTTTCCAGGCAAGAGTACTGGAGTGGGGTGCCATTGCATTCTCGCTAGTCTTTATCATTCTATTGCTTTCCTCTGTTCCTTTGCATTGTTCTTCACAAGGCTTTCTTATCTCTCCTTGCTGTTCTCTGGAATGCTGCATTCAGTTGGCTGTATCTTTCCTTTCCTCCTTTACCTTTTGCTTCCCTTGTTTACTTAGCTATTTGTAAGGTCTCCTCAGAAAACTGCTTTGCCTTCTTGCATTTTTTTTTTTTTTTTTTCCTTTTGGGATGGTTTTGGTCACTGCCTCCTGTACGATGTTATGAACCTCTGTCCATAGTTCTTTAGGCACTCTTTCTGAGATCTAATCCCTTGAGTCTATTCATCATCAGCACTGCATAATCATAAGGGATTTGATTTAGGCCATACCTGAAAGGTCTTGTGGTTTTCCCCACTTCAATATAAGTCTGAATTTTGTAGTAAGGAGCTCATGATCTGAGCCAGAGATTCAAGCTCATTACATGTTTTGTGCATTTTATTTCTATCATTATTACATTATTAGAACAGTTCCACCTGATTAGATTCCATAGCTGGGGGACCCATACTGTAAGGTTAAAAAAAATTGCAATAAGACAATAATGAGGATGTAAAGACATATTTCATCATTAATCTTTTATTTTGAACATTTGTATTGCTATACTTGACTTTTGAGAGTGGAAATGGTGCTTCATCTAGAATGGGTTCAGTAACATGGAGATTACAGCTATTTTTCCTGGGGTAGTGAATTGTTTCTTAGTATAGAAAAATTGGAAGGAAGTTTAAAGTTCACGAAGTGCTAAATTTCCCCAATTCTTACCTTTCCAATCAGATGCTAGGTAATGGTTCCAGCTCTGGAAATTTACCCTAAATGCATTATATATATAAAATAAAGCTTCAAAGTTACTATAAAATTCCTAGAATTGCCAGGTGAAATCCCTGACTTTTATCTGTTAATTTGTTTGGTAATACAATGGGAAAAACATTCAAAATTCATATTAATTTTATGTAGAAGTTCAAAATTTTTATATTTTCACATATATTTTCTTTTTATAATCTTTTTTCAGAGCCAATTCCTAGTACTGTCAGTTATCATACTAATCACCTATTTTTGTAATATCTGTACCTGGATAAGTAAATAGGTCAGAGTTGGTGTGTTACCATAAATCCAAAGTAACACTGCAAATCTTTCACTCTGAGATAGAACTAAACTGACTGGATAGTTGAAAAGTTAAAGTTTAAAAGAAAACTCAGTTTTTTGGAAAACAATTTAAATCATAGGTGCATAATAAGTTATACACAGTCTATCTCTAATTTATTTACTTTTCTCCTTTAAGTCCAATTGCCAGTTAGTTTCCTTCCTTATATGCATCTACTTGAATATCTACCCTAATTTGTTTGTGTATATATCCTTGAAAATACAATTGCCATGTAAAATATGCAGCAATGTTAAGTGCACAAACACACAGAGTTTTAGGTAAGCTTTTATTTATTGATTTATTTGACATAAAGCATATAAAGACTTAAACATAAGACATGACACCATAAAACTTCTAGAAGAGATCATAGGCAAAACATTCTCTGACACAAAATCTGTACCAATATTTTCTTAGGTCAGTCTCCATGGCAAATATATATATAAACAAAAATAAAGAATGAAACCTACAAACTTACAAGCTTTTACCCATCAAAGGACACCACAAATAAAATAAAAGGCAACATACAGAATGGAAGAAAATATTTGTAAATGATGTGACTGACAAGGGCTTAATTTACAAAACATACAAACAATTCATAGAACACAACAGCAGCAAACAACCCAATTGAAAAATCAGCATCAGAACAAGTAGATATTTCTCCAAAGGAAAAAATATAAATGGCAAGCAGGCACAGGAAAAGATGCTCAACATAACTAATTATTAGAAAAAAGCAAATCAAAACTATGGTGAAGTACAACCTCACAGAGGTCAGAATGGCCATCATTAAAATGTCAACAAATAACAAATGCTAGAGAGAAAGTGGAGAAAAGGAAACACTCTTACACTGTTTTTGGGAATGTAAGTTGGGTACAGTCAGTGTGGAAAAGAGTATGAAGTTTTCTCAGAAAACTAAAAGGATAATAGCATATGATTCAGCAACTTCACTGCTGGGCATATATCCAGACAAGGCTAATTCAAAAAGATACATGAACCCTCATTTTCATAGAATAACTATTCACAAGAGCCAAAATAGGGAAACAACCTAAATGTTCATCAATAGATAAATAGATAAAGAAAATATGGTACATATATTCAATGGGATACTACTCAGTCATAAAAAAGAACAAAATAATGTAAGTTGTAGCAACATGGATACAATTAATAATGATCATACTAATTGAAGTGAGTCAGAAAGAGAAAAACAAATACTATATGATATCACTTATATTTGGACTCTAAAACATGACACAAATAAACCAATGAAACAAAAATAGACACATGAATATAGAAAACAAACTTCTGTTGCAAGGCAGAAAGATAGCATGGGAGGGTGGTATTGGAAGATGCAATCTAGGATGTATAGAATGGATAAACAATAAGATCCTTTCTACTGTATAGCACAGAAAACTATATTCAATATCCCATGATAAGTCATAGTGAAAAATAATATATATATAACAAAATACGTGTGTATATATATATATATATATGTATAACTGAATCACCACAGCAGAAATTAACACATTATAAATCAACTGCATGGCAAATAGATGGGGAAACAGTGGAAACAGTGGCTGACTTTATTTTGGGGGGCTCCAAAATCACTGCAGATGGTGACTGCAGCCATGAAATTAAAAGACGCTTACTCCTTGGAAGGAAAGATATGACCAACCTAGACAGCATATTAAAAAGCAGAGACATAACTTTGTCAACAAAGGTCCATCTAGTTAAGGCTATGGTTTTTCCAGTAGTCATGTATGGATGTGAGAGTTGGACTATAAAGAAAGCTGAGTGCTGAAGAATTTATGCTTTTGAACTGTGGTGTTGAAGAAGACTCTTGAGAGTCCCTTAGACTGCAAGGAGATCCAACCAGTCCATCCTAAAGGAGATCAGCCCTGGGTGTTCATCACTAAGACTGATGCTGAAGCTGAAACTCCAATACTTTGGCCACCTGATGCAAAGAGCTGACTCATTTGAAAAGACCCTGGTGCTGGGAAAGATTGAAGGCAGGAAGAAAAGGGGACGACAGAGGATGAGATGGTTGAATGGCATCACTGACTCAATGGACATGGGTTTGGGTGTACTCCAGTTGTTGGTGATGGACAGGGAGGCCTGGCATGCTGCAGTTCATGGCATCGGAAAGAGTCAGACATGACTGAGTGACTGAACTGAACTGAAATCAACTACAATACAATAATAAAAAAAGAATACAGATCTGCTGTGTTCCAACTCTTTATTGCTTCCTACATAGATAATCACCATATGACTTTTGTTAACATCGGTTACCTTTTATCTTTTTAAATTGCATAGGTAGATGCTATAGAATTTACACTTTTGTATCTGGTTTCCTTCATTCAACATAAGGTTTACAAGATTTGTCTTTGCTACATGTAGCATGACTCTTGGTCACCTTCATTTCTATATAATATTCTAGTGTATGTGCCTGTACAAAGAAATAGAGACAACTAATAGAATAGGAAAGACTAGAGATCTATTTAAGAAAATTAGAGATACCAAGGGAACATTTCAATCGAAGATGGGCACAATGAAGGACAGAAATGGTATGGACCTAACAGAAACAGAGGTATTAGGAAGAGGTGGCAAGAATAAGCAGAACTATTAAAAAAAAAATGATCCAGATTACCACGATGGTGTGATCACTCACCTAGAGCCAGACAACCTGGTGTGCGAAGTCAAGTGGGCCTTAGCAAGCATCACTAAAAACAAAGATAGTAGAGGTGATAGAATTTCAGCTCATCTATTTCAAATCCTAAAAGATGATACTGTGAAAGTGCTGCACGCAATATGCCAGCAAATTTGGAAAACTCAGCGGTGGCCATAGGACTTGGAAAGGTCAGTTTTCATTCCAATCCCAAAGAAAGGCAATGCCAAGGAATGTTCAACCTACTGCACAATTGCACTCATCTCACATGCTCACAAAGTAATGCTCAAAATTCTCCAAGCTAAGCTTCAGCAGTATATGAACTGAGAAATTCCGGATGTTCAAACTGGATTTAGAAAAGGCAGAGGAACAAGAGATCAAATTGCCAACATCCGTTGGATCATCAAAAAAGCAAAAGAATTCCAGGAAACCATCCACTTCTGCTTCACTGACAATGGTAAAGCCTTTGACTGTGTGGATCACAACAAACTGGAAAATTCTTAAAGATATGGGAATACCAGACCACCATACCTGCCTCCTAAGAAATCTGTATGCAGATCAAGAAACAACAGTTAAACTGCACATGGAAATCGACTGGTTCCAAATAGGGAAAGGAGTATGTCAAGGCTGTATATTGTCACCCTGCTTATTTAATTTATATGCAGAGTACATCATGAAAAATGCCAGACTGGATGAAACATAAGCTGGAATCAAGTTTGCTGGGAGAAATATCAATAACCTCAGCTATGCAGATGACACCATCTTTATGGCAGAAAGTGAGGAGGAACTAAAGAGGCTCTTGATGAAAGTGAAAGAGGAAAGTGAAAAAGGTGGCTTAAAGCTCAACATTCAAAAGACTAAGATTGTGACATCCAGTCCCATCACTTCTTGGCAAATAAATGGGGAAACAATTGAAACAGTGAGAATCTTTGTTTTCTGTGCTCCAAAATCACTTCGGATGGTGACCACAGCCATGAAATTAAGACATTTGCTCCTTCAAAGGAAAGCTATGACCAACCTAGACAGCATACTAAAAAGCAGAGACATTGTCAGTAAAAGGGCTGTCTTGTCAAAGCTATGGTTTTTCCAGTAGTCATGTATGGAGAGTTGGACCAGAAAGAAGGTTGAGTGTTGAAGGATTGATGTTTTTGAATTGTATTGTTGGAGAAGACTCTTGAGAGTCCTTTGTACTGAAGTGACATCAAACCAATCAATCCTAAAAGTAATCAGTCCTGAATATTGGTTGGAAGGACTGATGCTGAAGCTGAAACTCCAATATTTTGGCCACCTGATGGGAGGAGCTGACTCATTAAAAAATACCCTGATGCTGGGAAAGATTGAAGGCAGGAGGAGCAGGGGATGACAGAGAATGAGATGGTTGGATGGCATTACTAAATCAGTGGATATGAGTTTGAGCAAACTCTGGGAGATGGTGAAGGACAAAGAAGCCTGTTGTGCTATAGTCCATGAGGTCACAATGAGTTGGACATGACTGAGGAAATAAACAACAACAAATGTGTTTGTCTGCTTAGTTACTCAGTCATGTCCAACTGTTAGAAACCCTACTGAACTGTAGCCCACTAGGCTCCTCTCTCCATGGGATTTCCCAGGCAAGAATACTGGAGTCAGTTGTCATTTCCTTCTCCAAGGATTCTTTCCAGTCCAGGGATTGAACCCATGGCTCCTGTGTCTCTTCCATTGCATGCAGACACTTTACCTGCTGAGTATTGAGGGAGCCCATTTATTCTAATTTATAAATTATTCAATTCAGTATTACAGGAAAAGAGAGTCATTTCCAGTTTTTGGCTACTGAAAATAATGTTGCTAATGAATATTCTGGGATTTGTGTGTAATAATTTCATTTTAGAATTTAACAAGGGGTGGAATAGCAGGGACATAGTACATTTCTATGTTCTGCTTTAATAAATATTGTCAAACAGTTTTCCAATATATTTGTAACAATATAAAAGCCAAGAAACAGTGAATACATTTCTTGCCCCACATCCTTATCAATATTTTGTATCAACTTCCCCTACCGTTTTAGGCCTTTTGGTGGGTATGTAGTACTATCCCTTCTTCTTGTTTTTCAGTTGCTAAGTTGTGTCTGACTCTTTGGGACCCCTGTACTGCAGCATATCAGGGTCCTCTGTTTTCTATCTCCCAGAGTTTTCTCAAATTCATGTCCACTGGGACGGTGATGTTATCTCATCATCTCATCCTCTGCCACTCTCTTCTCTTTTTGCCTTCAATCCTTCCCAGCATCAAGGTCTTTTCCAGTAAGTCAGCTCTTCCAATCAGGTGGCCAAAGTACTGGAGCTTCAAGTTCGGCAACAGTCCTTCTAGTTAATATTCAGGGTTGATTTCCTTTAGGATTGATTGGTTTGATCTCCTTGTAATCCAAGGGTCTCTCAAGAGTTTTTCCTCTATTCCTTGTGGGAGATTTTAATTTTTTACATATGGCAATCTTAGTCCCGTGGCCACTAATCAAACTAGTGTCCCCTGCAGTGGAAACATGGAGTCTTACCAGTGTATTGCCAGAGAATTTCTTTGTATTTCTTTTTTTCTTTTTCTCTGATGACTGCTGCTACAGCAAAACTCTTTCCGTTGATAATTAGCCATTAAGATGTATCTTTTTTAGTGACATGCTTATAAGTGGGCTGATGTCCATTTTCAATTGGAATGTTTGTTTTTTAAAAATTGATATTTCTTTACAAATTTCTGGATGTAATTCCTATATCAGAAATATATATTGCAAATATATTCTCTAAATCCTGGTCCATGGCTTGTCTTTTTTGCTCTGTTGTTTCATTTGTAATATTTATGTTTCTCTCCTTTATTTCCTGTCAATATTGCCAGAAATTATCAATAAGATTAATCTTAAATTATTTTTTGTTTGTTAATTCTCTTTATGTACTGTTTTAAAATGGTATTAATTTTCTATCATTTTCCTTCTCAACATTTCTTACATAGAATTTTTTTCTTTTCTGTTTTTCACAATGAATAGTTAAATTATTGTTTTCCAGAAGACTTTCTACTTTAGCACATGCCTTTAAGAACACATACTCCCTTAGCATATTTTAAGCAATTCCACAAACTTTATTATGACATGTTGTCATTATCACTCAATTCACTTTTTTTTTTTT
Source organism: Bos grunniens (assembly GCF_055505025.1). NCBI lineage: Eukaryota > Metazoa > Chordata > Mammalia > Artiodactyla > Bovidae > Bos > Bos grunniens. The sequence continues at coordinate 14,254,602 of NC_141188.1, forward strand.
TTTTTCCTAACTTCTACTGAGGTTTCTTCCATGACTCATGGGTTATTTACATGTGTGTTTTGCTTAGTCTTCAAATAACAGGAGGCTTTCTAGATAGTTTACTGTACTTTTTACTGCTTAATATCTCTGTGATTTAAGATTTAAGAACAAACTGAGTTATTTCAATCCTTTGAGGTGTTTTGAAATTTATTTAATGGCTACCTCATGATCAATTTTGCTAAATGTTCCATATTTTAAAAATTACTAGGTATTTTGAACTAGCTCAAATTTATTAATTTGTTTAGATATTGTGCATCTGTGCTGATTTTTATATTTCTTTCAGTTATGAAAAAGTTTTGAAAAAAATTTCCTCTGTATGTGGATTTGTCTATTTCTCACATTGTTTCACCAACTTTGGCTTTATAGATTTTTGAAACTGTACTAATGAGCATGTAGAAATGTAGAAGCTTCATATCTTCCTAGTATAGTTATAAATTTATAATTTTTAAATATCCTGTATTATCTTCCAAATACCTTTTTGTTGGACTTAAAAATCTACTTATCTGAAATAGATAAGTAGAAAAATAAATACCTACCATTTTTCTGTATATTGTCACCCTGCTTATTTAGCTCACATGCACAGTACATTATGTGAAATGCAGAGTTGAATGAAGCGCAAGCTGGAATCAAGATTACTGGGAGAAATAGCAATAACCTCAGATATGTAGATTACACCACCTTTAAGCAGAAAGTGAAGAGGAACTGAAGAGCCTCTTGATGAAAGAGAAAGAGGAGAGTAAAAAAAAAAAAAACTGGCTTAAAACTCAACATTCAAAAAACTAAGTTTGGGAGACTAAGATGGCAGAAGGATAGGTGGATATGGAATACATCTCTCTCCATGGATACATCAGGAATATACCTTCAGACACAGAAATTCATGCAGAACACCAGCTGAAAGCATACAGGAGTGCCTGGTCAGTGGAAAAGAATATACAGAGTCATGCAAAACCCCATAGGATGAAGGAACTAGGGGGCAAAACCAGAGTGTTACTAGGACTGGACCTGCCCTCACTGGGTGGAAAAACTGATGCAGCGGTCCTATCCCGACAGCGGGGCAATTGTCTGAGTCAGAGGAAAAACATTTAAGGCTGAGAGTGAAACAGCTGATCTGTGGCAACCTAAATGGAACCGAGAATCAGACAGTCCTTGCTGCAGCCATATGTACCCTGGACAGTGACACAAGTCCCCTAGAAGGCACAGTGGCTGGGAGCAGGAGTTTGGGATTGTGGAGCAATTTCAGGGCAAGGGCTGCTGTTGACTGTGGAGAGATGGACAGAGGGGATGTGAGGGAGGAGACTGTGGTGGGAAATGCCTGTGGAGGAAAGCTAGGCAGCCAAGGAAGCAAGGTGATGCTGCTGAGTCATGTGTAGGGGGTGGAGCCATCACCATTGCCTCTCTCTCCCCACATACCAGCATCAGCAGCTGAACAACAGAGAGGCTGGCCCATCAAGTGCCTGACACACTGAACCACATCACCCACCCAGGGTGACCCTTTAAATGACTGATGGACCAATCTACAGAGTAGGAACCTAGCCAGGGTGCCCCTTTAAGTGCCTGACACACCAGTCTACAGAGTAGGACCCCACCCAGGGTGACCCTTTAAGTGACTAACACGCCAATCTAGAGAGTAGGACCCCAGTCAGGGGGGCCCGTCTATGTGCCTGACATGCCAAACAACAGATAAGGACCCCAGGCAATGGAACCCTCTAAGTGCCTGTAACCAGCAGAGCTATGGAGAAAGACTAGCCAAAGGGGCCTTCTGATGGCCAGCTACCAGGGACTCAAAAAAATACTCTGATAGGGCCATAACTCCTATGGCTGAGGCAGTCCATATCCCTGCACACTTGGCACCACCAGAGTCCCTGAAACCCAAGCAGCTGCACCACCTTTATGCTCAATCCTCACTGGGGCAGAGCTGCCATAGCAAAAAAAAACACAAAAAAACAGTTTTGTATCTATGTGTGCGGGGTCGCTTCAGTCATATTCAACTCTTTGCTACCCTATGGATGGTGGCCTGCCAGGTTTCTCTGTCAGGGGGTTCTCTAGGCAAGAATACTGGAGTGTATTGGGCAATACTGGTTGCCATACCATTCTACAGCACTGTATTTCCTGCTTTCCTAGCCACCAACTCTCCTGAGTACCTAGTGGTGCCAGAACCCCTGCGACCCAAGCAGCTACACCACCTCCACACTTGGCCCTCCCTGAGGCAGACCCAAGTCCTCCCAGGCAGCCTCAGGAGCAAACCCGAGTGGATGACCCACATGCAGAGGTGGAAATAAAACCACAATTGAAGCCCAGAGGCACTATGGCCAAGGAAGAAGACCCAAAACTTTCCCACTAGCTATACAAGCTGCAGATTAAATCCACACAGTCAACTTGGCAGATTCTGTGTCTGCAAAATATATAAAAGAACATTGAAAGCTCCCACAAAAGAAAACACGATAGTTCTGATAGCTGTGGACATTGGAGGCAATAACACACAGGAGTAGGACCAGATTAGAATATGAGCTGCCGCCACAGCAAGTCCAGAGACCAGCACAGTGTTGGAGGGCATCCTAGGGAGGTGTGGTGGACTATGACTCCCAGTGAGGGAAAGGACCCTGACAGCATTGACTCAAGATAAACATTTATTATTCTTATGTTTTAATTTGTTCTGTATTTTCTTTTGGATTTTTTCATTTTTTAAAAATTTTCCTTCCTCCACCCTATTGTAGTTGTCACTTTTATTGGCACTATGAAATCTAATTAAGCTTTTGAGTTTCTTTTTTTAAATCACAATTTGTATTGTTATAAACCTGTGCCCTACATTGGGCTTTTGCAGTTCTGTGGTTTTCCTTTTTTTATTTTCTCATTTTTAATTTTTTAAACCTATTATTATTTTTTCTCCATTTATTCATTTATTTGATTTTCCTACTGTTCTTTTCCCTTGCAGTTAATTTTTAATGTATATAAATCTTCTTTATCTAACTCTGTTTAACTTTGCCTTTCTATTTTTGCTTTCTTTTCTTTCTTTCCTTTCCTGTCAACTTATTTGTTAGTTTTGTTTTCATTACTTTATTCCCCACTTGGCATCTTACTTTAGTTTTGCTTTCCAGTTTGTGCTTTAGTTAGTCTTGTTCTTAACTGGTAGATGTTATTTTTGGTTTCCTTTGCTCACCAGATCAATCCATTGTACTTTATTTTTGTTGGACTGTTTTGATTTTGCTTATGGATGTCTATGTATACGGATATATTTCATTATTTTAATTATTATTTGCCTAATTTTGTAACTGCCATTTGTCTGGAGTTCATCTTTGGTGTCTCGTTTTTGGGTATGTGTTTAATCTCACTTAGTGCCGTAACAAACCACCTGTGGAATCTTCATTCCTGACCAGAGATCAAGCCCTGAGCCTTTGGAGAGAGAGCACTGACTCAAAGAGCCCAGACTACCAGAGAACTAACCCTAGGGAGTATCAAACAGTGAGAGCTCCCAAAAGGAAACCACTTGAATACAAGACTCATCATCGCCCAACCACCAGTAGCACCCTGTGCAGGATGCTGCATCCAAACAACAAAAAAAAACAAAAATACAAACCCAATCATCAACAGACAGGATTACCACCTCACTCAGCCCTGCCCATCAGAGGAAAAATAAAACAAAACTCAGCAAAAATCTCACCCTATACGAAGCTTACATAAACCAGTGGACCAGACATAGGAGGGCAGAAAACAAAAGGAATAAAGAATTCAACCTTAAAGCCTGGGAAAAGGAGGTCTCAAACACAGTAAGTTAAAAAAAAAAATGGAAAGGCAGAGAAATACTACACAAATGAAGGAATAATCTAGAAACACAGAAGTCCACATAAATGAAGTGGAAATAGGCAAACTACCTGAAAAAGAATTCAGAATAATGATAGTAAAGATCAAAACCCTTGAAAACAAAATGTAAGAATCAATTACAAATAGAAGAATTAAAGAATAAACACACAGAGACAACATAATTACTGAATCTAAAAATAGTCTAGAATGAATCAATAGCAGAATATCTGAAGCAGAAGAATGAATTAGTGAGCTGGAAGATAACATGGTGGAAATAACTTCTGAAGAGCAGAATAAAGTAAAAAGAATGAAAAGAACTGAGGATAGTCTCAGAGACCTCTGGGACAGTATCAAACACATCAACTTTTGAAGTATAGGGGTCCCAGAAGAAAAAGAAAAAGAAAGCGTATGAGAAACATTTTGAAGAAATTATAGTTGAAAATTTCCCCAACATGGAAAAGGAAATAGTCAATCAAGTTCAAGAGGTGCAAAGAGTCCCATACAGGATAAACCCAAGGAGAAACACGCCAATACACATGCTAGTCAAAAATGACAAGGATTAAACTCAAAGAAAGGATATTAAAAGCAGCAGGGAAAAGCAACAAGTAACATACAAGGGAAACCCCATACATTTAACAACTGATCTTTCAGCAGAAATTCTTCAGGCCAGAAGGGAATGGCAGGATATATTTAAAGTACTGAAAGAGAAAAATCTACAACCAAGATTACTCTACCTGGCAAGGATCTCATTCAAAATTGATGGAGAAATCAAAAGCTTTTCAGACAAGCGAAAGTTAAGAGAATTTGGTACCACCAAACCAGCTTTACAACAAACGTTAAAGGGATTTATATAGTCAGGAAATACAAGAGAAGGAAAAAGGTCTACAAAATCAAACCCCAACCAATTAAGAAAATGGCAATATGAACATATATATCAATAATTACTTTAAAAGTAAACGGATTAAATGCTCAACCCAAAAGACACAGACTGGCTGAATGGATATAAAAACAAGACTCATATATATGCTATCTACAAGAAACCCACGTCAGACCTAAAAACACTTGGGCACTTTAGAAGATGGAAAAAAATATATTCCATACAAATTGAAAGCAAGTGAATCCTGGAGTAGCAATCCTCATATCAGACAAGATAGACCTTAAAATAAAGAATATAACAAGAGACAAGGAAGGACGCTACATAATGATCAAAGGATCAATCCAAGAGGAAGACATGACAATTGTAATCATCTATGCACCCAAGATAGCATCCAACCTCAATACATAAGACAAACACTAACAGACACAAAAGGAGAATTTGACAGTAACACAATAATAGTAGGAGACTTTAACACCCCACTCACACCAATGGACAGACCATTGAAGCAGAAAATTAATAAGGAAACACAAGTCTTAAGTGATACATTAGATGAGATGGATCTCATTGATATATTCAGGACATTCCATCCAATGCAGAAGAATACACCTTCTCAAGTGCCCATGGAACATTCTCCAGGATAGACTACATCTTGCATCACAAATCAAACCTCAGTAAGTTGAAGAAAATTGAAATTGTTATCAAGCATCTTTTCCGACTACAATGCTATGAGACTAGATATGAATTACAAGAAAAAAAAAAACTGTAAAAAATACAAACACAAGGAGGTTAAACAATACGTTTCTAAATAACCAACAGGTTACTGAAAAAATCAACAGGGAAATCAAAAAAAAATCTAGAAACAAATGACAATGAAAACATGGCAACTCAAAACCTATGGGATGCAGCAAAAGAAGTTCTAAGAGGGAAGTTTATAGCAATACAATATTACCTCAAGAAACAAGAAAAACAACAAATATACAACATAACTTTATACTTAAAACAACTGGAAAATGAAGAACAAAAAATTCAAAAATTAGCAGAAGGAAAGAAATCATGAAGACCAGAGCAGAAATAAATGAAAAAGAAAAAATTGTAAAGATTAATAAAACTTAAAGCTGGTTCTTTGAGAAGATAAACAAAATTGACAAAACTTTAGCCAGACTCATTAAGAAAATAAGAGAGAAGAATCAAATCTACAAAATTAGAAGTGAAAAAGGAGAGGTTACAAAAGACAATGCAGAAATACAAAGGATTATAAGAGACTATTATGAACAACTTCATGGCAATAAAACAGATAACCTGGAAGAAATGGGCAGATTCTTAGAATAGTTAAGTCTTCCAAGACTGAACCAGGAAGATCTAGAAATAATGAACAACTCAATTATAAGAATTGAAATTGAAGCTGTGATCAAAAATCTCCCCCAAAGCAGAAGTCCAGGCCCAGATGGCTTCGCAGGAGAATTCTATCAAACATTTAGAGAAGAGCTAATGCCTGTCCTTCTAAAACTCTTCCAAAAAACTGCAGATGAAGGAACACTTCCAAACACATTCTATGAGGCCACCATCACCGTGACACCAAAACCAGACAAACACAACAACCAAAAAAATAAAACTACAGGCCAATATAACTGAGGAACATAGATGCAAATATCCTCAACAAAAGTTTAGCAAACAGTATTCAACGACACTTTAAAAAGCTCATACACCATCAAGTTGGGCTTATTCCAAGGATGCAAGGATTCTTCAATATATTCAAATCAATCAATGTGATACACCATATTAACAAATTGAAAGATAAAAACCATATGAGAAACTCAATAGATGCAGAAAAAGCCTTTAAAAAATTCAGCCCCCATTTGTGGTTAAAACTCTTCAAAATATGGGCATAGAAGAAACCTACCTCAAATTGTAAAGCCCATATATGATGAGCCTACAGCAAACATTATTCTCAATGGTGGAGAAAATTAAAGCATTCCCCCCAAGATTAGGAGCAAGACAAGGGGGTCCACTTTCACCACCATTATTCAACATAATTTTCGAAGCCCTAGCTACAGCAATCATGGAAGAAAAATAAATAAAAGGAATCTAGATTGGAAAAGAAGTCAAACTCTCATTGTTTGCAGATGACATGATACTGTACATAGCAAACCATAAAGATAGTATAAGAAAATTACTAGAGCTAATCAGTGAATTTAGCAAAGTTGCAGAATACAAAATCAATACATAGAAATCACTTGCATTTCTACATATCAAAAATGAAAAATCAGAAAGGGAAATTAAGGAATCAATCACATTCACCAAGAAGAAGAATAAAATATCTAGGAATAAACTTATCTAAGGAGACAATAGAACTGTACATAGAAAATTATAAGACACTGATGAAAGAAATAAAAGAGAACATAAACAGATGGAGAGATATTTCATGTTCCTGGGTAGGAAGAATCAATAGTGTGAAAAATGACTATACTACCAAACACAATCTACAGATTCAACGTGATCCCTGTCAAATTACCAATGAAAAATTTCCACAGAACTAGAACAAAAAATTTCACAATTAATATGGAAATATAAAAGACCCTGAATAGCCAAAGCAGCCTTGAAAAAGAAGAATAGAGCTAGAGGAATCAACCTTCCTGACTTCAGATTATACTACAAATCTTCAGTCATCAAGACAGTATTCAGTTCAGTTCAGTTCAGTTCAGTTGCTCAGTCATGTCTGACTCTTTGCGACCCCATGAATCGCAGCACGCCAGGCCTCCCTGTCCATCACCAACTCGTGGAGTTCACTCAGACTCATGTCCATCAAGTCAGTGATGCCATCCAGCCATCTCATCCTCTGTCGTCCCCTTCTCCTCCTGCCCCCAATCCCTCCCAGCATCAGAGTCTTTTCTGATGAGTCAACTCTTCACATAAGGTGGCCAAAGTACTGGAGTTTCAGCTTTAGCATCAGTCCTTCCAAAGAAATCCCAGGGCTGATCTCCTTCAGAATGGACTGGTTGGGTCTCCTTGCAGTCCTAGGGACTCTCAAGAGTCTTCTCCAACACCACAGTTCAAAAGCATCAATTCTTCAGCGCTCTGCTTTCTTCACGGTCCAACTCTCACATCCATGCATGACCACTGGAAAAACCATAGCCTTGACTAGATGGACATTTGTTGGCAAAGTAATGTCTCTGCTTTTCAATATGCTATCTAGGTTGGTCATAACTTTTCTTCCAAGGAGTAAGCATCTTTAATTTCATGGCTGCAGTCACCATCTGCAGTGATTTTGGAGCCCCCCAAAATAAAGTCTGACACTGTTTCCACTGTTTCCCCATTTCCCATGAAGTGATGGGACCAGATGCAATGATCTTAGTTTTCAGAATGTTGAGTTTTAAGCCAACTTTTTAACTCTCCTCTTTCACTTTCATCAAGAGGCTTTTTAGTTCCTCTTCACTTTCTGCCATAAGGGAAAGACAGTATAATACTGCACAAAAACCGAAATACAGACCAACTGAACAAGATAGAAAGCCCAGAAATAAACCCATGCATCTATGGGTACCTTATTTTTGACAAAAGAGGCAAGAATAAAGAATGGAGCAAAGATAGCCTCTTCAATAAAATGCTGCTGGGAAAACTGGACAGCTACATGTAAAAGAATGAAATGAGAACACTTCCTAACACCATACACAAAGATAAACTCAAAATGGATTTAAGACCTACATATAAGATCAGAAACTATAAAACTCTTAGAGGAAAAAATAGGTAGAACACTCGATGACATAAATCAAAGTAAGGTCTCCTATGACCCACCTCCTAGAGTAATGGAAGTAAAAACAAAAGTAAAGAAGTAGGACCTGATTAAGCTTAAAAGCTTTTGCACAGCAAAGGAAACTATAAGCAAGGTGAGAATAGAACCATCAGAATGGGAGAAAATAATAGCAAATGAGACAACTGACAAAGGATCAGTTTCTTAAATATACACACAGCTCATACAAATAAATACCAGAAAGGAAAAAACCCAATCAAAAAGTGGGAAAAAGACCTAAACAGACATTTCTCCAAAGAAGACATAGAGATAACAAACACATGAAAGGATGCTCAACATCAGTCATTATTAGAGAAATGCAAATCAAAACCACAATGAGTTATCACCTCACAGCAGCCAGAATGGCCATCATCAAAAAGTCTACAAACAAATGCTGGAGAGGGTGTGGAAAAAAGGGAACGCTCTTGCACTGTTGGTGAGGACGTAAGTTGATACAGCCGCTATGGAAGACAGTATGGAGATTCCTTAAAAACTAGAAATAAAACCACCATATGACTCAGCAATCCCACTCCTAAGCATATACTCTGAGGAAACCAAAATTGAAAAAGACACATGTATCCCGTTGTTCATTGCAGCACTATTTACAATGGGTAGAACGTGGAACCAATCTAGATGTCCATCAACAGTTGAATGGATAAAGAAATTTTGGTACATATACACAATGGAATATTACTCAGTCATGAAAAAGAAACACACTTGAGTCAGTTCTAATGAGGTGGATGAACCTAGAGCCTATCATACAGAGTGAAGTAAGTCAGAAAGAGAAAGATAAATATCATATATTAACGCATGTATACTGAATCTAGAAAAATGGTACTGAAGAATTTATTTACAGGGCAGCAATGAAGAAACGGACATAGAGAATAGACTTATGGATTTGGGGAGAGAGGAGAGGGTGAGATGTATGGAGAGAGTAACATGGAAACTTATATTACCATATGTAAAATAGAGACCCAATAAGAATTTTCTGTATGTCTCAGGAACCTCAAACAGGGGTTCTGTATCAACCTAGAGGGGTGGGATGGGGAGGGAGATGGGAGGGAGGTTCAAAATGGAGGGGATATATGTATACCTACGGCTGATTCATGTTGAGGTTTGACAGAAAACAACAAAATTCTATAAAGCAATTATACTTCAATTAAAAAATAAATTAATTAAATAAAAAACAAACAAGATCATGGCATCCGGTCCCATCACTTCATGGCAAATAGATAGCGAAACAATGGAAACAGTGACAAACTTTATTTTCTTGAGCTCCCAAATCACTGCAGATGGTGACTGCCGCCATGAAATTGAAATAAGCTTGTTCCTTGGAAAAAAAGCTATGACCAATCTAGACAGCATATTAAAAGCAAAGACATTACTTTGCTGACAAAAATGAAGTCAAGGGAAATGAAAACATTGGTGCCAGGAAGATAATGAATAAACATAAAACTTGTGGAATATTTGGAGGGAGCATTAGTGGAAGGCTTTGGTTTATCTCTTTTGGGAATTGTTGGCATGTAACCAAGGATATGTCAACCTGACTTAAAGGATTTAATTAGAGATAGTGGTATAAAATTTTAAATTAATATGAATGCATGAGTGCTGTTGTCAGAAACTTCGTAGTTAAAAATGAAACTCTCTTAAACAGGAGAGAAGTTGTGGACAGCTCATAGGAGAAGGAAGAATGCAAATCTGAGTATATCATACTGAATCTGCAGTTATGAAGAAGAGGATAGATAAGATGGCATGAAAAGGATAGAGAGTGATGGCTATGGAATAGTGCTGACCAAGCTTGGTAGAAAATACCAAGGAAAATACATAAGATTGTAATTATGATTTTAAAAGTTTCTTCCCAGTTCTAAATGAAGGGCTGTCTATTTCTTCTATAGTCTGTAAGCATCATGAGAGCAAGCTCTTTTCTATCATCTTTACTAGCATAGATTCCCTACCTAGATAAAACTTAAAAGGTATGACATCTTTAAGAAGGATGCATTGAAAGAAAGAAAAGAAGAGAGTTTATAAGATTTTATTTTGGTTTAAGCTAAACAGTTAGAACTGGACATGGAACAACAAACTGGTTCCAAATAGGAAAAGGAGTATGTCAAGGCTGTATATTGTCACCCTGCTTATTTAACTTATATGCAGAGTACATCATGAGAAACGCTGGGCTGGAGGAAGCACAAGCTGGAATCAAATTGCCAGGAGAAATATCAATAACCTCAGATATGCAGATGACACCAGCCTTATGGCAGAAAGTGAAGAGGAACTAAAAAGCCTCTTGATGAAAGAGGAGAGTTAAAAAGTTGGCTTAAAGCTCAACATTCCGAAAACTAAGATCATGGCATCTGGTCCCATCACTTCATGGGAAATAGTTGGGGAAACAGTGGAAACAGTGTCAGACTTTATTTTTTTGGGCTCCAAAATCACTACAGATGGTGACTGCAGTCATGAAATTAAAAGACACTTACTCCTTGGAAGAAAAGTTATGACCAACCTAGATAGCATATTGAAAAGTAGAGACATTACTTTGCCAACAAATGTCCATCTAGTCAAGGCTATGGTTTTTCCTGTGGTCAAGTATGGATGTGAGAGTTGGACTGTGAAGAAGGCTGAGCGCAGAAGAATTGATGCTTTTGAACTGTTGGAGAAGACTCTTGAGAGTCCCTTAACTGCAAGAAGATACAACCAGTCTATCCTAAAGGAGATCAGTCCTGGGTGTTCATTGGAAGGACTGATGCTGAAGCTGAATCTCCAGTACTTTGGCCACCTCATGTGAAGAGTTGACTTATTGGAAAAGACCCTGATGCTGGGAGGGATTGAGGTCAGGAGGAGAAGGGGACGACAGAGGATGAGATGGCTGGATGGCATCACCTACTTGATGGACATGAGTTTGGGTAAACTGCGGGGGTTGGTGATGGACAAGGAGGCCTGGCGTGCTGCGATTCATGGGGTAGCAAAGAGTCGGACATGACTGAGCGACTGAAATGAACTGAACTGAATGAGCTTTTCAATCATGAGCTATCAGAGACCAGTTTAAGTTGGCACATAGTAAGTGCTGAAGAGTTTGAAGAAAAACACATATAGAAATGATTTATTTGAAGGAATTTCTGCAATACTAATTGGGAAAGCATTTGTCTTGTAGGATGCTTAACTTGGGTGTGCTTGGAATACAAACCTATCCTGTTAACATTAGAGCTAGTATTCTTAAGAGAATGATGTGAAACATTAAAATAATTATCCATTATCAATTACTTCATTTTACTCTACCTGCAGACTAGTAAAATGCCTTTGTATTATTAATCTGAGTACTATGAAAAATTACTGAATGCTGACAATCATTGAAACATTTTCACAACCTTTTGAAATTTTCTTTTGCTTAGCAGGAATTTCTAAACACATCTACCAATAATATTTTTAAGGAAAGGAATGGAAAAATATAGACTTATTTATATAATTAATAAACCATACAAAGTTTGTAAATTAATCTAAAATAAAAAAGTAGATAAAGTGAACTAAAAATCTTATAATCATTTAATTATTTATCTTTAAAATCAACTAGATTTCTTAAAACCAAATTGAATTCAAATGTTTTATTCACTGCTTATCAAAGTATATATACATGCATGCTAAATTGCTTTAGTCATGTCCAATTTTTTTTTGACCCTATGAACTGTAGCCTGCCAGGCTCCTCTGTCCATGAGATTTTCCAGGCAAGAACACTGGAGTGGGTTGCTATTTCCTTCTCCAGAGCATCTTCCTGACCCAGGGACCAAACCTGTGTCTCTTATGTCTCCTGCATTGGCAGGCAGATTCTTTACCACTAGAGCCACCTGGGAAGCCCCATATATACATATCCGTATACATATTCATAATCAGAAATAAGGTAGGGTAAACACTGAAGCACTTTATCAGTCAAAGAATCACTCTGAAGTAAACAATGCCACTTGTACAGATAGGTTTGCCTTACTCAGGACAGCGACTTACTTGAGACTGTGTGTTTTGGGTAGCAATTAGGTGGTTACCTAGCAACAGCCCCTCCTTTCAAATCAATGCTGCAAGAATGGTATTGTTTATGTCAGAGAATTGATTACTTGTTTGCTGGATATAAAGAGAACAATGTAATATGGTGGTAGGGTGTGAATCTTAATCATAAGAAACTTACAGGGTTTCCTCTAAATTGGTTCAGCTTCCACTCCTCATCCGATGCTACTGGAAATTTGTTTGAAGAGATTAGATAATGGTTAATATGCTGCTTATCAAATGAAAATGAAGAAAACATCTGATATTTAGTTAATAACATTGATTTTCAGTTTGCTTTTAAAGCAAACAATGAAAGAGTTACTACATTCACAATAGCATTAGCTCTGGGCAAGATGTAATTTTATCACATTGTGTCCTCAGAAATGAGACAACCCAGGGTAGGGTGGGGTTCTGTTTAAAGAGAGCTCTGGGGTCATTTAAGGAGAGTTTGAACAATCTAGACAGGTTTTAGATGGTAGCATTTTACCACCAGAAGGTAAAATTACAGAGATATTAACTTGCGGCCAACATATACATAAAGTACTCATGTTTACAAGTGAGTATAACCATTTGGTATTAATAACTTAGATAGAAAACATATTTTAATAAACCTCATACCATAAATGTATCACAAATAAATGCCACTCTTTCATCTATCTAATGGATATTTATTCATAGGGACAATCTCACCAGTTGCATGCAAAGTCAAGGAAGCAAGTAATCTAAATGAAATGGAACAATAAGGCCAGAAAACACAGACTTTGATAATGGAAAAATTGAATACAGTAAATTAGCTTGTATGTTTTCATAGGAAGAAGATATAAAGTAAAGAAAAAAATCTGTTAGGAGAATGTTAAAATGCCAAGTATGTGGGCGTGAGTAGAAAAGGAAAGAAGAGGGACTTAGGTTTATAAAATTTTCCATGATGCAAAAGTACTGAGCCAATTTCTCCCCAGACACAGTCCTGACGTTCAGAGCCAGCTGCTTGCCAGTACGCAGCAACCTGTCATGTTACAGTAGCTTTCTGAGACTCACCCGATACTCATTCCTCCCCCATCCCACAGCACACTGAATGTCATTTTCTCACTGAGTCCCAGAGCAGAGAAATTCCTTGTGGAGCAATAATTGACAGTTGAAGTTACAGCCTGAGTTCTCTTCTTTGGAAAATTGTTAACATTTGCTTTAAAAAGGCACAGTCTTCAGATTAAAATTAATCAGAATCTAACAACATATTTTCCCAGTTCCTCAACTCTGGGGATATCAGTAGTTTAGAAAAGTAATACGTTTTCCTTTGAAAATAACCGATAATTATTGTTGTCATTTTAGATTGTGATGTTATTCTTGTAGCTATTTTGAATAAACCTGTTAGAAGTCAGGGATTTTAACCAGAAATATCCTTTCCAAAACAATCTCAATACATGCAAAAGTCATAACAGAGTGAGTCTGAATGCAGAAGAGATTATTCCCATATGTTCCTAAGTAATTTAGCTGGTCAAAAGTCAAATATTAAAGGAAGAGAGCTGAGAGAAAGATTGAGCAACAGAATCATCAAAATGTTTAGACTAATAATTTATTAGAAAATAAGTGATAATGATAGGAAAATTTATTCCAAATGAATCAATATGCAGTAAATTTTCTAATACAGGTGTAATATATCAAAAAAAATTTAAATAGCAAGAAAGTATAGATTTTCATTTTATAAGGGATCATTTATGTAGAAATTTATCTCCTTACTCTTCCCTCAAATCGCTTCTGTAAATTATATTATTCTGATAACACAGACATATTTTTTCACTGATCTAGATGATCAGGAGATTTTTACGTTAGGAATTGACATTGATGAGTTTCAGGACTCATCTCTATGTGTCTCTGAGCCCCCACAGAACAGCAAACTAATCTCCAGTAGTCCAACAGTTAAAATAATTGATGAAGTGTGTGTTGAAATCCCGGGAGAGAAGGGAGGAAGAAAGAATGAAGGGGCAGAGGAGTGGCTTGGAGAGAGGAGGGGAGGTGCTGATTTCACCCTGTAGCGTCAGGATTGCGTCAATTCGTGTTTCAGCCACGTCTAGAGTCTCGGAGACAAGCTTCTCTAACGAGCCAAAACAGGAACAGGGCTGGAAAATCACTGTGTGAGGGCGAGTGGACCTCTCTCGCTGCCTCTTCCCCACTCCCGGCTTAGGTCCCCTGAGCTTTGCACTGTTGTTTCCAGCGCTAGGAAAAGCCCCCGTCCCCTCAGATCGAGGCAAGTGAACCAAGCCAGAGGGTTTCCGTTCAGCACCTCGGACAGAATACGCAACAAAAAATGGCTCCGATCTCTACCAGCCGGGAAGAATTTGGTAAGCAAGTTACTCAACTTACAACTGCGATTGTTCCTTAAATACGCTGGTGTGTGTGTGTGTGTGTGTGTATGTGTTTCCGTGGGATGTTGATAATAGATTCCCCAGGTAAACTGAAAGCAACATGAGAACTGTAAAACGGCAATAGTGGCTTACCTCTGTGGTTTCTCTCTTGATTATTTTTCTCCTTAAAATTGCTTTATGCTAGCGCGATTTTACATCCAAGAAGTTCCTAGTTATCCAGGTATCCCTGTAAATTGCAGCACGTGCTAAGTAAAGAAAAGAGATCTGTTTGCTTGCTGGTTTCATTAATTCTGTAGGTGATTTTTATTTGCATGAAAACCTGTATTTAACTAATTAGGGGAAGCCAAATGGTTCTGTGATTACAAAGGGTTTGATCTCAATATAAAATAACTTGACTAATAGGGCATTTAGAATGTATGTTTTATTGCAGAATGTACCATAAGGTATTTTTTCTCTGCTGTTTTTCTTGTATACTTGAAATATGCTGCTAGTGAAAGACAGAACCCTACGATGCTAGGGTTAAATAGAGTATTCAAAATTAATTAGCTGAGCCCATTCTATTTCACAGGTAACCAGAGGCCAGAGAAATAAGGGAAAATTTGCAGGTCTGTTAGCTAAAAACTACTGGGAACTATACTTAAGACTTATATTTTCCCATTCAGTTTCCCTTTTCCTATATCTGTGCTTAACACCCTTACTCTCCTTCTCTGTTTTAGTGAAAAAAGAAGAAAAGAAAATATCAGAGATATTTCTTCAAATAGAAAAGTGTTATTTTAGGTTTCATTATATTCCAAAGGCAATATTTTGCTTTACATATATTCAGAAATATCAGGAAATTTATAGAAGTTTGTTATGAGACTGAGTGAAATGACAGATCTTTGCTTTCAAAAGTTTAGGGTCTTATTATTAGAGAATACATGGGGAGTAGATGAATCTTTGTATATTAAATATTTTGCCTTTTGACATTAATATTAAATGAGACAATATGTGATATATTCAGGAAGGAATTTCTTTCACAGCTATCCATTTGACTGATTGAGTTTATATTGTTGTAATATGAGATGTATTCCCAGTTTCTGATTGAAAATTAGAAATATTTGAATACTGAGGAATTTTCAGATGCTGTGCTAGTTAAAAATATGTTCTGGTATGGGTCATAAGTCTATTTAGAAAAAAAAATTCTATTCCTTTTTAAAAATTTTTTCTTTCTTCATTGTTTAAAGAATAAAGAATAGTTTGCTTTTGCTCCTTAGACTTGGATGATTAGAAAGTCCAGAAGTGTTTTGTTTGTATGTTTGTTTTTTCTCCCCACAAAGACTTAAACAGAAGGTAAAACTGAAAAGCTGATAGTAAGTTTAGCTAATGATCTTTAGGTCTCACCTCATTTTCTTTCTGTAGCATCCACTGGTTTTTCTATCTCGTGAATTCAAAGTATATTTTTCATCTCTACACAATTCAGTTTATTGATATAATTAAACTACAGAGTATTTTTCATTAATGTGTTTCCTGTTTTATCTTCTTTGGTATCTTTGCTGTTGTCATTTCCTAATTATATATTATTTGAGTTCAGTTTTGTGATTATGAAATAGAAGTTTGAGGGATTGAGGAGCAGAAAAACAAAAGACTATTCTTTCAGGGATTAGTTAAGCAAGCCTTAACCTTTTCCTGACTGGGACTTTTAACTTTATTATTCACTACTTGGGATGAAAAAATAGAATGCAATGGAGCCAAAAGCAGATATTATTACATTAGTTATATTAATTTTGATCATATTAAACATTGACTCAATTCACTGTATCCGTATATAGTAACACTGCTTTTACTTACACAGTGATATTAATCATTTGTTGGAGAATACGCTTACATATGGAACATGATAGGCTTCATGAATAATCAATGTTACATAATGTCAGTAGTTAATGTGCCCTCATTCAAGGAATGAATGCCAATTTCAATTTGATCACCATTTGCCATGTGGAAATGTGCTAGGAAAAAAATCAGTTATGGATAAAATTGAACTCTAAATTATCTCTACCCACTCTTTTCATTACATTTTAAGGGATGATGATTCATCTATAACCATTCTTTGAGTTTTATCCTATCTAGATAATCAATTTGTAATTTGGATAATTCAGTATTTATTTGAAGAATTTGGGGTAAGTATACGAGTTTGTAGTCTTACAAGTTGTATAATATTAATATTCTGTTGTTCACCTTTTTGTTCTTTTCCCCCTAATATGTGTACATTTCTTTCACTGTAATTTGGATAGAAATTATTAATGTTTGTGATAATTGCAGATAATGTTCCATCATTTCTCTCAGCATTTGAAGAATGTGGCTTAGAATTACATAGTAAGAACTGATGCTTCTGGAAAGCCTCAAAATATCAATGAAAATATTATGAGTACTGATTCATGTATTTGACTCTATTTGTCTCATGTTAAATGTGAAAACAAAGGTAGGTCATGATCATTTAGTATTCCCCCATCCTTAGCCTCAACCAAGTTTCATCCTTTCATTTTATTTATGAAAATTACTACAAGGAAGGATTTTCTGTTTATTCTCTATGTGGCACATCTGAGTTTTTTCCTGAAAGTTATATGAAATAGGCACATAATTCACCCAGAACAGTTGGAAAGCAATTCAATCTGTGCAACATACAGCAATTGCCAGCTTTAGGATGCTTTTCAAATAGGGTGTTTCCAACTCTGCTCCTTTAATGCATGTTATCGGTCATTTGATTTTTCAGATGAAATTCCCACAGTGGTGGGGATCTTCAGTGCGTTTGGCCTGGTCTTCACAGTCTCTCTGTTTGCGTGGATATGCTGTCAGAGAAAGTCATCCAAGCCTAGCAAGACTCCTCCGTATAAGTTTGTGCATGTGCTAAAGGGAGTTGACATTTACCCTGAAAGCCTGGACAGCAAAAAGAAGTTTGGAGCCGATGAGAAAAATGAAGTAAAGAATAAATCAGCGGTGCCAAAGAATTCATTGCATCTTGATCTTGAGAAGAGAGATCTAAATGGCAATTTTCCCAAAACAAATTTCAAAGCTGGCAGTTCTTCTGACCTGGAGAGCGTGACCCCAAAACTCTCTTCAGAAGGGGGAAAAGAGGTAGTTTCCCCCGATAGCTTAAAGTCCAGCACTTCTCTTACTTCAGATGAGAAACAGGAGAAACTGGGAACCCTCTTCTTCTCCTTAGAGTACAACTTTGAGAAGAAAGCATTTGTGGTAAATATTAAGGAAGCCCGTGGCTTGCCAGCCATGGACGACCAGTCAATGACCTCTGACCCATACATCAAAATGATGATTCTTCCAGAGAAGAAGCATAAAGTAAAAACCAGAGTTCTGAGAAAGACCTTGGACCCGGCTTTCGATGAGACCTTCACATTCTATGGGATACCCTACACCCAGATCCAGGAGCTGGCCTTGCACTTCACAGTCTTGAGTTTTGACAGGTTTTCAAGAGATGATGTCATTGGAGAAGTCCTGATTCCTCTGGCAGGAATTGAATTAACTAATGGAGAAATGTTAATGAACAGAGAGATTACCAAGAGAAATGTTAGGGTAATTAATTTTTAGTCTTTAAACATATTTATAAATAATCTTTTCTGTATCAAAAGGATTTTTATTAAAATGATGTCTTGTACATATCATCTTTGCCAAGTTTAACTAGTATTGATCATAATCAAATGGGAGCAGGGAGACAGATAGATGAAAGAAAATTTAACCCACTACTGAAATGCTTAAAATATATCAATGATATAAAATAAATAGGGACACTTTATAGATTTATTTAATATTTATATAACTTTAATGAATTTCTATCACAAGTATTTTGACTAAGACTGCCACTAAAATGCAGACAAATATTTCTTACTCATTGCAAGTTAAAAAATATGTATCAATGTTAGCATAATTGAAATTGAAAATTAAATCAATTTATCCTGAGTATTTGAAGTTGTATTGACTTTTTCATAGAATTGCTTCTTGAGGAAGAGGTACATCATTATATTGAATTATATTCACCCTTGTGTTGTATAACAGGAGTTACTCTGCTTTTGTAGTTACACTACTTTTGTAGTTCTAGAATTATTAGAAAATGATAAGACATCAATTAATCAAATTTAGTTGTATTTTTCCCTTAAATATGGAACTGACTCGATTCCAGCTGTGGTATTCTATAGAATACCATAAAGTTTGTTTTGACCACATCCTCACCTTTGTCTGTTCAAGTTAATGACAGTCAATATATAGAATTATTAAGTAGTTTGATACACCAGGCTGCTTAGTAGCACAATGGGAATAAAGATTTGTTTCCTATTCTTTTTCTTGGAGTGCTCATTCACACAGTTACCCCATAGTAGCTTTTTTTAATAAATATGTATTGCAGTTTTAGGAGCTCTAGTCAGCCATCATTCTTAGCTATAATCAAACTCCAAGTTACTTTTTGTTACTTTCAGTTAGAAATTGTACTTTGAGTTCTTGGTCATCTTATCTAATGTTAAAGTAAAAACAAGATCTAAATCTTATGTAAAAAATAAATTCTATGATACTATTCAAAGACAAAGCATGAAAAATTCCGAGTCAATTCTCTCCAATATTTAGCTCATTCCTTGGATTAAAGAAGGATTTGGGGTAGGGTTGGGGAAGAGAGTTCTAACTCCATTAGCCCTCGGGGCCAAGAGAACTGTGGGTGTCAGATTAAATTTCAGGTTTTCTGAATTCAAATTTTAATAATGTCTGTTCTAAAGGATTTGAAATAAAATCAAACTGAACATGAATCAATTGCCCATATACAGATATATTAAAATAATTAGATAATATTCATTACCATTAACAACTTAATTAAAGTGGAGAGTTAATTAAAAAGCAAAAAATTAAAAATACCTCTCTGTAAGCTATATTCTAAATATCCCCCTTAAAAACGTTTCTAGTGATGAGTGTGGCTAACTCATGAATTTTGACATTCTGCAGTACCCCAAAAGTCCACAAGATGGCAGATAGTTGTTCTTAGGAGGCGATGGCACTGCGTACATATTTTAGTTACTCTGATTCTTTAGCACATTAAAGTAAACTAAGGAATTGTACATTTAAATAACAGTGCTATTATACCACTTCAAATGTTGACAAAAGTATATATTTCAAAACTAAAGAATACTAAAAACATTTTTATATCTTACCTCTTTTTGTTTAGAAATCTTCAGGACGGGGTGAGTTATTGATCTCTCTCTGCTATCAGTCCACCACAAATACTCTTACTGTGGTTGTTTTAAAAGCTCGGCACCTGCCTAAATCTGATGTGTCTGGACTTTCAGGTAAGAATACTTTGAAAAACATAGGCTCAATGAAAAATGAGCTATATATTGGGGAAAACAGTTAACAACACTGGCCTATGATTTTTATTTACCCTTTATTCACAATTACAAATGATGTGATCGTTCTTCTGTTTCTCATTTTATGGAATAAAAGTGTGAGTCAATGCCATTAACAAAAAGAAGAAAACTAAGTAGTTCTAAAATACAAGACTCAGTTTGTATGTGATAGATGTCTGATTGAATAAAGTTGAAACATAAGGCAAAAAAAAATAAGCTATTAAGGAAAAGTTCTTAATTTTAATATTTTAAATGAGCCTGCTTAACCTTACACTTCTATTATTTTTATCTTTCCTTCAATTCACTATGTATCTACTGTCTGTTTTAAGAATTAGCTTTTAGTTTTGTGACTAGCTTTCACACACACAAAAAACTTTGCTATATGAGAAAGAACATGTGACCTATGGGTTAAAATGATCTGAGTTCAAACCCTAACTCTTCTGTTTCTTAGCACAGTAATCTTGGTTATGTTTCTTAAACTCTATACAAATTGGACATAATAGTACTTACCTTGAAGGGGATTGTAAAGACTGGATATATACATATATGTGTATATATATATATATTTTATTTATATATATACATATTCATTCATATATATGTATTTATTCATATATATAATGAAATATATATATTTCATTCAATATCACCTAGAGCTATTATTAGTTATAACTTTATAATTAAGTAATGGAAGCTGAAAACATGATCTTAAAGATATAGGTTAGGAAGCTAAAATGAACTCATGCAACCAGAATAGGGCAAAATAATGTAATTAAATATTTGACAAAGTAGCATTATCTTAAAATCCACAGGATACATGTGACACAAGGAATATAAATACAGGGTAACAGGAAACAAACACAGCAGGTGATTAAAGGACCACAGAAAAATTAAAATTGAAAAGGCATTGCCATTGTGAACTCTAAACGCCCATTGCCCCATCCAAAGGAGAAAGCAGAGAGGTAGAGAGACTTAACCAAAGTCAGACAACTGAGTAAGGTTCAGTTCAGTTCAGTTCAGTCGCTCAGTCATGTCCGATTCTTTACAACCACATGAATTGCAGCATGCCAGGCCTCCCTGTCCATCATCAGTAAGGTTAGATGCTGTGTAATGTTTTTTCCTTCTATTCCGTTCTTGCAAATGAGTTATTAGTAATCAGAATGTGTTAGAACATTCTCTTTCCTTCCCCTTTATGTCATCTCTTCATCCGGCCATTACAGTTCTTTCCTATCCTCTGTTATCTCTCATGTTTTGCATTCTTATTTTCAACTTGTTGACAAAAGAGAAGCCAAGCTTCATCCATATTTTCACTTCATTCTGACTCATTTTCATTATAATCACATTTTGCCAGTATGCAGTAATATCTAAGGGCACTATTATCTTGAGATCAGAGTTCCTGCCATGTTCTGCCAGTACATTATCTATTGTGTATCATTGCAGATCCCTATGTCAAAGTGAACCTGTACCATGCCAAAAAGAGAATCTCTAAAAAGAAGACGCATGTGAAGAAATGCACCCCCAATGCAGTGTTCAATGAACTCTTTGTCTTTGACATTCCTTGTGAGGGTCTAGAAGAGATAAGTGTTGAATTTCTGGTTTTGGATTCTGAAAGAGGATCCCGAAATGAGGTGATTGGGCGGTTGGTCCTGGGAGCAGCAGCAGAAGGAGCTGGTGGAGAGCACTGGAAGGAGATCTGTGACTATCCCAGGAGGCAAATCGCCAAGTGGCACGCACTCTGTGATGGTTAGCACCCTAGCTGTGATGAATTGGAACTTAACGATTTTTACTAGGCAAGGAGAAATTTTCCTTTTTTTCCCCTGACACGTGAGTGCAAACTTTTTGTTGTTGTTGTTAGAAATGGATTGAATTAGCAGAAAGTAACTGTAAATGTGTATCATGATCATTTCCTCTTTATTAGAGAATCTGGATAAATTTTCATAAGATATTCAATTTCCCCTGCAGGTTACCAGTGATATAAATAAAAAAGTACTTGAGCATTTTAGGAATACTGCTCTGTAGTCTCAAATTATGGATGTGGTGATGATCTCATTGAACCACATCACTAAAAATCAATGTGATTATCAGGATTTAGAAATGAAAAGCATGCCTTCTCTTATGAAAATTCACCCATTGTTTATCAAGTGGAGAAATAAATTTTTCTTTAAACCCAAAGATATTAAAGAAATGTTCTAGATTGCTTTATTAATTATTGATATGTAATTTACAAATAGCTTTCCTGATTATAAAAGTATATGATTATTGTTCTTTGGTCTGTAATAATTTGACACAACTTTATCATAAGAGAGGTAACTTGGGTTTGTTGAGGGAAAAAAAAAAAAAAGCAGTGAACAAAATGAGAAATCATTTTATTAAAGGGCTGAGTTGAGGACACTGTAGCCAAAATAGGATTTCCTCCCTCTGTGATTACATGTGAGTCAGATGTAAAATATAATCTCACATAACACTCATGGCCTTGCATTATTCTCTTCTTGTGACAAGACTCAATGTGGCCTAAGAAAGCCCTATATATTTTTGTGAAGTTGTTGAGTTGGCTAATGAGTAAAGAAATACACTTCAGCTACAAATCCAGTTAGAAATGCAGTTTTCTTAGAGGAAATACGTATAGTTTCTAAGGGTACATTCAAGTGTATCCCTTGAACACAGAGAGGTCATGGGTGACCGAGTCTTCATTTGCTTGCTCTCTCCCAGAGAGGACTAAGTTACTATTTCAAAAGAAATGAAGACAAAAAGTCAAAAAGTTTCAGTCATTGCTAGTTAGAAAATTTTACTTTAACCAACAAATTATAGAAAATTGTCATACGGCAAGCCTAATATACTTAACATATGTTCATACATAACAAATGTATGCTGCCAAATTAACACAGCAAAGTACGTTTCACTATCTTTTCTAGGCTAATTTGTCTTGAGCTCTTGTCTGTGGACCAGTTTATAAACTTGTATCTTGTACTGCTTTCCAGTACCAGGGCTCTGTGATTACTTGGAAAGAATTTACTTGAGGTAATGTCACTGTATTTGAGTGTTTAGAAAAGTAAGAGTGAAACTCAGGTACAGTTGAATTTTAAATATGCAAGTTAGAAATGAAGTCTACTGAAAAATTTACATTTTGAGTCAGGTTTTGTGTCAGTGCTCTAGCAGTTTTTGAGAATGTGTTTGATATCGCAGTGTTTGTAAAATCTATGACAGTACATTTTCCAAACAACATATACATACCTTTAATGATTATGCTGAAAGTAGGAAATGTTTTTTACACTCTGTATACAAAAATTGAAATCAACCCCTCTTTTGTGCTTTAAGATGATTTTGGAATTAAACGAGATTATTCTCCAATCATTGTTTTCATGCCATCACAAAGTCATGTCACAGCATCTTGGTCCACTCAGCATTTCTGTGAAATGAATTGTAGTCAGTATATGGTTTGAGTAAATCCTATGGCCTTTTTATGTTTGTATATTTGGTATCATGGGCCAAGAAATATAATATATTTTGAAGCCCTGAAACATTAAAAAATGTAAATCCTAAGTATCCTTCACAGTTGCCAGAGGTTAATGGTGGTACCAAGCAAAGTATGGTCATTGGAGGAGGGACAATAAAGCCAATGGAAAATAATTACAAAATGACAATAACTAACTTGTAAATAGTTTTTAGTTTTTTTTTTTAATTTAAAGTGTTTTTCACTGTGAAAAGTCAAGTAAAACTATTTGCAGTTACTGTTAAGTAAAGAGAAGAAAAACTAGAACAGAATTGAAGCAGGCAGAGGCACAGTGATCGCATTATCTTCTGAAAATTCTGTTTTATATGGTATTACAATATCAGTGTGATCTTGAATTCTGTTACAAATTCTGCACTGTATTAAACATATAAATTAATTGTTTGTCTTATTAGCCAATCTAACCACTCTAGTGGGGAGATGTCCATGTTTGAAGAACTGTGTAACTTAGTAACTGATTTGTTCTGATGCTGTAACTTAATCGAAGTGGTTTGGAAGGAAGCATGGTGTATGAGATGGTGTCTGTGCTTTTGTGCCAGCTCTGTATGATGTTTGTAAGATCATGTTTATAAAACATGAATAAATGGCTGCTTTTGCCCAACACATTTCAACTCAAACTTTTCTGTCAGTGGATTCTCTTCTTTCTTTCTAAGTTCTCAAGTTTCCCTAACAGGTCATCTGGCACAGATTAAGGAACATAATGACTTGGCACCAGGATCTCCACATATCTTGCTGTATTTTGGTTAATCTTCATAAAACTCATTCAGAACAGATACCATTATCTATCTACAGGAGAAAACCTTGAAGCTAAAGGAGCTTTGGCAGTTGACTCAAGTTCAAATGGATGGTATGTGAAAAGATTTCCTCATATCCTTCACTCTTCTCGCTATGGCAGGCCAATCTCCTCCAGGAATCCTCATAAACTGGCTCTGTTATATCCTTAAAATGGTTCATGCCCACATTCTTTAACTATTTCTTTATGTATTTTGTTCCCTTCATCATTTTCTATCACAATTTTTAAATTTAATCTTCCTTTTACTGTCTTTTATGATTTTATTTCTCACTTTAGTCTCTTTCATTACCTGTTTTGTTTTGGGGCTTCCCAAGTGGTACTCTTTACCACTTCCCAGGTGGTAAAGAATCTGCTTGCTAATGCAGGAGACATAAGTGACTTGGATTTGATCCCTGGGTCTGGAAGTTCCCCTGCAAGAGGGCATAGCAACCCACTCCAGTATTCTTGCCTGGAAAGTCCTGGGTGGCTATAGTCCATATGGTTGCATAGAGTAGGACATGACCGAAGTGACTTAGCACACATTTTATATTACTATCTTTTACTTGCTTTTTAATTTTTCCTACATCTTTTCATTGGATAGATTTATTTAGTAAAATGGTATTGAAATGGAAGTCTTTATCTCTTCCAAAGAAAGGTAAGAAAAAACCTGAGGACATATGCAGCGCTTCCTTTAGACACCAGCTAAAGTAAATGGAGCTATGGGATTAATCACAAGGAGGATCAGCCTTTTTTTTTTTTTTTAAACAGCACTAGTCTATATGGAGGTGTTCTGTATTATCATACTTGGATAAACAGCTTTGTAAATGTAATACAACCAAAATATGCTTCCATTATATTTTTGTTCTAAAGCACATTAATTGTATTGTGTGCCCATATATGTCAAAAGACTTAGTTGATAATTACATTTAAGTGCTCAAATATATTTTAGGCCTACTTAGCAAAAGCAACCAGGGACACTGAGGAGATTTTCTGTGAAATTAGTCATTAGAAAAATGCTGATTAAAACCACAATGAGATATCAACCACACCTTACTAGAGTGTCTAAAATCAAAGAGTTTGAACATGCCGAGTGTTGGTGAGAATTTTTTTGAAATTATAGCAGGTTTTTAATAGAAATTGATAATCTGATTCTAAAATTGATACAAATATACAAGTACCTAGAATACATGAAACAACTTTGAAATAAAGAACAAATGGTACAGGGCGATGGTGGCCTCATAGAACAAGTTGGGGAGCTTTCCTTCCTCTGCTACTTTCTGAAAGAGTTTGAACAGGATAGGTTTTAGCTCTTCTCTAAACTTTAGGTAGAATTTGCCTGTGAAGCCATCTGGCCCTGGGCTTTTGTTTGTTGGAAGATATTTTATCGTACTTAAGATTTTTGTGCTTGTGATTTATCTGTTCATATTTTCTCTTTTTTCATGGTTTACTTTTGGAAGGTTACACTTTTCTAAGGATTTGTCCATTAATTCCAAGTTGTCAATGTTATTGGCATATAGTTGCTCATAATAGTCTCTTATGATTCTTTGTATTTCTGTGTTGTCCATTGTATCTTCTCCTTTTTCATTGCTAATTTTATTGATTTGAGTCTCTTCCTTTTATTTCTTGATGAGTCTAGCTAATGGTTTGTCAGTGTTATCTATTCAGAGAAACAGCTTTTAATTTTATTGATCTTTGTTATCAGTTCAGTTCAGCCACTCAGTTGTGTCTGACACTTTGTAACCCCATGGACTGCAGCACACCAAGCTTCCCTGTCTATCATCAACTCCCAGAGCTTGCTCAAACTCCTGTCCATTGAGTCAGTGATGCCATCCAACCATCTCATCCTCTGTCATCCCTTTCTCCTCCTGTCTTCAAATTTTCCAGGATCAGGGTCTTTTCCAATGAGTCAGTACTTCGCATCAGGTGACCAAAGTATTCGAGCTTCAGCTTCAGCATCAGTCCTTCCAATGAATATTCAGGACTGATTTCCTTTAGGATGGACTGGTTGGATCTCCTTGCTGTCCAAGGGACTCTCAAGAATCTTCTCCAACAACACAATTCAAAAGAATCAATTCTTCAGCGCTCACTCTCACATCCATACATGACTACTGGAAAATCTATAGCTTTGACTAGATGAACCATTGTTGGCAAGGGAATATCTCTGCTTTTTAATATGCTATCTAGGTTTGTCTTAACTTTTCTTCCAGGGATCAAGTGTCTTTTAATTTCATGGCTGCAGTCACCATCCACTGTAATTTTGGAGCCCAAGAAATTAAAGTCTGTCACTGTTTCCCTTATTTCCCCACCTGTTTTCCCATGAAGTGATGGGACCGGATGCCATAATCTTAGTTATTTGAATGTTGAGTTTTAAGCCAGTCTTTTCACTCTTCTTTTTCACTTTTATCAAGAGGCTCTTTAGTTCCTCTTCACTTTCTGCCTTAAGGATGGTGTCATTTGCTTATCTGAGGTTATTGATATTTCTCCCAGCAATCTTGATTCTAGCTTGTGCTTCATTCAGCCTGGCATTTCACATGATGTATTCTGCATAGAAATTTAATAAGCAGGGTGACAATATACACCTTGATGTACTCATTTCCCAGTTTGGAACCAGTATGTTTTGCCACATCCAGCTCCAACTGTTGCTTCTTGACCTGCATACAGATTTCTCTGGAGGCAGGTAAGGTGCTCTGGTATTCCCATTTCTTTCAGAGTTTTCCAGAGTTTGTTGTGATCCACACAGTCAAATGTTTTGGTATAGTCAATAAAGCAGAAGTACATGTTTGTCTGAAATTCTCTTGCTTTTTTCTATGACCTTCGCTATAGTCTACCTCATTTATTTTCATATTTTTGCTCTGATCTTTATTATTATTATTATTATTATTACTTTTACGAACTTTGAGGGTTTTTTTTTATTGTTTGTCTTCTTTTTTTCTAGTTGCTTTAGATGTAAATTTTATTTGATGTTTCTCTTGCTTCTTGTAGTAGGTGTGTATTGCTGTTAACTTCCCTCTTAACACTGCTTTTACTGCATTCTATAGGTTTTGAATTGTCATATTTTCATTATCAATTTTTCTAGGTATATTTTGCTTTCTTTTTTGGTTTTTTCAGTGGTCTGTTCATTATTCAGAAGTATGTTTTTAGGCTTCATGTTTTTGTGTTTTTTATAGTTTTTTTTCCCATGTAGTTGATATATAATCTAATAACATTGTGATCAGAAAAGATGGTTGAAATGATATCAGTTTTTAAAAATTTACCAAGGCTTGATTAATGGCCCAAGATGGGATCTATCCTGGAGAATGTTCCATGTGCATTTGAAAAAAAAAAGTAAAATCTATTGTTTTTGGATGAAATACCATGAAGATATCTGTTAGGTCCAACTGGTCCAATGTACTGTTTTAAGCTTGTATTTCCTTGTTAATTTTCTGTCTACATGATCTGTCCATTGGTGTGATTAGGGTATTAAAATCCCTCAGTATTATTATGTTATTATTGATTTCCCTTTATTAGTTGTTAGCATTTGTCTTATGTATTGATGTGCTCCTATATTGGATATATATATTTATAATTGTCATGTCTTCTTCTTGGATTGATCCCTTGATCATTATGTAGTGCCCTTTGTCTTTTATAATGGTCTTTATTTTGAAGTCTATTTTTTCTGATATAAATATTGCTACTCCTGCTTTCTTTGGTCTCTGTTTGCATGGAACATCTTTTTCCAGTCCCTCTGTGTGTGTGTCTTATGTTTGAAGTGAATCTCTTGTTCACAGCATTATAGCAGTCCTATTTTGCATCCATTCAGCCAATATATGTCTGACAAAGTAGAAAGATGTATGTTTATCTTCTCCTACGAGAACCCCAAAATTACAACTAGCTGGTGCACAATCATTGACAGGAGAATGTTGGAACCCACCAAAAGAAGATAAGCTTCTTAGTCTCATCCATCAGAGGGCAGACAGAATGAAAAGCACAATCACAGAAAACTAATCAAAATGATCACATGGATCACAGCTTTGTGTAACAATGTAACAATGAGCCATACATGTAGAGCCACCCAGGATGGACAGATCATGGTGGAGAGTTAGGACAAAATTCTGTCCATGGGAGAAGGAATGGCAAACCACTTCAGCGTTCTTGCCTTAAGAACCCCATGAACAGCATGAAAAGGCAAAATTATATAAAATTGAAAGATGAACCCCCCAGGTCTGTAGGTGGCCAAAACGCCACCACAGAAGACAAGAGAAATAGCTCTAGCAGGAATGAAGAGGCCAAGCCAAAATGGAAATGATGTCCAACTGTGGATGTGTCTGGTGGTGAAAGTAAAACCCAATGCTGTAAAGAACAATACTGCATAGGAACCAGGAATATTAGGCTCATGAATCAAGGTAAATTAGACATGGCCAAATAGGAGATGGCAACAGTGAACATCAATATTTTAGGAATCAGTGAACTAAAATGGATGGGAAAGGATGAATTTAATTCAGATGATCATTATATCTACAACTGTCAGAAAAAATCCCTTAGAAGAAATGGAGTAGGCCTTGCAATACAATACAAAATGCAGTACTTGGGTGCAATCTCAAAAATGACAGAATGATCTTGATATGTTTCCAAGGCAAACCACTCAGTGTGACAGTAATCCAAGTCTATGCCCCAACACTGAGGCTGAAGAAGTTGAAGTTGAATCATTCTATGAAGCACTATAAGACCTGCTAGAACTAACACCAAAAAAAAAAAAAAAAGAAAAGAAAAAAATGTCCATTGCACCATATGGGACTGGAAGGCAAAAGTAGGAAGTAAAGAGAGACCTGGAGTAACAGGCAAGTTTGGCTTTGGAGTACAAAGGCTAACAGAGGGGCAAAGTCTAACGGAGTTTTACCAAGAGAACAAACTGGTCATAGCAGACATTTTCTTCCAATAACATAAGAGATGACTCTACACATGGATATCACCAAATGGTCAATATTGAAATTAGTTTGATTATATTCTTTGCAGACAAAAATCAAGATGCTGTATACAGGCAGCAAAAACAACATGTGGAGCTGACTGTGGCTCAGATCATGAGCTCTTTGTTGGAAAATTCAGACTTATATTTAGAAAGTAGGGAAAACCACTAGGCCATTCAGGTATGACCTAAATCAAATCCCTTATGATTACACAGTGGAAGTAACAAATAGATTCAAGGGATTAGATCTGATAGACAGATGCCTGAAGAACTATGGACAGAGGTTCATAACTTTGTATAGCAGGGGGTGATAAAAACCATCTCCCTAAAAAATAAATGCACAAATGCAAAATGGTTGTCTGAAGAAGGCTTACAAATAACAGAGAAAAGAAGAGAAGAGAAAGACAAAGGACAAAAGGAAAGATATATTTATCTGAATGCAGAGTTGCAAAGAATACCAAGGAGAGATGAGAAAGCCTTCTTAAGTAAACAGTGAAAATGAGAGAGAGAGAAACAATAGAATGGGAAAGACTAGTGATCTCTTCAAGAAAATTAGAGATACCAATGGAACATTTCATGCAAAAATGGGCACAATAAAGGACAGAAACAATATGAATCTAACAGAAGCAGAAGATAGTAAGAAGTGGGAAGGATATACAGAAAAACTGTACAAAAAAAAAGTCTTAATGACCCAGATAACTGTGATGGTGTGATCACTTACCTAGAGCACTCATCAGGAAGTGTGAAGTCAAGTGGGCCTTACGAAGCATTACTATAAACAAACCTAGTGAAGGAGATGGAATTCCAGCTGAGATACTTCAAATACTAAACGATGATGCTATTAAAGTGTTGCACTCAATATGCCAGGAAATTTGGAAAACTCAACAGAGTCTACAGGACTGGAAAATATCAGTTATCAATCCAATCCCAAAGAAGAGCAATGCCAAAGAATATTCAAACTCCTACACAATTACCCTCTTTTCACATGCTAGCACAGAAATGCTCAAAATTGTTCAAGCTAGGCTTCAACAATACATGCATTGAGAATTTCCAGATGTACAAGTTGGATTTAGAAAAGACGGAGGATCCAGAGATAAAGATGCCAACATATGTTGGGTCATAGAAAAAGCAAGGGAATTCCAGAAAAAAACAACTTCTGTTTCATCGACTACACTAAAGCCTTTGACTGTGCAGATAAAAGCAAAGTGTGGAAAATTCTGAAAGAGATGGTGATACAAGGCCACCTTCCTTGCCTCCTGAGAAAACTATATGCAGGTCAAGAAGCAACAGTTACAACCAGACACGGAAGAATGAACTGGTTTAAAATTGAGAAAGGAGTACATCAAAACTGTATATTGTCTCCCTGCTTATTTAATTTATCATATAAAATGCTGGGCTAGATGAAGCTCAATCTGGAATCAAAATTGCCAAGAGAAATATCAATAACTTCAGACATGCAGATGACACCACCTTAATGGCAGAAAGCAGAGAGGAACTGATGAGCCTCTTGGTGAAGATGAAAGAAGAGAGTGAAAAAGCTGACCAGAAACTCAATATTCAAAAAGCTAAGGTCATGACATCCAGTTCCATCACTTCATGGCAAACAGATGGGCGAAAAAATGGAAACAACAACAGACTATTTCCTTCAGCTCCAAAATCACTGTGGATGATGACTTCAGCCATGAAATTAAAAGACACCTGCTCTTCGGAAGAAAAACTGTGACAAACCTAGACAGTGTATTAAAAAGCAGAGATATCACTTGCCGACAAAAGTCTGTCTACTCAAAGCTATGGTTTTTCC
Source organism: Bos grunniens (assembly GCF_055505025.1). Taxonomy (NCBI): domain Eukaryota; kingdom Metazoa; phylum Chordata; class Mammalia; order Artiodactyla; family Bovidae; genus Bos; species Bos grunniens. The sequence continues at coordinate 14,285,881 of NC_141188.1, forward strand.
AGTAGTCATGTATGGATGTGAGAGCTGGACCATAAAGAAGACTGAGCACCAAAGAATTGATGCTTTTGAACTGTAATATTGGAAAATACTCTTGAAAGTCCCTGGACAGCAAACATATCAAACCAGTCAATCCTAAAGGAAATCAAGCATGAATATTCATTAGAAAGACTGATGCTAGAGCTGAAGTTTCTATACTTTGGCCACCTGAAGCAAAGAGCAGACCCATTGGAAAAGACCTTGATGTTTGGAAAGATTGAAGGCAGGAGAAGGGGACAATAGAGGATGAGATGGCTGGATGGCATCATTGACTCAATGCATATGAGTTTGAGCAAACTCTGGGAAATAATGGACAGTGAAGCCTGGCATGCTGCAGTTCATGCAGTCCCAAATAGTTGGACATGGCTGAGTGACAAAACAACAAATGTCTTTCATTGGAGCATTTAGCCTATTTATGTTTACAGTAATTTTTATATGATCCCATTACCATTTACTTTATTGTTCTGGGTTTGTTTTTATAGGCCTTTGCTGTGTTTCCTGTGTAGAGAAACTTCTTTAGCATTTGTTCAAGAGCTGATTTGGCTGTGGTGAATTCTCTTAATTTTTGCTTGTCAGTAACACTTTTGATTTCTCCTCAAATCTGAAAATGGTCCTATGTGGATAGAGTATTCTTAGTTATAGGTTTTTCCTTTTCCTCACTTTATAAATATTCCTGACATTTCCTTTTGGTTGAAATGTTTCTGTTGAAATATCAGGTGTTAGCCTTATGGGCATCCGTTGCATATGTTGCTTTTCCTCTGCTGCTTTTATCATTTGTTCCTTGTATTTAATTTTTTTTAGTTTGATTAATATGTGTCTTGATGAGTTTCTCTTTGTATTTATCCTGTATTAGACTCTCGGCTTCCTGGACTTTGGTGGCTATTTCCTTCCCCATTTTAGGGAAGTTTTTGGTTATCTCCTCAAATACCTTTTCTTGCCCTTTCCTTTTGTCTTCTTCTGGGACTCCTATAATTTGAATGTTGGGGTGTTTTATGTTGTTCTAGAGGTCTCTGAGACTGTCCTCATTTTTTACCCTTTTTCCTTTATTCTTCTCTGCTTCAGTTACTTCCAGCATTCTATCTCTCAGCTCATTTATCCATTCTTCTGCCTCAGTTACTCTACTGTTGGTTTCCTCTAGAACATTTTTATTCTCAGTTATTATGCTGTTCATTATTGACCATTTATTCTTTAATTCTTCCAAGTCCTTGTCAAATTTTTACTGTACACCTCTATTCATGCCTCCAGTTTATTTATCCATGACTTTATTTTGTTTGCAAGATTTTGGAGCATCTTTTCTATCTTTGGCATCACAAAGAGTTGCATACAACTGAGTGACTAACACTTTCACACTTCCTACTGTCATTATTCTGAATTATTTTTCAGGTAGACTCCTTATCTCTTCTTCATTTGTCTGGTCTGGTGGGTTTTACCATGTTCCTTCACCTGCTGCATATTTCTATATCTTTTCATTTTGTTTATTTTATTGTGCTTGGATCTCCCTTCTGCAGGCTGGATGGTTGTAGTTTCTCTTAGTTGTGGAGTCTGCCCTCCATGGGTTGGGTTTGACCAGGGCCTTGTGAAAATTTCTTGGTTGGTGGGATGTGTTCCTGTGTCCTGGTGGATGGAGCTGGATCTCATCTCTCTGAAGGGCAGTGCTGTGTCCAATAGTATGTCTTGGGGGTGTCTATGGGTTTGGTATGGCTTTATGCTGCCTGTCTGCTGCTGTGCAGAGTTGTGTTCCTGTTTTGCTGAAGGACTGGTGTGAGGGATATTGTACTGGGGCTTCCTGACTCTTTCATGAGCTTGGTCTAAGTGTAGAAATGGAGGCCTTTGTGCAGGCTCCCCTCTATTAATGTTCCATTGAGTTTGGAGTTATCTGATGGTCCAGAGTCCTGGAGTTGAGTCTCCTGCCTCTGGAGTTCAGTCCTTACCTCTTACAGTAGCATTAAGATTTCTCAGGCCACACAGCACATAAGACCAAACCACTAGATTAATAGTGAAACAATTCTCACCATCCAGGAAAACCCAAAGATATTCACAGAATTATATGAGAACAGAAGAGGAAGAAAGGAGAAATAGGAAAAAAAGGAGAATTGAAAGAGAAGAAAGTAATCAAGTCAACTGTCAAATCCCTAAGTGAATATGGGTACTAAAATTAGATTCTCAAAGATACAAAATTAATAACAAAATATCAGAAAGCAAAAATTAAAAACCAAGAATAAAAATTAAACTCTTAAAAGTACAATGTCAAAACAAAATATTGAACACAAAAATACGGAATTTATTTAAAAATAAGGTGTCTTTTTTTAAAAAGACAAAAGTAGGTGATAAAACATAAAAATGAAAGGAGTAATAATGGACCATATTGGGGCAATATGAAAAAAAGGGAAGGGGAGGTTAAAAAATAAAATTAAAAAATAACAAAAATTAAAATAGGGGGCGGGAACTATTTATAGGTGGGTAGTGAGAGGAATGTCCATATGGTTCCTCCACTTTCCTGTTTCAGTCAATTTGCCTACTTAGAAGGTCCTCAAATATATCTCAGAACATCTCTGGACATGTTGTGGGCAGTGTGGGGTCAGTTCAAACTCAAATCTTTTCTTGCTCCAGCTTGTACTTACTCTCAAAATCTACAGTATCCCCTAAAGAACATAGTGTCATATTAATTACAGGATTTTGATCTACCACAGCTGTCATTTTTGGGGTGATTCTCCCTTCTTTCCTTTGCTTAAGATTTCACTTGGATTTTTGACCCAACTCTGCTTAGATTTTTGACCAGTCTGCTTAGACTGGTGGCTCAGATGGTAAAGAATCTGCCAGCAAAGTGGGAGACCTGGGTTTGATCCCTGGGTTTGGAAGATGCCCTGGGGGAGGGCATGGCAACCCAGTCCAATATTCTTGCCTGGAGAATCCCATGGACAGAGGAGCCTGGTGGGCTACAGTCTGTGAGGTCACAAAGAGTTGGACACAACTGAGCAACTAACACTTTCACTTTCTGGTTTTAAGTCTCTCTCCAGTGTTTGATCACCTCCATGACATGAGAGGGTGAGAGTGGCTGCTTATTAGGGCTCATTTGCTCAGTTATGCTGTGGAGAGGGAGGGAATACTACAAAAGCCACTGGCATGTGTGGGAAGCACTCTCCGTCTGGACCATACAGCGTGGTCACCACAGCCCAAACAGGGCCATGCGCCTCCCAAGGGAGTTGGTTCCAGTTTGTGGGGCCCTTGGCAGAGACAAGCCTCTTGGGCTCCAAGCTGCAACATGTGGGGGGTGCCAGTCTTAGGCAGGTTGTGCACTTCCCTAGTGGAGCTGTCTTGGGCTGTGACACACTTATCAGATTTTAGTTGCTCAGAATCCCAGGAAGATGTGGGTGGTAACACACAGCCCCTCATGGCTTCATGGTAGATGCATCCTTGCCTTCCACCTCCACCAGGCGCATGCCTGCTTCTCTGCCTCTTGGCCCATAGACCAGAGCCAGCTTGCCCCATTTCATTATTCACCAGGGCATGGTCCTTTGTTCTGTGAATTCACCAGAAGTGAGCATTAGAGCCTTGTCATGGGAGTGCTCCTTTGTTTCTCTGGTTGTTCCAGGATTTTCCCTGTTCTACCTGTGTGGTGTCACATTAGCCCTGTATCTTCACAGTATTCAACACTCATCCTTTCCCTGAGGACTGACACCTGCAACTCAAGTCTCCTCACTGAACCCCCACTCACTGTGGGCTGATGTGAGCATGTGAGTTGCTTCTCGGCTGAAAATTGCCGTTATGCACAATGTCTCTGGTGAATTTCCCCCATTTTGTCTCATTTTACTTCCTTCTGATGTTCCTAAGCTTCCCCCGACCTTACCTGTGAAGGGGTTTCCTATTGTGCAGAAGCTTCTCCTACTTCAGGGACCCCTCCCCAGGACAGGGCTCCACATTTTGAAATCCTTTGTCTCTGTTTTTGTCTATATCTTTTGTCCTACCTTATTCCAGGGAGTTTGATTTACCTTTCTGGACATCTGGGTTCCTCTGCCAGCCTTCAAAAGTTGTTCTGTGGGAATTGTTCCACATGCAGATGATCTTTTGATGTATTTGTGGGGGAGAAGGTGGTCTCCCTCTCCTATTCCTCCGCCATCTTGAAGCCACCACCGTTGGTGAGAATTTGAAGGAATTAGTTGGTTCCTACACTGCTCATTGAAATATAAAATGCATATTTTCTTTGAGAAGCAGTTTCTTAAGTCATCAGTTTCTTAGAAAGTTAAAAATACAACTGCCAAATGACCCAGTCATTCCACTTCCAGGTATTTACCTAAGAGAGAAGAAATCATGTGTTTGCACAGAGACTCACATATTAATTTTTGTAGAAGCTTTTTCTGTAATAGCCCCAAATTGGATGCAATCTAATTGTTCAGCAACAAGTGAATGAATAGTGTTGTATCCACACAATAGAATGTTACTGCACAATGAAAATGAATGAACAATTGATACATGCAATACCATATATGAATCCTAAGAAACTAGTTATTTCCCCATGGAGTCCTCAACAAGGTAGAGTGTATAATGTATGATTTAATTAATAGGAAATATTTGAAAATACAAACTTATTTGTAGTGATAAAAGGCAGATAAGTGTTTGCTTGGGATTTTAAGAGGTAATCTGGACTTGTGAGAATGAAAGAGATTAAAAGAGAATAGGAAGACATTTGAGGGATGATGAATGTGTTCATTTTCTTCATTGTGATAATGTTTCCATGAGTATATACATATATAAAAATTTTACAGTTTACTATATGTCTCAATTATACTTCAATAAAGCTGTTAAAAATGTGTAAGATAGAACCCATTAATAACTTTAAGAAAAATAAATAGCAATATTATTGTTATTACCAGCAATAGGTTTCTGAAAATTCGTATTTAACATGGTTTGAGATAATTTTTTTTCCATAATGTGCATTTCCCCAGAAATATGTAATTAGAGAACTGCTTTTTAAGTCTTTTGTGATGTTTTCTGTCTAGTCATACTGCCTATTCAGTAATTTAAACAGATTTTAAAATTTTCTTCTACTTTTAGGAAATTTATTTTTGAGTTTAATTTTGCTTATAGTTATATAAAATATTATATTTTATGAAGATATATTTACAAATAAAACAATTAACAAAAACCTATCTATTCCTACAATCCCTTCTCTCCCATACATAATGAATTTTAAACTTTGGGTTAATTCTTCCAGTTTTTAATATATACAAATATGTACATGCATTCACATTTTTCTGTTTATCAGATGAACAAAAGCATGCTAACAATCAGTAGCCAGAGTAAAAAAAAAAAAAAAAAGAGATAATTACAATTGAAAGCTATAATGAGAACATGATTAACTTAACAATATAAAATTATCACATATAATTGGGGGGGGGTGGTCAAGCAGAGTGATGTGGTAAGTGGAAGTGCATACAGGCACATATTTTCATCCACCCAGCCAAGAAACATCTTTTACTATTGTGATTATGTAACTATTACTCACATAAATACATTGTATCATGATTGTTCAACAGAAAAATAGTAGAACTCTATATCATCAAAACTAGGATTTAATGGAAAAACCTGTAATCACTTTTTAAAATCCAGATGCCTATCAGAATTATCTTGAAAATTCTTGAAAAATATAAATGCCCAATTTAAAACATAAATTGCCTATTTCTGAAATTTTCCATTTAATATTTTTGAACTGTGCTTGACAGAGGGTAATTGAAATCGAAGAAAGTGAAATGGAAGGTAAAGAGATCCACTGTAATGCATTAGAAGCTATATGCATATAGTAGACATCCCAAACATTTTCAAATTAATTTTGTGGTGAATTGTGTTTTACCATTTGTTTCTTAGCATTGGATTTACACTCCCAACTTCTAGTATTAAGCTAGTACTAAAGTGATTCTATATTCCTTTATAAGACATTATCTGAGGTCAAGGAACATAATTTTAAAAAGCGTCTGCCTGCAATGCAGGAGACCTGGGTTCGATCCCTGGGTCAGGAAGATCCCCTGGAGAAGGAAATAGCAACCCACTCCAGTACTCTTGCCTGGAAAATCCCATAGACAGAGAAGCCTAGTAGACTACAGTCCATGGGATCGCAAAGAGTTGGACACCGCTGAGTGACTTCACAAGAGAAATGTATAGTTAAGTCTTCCACTCATTTTTTGATTGGGTTGTTTGTTTTGATGATATTAAGTTGCATGAGCTGTTTGTAAATTTTGGAAAATAATCTTTTGTTTTTCATTCTTTGAGAACATTTTCTCCCACTCTGTGGGTTGACTTTCATTTTGTTTATGGTTTCCTCTGATATGCAAAAACTTTTAAGAGTAAGTAGATCTCATTCATTTATTTTTCTTTTTTATTTCCATTACTCTGGGAGATGAAACAGATCATGCTGTGATTTATGTCAGAGAGTATTCTGCCTATGCTTTCCTCTAGGAATTTTATAATATCTGGTCTTACATTTAGGTGTTTAATCCATTTTGAGTTTATTTTTGAAGCCAGTTTTAAAAATGTTCTAATTTAATTTTTTGCATGTAGCTGTCCTGTTTTCCAAGCACTGCATTTTGAGGAGACTGTCTTGCCACCATTTTGTAATTCTACCTGCTTTGTTGTATATTACTGACATAGTCCTCCTCTCCCAGGTTTTCTAACATGTTCCATTGATTCATATGTCTGTTTTTGTGCAAGTACCATACTGTTTTGGTGAATATAGCTTTGTAGTATAGTCTTTAGTCAGGGAGCCTTATTGCTCCAGCTCTGTTTTTCTTTCTCAGGATTGCTTTGCCTATTCAGGTTCCTTTGGGTCTTCATGAAAATTTTAAGATTTTTTTGTTTTAGTTCTGTGAAAAATGCCATTAGCAATTTGATAGGAATTGTATTTAATCTGTAGATTGCCTTGAACAGTATAGTCATTTTGACAATACTGATTCTTCCAATTCAAGAACATGGCATATCATTCCATCTGTTTGTGTCATCTTCAATTTCTTTCATTAGTATCTTATAGTTTTTGAAGTACAGGTGTTTTGTCTCTTTAGGTAGGTTTATTCCTAGGTAGGAGAAGGCAATGGAACCCCACTCCAGTACTCTTGCCTGGAAAATCCCATGGGCGGAGGAGCCTGGAAGGCTGCAGTCCATGGGGTCACTGAGGGTTGGACACGACTGAGCAACTTCACTTTCACTTTTCACTTTCATGCATTGGAGAAGGAAATGGCAACCCACTCCAGTGATCTTGCCTGGAGAATCCCAGGGATGGGGGAGCCTGGTGGGCTGCCATCTATGAGGTCGCACAGAGTCGGACACAACTGAAGTGACTTAGCAGCAGCAGCAGCTGCAGCAGCATTCCTAAGTAGTTTATTCTGTTTGATGCAATAGCAAATGGAATTGTTTCCTGAATTTCTCTTTCTGATCTTTTGTTGTTGATATATAGAAATGCAACAGATTTCTGTTTATTGATAAAGAGAAATATTGTATGATATCACCTATATGTAAAATCTAAACACAAATGACACAAATGTATTATTTATAAAACAAAAACAGACTCACAGAATTGGAGAACAAACTATGTTTACTGGGGGCAAGAGTAGGGAGAAGGGATAGTTATGGAGCTTGGGATTGATATGTATATCATAGCAATGTGTATATGTATATCATATCGAAACTGCTATATTTAAAATGGATAACTGAAAGCGACCTACTACATAGCAAAAGGAACTCTGCTCTATATTCTGTAACAACCTGAATAGGAAAATAATTTGAAAAAGAATAGATACATGGATATGTGAAACCGAATCACTTTGCTGTACACCTGAAACTAATACAACATTGTTAATCAACTGTACTGCAATAAAAAATAAAAAGTTAAAAGGATAAAAATAAAAGCAACTAAGACATGAATTTGGCTTGAAAATTTACTGTGGATGGTTTGAAATTCTAATATTGAGATCATACAGCACACATGAAATATGACCCACTGAAGTGCTAAGGTTCATCTAAGCAAAACATTTTAAGAGCATGGAATTACCAAAGTACCTACTTAGGTGGCCTGTACAAAGTCATTTAGAGAGCGACTCAGAAATCAAAGCAAGCAAGTAGATCCCCAGGCCTCAAATGTCAGCATGGCTCAGGCAAAGGCCAAAGAACACTTAAAGTATTGCTTCAGTCTCTGCTACATTCGTAGGTCACTTATAATTCAACAGAACATCCATGAAAGCTAATGATTTTTATGAAGTACATTTAGTTCTCAACCCAAAATTGCTCCCCTGATCTAGGTTGCAGATAATACTGACAATGTGAGTGATGCTACTGTTCTATTACCTCTAGTACTAAAAAGTAGCACCTTGGAATTACTTGTCTAAAGTTTATATTCCCTCTTCATGGGGAGTCTTTCTGTAATAGGCATTGCTGTATAATATTGAAAGGTTGTTGCTGAATCATGCAAAGACACCGGGATCCTTCACCTCCGGAGGAGAAGAATTCAATCCGGGGCCAGAGATGATGCCTGATTGCTCAGAGCTTTTGTGTAATAAAGTTTTATTAAAGTATAAAGGAGATAGAGAAAGCTTCTGACATAGAAATCAGAAGGGGGTAGAAAGAGTATCCGCTAGCTAGTGTTAGCAATGGAATTATATTCTCTCCAATGAATCCAAAGCATGTCTGGAGGTTGTAAAGATCTCACCAGACCTACTCCCATAATTTGCATTTTAAGATAACATGATTAGCCAGGTTTAATCCAGAGACTGTCCTCAGGCAGGATACATAATCCTAAGGAATGTAGAGGAAAAAAAATTGTCTTTTCTTCCTCCTTGAGAATTCCAGACCCTTCTCTTCTTGGGGACCCCTAGACTTCTTATCAACCTGCCTAGGAAATGACTCTCTCAATATCTGTGCATGGCAGAAGGTAACTCATACATTTATTAGGTTGAAATTGAAAATTTAATAATATAATGTGTTTTCTAGCTTACCGTATCTCACTTAATGTGCAGCACAACCCAAAATGTGTGTAATATTCCTCTAGTTCAGTTGATGATAAAGATAAATTTCAGATTTTGATCTCATTTAAAAGCATACAGTTGAAATGGGATGGAATTTAGCACCTCTTAAATACAAAGTCCCTACTGTGTGTATAGCATCACGTTGACCTTTTTTTAAACTGGCACAGAATCATATATTTTTTTCTTTCACTCAGTCTTTATGATAATGTCAGACCTATGGCAAATACTGAAAATACTAGGAAATATGGACTAACCCCTCAAGTTTGTTCTTTTTTTTTTTTTCCAATACAGATCATAAAACAAGTAAATAGTAACAAAAGTTTCTTCCTTGACCAAACTTTAGTCAGGCTTCTATGAACCCTCTTTTTCTAGGCCTCAACTTTAGCCTTCCAAGGCTAAATTGACTTATCAAGAATCTTCCCTCACTCTTGATATCTGATTAAGTTTCTTATCCCCCAACCCGCCCCTAATATCTAACTTCTTGGTCTGCTTTTAGTAAAAATCCATTAAGCCAGTTAATCAAGAATCTCTCTACCCGTGATATCTAATGAATTTCCTCTTGAAAATATTTGATCCACTGACCCCCTCACTCATCTGATTGGTTATAAATCCCCAGTTATCTTTGCCATTTTCTGAGTTGTGTTCTCTATGTCTCTCCCCTATTGCAAAACGTTTTAATAAAATCTTTCTTGCTATATTTAATGTGTCAGAATAATTTTTATTTAATAGTGGTAGCACTTGGAACTGAATATGTATAAATTTTCCACTAAAAGTTTTTAAGAAATACAGCTTACTTCTCTGAACATTCAGGTTTAAAAGAGTTTGGTACAGAAATGACAATTTGATGTCATCTTGAATACCAATCCAATGGTACTAACTATGTGGAAAATCATGCTGAAGTGGGTTATGAAGCCAAATTATGGCTTAACAGGAAACTGAAGAATTTGATTAATCTATGTACTGGGGAGTGATTTCCCTAGCTTAAAGGAAATGTTTCCATTTAGTCTCTGATAAGTAAAATCTCATGGTTCTTGATTTTGGGTTGCTAAAATGTGAACTGATTAAATTACCTTACGTCAACTTCTTTCTTACATAAAATGATATTTTCATTGTCCCTCTGTCTTACTGAGCTTCCCTGGTGGCTCATATAGGAAAGAATCCACCTGCAATGTGGGAGACCTGGGTTTGATCCCTGGGTTGGGAGGATCCCCTGGTGAAGGGATTGGCTACCCACTCCAGTATTCTGGCCTGGAGAATTTCATGGAATTCCATGGCAGGCTACAATCCATGGGTCACAAAGAGTCAGGCATGACAAAGCAACTTTCACTTTTCTGTCTTACTGGATTAAAAAAATGAAATATGAGTTTTATTTTATTATTTCTTATTATTACATTATTTTTATTTTTTGAAAAAGAAAGTTTGCTTTATTCTGGATGTCAGCAACAAGGTTGGGGGAGGGCAGATGCCTGTCCAAAGGCTGACTCACACTGCCACCCTTGACAGTCAGAGACAAAGGAGGGGGCTACCTGCAGAACAACACAGTCATCTCTGACATTCATCTTCAGATTGGTCATCCGTGGTCTGATCAACATCATCTTGATTATTTTAAGTACAGCTAATCTTTATTTCCAGGGTCGGTTTTTATTTAGTCACCCTGGTTTGAATTTTTACTTCATCTCTTGTTAGCCTTGTGAGGATTTTTTGTTATTAAATATTTGTCTCAATTTCTTCTCCTAAAGAAATCATGGATAACAATTCCTCCATTAAAAAAAAAAAAAAGTCAAGATTGCATGGAAGGGTAGTGGGAAGAGTGAATAATTTTGTATGGTGATGTTTTATCAGAAAATGTGCCTTGTAAGATTTTCAAAATAGATATTAGTATTTTAACTGCTTCTAGAAATCTAGTTATATTTTACAGTGTGTTGCTATATTTATTTTAAAATTTAATCCTTACAACAAATTCATGACAATGATAAGAAAAATATAACTTTTTTTTTCCATTGTGAATTTGGCAGTTTATTAGGGGTGAAATTTTGTATATTACCAATAGAAGCAATTAGGAATGGAAAAAGAAATAACAGGACGAAAGAAAGACAGCATTTCAGAGTTTGTGTTTAAGACAGGGCAGAGCCAAAACACAGAGAAAACAGTAAAAATGTATTTTGAGTTAGGAAAATTCCAAATGATTCATGATGGGAATGTACTATGAATGATGAAAAGATTAGATGGAACACAGGGACAAGTAGACAATGTCAGATGTATGAAAAATGCTTTGTTAAAAAATAATATTAGAAAAATGTTTTCTTTAGGAGTAATTGAAACCACATTTGGGGAGGGGTTAACTTATTTATTGCTTTCTGCAATAAGAGTGGTGTCATCCGCGTATCTGAGGTTATTGATATTTCTCCCAGCAGTCTTGATTCCAGCTTGCACTTCATCCAGCCCCGCGTTTAGCATAATGTACTCTGCATATAAGCTAAATAAGCAGTCACAATATATATACTTGACATACTCCTTTCCCAATTCAGAACCCATTGCTCCATGTCCAGTTCTAAGTGCTGCTTCTTGACTTTCATACAGATTTCTCAGGAGGCAGGTAAGGTAGTCTGGCATTCCTATCTCTTGAAGAATTTTCCACAGTTTGCTGTGATCCACACAGTCAAAGGCTTTTGCATAAATAAATAAATAAAACAGAATAAAATAAATAAATAAAGTAAGCAGAAGTAGATGTTTTTCTGGAACTCTTTCACTTTTTCAATGATCCGATGGCTGTTGGCAATTTGATCTCTGGTTCCTCTGCCTTTTCTAAAACCAGCTTGAAGATCTGAAAGTTCTCGGTTCACGTACTGTTGAAGCCTCACTTGGAGAATTTTGAACATTACTTCGCTAGTGCATGAGATGAGTGCAATTGTGCAGTAGTTTGAACATTCTTTGGCATTGCCTTTCTTTGGTATTGGAATGAAAACTGACCTTTTCCAGTCCTGTGGCCACTGCTGCATTTTCCAAGTTTGTTGGCATATCAATATTGTTGGCATATCATTTAGAGCATATAATTTCATTTTAACAATTATGATGAAAGCAACAATGCAACTTAAAAGTTATTCAGTGACAAAATATAATTTTCACTCAGAAATATTTTTAAAAAGATGGATGTTACAGAATATTACTTTTCTAAGGCTGCTGTAATAAATGCCACAACTTGAATGTCTTAATTATTATTATTATTTTTTTTTTTTGTCTCATAACTTTGAAGGCTTGCTGTTGTTATTGCTATTCAGTCACACAGTCATTTCTGACTCTTTGAGACCCCATGGACTGCAGGATGCCAGGCTTCCCTGCCTTTCATCATCTCCAAGAGCTTGCTCAAACTCATGTCCATTGAATCAGTGATGTCATCCAAACATATTGTCCTCTGTTGCCCCCTTCTCCTCCTGACTTCTGTCTTTCCTAGCATCGGGATCTTTTCCAATGAGTCGACTTTTTACAGTAGGTGGTCAAAGTGTTGGAGCTTCAGTTTTGGCATCAATTCTTCCAATGAGTATTCAGAGTTGATTTCCTTTAGTACTCCATTGATATCCATTTGATTTCCTTGCTTTTTATCTCCTTGCTGTCCAAGGTTTGATCTCCTTGCTGTGCAAGGGACTCTCAAATTTAATTACGTCCCATTTGTTTATTTTTGTTCTTACTTCCATTACTGTAGGAGGTGGGTCATAGGGGATCTTGCTTTGATTCCTGTCATTGCAAGTCATTTTTCTCATTCTAGTTCTGTGACAAATGTCACTGGTAATTTGATAGGGATAGCAATGAATCTGTAAACTGCATTTGGTGTGTGTGTGTTAGTCACTGAGTTGCGTGAGATTCTTTGTGACTCCATGGACTATAGCCCACCAGGCTCCTCTGTCCATGGAATTCTCCAGGCAAAAATATTGAAGTGGGTTGCCATTCCCTTCTCCAGGGGTTCTTACCCATCCAGGAATTGAACTGAGGTCTCCTGTATTGCAGGCAGATTCTTTACCATCTGAGCCACAAGGGAAGACATTCGGTAGTATAGTAATTTTGGTAATATTGATTCTTCCAACCAGGAACACGGAATATCTCCCCATTTTTTTTTTATTGTAGTCTTTAATTTCTTTCATCAGTGTCTTATACTTTTCTGTATACAGTTTTTTTTTTTTTTTAATGTCTCATTAGGTAGGTTTATCCCTAGATATTTTATTCTTGTTGTTGTAGTGGTGAATGGGATTTATTTCTTATTTGTCTTTCTGATTTTTCATTGTTAGTATATAAGAGTGAAAGTGATTTCTGTGTATTGATTTTGTATCATGTGACTTTGCTAAATTCACTGATTAGCTCCAGTAATTTTCAGATGGTATCTGTAGGGTTTTCTACCTATAGTATGTCATCTGCAAATAATGAGAGTTTATACTTCTTTTCCAATATGGATTCCTTTTATTTAGTTTTCTTATTTAATTGCTGTAGCTAAAACTTCCAAAACTATGCTGAATAAAGTGGTGAAAGTGGACACCCTTGTCTTGTTCCTGTTCTTAGAGGGAATGTTTTCCATTTTTTCACCATTGAGAATAATGTTTGCTGAAGGCTTGTCATATATGGCCTTTATTATGTTGAGGTAGGTTCCTTCTATGCCCATTTTCTGGGGTGTTTTTTTTTTTATCATAAATGGGTGCTGAATCAAAGACTTTTTCTGCATCTATTGAGATTATTATATGGCTTTTATCTATCAATTTGTTAATGTGATGTATCACATTGATTGATTTGTGTATATTGAATACTTGTATCCCTGGAGTAAACCCAACTTGACCATGGTGTATGTGATTTTAAATGTGTTTTTAATTCTGTTTGCAGGAATTTTGCTGAAGATTTTGCATTTATGTTCATGAGTGATATTGACCTGCAATTTTCTGTGTGTGTGTGTGTGTGTGTTGTCTTTGCCTGGTTTTGGCATCAGGGTGATGGTGATCTCATAGAATGAGTTTGGAAATGTTCCTTGCTCTGAAATTTTTTGAAAAAGTTTTATTAATCTTAACTGTTGCTTCTTTGATTCTTTTTCATTTTTTTCTGCTCTAGTTTTCATGATTTCTTTCCTTCTTATGACTTTGAGGGGGCTTTGTACTCCTTTTCCCAGCTGTTTTAGGTTTAAAGACAGGTTGTCTATTCGATGTTGTTCTTGTTTCTTGGGACAATAGACCAGTTCCAAAATGGGAAAGGAGTACATCAAGGCTGCATATTGTCACCCTGTTTATTTAACTTGTATGTAGAGTGCATCATGCAAAATGCCAGGCTGGATGAAGCACAAACTGGAATCAAGATTGCCAGGAGAAATATCAATAACCTTAATATGCAGATGACACCAACCTTACGGCAGAAAGCAAAGAAGAACTAAAGAGCCTCTTGATGAAAGTGAAAGAGGAGAGTGAAAAAATTGGCTTAAAACTCAACATTCAGAAAACTAAGATTGTGGCATGTGGTCCCACTACTTCATGTCAAATAGATAGGGAAATGATGGAAACAGTGAGAACTTTAATTTTGGGGGCTCCCAAATTACTGCAGATGGTGACTGCAGCCATGAAATTAAAAGATGCTTGCTCCTTGGAAGAAAAGCTATGACCAATGTAGACAGCATATTAAAAAGCAGAAACATTACTTTGCCAACAAAGGTCCATCTAGTCAAAGCTATGGTTTTTTTCAGTAGTCATGTATGGATGTGAGATTTGGACTATAAAGAAAGCTGACTGCCAAAGAATTAATGCTTTTGAACTGTGTGGTATTGGATAAGACTTTTGAGAGTTCCTTAGACTACAAGGAGATACAGTCAATCCTGAAGGAAATCAGTCCTGAATATTCATTGAAAAGACTGATGCTGAAGCTGAAACTCCAATACTTTGGCCACCTTTTGTGAAGAACTGAGTCATTTGAAAAGACCCTGATGCTGGGAAAGATTGAAGGCAGGAGGATAAGTGGGCAACAGAGGATAAGATGATTGGATGGCATCACTGATTCAATGGATATGTGTTTGAGCAGTCTCCAGGAATTGGTGATGGACAGGGAAGCCTGATGTGCTGAAGTCCATGGGCTCACAAAGAGTTGTGCATGACTGAAGGACTGAACTGAACTGAACTTGTATCTTGAGGTAGGATTGGATTGCTATAAACTTTGCTCTTGAAACTGATTTTGTTGCATCCCATTGGTTTTGAGTTGTTTTGTTTTCATTGACATCTCTTTCTGGTAATCTTTTTATTTCATTTTGATTTCTTCAGTAACCTGTTCTTTATTTAAAAACATATTGTTTAATCTCCACGTGTGTGTGTGTGTTTTACAGATTTTTTCCCCTTGTAATTGATATCTAGTCTCATAGCATTATAGTCAGAAAAGATGCTTATATGATTTCAATTTTCCTAAATTTACCAAGATTTGATTTGTGACCCAAAGTTTGGTCTATTTAAAAGAAGGTTCCATGTGCACTTGAGAAGAAAGTGTATTCTTCTGCATTTGGATAGAAAGTCCTTAGTATATCAATGAGATCCATCTGTTCTAATATGTCATTTAAGTCTTGTGTTTTCTTATTAATTTTCTATTTTGATGATCTGTCCATTGCTGTAAGTGGGGTGTTAAAGTCTACTATTACTGTGTTATTGTCAGTTTCTCCTTTTATGTCTGCTAGTGTTTGCCTTATGTATTGAGGTGCTCCTATGGTCAAGGCTGTATATTGTCACCCTGTTTATTTAACTTATATGCAGAATACATCATGAGAAATGCTGGACTGGAAGAAACACAAACTGGAATCAAGATTGCTAGGAGAAATATCAATAACCTAGATATACAGATGACACCACCCTTATGGTGGTGAAGAGGAACTCAAAAGCCTCTTGATGAAAGTGAAAGTGGAGAGTGGAAAAGTTGGCTTAAGGCTCAACATTCAGAAAACAAAGATCATGGCATCCGGTCCCACCACTTCATGGGAAATAGATGGGGATACAGTGGAAACAGTGTCAGACTTTATTTTTCTGGGCTCCAAAATCACTACAGATGGTGACTGCAGCCATGAAATTAAAAGACGCTTATTCCTTGGAAGGAAAGTTATGACCAACCTAGATAGCATGTTCAAAAGCAGAGACATTACTTTGCCAACAAAGGTCCGTCTAGTCAAGGCTCTGGTTTTTCCTGTGGTCATGCATGGATGTGACAGTTGGACTGTGAAGAAGGCTGAGTGCCAAAGAATTGATGCTTTTGAACTGTGGTGTTGGAGAAGACTCTTGAGAGTCCCTTGGACTGCAAGGAGATCCAACCAGTCCATTCTGAAGGAGATCAGCCCTGGGATTTCTTTGGAAGGAATGATGCTAAAGCTGAAACTCCAATACTTTGGCCACCTCATGCAAAGAATTGACTCATTGGAAAAGACTCATGCTGGGAGGGATTGGGGGCAGGAGGAGAAGGGGACGACAGAGGATGAGATGGCTGGATGGCATCACTGACTCGATGGACGTGAGTCTCAGTGAACTCTGGGAGTTTGTGATGGACAGGGAGGCCTGGTGTGCTGCGATTCATGGGGTCGCAAAGAGTCCGACACGACTGAGCCACTGATCTGATCTGATCTGATGTTGGATACCTAGATATCTACAGTGGTCATATCTTCCTCTTGGATTGATGCCTTTATCATTATGCAGTGTCCTTTCTTATCTCTTGTAATATTCTTTGAGATCTATTTTGTCTGATATGAGGATTGATACCCCAGCTTTCTTTTGATTTTCATTTGCATGGAATACATTTTTTTCATCCTCTCACTTTCTGTGTATATGTGTCTTTAAGTCTGAAGTGGGTTTCTTGTAGACAGCATGTATATGGGTTTTGTTTTTGTATCCATTCAGTCAGTCTGTGTCTTTTGTTTGGAGCATTTAATCCATTTACATGAACTAATTATTGATATACATGTTCCTATTGCCATTTTCTTAATTGTTTGGGTTTGTTTCTGTAGATCTTTTTCTTCTCTTGTATTTTCTGACTTATAAGTCCCTTTAACATTTGTTGTAAAGCTGGTTTGGTGGTACTGAATTCTCATAACTTTTGCTTCTCTGTAAATTTTTTGATTTGTCCATCAATTTTTTTTAATTTTTATTTATTTTTAAAATTTATTTATTTTAATTAGAGGCTAATCACTTTACAATATTGTATTGGTTTTGCCATACATCAACATGAATCCACCACGGGTGTACACGTGTTCCCAATCCTGAACCCCCCTCCCACCTTCCTCCCCATACCATCCCTCTGGGTTATCCCAGTGCACCAGCCCCAAGCATCCTGTATCCTGCATCGAACCTGGGCTGGCGATTCATTTCTTATATATTATATATGTTTCAATGCCATTCTACCAAATCATCCCCCCCTCCCTCTCCCACAGAGTCCAAAAGACTGTTCTATACATCTGTGTCTCTTTTGCTGTCTTGCATACAGGGCTATCATTACCATCTTTCTAAATTCCATATATATGTGTTAGTATACTGTATTGGTGTTTTTATTTCTGGCTTACTTCACTCTGTATAATAGGCTCCAGTTTCATCCACCTCATTAGAACTGATTCAAATGTATTCTTTTTAATGGCTGTGTCCATCAATTTTGAATGAGATCTTTCCTGGGTGGAATAATCTTGGTTGTATATCTTTCTCTTTCAGTACTTTAAATATATTCTGTCATTCCCTTCTGGTCTGCAAAGTTTCTGCTGAAAGATGAGCTATTAAGTGTATGGAGTTTCCCTTGTATGTTACTTGTTGCTTTTCCCTTGTTGTTTTTAATATTCTTTCTTTGTGTTTTTAATCTTTTTTAGTTTGATTAGTATGTGTCTTGGCATGTTTCTCCTTGGGTTTATCCTGTATGGGACTCTGCTTCTTGGACTTGATTGACTATTTCCTTTCCCTTGTTGGGGAAAATTTCAACTATTATCTCTCTTCCAAAATGTTTCTTATACCTTTTCTTTTTCTCTTCTTCTTGGACCCCTATATTTGAGTGTTGGTGCATTTGATGTTGTCCCAGAGGTCTCTGAGACTGTCTGCAGTTATTTTCATTCTTTTTACTTTATTCTGCTCTTCAGCAGTTATTTATACCATTCTATCTTCCAGCTTACCTATCCATTCTTCTCCCTCAGATATCCTTCTATTGATTCCTTCTGGAATACTTTTAATTTCAGTAATTGTGCTTTTTGTCTCTAATATGTTTATTCTTTATTTCTTGTAGGTTTTTGTTAGTTGATTCCTGCATTTTCTCAGTTCTATTTTAGAGGTTTTTGATCATTTTTGCTATCATTTTTCTGAATTCTTTTTCAGATAGTTTGCCTATTCCCTCTTCATTTATTTGGACTTGTGTGTTTCTAGGTTGTTCCTTCATTTGCACAGTATTTCTCTGTCTTTTCATAATTTTTTTTTTTTTTTAATTTACTGTGTTTGGGGTCTCATTTTCTCAGGCTTCAAGGTTGAATTCTTTCTTCCTTTTGGTTGATCCAGTGGTTTGTGTAAACTTCATATAGGGTGTGACTTGTGTTTGTGTCCTGATAGGAGGAGATGAGTTGTGAGGTGTTAGGTGGTAATCTTATCTGCTGATAATTGGGCTTATATTTTGGTCTCCTTTGTTATTTGAATAAGAAATCCTACACAGGATGCTACTTGCAGTTTGGTCATGCTGGGTCTTGTATACAGTGCTTGCCTTTGTGGGAGTTCTATTTGATATTTGATAGTCTCTAGGATTAGCAGTTCTCCTGTAGTCTAGGCTTTTGATCTCTGGCTGGGGAATGGAGATTGCACCATTGGTTTTTTTATGGCATTAAGTGGGATTAAAACAAATATAGAAAAATGAGAAAAGATGCATCCCAGACAAATTGCAATTACAAAGTCAGGCAATTAATAAATAAAATAATGGAATATACACAAATATATGTACATCCATAAACAAAACCAAAACACACCTCCCCCCAAATAAAAGTACAATAGATTGACCTGACGAACAAGGGAAACCAAAAATGATATCTACCAGTTAAGACAAAACTAACTAAAGCACAAACTGGAATTCGAAACTAAAGCAAGGTGCCAACTGGGGAATAAAGCAACAAAAACAAAAGAAACTAACAAATATTATTAGAAAAAGAAAGAATAGAAATGCATAGTAAATAGAGGTAGATAAAGAAGATTTATAAATATTTAAGACTAATTGCAACAGGAAAAAACAGTAGGAAAATCAAACGAAAGAATAAATGTAGAAAAAATTATAATAAATTGGAAAACATTTTTAATTAAAATTGAAAAAAGAAAGGAAAAAAATGAAAACAAAAACAAGAAAACCCCACAGACTGCAAAATGCCAACTTAGATGCAGAAGGAAATAGCAAATAAAAAGTGTGATTAAAAACAAATTCTTAAAAGTTTAAATAAATTTAATAGTACTAATAAAATTGACACCTACAACAGAAGAAAAAAAAAAGAGGGGGAGGGGAAGGGAAGACAAAGAAATAAAAAAGAATCCAGAAGCATCTATAGAGCAAGTCAAAATATAGGAATAAGAAATGTTTTTCTTGAGTCTCTGCTATCAGTGTACTTTCCCTTGCTGGGAGTCACAGTCCTCCTTGCCTCCCTAGGATGCCCTCCAACACTGTGCTGGTCTCTGGACCTTCTGTAGGGGCAGCTCAGACTCTAACCTGGTCCTACTCCTGTGTTTTCTTGTTTCCAGTGTCCATAGCTGTCAGAATTAGTTCATTTTCTGTTGTGGGAGCTTTCAATGTCCTTTTATATATTCTATAGACACAGAGTCTGCCTAGTAGATCATGTGAATTTACTCTGCAGCTTGTATAGCTGGTGGGAAGGTTTTAGGTCCTGTTCATTAGCCACCCTGCCCCTGTGTTTCAATTGTGTCTTTATCTTCACAATTTACCTCTACATGTGAGTCATCCACAGGGGTTTGCCCTGAGACTGCCCTGGAGGACTTGGGCCTGCCCCAGTGAGAGCCTGTTATATAAGCTGCAGTGTAAATCCACATGAGGATATTGAGTGCAGCACTTAAACAGCATCATCTTTTAGGACTTGAAATAGCTCAACTGGAATTCCATCACCTCCACTACCTTTGTTCATAGTGATGCTGCCTAAGACCTGCTTGACTTTGCATTCCGGGATGTCTGGCTCTAAGTGAGTGATCACACCATTGTGGTTATCCGGGTCATTAATACCTTTTTTTGTACAGTTCTTCTGTGTTTTCTTTCCACCTCTTCTTAATCTCTTCTGCTACTTTTAGTTCCTTACCACTTCTGTCCTTTATTGCAGCCATCTTTGCATGAAATGCTCCCTTAGTATTTATAATTTTCTTCAAGAGATCCTTAGTCTTCCCCATTCTATTGTTTTCCTTTTTCCCCCCCATCATTGTTCATGTAAGAAGGCTTTCCTATCTCTCCTTGCTATTCTCTGGAACTCTGCATTCAGATGCCACATTCACATCAAAGGCTTTTCTTATTCTATGTATTCCTCCCTTTGAAGTATGTGGACAACACAATTTATTTAATTATTCCCAATAGCCAGCCACAGGGACAGTCATGTTTGTTTAGAGAGAGATAGTTGTAAACATTATAATTCTGAAGATATATTTTGTGGGAAATACTAGTAAAAAGCATTTCACTATTATTAGTATAAATAATAAAACTTTTAGTAAAACAAAAATTCAAATATCATGTTAGTTGGCCTTTTCACTACTGAAATTAAAAAAAACTAGTCATTCCAAGAAATGTAGACCAGATTTTTGCTTGAAAGTGATAGTGAATTTGCTATAAAATATGGAAAAATCATGTTCATAATTTTATCACATTAATTATCATAAAATATGTGTACTGAAAAAATTATAGACAGGCAGTGTGAAAACTGTGCTGCATGAGGTAGGACTGGCAGCATATCAAGACTCCAACCTAGCTTTACTCTTATCATAGGTAATCAATTTTTTAATAATATCTTTAAGTTTATATAATTCAGTACAACCCAAGATATCTTACTTCTATTGCAATATCATTCAGTCATTTAACAACTCTGGTCATTTTCATTTATCCACATATCTCAGAAAAGGCAGTTTGCATTAAAAAAAAAAAAAAAAAAACAAGAGAAATTTCAAGCAACAATGTTAAAATCAAGACATAATTTGGTCAATATGGATCTTTTTTCCTCTTTCAGTACTTGTTCTTCCCCAGGTGCTTAATTCATTACCCTCATGCATAACAGATGAGAAGTAGAAAAATCAGTTGACTTATTCAGAGACTAACTTGGGACTTCTGCTACTATTATCTTCCCTCAGTAGTTTCTTGTAGACTGGTTGAGATCTATTTTCCCAACAGGCAGAAGAGACATTTTCTAAACACATTGGCATAACAAGTTCCAGAGAAATAGTGCCTTTCATTAAATAGACATTCAGCTATAAATGTTTATGCTTGTACTATTCATTCTTTAAGCTTCAATATTACCTCTTTGAAATGTCCACTTTGGAATATGCTGACATATTACTCAACATTATTTAAGGTATTTAAGAGGCATACTACATTAATATACTACAAACTGAGGTGAATGAGTGCAAATACAATGAAATTTGCGCAGCTCTGGCTCCTATGTGAGTGTAAATGTAATTAAAAAGGAAGGATGCTCAAGAGGATAGTAAATTCTAAAGATAAGCTTGATATTTTTCAAAATTACCCTGTAGATTTGGTGTTAGAGTTGCTATTGTTGTTGTTCAGTTGTTAAGTTGTATCTGACTCTTTGAGACCCCATTGCCTGTAGCCTGCCAGGCTCCTTTGTCCTCCAACATCTCCCAAAGTTTGCTCAGATTCATGTCCATTGACTCAGTGATGCTATCTAGCCGTCTCGTCCTCTGTTGCCCCTTTCTCCTTTTGCCTTCAGTCTTTCCCAGCCTTAGGGTCTTTCCCAATGAGTCAGTTCTTTGCATCAGGTGGCCAAAGTATTGGAGCTTCATCTTCAGCAAAAGTCCTTCCAGTGTATATTCAGGGTTGATTTCCTTTAGAATTGACTGGTTTGATCTCTTTGCTGTCCAAGGGACTCTCAAGAATCCTCTCCAGTACAATTCAAAAGCATCAGTTCTTTGGTGCTCAGCCTTCTATATAGTCCAGCTCTTACATGTATGCATGACTACTGGAAAAATCAGAGCTTTGACTATACCTACCATTGTCAGCCAAGTGATGTCTCTATTTTTTAATATGCTGTCTAAGCTTGTTATACATCTCCTTTCAAGGAGAAAGCTCTTTTACTTTCATGGCTACAGTCACAGTCCACAGTGTTTTTGAGCCCAAGAAAGCCAAATATGTCACTGCTTCCACTTTTTATCTTCTATTTGCCTTGAATTGATGGGACCAGATGCCATGATCTTTTTTTTTTTTTTTAATGTTGAGTTTCAAGCTATCTTTTTCACTCTCCTCTTTCACCCTCATCAAGGAGTTCTTTAGTTTCTCCTAATTTTCTGCATTATAGTGGTATCATCTGCATATTTGAGATTGTTCCTATTTCTCTCATCAATCTTGATTCCAGTTTGTGATTCATCCAGACCAGCATTTCACATGACATGCTTTGCATAAAAGTTAAATAAGCAGAATTGTTATAAAGTTGTGTTATTTCATTGTTTTGCACAAGTCTTAGCCTATGCATAACAAATGTGGTTGGACTAGTTCTGGGGTATTAATGGAAACAGTCTACTATGTATAAAATAGACAAGCAATGAGAATATGTTATATAGCACAGAGAATTATAGCCTATATCATGTAATGACTTTTAATGAAACACAATCTGTAAAAATACAGAATTACCATTCTATATATCTGAAACTAATGTTATAATGTAAATCAACCATGTTCAATTAATATTCAAACAACAAAAGAGTGGATATTTAAAGTTCAGGAAGAGAAAAAACAAGTTGCCCAAATGGTCAGTTATCATGAATGGAGGGTGTAGTTGTGGGCAGCCTAACTCTTTATCAAGGCTTATGCTACACTAATAGAACTACCAATTAGAAACCTTTAACTAAATAGTTTTATGTGTCAAATTCTATTTGATACTGTCTTGAATCCATGGAACTGTTTGCATAAGGGAATATAATTTTTAAAATAAACAATACTTATTTGATAGAGTTGGAGCAAAGAGTCTTAAGATAGAACATCTCAAAGTGGAAAGCTGGAGAACTTGAGTTTTTAGAAAGATTAACAAGCCCTACTCTTGAAATTTCTGTCTCAGTAGCGTTCTGATAGGACCATACTATGTTTTAAGAACAAACAACAACAAACCAAAACCAAAATGAAACTTCAGCAGGCAGTTCTTACTATCAGCATCTTTTTTAGCAGCACTGATTTAGAGTTTATAAAGTAGTTTGATACACTTTAAATTCATCAAATATTCAAAAACCCAAGTGAATTATTTAAGATTTTTTAGTCCATTTTATGGAGAAGGCAATGGCACCCCACTCCAGTGCTCTTGCCTGGAAAATCCCATGAACCGAGGAGCCTGGTAGGCTGCAGTCCATGGGGTCGAGAAGAGTCGGACATGACTGAGTGACTTCACTTTCACTTTTCACTGTCATGCATTGGAGAAGGAAATGGCAACCCACTCCAGTGTTCTTGCCTGGAGAATCCCAGGGACGGGGGAGCCTGCTGGGCTGCCGTCTATGGGGTCGCACAGAGTCGGACACGACCGAAACGACTTAGCAGCAGCAGCAGCAGCAGCAGCAGCAACAGTCCATTTTATGGATGAGGGCACGGAGACATTAAATAATTTGTCCAAAGAGTGGAGCCTAAATCTTTTATATTTAAATATCATTTTCATTCCTCAGTAGCATGCTATAGTGCAGAAGGCAATGACAACCCACTCCAGTACTCTTGCCTGGAAAATCCCATGGACGGAGGAGCCTGGTAGGCTGCAGTCCATGGGGTCGCGAAGAGTCAGATACGACTAAAGCGACTTAGTAGCAGCAGCAGCAGCATGCTACAGAAAATATATTTTAAGGTATATTCTTTTCAGATGTGAAGAATAACCTCATTTTCCAAAGAATCAAGGTCTTTTTCACTTGGCATTTCTTTCTGAATGTGTTGTAAAGAAATTCCACTTTTGTGTTTAACATCTTGCATGTTTAATTTAGCACACTCAAAAAACAGTAGCCACAGTGAATCAGCTCCTTGTCAGCTGAAAACCTCCTACCAAAGTCTTCCACTTCCTACTATAAGTACACTCCAGTCTTCTATCTGTTTACTCCCCAAATCTTGTAGTCTTCTAAATGTCTTTCAATCTCTCACACACAAACGTCCATTCCCAGGTCCTTGCACAATGTCATACATTCTGAGTATTCAATCAACATGTGTTAAATAGCAGAAATCAGGTCCTCTAATGTTAAAAGCAAACTTTCTGAAATTGTGCTCAATATTTATGAGTTCTGCCTCTTTTAATCAAAATTCCTTAACTTCTATGGAAGTTCTGGATTCTATGAAGTGAAGGAAAACAGACCTAGAGTGTAGGATTTTATTACATCATCTATCTATCTATCTGTATATATATATATATTCTCCCATGCTAAGTCACTTCAGTCGTGTCCGACTCTGTGCGACCCCATAGACGGCAGCCCATCAGGCTCCCCCGTCCCTGGGATTCTCCAGGCAAGAACACTGGAGTGGGTTGCCATTTCCTTCTCCAATGCATGACAGTGAAAAGTGAAAGTGAAGTCGCTCAGTCGTGTCTGACTCTTCTCGACCCCGTGGACTGCAGCCTACTAGGCTCCTCCCATGGGATTTTCCAGGCAAGAGTACTGGAGTGGGGTGCTATCGCCTTCTCCCATAGTAGATGACAGAAGCTAGTCATATCATTGTTTCCTCAATATGCTAGCTTGTTTCCAACTTCCTTCTGGAATGTCTTTTGTAATATATTTAACAATGTAATTTTTGGGCATTTACAGAGCCTAAGTCCTTAACATCATCAGGAAGATTGATTGGTAAAGGAATGTGTAAAAGTAGATGAAAATTTTTGGACTGATTTTCCCTTTTATCTATTTTTTAAAAAATCCAGGAATCCCCAACTGGAAAGGGAAAAAAAGCACCAGCTAGGGAAAAGAAGAAAAGAAAGAAAGAAACAAAAACTTTCTTTCCTGAATCTTAAGCATAACATACTCTCAGAAATTGTGCCAGATCTTTGGAACATGACTGCCATCTACTCTAAATTGACAATTTCCCCTTTGCGATGAAAGTGAAAAGGTGACATCTGACCTGGGTACACTAGAAGCAAAGTGGGATAACAAAGAAATGCTATGCAGGAAACAGAAGAAAATTCCTTTTTTTGTTGTGTGATTTGAAATAATTTTGAAGAAATAAAAATGTTATCAAGAGCATGGAATGTTCCATATAGATTTACAAATCAACAGAGAAAGTTTAGGTCTGTGAGCTTAATGGTGGCTAATGCAGAGATCTCCCCTTTACTGTGAAGAATGGCCACTTCCTACTGTGGTATCCTGCAGTCCTGAAAGTTGCAAGAGTAGCACAAACCTGCAAGGCTATTTAACATAATCTCATGCTTTAAACAACATATGAATGATAAAGCTTTAAGACTTTGCAGATATCATATAAATTTAGTTAATGTAATATCCTCACTTAACAGATAATAAGACTGATGAGGTGTCTGGCAAATAACTGTCAGCAGTGCAACCTACAGACAAATCAGAATAGTATATATCACTTCACAGAGGTGGTTTTAGCACACAGGCAATGCACAGAAAACAAGTAGTTTTCTTGTACTTCGTGTTCAGACTGTCTGAAAAAAAACTTATATATTGCCATTTGCATTTCGCAAGAAAAAACTATCACAAAGAAAGAAATTGGCCTTGTGGATAGTTTAGTTTAAGGTAGAGTCAGAGGCTTAGAAAAGGATGCATTTTTAAGAATCTGAATTCAGATTTCCTGGCCAGTTGAAGATCAGATGAGTTTTTGACACTTTATGAAAGTGAGTATTGAAGAGTTCTAGAAAATAATGCAGAAAAACTAAGAAAGAAAGTATCAT
Source organism: Bos grunniens (assembly GCF_055505025.1). NCBI lineage: Eukaryota > Metazoa > Chordata > Mammalia > Artiodactyla > Bovidae > Bos > Bos grunniens. The sequence goes on from NC_141188.1 coordinate 14,311,981, forward strand.
ATTTCATTGGCTAGTTTTGTAAAATTTCATTTTGCTTCACCTCATCTCTAATGGGCTATTATCTTTCTGGCCACACAAATTAAGGATGACAACTGTTATTACTCTAGGTCATAATTGGTAGTCATTGCCCTCAAATGCTTCTGGTTCCAGCATTTTCAGTTCTCCCATATCTCCATTTCCAACCAAGAGGTTCCAAAGAACATTACTCACATGCGCACAAGTGCACTGTTTTCAACACTGGCAATTTCTCCCACTCAGTAGACAACTTTGCTTCTTGTGGTGATGCTCTGGACTCCAGTAATGCTTCAGTAAAGTTACAATGAGCTTCCTGCTGCAAATTCCCTAGCACTGCAGACAATACTCACATTGCAACCAATAAATTTTCTTTCTGTCTGAAGCTGCTACCCTGGTCCAGACCACCAGCATTTCCACTTAGCATTGTGCTGTTCTCCAGGGCCTGAAGGTCATCCTGAAAACCTCTCCTCCATAGAATTTGGGAGATTTCCCCATCAATTACATTTGTGTCAAATTATTAGAGTCCTAGAGATTTTCCCTCTCACGCTGCCAAATAGAGATAATTATTTTCAGAATACTTCCACTTTTCACTGTGCTATTTGGCTTTGGCAATGGATTACATGTGACATAATTCAGGGATAAGCTCAAAGCTACTGCAGTGGAAAGTAAATTGAATAAATTCTGCTCTGTGGTATTAACAATCTTCCATATACCTGACACGTTACCCTTGGATTAACCTAATAAGATAGATTTATCTCTTTTTGGGTGAATGGTCTCCTGTATGATTCTATGATATTATGTAGAAAGGACACTAGCAGGACCCTTGTAAGACACCTATCTGAATCCATGCATCCCTAAATCCCAGGGTAAGTAGCCCCAGTTTTGGGCTAGGTAGTTTCCTGTTGGCTGTAATATTGGGAGAGTGGGTCAGATGACCTCCATGGCTCTCCCATCATTAAAGCACTGGCTACAAATTAAATATTTGCCATAAGTAGCATGGTGACATCATGAGCCATCAAAATGCCTATCTCTGAGAAACTAAAGTAGCACTCTGTGATTTTGAAATTGCTCAGATACATAGATCAACATAATCTGGTCATAAAGAGATCCAGGATATTTTGAAAGTAGCAAATATAACTGTGTACTGGTAAAATGCTTTGGAGGCTAGTGGTGTGCCAAAAAAGAAATGAAAATTTATTTCAAATAAAACAAATTATTAGAAAGAGATTATATAATGTAACTGATAGGATAGAGATAAAACATGTTTATAGCCCTCCAAAAAAAAAAAAAAAAAGAAAGAAAAAAAGTCATACGTAAAAGAACTAAGATGCAGGGTAGAATGTGTTGCATGTTATAAAATTGATATAATGTAAGATAGGACAATAGAAAATGGGGAGAGAAATTATAATTTAAAAAAGCATGAATTTAGGACAACTGAAAAGTGCAAGATAGCATTGAAAAGAAAACCTGGGAATAATGAGTTGAAAGTACAACTGGCAACAGACGTCAGGTAGTTTTATTTTTATTTTCAGATCAGATGGCATGCTATTCAAATTATGCATATTTATTGAAATTTATTCCATAAAATTAAAAATATGCATAATACTCTAAGAATACTAAAGAACTTTGAAAAAAATGAATTAGCCAACATTTAATTACTGTGGGGGAAGAAATTCATGTTGCGTTTTTTGAAGTATCTGTGAACATATTTCTGTTATATTTATTGAAAAGATGCTGTTTCTAGGTATTTTAAAGCAAAACTTTCATATTATTAATACTGTCACATTTCATCATCAGAATTATAGCTTTCTGAAACTTTTGTTCTCTATTATTATTATCTTTGAGCAGGTAATCTTGCTGTATTGGTGACACCATTATTACATATAAGCATCTTTCCTGTTGTAGAAGTTTTTCATTCCATTACCCCCAGTTCTCGTCAACTTCAGAAAATCACCTCTAATCACTTAGATAGGATTCTTAATGACTTAGAGGCAGCTTGGCATAGCTGGAAAATGTGTAGATTTTGCCAGCTGACAGCTCATGTTTGGAACTTTCTTTCTCAATTATTGAGCAAGTTGTTCTGAAACTTGCTTTCCTCCTCTATAAAATAGTGTGATAAATAGCTACTGTGCCAGTCTTCATGAGAAAATCATGAAAAATCTTAGATACTCATTAATTGGAAGAAATTAAGGTTTTAGCTCAAGATTTGAGTCTGCCTTCTCCTATACTGTAATCATCAGGCCTGTCAGATACTAGCTGCCACTGGAGAATTTTCACAGCTGTCAGTTACCCTTTCATTTTTCTCATAGAACATGTATGCTTAAAACCAAGATCAAGAATAGATAGCACATAACTAAGGCCATTTGCCTTGCTTTGGTTCATGCTTTTATTTGGGCCTATACATATGAATGGGTCTTCCCTGGTAGCTCAGATAGTAAAGAATCTGCCTGCAATATGGGAGATCTGGGTTTGATCCCTGGGTCAGGAAGATGCCCTGGAGAAGGGAATGGCAACCCACTCCAGTATTCTGGCCTGGAAAACCCCATAGACAGAGGAGCCTGTTTATTTACAGTCCATGAGATCACAAAGAGTCGGCCACGACTGAGTGACTTAAACACATACACACACACACACACACATACCCATACATGAAAATAACCTGGGACCATCAGTACTGTAACTAGTCTCCCTATCTGTCTTATCTCCTTTGACTATAGTATATTTTTCCTTTTCATATTTCAGATAAAAACGTCTAAAATTCATAGATTATGTCCTTAGCATATCTTTATTATGTTTTATTTTTCTTGACTCAACATCAGCACACTTGCTCATATCCTGTATTTTATGGTTTCTTCTACTATGGCCCTTCTCAGATACTAATGTAGGATGTCTAGAGTCTTATAAGTTAAATCACAAACTTGTACATTTAGAGTCTGTTTAGACCATTCAACATAATTTAGTCCTGTTTCCATCTGGGAATGGATCTAATGGAGATGCAGAATACTGAAAACTGAGCATTCCTACTACCTTTTCCATCTGAGAACAGCCTAAAAAACCCAAGAAATATTCACAGAGGTTGATTTGTGTCTCACTCAGCAGCCTCAGGATTGCAGATCATTTGAATAAGAAATTTTTCCAAGATTGAGATCCTGATCCTAGGGGGCTCATCAATATCCATAATGTCAAAATGAAACTACGACTGTGATATGTCTACCATACAGACATTGGATCTAGTTTTTACTGAGACCTCAATGAAAATAACTCTGACTTTATGTTGATTCTTTGCAGTATGGATTGTAGCTTGACAGGCTCTTCTGTCCATGGGGATTCTCCAGGCAAGAATGTTGGAGTGGGCTGCCATCCCTCCTCCAGGATATCTTCCCTACTCAGGGATTAAACCTGTGTCTCTTATGTTTCCTGTATTGGCAGGTGGGTTTTCACCACTAGCACTACCTGGGAAGCCCTTGATGCCATATAATTGCTCATAAGAGCTTCTATGACCTTCTGTGTTACTGTAGTACCAATTGTAGATTCTCCTCTTTATTACTAACTTTATTTGGGCTATCTCTGTCTCTCGCTTTTTTTTTTTTTCCTATTTCTTTAGCTTTTTGATTGTTTTATTTCTGTTTTCATCTTTATCCAGGCAGTTTTTGATCATCTCTTTGATTTTTTATGTGATCCTTTATTAACATGACTCCATATGTTTGTGTTTTTTGCATTTTTTTTTCTTTTAGTCGATTGCTAGTCTCATACTATTGTGGTCAGAAAAGATGCTTGATATTATTTCAATCTTAAACTTACTGAGACTAGTTTTCTGAACAGCCATGTGATCTATTCTAGAGAATATTTCATGGTCTCTTGAATAGAATGTGTTCTCTGATGCTGTTAGATTGAATATTCTATAGGTATGTATTAATTTTGTCTATGATAATACATCGATTAAGACCATTGTTTCCTTATTGATTTCCTGCATGGATGATTTGTCCATTGAGGTAGTGGGGATTTACAGTCCCCTGTGCTATTCTGTTACTGTCATCTCCCCCATTTTTTTTTTTTTTTTAGCATTCGCTTTTTGAATTTAGATATTCCTACATTGGTTGCATATATACTTAAAAATGTTACATCTTCTTGTTGAATGATCTATTTATCAATATGGAATGATCTTTGTCTCTTGGTGCATTTTCTCTTTTAAAGTTTGTTTTGTCTGATTTAAGTATTGCTACCTCAGCCTTCTTTTTGTTTTTATTTGCATGAAGTCTCTTTTTATCAGCTGCACACTTTCAAACTCTGTTTCCTTAGATGTAAAATGAGTTTCTTTTTTTTTTTTTAATTTTATTTTATTTTTAAACTTTACAATATTGTATTAGTTTTGCCAAATATCAAAATGAATAGGATGCATATATATATGTCTTTAAAAAAAAATATATTCAGGTACTCTATGTGTTTCAATTGGAGCATTTGTTCATTAATATTTAAAGTAATTAGTGATAGGTATGTACTTACTTACATTTTGTTCATTAATTTTTTCTTTGCAGTTCTTTTTTGTTCCTTTCTTCTCCTTTGCTCTATTTTAGTTCTATGTTTGGATTCCTTTTCCTTTCTTTATCTGGATCTATAATAGGTTTTTGCTTTGTGGCTTACCATGAAGATATTAAGAAGAGATGGCAAGAATACACAAAGAACTGTACAAAAAAGATCTTCACGACCCAGATAATCACAATGGTTTGATCACTGACCTAGAGCCAGACATCCTGGAATGTGAAGTCAAGTGGGCCTTAGAAAGCATCACTACAAACAAAGCTAGTGGAGGTGATGGAATTCCAGTTGAACTATTCCAAATCCTGAAAGATGATGCTGTGAAAGTGCTGCACTCAATATGCCAGCAAATTTGGAAAACTCAGCAGTGGCCACAGGACTGGAAAAGGTCAGTTTTCATTCCAATCCCAAAGAAAGGCAATTCCAAAGAATGCTCAAACTGCCGCACAATTGCACTCATCTCCCACGCTAGTAAAGTAATGCTCAAAATTCTCCAAGCCAGGCTTCAGCAATATGTGAACCGTGAACTTCCTGATGTTCAAGCTGGTTTTAGAAAAGGCGGAAGAACCAAAGATCAAATTGCCAACATCCGCTGGATCATAGAAAAAGCAAGAGAGTTCCAGAAAAACATCTATTTCTGCTTTATTGACTATGCCAAAGCCTTTGACTGTGTGGATCACAATAAACTGTGGAAAATTCTGAAAGAGATGGGAATATCAGACCACCTGATCTGCCTCTTGAGAAATTTGTATGCAGGTCAGGAAGCAACAGTTAGAAGTGGACATGGAACAACAGACTGGTTCCAAATAGGAAAAGGAGTCTGTCAAGGCTGTGTATTGTCATCCTGTTTATTTAACTTCTATGCAGAGTACATCATGAGAAACACTGGACTGGAAGAAACACAAGCTGGAATCAAGATTGCCGGGAGAAATATCAATAACCTCAGATATGCAGATGACACCACCCTTATGGCAGAAAGTGAAGAGGAACTCAAAAGCCTCTTGATGAAAGTGAAAGTGGAGAGTGAAAAAGTTGGCTTAAAGCTCAACATTCAGAAAATGAAGATCATGGCATCTGGTCCCATCACTTCATGGGAAATAGATAGGGAAACAGTGGAAACAGTGTCAGACTTTATTTTTCTGGGCTCCAAAATCACTGCAGATGGAGACCGCAGCCATGAAATTAAAAGACGCTTACTCCATGGAAGGAAAGTTATGTCCAGCCTAGATAGCATATTCAAAAGCAGAGATGTTACTTTGCCAACAAAGGTCCATCTAGTCAAGGCTATGGTTTTTCCTGTGGTCATGTATGGATGTGAGAGTTGGACTGTGAAGAAGACTGAGGGCCAAAGAATTGATGCTTTTGAACTGTGGTGTTGGAGAAGACTCTTGAGAGTCCCTTGGACTGCAAGGAGGTCCAACCAGTCCATTTTGAAGGAGATCAGCCCTGGGATTTCTTTGGAAGGAATGATGCTAAAGCTGAAACTCCAGGACTTTGGCCACCTCATGCGAAGAGTTGACTCATTGGAAAAGACTCTGATGCTGGGAGGGATTGGGGGCAGGAGGAGAAGGGGACGACAGAGGATGAGATTGCTGGATTGCATCACTGACTCAATGGATGAGTCTCAGTGAACTCCGGGAGTTGGTGATGGACAGGGAGGCCTGGCGTGCTGCGATTCATGGGCTCGCAAAGAGTCAGACATATCAGTGACTGATCTGATCTGATCTGATCATGATACATATAGTTTTAGCTCGAAGAATCCTCAAGTTCAAACAAAGTTTAACTACCATACATATTTACTCCCCCTACTGACTTTCAATGTTTTTGATTACATGTTTGAAATTTTTTTTTTTTTTTATATCCCTTAACCACTTATTTTGGATACAGGGAATTTTACTTTTATACTTTAACTTTCTTACATGCTTTATAACAGATTAAATTACTACCTTTACAGGATGTTTACCCTTACCAGTGATATTTTTCCCTTTACATTTTCCAGATTTCTAATTGTGGCTTTTTCTTTTCTGCTTATGAGAGTGTCTAAAACATTTCTTTTAAAGCTGGTTTAGTGGTGGTCAGAATCTGCCTGCAGTGCAGGAGACCCTGGTTTGAGACCCCAGATTGGAAACATCCCCTGGAGAAGCAAATGGCAAACAAACCACTCCAGTATCTGTGCATGGAAAATCCCATGGACAGAGGAGCCTGGTGGGCTGCAGACCTTGGGATTGCAGAGTTGGGCACAACTGAGAGACTAACATTTTAGTGGTGGTGAACTATTTAGCTTCTGCTGGTTGGTAAACAACTCTTTCTATTCTTCAGTCCTAAATGATAACTTTACCAGGTAGAATACTCTTGACTGTGTGTTTTTTTTTTTTTTTTTCCTTTCAGTATTTTGAATGTATCATACCACTTCCTTCTGGCCAGAAAACTTTCTGCTGAAACATCAGCTGATGGTGTTATGAGAATTTCTTAGTATGTAAAGTTGCTTTTCTCTTGCTGCTTTTAAAATTTTATTATTTTTAATTGGAGGATAATAGCAATATTGTGTTGCTTTCTGCCATACATCATCATGAATCAGACATATGTCCTCTACCCCTTGAACTATCCTCCCAACTCCAACCACATTTAACCCCTCTAGGTTGTCGCAGAGCACCAGATTTGAGCTACCTGCATCATACAGCAAATTCCCACTGGCTATCTATTTTATATATGGTAATGTATATGTTGCAATACTACTCTCTCAATTCATCCCACCTACTCCTTTCCCCACTGTATCCATAAGCTTATTCCTTGTGTTTATTGTCCTGCGAATAGGTTAATCAATATCATCATTCTAGCTTCCATATATATGTGTTAATATATATTTGTTTTTCTCTTTCTGACTTACTTCACTTTGTGTAATAGGCTTTAGATTTATTCACCTCATTAAAGTGGACTGAAGTGCATTCCTTTTTATAGCTGAGTAATATCCATTGTATATGTGTATTACATCTTTTTTATCCATTAATCTATTGATGAATCTCTAGATTGCCTTCATGTCCTAGCCATTGGAAAGAGTGCAGAGAAGAACTTTGGGGTACCTGTCTTTTTCAACTCTGATTTTCTCAGGATATATGCTCAGTAGTGGAATTGTTGTATCATATGGTAGCTCTATTTTCAGTTTTTTTAAGGAACCTCCATACTGTTCTCCATAATGACTGTACCAATTTACAGTCATACCAACAGTGCAAGAGGGTTCCCATTTCTCCACACCCTCTTCAGCATTTATTGTTTGTAGATTTGTTGATACTGGCCATTCTGACTGCCATGAAATGATATCTCATTGTATATTTGATTTTCATTTCTCTAATAATGAGCCATACTGACATTTTTTCATGTGTCTATAAGTCATCTGTATGTCTTCTTTACAGAAATGTCTGTTTAGGTCTTTGGCCCACTTTTTGATTGGATTGCTTGTGTTTCTCGTATTGAGCTGCATGAGCTGACTCTATATTTTGGAGATTAATCTTTGTCAGTTCATTCATTTGCTATTAGTTTCTTCCATTCTGAGGGTTGTCTTTTCACCTTGCTTATAGTTTCCTTCACTGTGCAAAAGCTTTCCAGTTTAATTAAGTCTATTTGTTTATTTTTGTTTTTGTTTCCATTACTCTAGGAGGTGAATCAAAGAGGATCTTGCTATGATTTATGTCAAAGAGGATTCTCAATATGTTTTCCTCTTAGAGTTTTATAGTTTTTGGTCCTACATTAAGTTCCTTAATCCATTTTTAGTTTATTTTTGTGTATGTTGTGAGGAAGTGTTCTAATTTCAGCCTTTTACATGTAGCTATTCAGTATTTCCAGCAACACTGGGAATTGAAGAGAGTGTCTTTTCTCCATTGCACATTCTTGCCTTCTTTGTCAAAGATAAGTTGCCCATAGATGCATGGATTTATCTACAGGCTTTCTATCCTGTTCCATTGGTCTATATTTCTGTTTTTGTACCAGTACCATGCTGTCTTTATGACTGTCACTTTGTAGTATATCCTGAAGTCAAGAAGATTGATTCCTCCAGTTCCATTCTTCTTTCTCAAGATTGCTTTGGATGTTAGTGGTCTTTTGTGTTTCCATGCAAACTTTGAAATTATTTGTTCTAGTTCTATGAAAAATGCCATTGGTAGTTTGCTAGTGATTGAAGTGAATTTGTAGATTGCTCTGGTGAGTATATTAAACCTAGACAACATATTAAGAAGCAGAGATATTTGTTTGCCAACAAAGGTCCATCTAGTCAAAGCTATGTTTTTTCCAGTAATCAGGTATGGGTGTAAGAGTTGGAACATAAAGAAAGATGAGCACCAAAGAATTGATGCTTTTGAACTGTGGTGTTGGAGAAGACTCTTGAGAGTCTCTTGGACAGCAAGGAGATCAAACCAGTCATTCTTGAGGGAAATCAGTCCTGAATATTCATTGGAAGGACTGATGCTGAAGCTGAAGCTCTAATACTTTGGCCACCTGATAAGAAAAACTGACTCATAGAAAAAGACCCTGATGCTGGGAAAGATTGAAGCCAGGAGGAGGAGATGACAGGGAATAAGACAGTTGGATGGCATCACTGACTTGAAGGACATGAGTTTGAGCAAGCTCCCATGAGTTGGTGATGGACAGGGAAGCCTGGCATGCTGCAGTCCATGGGGTCCCAAAGAATCAGAGATGACTGAGCAACTGAACTTTGATAGTATAATTCTTTTTACAATATTGATTATTTCATTTCAAGAACATGGTATATCTTTCCATCTATGTCATCTTTGATTACTCTCATTAGTGCTTTATAGTCTTCTGCATACAGATCTTTTGTCTCTTTAGGTAAATTTATTCCACAGTATTTCATTCCTTTTGTTGTCATGGTGAATGGAATTGTTTCCTTAATTTCTCTTTCTGATTTTTCATTGTTAGTGCCTAGAAATGTTAGGGATTTCTGAGTACTAATTATATATCCTGTGACTTTACTATATTCATTGATTAGCTCTAGTAATTTTCTGGTGGCATCCTTAGGATTTTTTATGTATAGTATTGTGTCCTTTGCAAGCACTGAGAGTTTTACTTCTTTTCCAATCTGGATTCCTTTTATTTCTTTATCTTCTCTGATTGCTGTGTCTAGGACTCCTAAACTATGTTGATATATAATAGTGGTGAGAGTGGGCACCCTTGTCTTTTTCCTGATTATAGAGAAAATGCTTGCAGGTTTTCACCATTTTTTGCTGTGTGTTTGTTATATATGGACTTTATTATGTTGAAGTATGTTCATTCTATGCCTACTTTGTGGCCTACTCAGTTGCGTCTGACTCTGTGCGACTCCATGGACTGTAGTTCATGGAGTTCTCCAGGCCAGCATACTGGAGTGGATAGCTTTTCCCTTCTCCAGGGGATCTTCCCAATCCAGGGATCGAACCCAGGTCTTCTGCATCACAGGCGGATTCTTTACCAGCTGGGCCTCAAGGGAAGCCCACTTTCTGGAGACTTTTAATCAAAATTGAGTCCTGAATTTTGTCAAAAGCTTTCCCTGCATCTATTGAGATGATCATATGGTTTTTTATCTTTCAGTTTGTTAATATGGTATATCACATTGATTGATTTGTGTATATTGAAGAATCTTTGCATCCCTGGGATAAAGCCCACTTGATCATGATGTATGAACTTTTCAGTGTGCTGTTGGATTCTGTTTGCTGGAATTTTGTTGAGGATTTTTGCATCTCCATTCAACAGTGATATTGGCCTGTAATTTTTTTTTTTGGTAGCATCTTTGTCTGGTTTTTGTATCAGTGTGATGGTGGCCTCATAGAATGAATTTGAGTTCTCCTTCCTCAGCGGTTTTTTTGGAGGAGTTTGAGCAGGACAGATGTTAGCTCTTCTCTAAACTTTTGGTAGAATTTGCCTGTGAAGCCATCTGGCCCTGGAATTTTGTTTGTTGGAAGATTTTTGATTATAGTTTTGATTTCTGTTCTTGTGATTCACATTGTCCATTCACATTTTCTACGTCTTCCTGGTTCAGTTTTGGAAGGTTATACTTTTCTAAGAATTTGTCCATTTCTTCCAAGTTGTCCATTTTATTGGCATATAGTTTCTTATAGTAGTCTCTTATGACCCTTTGCATTTCTGTGTTGTCTGTTGTAATGTCTCCTTTTTCATTTATAATTTTATTGGTTTGAGTCTTCTCCCCTTTTTTCTTGAGTCTGGTTAACAGTTTCTCAAACAGCTTATTTATCTTCTCAAAGAACCAGCTTTTATATTTACTGATCTTTGCTATTGCCTCCTTTATATTTTTTTCATTTATAATTATTATTATTATTTTGCACAGATCTTTATGATTTCATTCCTTCTACTAAAGTTGAGCGTTTTTTTTTTTCTCTTTTTCTTGTAGCTTTAGGTGTAAAATGAGGTTGTGTATTTGTTATTTCTCTTGCTTTTGAGGTAGGCTTGTATTGCAATAAACTTCCCTCTTAGCATCACTTTTATTGCACCTCATAGGTTTTGAATTGTATTGTTTTCATTGTCATTTGTTTATAGATGTATTTTTATTTTCTTATTTCTTCAGTGATCTGTTTGGTATTCAGAAGTGTATTGTTTAGGCTTATGTGTTTGTTTTTATTTTTTATTTTTCTTTGTAGTTGCTATCTAATCTTTCAGTGTTATTGTCAGAAAAGATGCTTGAAATGATTTCAAATTTTTTAAAACTTAGCAAGGTTTGATTTATGGCCCAAGCTGTGATCTATCCTGGAGAATGTTACATGTGCACTTGAGAAAGAAAGAAAGAAAGAAAGAAAAAAAGGAATCTACTGTTTTTGGATGAAATGTCTTGTTAGATCTACCTGGTCCAAGATATCATTTAAAGCTTGTGTTTCCTTATTCATTTTCTATCTGAATAATCTGTCCATCAGTGTGAGTGGTGTATTAAAGTCCCCCATTATTGTGCTACTTTCAATTTTGTCTTATGTATTGAGGTGATCCTATGTTGGGTGCATGTATATTTATAATGACTATATCTTCTTCTCGGGTTTATCCCTTGATCATTATAGTGTCCATTGTCTCTTGTAATGGTCTTTATTTTAAATTTATTTAAATTTAAATTTATTTATTTTAATTGGAGGCTAATTACTTTATAATACTGTATTGGTTTTGCCATACATCAACATGAATCTGCTACAGGTGTATACATGTTCCCCGTCTGAACCCCACAACCACCTCCCTCCCCATACCATCCCTCTGGGTCATCCCAGTGCACCAGCCCCAAGCATCCTGTATCCTGCATTGAACCTGGACTGGTGATTCATTTCTTATATGATATTATACATGTTTCAATGCCATTCTCCCAAATCATCCCACCCTCGCCCTCTCCCACAGAGTCCAAAAGACTGTACTATACATATGTTTCTCTTTTGCTATCTCACATACAGGGTTATCATTACCATCTTTCTAAATTCCATATATATGCGTTAGTATACTGTATTGGTGTTTTTCTTTCTGGCTTACTTCACTCTGTATAATAGGCTCCAGTTTCATCCACCTCATTAGAACTGATTCAAATGTATTCTTTTTAATGTCTGAGTAATACTCCATTGTGTATATGTACCACAGCTTTCTTATCCATTCATCTGCTGATGGACATCTAGGTTGTTTCCATGTCCTGGAACTATAATAGTGTCGCAGCACTATTATAAACAGTGCTGCGATGAACAATGGGGTACACGTGTCTCTTTCAATTCTGGTTTCCTCAGTGTGTATGCCCAGCAGTGGGATTGCTGGGACATAAGGCAGTTCTATTTCCAGTTTTTTAAGGAAGCTCCACACTGTTCTCCATAGTGGCTGTACTAGTTTGCATTCCCACCAACAGCGTAAGAGGGTTCCCTTTTCTCCACACCCTCTCCAGCATTTATTACTTGTAGACTTTTGGATCGCAGCCATTCTGACTGGCGTGAAATGGTACCTCATTGTGGTTTGATTTGCATTTCTCTGATAATGAGTGATGTTGAGCATCTTTTCATGTGTTTGTTAGTCATCTGTATGTCTTCTTTGGAGAAATGTCTGTTTAGATATTTGGCCCATTTTTTGATTGGGTCATTTATTTTTCTGGAATTGAGCTGCAGGAGTTCCTTGTATATTTTTGAGATTAGTTGTTTGTCAGTTTCTTCATTTGCTATTATTTTCTCCCATTCTGAAGGCTGTCTTTTCACCTTGCTTATAGTTTCCTTTGTTGTGCAGAAGCTTTTAAGTTTAATTAGGCCCCATTTGTTTATTTTTGCTTTTATTTCCAATATTTTGGGAGGTGGGTCATAGAGGATCCTGCTGTGATGTATGTCGGAGAGTGTTTTGCCTAGGTTCTCCTCCAGGAGTTTTATAGTTTCTGGTCTTCCGTTTAGATCTTTAATCCATTTTGAGTTTATTTTTGTGTATGGTGTTAGAAAGTGTTCTAGTTTCATTCTTTTACAAGTAGTTGACCAGTTTTCCCAGCACCACTTGTTAAAGAGATTGACTTTAATCCATTGTATATTCTTGCCTCCTTTGTCAAAGGTAAGGTGTCCATATGTGCATGGATTTATCTCTGGGCTTTCTATTTTGTTCCATTGATCTATATTTCTGTCTTTGTGTCAGTACCATACTGTCTTGATGACTGTGGCTTTGTAGTAGAGCCTGAAGTCAGGCAGGTTGATTCCTCCAGTTCCATTCTTTTTTCTCAAGATTGCTTTGGCTATTCGAGGTTTTTTGTATTTCCATACAAATTGTGAAATTATTTGTCCTAGCTCTGTGAAAGATACTGTTGGTAGCTTGATAGGGATTGCATTGAGTCTATAGATTGCTTTGGGTAGTATACTCATTTTCACTATACTGATTCTTCTGATCCATGAACATGGTATATTTCTTCATTTATTAGTGTCCTCTTTTATTTCTTTCACCAGTGTTTTATAGTTTTCTATATATAGGTCTTTAGTTTCTTTAGGTAGATATATTCCTAAGTATTTTATTATTTTCATTGCAATGGTGAATGGAATGTGATATGAGTATTTCTACTTCCACTTTCTTGTGATTTCTATTTGCATGGAATATATTTTTCCAACCCCTCACTTTTAGTCTGTATGTGTTCCTAGGTCTGAGGTGGGTATGTATGTATGTGTGTGTGTGTATATATATATATATATATATAGTCTTTTAAATTTATCCAGTCAGCCAATCTGTGGCCTTTGGTTAGAACATATATTACACTTACATTTAAAGTAATTATTGATATATATGATCCTATTACAATTTATTTTACTATTTTGGGGTTGTTTTATAAGGCCTTTTCTTTCTCTAGTGTTTCCTCTCTAGACAAGTTCCTTTAGTATTTGTTATAGAGCTGGTTGAGTAGTGGGGAATTCTCTTAACTTTTGCTTATGTAAAAAGCTTTTGATTTCTCCTTCCAATCTGAATGTGATCCTTTCTGAGAGAGAAATCTTGGTTGTGGCTTTTTTTTTTTTTCCCCTTCCTTTCATCATTTTAAGTATATTCTGCCATTCCTTTCTCTCTTCCAGGGTTTCTGTTGAAAGATGAGCTGTTAGCCTTATGGGGTTCTCCTTATATGTTATTTGTTCCTTTTCACTTGCTACTTTACTTATTTGTGTTTAATATTTGTTCATTTGATTAATATGTGTCATGGCATGTTTCTCCTTGGGTTTATCCTATATGGGAATCTCTGGCCTTCTTGGGCTTGAGTACTATTTACTTTCCCACTTTAGAGAATTTTTCAATTACTTCTGCCACTTTTCAGTCACTCAGCATGTCTGACTCTTTGCTACCCTACAGACTACAGCACACCAGGTTTCCCTGTCCTTCTCTACCTTTTGGAGTTTGCACAAACTCATGTCTATTGAATTGGTGATGCCGTCCAACCATCTTATCCTCTGTCACACCCTTCTCCTCTTGCCTTCAATCTTTCCCAGATCAGGGTCTTTTCCAATGGTTGGCTTTTCACATTAAGTGGCCAAAGTATTGGAGCTTCAGCTTCAGCATCAGTCCTTCCAATGAATATTCAGGGTTGACTTTCTTTAGGATTGACTAGTTTGATCTTGCAGTCCAAGGGACTCTCAAGAGTCTTCTGCAACACCATAATTCAAAAGCATCAATTCTTTAGGGCTCAGATTCCTCTATGGTCCAACTCTCACATCTGTACATGACTATTGGAAAAACCATAGCTTTGACTATACTGACCTTTGTTGACAAAGTGATGTCTCTACATTTTATAATCTCTTCAAATATATCCTCATAGCTTGTCTTTTTCTCTTGTTCTTCTGGAATCCGTATGTTTCAAATATTAATGCACTTAATGTTGTGCCAGAAGTCTCTGAGACTATCCTCTTTTCTTTTTATTCTATGTTCTTTATTCTGTTTTGTTTCAGTTATTTCTACCATTCTTTCTTCCAGCTCACTTATCCATTGTTCTGCTTTGATTATTCTGTTATTATTCCCTCTAATATATTTTTAATCTTAGTTATTGTGTTGTTCATTGTTGATTGTCTCTTCTTTAATTCTCCTAGTTTCTTGTTAAACATTTATTTTATTTTCTCAATCTGTGCCTCTAGTCTATTTATCTGTGCTTCCATCTTATTTCATCAACTTTACCATCATTACTTTGAATTATTTTTCAAGTGACTGCTTATTTCCTCTTCATTTGTTTGGTCTTGTGTATTTTCCCCTTGTTCCTTCATCTGCTGCATGTTTCTATGCCTCTTCTTTTTTTAACATTTACTGTGTTTGGAGTCTCCTGTCTGCAGGCTGGAAAGTCATAGTTCCTCTTAATTGTGGTGTCTGCTCCCCATGGGTGGGTTTGGGCCAGTGCCTTGT
Organism: Bos grunniens; assembly: GCF_055505025.1. Taxonomy (NCBI): domain Eukaryota; kingdom Metazoa; phylum Chordata; class Mammalia; order Artiodactyla; family Bovidae; genus Bos; species Bos grunniens. The sequence continues at coordinate 14,327,380 of NC_141188.1, forward strand.
GAAACTTTCCTCGTTGGGGGTGCCTGTGTTCTGGTGGATGGAGCTGGATCTTGTCTCCCTGAAGGGAAATTCCAGTCTCAGTAGTTTGTTTTGGGTGTCTTGGTTTGGGAACTCTTTCTGCCAATGGGCAGGTTAAAGTCTTGACATGAAGCATCTTCCACTGGACCTTGCTGGCCTTTGGATGGGACTTGGTGTTAGTGTTGAGATAGAGGCCTTTGAGAATGCTTTCACCTATTAATGTTCCATAGGGTCGGGGAATTCTCTGGTGGTCCAAAGTCCTGTTCTCAGGTGTCCCATTTTGGAGGTTTAGGCCCAACCCTTTACTGTAACACCAAGTCTCCACAAGTCACATGGCAAAGAAGATAAAACTCCAAAACAAATGGTGAAACTCAACACTTAGCACTCAACAGCTCAGAACACTCAAAAATACTTGCATAATTACAATGAGAAAAGAATAGAGAAAAAAGGATGAAAATAGGAGTCAAAAAGAGAGCAATCAAAGCAACAGTCAAACCTCTAAGTGAAAATGAATATTATTAACTCACAAAAATTTAAATTAAAAAACATGGCAAAAATGCATTTTAACTAAGAAATACTGTAAAATTATGAAAAAATAAAATGAATTAAAAAATAAGATGTTTAAAAAGGAAAAAAAGTAGATTATAAAAGTAAAAAGTAAAGGAATAATAAAGAACATTAGAAAAATATGAAAAAGAAAAATGTGGGGGTAGATATATAGACAGTGGTACTGAGAAGAATGTTGATGTAATTCCTCTGTTTTCCTGCTCCAGTTGATTTGCCTACTCAGAAAGTACTCCAATATCTGTAGGAAGGTCTCTGGACAAGTTTTGGGCAGCGTGGGGTCAGCTCAGACACAGATCTTGCTTTATTCCAGCTTATACTTGCTCTCAAAGTCTACAAAGTGAAAGAAAAGTGAAGTCGCTCAGTCGTGTCTGACTCTTTGCGACCCCATGGACTGTAGCCTACCAGGCTTCTGCATCCATGTTATTTTCCAGGCAAGAATACTGGAGTGGGTTGCCATTTCCTTCTCTAGGAGATCTTCCTCACCCAGGGATTGAACCCAGGTCTCCCGCATTGTAGGCAGACGCTTTACCATCTGAGCCACCAGGGAAGTCCACAGTTGCCCATAAAGTCCACAGTCTCAAGCTAATTGTGGAGATTTAATACACTGCACCTGCAGCTGCAAGGGTGAGTGCTCCTCCTTTTCTTGACTCTCACAGCCCCTGGTGTTCCCTTTTGGTTTGGGGCCTGCTTCAGCTTGTAGGTCACTCTTTGGTATCTATTCTCTGCCCGGACACAAGGGGATAAGAGTAGCACTTAATAGGGTTCACTAGCTCAGTTGGGTTTAGGAGAATGGGGGTTATGGCAGACACAGTTGACGTGTCTGGGGAGTGCCCACTGTGGTTGGGACCTGCAAGAGGTCACCATAGTCTGAGGCGGGTCATGCACTTCCCCAGGGGAGTTGGCCCTGCATTGTGGGACCCTTGTGGAGCCAAGCTGCTCAGGCTTCCAGGAAGATGTGGGCAGTGATCCACCCCAGTTCACAGCTTGACAGTAGCTGCAAACCCTTGGGCTGGGACTACAGTGGCCCCCTGCCTTCCACCTCTGGCATTTATACTGGTTTCTCTATCCCTGGAGCTACAGATTGCAGCTATTTAACCCCCCTTCAACATTCACTAAGGTGGGGTCCTGTGTCTGTGAGCATGTGGATTCAGGGAGTACCCCTGGGAATGATCTTTTGCCTCTCTGGTGGGCCCATGCTTTTCCCTTGACTCCCTCAGTATCTTCATGGAAGTCAACCCAGTCCTCTCTCTGAGGTTTGAGTCCTGAAGCCTGAGCCTGGGTACCCAGCCCCCACTTAATGCAGGCATGTGAGCTGCTTCTCAGTTGGGAAGTGCTGTTCCACAACAATCTCTCTGGTGAGTGTCCTCAGCTTTGCCTTCAGAGCACCTGTCTCTGAACTCATTATTGCAGTTTCCTCTGAGGTTCTGAAGCTCCCCCATGACCCTGCCTGTGAGGGGGTTTCCTAGTGTGTGGAAACTCTTCCTCCTTCATGACTGCCTCCCCAGACTCAGGTCACCATTCTGAAATCTTTTGCCTCCCTTTTTATCTTTATCTTTCGCCCTACTTCATTCTAAAGAAACTGACTTGCCTTTTTGGAAGTCTACAGTCCTCTGCCAGTGTTCAGAATGTGTTCTGTAGGTGCTGTTCTGCATGCAGATGAGTTTTTGATGTATTTGTAAAGGGTAAGTTCTCCCTGTTTTATTCCTATACCATCTTGAAAGTCCTCTCTTGCTGCTTTTAAGATTCTGTTTTCCTTAATTTTTGCCATTTTCATTATAAGACATATTGGTTCAGACTTTTATGAGTTCATCTTGTTTGGGATTCTCTGTGGATGTGAATGTCTGTTTTTTTTCTCAGGTTAGGGAAATTTTCAGCTATTATTGCTTCAGATAATTTCTCTATCTTTTTCTCCTACTTTTCTCCTTCTGGGATCTCGATAATGTGAATAGTAGTGTGTTTGATGTTACCCAAGATTTCTCTTAAAATAGCCATATTAAAAATCCCCATTCAGCTTGAGGGATTTCCACTAGTCATCTAATCTACTGTTGATTCTTTCTAGAGTATTTTTATGTCAGTTTTATTCCTCAGTTTCCTGTTTATATTTTCTAACTATGTGGAAATTTTCACTCTGTTCATCCATTCTTAAGAATTCTGTGAGCATCTTCATGATCATTACCTTGAATTTGTGTCAGATAGATTGCTTGTGTGTATGTGTGTGCTTAGTCACTTCAGTCATGTCTGACTCTGTGCAACTCTGTAGACTATAGCCCACCAGGTTCCTCTGTCCATGGGATTCTCCAGGCAAGAATACCAGAGTGGGTTGCCATGCCCTCCTCCAGGGGATTATCCTAACCCAGAGATTGAGCCCATGTCTCCTGAATCTCTGGTGCTGCAGATACATTCTTTACCCACTGAGCCACCTGGGAAGTGCAGATAGATTGCTTAGGCCTACTTTGTTTAGTTCTTTTTCTGAGGTTGTGTCTTATTCTTTTGTTTTGAACATATCATTCTGTCTCTTCATTTTGTGTAATTTTCTATGTTTAATTTTATGTAGTAATTAGGTCAGTTACTTTTCCCAATCTTAGAGAAAAGGCTTTATATAGGTGCTATTCTGTAGGGCCCAACAGCATGCTTCTCTCTGATCAATAGCACATGTTCTGTAGTCCTCCTATGTGGGCTACATAAGCTCTTCTTTTGTGATGGAATTGACTACTGTGGGCTTGCTGGTAGGTGGAGCTTCTCCCAGTACATTTAATCACAAGGTGTCTATGCTGGAGGGAAGTATAGGCATCTTGCATTGTTGCTGGTATAGTCTGAGAAGATATCAGCCCACTGAAGGATGGAGTTGCATCCCCACATGACTTTCCACCTAGCTGAGGAAGATTTGGCAATGGTGTGAGTCTAATAAAGGGCCTGTCAGGTCTATTGTGGCTGTTGGTATAGCACTGGGGCCTAACATTGGTACTGGCCTGCTGCAAGGTGAGGCTGTGGCTCCATAGAGCTGTGTGCATGATCCAGGGGCTGGGTTATGATGCTGATGCACTGATAGGTAGCACTGGATTACCATATGACTGTCTACCTAGCCTGAGAGTCTTGGGACTGCTGAAGGCCTGATAGAGGGGTAGGAAGCAGTTGCATCCCTAGGGAAAATAAGCTAGAAGGAGAGTTACATAATGGTTCTGGTGTTATCATAGTAAAATGAGTTTTCCAAAATGGCTGCTGCCAGCATCTCCATCTTTAGAGAGAGTTCTAGTTATTTCCTGCTTATCTAGGAAATTCTCCAAGGAGTTTATCCTGGCTCCTTTCAAATTACTGCCTCTGTGCTAGGATTTGGAGATTGTGAGGTTTTGTGTGAGTCTTCTAAAAATGCAGTCTCTTTTTTGCTATAGCTCTCTAGTGCTCCCAAACATAAGCACAACTGAGTTTTAAAGCCAGTTGTTCTAAGGTCTTACCTTACTGATGCAGAACCCCAAGCTGGGGAGCCCAACACAGGGTTCAGACCCTTTACTCCTTGTGTGTGGGGGGAGTATTATAATATTACCCCTGTTTGTGAGTCACCAACTTGAGGGTATAAATCTGATCCTGTCTCTTATCTTGTTGTAGTTCCTTCTTTATTACTTTAGTTGTGAAAAGGGCTTTTCTGATAGCTTTCAGGCTATTCTCATTGATAGTTTTTTATGAAAGTGGTTGTAATTTTGGAATGTCCTTGGGAAGACAGAAGTTCAGAGTCTTCCTAAGTCTGCCATCTTGGCCCCACTCTGTAATATACTTGATTTGATTTAGTTCAGTTCCTAACCATATGCTGAGCAATAAACTACATGTTTAGTCCTGGAACATTTATAATGTATTGGTTCTCACCTGTACTAGAAGGGAAGCTAAGATGTACAGAATTAGCTAAAATGTAGTGTACATATTTTAAAGACTAGAAGAATGCAATAAATAAACTTAGATACATTGAAGAATGTGAGCTGTTACTTCCATCTGGGATTATCCAAGAATACAACAGAAAAGATTAAACTAAAATAAGTTTTATGTTACTGGAGAAAATTTGAAAAGTAGAAGTGACATTAGATTAGATTGAATGCCAGGACACTTCTAGAGACAGTGAGAGATATTCTGGGAAAGGTAGATTAGAGTTAGAGCACTGAAGAGTTGGAACACAAGGACAAGTACTCTGGACATCATTGTGTAGATGATGGAAACATTTGAGTTTGAGCATGGAGCTGACAGAATGTAAGCAGTACTAAGATGAACAAACTCACATTAGTTTATTGGAAAGACAGATTATGTGCAAAATAAAAATGGGTGGCTAGTGTTTTCTCCTCTCATTATTATAGTTATTAGTTAAGACAATGCAATGTTTACAATGTGAGAAAGAGGCTTCAGGTAGATGACTTTGTGGTATGTCTGTAATAATATATTAATTCTCATATTATTACTTAATAACATCTATCATTTAACTGTGATATAAGATTTTTATTTTGTGTATGTGTGTGTGTTTGTATCCTTTCAGTAGTCTCTGTTTCTTTCTTTCTAAATTCAATGCATTCCTTTAATGTCAGATCAGGATTCACCTGATTTTGGATTCCTATGAATCCAAAACTGGTTTTTTTAGCTCTTGTTATTTTCCACTGACTTGAATCCATTTTTCATTTCTGATCTAAAGCATGTAGATAAATAATATACTTATGTTCATGTATTACTTGGTTAACATTTTTTTTAATTCATCTTGAATCTCTAGTCATATCTCATATCTTTGTATGTGTTGTTCTGTAATTTACCTCCTTTTTGTTTTGAGCATATGGCAGATACTGAGGAAATATGTACAGTAAATTATGGTAGTCCCTTTAGAATAATATGTATTTTCATTCTCCAACATTTGGAATTCAATTAATCTGCACAGGTGGAACCTGAACAGGAGTCAAAGTGGATCCAGGGATGATTACATGCTCATAACTATAAAAAAAGAAGGCTTTGTGTTGTTCCGTCCTCATATTTAAGTTATTGGAATGCATATGTTTTAATCTATAAGAACTACAATAAGTCACAGAATAATTTACTTAGAAGCAAATAGACATCTCTCTCCCAACATTTAATGAACCCTGCCCCATAGAGTTTGAATAAGTATCATTTCCTTGGTTCTCAGTTGAATATTTTCCCTGTATTATAAATAGTTTAAAGATAGAGCTTCCACATATTCAGTCAGTTCTTCCCATTGTTTAGAAAAAGCGAGTCTATGTTTCTGATGTCCCAATTAATTCATTTTGATCACAGGTCCCATTTATACCAGAGTAGCAAAGTGTGTTATAAAGTGAGAATGTGATAAAATTTTGGAGATTTGATTTGGATTATAATGGTATTATTGAGTAAAACACGGATGGCAGGGTAGAAGAAGTGGGCCCCAGAGAGGGAGAACACGAGTGACTCAAGACTCACAGAACTTGTCAGTTGGAAAAGCTCTTTCTGATTTTATTATATTGGCCCACTCCAAAGTTTTTGCAATGAGAAATGATATAAATATATGTCACAGAGGCCCTTTAGGATCAAAATCGTATCCTCTTTCATAAATGTGTTCTTCACAGATCAGTAGAAACATGCTTTGATTCATATTAGAATTTGTGGTTCAACTGCATTTTAATTATCTAACTTTAATTATCTAATTTGGAATTCAATTCTATCTTGCATTGTATCAGTTAATTTTCCACCAGAAAGTTACTTTGAACTCCTCAAAGATAATATTACCTAAGAATAGGATATTTTCACAGGTACCAATAAGTACTAATAAGTAACTCCAATCATGATGGTTTTCATTTTCTTCAGTGATGCTTGATGTCAGCATTTCTTCAATGATCTAAAACCAGAAGTTCCACTCAGTGATGCAGAAGACAGAAGAGAATTTTTTTCACGTCATATCTAGATTGAAATATTCTTGAAATAAATGACTGTTTCTCATGTACTTATAATTCTTCAATGCTTAGTATTAATATGTGTTTTTGTATGCTTTAATGCTTAGTAATAATGTGTGTGTGTGCATCTGCTCAGTCGTGTCTGACTCTTTTCAACTCCATGTACTGTGGCCCACAAAGCTCCTCTGACCATGGAATTTTCCAGACAAGAATACTGGAATGGGTTGCCATTTCCTACTGCAGGGGATCTTCCCAACCCTGGGATTGAACCTGCATATCTTGCATCTCCTAGATTGGCAGGCAGATACTTTACCACCGCAATACCTGAGAAGCTCTGATGCTTAGTATTAATAATTGTTATTTATTGAATTTTCACTCTGTGTTTAGGACTTTAACAACATATTAATCCCCATATCAATCTTGTGCTGTGCTCGGTCCCTTCATTTGTGTCAGGGCAATGATACTGGAGTGGGTTGCACTGTCCTCCTCTGTGGAATCTTCCCAACCCAGAGATAGAACCTGTGTCTGCTCTGTCTCCTGTGTTGCAGGCAGATTCTTCACCACTGAGCCACTTACAAAGATAAATCTTTCCCACTTTGGTTACCGATGAATACTCTAATGAATAAGATAGTTGAGCAATTTGTTCAAAAACTCAAAGCTAGTATGTGGTACAGTGGAATAAAAATTATCAGAGACTGTAAGGGTCTAAATCTTCCAACCTTTTCCTTTATATCACATACACAGAGTATCTCATTCCACAGAGAACAACTTAAATATTTATGTGGTAATCAGTATACTATATTAAGCTGAGGATCATGGGTAACAAAGGGACTCTAAAAGGAAACAGAAGGTATGATCAATTTCATAAATAATTTTGTGATAATAATTCTATATTTCATTTTTCAATATTCTCCAATGCATTCTTTAGATTCACATTAATTTCTTTTTTAAATTAATACTTTATATTAATAAATGTTATTATCTACACTTTACACCAAGTGTTGCTGAGCCATAGAAAAAAATAACATGGAATTCATGACTTTTGGCCTTGGGAAAAAAAAAAGACTTAAAGGGATTTTCAGATATAAATACATCATTTAACAATTAATAATAATGGGTAACATTTCTTAACTGTTTACATTGTGTCCACTGCTGTGTTGAGCATAATAAAGTTGTATTACATCTGCTGACTTGAAATAAATAGACCTCTATATATTTCTCTAACAAAAACAAGTTTGCTCAGGATCAGCAAGAAATTGCATTTCAGGGTTTCCAACCATGGTGAGCCATGTGAAACTCCTGGTGTTGATTGTAAGGGAAAGTAGACTCTTTAAAAAGGGAAGTTGGGAAAACTGTAGTAAGCACAGTTCAGGGCTTTGCATTGGCTGAGTCCTTTCCAGGGAAGAAGAGGAGTCTTTTTTCTATCCATTGAGCTTTGCTGTAATAGCAGGGCACAAAAGACCTCCCAACACTATTTAATTGAGACTTTTGTTGATTTATTAATTTGTTTTTACATTTACCCCCTTTTAGTCAACATCTTTCTCTGGTAAAATGGTGGTGGGGGGTTGTTACAGATGTTAATACAAGAGATAATGGGACCTTAAGCACTGTAATCCTCTACTATGGGTGTTATTCCCATAAACTAATAAGGCATTAATTAACTTCTGAAAGAGGTCTTGAGGGATCTTTTAAAGTCTTTATGGGAGGTATGCCATGAATTTTGCCAACAGTTGAAGATTTTGCCCATAAAAAAGGTAGCAGCTGATTTAACAAGGGCAAATGATGAGTGTCTTCAGAATCAGCTCTAGTACAGTCATGGATGAAGCAAATAAAAGGTGTCAAAGAGTCATTTAGTACACCTGGTTGGTTACTTTGATGACTAATATTAAATTCTAAAATTTGTTCCCCTTTTGAGAGAAAGAAATGGATAGGGTGGATAAACTAAAGAGAAAAGAGTGTGTACATTTCAAAGGACCTAACAAAAGGAAATAGGTTCAGAAATAAGAACCCACTGAAGTTAATTAGAGATCTCCACTATTTGAAATGTTCTAGTACTTTGAGGTGGGGGTTATTTTATACTAGTGGGGTTGAGCATTGAGAGTATGGCACTGTTTTCAGTTATGACTGGAAGAAATTCATCCTCCATCTGGAGAGACATTTCTCCAAGCCAATTAAGAGGAAGAACTGGGAAGAACCCTTGTATTCCTGAGCCCTATCACTGAGATTTGGAAGGATGTTGGAAAAGCTGCTTAGAGGGCTGATGATGCCTGTAGTTATAAAATTTGTAACAATTTATTTTATAATTTCCTACATTTTTTCAATAGTAGCAGAAATTAGGAGGGTTTTTATTTCATTTAGGCATCTTCATTTTCTACAGTTGAAGATTAAGAATTTTGATGGTATTTTTTAAAAATAATTCATCTAGAGTACAAGAGAGTTGGTTTGGCAGATTAACTAGATCTTGAGTAAACAGAGTTTCCCATTACATCCTGTTACTATTTTACCAGAAGGTAAAGGTCCCAGTTTAACCTATTAATAAATATAGAATTAAAAGCTATACAGGTGCAGTAAACATCCAAAGAAAAATGAGAATTTTCTCAGAAAAATGAGGTGTAGTCAATTGGAATTGTCATGAACAGATTCATCAGATTTTTGTTTAGAAGCTTGAATTTTGTTCAATTAATAGACTTTTTTTGAAAAAGCCCTAAGAATTGCTCAAAGGAATAACTTCTCAATTTTTTGAGCCTGGTTATACAATAAGGTAAAAGGCTTTTCTCCTGGTTGTAATTCTAGAGGTCTTTCATGGTTTTCTGTTAGTGGTTTTCATCCAATACTGGTCCTGGCCTTCACTGACAAAAGAATGATTTAGTTGATATAAGTCAGAGAAACCAGGTCACTAAGTTTGAGTAACGTACATTAAATTTCTCAGCATATATATAAGGACCTTTAGATACTTTGGGAAAATCTTTGACTATGCTCACATTTCAGTTCAGGGAATATAAGAAATTTAGGTTTTAGCCTCTAACTTCTTAGAATAATCAAGTCTAAGACAGATTCTGGCAACTCCAGAAGAACAGGACTGGGGAGAGTTTCATTGAAAAGGGAAAGTTTAATAAAATAAATACTCTAATAGAATTGAGCATAAAGATGAAATGTAGGAAGATGGTGACAGAGGATGAGTCTGGTCATTAGGAGGTGGGAGAGAAAGAAATAATGTGTCAGAAGTGGAGCTTAAGACATATAAGCCAAGAGAGAGGCACCTGAGGCTTCAGGACCTGTTTTAGCTTTCTTTAATCGTTTGTTTGCCTTAATTAATCTTAAAATTTTAATTTTTCAGAGACAATTTTAGGTTCTTGATAAAGCTTGTAATCCTCAAAATGGCAATCAAAATAAGCATTCCACTCACTCCTGGAGATTTTTCAGCTGTTGTAGTCCAATTTCTTTTTAAGGAAACTAAGTTGGGGAATTTTGAATTTCCCCAATATGGCCATTGATATTCTAAATTGTCTTTGATTGGATGGGTCCATTTTAGTTAGAAATGTGCATGAAGAAAGACTGAAGTGTCCAAACATAAAATCAGCTCAACCGCAAGATAGAAACAAAACAAAATCTGATTTTTAAAATGGGTAGAAATACTGAATAGACATTTTTCCAAAGAGGAAATGAGGATGGCCAGCTAGCACATGAAGATATGCTTAACATCACTTAATCGCCAAGGTAATGCAAATCAAAACCACAATGTGATATCACCTCACACCTCTCAAAATGACTATCATTAAAAAATGTCCATTCTGGAGGCGATCAGCCTGGGATTTCTTTAAAAGGAATGATGCTAAAGCTGAAACTTCAGTACTTTGGCCACCTCATGCGAAGAGTTGGCTCATTGGAAAAGACTCTGATGCTGGGAGGGATTGGGGGCAGGAGGAGAAAGGGATGACAGAGGATGAGATGGCTGGATGGCATCACTGACTCCATGGTTATGAGTTTGGGTGAACTCCGGGAGTTGGTGATGGACATGGAGGCCTGGCGTGCTGCGATTCATGGGGTCACAAAGAGTTGGACACGACTGACTGAACTGACTGAATGAAAAAATGTACAAAAAACAATTGTGGGTGAGAATGTGGAGAAAATGGAACCCTCAAACATTGTTGGTAAGAATTTAAACTGGTGTGACCACTGTGGAAAACAAGCCAAAAATTGAACTATCATATTATCCAGGCTTTCCATTCCTCGGTATATATCTGAAGGAAATAAGAACACTAATTCAAAAAGCTACATGAACCTCAATGTTCATAGTGGCATTATTTACAGTCAGTAAAATAAGGAAGTAACCTAAATGTCCATCAACAGATAAATGCATAAAGAAGAGGGGAGTGGACCAATGGCTGATCAAGCATAGTTATTGGAGCAGCTCCTGTTCCTGTAGGAATGGCTCCATGGCTTCTCAGTCACCCTTGCTTTAAACAGTCTGATCGCAAAATTAGACCTATATACCAAATGGTTACTCACATACAGGAAAGGTCTTAACAGTAAAGATGAAACCTTAAAATAGATCTTTAATAAAATGGAAATCTTCAAATGCAAAGAGGACATGAATTCAGATTCAGGACAAAGATATACCTTCAAACTCTAGGATGGGCAAGAAAAGCAGTGAGTGACAACGGGACATTCAGTTGTGGACACCATACCTATTTGCTGATGTATTATTTCTCATCCAGCTGACTACACCAATTGTGTTGCTGATCTTGCTCACGATGCCAATTGTATTGCTCTTCACACTGTTCACTGAACACAGAGTAGGCAAGGTATGAGCTAAGAGGCTGGAAGGAGATTCAAGGAGTTGTAGGAATTGCAGACACATTTATTCTCTCCTGGCTGGCACAACAATCATAACACAGCTTCTCTCCTGGATGATGCAGTAGCCGTAACAGTACTCTCTCCTAGGTGATGGAGCAGCCATAGCAGTAGATACACTATATAGTCTCCTCTCATGGCTGACCCAAAGGACACAGCCACAATTCAAAAGAAATCCAGACACTTTTTAGGTAGAGCCCATATATGCTTACCGCACAAAATATCCCGTGACCAAGCAGGTACCTCGTGATATGTGTGCACAGTGCTGTAAGAGAGCTCAGCAGTTACATGGTCATTATTTATGAAATGTGGGGCAAGAGAGCCTGAACATGCCATCTTGGTTATTTTGCTGTCTTTCCACAGCTGACCAGCACTGGAACCTTCAGCGATCTTCTCTGGTCGATGAACAGACCACCAAAATGTAGACCTAAAAAAAGTAGACTGCTAGATATTTCTCCAGCCAAGATCAGTTTATTCAGGATTGGCAGAGAATTGCAATTTGGGGTCTGCAACAATGAGGAGACCTTTCTTACAAGGTGTCGACATGGACATTCTCACGTGGAAAGGGAAGGATGACTCTTTTACAGAGGCAAAAAGGAAATTGGGAAGGCTCTAGTAAACAAAGAATCCATGGTTTTTCATTGGCTGATTTCTTTCCAGGAAATAAGAGGAGACTTCCTTCTTCCCATTGGGCTCTGTTTTCATCCAGAGTAAGAGCTACCCCTTCTAGTCTCTTGCTCCTCTTGATTGGGATTTCTCTTAAATTTTTGCACATCTAATTCTAACCTTATCCCTGTGAGATTGGGAATACATGAGATTAGAGGGGTTAAGGCATTAATCCAAGTTTCCTGATGAGTCAGAAACAGAAGTGTGAGGATTTTCCCTGAATACTGGATTCAAACCTCCTAAATCTTGTTCCTTTCCTGGATACTTAATTACCATCCCCAAATATTGACACTATCCTCATTATAATGGTCTTGTCCCAAGGGCAGGCCCTATGTTTTAGAATGTTAAAGAAATAAACAAAAAGCTTATCTATAATCAATGTTGCCTATGCACAGCCTTTATGTCCCATGTAAAACTTTATTCTAGGAAACAAGCAGCCACAGAATGATCTCAAATTACACTTGTAACCATTTTGGATATCCTGATAATGTCCTTGTGGAATTAAGGAGCTTTACTGTCTTCTTCAAGATTGCAGCAGTGGAAATATGGTTTATGATAAATATTCCCATAGTATCTTCCATCCTACCTATTATGTAAACACATGCAGATGTTTCTGTGTTTTTTGTTCTTTGTTGGGAACTTATCCATTCCTCTGTCTCAATTCATATGATTGGAGCCTGACTGACTTTATGCCTAGCATCATTTGAGCCATGAGTGCTCAACCAGCATGTATCACATTTATGGCCACAATAAATGTTTATGGATAAATATATAGCCAAAGCTTGACTAATAATAATATTTATTGGAGAGAATGGAAAGAGGTTAATTTCTCTGCTGAGAATGCAAAGAAGAAGTAAGATAACATTTGCTGATAATTGTCTTTCCAAGTACATATGAATGGTTTAAGGTGGTTGAGAAGAAAAAAAAAATTATTAAAGCTAGCCTGAGAAACAGTGAAAGGGAGAAGTCTTTGGAATTTTTAGTAATTTGAGTTAATACATCCCCTTTTATCATTTTGATTAGCTTGAATTGGGTTTCTAACATTTTAATCTATAAGACTTTCCTCTAACCTACATGGACTTTAAAAACCCTGCTTGGTCTTTATGTTGCCTACTTGTCAACCTTACCTAGATAATTCTGCTTGCTTACTATGTTCTTCTACAACAAGCTTTCATTTTCTACAGCATGCCAAGATCTTTCCTGACTTTGCAAATGTAGCCCATCTGCCTGGAATTCCCTTTCTCTGATAGCTTACACAGATGACCACTCTCAATATTTAGGTCTCAGCTCAAATTTTAACTACTCAGACAGACTTTCCCTGGCCACTGTTTCTAAATAGACCCCTCCAACATACTGTCAGTTATAGATTTTTTTCAGTCACTTTGGTGTACTTTCCTAATTTTGCATGCATGCTATGGTTATATATAATCTGTGTATCTAATTTTGCCTTGCTTTCCCATATCTAAAAGCCTATATACTCTATGATAGAGGAAACCACATGTGACTTATTCCCTACTTTGTGCATAGGAGCCATTCATTTTTGAATGAATGGATTTTACTTTATCATAATATATTTTATTTCAAACTTATCATTATTAATATATCAAGTATTTATACTAAGACTGGATATAGGTATGAATACCATGTATGGATTCTAGCTTCCTGGAACTTAATGGACCCTCTCTTCACTAACTATAGGACCACTGTGATAGCTGATATCTTTCCCATCTTTCTTTATAAATCTCTCTAATTTAGCCAGAAAATTTCAGTTACCTCTTTCACTCACAGTTTAAAAAAGAAACTAGCTCTCAACTTCACTACTTTACTCTTTTCACATCTTTCCTCAAACTTTCTGCTCTCCTCTCTAACTGAATCTTTTATCATTTTTAAGAACCACTTCTCACAGGGCATTTCAACTACTAATACACCCTTTATTTTTTCTTCCTCAGAACTATTGCATGTAAGAATCTTTTCCAATAATTTTAACATATAAGTTGTCCTTGCTCTTAATTGGTTTTCTACTCTCAGAGACATCCTAAAAGTGGGAGAATGATTTTTCTTTTTGTGGTAGTTTCCACAATGTTGAGTATATATACCTTATCAACTATTTTTTGTGTGTGCATCAACTGATGTATTTGCCTCACAATAAACCTAGTCATGCCAACTGAGTTTAAATAGCTTATGATGAATATCAGGGATAAGTCCATGTTAGACTATTCAGTTTTATATTTCAAAAGAAATGTCAATAAGCTCATCAAATCACATTTCACCTTTATTGTAATGACATGGTTAGAAATGAGAAAAAGAGGTAGACAGAATCCTTCCCTGAAGACTTCAAGCTCACTAGGATGCCTAGATTAAATTTTATAGAAAGCGCTAGTCAACTGTGATTGTTTGCAATGCTACAGTTTTATATTGTATGCCACTATCGTGTTTCAAATCCAGTGGCTGCTCTTTCAATATGAGACATAATTTCTAATGTGCATATTTTAGAGACACAGACTAAAAAATGCAACACAACACAACCACAAAAAACTCATTAATGTTGACTAAAAGGAAGTTGTCAGTAACCACAATGATAAAAGTCATCCTTCAATCAGTAAAAATATTTCATTGAGGGATCTATTATTCAATAGTTGTCATTTGGAATACAAGTTTTATTGAGGCAGGAGGAAAAATTTTAATCAATAAAGATTTTAAGAAATAATTTAGCACATCTGATTAGTACCACTTATCTCTGTTCGTTTCCAAGTCAAACCATTCAATATCACAGTAATCCAAGTCTATGCCCCAACCACTAATGCCAAAGAAGCTGAAGTTGAATGGTTCTATTAGGACCTACAAGACCTTCTAAAACCATCACCAAAAAAGATGTCCCTTTCATCATAGGGGACTGGAATGCAAAAGTAGGAAGTCAAGAGATACCTAGAGCAACAGGCAAGTTTGGCCTTGGAGTACAGAATGAAGCAGGGGAAAGGCTAACAGAGTTTCACCAAGAGAATGCACTGGACATACCAAACACCCTGTTCCAAAAACACAAGAGATGACTCTACAAATGGAAATCACCAGTTATTCAATACTGAAATCAAGTTGATTGAATTATTTGCAGCCAAAGATGGAGAAACTCTATACAGTCAGCAATAACAAGACGGAGCTGGCTGTGGCTCAGATCATGAACTCCTCATTGCCAGACTCAGACTTAAATTTAAGAAAGTAGGGAAAACCACTAGATCATCCAGGTATGACCTAAATCAAATCCCTCATGATTATACAGAGGAAGTGACAAATAGATATATTCAAGGGATTATCTGATAGACAGAGTGCCTGAAAAACTATGGACAGAGGTTCATGACACTGTACAGGAGGTAAGGATCAATATCATCCCAAGAAGAAAGAATGCAAAAAGGCAAAATGGTTGTCTGAGGAAGCCACACAAATAGTTGAGAAAAGAAGAGATGCTAAGGGAGAGGAAAAAAGGGAAAATATAACCATTTTAATGCAGAGTTCCAAAGAAGAACAAGGAAAAATGAGAAAACCTTCCTCAGTGATCAATGCAAAGAAATAGAGGAAAACAACAGAATGGGAAAGACAAGAGATCTCTTGAAGAAAATTAGAGATACCAAGGGAACATTTCATGTAAAAATGGACAAAATAAAAGACAGAAATGGCATGAACCTAAGAGAAGCAGAAGATATTAAGAAGAGGTAGCAAGAATAGACAGAAGAGTTATACAAAAAAGATTTTATGACCCAGATAACCATGACTGTCTGATCACTCACCTAGAGCCAGACATCCTGGAGTCCAAAGTCAAGTGGGCCTTAAGAAACATCAACCACGAATAACACTCATGGAGGTGATAGAATTCCAGTTGAGCTACTGCAAAGCCTAAAAGATGATGCTGTGAAAGTGCTGCATTCAATATGCCAGCAAATTTGGAAAACTCAGCAGTAGCCAGAAGACTGAAAAAGGTCAGTATTCATTCCAATTGCAAAGAAAAACAATGCCAAAGAATGTTCAAACTACTGCACTATTGTACTCATCTCATATGCTAGCAATGTAGTGCTCAAAATTCTCCAAGCTAGCTGCAGCAGTATGTGAACCATGAACTTCCAAATATTCAAGCTGAATTTAGAATAGGAAGAGTAATCACAGATCAAAATGTCAACATCTGTTGGGTCATAGACAAAGAAAGAGAATTCCAGGAAATATCTACTTCTGCTTCTACTATGCTAAAGGCTTTGACTGTGTGCATCACAACAAACTGTGGAAAATTCTTCATGAGACTGGAATACCAGACTACCTTACCTGCCTCTTGAGAAATATGTATGCAAGTCAAGAAGCAACAGTTAGAACTGGACATGGAACAGTTGACTGGTTCCAAATAGGAAAGGCGGACATCAAGGCTCTTTATTGCCACCTTACTTTTTAACTTGTATGCAGAATACATCATGCAAAATCCTGAGCTGGATGAAGTACAAGCTGAAATAAAGATTGCAGGTAGAAATGTCAATAATAGCAGATACGCAGATGACACCACCCTTATGGCAGAAAGTGAAGAGGAACTAAAGAGCTTCTTGATGAAAGTGAAAGAGGTGAGTGAAAAAGTTGGCTTAAAACTCAACATCAGAAAACTAAAACCATAGCATCCGGTCCCATCAATTCATGGCAAATAGATGGGGAAACAATGGAAACAGTGGAGACTATTTTCTTGGGCTCCAAAATCACTGCAGATTGTGACTGCAGCCATGATATTAAAAGACACTTACTCCTTGGAAGAAAAACTATGACCAATCTGCTGCTGCTGCTGTTGCTTCAGTCGTGTCTGACTCTGTGCAACCCCATAGACGGCAGCCCACCAGGCTCCCCCGTCCCTGGGATTCTCCAAGCAAGAACACTGGAGTGGGTTGCCATTTCCCTCTCCAATGCATGACAGTGAAAAGTGAAAGTAAAGTCGCTCAGTCTTGTCTGACTCTTAGCAACCCCATGGACTGCAGCCCACCAGGCTCTTCCATCCATGGGATTTTCCAGCAAGAGTACTGGAGTGGGGTGCCATTGCCTTCTCCATGACCAACCTAGATAACATTTAAAAAGCAGGGACATTACTTTGCAAACAAAACCTATCTTGTCAAATCTTTGATTTTTCCAGTAGTCATGTATGGATGTGAGACTTTGACCGTAAAGAAAGCTGAATGGTGAGGAATCGATGCTTTTGAACAGTGGTGTTGGAGAAGACTCTTGAGAGTCCCTTGGACTGCAAGGAGATCAAACCAATCAACCCTAAAGGAAATCAGTCCTGAATATTCACTGGAAGTATTGATGCTGAAACTGAAACTCCAATACTTTGGCCACCTGATGAGAATAACTGACTCATTGGAAAATACTGTGATGCTGGGAAAGGTTGAAGGCAGGAGGAGAAGGGGATGACAGATAATGAGATGGTTGGATGGCATCATCGACTTGATAGACATGAGCTTATAGAGGCCCCAGGAGTTGGTGATGGACAGGGAAGCCTTGTGTGCTGCAGTCCATGGGTTCGCAGAGTTGGACACTACGGAGTGACTGAACTGTAAACTATATACAGTCAGTTGTTTATGTTGTCATTACTTCTTGGAAATAAAATAATAAAAGCCAAGTAGAAAACATTTCTACAGGAAATCTGAAACAGTATTTTATGTTTGACAGAAGAGTAATCGCACACATCCATGAGGTTTACTTTAATAAAAGCAAACTTAGCACTTGGCAAAACAATTGTAAACCAAATATTTTATACATTTTCAATCATAGAAACTTTAGGTAGTAGATGTTTTTATTCCTGTATCAAGAAGAGATAGCTTGGCCCCCAGAGACTAAATGACTCTTCAAGGATCACATAGCTGCTAATCAGAACTCCAGCCTGGATTCAAAACCCATCTGCCATACTAATCCAGAGCCCATATCTTTGCCCCAAACCACTTTTTCTCTGTTATGTTTCATTAGTAACTGTTTGCATCCCAGATTGCCTTTGTTGGTAGTTATGTACTTTATTATCTAGGAGGCACAGATTAGCTGAGATATTAAATCATTTTGATTTTGCCTGGATGCATGTGTTTTAAGCTTTTGATGAGATGATGAAAATAATAAAATTTATCTAATTTTTGCAGTGAAGTGACCAGAACATGTTATTATTGCCTGTCTTGTCTATTCATGGATGAGCTGCTGACATGAAAACTATATTTTCTGCATGTGTTCTGCTCTTTTTGAATGTTGTTCCCACTACAGAGCTCCAAATAAAGAAGTAAAGGGATAGGGTGAGGGATTTAGGGGAACTCCTGTGTAATTTTTAGTATAACTACTTATCTAGGCAACTCAAAACAAATCTTAAAAAATACAAATCTTTTCTCCTTTCTGTACTTTATGAAAGAAAGGCATATTGGGAAAAAGTGTTTAGAGGCCGGGCAGCAGCAAGACATCAAGTAAAGAGATACTATAATGAATGTTAGAAAACAGGATATACTAGCTATTATGATTTTGCAAATTATTTAAACTTACTGAACTTCAGGAGCATATCTGTAGTAAAAAAAGAAAAATGGTTTGTGGTGTTGCAGTGGTTAAAAATCTGTCTTGCAATGTAAGGGACATTGGTTTCATCCCTGGTATGGGAAGGTCCCACATACCATAGGGCAACAAAGCCCGTGTGCCACAATTACTGAGCCTGCACTCTGGAGTCCATGAGCCACAACTACTGAGTCCAAGCTCTGCAACTACTGAAGCCCATATGCCTGGAGGCTGTGCTATGCAACAAGAAAACCCACTGCAATGAGAAGCCTGTGCACTGTGATGAGGAGTAGCAACTAGAGAAAGTCCACATGCAGCAATGAAGACCCACTACAGCCAAAATATAAAATAAATAAATAAATCTTTTAAAAAGTTTCTTTTATCTATAAATGACTTAATCAACCTAAATTCAGGAAAAAATAGCAATAAACAGTATTTCTCTGGCTTGACACTTATATATTGCATGAGTTTCTCCTTGCCACATATCCGCCAATCTCTTCACCATTTGAGAGAGGGTATTCTATAGGTGCATCATATGTGTATCCATAAGTTTCTTCTCTTACCCTATCTACCACTTTTCTCATGACGACATGAAAAATGATAACAACTGGTGTATTCTGTTATAAATGTTCACATCCATGAAAAAGATTTTGGTCATATATTTATTAGCCCAGTACAAATATTTTCCCACAGACTGAACTACACTAATGTCAGATTTTACTAAATTCACTGAGGTTTTCTTGTGTTTGTGTAAGAACATATTTGGAAGCTTGGAAACATAAAATAGTCTCTACTCTTTTTATCTATAATATATTTTTGAAAACAGACCAGCACATAATAATTTACAAACAAGATCCTTACAGAAAAATGTAAGATGGAAGTGAATACTTGAAGTTAAAACTTTGCTTAAAGTAAGTCAAGACCTAGCTGCTGACAGGAGTTGAGACATTAACTCCGAGGAGTCAAGGAACAGCAAGAGATAATTTTATATATAGATTAGGGTTAGAAATATAGAAACCAGTGGTTGGATACTGAATAAAATCTTAATTTACTTCATAATTTGACCTTAAGAAGCATCTCTCTAAATTTAAAGCTTTTATTATTGTCAACTTACAAAAATATTCACAACCTAAAAGGTGAGAGTTATATTTAACTCTTGGTGGGAATTTTTAGGATTTTAAGCCTGGGAAACAGCATGGCGAGTGACCCTGACAGAACTTCTCTGAGGAGTGAGGTGGAGGATGCAGGTTACAAAGAAATTTTATAAGAAAAGTTCAGGTAGTCTGAATGTCAAAAGATTATTGTTTTGTAAAAGAGAAAAGATAGATATCCCAAGATAAGGAATTTAGTGCTTTCCTATGTATGGGAAGATGCAAGAGTCTGGGTTGACTGAAATCATTCTTTTCATATGCATCTCAGCTATCAGGGCTAGTATTCTGTTTTCCACATCCTGAGCTCCCTTGGGGCTCACCTTAGGGCTGGTTACAATCTGACTGCTGCTAGATTACAGGTATTCTTCTTTCTGAGTATCCTTAGGGCTCACCAGCTGATATCCGAAGGCTGCAATTGCTGATGACTATGTAGGAAGTCAAGAAAGACCTGGAGTAACAGGCAAATTTGGCCTTGGAATACGGAATGAATCAGGGCAAAGACTAATAGAGTTTTGCCAAGAAAATGCACTGGTCATAGCAAACACCCTCTTCCAACAACACAAGAGAAGACTCTACACATGGACATCACCAGATGGTCAACACCGAAATCAGATTGATTATGTTCTTTGCAGCCAAAGATGGAGAAGCTCTATACAGTCAGCAAAAACAAGACCAGGAGCTGACTGTGGCTAAGATCATGAACTCCTTATTACCAAATTCAGACTTAAATTGAAGAAAGTAGGGAAAACCACTAGACCATTCAGGTATGACCTAAATCAAATCCCTTATGATTATACAGTGGAAGTGAGAAATAGATTAAAGGGCCTAGATCTGATAGATAGAGTGCCTGATGAACTATGGATGGAGGTTCGTGACATTGTACAGGAGACAGGGATCAAGACCATCCCCATGGAAAAGAAATGCAAAAAAGCAAAATGACTGTGTGAGGAGGCCCTACAAATAGCTGTGAAAAGAAGAGAAGCAAAAAGAAAAGGAGAAAAGGAAAGATATAAGCATGTGAATGCAGAGTTCCAAAGAATAGCAAGAAGAGATGAGAAAGCCTTCCTCAGTGATCAATGCAAAGAAATAGAGGAAAACAACAGAATGGGAAAGACTAGAGATCTCTTCAAGAAAATTAAAGATACCAAGGGAACATTTCATGCAAAGATGGGCTCGATAAAGGACAGAAATGGTATGGACCTAACAGAAGCAGAAGATATTAAGAAGAGATGGCAAGAATACACAGAAGAACTGTACAAAAAAGATCTTCATGACCCAGATAATCACGATGGTGTGATCACTGACCTAGAGCCAGACATCCTGGAATGTGAAGTCAAGTGGGCCTTAGAAAGCATCACTACGAACAAAGCTAGTGGAGGTGATGGAATTCCAGTTGAGCTATTTCAAATCCTGAAAGATGATGCTGTGAAAGTGCTGCACTCAATATGCCAGCAAATTTGGAAAACTCAGCAGTGTCCACAGGACTAGAAAAGGTCAATTTTCATCCCAATCCCAAAGAAAGGGAATGCCAAAGAATGCTCAAACTACTGCACAATTGCATTCATCTCACACGCTAGTAAAGTAATGCTCAAAATTCTCCAAGCCAGGCTTCAGCAATACGTTAACCATGAACTTCCTGATGTTCAAGCTGGTTTTAGAAAAGGCAGAGGAACCAGAGATCAAATTGCCAACATCCGCTGGATCGTGGAAAAAGCAAGAGAGTTCCAGAAAAACATCTATTTCTGCTTTATTGACTATGCCAAAGCCTTTGATTGTGTGGATCACAATAAACTGTGGAAAATTCTGAAAGAGATGGGAATACCAGACCACCTGACCTGCCTCTTGAGAAACCTATATGCAGGTCAGGAAGCAACAGTTAGAACTGGACATGGAACAACAGACTGGTTCCAAATAGGAAAAGGAGTTTGTCAAGGCTATATACTGTCACCCTGTTTATTTAACTTATATGCAGAGTACATCATGAGAAACGCTGGGCTGGAAGAAGCACAAGCTGGAATCAAGATTGCCGGGAGAAGTATCAATAACTTCAGATATGCAGATAACACCATCCTTATGGCAGAAAGTGAAGAGGAACTAAAAAGCCTCTTGATGAAAGTGTAAGTGGAGAGTGAAAAAGTTGGCTTAAAGCTCAACATTTGGAAAACGAAGATCATGGCATCCGGTCCCACCACTTCATGGGAAATAGATGGGGATACAGTGGAAACAGTGTCAGACTTTATTTTTCTGGGCTCCAAAATCACTGCAGATGGTGACTGCAGCCATGGAATTAAAAGGCGCTTACTCCGTGGAAGGAAAGTTATGTCCATCCTAGATAGCATATTCAAAAGCAGAGACATTACTTTGCCAACAAAGGTTCGTCTAGTCAAGGCTATGGTTTTCCCAGTGGTCATGTATGGATGTGAGAGTTGGACTGTGAAGAAGGCTGAGCACCGAAGAATTGATGCTTTTGAACTGTGGTGCTGGAGAAGACTCTTGTGAGTCCCTTGGACTGCAAGCGGATCCAACCAGTCCATTCCTAAGGAGATCAGCCCTGGGGTTTCTTTGGAGGGAATAATGCTGAAGCTGAAACTCCAGTACTTTGGCCACCTCATGTGAAAAGTTGACTCATTGGAAAAGACTCTGATGCTGGGAGGGATTGGGGGCAGGAGGAGAAGGGGACAACAGAGGATGAGATGGCTGGATGGCATCACTGACTCGATGGGCGTGAGTTGAGTGAACTCTGGGATTTGGTGATTGACAGGGAGGCCTGGCGTGCTCCGATTCATGGGGTTGCAAAGAGTCAGACAAGACTGAGCGAATGAACTGAACTGATGAACTGAATAAACTTCTATTATTTAATTAACACAATTCAAGTACATAAGTCACCAAATATCTGGGAAGATCATTTTAAGTAGATTTACTGAAAATAAATTATTTAAAAATTTTAACCCAAAGCTCTTATCTCATTTACAATTATTTTAAAGTTTCATCATATAAAGTTGCTTTCCTTGTAACAGATATAATAAGGTCTTATTTGTTAAACTTAGGCACAATAAAGTAATGAATTTAATTTTGATGACTTAACAACATGTATAAATTAATTAAATCAACCAACTAAAGCATTAATATCAGATATCAGCTTTTGTTGAATATTTCCCAATTCATGTGAACCTGAAAGACATTTGGTCAGTTTCTTCAAATGTAGTGTTTTTTATTAAAATTAAATAGAGCTCTTTATAAATTCAAGTTTGATATTTCTTTTAAGAAGTAGTGATATCTCATGTATAATATGTACACAGAGATAACATAAACAGGAAGATGAGAGATCTCATGGTTTCACTTAAAAGCTTAGTTATGAATAAGGAATTACAATATTACTAGTTGACAAACAGTTCAGTTCAATTGCTTAGTCATGTCTGACTCTGTGACCCCATGGGCTGCAGCAAGTCAGGCTTCCCTGTCCATCACTAACTCCTGGAGCTTGCTCAAACTCATGTCCATAGAGTCAGTGATGCTATCCAACTATCTCATCCTCTGTATTCCCCTTCTTCTCCTGCCTTCAATCTTTCCCAGAATCAGGATCTTTTCCAGTGAGTTAATTCTTCACATCAGGTGAGTGAAGTATTGGAGCTTCAGCTTGAGTATCAGTCCTTACAATGAATATTCAGGACTGATTTCCTTTAGGACTGACTGGTTTGATCTCCTTGCAGTCCAAGGGACTCTCAAGAGTCATCTCCAGTACCACAGGTCAAAACATCAATTATTTGGCGTTCAGTCTTCCTTATGGTTCAACCCTCACATCCATACATGACTTGCGGAAAAACCATAGCTTTGACTATAAGGACATTTGTCAGCAAATTGATGACTCTGCTTTTTAATACACTGTCTAGGTTTGCATAGCTTTCACTCCAAGGAGCAAGTGTCTTTTAATTTCATGGGTGCAGTCACCATCTGCACTGATTTTGGAGACCAAGAAAATAAAAATCTGTCACTGCTTCACTCTTTTTCTTCTATTTGCCATGAAGTGATGGGACCGGATGCCATGGTCTTAAGTTTTATTTATTTATTTATTTTTTAAATGTTAACCTTAAAGCCAACTTTTTCAATCTCCTCTTTCACCTTCATCACTGTGTTCTTTAGTTCCTCTTCATTTTCTGTCATTGGAGTGGTATCATCTGCATGTCTGAGGTTGTTGATATTTCTCCTGGCAATCTTGATTCCAGTTTGTGATTCATCCAGCCTGGGATTTTGTCGGATGCACACTGCATGTAAGTTACATTAGCAGGGTGACAATATACAGCCTTGTGATGCTCCTTTCCAAATTTTGAACCAGTCAGTTGTTTCATGTCCACTTGAAACTGTTCTTTCTTGACCTGCATACAGGTTTCTCAGGAGACAGTTAACGTGTTCTCATAAGGTAATCTCCCGTCTCTTTAAGGATTTTCCACATTTTTTTTTTTTTGTATTCACACTATCAAAGGCTTTAGCATAGTCAATGAAGCAGAAGAGGATGTTTGGAATTTCTCTGCTTTCTCTATGATCCAACAAATCTTGGCAATTTGATCTCTGATTCTTTTGTCTTTTCTAAACCTAGCTTGTACATTTGAAAGTTCTTGGCTTAAATACAGTTGAAGCCTAGCTAACCTTGATAGCATGTGAAATGAAAGCAATTGTACGATAGTTTGAGCATTCTTGGGCATTGCCCTTCTTTGGGATTGGAATGAAAATGGACCCTTTTCAGTTGTGTGGCCACTGCTGAGTTTTCCGTATTTGCTAATATATTGTGTGCAGCACTTGATTGTCATCATTTTTTAGGAGTTTAAACAGCTTAGCTAGAATTCTGTCACCTCCAATAGCTTTGTTCCTAGGAAAGCTTCCTAAGGCTAATTTGACCTCACACTCCAGGGTGTCTGGTTTTAGTGAGTGACCAAACCAGCATGGTTCTATGGGTCATCAAGACCTTTGTTGTATAGTTCTATGTATTCTCACCACCTCTTCCGCTTCTGTTACATCCTTACTGTTTCTGTCCTTTATCATGCCAATCCTTGCATATAATGTTCCCTTGATACCTCGAATTTTCTTGAAGAGATCTCTAGTCTTTTCTATTCTATTGTTTTGCTCTATTTCTTTGCATTGTTAATTTAAGAAGGCATTTTTATCTCTTCTTGCCTTTCTGTGGAATTCTGCATTCAACTTGGTACATCTTTCCCTTTCTCCCTTACCTTTTGCTTCTCTTCTTTCCTCAGTTATTTGCAAAATGTCCTCAGACTCCAACTTTGCCTTCTTGCATTTCTTTTTCTTTGGGATGATTTTAGTCACTGCTTCTTGTACTATGATATGAACCTTTGTTTATAGTTCTTCAGGCACTCTGTCTACCAGATCTAATTCCTTGAGTTTATTAGTCACCTCCACTGTATAATCATAAAAGAGATCATTTTGATCATGCCTGAATGGCTAGTGGTTTTCCCTTCTTTCTTCAATTTAAGTCTGACCTTTGCAATAAGGAACTCAGGTTCTGAGCCAGTCAGCCACAGGTGTTATACACTTTGTGTATTGGGCTTATCCATCTTTGGCTGAAAAGAACATAATTGGTCTGATTTCGATTTGGCCATCTGGTTATGCCCATGTGTAGAGTTGTTTCTTGTGTAGTTGGAAAACAGCTTACTATGACCAATGTGTTCTCTTGACAAAATTTTAGCCTTTGCCTTGCTTTATTTTGAACTCCAAGGCCAAATTTGCCTGTTATTCTGCATATCTCTTGACTTCATTCTTTCTGGAGCTATTAGTAATTGCCCTCCATTCTTCCCCAGTATCATATTGGACACCTTCCAACTTGGGACTCATTTTCTGCTGTTATATCTTTTGTTCCTTTATACTGCCCATGGGCTTCTCTACGTACAAATACTAGAGTGGGTTGCCATTTCCTTCTCCATATTTTATCAGAGCTCTTCACTATGACCCGCCTGTCTTGGGCAGCCCTGTATGGCATGGCTCATAGTTTCATTGAGTTACACAAGTTATGCAAGCTGCTTTGCCACAAGAAAACGATGATCTATGGTCCCTTATGGCTCATTAAACCTTAGGTATGGTAGTAATATCAAATCTTGTTTTAATCACATAAATATCTATTTTATTAATCTCATTTTCAATAACCATCTAAAGACCTCTTTATTCATTTGAGATAATTCCTTTTAAAATTTCCAATCTGTTGTAAGTACAAATTTTTCTTGTTAACATTAATTAATCTAAACCTCTTTTTATTATTTGTAAGACCCATTATGAAAAGGCAAAATGATTGGATACTGAAAGAGAAACTCCCCAGGTCAGTAGGTGCCCAATATGCTACTGGAGATCAGTGGAGAAATAACTCCAGAAAGAATGAAGGGATGGAGCCAAAGCAAAAACAATACCCAGCTGTGGATGTGACTGGTGATAGAAGCAAGGTCCAATGCTGTAAAGAGCAGTATTGCATAGGAACCTGGAGTGTCAGGTCCATGAATCAAGGCAAATTGGAAGTGGTCAAACAAGAGATGGCAAGAGTGAATGTTGACATTCTAGGAATCAGTGAACAGAAATGGACTGGAAGGGTGAATTTAACTCAGCTGACCGTTATATCTACTACTGCAGGCAGGAATCCCTCAGAAGAAATGGAGTAGCCATCATGGTCAACGAAAGAGTCCGAAATGCAGTACTTGGATGCAATCTCAAAAATGACAGAATGATCTCTGTTCGTTTCCAAGGCAAATCATTCAGTATCACAGTAATCCAAGTCTATGCCCCAACTAGTAAAGCTGAAGAAGCTGAAGTTGAATGGTTCTATGAACACCTACAAGACCTTTTAGAACTAACACCTAAAAAAGATGTCCTTTTCATTATACGGGACTGGAATGCAAAAGTAGGAAGACAAGAAACACCTGGAGTAACAGGCAAATTTGGCCTTGGAATACGGAACGAAGCAGGGAAAAGACTGATAGAGTTTTGCCTAGAAAATGCACTGGTCATAACAAACACCCTCTTCCAACAACACAAGAGAAGATTCTATACATGGACATCACCAGATGGTCAACACCGAAATCAGACTGATTATATTCTTTGCAGCCAAAGATGGAGAAACTCTATACAGTCAGCAAAAACAAGATGAGGAGTTGACTGTGGCTCAGACCATGAACTCCTTATTGCCAAATTCAGACTTAAATTGAAGAAAGTAGGGAAAAACACTAGACCATTCAGGTATGACCTAAATCAAATCCCTTATGATTATACAGTGGAAGTGAGAAATAGATTTAAGGGCCTAGATCTGATAGAGTGCCTGATGAACTATGGAATGAGGTTTGTGACATTGTACAGGAGACAGGGATCAATACCATTCCCATAGGAAAGACATGCAAAAAAGCAAAATGGCTGTCTGGGGAGGCCTTACAAATAGCTGTGAAAAGAAGAGAAGCAAAAAGAAAAGGAGAAAAGGAAAGATATAAACATCTGAATGCAGACTTCCAAAGAATAGCAAGAAGAGATAAGAAAGCCTTCCTCAGCGATCAATGCAAAGAAATAGAGGAAAACAACAGAATGGGAAAGACTAGAGATCTCTTCAAGAAAATCAGAGATACCAAAGGAACATTTCATGCAAAGATGGGCTCGATAAAGGACAGAAATGGTATGGACCTAACAGAAGCAGAAGATATTAAGAAGAGATGGCAAGAATACACAGAAGAACTGTATAAAAAAGATCTTCATGACCCAGATAATCATGATGGTGTGATCAGTGACCTAGAGCCAGACATCCTGGAATGTGAAGTCAAGTGGGCCTTAGAAAACATCACTACAAACAAAGCTAGTGGAGGTGATGGAATTCCAGTTGAGCTATTCCAAATCCTGAAAGATGATGCTGTGAAAGTGCTGCACTCAATATGCCAACAAATTGGGAAAACTCAGCAGTGGCCACAGGACTAGAAAAGGTTAATTTTCATCCCAATCCCAAAGAAAGGCAATGCCAAAGAAGGCTCAAACTACCGCACAATTGCACTCATCTCACATGCTAGTAAAGTAATGCTCAAAATTCTCCAAGCCAGGCTTCAGCAATATGTGAACCATGAACTTCCTGATGTTCAAGCTGGTTTTAGAAAAGGCAGAGGAACCAGAGACCAAATTGCCAACATCCGCTGGATCATGGAAAAAGCAAGAGAGTTCCAGAAAAGCATCTATTTCTGCTTTACTGACTATGCCAAAGCCTTTGATTGTGTGGATCACAATAAACTGTGGAAAATTCTGAAAGAGATGGGAATACCAGACCACCTGATCTGCCTCTTGAGAAATTTGTATGCAGGTCAGGAAGCAACAGTTAGAAGTGGACATGGAACAACAGACTGGTTCCAAATAGGAAAAGGAGTACATCAAGGCTGTATATTGCCACCCTGTTTATTTAACTTATATGCAAAGTACATCATGAGAAACGCTGGGCTGGAAGAAGCACAAACTGGAATCAAGATTGCCAGGAGAAATATCAATAACCTCAGATATGCAGATGACACCACCCTTATGGCAGAAAGTGAAGAGGAACTAAAAAGCCTCTTGATGAAAGTGTAAGTGGAGAGTGAAAAAGTTGGCTTAAAAGCTCAACATTAAGAAAACGAAGATCATGGCATCCGGTCCCACCACTTCATGGGAAATAGATGGGGATACCGTGGAAACAGTGTCAGACTTTATTTTTCTGGGCTCCAAAATCACTGCAGATGGTGAGTGCAGCCATGAAATTAAAAGACGCTTACTCCGTGGAAGGAAAGTTATGACCAACCTAGATAGCATATTCAAAAACAGAGACATTACTTTGCCAACAAAGGTTCATCTAGTCAAGGCTATGGTTTTCCCAGTGGTCATGTATGGATGTGAAAGTTGGACTATGAAGAAGGCTGAGCACCGAAGAATTGATGCTTTTGAACTGTGGTGTTGGAGAAGACTCTTGGGAGTCCCTTGGACTGCAAGGAGATCCAACCAGTCCATTCTGAAGGAGATTAGCCCTGGGTGTTCTTTGGAAGGAATGATGCTAAGGCTGAAACTCCAATACTTTGGCCACCTCATGCAAAGAGTTGACTCATTGGAAAAGACTCTGATGCTGGGAGGGATTGGGGGCAGGAGGAGAAGGGAACGACAGAGGATAAGATGGCTGGATGGCATCACTGACTCTATGGACGTGAGTCTGAGTGAACTCTGGGAGTTGGTGATGGACAGGGAGGCCTGGCGTGCTGGGATTCATGGGGTCTCAAAGAGTGGGACAGGACTGAGCACTGATCTAATCTAATCTAATCTAAGATTTATTAAAGGGTAGTGAAGACCACAAATGAAACTTCTTAAACCAGTCTCTCTTACTTCTTTTAAACAACATAAGTTCTTATGTTCATTATCAGATAAAATTCTTCATCAATTTTGATCACTTTCCACCACTCCTGTTTCTCAGTTGTCTGAGAAAGCCATTGCCAGCCAATAAGAGAGAGTCCCTACTTTGGGCTCATTATTAGGTTATTAAATTTACTTTTACTTGATTTTTGTTTCATTGTCAGTTAGTTTGATCCCTAGGTCAGGAAGACTCCCCTGGAGAAGGAAATGGCAGAGGACCCTGGCAGGCTAAAGTCCAGGGGATCGCAAGAGTCAGACACAACTGAAAGACTAAGACTTTCACTTTCCACCACTCCTATTTCTCAGTTGTCTGAGAAAGTCATTGTCAGCCAATAAAAGAGAGTCCCTACTTTGGAACTTATTATTAGGTTCATTATTACATTTATCTTTATTTTGATTTTTTGTTTATTGTTAGCAATAAAAGAGCTGTTTATAATGAGAGCACTCTAGATTTCACCAATTTGTTAGCTTCTCCAATTTTTAGAGGAACCATCATTTGGCCATCAGTAAACTATTTATCAATGGTGATTCAATCCTTTAAGACATGAGGCTTCCCATAAGAGTGAGAATGTAACATATCCAGTGAGTATCCAGTGAGTTTACTTTCAAAATATAATATGGCAAAAGTAAAGTTTCCAAAACACATGTAAACATATATATATATATACATATATATATGTATATATATATACACACACACACACACGCACACACATACACAGCCATAGGAAGCTCAGTTAGAACATTTACATTTCAAAGACAGAGAGAAATGCAAGTTTCCCGCTAGAAGCCCTTTGTTTAGAGTCAGCATTACTAAAAGGTATTTTTTATCATGCTGCCCCGCTTTTTTTTTTTTCTCCTTAATTTAATTTAACTGCATATGCAATAAAAGAGACTCTTCAATTTTTAGGGTGAGATTTCCTTTAATTTTCAATTAAGCAAATACTTGTAAGTTTTGTATGTACATTTACTCAGCTAGGGTATTGACAAACTGTCATTCCTTTTTCTTTTATTTTGAAACTTTCCCCCCCCCATTTTGAAGTCAGTTTTTTGAGATAAAATTGCTAGCCACAATGTTTTGGTGGGCCAATGTACACTGCTTGGAAGCTTAACTTCTCTGGTGTTGCTTCAGAGCTACTGCAGCACCCTGTTACATGTCTCAGGTAATCCTAGCAGAGTAAAATGCTTCCACAGGTGCTTATATCACAGAATGGTAAATTTTGGTGAGTGTCCCTGATTGTGCAATTTGTTAATTTCTTGAGTGGGTTTCCCAATGGGGACAACTTTGAGGTCTGAGGTCTTGCCTCCACCACTTCCTTGTTGGCTCAGACAATAAAGAATATGCCTGCAATGCAGGATACCCAAGTTTGATCCCTGGATCAGGAAGATCCCCTGGGGAAGGAAATGGTAACCCACTCCAGTATTCTTGGACTTGGAGAATTCTATGGACTGAAGACCCTGTCCAGCTACAGAACATAGGGTCGCAAAGAGTCAGACACAACTGAGAGAGTGACACTTTCACTTTCTACCACTCCTGTTTCTCAGTTGTCTGAGAAAGACATTGCCAGTTATTAACAAAGAGTCACTACTTTGGAGCTCAGAAACTCTCATAAGATTTCAGTTTTATTTTCACAAGGTAGCCAATTACTGGAAATAATTTAGAAATAATTATTGGCTACTATTAAGGTAGCCAATTTAAGGAAAAATAATGGGACAGTCTTCCCCTATAATAACTCAGTCCCACCTCACTGAGCAAAGTCTTCCCAGTCTCTAAACTGAGGACAACCAGCCAGTCGGTATGCAGACTAAGTCTTCCCAGTGCCTTTTACCCTGGTGCCTTTTACATACTCAAGCAATATCTTCCTAGTGCCTTTTACACTCAAGACAACCCACTCAGCAACTATACTAAGTAAACTCTTCCCAGTCCTTTGACTAAATATAACACTCTCAGTGTCTAAACTGAGTAACCCATATACCTCTTCTTGAAACCAAGTTTCAAGGATAAACTCTTTCCTCACTGAATAAAATGCAGGATTATCAACCAATAACAGGAGATCCTAGAACTAGGGGAAACTCACTCAAATTTCTCTGGACTCACTCCCCAAGGAGGTGGATGAATATTAGGGTCTCTGCTGGTACCACAGCTCCATATCCTTGTAGAGTTCAAGTGCAAGAGATTTCTACTCTGGGTCGCTTCACCATGGTCCCCATAACTGATGTTTAAAAAAAAAATATTTGCAAAGCTATATCTTATTTGGTGGCAAATTTTAGGACTTCAAGCCCAGGAGCAGTTATCTCAAGGTGACTTGAGATGCTGCTTCCCAGGCTTGAAGTCCTGAAAATATTCCAGCTGAATAAAACATAATTCAACTTTAAGGTTGTGGATATTTTTTAACACTATAGTAGAAACTGAATTGGATGTGAAGAAATTTGAAAGATTTTGAAGATTCAATGTGATGAAAGGACAATTCCA
Organism: Bos grunniens; assembly: GCF_055505025.1. Classification (NCBI taxonomy): domain Eukaryota; kingdom Metazoa; phylum Chordata; class Mammalia; order Artiodactyla; family Bovidae; genus Bos; species Bos grunniens. Next base: position 14,358,939 of record NC_141188.1, read on the forward strand.
GTATATATATGTATCATGTGATATTAAAATTTTAGAGAGCTCCAGCTCAGAAAGTGGGCAAGTTGGAAATAGACTGAAGCAGAGAAAGAATATATGTAGGCTGAAAGAAGAAGAAAACAGAAAATACCTGAAATAAGTGAGTCACACAAATAATGAAGGATATTTAGGGGGGAAATGAATTGTGAACAGTCCCACATATTCATAAGACCACAAAGAAAGCAAATCTTCTAAGAAGGAACTACATCTACACTTAGCATATCATATGCTTCAGAGTGGGAAAATAGGAATGTTTAGAAGAAAGAATTAACAAACCACAGTCAACTGAAGAAATAACTGTTATCCAAGTCTACTGAAGAAATCTCACTGAACCCCAAATTAATAAAAGGTCTCTTAGAGAGGGTTAACAAAACATGAGGTAAATTTGTGCAGTAGGCAATCCACACCAAGAAAAAAAAAAAAAATTCCTGGTACTCTATGCATTTGTGAATGGCTCAGAGATCAAATGGTCAACATCTGCTGGATCATCGAAAAAGCAAGAGAGTTCCAGAAAAACAACTATTTCTGCTTTATTGACTATGACAAAGCCTTTGACTATGTGGATCACAACAAACTGTGGAAAATGCTGAAAGAGATGGGAATACCAGACCACCTGACCTGCCTCTTGAGAAACCTATATGCAGGTCAGGAAGCACCAGTTAGAACTGCACATGAAAAACAGACTGGTTCCAAATAGGAAAAGGAGTACGCCAAGGCTGCATATTATCACCCTGCTTATTTAACTTCTATGAAGAGTACATCATGAGAAACGCTGGGCTGGAATCAAGATTGCTGGGGGAAATATCAGTAACCTCAGATATGCAGATAACACCACCCTAATGGCAGAAAGTGAAGAGGAACTAAAAAGCCTCTTGATGAAAGTGAAAGAAGAGAGTGAAAAAGTTGGCTTAAAGCTCAACATTTGGAAAACGAAGATCATGGCATCTGGTCCCATCACTTCATGGGAAATAGATGGGGAAACAATGCAAACAGTGGCTGACTTTATTTTTGGGGGGTCCAAAATCACTGCAGATGGTGATTGCAGCCATGAAATTAAAAGAAGCTTACCCCTTGGAAGGAAAGTTATGACCAACCTAGAAAGCATATTCAAAAGAAGAGACATTACTTTGCCAACAAACGTCTGTCTAGTCAAGGCTATGGTTTTTCCTGTGGTCATGTATGGATGTGAGAGTTGGACTGTGAAGAAAGCTGAGCGCCAAAGAATTGATGCTTTTGAACTGTGGTGTTGGAGAAGACTCTTGAGAGTCCCTTGGGTTGCAAGGATATCCAACCAGTCCATCCTAAAGGAAATCAGTCCTGGGTGTTCCTTGGAAGGAATGATGCTAAGGCTGAAACTCCAATACTTTGACCACCTCATGCGAAGAGTTGACTCATTGGAAAAGACTCTGATGCTGGGAGGGATTGGGGGCAGGAGGAGAAGGGGACGACCAAGGATGAGATGGCTGCATGGCATCCCCGACTCGATGGACATGAGTTTGAGTAAACTCCGGGAGTTGGTGATGGACAGGGAGGCCTGGCGTCCCTGTTGCAAAGAGTTGGACATGACTGAGCGAATGAACTGAACTGAACTGAATGACATCTTTGAAACATCAGCAAAATAGTAATAGTGTAGTGAGATAATTGAGATAATACAGGTAAAAGCAATTTAAGACTTTAAACATTGTTATAAATATAAACATAGTGTGATATAAATGAATGGAAATTTAAAAAAATAGAAACAAGTTTTTGTATAAAGCCAGGTAGGTAATTATTATAAAAATAAATAACATATTTTATTAAGAAAAATGATAAATATAGGTGGTCATGGCAGACAAAATGCTGTTTTTGAACCAGACAGTATCACTGACTTCCTGAGCTACAGAAAAAATTCACTTTCCCTTCTAGTATTTAGTCTGGGACATATATCTCATGTGTCCAATAGACTGTAAGTAGAATTAATACAAGTCATTTCTAGATTTAGCTATACAATTGATTTTCTCATAGGTACTTTGCTTTTTGTATGCACCTGCATGCATGGTCAGTTGCTAAGTCATGTATAGCTCTTTGCAACTCCATGGACTGCAGTCCATCTGGCTTCTATGTTCATGGAATTTTCCAGGCAAGAATACTGAAGTGTTTGCTATTTCCTCCTCTAAGGACTGCAGCATGCCATGCCTCCCTGTCCATCACCAACTCCTGGGGTATAATCAAACTCATGTCCACTGAGTCAGTGATGCCATCCAACAATCTCATCCTCTGTCATCCCCTTCTCCTCCCACCTTCAATCTTTCCCAGCATCAGGGTCTTTTCAAATCAGTCAGTTCTTCACATCAGGTAGCCAAAGTATTGGAGTTTCAGCTTCAGCATCAGTCCTTCCAATGAATATTCAGGACTGATGTCCTTTAGGATGGACTGGTTGGATCTCCTTGCAGTTTAAGGGACTCTCAAGAGTCTTCTCCAACACCAAAGTTCAAAAGCATCAATTCTTCAGCACTCAGCTTTCTTTATAGTCCAACTCTCGTATCCATATTGGAAAAGCCATAGCCTTGATTAGAGGGACATTTGTTGGCAAAGTAATGTCTTTGCTTTTTAATATGCTGTCTAGGTTGGTCATAACTTTTCTTCCAAGGAGCAAGCATCTTTTAATTTCATGACTGCAATAACCATTTGCAGTGATTTTGGAGGCCCCCAAAATAAAGTCAGCCACTGTTTCCCCATCTATTTCCCAGGAAGTGATGGGACCAGATGCCATGATCTTAGTTTCTGAATGTTGAGCTTTAAGCCATCTTTTTCACTCTCCTCTTTTACTTTCATCAGGAGGCTGGTTAGTTCTTCTTCGCTTTCTGCCATAAGGATGGTGTCATCTGCATATCTGAAGTTATTGATATTTCTCCTGGCAATCTTGATTCCAGCCTGTGCTTCCTCCAGCCCAGCATTTCTCATGATGAACTCTGCATATAAGTTAAATAAGCAAGGTGACAATATTCAGCCTTGACATACTCCTTTCTCTATTTGGAACCAGTCTGTTGTTCCATGTTCAGTTCTAACTGTTGCTTCCTGATCTGCATACAGATTTCTCAAGAGGCAGGTCAGGTGGTCTGGTTTTCCCATCTCTTTCAGAATTTTCCATAGTTTGTTGTGATCCACATAGTCAAAGGCTTTGGCATAGCCAATAAAGCATAACTATGTGTTTTTCTGGATCTCTCTTGCTTTTTCGATGATCCAATGGATGTTGGCAATTTCATCTCTGATTCTGCTGCCTTTTCTAAAAACAGCTTGAACATCTGTAAGTTCACAGTTCATGTACTGTTGAAGCCTGGCTTGGAGAATTTTGAGCATTACTTTACTAGCAAGTGAGATGAGTGCAATTGTGCAGTAGTCTGAGCATTCTTTGGCATTGCCTTCCTTTGGGATTGAAATAAAAATGAATCTTTTCCAGTCCTGTGGCCACTGTTGAGTTTTCCAAATTTGCTGGCATATTGAGTGCAGCAATTTATCAGCATCATCTTCTAGGATTTGAAATAGCTCAGCTGGAATTCCATTACCTCAATTAGCTTTGTTCTTAGGGATGCTTCCTAAATCTCCCTTGACTTCACGTTCCAGGATGTCTGGATCTATGTGAATGACCACACCATTGTGGTTATCTGAGTCACGAAAATCTTTTTCATATAGTTCCTCTGTGTGTTCTTGCCACCTCTTAATATCTTCTGCTTCTGTTAGGTCCATACCATTTCTGTCCTTTATCGAGCCCATCTTTGCATGAAATGTTCCCTTGGTATCTCTAATTTTTTTTTGAAGAGATCTCTAGTCTTTCCCATTCTGTTGTTTTCCTCTATTTCTTTGCATTGATCGCTGAGGAAGGCTTTCTTATCTCTTCTTGCTATTCTTTGGAAGTCTGCATTCAGATGTTTATATCTTTCCTTTTCTCCTTTTCTTTTTGCTTCTCTTCTTTTCACAGCTATTTGTAAGGCTTCCTCAGACAGGCATTTTGCTTTTTTGCATTTCTTTTCCATGGGGATGGTCTTGATCCCTGTCTCCTGTACAATGTCACGAACCTCCGTCCACAGTTCATCAGGCACTCTATCTATCAGATCTAGTCCCTTCAATCTATTTCTGACTACCACTGTATAATCATAAGGGATTTGATTTAGGTCATACCTGAATCGTCTAGTAGTTTTCCCCACTTTCTTCAATTTAAGTCTGAATTTGGCAATAAGGAGTTCATGATCTGAGCCACAGTCAGCTCCCAGTCTTATTTTTGCTGACTGTATAGAGCTTCTCCATGTTTGGCTGCAGAGAATATAATCAATCTGATTTCGGTGTTGACCATCTGGTGATGTCCATGTATAGAGTCTTTTCCTGTGTTGTTGGAAGAGGGTTTGCTATGACCACTGCATTTTCTTGGCAAAACTCTATTAGCCTTGGCCCTGCTTCCTTCCAGGTTCCAAGGCCAAATTTGCCTGTTACTCCAAGTGTTTCTTGACATCCTACTTTTGCATTCCAGTCCCCTGTAATGAAAAGGACATCTTTCTGGGGTGTTAGCTCTAAAAGGTCTCTTAGGTCTTCATGCTGCTGCTGCTGCTGCTAGGTTGATTCAGTCGTGTCCGACTCTGTGTGACCCCATAGACAGCAACCCAACCAGGCTTCCCTGTCCCTGGGATTCTCAAGGCAGGAACACTGGAGTGGGTTGCCATTTCCTTCTCCAATGCATGAAAGCGAAGAGTGAAAGTGAAGTTGCTCAGTCATGTCCAACTCTTAGCAACCCCATGGACTGTAGTCCACCAGGCTCCTCCGTCCATGAGATTTTCCAGGCAAGAATACTGGAGTAGGGTGCCATTGCCTTCTCCGTGTAGGTCTTCATAGAACCATTCAACTTCAGCTTCTTCATCATTACTGGTTGTAGCATAGAATTGGATTACTGTGATATTGAATGGTTTGCCTTGGAAACAAACAGAGATCATTCTGTTGTTTTTGAGATTGCATCCAAGTACTGCATTTCGGACTCTTTTGTTAACTATGATGGCTACTCCATTTCTTCTAAGGGATTCCTGCCCACAGTAGTAAATATAATGGTCAGCTGAGTTAAATTCACCCATTCCAGCTCATTTTAGTTCGCTGATTCCTAGAATGTCGACATTTACTCTTGCCATCTCCTGTTTGACCACTTCCAATTTGCCTTGATTCATAGATCTAACATTCCAGGTCCCTATGCAATATTGCTCTTTACAGCATCGGACCTTGCTTCTATCACCAGTCACATCCACAGCTGGGTATTGTTTTTGCTTTGGCTCCATCCCTTCATTCTTTCTGGAGTTATTTCTCCACTGATCTCCAGTAGCATATTGGGCACCTACCAACCCAGGGAGTTCCTATTTCAGTATTCTATCATTTTCCCTTTTCATACTGTTCATGGGGTTCTCAAGGCAAGAATACTGAAGTGGTTTGCCATTCCCTTCTCCAGTGGACCACATTCTGTCAGAACCTTGGGTTACCTCAGGCCAAATAACTAACAGGGAGGGAGTCCAACCCTACCTATCAGTGGAAAATTGGATTAAAGTTTTAATGCATACTGTCCACCAAGGCAAGACCGAGTTTTTCACACCACTAGTCCAATGTGAGAGTTGGACTGTGAAGAAAGCTGAGCGCTGAAGAATTGATGCTTTGAACTGTGGTGTTGGAGAAGACTCTTGAGAGTCCCTTGGACTGCATTGAGATCCAACCAGTCCATTCTAAAGGAGATCAGTCCTGGGTGTTCTTTGGAAGGAATAATGCTAAAGCTGAAACTCCAGTACTTTGGCCACCTCATGCGAAGAGTTGACTCATTGGAAAAGACTCTGATGCTGGGAGGGATTGGGGGCAGGAGGATAAGGGGACGACAGAGGATGAGATGGCTGGATGGCATCACTGACTCGATGGACATGAGTTTGAGTAAACTCCGGGAGTTGGTGATGGACAGGGAGGCCCGGCGTGCTGTGATTCATGGGGTCATAAAGAGTCAGACACGACTGAGTGACTGAACTGAACTGAGCCCTTTCCATAAGGAAGGTTATACAAGCCTCTTAATCTCATTTACCAGAGAGCAGACAGACGAAGCAAGAAGAAGCACAATTCCACAGTAGTTTAACCAAACTCATACTGCAGAAAGTTAATGATGATGAAAAAACAGAGTGTTTTGTCCTAGATGAAGGGACAAGAAAAAACCCCCCAAAACAACTAAATAAAGTGGAGATATGCAACCTTCCAGAAAGAGAATTCAGATAGTGAAGATGATCCAGGAACTTGGGGGAAAAAAAATGGAGGTAAAGATGGAGAAGATGCAAGAAACGTTTACCACACACCTAGAAGAACTAAAGAACAAACAAACAGAGAAAAACAGTACACTGGAGGGAATCAACAGCAGATTAACTAAGGCAGGAAAAATGGATACATGACCTGGAGGACAGAATGGTGGAAATATCTGCTGCAGAACAGAATATAGAAAAAAGAATGAAAAAAAAAAGAAAAAGAAAAGACAGCCTAAGAGACCTTAGGAACAACATGGAATGCACCAGCATTAGCGTTATAGGGGTTCCTGAAGGAACAATAGCTGAAACTTCCCTAATGTTGGGAAGGAAATAGTCAACCAAGTCCAGGAAGTGCAGAGAATCTCAGGCAGGATAAATCCAAGGAGGAAACTGAGACATAGTAATTGAACTGACAAAAATTAAAGATAGAGATAAAATATTAAAAGCAACAGGGAAAAACAACAAATAACATACAAGTGAACTACCATAATGTTATTAACTGATTTCTTAACAGAAATTCGACGAACAGAAGGGAATGACAGGATATATTTAAAGTGATGAAAGGGAAGAACCTACAACCAAGAATACTCTACCCAGCAAGACTTTCATTTGGATTTGATGGAGAAATCAATAGCTTTCCAAACAAAAGTTAAGAGAATTTAGCACCACCAAATCAGCTTTACAATAAATACTAAGGAACTTCTCTAGCAAGAAACACAAAATAAGGAAAAGACCTACACAAAATAAACCCAAAACAATTAAGAAAATGGTAATAAGATCATACATATCAATAATTACCTTAACTGTAAACGGATTAAATGAACTAACAAAGGACATAGATAGTGGTAACATGTATGCGTATACTTCCAGTTACTACTCTGCTTCACCCCCTAAATTACATGTAATTATTTCATATTGTTAGGTTAGTCTTGTTTCCATTATGACTGCAGTTGTAATAATTGCAGTTATTATTACAATAGTTGCTGCTGCTACTGCTGCTAAGTCGCTTCAGTCGTGTCCGACTCTGTTTGACCCCATAGACGGAAGTCCACTAGGCTCCCCCATCCCTGGGATTCTCCAGGCAAGAACACTGGAGTGGGTTGCCATTTCCTTCTCCAGTGCATGAAAGTGAAAAGTGAAAGTGAAGTCTGACTCTTAGCGACCCCATGGACTGCGGCCCATCAGGCTCCTCCGTCCATGGGATTTTCCAGGCAAGACTGCTGGAGTGGGGTGCCATTGCCTTCTCCATATTACAATAGCAGTTGTAATAATCTTTTATTTTTTGGTCTGGCTGTTGATTGTGGAAATTGATAAACATCTGTTACTATTGTAATTGTTATTGTTAAGCCAGAAATCTCATCTTCTGTCCCCCTCTTGTCCTCTTGCCCTCAATGTTTCCCAGCATCAGGGTCTTTTCCAAAAGCCTGGCTCTTCCCATCAAGTGGCCAAAGTACTGGAGATTCAGCATCAGTCCTTCCAATGAATATTCAGAGCAGATTTCTCTTAGGATTGACTAGTTTGAGTCCAAGGGACTCTCGAGAGTCTTCTCCAGCACCACAATTCAAAAACATCAATTCTTCAGTGCTCAGCTTTCTTCATGGTTCAGCTCTCACATCTGTACATGACTACTGGGAAAACCATAGCTTTGACTATATGGGCATTTGACGGGAAAGTGATGTCTCTGTTTTTCAATACACTGTCTCAAGTTTGTCATAGCTTTTCTTCCAAAGAGCAAACATCTTCGAATTTTGTGGCTGCAGTCACCGTCCACAGTGATTTTGGAGCTCAAGAAAATAAAATCTGTCACTGTTTCATTTCCCCCCACCCCCACCCCCGCCCCAGCTCCTTGCCATGAAGTGATGGGCCAAGATGCCATGATCTTAGTTTTTAAACTGTTGAGTTTTAAGCCAGCTTTTTCACTGTCCTCTTTCACCTTTATCAAGAAGTTCTTTAGTTCCTCTTCACTTTCTAGGGTGGTGTCATCTGCATATCTAAGGTTATTGACATTTCTCCTGGCAGTCTTGATTTCAACTGGGAGTCATCCAGCCTGGAAATTCTCATGTTGTACTCTGCATATAAGTTAAATAAGCAGGGTGACAATATACAGCCTTGATGTACTTCTTTCCCAATTTTGAACCAATCCATTTTTCCATGTCTGTTTCTAACTGTTACTTCTTGTCTTGCAAACAAATTTCTCAGAATACAGGTAAAGGGGTGTGATATTCCCATCTCTTTAAGAATTTTCCACAGTTTGTTGTGATCCACACAGTCAAAGGTTTTAGTATAGTCAATGAAGCAAAAGGAGATTTTTTTTTTTTTTAAGTTCCCTTGCTTTTTCTATGATCCAATGGATGTTGGTAATTTGATCTCTGTTTCCTCTGCGTTTTCTAAATCCAGATTCTACGTCTGGAATTTCTTGGTTCATGTAATTCTGAAGCCTGTCTTGAATTAATACTATTGTAATTATGTAGCTATTATTCACTTAATACCACTATAACATGATTGGTCAACAGAAAATAATAGAATTTTACATCACTAAAATTTCTATTTAATAGAAAAACTTGTAAAATATAGAAACATAGTAGAATTTTCTTAGATTTTTTTGAACAATACAAATGCCCAGGTATTGTTATTTTTCTCTAAAGCTCCAGATGTCTTTCTAATGATCAGCCATGTTTAAAAACAATTGGACTTTATGATGATCTAGCTCATTTCACTTTTTCTACTTCATATTCAGCACTCCCATTTCATTTAGTTTATGTTTTCCAATTATCTGTCTCTTGTTTTTGCTACTGTTTCTCAAGCACAGTATAAAAGCTTTTGTATACATAATACATATATATATATATTAGAAAGTTTATGAATTTTTGCCTAGTTCAAAAAATTATGACATTTTAATTCCGCTTGTTTGACATAATATGAATATAATGCTAGATTTCTAATTTATATTTAGTCAAATCTAAGATTTATTTTCATATGTTTTGCCGTCTAGTATCACTGCTAAAAGTCTAGAAAATTTACTTTTAGTTATTTGAGAATAATTTTGAATGAGGCTTGAAACTTCTAATTCAACTCTGAGAATATAAAGAAATACTGTGTTGTAAAAAAAACAAACAGGAAATTGACAAATGATACAGTACTATCAACTGAAGTACAGCTTTTGTTCCAATTTCACAAAATTTTTTGCTAGTGTCCATTTTTTTATTTTTCTTACCTTACATTTTGTTTGATTGCATTGAGCAGCTTTAGCTGCATACAGCAATTTCTGGTAAATTATTTTTCATTTTTATTATATTACAAATATTTTCTGATTTTCCTTGCTATGACTTCTTAGATATAACCATCACTATCAAAAGATATTTGAAAACACCCACATTTTTTCAACTGCAGGGGGTTATTGCAGAGAAGAATGCATTTAAATGAGAAATTGCTGTCTAAATGAGAAATTAATTTTAAAGATACTTTAAACAAATCCCATATATTTAAAAGTGGACATTTACTTCCAAATATATGGAATTTGTTTAAAGTATCTTTAAAATTAATTTCTCATTTAGACATCAATTTCTCATTTAAATGCATTCTTCTCTGCAATAACTCCCTGAATTTGAAAAACTGTGGGTGTTTTCAAATATCTTTTGATATTGATTTCTAACATAATTGCACAGTGATAAGAGAACAGACTCTGTATGATTTCAATACCTTTAGACCATGACATATTTTTATCCTGTATTATGTCATTGGATATTTTCCAATTTCTCCTAGTTTATAGTCTATGGGAACTTGAATAGAATTTGTATTCTACTCTTGTGTGAAAATCATATAAATCTTATTATGCTGAATTGGTTCATAATACTTTTCAGGTCTACTGCATCCTTTCGCTTCTCTATATATTTATTCTATTAATTTTTGAGAGTTTTATACTGAAACTCCAACTAAAACAATTATCTACTCAAAAAAAATTGTAATATATTTTTACATATATTATATATTTTACACATAGTGGAACTATATGTAAGCTTGTTCTATATTTTCCAAGTCTCCTGTAATTGTGTTATCATACTTTCATAACTTAAAAATGTTAAAATTAAAAAAAAAAGAAAACTTGTAATCACTTTTTAAAATCCAGATGCACATTAGAATTATCTTGGAGTTTTTGAAAAATATAAATGCTCAAGGTACTGTTTTTTTCCCTCAGAGTTCCAGATGTGATTCTACTGAGCAACTATGTTGAAAAACAACTGGACTATATTTTATCTAGCTTTTCACTTTTTCTACTTCATATTCAGTGCTCTCAATTCATTTATTTTATGTTTTCCAGTTTCATCTCTTTTTTTTGTTGTTCATTTTCAAGGCTTTATCAAGTGTAGTTGAAAAGTTTTTTAATACATACATACATATATATATATAGTAATACAATAAAACATATATTTTAGCAAGCTTATGAAATTTTGCTTAGCTAGAAATTATAACATTTTTGTTCTACTTGTTTGACTAAGTATGTATAGAATCATAGATTTCTAATTTATATTCAATCAAAACTTTGATATTCTTCTATTTATTCTGGCATCTAGTATTATTGCTGAAAGCTAAAAAGCTTATTATTTTACTAATAAAAAATGGGATGAGGCTTGAAACTTCTAATCCAATTATAAAAATGTAAACAAACACTATGTTGTAAAAACAAAACAGCCCCCAAACAGGAAAATAACTTGATACAGTATCATTAACTAAAATACAGATTTTGTTCAAATTTCACAAAATTATATGCTAGTGTCCATTATTTGTTTTCATACCTTATTGAAGATTCCACTTTGTATTTAGTTGCATTGAGCAGCTTCAGCTGCATGCAACAAATTCTGACAAATTCTTTCATTTTTATTTTGTTACAGATATTTTCTTTTTTTAAAATATAAATTTATTTATTTTAATTGGATATGGTTTCTTAGATACATCTGTCATTTAAAAGTGGACATTTAATTTCCAAGTACATGGGATTTTGAAAATGCCCTTGATATTATTTTCTCATTTAAATCTTTTCTTCTCTGTAATAATTCTGTGTTTTTCAGTCTTTTAACCTTCTTGAGGTGTTCAATGGCTAAGTCAAAGATCTATCTGGGTAAATATCACATTGAAGTTGAAAATATGTGGATTATTTTCAAATATCTTTTGATATTGATTTCTAATGTAATTCCACAGTGATCATAGAATAGACTCTGTATGATTTCAGTACCTTTAGACCATGAATTTTTTTCCCCTTGTTATATGTCCCTGGTTATGATCCATGCCATACAAAGTTATCCAAGATGGATGGATCGTGGTGGACAATTCTAACAAAACTTGGTTTATAGGAGAAGGGAATGGTAAACCACTTCAAAATTCTTGCCCTGAGAAGTCCATTAACAATATGAAAAGGAAAAAAAAAAGTTGACACTGAAAGATAAGTTCCCCAGGTTGGTAGGTGTCCAATAGTCTACTGGGAAACAGTGGAGAAATAGCTCCAGAAAGAGTAAAGAGGCTGAGCCAAACCAGAAATAACGTCCAGTTTTGGATGAATCTGGTCGTGAAGGTAAAGCCTGATGCTGTAAAGAACAATATTGCATAGGAACCTGGAATGTTAGATCCATGAATCATGATAAATTGGACAAATAAGAGATGGCCAAACAGGAAATGGCAAGCATGAACTTTTTAAGAATCAGTGAACTAAAATGGATGAAAATGGATGAATTTAATTTAGATGGGAAAGGCTAGAGATCTCTTTAAGAAAATTAGAGAAACCAAGGGAGCATTTGATGCAAATATGGGCACCATAAAGGACAGAAATGGCAAGTACATAACAGAAGCAAAAGAAATTAAGAAGAGGTGGAAAGAATATACAGGAGAACTATACAGAAAAGGTCTTAATAACCCAGATCACCCAGATGCTATGGTCACTCACCTAAAGGCAGACATCCTGGAGTGTGCAATCAAGTGGGCCTTAGGAAGCATTACTCCAAACAAAGCCAGTGGCAGTGATGGAATTCCAGTTGAGCTGTTTCAAATACTAAAAGATGATTCTGTTAAAATGCTATAGTCAGTCTGCCAGTACATTTGAAAAACACAGCAGTGGCTCCAGGGATGTATAAGGTCATTATTCTTTCCAATACCAAGGGGCAATCCCAAAGAATGTTCAAACTACTGCAAAATTGCACTCATTTTATGTGCTACCAATATAATGCTCAAAATCCTTCAAGCTAGGCTTAAATAGCATGTCAACCAAGAACTTTCAGATGTACAACCTGGATTTAGAAAAGGCAGAGTAACCAGATACCAAATTGCCAACAATTGCTGGATCATAAAAAAAAATCAAGAGAATTCCAGAAAAATATCTACTTCTGCTTAATTGACTATCAGATCAGATCAGATCAGTCACTCAGTCATGTCCGACTCTTTGTGACCCCATGAATCGCAGCATGCCAGGCCTCCCTGTCCATCACCAACTCCCGGAGTTCACTCAAACTCATGTCCATCGAGTCAGTGATGCCATCCAGCCATCTCATCCTCTGTCGTCCCCTTCTCCTCCTGCCCCCAATCCCTCCCAGAATCAGAGTCTTTTCCAATGAGTCAACTCTTCGCATGAGGTGGCCAAAGTACTGAAGTTTCAGCTTTAGCATCATTCCTTCCAAAGAAATCCCAGGGCTGATCTTCAGAATGGACTGGATGGATCTCCTTGCAGTCCAAGGGACTCTCAAGAGTCTTCTCCAACACCACAGTTGAGTATGTGGATCAGAACAGGCTGTGGATAATTCTTAGAAATGGGAATACCAGACCTCCTTACCTGTCTCCTGAGAAATCTGTAGGTAGATCAAGATGCAGCAGTTAGAATTGGACATGGAACAACAGACCGATTCAAAATTCTGAAAGGAGTACATCAAGACTGTATATTGTCACCTTGCTGTTTATCTTATATGTAGGGCACATAATGTGAATTGCCATGCTGGATGGCCCACAAGCTGGAATGAAGGTTTCTAGAAGAAATATCAATAACCTCAAATGTCAGGAAGGAAAGAGTAACTAGTCTTTTGAGGAAGGTGAAAGAGGAGAGTGTAAAAGCTGGCTTATAACTCAACATTCAAAAAGACCCTAAAATCATGGCATCCAGTCCCATATCTTCATGGCAAGTGGGGAAAAAATGGAAAGAGTGACAGACTTGGTTTTCTTGGGCTCCAAAATCCCTGTGGACAGTAACTGCAGCCACAAAATTCAAAGATGCTTGCTACTTTGAAGAAAAGCTATGACAGACTTAGACAGCATATTTAAAAGCAGAGATATCACTTTGTTGACAAAGGTCTGTCTAGTCAAAGCTATGGTTTTTCCAGTAGTCATGTATGGATGTGAGAGTTGCACCATAAAGAAAGCTGAGCACCAAAGAATTGATGCTTTTGAACTGTGGTGTTGAAGAAGACTCTTGAAAGTCTCTTGGACTTCAAGGAGATCAAACCAGTCAATCCTAAAGAAAATCAGTCCTGAATATTCATGAGAAGGACTGATGCTGAAGCTGCAGCTCCAATACTTTGGCCACCTGATGCTCACTCCTGACTCACTCACTCTTTTTGAGAAGGTTTATGGGCTATATGGCTGGTGAGACACAATCCCCTACTAAGAAAATGTAGGTGCTCAGACAGGTAACCTCTGCTGCCAGTGTTTTTATTTGTTTGTTTTTTTGTTTGTTTAATTTCTTTTAAAAATTGTTTTTGTTGTACTAGGATTTTTTTTTAATGTAATATACTGCAAGATTTATAACCAGGTACTGCTTTTTTTCTTTCTTTCTTTTTTTTTCTTATAAAATAAAACAAAACAAAATTTCATTTAAGATACATTTAGGAGCCTTTGAAGCTTGGATTTAGGAATGTTTCAGTAGTGCACAGAATCTCCAAGTTGGAAGATTCTGTTGAAATCTCCGAGTCTTCCAGGTTTAATTTGAAATGTTTTTAGTTTTGTTTTGCTTTTTTGTGTGGCATTTTATTTCCTTTATACCAGTTACCCTTTTGCCATGCTGTTTTGGGGTGGCTGCCTAACTCCAGTGACAATTCTTTCTACATTAATGAAAATGTGGTGTTTTAAATTCCATAATGTTTTGCATTTTTAAAATGGTTTTTAAAGAAATATTCTAACTGTTTGCACTATTACTGTTCTTTGCCAGCATTTTCAGGAGCCAAAAAAATCAAAACCAAACAAACAAAAAAATACCCAGAGAAAAAAACTGTTCTTCTTCCCCCTTCCTGATGATGAGTGAGAAGTATTGAGAACTTTCAGGGTCAGTGCCCTTCTAAAGTCCCCTTCCCCCAATAATGCAGCTGTAGAGTGAATGGTAAATGCAGCGGTTTGGATTCAGGCACAACCTTAATCTGCTGGCAGCAGAGAAATAAACTGGTAGGTGGCAGCAGAAGAAAGAATTCTTCAGATTGATGGCTACTAGCAGTCCGCATAGGAGAAGAGAGAGAACGTGACATACCATGTCCAGCAACAGGGCAGAAATGCAAACAGGAAATGCAATTGCTGATCTTGACTATAAAGTGTTTCTTTTGGTCTCACAGACTGGATGAAGGTTGATCTTGATGGGATATTTTTTCAAATGGAGGATAGAAGTAACACAAAACAAGGAAGCAGTAGCTCTCCAGTGTTTAGTTCAATGTGTTTTCTTTCCAAAATAGAAACACCAGAACTGGGGGGAAAAAAAAAAAAGCCGAGACTCTCCCTACCACAGTGTAAATGTGTTCATTGTTTTTTATTGCCATTTGCTCACTCATAGAACACCTCTCAGTGCAAAACATGGTTTCCAGTCTTATAGGTATTGCAATCTATTCAAAGAAATAGGATGGGCCATGTTAAAAGTTAAATGCCATGACAATGCAATATATGATTCTCAAATGATTGGTATAAAAATATAAAAACTAAAAAGATAAGGGATTACTATGAACTAAGGGGTAAGGAATATAGGAAATAAGGAGTCTATAAAGTATGAAATGGGATGAGGCCTGGGGAGAAGCACAGCATGAGATGATAAAGTACATTATATTAGGTAAATATTTGGGTATAAACTTGGGATTTAAGCTTTTTATGACTTATTTGAAATGATTATAATGAGAAAATTTAATTTTACAGTCTCATTAAAATCCCTGATAGCTTATATAGAATTTATATTTCCATGTGTATATAATTTGTTAGCCAAAATTTAGCATTTGCTGTTTAAGTCAGATTTATGTAAGAGGGAAATAACTGGGAAATATATAAGAGTTTTGCTCTGCTTTAATAAAATAAATAAATAAATAAAAATGGAGCCATTGATTTTTGTTTCAAGCTAAGCAACTACAGTCCCTGATAAAAATAAAGAATTTCCTTTTCAGCTGATAAGGCACAGAATATTTATCTTCGGTTGATCATAGAAAGAAGTTGGCCTAGGGTATCTGTCTTAATGACGCTTTGTTAATACAAAAGAGACAATAAGGCTGAAAACAGCTTTTGTCTTACTGAATCCTTATCATATCTGGGGCATCTTCATGAAGGAAAATAGAAGTTAGGTGACACTTATTAGATAAACATCTAAAATAAAAACAAATGTGGGGCATGATAGTTTTCTCTCATCATTCTCAGGAGCTATACAAAAATTAATGTTGCTTGTGGTTTCAAAGAATAAAGTTTACTTTCTCTCCCTAGCCTTGATGGAATGTGCTTAGCACAGCATGTGAAAAAGGAAAAAAAGAAAAACATAGGCATTAATCTCACACCATTACATTTTAGAAGCCTCCTTGATAATTATCTCAGTGTCTACTATCTCTGTAGCCAAAATCTGAGATATAGCTACTGCATAATGAAGCCAAACACACCATAGGAAGAGAATAGTGTTTTTGCTCTGATACTGCAAGTTAGCTGTATATTGTGTGCAGACATCAACGAACATCTTTAAGCATATTAAAAATTGAGAATACCTCAAAAGCATTGACTATTTTAATGATAACTTTTTTTATTTTGGAAGTGAAGCCCAGTTTCTTAGCCCTTTATTGTTGCATCTATATCTCAAAATGAGGAGCGACAACCTCAGTGTCCTCCTTATGGGCAGAATTAGAATCCCTTGTAAAGATTATTAAGTGTTTCTTCAATACTTGCTTGAATAGCACCCTACGTGGGGGGTCCTACACCTGAAGTCATCTGGTCCCATTGTGTATAGCTCAATTTGTCAGGCTATCTCTCTCTTTGGCTGAATCTTCTCTAAGTATTGGAGAAGGACATGGCAATCCACTCCAGTACTACTGCCTGGAAAATCCCATGGACAGAGGAGGCTGGTAGGCTACAGTCCATGGGGTCCCAAAGAGTTGGACACGACTGAATGACTTCACTTTCACTTTCTCCTAGTATACACTGATTAGCAACTGTTTTTACAACATAAACAGTGCTCTGTCCAGACATTAGTGCTTCAAACTTTAAAAAAAACTCCTCTTTATCTTATTTTTCTTAATTTTCTCTTTTATTGATAATTATCATTTGTTATAATTCTTAATCATGTAACTTGTTTCTAGTTTTTTATCATCCTGGACATCCTGCTTCAGATTTGCCTTAATGTATCAATAATCCTTTTACATATTTCATTCAGAACTGAAGACTGTATTCCAGGTGTGAGCTGATAGGTATATAACACAGCAAAGTGTGATAGAGATGGTATTTTTGTTAGTGTAAACTAATGCTGATTTTTATAGCAATCATATTTTAGAACTTGTCAACTAAACTCTTGAGATTTGTTTTCAGTCCCATTTCCTAAAAAATAATTTTAGATAGATACTTAATTTTTTTTTTTTTTTAGGTTGAAGAGTTAACATTATTTCTGTTAAATTTCAACTTCTCTTTAGGGCTTGAATTTGCTACTCACAGGTGTATATTTATAACCCTAAGATTCCAAGGTCTTTACCTCAAATGGTAATTACAAATATCGTAGGCAATTGTCATGGACTGCATTTTCAAATAAAATGAATTCCTTCTGTATGTCATTGTCAATACTCATAGCACAATGCTTCTTTCTCACAAACTTCTTCTAACCTTCCCTAAAGAATTTAGGCCTTTCAGTCATGTTTCAGTTCAAGTCAGGTACAGACTAAAGGGATGTTTTAAGAATTAAGACCTGTACTTTTCTCCTAAATGTGGAGCTTTTGCCCCAAATTTTAATTTTTCCCTAAGAAAGTAAGATGAAGGAAAGGAGAATATTAAAAAAGATGCAGTACATTCAGAAATGGGATTTTTTTTTCTAATTTTATTTTATTTTTAAACTTTACATAATTGTATTAGTTTTGCCAAATATCAAAATGAATCCACCACAGGTATACATGTGTTCCCCATCCTGAACCCTCCTACCTCCTCCCTCCTCCCTCCCCACACCCGGATTTTTACACCTACAAAATAAGCAGGTCTATTCAAAGAATCCTCATCAAAATAATCAATTAACAAGTAACATTAGAGTCATTTGTGGTATAGAAGAGGGCTAGAAATGATTCACACTCTAAAGGAGCAAATATTCTAGCCAGGATATTTAGCGAAAACAGATGAACAAGTACATTAAACATTTTACATAGATTATTCAGCTAACAACATATCAGAAGCTACAGATAAGTGGATGAATAATTGTGAAATGAGTGTCATAGATGATGAATAACAGGGTTGCATGTCAGCATGGGCCAAGGAAATTCTGTCAGGATGGATGGCATGAATGGGGCTTTTAAGGGTGAGATTTTGGGTACAGTGTTCTAAATGAAAGAGCAACATGAATTGTGTTCCTTGACACCTGTTGTTTTAGTTGCTCAATCATGTCCAACTCTTTAGTGACCCCATGGACTATAGCCCACAAGACTCCCCTGTCTGTGGGATTTTCCAGGTAAGAATACTGGAATGGGTTACCATTTCCTTTTCCAGAGGATTTTCCTGGCCCAGAAACTGAACCTGTGTTTCCTGCATTGGCAGGCAGATTCATTACCACTGTGCCATTGGAGAAGCCCTCCTTGACATCTACTTAATTTGTATTCTTACATATTTTACCATTCTGTTCATATGATTAAGATCATTTTTATTTTTAAAAATAAATTTAATTCACTACAACTCTTGAGACAAATAATTATTAGTGGTTCAAAGTAATACAACTAAATTTTAAACGCTGGAATTGTGTATCTTAATGAAAGATATTTCCCCTTTGTTACCAATAAGGACCATGGGAAGCTATACATTACTCCTGGAGTTTTGAGAGGGAAATCAGAAGAGCAGTGGGCCACATCAGGACCAGCATGCTGAAAAACACAGGCTATGTAAAACTCAAAGAGGCCAGGTCTGGGAAGGGTCATGAGTCTCAGTAAATAGAAATAAAGAGATACACAGATTTTTCTAGAGAGCTTTGAACCACAAAGTCCAGGGATAAAACTAAATTCAGGAATGTTCCCACTTTGTCAGGAGATAAAGAATGTAAAACTTGGTATAAATAAGTTTTAGAATTTTTTCAGAGCTCCTCCCTCTGAACAGTTGTTTTTTTTTTTTTTTAAATCAATCTCCTTTACCTTAGATGCTCTTAAAGGTACCAATGGGACTATTAATCTATAAACTAAGACCAAAAATTTTGCTTTGCTATAAATAATCATATATTCTCATTGGGAATGTCCATAAAGCCTGAAGTACATTGTTTGGAATATGGTCATTGAATAGTGTAACTAACAGTGTGAAACAGTAAATTCATGAGACTTATGTTTTTCACATTTTATGAACTGGATCTGAAGATAAGCCAAACTTTTATTTCTTTTATTCTTTGTCTTAATATATATATATATTTTATTGAATTATGGCTGACATAGTTTTTCTCGTGTATAGCAGGGTGATTCATTATACATATAAACATATATTATTTTTCAAATTATTTTTCATTATAGGTTATTAGAAGATATTGATTATAGTACCCTGTACCATACAGCAAAACCTTGTTGCTTGTTGTGTATTTAATTATTTATTTTTGTTAGAAATCTAACATTCTATTCATACTAAGTAAAACAAGTGGAATTTAAATGTCACAAATTTTTTGGCTAGGAAAAAGCTCATAAATTTTCCAAAATTTATATATTATAATACATTTATATATGTGTATGTATACAAAGGCTTCTATACCATGCTTGATAAAGGCTTGAGAAAGAACATTTTAAAAAAAGACAAGATGGAGAAATTAGAAAACATAAACTAAATGAAATGAAAGCACTGAATATGAAATAGAAAAAGCCAAACAAATTAGATAAAAGTGAAAGCTCATCATGTAGTCTAGTTGTTTTTAAACACTGTAATTCATTAGAAACACATCTGGAGGTCTGGAGAAAAATCGTAATACTGAGGCATTTATATTTTTCAAAGAATTCCAAGGTAATTCTGATTTGCATCTGGATTTAAAAAAAGTGATTACAGTTTTTTTTCTATTAAATAGTAGTTTTAGTAATATAGAATTCTATTATTTTCTGTTCACAATCATGATACAATGGTATCAAGTGAAAAATAGTTGTGTGTGTGTGTGTGCTTAGTCACTCAGCTGTGTCCGACTCTTTGCAACCCCAGGGACTGTAGCCGGCCAGACTCTTCTGTCCCAAGGATTTTGCAGACAAGAATACTGGAGTGTGTCACAACATCAGAATAATCACTACATAATCACAGTATTAAAATATGTTGCTTCCCTGGTGGTTTAACTGGTAAAGAATCTGCCTGCAATGCAGGAGGCCCTGGTTTGATTCCTGGGTCAGGAAGATACACAGGAGATGGGATTGCCAGTGGAATACCCCCCCCGCCCCCCAAGTATTCCTGGTCTTCTCTGGTGGCTCAGACAGTAAAGAATCCACCTGTTATGAGGGAGACCTAGATTTGATTTCTGTGTTGGGAAGATCCCCTGGAGAAGGGAAAGTCTACCCACTTCAGTACTCTGGCCTGGAGAATCCCCATGGACAGAGGAGCCTGGTGGGCTATAGTCACGAAGAACAGACACGACTGAGTCATGAAGCACAGCACAGCGCAGCACATCAATTTTCACAATCAACAAAACACATAATTAAATAAATAAATAAAAGATAATTAAAATTGCGAGACATAATGGAAATATGATAAAACTTACATACAATTTGGGCAATTAAGCAGAGTGATTTGGTAAGTTAAAGTACATGGACATGTTTTCATCTGCACAGCCAGTCTACATCTTTTGATTGGTGCATTTAATCCATTTACAATTAAGATAATTATAAATATGTATGTTTCTATTACTATTTTCATAATTGTTTGGATTTATTTTGTATAGATATTTTCCTTTTGTGTTTTGTACCTAGAGACGTTCCTTTAGCATTTGTTGTAAAGTTGGTTTGGTGGTGATAGATTCTCTTAACTTTTGTTTGTCTGGAAAACGATTGCTTTCTCCATCAAATCTGATGGAGGGTCTTGCTGGGTGGTGGGTTCTTGGTTGTAAGGTCTTCCCTTTCATCACTTTAAATATATCATGTCATTCCCTTTTGGCTTGTAGAGTTTCTATTGAGAAATCAGCTGATAATCTTGTGGGAGTTCCCTTGTAGGTTATTTGTCATTTTCCCTTTGTTATTTTTTTTTTTATATTTTTATATTTATGTTTAATTTTTGTCAGTTTGATTACTATGTGTCTTGGTGTATTCCTCCTTGGGTTTATTCTGCCTGGGACTCTTTGTGCTTCCTGGACTTGGTTGACTATTTCCTTTCTCATGTTAAAGAAGCTTTCAGCTATTATTTCTTCAAATATCTTCTGTGGTCTTTTTTTCTTTCTCTTCTTCTGGGACCCTTATAATGCAAATGTTGGTACATTTAATCTTATCCCAGAAGTTTCCTAGGTTGTCTTCATTTTTTTTTTTTCATTCTTTTTTCTATATTCTGTTCTATAGCAGTGATTTCTGCCATTGTGTCTTCCAGATCACTTATCTGTTCTTTTGCATCAATTATTCTGCTATTGATTCCTTCTAGGATTCTGTTCATCTTTGTTTGTTTATTCTTTGGCTATTTTTTATGTCTTTGGTAAACATTTCTTGCATCTTCACCATTCTATTTCTGAGACCCTGAATCATCTTCACTATCATTATTCTGAATTCTCTTTCTTGAAGGTTGCCTATCTCCATTTATTTGGTCATTTTTCTGGGATTTTATTTTGTTCCTTCATCTGGAACATAACATTGCTTTTTCATCCTGATTAATTTTCTGCAATGTGATTTTTGTTCTAACTGCAATGGGATCACGGTTATTCTTGCTTTTTCTGTCTGCCTTCTGGTGGATGAGACTAAGAAGCTTGTGTAAGCTTCCTGATGGGAAGGACTGGTGAGAAAAAGTGGATCTTGCTCTGGTGGGCAAGGCCTTGCTCAGTAAAGCTTTAATCTAAATACCTGCTGATTGTTGGGGTTGTGCTCCCTCCATTTTAATCATTTGGACTGAGCAACCACACCATGGGCACCATGGACTCTCTGGTAGGGTTACTGATGACCTCCAAGAGGGCTTACACCAAAAGGTATCTTCCAGGACTGCTGCTGTCAGTGCTCCCATTCTTGTGATGAGCCCCTGCTGACACTTGCCTCCACAGGAGACCCTCCAAACACTACTAGCAGGTATGTCTGGTTCAGGCCTCTGTGGTGTAACTGCTCCTTTCCCCTGGATCTTGGTGCACACAAGATTTTGTTTGTGTTTTCCAAGAGTGGAATCTCTGCTTTCCCCAGTCCTGTGGAAGTCCCATAATTAAATTCTGCTGGCCTTCAGTGTCAGATTCCCTGAGAATTCCCAGTCCCTTTATTGAATCCCTAGGGAAGCATGACATAGGGATCCAAACCATCACAGCAGTGGGAGAAACTCTTTGATACTATTGTTCTCCAGTGTGTGGGTCACTCACCCGATTGGTATGGGATTTGATTTTATCATGATTGTACCCCTCCTACCATCACACTGTGGCTTCTTTGTTGTTGGACATACGGTATCTTTTTTGGTGAATTCCAGCGTCCTCCTGTCAATAGTTGTTCAACAGCTACTTGTGGTTTTGGTGTTTTTGCATATGAGCACACTATCTTCTACTCTGCCATTTTGAACTGGAAGACTTTTTTTTAATTGGAGTATAGTTGATTTAACGTTGTGTTAGTTTCAGGAGTACAGTAAAGTGAATTAGTTATTCATATACAAATATTCACTCTTTTTTGGTTCTTTTCCCAGAGTATGGAGTATAATTCCCTGTGCTATACAGTGGATTGGTTATCTACTCTATATGCAATAATTTGTATATGTCAATCCCAGCCTCCTAATTTATCCCTCCCTCTTACACCTAGATAACCATAAGTTTGCTTTCTATATCTGAAACTATTTATGTTTTGTAGATAAGCTTATTTGTACCTCATTTTTTAGATTTCATGTATTCATATGTAAATAATATCACATGATATTTGTCTTTCTCTGTCTGACTTACTTCACTCAGTGCGACAATCTCTATGTCCATCCATGTTGCCAAAAATGACATTATTTTGTCCCTTTTATGTCTAAGTAATATTTCATTGCATATATGTATATACACATCTTCTTTATCCATTCCTCTGTTAATGGACACTTCGGTTGCTTCCATGCCTTGACTATTGTAAATAGTGCTGTGATGAACATTAGAGTGTTTGTATCTTTTCACATTATGGTTTTCTCCAAATATATGGCCAGGAATTGGGATTGTTGGATCATATGGTATCTCTATTTTTAGTTTTATAAAGAATTTCCATACTGTTCTCCATAGTAAGTGTACCAATTTATATTCCCAACAACGATGTAGAAGTGTTCCCTTTTCACCACACCCTCTCCAACTTTTATTGCTTGTGGACTTTTTGATGATGGCCTTTGAGCCTAGTTTAGATGATATCTCATTATAGTTTTGATTTGCATTTCTCTAATGACTAGTGATGTTGAGTATATTCTCATGTGAATTTTGGTGATTTGTATAAGACATTCAGAGAATGGAGAAATGTCTATTACCCATTTTTTGTTGTTTTTTATTTTGAACTGCATGAACTATTTTTGCATTTTAGGGATTAATCCCTGTCAGTTGTTTCATTTACTAATATTTTCTCTAATTCTGAGGGTTGCTTCTTTGTTTTATTTATGGCTCCCCTTGCTGTGAAAAAGCATTTATGTTTAATGAGCTCCTATTTAGTTTTATTTATTTTTTTATATTCATTACTCTAGGTGGTAGGTTAAAAAGGATGTTGCTGTGATTTATGTCAAAGAGTGTTCTGCTCATGTTTTCCTCTCAGAATTTTATAGTATCTAGACTTACACTTAGGTCTTTAATCCATTTTGAGTTTCCTTTTGTGTTAGAGAGTGTTGTAATTTCATGCATTTGCATGTAGCTATCCAGTTTTCCCAATACCACTTATTGAAGAGACTGTCTTTTCTCCCTTGTATATTCTTGCCTTCCTTGTTACTGGTTAGGTAGCCCTCATTGCACAGAAATATAGATCAGTGGAACAGGATAGAACAGGTCATTAACCCGTACAACTATGGTTACATAATCTACAAAAAAGGAAGCCAAATTTTATATATTAGGTCTCTGGAAAACTCTCTCAATGTTCTATACTAAATAATGATGCCATATGCTGGAACGGGGAGCAAAGGATGGAGAATTCATGAGGGACCAAATGGAATTGGCACCCTTCATCCTGGTCTACAAGCATTTTATAAATTCATTATCATTTTATCAACATTTTATCATTATCATTCTATCAACAAGGTAAAAAATAATGCAATATGGCAGAATGGAATATAATTTGACCATCCTGAGTCTCCATGTACTTGGTGATTGTGTGGAAATTCTTCTTTTGCACTGTTTCTCAATCTTAATGCTGATATCTTTGACCAACTAAAACTTGAAAGCAATTATCTGGAATTTCTAAAATTTAAAATCCTAGTGAACTTCAGATTATATCCAGCACTTCTTTTCCTTACTATACTGACATGATGTATAAATCTTAAATTTATATGCATCTTAATTAGGAACAAAGTGAGAGATGGTATGAAAAATAAGCTGTCTGTAACAGAATAACAAGTGTACTGAAGAGCTCAAAAATACATTTCCTTTGGTTGCAAAAGTGGGAGTCCCTCTCAGCTACAAAAATCAGTGCCAGACACATGAGAAAGTCTTATGTCCTAATGAGGAAAGAGATTCTACAAGAACAATGGTGTTGCTTTCTTCTCCAAGTTCCGAGCAAGGTTCCTGAAGGGATGCTGCTGCTGCTGCTGCTGCTGTTAAGTTGCTTCAGTCGTGTCTGATTCTGTGCGACCCCATAGATGGCAGCCCTCCAGGCTCCTCTGTCCATGGGATTCTCCAGGCAAGAACACTGGAGTGGGTTGCCATTTCCTTCTCCAATGTATGCATGCATGCAAAGTCGCTTCAGTCGTGCCCAACTCTGTGCGACCCTATGGACAGCAGCCTACCAGGCTCCTCTGTCCACGGGATTCTCCAGGCAAGAATACTGGAGTGGGTTGCCATCTCCTCCTCCTGCAAGAATATACCCCTATAATGCCATAGCACAAAGCAGAGAACTTCAGAAAATGTTCAATCTTCATTTGCTTTTTATAATATGTGAATGAAAGTCAGTCAGTCATGTCTGACTATGCAATCCCATGGACTGAAGCCTGCCATGTTTCTCTGTCTATGACATTCTCATTATGAAAAAATGAATGAGGAGTCCCAAGACATAACTGAAAGACTAGAGATGAGGTTTTCAATCTTGTTCCTGTCATGGTGATACTGGGTGCATTACTACATATCTAAAGGCCTCAGCTTCCTCATTGACAAATGGCAATATTAATCTTTACCTCATGTACACTTAAGTGAAGATTAAATGAAAGAGTAAATGCAGCATCTGGCTAAGATCCAAGTGAGCATAATATTATCTCTATTTTCAAGTTCTATGTCTGGACTAACTGCCCTTTAGTTTCTTTCAATGTTCATGTACCCAACATTTTTTGTTTCCCCAAAGTCTAAGAGATTCTCACTTGGAAGACTATTCAATACTCTCCTCACAGTATTGTTAAGTTTCACTTTCCTTTGAGTTTCATATTTGCTTGGCTATCTTTGGGTTGCTAACTCCTTGACAACAGGCAATACATATGTTATACATGTAACTTAATTCTTCTTCCCCCTAATATCACCTACAGCCAGCCCACATTTAATTTTTCATCTAGCCAAGGTTCCTTATTGATGAAATGACAAAGCTGGAGAAATGCACAATAACTAAGGGAAAAGGGAGCCCCTGCCCAATTTTTTGGGCTTCCCTATTTATTTAAATCTCCTCTGCTCTTTTTCTTTTTCTATTTCCCAACTTAGTTCCTCAGTCTTTCTTGCTTCTTTTGACTTGCACCTTTTGGAAAAATTCAGTGCATTTGTCAGCCAGGTTATCATTCTGCCACTAATAATCAACTTCTGACCCATCAAAAATGAGCTGGTTCATATTCTCATTAATATTGGTCAGACTTGTAATACTTCATATTAAATATCAAACAAGGCTAAGTTATAATGCACTTTATAAAATTAGATTGTAAGGAGGGGTGATTCATTATTTAAAAAAGAGGACAGTGTAAGCATTTACACACCTGATAAGAAGCCTCTAGGGCCTGCCTGTGACATCTCCCTCCAGACTATACTTCAGCATGCAGAAAACTCATTTCCACTCCAGAAGTGGCTTGTGAATGGATGTGGCTTCTGTACCTTGGCTTCATGTTCTTTATAGCATGTGTTTTTCTAAAGACCGAAGAGTCTGGAATGGGAGAGTGATGATCAAAGTTGAAAGAAAATCCATAGTCTTAAAAAGCTGCAATAGTTTGCTTTTATATTTTCTCATTAGCTGCAGTTGTTCTACAATAATGTGTTTAGATAGTGAAATTCAATTGATCTAGGTCTCTTTTCACCTCCTCCATCTTTATGAACTAAGCCATCTTTCAGTTTCCAAACCATCCCTGGCCCCAGGGAACAAAATCAAACTTACATTTAGGGATATTTTAAGGTAAGATTATCTCACTAGTCTCAAATTCTTTGTAATGTTGAACATACACTATGTGAGCAACTTAAACAAGATTCCCATGTAATGGGATTCCCACGTAATCTCAGCTAATAGACAGTCCTAAGTAACATATGCAGACTTATTATATGGTAGATCAATGACCAAAAAGATTTATATCTAAAGCAATGTAATGCAAAAACCATGCTGTACACAAAGTGCTTGAGAAGTGTCTTTGAGAGATGGTTTCAAAATATAATCAGAAAAAGTACCTGAATTACATTTTATCTGCAAATTAATGAAAATTTGGCATACTTTGTACATCTCAGTAAATTTTTTATATTAATATCAACTCGTGTTTTAGAAATGGCAATGAAGCATCTTGGGCTTCCCAGGTGGCTCAGTGGTAAAGAATCTTTCTGCCAATGCAGAAGACACTGGAGATGCTGTATCATTCCTTGGGTGGGAAGATCCCCTGAAGGAGCAAACGGCAACCCACTCCAGTATTTTTGCCTGCAAAAGAGGTCCATGGGGTTGCAAAAATCAGACAAAACAGACACTAAGCACAGCGCACAATGAAGCATTTAAACTTAAATAAGATTGGGAAAGACTCTGATGCTGGGAAACATTGAAAGCAAAAAGAGAAGAGGATGGCAGAAGATGAGATGATTGGATGGCATCACCAATTCAACAAACATGAATTTGGGTGAACTCCGGCAGATGGTGAGGGACAGGGAAGCCTGGCAAGCTGCAATCCACGGGGTCACAAAGAGTTGGACATGGCTTAGCAACTGAGAAACAAGATCTTTTGCCTGTAGCATATGCTGATATAAAGTATGAAGTGGACATTTCCCAAAATGATTATCAGTTTACTTTGGCCATATCTACTGTTGTTGATTACCAGTTTCTCTTTGAAATTTGTTTCTATTTAAGTTTTAATTTTTATTCTGGCTTTTCTGGGCTTATTAGAAACTATAAAGTGTGCACAAGTATAATTTTCATTACTTTCATTCTTATTATATAGTGATCTAATATTTTTATTTAGAAAGAAAAATGGCAGTGAAGGAGAACTCTATTAGGCCTGTTTGCATGTAGAACCAATTTCTTTCCATTTTTAAAGTTCAGAAACTGAGAGAACACCCTGTAGATTTGGGTCATTTTGCAAAAGTCAAAGGCTCTCAATTGAAAATGTAAACATTTTTAGGGCTAAATCCAAGCTGTTTGTATAAAAATACAGCTTGTCATGGGCAGCAGTGTGTCACCTGCTGCCCATGACAAGCTGTATTTTTATACAAACAGCTTGGAGTGAAGACTTCTTGCTCTAATAGGCCCCGTATCTGGATTAGATTAAAGCATTCATAATTTCATAGTTCTGCCCAGTTGAACTCCCTGAGGTGGGGGAAGTTATTAATCTCAAAACCACAATCAAAGCAACCTGAATTGAATCAGTTTGACCACAGTCAATTCAACCTGTTGGCTTCCCTGATAGGTCAGTTGGTAAAGAATCCACCTGCCATGCAGGAGATCTCGGTTCAATTCCTGGGTTGGGAAGATCCCCTGGAGAAGGAATATGCTACCCACTCCAGTATTCTTGGGCTTTCCTTGTGGCTCAGCTGGTAAAGAATCTGCCTGCAATGCAGGAGACCTGGGTTTGATTCCTGGGTTGGGAAGATGCCCTGGAGAAGGGAAAGGCTACCCACTTCAGTATTCTGGCCTGGAGAAGTCCATGGACTGTATGGTCCATGGGGTCGCAAAGAGTCAGGCACAACTGAGTGATTTTCACTTTCATTTTCTTTTATCTCAGAAAGCTATACCTTCTGTCAGCTGTAACAGCAATCTGAGGTACCACAGAAGAAGAAATCCTAAGTGCTTTTCTTACCACTACAGATGCAAACGAACAGCTGGGGTTTTTTTTCTTGGATATTTTATAGCTGACCTAGTCACACCTTCCTCTATGGAATCCTATCTCTATGGAATCCCATCCCTTTTGTGTGACAAAAAGACATTCAACTGTCTCCCTGATCTAATAAAAATGTCAGAATTTCTGCTATCAGAGCATTAAACAGCTTTCTAAATAGCTTTAAAAGATGGAAAATGCTCATAATTTGGAGCATTAAGATGCTGAGAGGAAAATAAAAGGAAAGAGAAAATATGAGAAGGAAGGCTTTAAGTCATATAATGTATTCACAGAGGATAAAACAAAAGAAACTGCTTTTTGTGGACACAGAAGAGCAGGCTAAGAACCCAAGACACAGTTCACTGTAGGTTTTGAGGAACAGCCCTGTTCAGTGGGGAAGATGCAGGGGCCTGGGAAGCCCCACCCAATGTAATCAGTGCCTCCTTCAGAGCCCTATGAGAACACAACCTTTGCAAGTTAAACCTTAGCTTGCTTCTAACTTAGATCCTCATTGCCAGATGTGCAATGTTTTTCTGATTGATCTTCAATTAGGAATGACTCCATGCCTTTTAGCTTTAAGTTTCACTTGTCTTCATTTCCCAAGGCCTTTAAATCAAATGATTGGAAACGATTAAATGTACTGGGAGACTGGGATCCTATTAAGGGTCCCTTTGCAAAGTGGATTTGCTAAAGGGAACAATACATTGCTAACATATTGATCGAGGTGTACCCATTTCTTAAAGAAAGACCAGCCTCTTCTAAGCCTTCACAACATGCAATGTAAATGCATTGAGGGAATTACATATGGACTCTGAATGTTCACAGTGAAGGCTTTCTTTAAACATAGGTTAACTGCATTGGAGACAGGTGGTTTTGCCAGTCCCCTCTCCTCTTTCTTTTCTTTCCTGTAATTCAACTGTTCTTATTTATGCAAAAATAATATTCAAATAATTCTAGGAGGATGCTGTGAATTAGCTAGTATGTAGTCTGTTGAAGTTTCAAGTACAGTTTAATTTGAATGAATATATGGACTCAGCACTAGGCCAGGTATCTTTAAGGTTTCAAAGAAACAATCTCCAACTTTAAGATTTTGACCATCAACTTACTGAAGTAAATAACTGTCAAAAAATAAATGATAAGAACATTCCTAAAAGGAAGAACAGATTAAGAAGAGGTGGTAAGAAAAACCATTTTGGTCTCATCACTCACCTGGAGCCAGACATCCTGGAGTGTGAAGTAAAGTGGGCCTTAGGAAGCATTACTATGATCAAAGCTGGTCGAGGTGATAGAATTCTAGATGAGCTATTTAAAATCCTAAAATGTGATGCTGTTAAAGTACTTTACTCCATAGGTCAACAGTGGCCACAGGACTGGAAAAGGTCTGCTTTCATTCCCATACCAAAGAAGGACAATGTCAAAGAGTATTCAAACTACCATACAATTGTGCTCATTGCACATACTAGTCAGGTTATCATCAAAATCCTGCTGAAGTTAGGTTTCAGCAGTACGGGAATCAAGAACTTACAGATGTACAAGCTGGGTTTTGAAGAGGCAGAGGAACCAGAGATCAAATTGCCAACATTCACTGGATCATGGAGACAGCAAGGGAATTCCAGAAAAACAACAGCTTCTGCTTCAGTAACTATGGTAAAGCTTTGATTATGTGGAATACAACAGACTGTGGAAAATTCTTAGAGATCGGAGTAACAGACCACCTTACCAGTCTCCGAAGAAGCTAGTATAAAGGTCAAGAAGCAATGGTTAGAACCAGACGTGGTACTGACATGGTACAAAGTTGAGAAAGGAGTAAGACAAAGCTGTATATTGTCACCTGCTTATTTCACTTATATCCAGAATACATCATGCAAAATGCCAGGTGGATGAATCACAAGCTGTAATCAAAAACCTCAGATATGCAGATGATACCACTCTAATCACAGACAATGGAGAGGAACTAAAAGCCTCTTGTTGTGGGTGAAAGAAAAAAGTAAAAAAAAAAAAAAAAACAGCTTGAAGGCTTGAAACTGAACATTCAAAAAACTAAGGTTGTAGCTTCTTGTCCCATCACTTGATGACAAGTAAAAGGAGAAAAAATGGAAGCAGTGACAGACTGTATTTTTGGGGCTCCAAAACTTCTGTGGACAGTGGATGCAGCCATGAAATTAAAAGATACTTGCTCCTTGGAATGAAAGCTATGACAAACCTAGACAGCATATTAAAAAAGCAGAGACATTGCTTTGCCCACAAAGTTCAGTCTAGTCAAAGCTATGGTTTTTCCAGTAGTCACGTATGGACATAAGAGTTGGATCATAAAGAAGGTTGAGCACAAAAAGTTGATGCTTTCAAGTTGTGGTGCTGGAGAAGATTCTTGAGAGTCCATTGGACAGCAAGGAGATAAAATCAGTCAATGCTAAAGGAAATCAACTCTGAATATTTATTGGAAGGATTGTTGCTAAAGCTGAAGTTTCAATATTTTGGTCACCTGATATGATGTGCCAACTCATTGGAAAAGACCCTGCTGCTGGGAAAGATTGAAGGCCAAATGAGAAGGGATGGCAGAGGATGTGATGGTTAGATAGCATCATCCACTCAATGGACATGAATTTGTGCAAAATCCAGGAGACAGTGGAGAAAAGAGAAGCCTGGAGTGCTGCAATCCATGGGGTCACAAACAGTAGGACCTGACTTAGCAACTGAACAAGAACAACACAAAATAATTAGTGACAGAAGGATTTGAATGAACATGCATTTATAAAAGTTATTTTAACAAGTACACAGTTAAGTTATAGATACCTATATAAAATCTTAGAATCGGGGTTCTGAGTCATCTCACTGTACCAAGAAGTGTTCAGTGATACTGGAAGTATTATGCTAATTTTTAGCCCACCATTATAAGAGCAACAGTCAGAAAATGGATAAGATACTCATAGAGGAAGGTAAGTGGTATAATAGAAAGTGTGTTTCTCAAGAGGAACCCTGGCAGTAACTTAAGGTACTTGCCTCCAAAAGACAAATAATGACTCCAACATATGTGAACATTTATTTTTCAAAAGGATTTGTTTGTTCTCTGCTGTTGTACACAGTAAAACCAAAGCAAATGGGAAGAAATTACAAGGAAACCAATTTTACTTCAGTATTTTATTGTCTTCAAAATGAAAAACAAATAATGAAAAACTATATACCATATATTTGTTGTATATTTTATATATACAAAATCCAGCTATATTTTTATAGTCCATGGTGCATGCTTTATATATATACATGAAAACTTTAAAGCTTAGTGCTTTGTGCTTGTAATAAATGTCAGTGCTAAGAACTGCATCAAGTCTTTTGGTTCTATGTCTCTAACTGAGCTATCACCAGGACCTTAGACTCATGCTGAAGACTGAGTTTATTGCCTGTCATTGAAGGGATTCAAGCAAACAGCAACACCGCCTATGGAGGTCTCTAATTAAGTTGCAAATTTTGTTGGAACAAATACTCAACACTCCCGCAGCTCTAAAACTTTTTTTATTAGTTGTAGAATCATTATAAGACAGTTTTGGTTAAACCTGTTCATGGCTAAGAATGACTTAGATGTGTTATTTTCAACAGGACTTTTTCTTGTTTGAAAATCTAAGTTTCCTAGTACTCCTATCTGGTTTAAAAAAAAAAAAGGCCCAGATGGATTTTAGGTTGGAAGACTCTTACTCTCTATTTTAAGCATATAACAGATTTATACTGATATTTCTGCTTCAGTTCTTAGCCAACCTCATTCCTATCTGAGACTGCAGGGAACTGAAGGCTTGATGAATATATTAATCCTTTTGCTTATGTATCCTGATTTTTCTTCTGCAAACTCAGTAATACCTCATTAATACTTTTTATGCTTTAAGAGGCTTAAAGTGTGTACTTTGAGTCAAAATACATCAATACCTACCAATCTCAAAAGAGACTTTGTCTTACTTATTAATTTGTTTAAAATTTAGCTCCTTACCTTACCTGCCTACTGAGAAATCTCTATCCAGGTCAAGAAGTAACATTTAGAACTGGACAGGGAACAGCAGACTGGTTCCAAATTGGGAAAGGAGTACATCAAGGCTGTATATTGCCACCCTGCTTATTTAAGCTATACGAAGAATACATCATGAGAAATTGTGGGCTGGATGAACACAAGATGGAATCAAGATTGCCAGGAGAAATATCAATAACCACAGATATGCAAAGGACACCACCCTTATGGCAGAAAGCAAAGCGGAACTGAAGAACATTTTGATGAAGCAAAAAAGGAGAGTGAAAAAGCTGGCTTGAAGCTTAATATTCATAAAACTAAGATCATGGCATCCAGTCCCATCACTTCATGGCAAATAGATGGGGAAACAATCACTGCAGATGGTGACTGCAACCATGAAATTAAAATATGCTTGCTCCTTGGAAGAAAAGTTACGATCAACCTAGACAGCATATTGAAAAGCAGAGACATTACTTTTCCAACAAAGGCCCTTCTAGTCAAGGCTATGGTTTTTCCAGTAGTCATCTATGGATGTGACAGTTGGACTATAAAGAAAGCTGAGCACTGAAGAATTGACGCTTTTGAACTGCGGTGTTGGAGAAGACTCTTGAGAGTCCCTTGGACTGCAAGGAGATCCAACCAGTCCATCCTAAAGGAAATCAGTCCTGAACATTCATTGGAAGGACTGATGCTGAAGCTGAAAATCCAATACTTTGGCTACCTGATGAGAACACCTGACTCATTTGAAAAGATCCTGATGCTGGGAAAGATTGAGGGGGGTAGGTGAAGGGGGCGACAGAGGATGGGATGGTTGAATGGCAACACCGACTCAATGGATATGAGTTTGAGTAAACTCCGGGAGTTGGTGATGGACAGGGAGGCCTGGCATGCTGCAGTCCATGGGGTCACAAAGAGTTGGACACAACTGAGTGAATGAACTAAACTGAACTAAAATGGATGAGAATGGGCAAATTTAATTCAGATGACAATTATATCTACTACTGTGGGCAAAAACCTCTTGGAAGAAATCTATGGATGGAGGTTTGTAACACTGTGCAGGAGTCCTCCTAGAAAAAGAAATGCAAAAAGGCAAAATGGTTGTCTGACAAGGCCTAGATAATAGCTGAGAAAAGAAGAGAAGCGGAAGGCAAAGGAGAAAAGGAAAGGTATACTCATATGAATGCAGGGTTCCAAAGAATAGCAAGGAGAGATAAGAAAGCCTTCTTAAGTGAACAATGCAAAGAAGTAGAGGGAAACAATACAATGAGAAATACTAGAGATCTCTTCAATAAAATTAAAGATACCAAGGGAACATTTCATGCAAAGATGGACAAAATGAAGAACAGAAATAGTATGGAAATAAAAGAAGCAGAAGATATTAAGAAGAGGTGGCAAGAAAACACAGTAGAGGTCTTAGTCACCCGGACAAGAGTGATTTGATTGGTCATTCACCTAGAGCCAGATATGCTGGAGTGTAAAGTCAAGGGGACCTTAGGAAGCATTGCTACAAACAGAACTAGAGGTGATGGAATTCCAGCTGAGTTATTTCAAATCCCAAAGATGATGCTGTTAAAATGCTGCACTCAATATGCCAGCAAATTTGGAAAATTCAACAGTGGCCACAGGACTGGAAAAGCTTTTTTCATTTCAATCCCAAAGAAGGGAAATGCCAAAGAATGTTCAAACTACTGCTTAATTGCACTCATTTCACATGCTAGCAAGGTAATGTCCAAAATCCTTCATGCTAGACTTCAGCAATATATGAACTGAGAACTTCCAGATGTAGAAGATGAATTTAGAAAAGGCAGAAGAACCAGAGATCAAATTGCCAACATCCACTGGATCATAGAAAAATCAAGGGAATTCCAGGAAAAAACATCTATTTCTGTTTCATTAACTATGCTAAGGCTTGTGACAGTGTGGATCACAACAAACTATGGAATATTCTTCAAGAGATGGAAATACCACACTACTTTAGGTGTCTCCTGAGAAACCTGCAGGCCAAGAAGAAACAATTAGAACTTTACATGGAACAATACAGGTCAGTAGCATTAAGCACATCCACATTGCTGTGTGACCATCATGCATGCTTATGTGTTTAATTGTGTCCAACTCTTTGAGACCCCATATACTGTAGCCCACCAGGCTCTTCTGTCCATAGGATTCTCCAGGCAAGAATACTGAAGCAGATTGCCATTTTCTTCTCCAGAGGATCTTTCCAATTCAGGGATTGAACCTGTGTCTCATGCTTCTCCTGCTTTGCAGGGAGATTCTTTTACCACTGTGCCACCTGGGAAGCCCATGGAACAATGGACCAGTTCAAAATTGGCAAAGCAATATGTCAAGGCTGTATATTGTCACCCTGCTAATTTAATTTACATGCAGAGTGCATCACGCAAAATGCTGGGCTGGATGAAGCTCAAGCTGGAATCAAGATTTCTGGGAGAAATATCAATAACCTCAGATATGGAGATAAGACCACACTAGTGGCAGAAAGTGAAGAAGAACTAAAGAATCTCTTAATGAAAGTGAAAGAGGAGAGTGAAAAAGCTGGCTTAAAACTCAAAATTAAAAAAACTAATATATTTTCATGTGTTTATTAGTCATCTGTATGTCTTCTTTGGCACCCCACTCCATTACTCTTGCCTGGAAAATCCCATGGACGGAGAAGCCTGGTGGGCTGCCGTTTATAGGGTTGCACAGAGTCGGACACGACTGAAGTGACTTAGCAGCAGCAGTATGTCTTCTTTGGAGAAATGACTGTTTAGTTTAGATGACTAGTTCTAGTTTGATGCATGATGCAGGGCACCTAAAGTCAGTGCTCTGGGACAACCTGGAGGAATACAGTGGGGAGGTAAGTTAAAGGGGCCTTCAGGATAAGGGGACATATGTATACCCGAAGCTGATTCATGTTGATGTATGGTAAAAGCCATTACAATATTGTAAAGTAACTATCCTCCAATTAAAGTAAATAAAATAATTTTTTTAAAAAAGAAACTAATACCATGGCATCCAAGCCCATCAGTTTATGATAAACAGATGGGGAAACAATGGAAACAGTGACAGGCTTTATTTTCTTGGGCTCCAAAATCACT
Organism: Bos grunniens; assembly: GCF_055505025.1. Taxonomy (NCBI): domain Eukaryota; kingdom Metazoa; phylum Chordata; class Mammalia; order Artiodactyla; family Bovidae; genus Bos; species Bos grunniens. The sequence goes on from NC_141188.1 coordinate 14,394,299, forward strand.
GCACATGGTAACTGCAACTATGAAATTAAAAGATACTTGCTCCTTAGAAAAGAAGTTATGACAAACCTAGACAGCATATTAAAAACACAAACATTACTTTGCAAACAAATGTCCACATAGTCAAAGCTATGATTTTTCCAGTAGTCATATACAAATGTGAGAATTGAACTATAAAGAAGGCTGAGCACCAAATATTTGATGTTTCAAACTATGATGCTAGAGAAGACACTTGAGATCCCTTAGACAGCAAGGAAATGAAACCTCCTATACTTTGGCCACATGATGTGAAGGGTCAACTCATTGGAAAAGACTCTGGTAAGAGGGAAAGATTGAGGGCAGAGGTAGAAGTGGGTGACAAAGGATGAGATGGTTGGATGGCGTCATCAAGTCAGACATCATCATTGAGCTAACTCCTGGAGAGAGTGAAGGACTAGGAAGCCTGGCATATTGCAGTCCATGAGTTTGCAAAGAGTTAGACATGCCTGTGCAACTGAACAACAACAATTTTGAGATTAAGTATCTGCTTTTAAATGATGGGTGTATCTAAGAAACCATAGCAAGGAAATTCATAAAACATTTGTTACAGAATAAAAATGAAAAGATAATTTATCAGAATTCATCACATGCAGCAGAAGCTGTTCAATGAAAATATTTACAATGTGGAATCTTGATAAGGTATGAAAAAAAAAAACATTGACACTGGTATAAAGTTTTGTGAAATTTGAACAAATTCTGTACTTTAGTTAAGAACAATATATCACATATCAATTTCCTACTTTTATACAATGTAGTATCTATATTCTCAAAATTGGACTGGATTTTTCAAGCTTCATTCAAATTTTCTTTTGAATCACTAAGGTAATAAGCAGGCTTCCAGGTGGCTAGTGGTAACGAACTCACTTAATGTAGGAGACTTAAGAGACGCGGGTTCCATCTCTGTGTCAAGAAGTTCACCTAGAGGAGGGCATGGCAGCCCACTCCAGTATTACTGGCTGGAGAAGCCCATGGACTGAGGAGCCTGGAAGGCTACAGAGTTGCAAACAGCTGGACACAACTGAAGCAACTTAGCATATACCTCCACAGGTAATAAACTCTCTAGACTTTTAGAAATAATACTGCTGCTAAGTCACTTCAGTCGTGTCCGACTCTGTGAGACCCCATAGACGGCAGATCACCAGGCTCCCCCGTCCCTGGGATTCTCCAGGCAAGAACACTGGAGTGGGTTGCCATTTCCTTCTCCAATGCAGGAAAGTAAAAAGTGAAAGTGAAGTCGCTCAGTCATGTCCGACTTTTAGCGACCCCATGGACTGCAGCCCACCAGGCTCCTCCGTCCATGGGATTTTCCAGGGAAGAGTACTGGAGTGGGGTGCCATTGCCTTCTCCGTTAGAAATAATACTAGATACTAGATTAAATGGAACTATATCAAAATTTTCAGTGAATATAAATTAGAAATACAGCATTATATTCATACTTAGTCAAACAAATATAACCAAAACATCATTTTAGATAAGCAAAAATTCATGTTTTCTAAAATATATTATACATAATGTATATATATATACACAAAAGTTTTTCTACTACACATGATAAAAGCTTGAGAAAAAGCATAAAAATAAAAAGAGAGATGGAGAAATTAGAAAACAGTGAAATGGGACCACAGAATATAAAGTAGAAAAAGTGAAATAAGTCAAAGAAAAGTAAAAGATCATCATATAGTCCAGTTGTTTTTCCACATGGCTGCCCATTACAATCACATCTGGTGTTCTGGAGGGGAAAAAAAAAAAAACCTGGGTATTTGTAGTTTTCAAAAACAATTCCAACATCACTGTAATCTGCATCTGGAGTACAGTAAAAGTGATTACAGATTTTTATATTAAATGATGTTTTAAGTGATATAGAATACTTTTAAGTTCTGTTGACCAATTATGATATAATGGTATAGAAATGAATAATAGTTATATAATCACAATAGTAAAAGATGTTTATTAATTTTCACAATCAGTAGCCAGACAAAAACTAAAAGACAATCAAAATTGCAAAAACATGACTAACCTAACAATATAAAATAATTACATGCATTTTCTGGGGTTGAAGTAGAGTGATGTGGTAAGCAGAAGTGCATATACATGGACAAATTTTCATCCATCCATCCAGTCTCTGTCTTTTCACTGGTGCATTTAATCCATTTACGTTAAAAGTAATTATCAATATTATGATCCTATTATCATTTTCTTAAATATTCAGGGTTTGTTTTTTGTAGATCTTTTCCTTCTTTTGTGTTTCCTACCTAGAGAAATTCCTTTGGTATTTGTTGTAAGATGGTATGGTGGTGCTCAATTTTCTTAACTTCTGTTTTTCTTTAAATCTTTTGATTTCTCCTTCAAATCTGAAGAACAGTCTTGCTTGGTAAAGAGAATTCTTGGTTATAGATACTGCCCTTTCATCACTTTAAATATACCATGTCATTCCCTTCTCACTTACAGAGTCTTTTGAGAAATCAGCTGACAAATTTATGGGAATTCGTTTTTTGTTATTTGTCTTTTTTTCCTGTTGCTATTGATTACTATGTGTCTCAATGTGTTCCTCCTCGAGTTTATCCTTCCTGGGACTCTCCACGCTTCCTGAACTTGATTGGCCATTTTACTTCCGATGTTAGGAAAGTTTTCAGCTATTATCTCTTCAAATATTTTCTTTGGTTCTTTCTGTCCTTCTGGCACCCCTATAATGTGTATGTTGGTGCATTTAATGTTGTCCCAGAAGTCTCTTAGGCTGTCTTCATTTTGTTTTTCATCATTTTTTCTATATGCTGTTCTGGGGTATTGATTTCCACCTTTCTGTCCTCCAAGTCACATATCTATCTGTTCTTCTGCCTAAATTATTCTGGTATTGATTCCTTCTGGTGTATTGTTTATATCTTTGTTCTTTAGTTCTTCTAGGTGTTTGGTAAACATTTCTTTCATCTTCTCCAACTTTTTATTCCCCCGAGACCCTGGATCATCTTCATTATCATTATCCTGAATTCTTTTTCTCAAAGGCTGACTATCTTATTTTTGTTTAGCTTTTTTCCTGGGGTTTTATCTTTCTCTTTATCTGGGACATAATCCTCTGCCTTTCCATTTTGATTAGCTTTTCATGATGTGGTTTTCATTCAAGTGGCTGCATGATGGTAGCTCTCCTTGTTTCTTCTGTCTGACTTCTGATGGATGAGGCAAAGAAGCTTGTGTAGGCTTCCTGATGGGACAGACTGGTGGTTTGAAAAACTGGGTCTTGGTCTGGTGGGCAGGGCTGCATTCAGTAAAACTTTAATCTGATTGTCTGTTGATGGGTGTGGCTGTGCTCCCTCCCTGTTAGTTGCTTGGCTTGAAATGACCTAGTCCTTGACTCGACAGGCTGTATGGTAGGGTTACTGGCAATTCCAAGAAGACTCATGTCAAGGGGCACCTCCCAGGTCTGCTGCTGCCAGTGCCCCTGTCCCTGCTGACCCACAGCTCTGCAGGAGGCCCTCCAACACTAGCAGGTAGGTCTGGTTCAGTCTTCTGTGAGGTCACTTCTTTACTCTGGGTCCTGCTGCACACACAATTTTCTTTGTGCCCTCCAAGAGTAGAGTTTCTGTTTCCTTCAACCCTGTGTAAGTCCTGTAATCAAATCCCATTGACTTTCAAAATCATATTCCCTGGGCATTCCTAGTTCCTTTGCCGGATTCCCAGGCTGAGAAGCCTGACATGGTGTTCTTCACCATGTGGGAGATCCAGGGAAAATATTTTTAAAGACAGTGTGAAGGAAAGAGTCACAGAATGCCTCATCAGTTCATGCACAATTCTCTAATTTGTTGATGGTGAGATAATAGGATGATGTTTCAGAAATCTCAATCAACGGTCTGGTTCTGACTATTCTGGGGTCTATGTGCTGGTAGCCAGCATGCTGTTAACTTCCTCCACTTTGTGGAGGTTTTAGTACCTGAAAAAGAACTCAAGGATATGGATCAGGATATTATCTATCTGAGGAGTCTCTGAGGAGGATCAAGGATCCTTGACTTAGTTTTATACATAAACTTATTATTTTTTTTCTTGCTTGACTTGTTTCTTTTATTTCTGTGTTTTATCACTTCTCAGATTAAATTTGTTCTTCAGAACTTCAAGAGGACTTGGAAGCTAATGTTTTTCTACAAAAAGGAGGTGGGAGCATGGGAGGGTCTGTTCCCAGCAAGTTCCTGGAGGATCATGATCGGTGTCAAGTTCCCCTCATTACAAACAGAGACTCCCAACCTGACATATAAGGTACAAGAACTGAGGCCATGGAAATTCTTTCTCCAATGACTCCCATTTCACTCTTCAGGTTTCATTCATCTCTATTTAAATCATATAAATAAAAACATCTTAATGAACTATGGAAGTGTTAGTTGCTCAGTTGTGCCCAATCCTTTGTGACCCCATGGACTGTAGCCCAACGGGCTCCTCAGTCCATGGGATTCTCTAGGCAAGAATAATGGAGTGGATTACTATTCCCTTCTCCAGGGGAACTTCTCAACCTTGAATCTGGGTCTCCTGCATTACAGACAGAATCTTTACCATCTGAGCTACCATGGAAGCCCTAAGGAACTATGCTTAGTAGCAAACTAAGACCTCTAATGTAGGCTCAAAACATAACTAATATATATGTAACTTATTTAAATTAATAGAAATAACATGTTTTCTGGGAATCAGATCCTCTCCAGGCAAGATTAGCTCCTGGAAGAACTCTTCCCCATTTAACATGTAAAGGCATATACTTAAGCATGAATTTGTCAATTCAGGAAGTTTCTCCTGGCTAGATCTCTCAATGTTTGATTTGGGTTCCCCCCCTCCTTTTTTTCCCCAGATATTTCTTTATTTCCACACTATTGGTGTGATGTTAAACCCTCCTCAAACTAAGCACTTCTGGCTTCTGACTCAATTTCTTTCCAATATACCACCCCTTATATATATATATTTTATATATATATATATATATATATATATATTTTATATATATATATATATATATTTTTTTTTCCCCTCCAAGATACACTCTTAACAGGTTGAGTGGAGGGAAAAAAAAAGTTTTTACCTGCCCTACATCTGTTCCAGAAACTGCTGGCTCCTGACCTGTCATTTAACCCATATACTGCATCAAATTCAGCACTACACACAGTGTGCTCATTCTCCATTTCTCTAAGAAAAATAGCAAGAAAAATGATTTGGGTGGAAGTCCTATGACCTCCATCTACCGTTCCATTCATCACTGTTCAGTTCAGTCATTCAGTTGTGTCTGACTCTTTGTGACCACATGGATGGCAGACCGGGCTTTCCTATCCATCACCAACACCAAGAGTTTGCTCAAACTGATGTCCATTGAGTCGGTGATGCCATCCAACCATCTCATCCTCTGTCATCCCCTTCTCTTCCTGCTTTGAGTCTTTCACAGCATCAGGGTCTTTTCCAATGAGTTCATTCTTTGCATCAGGTGGCCAAAGTATTGGAGCTTCAGCTTCAACATCAGTCCTTTCAAATAATAGTCAGGACTGATTTTCTTTAGGATTCATCGGTTTGGTCTCCTTGCTGTACAAAGGACTCTCAAGAGTCTTCCCCAGCACCACAGTTCAAAAACATCAATTCTTTCACCACTCAACTTTCTTTATGGTCCAACTCTCAGATCCATACATGACTACTGGGAAAAACTATAGCATTTTATCATTGTTATCAACTTCCTTTTCCTCTGAATCCTGGAAAAGTTCTTCACTTTTTCCTTCCATGACAATGACTTAAGTTTTAATAATATCAAACCTGATGTTACCATCTTAAGTTTGTATTTAAAATCCATTATTGAAACATAAATTTCTTTGCATTTTTAAATATTACCTCTTATTGTTTTTTTTTTTTTTAATCAATCTGTTGTTATTGCATATAAAATTGGTATTTAATGAGAACCTACTATATACTAGTTCTGGTGTCTGTAATTAAAGTAACTTGCATTACTTTATGTTTGTTATATTGCACCTCTTACCACCATACTGGAATCTGGGGTCCATTTCTTTATATAACATGTATACTACTTTTATATAGAGATTTTTCTGTTTTTATAGCTTTCTATTTTTCTATAGAGGATGTAGTCTGGTACACTCTTAAGAATTTTTGAATATTCTTTTGGAGCAAAAATCACAGAATTTTAAGATTTTTATAGACCTGATTTTTCTCTTTGTTATTGTGATAATATACCTTTTATTTATGCTAAGATATTTTTCAGAAACTCCCTTTTTGTTTACTCATCCACAAATGTGTACATCTAGCTGACTCCATTTGATCAGATGTCTTAGGCGTCACTCTTAGTTTTCTGAACAGGAGTTAATTATATAATCTACAGTACCTAGCATGTCTTCTTTCTAAGGCTATTAAATTTTCTGATTTTATTGAAAGGAACTTTCCAGGGTACAGTACTTAACTGTCTATGTCCCTTTCATGTACCTGACACACTGTCATATTCTGTGAGTTGCAACTGTGCAGAGATTTTATTAAGGGTGATGGAAGAGTGATGGGAAAGTGGACTTTTTAAAAATTAAATTTATTTATTTTAATTAGAGGCTAATTACTTTACAATATTGTATTGGTTTTGCCATACATCAACATGAATCCACCACGGGTGTACAGGAAAACAGCAGTAGGAAAATGGAATAATCCATTTACAATTTCATGTTTGGTTCAAACCATTATCTCTAAGTCAAGGGGATATTGCCGGAAGTTTCATAATTCTTCCTATTGATTTTTAAGATAGCAGATTAGTTGATTTCATCAAGTTAAGTCCAAAAATGTCAGTGTTTTTTTTTTTTTTTTTTCCCTCTAGTTAGCTTGATTGATCCTTGGATTTGTCTGTTTTGTAATTGCTTCTCTGTTTCCTGCATTGTTGATAAGTATTTCAATTAGAATTTTGGAAAAGTGGTCTCTTGGCTTTGCCATATAGAATTTTAAACCTTTAGCTTTTTGCCATAATTTTTATCTCCAAATACTGACAAGCTGTAGAGAGGAGTTGAGAATTGTTCAGTCACTCAGTTGTGTCCACCTCTTTGTGACCCCATGGACTGCAGCAAGCCAGACTTCGCTGTCCTTCACCATCCTCCAGAGTTTGCTCAAACTCACACTGACTGATTCAGTGATGCCATCTAATCATCTCATCCTCTGTCATTCCTTCTCCTCCTACCTTCAATCTTTACCAGCATCAGGGTCTTTTTTCAACTAGTTGAGAATGCTAAGTGTCAGATTAGTGACTTCAAAATAATAAATATTTCACTTAGTTTCAAATCAATGGAATTTGAGAAAGTCACAAAAATTTAATAGAAGTAAATTAGCTTCAGTTAGAGATAATTCTATTCTAATCAGAAGCTTATATTATTCACTGTTCCACTTCAAATTGGACACTGTGCTTTGCCAATGGTTAGATAGATGAGAAAAGAAATCCACACTGTATGTAATGATTTAAAGTTCTCTGCAATTCAACTATAATCCAACTTTTAGACTATGCTTTGATTTTTTTAAAATCATCTGGTTTTGAATTTGAATTATTACTTTAAATCTAGTCTGTTACTGTCCTTTCCTGGCATCTCACCTTGTTTTCCTGTTTGGAATCAGTCTCTCATCCCCCCATGCTCCTATCACACTATGCTCATTCATTTTTTCAATTACTGACACCTCTGGCTTACTCTAGATATTGGTCTGCAGATGTCTTTCTTGCATATGAGGATATAATCACTTTGAATTCTTGGAATATGTTGCATATTCCTTTGACTTTCTTAAAAATTATAGCATATTTGAATAATGATTCTGTAAATGAGCAAATCCATATCTAATGAATGAATCCATGTTAAATGAATAAATAAGTAATTGTGGCTTATTTACATCACACGTTAGATTCCTCTTTTCAAATATGTCAACCTCAATTAGTCTTTAGGAAAAAACTTAATCCTTCCATAAATAGAGGCATTAACACCTACTATGAGGTTAACTGAATATACTTACAAGGAATCAATGTGATAGAGATGTCTGTACTGGGCAGATGGAGCCCTGCCTCCCACTTACAAAGTTAGCTGTCTTCTGTTTATCATTTGGTTTTGATGTTTCCAGTTTACTTTCTGTCATAAGCCATTGTGTTATCTTGTTTATAAAGGTCTTAAATTTCAGGCTGAATATGAACATGCCAAATATTAATTTACTCAGAGGTTATCAACTAAAATTACAGTTTCTTTCCTCCCTGATTTATCTTTTCATTAGGGTATAAATAGTAAATGATACAGTTTCAAAGGTTAATTTCCTCAATAATGACTATAGACACTCAGTGCAATTTATTCCCCATTTAACAAAAATATTTTCATTATCTAGCACTTGCCACATAGTGTGCTAAATTATGAGATAATGATGAATAAGGTAGGATCATCAATTTTTAGTGAGGTGAACTACAATGTAAATAAATCACAGTAATAAACATCATAAAAGCTCTAATCAAGACAAAAGTGGTTTTGTAGACATGGGTGTGATGAACTCTGTCTATCAGTGACTAAAAAAGTGAGAAAAAAAAGCTCTGGATGTGCCAAAGTTCCCCCTACAATGAAACAGGGTGTCTGTTATGGTGACTGGATGCTTTAGCAGCTCCTAAAGGAATTTAGAATAGTGTTAGTCATGACTCTTTGTGACAGCATAGACTGTAGCTCTCCAGCTTCCTCTGCTCATGGATTTCTCCAGGCAAGAATGCTGGAGTGAGTAGTCATTCATTTCTCCAGTTATTCTTTCCAACCCAGGGATTAGATCTGTTTATTCTGCATTACAGGTGGATTCTTTACCACCTGAGCCACCAGGGAAGCCCATATATTAGAAGAAGTAAAGTCAAATTTCAATCATTTAATAATTAAACAAGATTAAGATACCTTTAGCTAAACATATCAAGGTGGGGGGAAGGGGAGAGGATTAAAATCAATAAAATTAGAAATGAAAAAGAAGTTACAACAGACATTACAGAAATACAAAGATCACTAGAGACTATTACAACAACTATACACCCGAAAAATGGAAAACATAGAAGGAAGAAATAAATTTATGGATAGAAACAACTTTCCAAGACTGAACCAAGAAGGAATAGAAAATATGAACAGATCAATTAAAAGCACTGAAAGTTAAACTAAGGTTTAAAACATTCAACAAACAGAAGTCCTCAGGGTCTACTGCATTGCCGGTGGTTTCTTTATCATCTGAGGCACCAGGGAAGCCCTAGAATTATGGAGTGGGCAGCCTATCCCTTCTCCTGGGGATCTTCCTGGCCCAGGAATTCAACAGGGGTCTCCTGCATTGCAGGTGGATTCTTTACCAGCTGAGCTACCAGGGAAAGCCAATGAGGCTATCTATGTCAAATTTACAGATAGCATAATACTCAATGGTGAAAAACTGAAAGAAAAAAAAATCCTCTATCAAAAATAACACAAATATATTCACTCTCATCACTTTTATTCAATATAGTTTTCAAAGTCCTAGCCATGGCAATTGAAGAAAAAAAAAAAAAAAAGCATTTAAATTGGAAAAGAAGAAGAAAAACTGTGATTGTTTGCAGATGGCATGGTGCTCTACATAGCAAATCCTAAGGAGACTACCAGAAAATTGCTAGAAATCATCATTGAAGTTGGTATCATTGTAAGATACAAAATTAATACACAAAAATCTCTTGCATTGCATCTTTGTACACTAAAAACAAAAGATTAGAAAGAGAAATTAAAGACACAATCCCATTTACCATTGTACCAAAAAGAATAAAATGTCTAGGAATAAACCTACCTAAGAAGAAAAGAAACCTTTACTCTGAAAACTGAAAACTGTAAGGCATTAAAGAAAGAAATGAAACATGACAGAAACAGATGGAAAAGTACAATATGTTCTTGTACTGGAAGAATCAATATTGTCAAAATGATAATGCCACCGAAGGCAAACAACAGATTAACAGATCCAATGCTGTCAAAAATTACAATTTATATGGAAACACAAAAGAACCCAAATATCTAAGCAATCTTGAAACAGAAAAATGGAGCCAGAGAAATCAGAGTCCCTTACTTCAGACTATACTACAAAGCTACAGTCATCAAAACTATATGGTACTGACACAAAAACAGACATATAGATCAGTGAAATAGGATAGACAGTCCAGAAATAAACTCGTGCCTGTGGTCAATTAATCAATGACAAGTGAGGCAAGACTATCCAATAAAGGAAATACAGTCTCTTCAGTAAATTGTGCTGGGAAAACTGGAAGCTACATGTGAAAAATTAAATAAGAATACTCTTTAACACCATGCAGAAAAACCAACTCATAATGGATTAAAGACCTGAAAGTAAAGCCAGATACTATAAAATTCAAAGAAGAAAACAGGCAGAACACTCTTTGACATAAATCAAAGCAACTCTGTCCAAGCTGTCTCCTAGAGTAGTGGCAATAAAAACAAGGCTAAACAAATAGTGCCTAATTAAATTAAAGTTTTTGCAAAGCAAAGAAAACCATAAACAAAACTAAGTAAACAAACACAGAAACAAAATCCAATACAATAGAATGGGAGAAAAAAATGACACAACTATCAAGATATCCATCTCCAAAATTTACAAACAGCTCATGTTGCTCAATATTAAAAATAAATAAACAACACAATAAAAAATGGGGGGAAGACCTAAACAGACATTTCTCCAAAGAATACATATGGCTGGACAAGAAGCACTTGAAAAGATGTTCAATATCACTAATTACTGGAGAAATGAAAATCAAAACTGCAATGAATGACCACCTCATACTAGTCTGAACTGCCATTATCAATCTATCTACAGACAATAAACTCTGGGTAAGATGTGGAAGAAAGCCCTTCTACACTGCTGGTGGGAATGTAAACTGGTCCAGCCCTTATGGGGAACAGTATAGAGTCTTCTTAAGAAACTAAAAAAAAGCTACCTTATGATCCAGCAATTTCACTCCTGGGTTGCATCCAGAGAAAAACATAGTTTGAAAGGATACATGCAGTCCAATCTTCATTACAATGATGTTTACAATAGCTAAGGTATGGAAGCAACCTAAATGTCTATCAACACATTAATGGATAGAGGACATGGTAGATATATTCAATGGAATATTATTCAGCCCTTAAAAAGAATGACATAATGCCATTTGCAGCAACATGAATGGACTTGGAGATTATCATATTAAATGAAGTAATTCAGACAGAAAAATACGACTATCATATGATGTTTCTTATATAAGGAACCCCCCCCCCCAAATATAAACGTATTTATTTACAAAACAGCAACAGACTCTAGGACTTAGAGACCAAGCTTTTGTTTACCAGGGAGGACAAATAGGGTGAGGGATAGATTGGGAGATTGGAATTGACGTGTACCTTCTAATATATTAAAATAGATAACTAACAAGGAACTACTGCATAGCATGTGGAATCCTGCTCAATATTCTGTAAAAACCTAAATGGAAAAAAGAAAAAAAAAAAAGGAGAAGAATAGATACATGCATATCCATAACCAAATCACTTTGCTGTACACCTAAAACTAACACGACATTGTTAATCAACTATACTCCAATATATATTAAAATTTAAAAATAAAGAAATAGAAATATAGTAAGATTTAAGGCAAGCAGCTGAGAAGAGATACCCCACGTCCAAGTAAGTGAAACCCCAGTAAGATGGTAGGTGCTGAGAGAGGGCATCAGAGGGCAGACTGAAACCACAATCACAAAAAACTAACCAATCTAATCACCTGGACCACAGCCTTGTCTAACTCAATGAAACTAAGCCATGCCGTGTAGGGCCACCCAAGATGAAAGGGTCACGGTGGAGAGTTCTGACAAAATGTGGTCCACTGGAGAAGGGAATGGCAAACCATTTCAGTATTCTTGCCTTGAGAACCCTATGAACAGTACGAAAAGGCAAAAAGATAGGACACTGAAAGATAAACTCCCCAGGTAGGTACGTGCCTAATATGCTACTGGAGATCAGTGGAGAAGTAACTCCAGAAAGAATGAAGGGACAGAACGGAAGCAAAAAGAACACCCAGTTGTGAATGTGACTGGTGATAGAAGCAAGGTCTGATGTTGTAAAGAGCAATATTGCATAGGAACGTGGAAAGTTAGGTCCATGAATCAAGGCAAATTGGAAGTGGTCAAACAAGAGATGGCAAGAGTGAACATCGACAACCTAGGAATCAGTGAACTAAGATGGACTGGAATAGGTGAATTTAACTCAGATGACAATTACATCTACTATTGTGGGCAGGAATCCCTTAGAAGAGATGGAGTAGCCATCATAGTCAACAAAAGAGTTTGAAATGCAGCACTTCCATACAATCTCAAAAAAGTCAGAATGATCTGTTTGTTTCCAAGGCAAACCATTCAGTATCACGGTAATCCAAGTCTATGTCCAACCATTAATGCCTAAGAAGCTGAAGTAGAACAGTTCTATGAAGTCCTACAAGACCTTTTAGAACTAACACCAAAAACAGATGTCCTTTCCATTATAGGGGACTGGAATGAAAAAGTAGGAAGTCAAAAAACACCTGGAGTAACAGGCAAATTTGGCCTTGGAGTACAGAATGAAGCAGGGCAAAGGCTAATAGAGTTTTGCCAAGAGAACGCACTGGTCATAGCAAACACCCTCTTCCAACAACACAAGAGAGGACCCTACACATGGACATCACCAAATGGCCAACACCGAAATCAGATTGATTATATTCTTTGCAGCCAAAGATAAAGCTCTATACAGTCAGCAAAAACAAGACCAGGAGCTGACTGTGGCTCAGATCATGAACTCCTTATTGCCAAATTCAGACTTAATTTGAAGACAGTGGGGAAAACCACTAGACCATTCAGGTATGACCTAAATCAAATCCCTTATGATTATACAGTGGAAGTGAGAAATAGATTTAAGGGACTAGATATGATAGAGTGCCTGATGAACTATGGACGGAGGTTAGTGACATTGTACAGACGACAGGGAGCAAGACCATCCCCAAGGAAAAGAATCAGCCATAGGTATGCATATATCTGCTCCGTTCAATAAATGGTGCTGGGAAAACTGGACAGCTACATGTAAAAGAATGAAATTAGAACACTTCCTAACACCACACAAAGATAAAGTGGATTAAAGACCTAAATGTAAGACCAGAAGCTATAAAACTCTTAGAGGAAAACATAAACAGAACACTAGATGACATAAATCAAAGCAAGATTCTCTATGACCCACCTCCTAGAGTAATGGAAACAAAAACTAAAGTAAACAAGTGGGACCTAACTAAATTTAAAAGCTTTAGCACAGCAAAGGAAACTATAAGCAATGTGAAAAGACAGCCCTAAGAATGAGCAAATGAAACAACTGACAAAGGATTAATTTTCAAACTATACAAACAGCTCATACAACTCAATAACAGTAAAACAACAGCCTAATCAAAAAGTGGGAAAAAGACCTAAACAGACATTTCTCCAAAGAAGACATACAGATGGCTAACAAAAACGTGAAAAAATGCTCAACATCACTTATTGTTAGAGAAATGCAAATCAAAACAAAAATGAGATATCACCTCACACTGGTTAGAATGGCCCTCATCAAAAAGTCTACAAACAACAAATACTGGAAAGGGTGTGGAGAAAAGGGAACACTCTTGCACTGTTGGTGGCAATGTAAACTGAAAAAAAATGTAGGTATGACAAGACAGACCTTTGTTGACAAAGTAATGTTTCTGCTTTTTAATAGGTGGTCTAGGTTGGTCACAGCTTTTCTTCCAAAGAGCAAACACCTTTTCATTTCAAGGCTGCAGTCACCATCTGCAGTGATTTTGGAGCCCCCAAATAAAAGTCTCTCACTGTTTCCCCATCTATTTGCTATGAATGATCTGACAGATGCCATGATCTTAGTTTTCTGAAAGTTGAGTTTTAAGCCAACTTTTTCACTCTGCTCTTTCATTTTCATTAACAGGTTCTTTAGTTCTTCGCTTTCTGCATAAGTATGGTGTCATCTGTGTATCTGAGGTTATTGATATTTCTCCCGGCAATTTCGATTCCAGCTTGTGCTTCATCCAGTCCACCATTTCTCATGATGTACTCTCCATATAAGTTAAATATTTGCATGCAAAACAAGAGTTCAAGTAAATAGATTTGCTTCTTAAAGAAAATGATTTCATTTATAGTGCCCATTTTTATAGGGTAAAAATAAATCTTGTTTGTTAAAATCCACTAAAAATTTTAGAAATAAAAAAGACCAAGGTTGCATTTAACAAACATTCTTTACTAAATATTAATAAATACAAATATTCTTTGTTTTCATACCTAATTACATTTATTTAGACTATAATGGATGACTCAACTACTCTGACCTTTAAAAGTCTTCTGTACTTGTGTGCACTCTGAACTTTTATGTATTCATAAAGACAGTGAAAGACAAACTGATATAAGAGAAGCAGTTATCCACTTGGAGTATGACAAATCTATTATACCTATTTCCTTTTTAGAAAAATTTTTATTTTGTATTGGGGTATAGCCAAGTGTTGACTAGCCTTTTGACTTTATTGACTATGTCAAAGCTTTTGACTGAGTGGGTCACAACAAACTATGGAAAATTCTTAAAGAGATGGGAATACCAGACCACCTTACCTGCCTCCCGAGAAATCTGTATGCAGGTCAAGAAGCAAGTTAGAACTGTATATGGCACAACAGACTGGTTCCAAATCAGGAAAGGAGTATATTAAGGATGTATATTGTCACCCTATTTATTTAACTTATATGCAATTTACATCATGTGAAATGCCAAGCTGGATGGAACACAAGCTGGAATCAAGGAGAAATATCAATAACCTCAGATATGCAGATGACACCACCCTTATGGCAGAAAGTGAAGAACTAAAGAACCTATTGAGGAAAGTGAAAGAGGAAAGTGAAAAAGTTGGCTTAAAACTCACCAGGCATAAAAAAAGTTTATGGCATCCGGTCTCATCACTTCATGGCAAATAGATGGGGAAATAATGGAAACAATGAGAGACTTTACTTTGGGGAGCTCCAAAATCACTGCAGATGGTGATTGCAGACTTGAAATTAAAATATGTTTGCTCCTTGGAAGAAAAGCTATGACCAACCTAGACAGAATATAAAAAAGCAGAGACATTATTTTGCTAACAAAAGTCCATCTAGTCAAAGCTATGGTTTTTCCACTAGTCATCTATGGATGTGAGAGTTGGACCATAAAGAAAGCTGATTGCCAAAGAATTGATGCTTTTGAACTGTGGTGTTGGAGAAGACTCTCGAGAGTCCTTTGGACTGCAAGGAGATCCAAGCAGTCCATCCTAAATGAAATCAGCCCTGAATATTAATTGGAAGGACTGACGCAAAGAACTGACTCATTGATAAAGACCCTGATGGTGGGAAAGATTGAAGGCACAAGAAGGGGACGAGAGAGGATGAGATGGTTGGATGGCATCGCTGACTTGATGGACATAAGTTTGAGCAAGCTCTGGAAGTTTGTGATGGACAGGGAAGTCTGGCATGCTGCAGTCCATGGGGTTGCAAAGAGTCAGGCATGACTGAGCGACTGAACTGAACTGAACTGATAGCCAAGTAAGAATGTTGTGATAGTTTCAGGTGAACAGTGAAAGGACTCAGCCATGCATATACATGCATCCCTTTTCCCCCAAACTCCCCTCCCATCCAGGCTGCCATATAACATTAAGCAGAGTTCCATGTCCTATATAATAGGTACTCTTTGGTTATTAATTTTAAATATAGCAGTGTGAACACGAGCACCCCAATCTCCCTAACTATCACTTCTCCCAAGCCACCATTAGTTTTTTTTCCAAGATGAGTCTCTTTCTGCTTTATAAGTAGGTTTGTTTGTCCCATCACTATTCATATCTGACCTTTTTTTACAGTGGTCACAGAGTTGACATAAAAAAAAATTTACTCGTCATTTTAGATATACTTTTAGCTAAAGAACTAATTTTCAAATCTGTAGATTTCCACCATGTAGATAGCTGCAATGTCCAAAAATTGAATTCAATTTCTTATAAAAATCCCTTGAGGTGTTCAGTAAAGTTTAAAAGATACTTTATTTAGGAAAATGTATAAGTGTCCTTCATGGGTGTTAATAAGCAAAGAGTAATAGTAAGACAAGAAAGAATTCAACATCAATAGAAATAGACAAGCTAGTAGGTAATTTAAGCAAATAAAAATAGAGACAGAAAACATAAAATAATTATAATGAAGAAACAATTTTAGATATAATAGAAATTTAAAACTTTATAAAATTAAGCATGTTTATAACTCTTTCAGAATAATACAGAAACCTAGGTCGATAAGTTCAAGGTACAGTTTCCTAAAATTGTTCGTAGTAGAGTTAGAAAACCTAGGCAAATATACACAAAATAAGTAGAGTAAAGTTTTCAAAGAACTACTTCAGTTAAAAAGGCAACAGGTCTAGCTTGTTTCACAAAATATTATACCAGCTATTTAAGGACCATATAGTCCCAATTCTGAATAAGTTGTTTCAGAGCATACAAAATAAATAAAAATATCCGATTTCACAATCAAAGGACATTTTTGTCTAGTTCTGATAAAGATAATCCAGAAAGGAAAGCTGTAGGTAATTATTTATAAGTATTAATTTGAAAATCTTAAATACTTTAGGATATTTCAATAAATTAAAAAATAGAACATTATAACCAAATAATTTTAATCTGAGAAAGAAAGTTTGATTTATTTATGGAGACATAATAAGTAATAATTAATTAATTTAAAAATTAATTATTGAGCATCACCATAATAATGGTTCTCAGAATAAAAAAAATCTGTTATACTGAAAAAGTCTTTGAAATAGTACAAAGACTTTTCAGTTTTTTATTAAAAGTTACAAGAAAGCAGAACTGAATGACTACATCATAGCATAAGGAAATAGGTAAATATATTACACTGCTAACACCAGTATCTTACTGTGAAAAATAAATGTTATTCCTATTAAGGTTAAGAAAAAAATCAAATATGAGCACTATCAACATAGCTATTTAATATTGTCCTGAAGATTGTCTTCAAGAATACACACAAAAGTAATTAGTTATTAAAAATAATTGATATCTTTCAATTTGTAGATAGATGTTAAACATTCCTAAAATATCATGAGAAAATAAATAATAAAATGCTATTTTATTTATTATTTATTCTATCTAAAGATAGGATTCAAAATTAATATATAAAAGGATGAAAGAAGGTAGTCCATGCAAATGGAAATCAAAAGAAAGCTGGAGTAGCGATACTCACATCAGACAGAAGAGATTAAAAAAGAAGAGTCTGTAAAACAAGACAAAAAAAGAGATTGCATAACGATCAATAAAAAGATATAAAGATTGTAAATATATATGCACCCACATAGGAGCACCTCAGTATACAAGGCAATTACTAATAGCCATAAAGGGAGAAATCAATAGTAACACAAAAAGAGTGGGGGATTTTAACACCTCACTTCCATCATTGGAGACATCATTCAGACATAAAATTAAAAAGGAAAAATTGGCCTTAAATACAAAAACCCTCGAATAGCCAAAGCGATCTTGAGAAAGAAGAATGGAACTGGAGGAATCAACCTACCTGACTTCAGGCTCTACTACAAAGCCACAGTTATCAAGACAGTATGGTACTGGCACAAAGACAGAAATATAGATCAATGGAACAAAATAGAAAGCCCAGAGATAAATCCACGCACATATGGACACCTTATCTTTGACAAAGGAGGCAAGAATACACACTGGATTAAAGATAATCTCTTTAACAAGTGGTGCTGGGAAAACTGGTCAACCACTTGTAAAAGAATGAAACTAGAACACTTTCTAACACCATACACAAAAATAAACTCAAAATGGATTAAAGATCTAAACATAAGACCAGAAACTATAAAACTCCTAGAGGAGAACATAGGCAAAACACTCTCTGACATACATCACAGCAGGATCCTCTATGACCCACCTCCCAGAATATCGGAAATAAAAGCAAAAATAAACAAATGGGACCTAATTAACCTTAAAAGCTTCTGCACATCAAAGGAAACTATCAGCAAGGTGAAAAGACAGCCTTCAGAATGGGAGAAAATAATAGCAAATGAAGCAACTGACAAACAACTAATCTCAAAAATATACAAGCAACTCCTCCAGCTCAACTCCAGAAAAATAAATGACCCAATCAAAAAATGGGCCAAAGAACTAAATAGACATTTCTCCAAAGAAGACATACAGATGGCTAACAAACACATGAAAAGATGCTCAACATCACTCATTATCAGAGAAATGCAAATCAAGACCACTATGAGGTACCATTTCACACCAGTCAGAATGGCTGTGATCCAAAAGTCTACAAATAATAAATGTTGGAGAGGGTGTGGAGGAAAGGGAACCCTCTTACACTGTTGGTGGGAATGCAAACTAGTACAGCCACTGTGGAGAACAGTGTGGAGATTCCTTAAAAAACTGGAAATAGAACTGCCTTATGATCCAGCAATCCCACTGCTGGGCATACACACTGAGGAAACCAGAAGGGAAAGAGACACGTGTACCCCAATGTTCATCGCAGCACTGTTTATAATAGCCAGGACATGGAGACAACCTAGATGTCCATCAGCAGATGAATGGATAAGAAAGCTGTGGTACATATACACAATGGAGTATTACTCAGCCATTAAAAAGAATACATTTGAATCAGTTCTAATGAGGTGGATGAAACTGGAGCCTATTATACAGAGTGAAGTAAGCCAGAAGGAAAAACACCAATACACTATACTAACGCATATATATGGAATTTAGAAAGATGATAACAATAACCCTGTGTACGAGACAGCAAAAGAGACACTGATGTATGGAACAGTCTTATGGACTCTGTGGGAGAGGGAGAGGGTGGGAAGATTTGGGAGAATGGCATTGAAACATGTAAAATATCAGGTATGAAACGAGATGCCAGTCCAGGTTCAATGCACGATACTGGATGCTTGGGGCTAGTGCACTGGGACGACCCAGAGGGATGGTATGGGGAGGGAGGAGGGTTCAGGATGGGGAGCACATGTATACCTGTGATGGATTCATTTTGATATTTGGCAAAACTAATACAATTATGTAAAGTTTAAAAATAAAATAAAATTAAAAAAAAATACACACATAAAAAAATGGTACATTAGTTCAAGTAGCCTTAATAGATATTTATAGAGCATTCTGTTCAAAGGCAGCAGAATACATATTTTTCACAAGTGCATTCAAAGCATTCTCCAGAACTGACCACAAGCTGGATCACAAGGTGAGCCTTGGTGAACTTAAGAAAATGGAACTCATATGAAGCATCTTTTCTAATCACAATGCTGTCAGATTAGAAATAAGCTACAGGAAAAAATCTACAAAAACCACAAATGCATATATATGCTAAGCAATATATTACTAAACAACCAATAATAACTGAAGAATTCAACGAGGAAATTAAAAACAAAAACTAAAGACAAATGAAAATGAAAGCATGTTGATTCGAAACCTATGTGATGAAAGAAAAGTAGTTTTAAGAGGAAAGTCCAGAGCAATAAAATCTTACCTTAGGAAGCAAGAAAAATCTTGAATAAACAACTTAACCTTACCCCTAAAGCAATTAGAGAAAGAAGAACAAACAAAACCTAAAGTTCAGTTCAGTTCAGTCACTCAGTCGTGTCCGACTCTTTGCGACCCCATGAATTGCAGCACGCCAGGCCTCCCTGTCCATCACCAACTCCCGGAGTTCACCCAGACTCATGTCCATTGAGTCAGTGATGCCATCCAGCCATCTCATCCTCTGTCGTCCCCTTCTCCTCCTGCCCCCAATCCCTCCCAGCATCAGAGTCTTTTCCAATGAGTCAACTCTTTGCATGAGGTGGCCAAAGTACTGGAGTTTCAGCTTTAGCATCATTCCTTCCAAAGAAATCCCATCATTCCTTCCAAAGAAGGGCTGATCTCCTTCAGAATGGACTGGTTGGATCTCCTTGCAGTCCAAGTGACTCTCAAGAGTCTTCTCCAACACCACAGTTCAAAAGCATCAATTCTTCGGCGCTCAGCCTTCTTCACAGTCCAAGTCTCACATTCATATGTGACCACAGGAAAAACCATAGCCTTGACTAGCCAGAACTTTGTTGGCAAAGTAATGTCTCTGCTTTTGAATATGTTGTCTAGGCTGGTCATAACTTTCCTTCCAAGGAGTAAGCGTCTTCTAATTTCATGGGTGCAATCACCATCTGCAGTGATTTTGGAGCCTCGAAAAATAAAGTCTGACACTGTTTCCACTGTTTCCCCATCTATTTCCCATGAAGTGATGGGACCAGAATGCCATGATCTTCATTTTCTGAATGTTGAGCTTTAAGCCAACTTTTTCACTCTCCTCTTTCACCTTCATCAAGAGGCTTTTGAGTTCCTCTTCACTTTCTGCCTTAAGGGTGGTGTCATCTGCATATCTGAGGTTATTGATATTTCTCCCGGAAATCTTGATTCCAGTTTGTGTTTCTTCCAGTCCAGTGTTTCTCATGATGTACTCTGCATATAAGTTAAATAAGCAGGGTGACAATATACAGCCTTGACGTACTCCTTTTCCAATTTGGAATCAGTCTGTTGTTCCATGTCCAGTTCTAACTGTTGCTTCCTGACCTGCATATAGATTTCTCAAGAGGCAGATCAGGTGGTCTGGTATTCCCATCTCTTTCAGAATTTTCCACAGTTTATTGTGATCCATACAGTAGAAGGAAAATCCTAAAGAAAAGAGGAGAAATAAATGAAACAGAGGAAAAAACAAATAAACAAAAAAACCCTGAAGATCATTGAAACTAAAAGTTCTTTGAAAAGACAAACAAAATTGGTAAACCTTTAGTGAAACTCATCAGAAAAAAAAAGGGAGAGAACACAAATTGATAAAATTAGAAATGAAAAACTAGAAGTTACAATAGACATCACAGAAATACAAAGAGTCATAAGTGACTACTACAAGCAACTGCATGCCACTAACATGGACAAACTTGAGGGAAAAAGGACAAATTCTTAGAAAGGAGCAATCTCACCAGCTGAACCAGGAAGAAATAGAAAACATGATCACAAGTACTGAAATTGAAATTGTGATTTGAAAACTCCCAGTGAGCAAAAGTCCAGGACCTGATGGCTTCACAGGTGTATTTTATCAAACATTTAGAGAAGAGCTAACATCTATCCTTCTGAAACTCCTCCAAAAAATTTCAGTGGAAAGAAAACCCCCAAACTCAGTCTATGAGGCCACCATCACTCTGATAACAAAACCAAACTAAGATACCACAAGAAAGAAAATTACAGGTCAATATCACTGATGAAGATAGGTGTAGATTCCTCAATAAAATGCTATCAATCTGAATTCAACAATACACTAAAAGCATTACATACCATGGTCAAAAGGGATTTATCCCAGGCATATGAGGATTTTTCAAGATCTGTAAATCAATCATGTGATAGACCACATTAAAAAAAAAAACAAAAAACAAAACTGAAGAATAAAAGTCATGTGATCAGCTAAATAGATGCAGAAGAAACTTTTGACAAAATTCAGCACTCATTTGCAGTAAAAACATTTCCAGAAAGTGAATACAGAGGGAGAATACCTGAACATAATAAAGGCCATATATGACAAAACTATAGCTAACATCATACTCAGTAGTGAAAAGCTAAAAGCATTTCCTCTAAGATCAGAAATAAGACAAAGATGTCTACTATTGCCATTGTTATTCAACATAGTTTATTGAATAACTATGTTATTCAACATAGTTTTTGAAACCCTAGCTATCAGAGAAGAAAAAGAAATAAAATTAATCCAAGCTGGGAAAAAACTTAAACTGTCATTGTATGCAGATGACACTATACTATGCATAGAGGACTAAAAGTTACTACCAGAAAACTACTAGAGTTCATCAATGAATTTGGTAAAGTTGGAGGTTGAAAAATTAATATGCTGACATCCATTTCTATACACTAGAAATAAAAGATTAGTAGGAGAAATTCAAGAAACAATTTCATTTAACATTGCATCAAAAAGAGCAAAATACCTAGGAATATACCTACAAAAGACCTGTACCTTGAAATCTAAAAGATGCTGGTGAAAGAAATTGAAGGATGACACACCCTGATGGAAAGATAAACCATGTTCATTCATTGGAAGAATCAATATTGTCAAAAATGACTGTTTTACCCAAGGCAATCTACAGATTCAATGAAATCCCTATCAAATTACCAGTTTCACAGAAATAGAACAAAAAAATTATTGAAATTTATATGGAGACAAAAAAGAATGTGAATAGCCAAAACAATATTGAGAGAGAAAAATGGAGCTGGAATAACCAGGCTCCCTGACTTCAGACTATATACAAAGCTACTGTTATAAAAACGGGGAGGTACTGGCAAACAGAACAAAACACAAAAAAACCACCAGACACATAGATCAACGTAACAGGATAGAAAACCCAGAAATAAACGCACACCCCTATGGTCACTTGGTCTACAACAAAGAAGACAACATTGCACCATGTTGAAAACAGTCCTTTCCACAAATGGAGCTGGCAAAACTAGAGAGCTACACATAAGATAATAGATACATACGTTCAGATCATTCTTTAACATCATACACAAAAGTAAACTCAAAATAGGTTAAAGATCTAAATGTGAGATTGGCTACCATAAAATTCTTAGAGGAAAACTTAGGCAGAACACGCTCTGAAATACATTGCAGCAGTATAGTTTCCGATTCACCTCCCCAAATAATGGAAACTGAAACAAAAATAAATACATGATACCTAATCAATCTCAAAAACTTTTGCATAGAAATAAAATAAAATGAAAAGAAAACCCACAGACAAGGAATTAGTCTCCAAAATTTACAAACAGCTCATGAGGCTTAATATCATCTGAAAAAACAACCCAATAAAAAATGGGCAGAAGACTTAAATAGATGTCTCTACATCCTGGTGGCCAAGAGGTATGTTGCTAATTATTCAGTTCAGTTCAATCACTCAGTCGTGTCTGACTGTTTGCAACCTCATGGACTGCAGCATGCCAGGCCTCCCTGTCCATCACCAACTCCCAGAGCTTACTCAAACTCATGTCCGTTGAGTCGGTGATGCCATCCAACCATCCCATCCTCTGTCATCCGCTTCTCCTCCTGCCTTCAATCTTTCCCAGCATCAGAGTCTTTTCAAATAAGTCAGCTCTTCACATCAGGTGGCCAAAGTATTGGAGTTTCAGCTTCAAAATCATTCCTTCCAATGAACATTCAGGACTGATTGCCTTTAGGATGGACTGGTTGGATCTCCTTGCAGTCCAAGGGACTCTCAAGAGTCTTCTCCAACACCACAATTCAAAAACATCAACTCTTCAGTGCTCAGCTTTCTTTAAAGTCCAACTCTCACATCCATAGATGACTACTGGAAAAACCATAGCCTTGTCTACACAGACTTTGTTGGCAATTTTATTGCTAATTATTAGAGAAATGTAGATCAAAACTACAATGAGATATCACCTCACACCAGTCAAAATGGCTAGCTTCAAAATAATCTGCAAGAAAGTAATGCTGAAGAAGATGTGGAGAGAATGGAACACTCCTACATTGTTGGTGGAAATGAAAATTGGTCAAGCCACTATTGAGAACACTATGCAAGTTCTTTAAAAAATTAAATATAGAGCTACCATGTGACCCTGAAATCATACTCTTGGCATATATCCAGAGAAAAACAACATCCAAAGGATGCATACACCCCAATGTTCATTGAAGTGCAGTTTACAATAGCCAAGAAATGGAAGCAACCTGAATGTCCATTGACAGAGAGATGAATAAAGAAGTTGTGGTGCATATGTACAGTGGAACTTTGTTCAGTTGCTCAGTCATGTCTGATTCTCTGAGATCCCATTGGGTGGCAGCATGCCAGGTTTTCCTGTCCTTACCATGTCCTGGAGCTTGTTCAAACTCATGTCATTGAGTTAGTGATGCCATCCAACCATTTCATCTGCTTTCATCTCCTTCACTTCCTGCCTTCAAACTATCCCAACATCAGGGTCTTTTCTAATGAGTTGAATCGTCACATCAGGTGGCCAAAGTATTGGAGCTTCAGCTTCAGCATCAGTCCTTCCAATGAATATTCAGTGTTTTTTTTCCTTTAGGATTGACGGTTTGATCTTCTCGCAGTCCAAGAAACTCTCAGGAGTCTTCTACATAACATTTCAAAAGCTTAAAGTCTTTGGTGCTCAATCTTTTTATGGTGTATCACATCCGTATGTGGACTAATGGAAAAACCATAGCTTTGACTATATAGAACTTTGTTGGCAAAGTAATGTCTTTGATTTTTAATATGCTGTCTAGGTTTGTCATAGCTTTTCTTCCAAGGAGCAAGCGTCTTTTAATTTCATATCTGCAGTCACCAGAAATGATTTTGGAGCCCCCCAAAACAAAGTCTTTCACTGTTTCCATTGTTTCCCCATCTATTTGCCATGAAATGATGGGACTGGGTACCATGATCTGAGTCATTTGAATATTGGCTTTTAAGTCACCTATCACTCTTCTCTTTCACCTTCATCAAGATGCTCTTTAGTTCCTTTTTGTTTTCTGCCATAACAGTGGTATTATCTGCATATCTGAGGTTATTGGTATTTCTCCCTGCAATCTTAATTCCAGCTTGTACTTCATCCAGTCTGGCATTTCACATGATGTACTATGCATATAAGTTAAATAACCAGGGCGACAATATATAGCCTTGCCATACTCCTTTTCCAATTTGGAACCAGTCAGTTATTCCATATCTGGTTCTATATGTTGTTCCTTGACCTATATACAGATTTTTCAGGAGGAAGGTAAGCTTGTCTGGTATTCCCATCTCTTGAAGAATTTTCTACTATTTTCTGTGATCCACATAGTCAAAGGTTTTAGTATAGTCAATGAAGTAGAAATAGATGTTTTTCTGGAATTCTCTTGGTTTTTTTTCTATGATATAACAGATATTGGCAATTTAATCTCTGGTTCCTCTGTCTTTTCTAAATCCAGTTTAAACATCTGGAAATTCTTGGCTCACATACTGATGAAGCCTGGCTTGGAGAATTTTGAGCATATTTTGCTAACATGTGAAATGACTGCAATAGTGCAGTAGTTTGAATGCTCTTTGGTGCTGCATTTCTTTGCAACTGGAGTGAAAGCTGATCTTTTCCAGTCCTGTGGCCCCTGCTGAGTCTTCCAAATTTGCTGGTATATTGACTGCAACACTTTCCCAGCATCATATTTTAGGATTTGAAATAGCTTATCTCGAATTTCATCACCCCCACTAGCTTTGTTCATAGATATACTTCCTAAGGCCCACTTGACTTCACACTCCAGCATGTCTGGCTGTAGGTGAATGATCACACCATCGTGGCTTTCTGGGTCATTAAGATCATTTTTGTAGAATTCTTTTGTGTATCCTTGCCACCTCCTCTTAAAATCTCCTGCTTCTGTTAGGTCCATAGCATTTCTATCTTTTTTTGTGCCCATCTTGCATGAAATGTTCCCTTGGTGTCTCTAATTTTCTTGAAGAGATATCTAGTCTTTCCCATTCTATTGTTTTCCTCTATTTTTTTGCACTGATCACTTAGGAAGGGTTTCTTACTCTCCTTGATATTCTTTGGAACTCTGCATTCAGATGGGCATATCATTCATTGTCTCCTTTGCCTTTCACTTTTCTTTTGTCAGCTATTTGTAAGGCTTTCTCAGACATCCATTTTGCCTTTGCATTTTGTTCTCCTTGGAAATGTATTTGATCACTGCCTCCTGTACAATTCTACTAGCATTTGTCCATAGTTCTTCAAGCACTGTCCTCAGATCTAATCCCTTGAATCTATTTGTCACTTCCACTGTGTAGCTGTAAAGGATTTGATTTATGTCATATCTGAATGATTTAGTGGATTTCCCTACTTTCTTCAATTTAATTCTGAATTTTGCAATAAGGACTTCATGATCAAAGCCACAGTCAGCTCCCGGTCTTGTTTTTGCTGACTGTATCCTATCCTCAGCTTCCCTATCTTCAGCTGCAAAGAAGGTAATCAATCTGATTTTGATATTGACCATTTGGTGATGTCCATGTGTAGAGTCATTTCTTATGTTCCTGGTGGAAGGTTTTGAAAGGTTGTTGCTGAGCCATGAAAGATGCTGGGATTCTTGGCCTCTGGAGGAGAGGAATTCAATCTATGGCCAGTGATGAGGCTTGATCGCTCAGAGCTTTTGTGTGTTAAGGTTTTATTAAAGTATAAAAGAGACAAAACTTCTGACATAGACATCAGAAGGGGGAAAAAAGAGTGCCCCCCACCGTTAGGCTTTAGAATTATGTTATATACCTATCAGCAAGCTATTAATTACAGAAATGAAATGTCACAAATCTCAGAGTGACACCAGGCCCCTCATCCACAATATGCATTTTGAGATAAGATTGGCACAAGGTGAGTCATCCCAGGCCATAACACGATTGACATGAATCTTGAAGAAAGATAGGTTTCCAAGTAAATATATAGTTTCCTTAACATAAATTAGGAGAACAATGTCTGAGTAAAACATATTGGTTTGTTGAATCCTTATTGGTTAAGACTCTGCACTTCCATTGCAGTATGCATGGGTTTGATCTTTGCTCAGGGAACTAAGACTCTTCTGTCATACAAGAAGACACAGCCAAAAAAAAAAAAAAAAAGAAAACAAAAACCCACACACAAAGAAGCAAAAAACACCAAAAACAAAACCACAAGGGAATATATATATATATATATATATGTGTGTGTGTGTGTGTGTGTGTGTGTGTGTGTATGAAACAAATAAGTTTGATATTAGGGATTTCTGGGAGGCAGTTTTGGGGTGGAGGCTTTCACATACTCTTAAGTCACATTATTCATGGATATTCTCTTACTAAGCAAAAATCTGATTTCCATGGGTATTTGCTAGGGTAAATCTTTTTACTTGAGAACTATTGATTTTTTACTTATTTCTCAATATTATATACTTATGTGCATAAAAATATTTATTTTCTGGGACTTCCCTGATGGTTCAATGATTAAGAATCTACCTTCCAATGTAGAGAATGCAGGGTCAATTCCTGGTTTGGAAGCTAGGATTTCACATGCTGTGGGGTGAACTAAGTTCAAGTGCCAGAACTACTCTGGAGTCTGTGTAAAACAGATAGTGAGAAGCCCACACACCACAACTGTAAAGCCTGTGAGCCATAATAAAGATCCTACATGACAAAACTAAGACCTGAAGCAGTCAAATAGATAATTAAACATATTTTTAAAAACTTAAATTTGGAAAGGAGACATAGAGCTTCATTTTCATTAGATTATTGAAACCAATGGCTTGATATTATAAAGTCAATACAATTGTGTGTGTGTGTGTGAGTGTGTGTGTGTGTGTGTGTTAGTTGCTCAGTCATGTCCAACTCTTTGTGACCCCATGGACTATAACCCACCAGGTTTCTTTGTCCATGAGATTCTCCAGGCAAGAACACTGGAATGGGTTGCCATTTCCTTCTCCAATACAATTGAAATCTATGAAAAGAGAGGAGAAGCTGTTTATTGTGTTTCTCACAGAATGGTTCTTCAATAAAATAAATAGACTCTCAAAAGTATAAGAAAGTAAAGTTGGACATCATAAAATATATGAAATCTAAACTTTTGTAAAAATTAATAGGAATTTAGCAGACTTCTTATCTCTATTAGTTTAATGAGTATTCAGGGGAGATTTTTAAAAAATTGTTTATCATGTTATCTTTGCAAAGGAAAATGGCTCCTCAATGTCCCATCAGATATCCACTTGGTAAAATGCAAAATATGTGAGTGAAAGTCGCTCAGTCATGTCCGACTTTTTGTGATCCCATGGACTATACAGTTTATGGTATTCTCCAGACCAGAATATTGAAGTGGGTAGCCTTTTCCATCTCCAGGGGATCTTACCAACCCAGGGGTAAAATCCAGTTCTCCCTCATTGCAGATGAATTATTTACCAGCTGAGCCACAAGGGAAGCCTATGAATACTGGAGTAGGTAGCCTGTCCCTTTTCCAGTGGCTCTTCCCAATCCAGGAATCAGACCTGGGTCTCCTGCAATTGCAGGTGGATTCCTCACCAACTAAGCTACTAGGGAAAATGAAAAATAAATGTTCACAAAACAGTCTTTCTAATTATTTTTTAAGTTCTGGACAAAAGCTGAGCTGTCTCTTTCTTCTTTGGTCCCGTCTCAGTGGTATGTCAGAGGGTTTGAGAATTGGAGGGCTTTTTATCATTTATGCAATAAGCAACAGGTTTTCAATAAAGCACAAATTCCATCATCTAAATATATACTAGCTTTTTTAAAATATATAAATAAGTGCAATAGGTAAATCTTTGATCAATTCACTTTTGACACTGGTCCTGTGATTCTCAAGTCTAGAATCAAGGATAATATATCAGTTCTTAAAATAATTATGTATCTTTCCTTAAGTTTTACTATATATCTTTCCTCAGTCTTCAAAATTCTCTCCAAAATTTACAGTAATTAGCTTAACCCATAAGCATATACATTATTTTCACATGTGCTTAGTCAGTCAGTTATGTCCAGCTCTTTGTAACACCATGCACTGTATGTAACCCACCAGGCTCCTCTGTCCATAGGGATTCTCCAGGCAAGAATACTGGAGTGGGTTGATTCCCTCCTCCAGGGAATCTTCCCAACCCAGGGATGTAACCCAGGTTTCCCATACAACAGGCAGATTCTTTACCATCTGAGCCACCAGAGAAGGCTTCCCCCCCACCCCCCGCCCCCTACATACTGGCACCTAGTAGATGAAGAGTTTAAATATTTTGATTGAAAATTATAACATTGACTCCATTGTGTACTAGTTAGCATTCTGGAGTCAAGTGGAAACATGGATCATTATCAACATTGCTAAAGAGGAGAGCTGGACAGTAATTAAAGCAGTAAAAATAGATTATATTCAGAAACTAGTGTAATAGGAGAGAGAGAATTCAGCATAGTATTGGGCTCAGTTTCAAATACAGAAAGGACAATTAGGAATGTACAGTAAAGGAGCAAAGTCAGATGGAAAAACTGCTAAGAGGCTAGGGAGAATTCTGGTTAAAAAAACTCAATAGCATTCTTGTTGAAAGCAGTCTAAGATAATTAGATATCACCTGAAGGATGATGGTGGTGAATGATGAATTTGATCAGATATCAAGGGTGGTCAGATAATAATTGTGGGGAATTCTCTCTAAACTGACTTTGCAAAATTTTTGCTAAACCTGGGCAATGCACAGAAAAACATGGTACCCTAAAAGTCAAGGCCTAGTTTAGAGGAGGGTTCAGAGGAGCCTGACTAAAAATTGGCCAAGGAAATCTTTGTTGGTATGATATTAAAATGAAGGAAAAGGTGAAGGCCATACAGCATGGCATAAAGGCATGCTCATAAATGGAAAATAATTTAGTAAGTCTGACAAGACAGAGTAGCTGTTTGGACAGTTGTATAAATTGGGGCTGAAAATGTATGATGTGGAATATAAAAGACTATATATGCTATTATATTGTGTTAACAACTATATTTTTTATTGTAATAGTTGAGGACTTATGCATGATATTTTTCAAATGATAATTGTATCATTGTGGATGTTCTAATGCAAGGGCAAGACAATAGCTACAAAGAAATAAGTTTTGAATATATTGTAAGAGATTTTCAAGACAAACATAAGATTCTGAACTAGAGTAATATGAGAAATAATCTAGACATATTTGACTGATATTTTGAAGGTAAAAACAAAAAAATTATGGTGACTGGATGGAACATATGAAAGATAAAATGTCAAAAGACACTGTCAAGATTTTAGCCTAAATACTTAACTCTAATGGATGTTCAGACTGTCACATAGGTACATATCTCTTTGCTTTCAGTGAGGTGGAGTGGGTCTGTTCATTTTGTTTTAATTTTTCCTGAGTCTGAACTACCTTTCAGTGTAGTTTGATTGACTAAGTCAGTCATTCATTATGAGGCCAGGTCTTTGACTGCTGTGTTCTACTTGAAAGTAAACTGGTCAAAGGCTAAGAGATAGAGGATAGTGCTATTTTAAAATTCATGAAAAACACCAATACAGTATACTAACGCATATATATGGAATTTAGAAAGATGGTAACAATAACCCTGTATACGAGACAGCAAAAGAGACACTGATGTATAGAACAGTCTTTTGGACTCTGTGGGAGAGGGAGAGGGTGGGATGATTTGGGAGAATGGCATTGAAATATGTATATCATATATGAAACAAATCGCCAGTCCAGGTTCAATGCATGATACTGGATGCTTGGGGCTGGTGCACTGGGACAACCCAGAGGGATGGTATTGGGAGGGAGGAGGGAGGAGGGTTCAGGATGGGGAACACATGTATACCTGTGGCAGATTCATTTTGATATATGGCAAAACCAATACAATATTGTAAAGTTAAATAAAATAAAATAAAAAAATAAATAAAATTCATAAAAAACATTTTCCAAAGTCTCAACATCCACTTAATAAACATTGTTTTCAGTTTGCTTATCTGAAATATTCTAACTCCTAAAGCTATCTATAAGGAATGTTGATTTGCATTTCAACAATTTGCCCTAAACTGTCAAATTAAGTAATCAGTTCAGTTCAGTTCAGTCGCTCAGTTGTGTCCGACTCTTTGTGACCCCATGAATCGCAGCACACCAGGCCTCCCTGTACATCACCAACTCCCGGAGTTCACCCAGACTCATGTCCATAGAGTCAGTGATGCCATCCAGCCATCTCATCCTCTGTCGTCCCCTTCTCCTCCTGCCCCCAATCCCTCCCAGCATCAGAGTCTTTTCCAATGAGTCAACTCTTCGCATGAGGTGGCCAAAGTACTGGAGTTTCAGCTTTAGCATCATTCCTTCCAAAGAAATCCCGGGGCTGATCTCCTTCAGAATGGACTGGTTGGATCTCCTTGCAGTCCAAGGGACTCTCAAGAGTCTTCTCCAACACCACAGTTCAAAAGCATCAATTCTTCAGTGCTCAGCCTTCTTCACGGTCCAACTCTCACATCCATACATGACCACAGGAAAAACCATAGCCTTGACTAGACGGACCTTTGTTGGCAAAGTAATGTCTCTGCTTTTCAATATGCTATCTAGGTTGGTCATAATTTTTCTTCCAAGGAGTAAGTGTCTTTTAATTTCATGGCTGCAGTCACCATCTGCAGTGATTTTGGAGCCCCCCCAAAATAAGTCTGACACTGTTCCCACTGTTTCCCCATCTATTTCCCATGAAGTGATGGGACCACATGCCATGATCTTTGTTTTCTTAATGTTGAGTTTTAAGCCAACTTTTTCACTCTCCTCTTTCACCTTCATCAAGAGGCTTTTGAGTTCCTCTTCACTTTCTGCCATAAGGGTGGTGTCATCTGCATATCTAAGGTTATTGATATTTCTCCTGGCAATCTTGGTTCCAGCTTGTGCTTCTTCCAGCCAAGCGTTTCTCATGATGTACTCTGCATATAAGTTAAATAAGCAGGGTGACAATATACAGCCTTGATGTACTCCTTTTCCTAAATGGAACCAGTCTGTTGTTCCATGTCCAGTTCTAACTGTTGCTTCCTGACCTTAAATTACTTAATTTATTACTTAAATTAAGTAATACTTTCAAGAAAAAAAAAAAAGTAATGCTTTTTTTTTTTTCCCCCCTTTTGCCTTTGTTAGTGGAGAGGAGGTAAACATTATCAACGTGTAAACAGATTTTTTTTACTGTGTTGGATTCTATTTCTTATTGTTTTTTTTTATTCTATTTCTTTGCATTTTTCAGCTAATGCCTTTTACAGATTTGTTGAATCTGACTGAGCCTTCCTGCTCTGAACATTTTCTAAAGTATGTACACTGTTAAAAGGACCCAGAGCCAGAATGTAAAATGGCAAAAACATATTTTACTCAGGAACTAGGGATAAAGAGATCTCATTATAGAGCTGGACTTAATTCTAAATAAAAGAAAAAATGGGATTTTAGTGGAATAGATGTTCAGTGGGAGGGAACATGGGTAAACCTATGGCTGATTCATGTTGATGTTTGGTAGAAACCAATACAATACTGTAAAGCAATTATCCTTCAATTAAAAATAAAGAGACTTAAAACAAAAATAAAAATGAAATTTTATAGGCATGAGAGGGGAAAATGGGAGGAAGCATTGGTGGATTAAAAAAAATGATTAAGAAGAGACATTAATGGTAGGAGAATTCTTGCTAAACAGATTTAAAGGATTCTTACTGAAGACAGGTCAGGGTGACAGATATCAAGGGTAGGAGAATTTATCTATAATGATTTAGCAGGATTCTTGATATAACTGGGCTGTAAGCCTAGCAAGTACTGGGTCCAAGGTCAAGGCCTAGCTGAAAAAAGGAGTTAGAAAAACATGACTACAGTTGGTCAAAGACAGAGTCTTCATAAACACACATAAACATAGGAAGGAAGATAAGACCTATTTTGTACCAATTTTTCCCCAAGTGTTTTGTTTGATTGGGAGACTTCATTGTCTGCTAATAAGGGAAATTTATATGAAGACAGAAACACTAGAAATGTTTTAAACTTATAGATTTGAAAATAATGTAGAAAATTCAAAGGAGCAACCAAGAAAAAAGAGTAATACAAATTAATAGGGTTTTAAATAATATGAGTTAGAGCAAGCATCAGTGACAAATAATTTTAGCTGTGAGAAATTGAGGATAAAAACTCATGTAAATAAATTTATATTTTAAAAAAATTCATGTAATCATGTAATTTAATAACTAATAGAAACTTTAGAGATTATTTATTTATTTTAAAGAAAAGAAAGTCACAGAAATTATAAAGGACCTTTAGTAAATGATTTTTCCTACCAATACCAAATGTTTAACCAGAGCAGGCCAAGAATGATTCTTTAGCTCCTTTACATTCTTATTGTCAAGAGCCTCCTTATTTTCACCTCAATGCAATTTTTATTGAAGTACACCTAAATTTGGGCAAATATATTCCAGAGAAATATACAAATGTATCTTTTCCATTTAGATTATAATTTGTGGTTCATGTTGTGTAATTAAATTAGCCACTGAGAAATAAATTGCTTACTGCTGTTGTTGTTCAGTCACTAAGACATGTCTAATTCTTTGTGACCCCGTGGAATACAGTGCACCAGACTCACCTGTTCTCCACTATCTCTCAGAGGTTGCTCAAATTCATGCCCATTGAGTCAGTGATGCTATCTAAAAATCTCATCTTCATTTTCTTCTTTTGCTTTCAATCTTTCCCAGCATCAGGGTCTTTTCCAATGAATTGGTTCTTCCCCTCAGGTGGCCAAATTATTGGAGATTCAGCTTCAGCATCAGTCCTTCCAATGGATATTCAGGATTGATTTCCTTTAGGAGTTGACTGATTTGATATCCATGCAGTCCAAGGAACTCTCAAGAGTCTTCTCTAACACCACAATTCTAAAAAAAAAAATAAATTCTTTGGTGTTCAGCCTTCTTTAGCGTCCAGCTCTCACATCCATACATGACCACTGGAAAAACCATAGCTTTGACTAGATGGACTGTTGTCGGCAAATTGATGTCTTTGCTTTTTAATGTGTTTCTTCCCAGGTGGTGCAATGGTGAGCAATCTGCCTGCTAATGCAGGAAATGCAAGAGACACAGGTTGGATCCTTAGATAGGGAAGATCCTCTGGAGGAGGAAATGGCAACCTACTCCAGTATTCTTGCCTGAAAAGTCTAATGGACAGAGGAGTCTGGTGGGCTACAGTCCATGGGGTCACAAACATTTGCACATGACTGATCATGCATGCACTAAGTTTGTCGTAACTTTGCTTCCAAGGAGCAAGTATCTTTTAATTTCATGACTGCAGTCGCCATCTGCACTGATTTTGGAGCCCAGGAAAATAAAATCTGTCACTGCTTCCACATTTTCCCTTTCTATTTGCTATGAAGTGATTGGACTGGATGCCATGATCTTAGTTCTTTTAGTGATGAATTTCTAACCAGCATTTTTGCTCTCCTCTCTTACCCTCATCAAGAGGCTCTTTAGTTCCTATTCACTTTCTGTCATTAGAGAGATATCATCTGCTTATCTGAAGTTGATATTTCTTCTAGTAATCTTGATTCAAGCTTGTGATTCATCCAGCGCATCCTTTCTCATGATGTACTGTGCATAGAAGTTAAATAAGCAGAGTGAAAACATACAGGCTTGCATGCTCCTTTCCCCATTTTGAACCTTTCCATTATTACATATCCAGTTCTAACTGTGGTTTCTTGACCCGCATACAAATTTCTCAGGAGACTAGCAAAGTGTTCTGGTACCCCGTCTCTTTAAGAATTTTCCACAGTTGGTTGTGAGTCACACAGTCAAAACTTTAATGTGTCTATGAAGCAGAAAGAGGTGTTTTTTTCTGGAATTCCCTTGTTTTCTGCATGATCCAATGAATGTTGTCTTTTTGATCACTGGTTCTTCTGCCTGTTCAAATTCCAGCTTGTACATCTGGAATTATTTACTAGAACCTCTTAGAATAGTAAAACGTTACTTTGGTTAATAATTTATTTTTGTAACTCACCAATATTATTGATACCTATGGGGAATGTGAAATATATTTTACTCTATACACAGTACACATATACCTGTATGATATGTAGGCTACAAAAAGTTTCAAGAAACAATGTTTGTTCTTACTTCTTGCCATGCACTCTTGTATTATCCATTATATTATGTTTCTTTCTGACAAATGATGATGGAATACATTAAGTTGATTTCAGGACCCACTAATGGCTATCTACCTTTATATGAAAAACTGTGTTCTGGAAAATATAATTGATACATTGCATATTTATTTGGTCATTTGCTTACTTCACAGTCTCTAAACTTTTTATTGCAGAATTATTTTAAAATGTTATGGATGGTTTTGTAAAGGATGTCAGGTACATCAATTTGTTGTTATTTAGCCATTAAGTTGTGTCTGACTCTTTTCCAGGCTACCCCGTGGACTGTAGCCTATCAGACTCTTCTGTCCATGAGATTTCCCAGGCAAGACTACTAGAATAAGTTGTCATTTCCTTCTACAGGGGATCTTCCTAACCCAGGGATTGAAACCACGTCTCCTGCACTGGCACAAAGATTCTTTACCACAGTGACACCAAGGAAGCCCAGCTATAACAATAAGTATAGATATAATTTTGTTCACCATCTTCATCTTGAAGATGAGGAAATTAAGATGCAAAGGATCAAAATATTGCCAGAGCCAAACCTCTAGCCATGTGTAATTCTTCCCACCAAATTTTCTTTCTATCATAATATACTGCAGGAAAATTTCACTTGAGAGCATATTTTCTTCCTCAATTGAATCAGAAAAGATGTCTCAAAAGCTGCTTTACTCAAAGAACCACTTCAAATGATCAGTTGAAGAATTCCAAGTAGATTTTGCCAGAGCATTTTCTGTCTAGAAACACATTGGCATTGAAACCACATGAAGAATTATTTTTGGTAGAGGAAAACGTGGCGTTTGAACCCCTCATGGCTGGCTGCTTGCCTAGACTGTGAGCTCTTTTGATTATACCTCATCAGTTAACGTTCTGCTCCCTCAGTCTAAATACCTCCTGTTCTCAGACTCATTAAGTAAGATCCTCTTACTTATTTTACTCATCATGCAATTTTAATTCAAAATCCTACTGTATATATAAGCTGTTATCCTACACATAATTTGCTTGCATACGTTGCTGCAAATACATCAGGATATTTGCTTAAATTAGTATGTAACTTAATAGTTTGCTAAAATGAATAAAATGCACTCATTTAAAAATATTGCAAAATTCAACAAGATATCTTTATTAATTGAAATGAATTAGCAGGCTTTAAGTATAGGCAGTCTGTATGTTGTTAAGCAGTGTTTCCTCAAAAAGCTGTTTTTGAAGAGAAAATAACACTTTGTAAACATATAAAACAGTTTGGTACAACCTTTTCTTGGTCTTCTGTTAACAAATTAATTTTCTAAATATCTTGATTATGGAATTTTCTTCTTTTTTTAATATTTACTTATTTGGCTGTGTCCTGTCTTAGTTGTGGCACGTGGGACCTCATGCAGGGTCAGTAGTTGTGACACGGGAGTTTAGTTGTTCCGCGACATGTGGGATCTTCGTTCAGCAATGAGGGATCAAACCTGCATACCTTGCATTACAAGGATTCTTTTACCACTAGACCGCCAGGGAAGTCCCTGTAATGTTGATAACTTTGCATAATCCCATTATAAGTTACAGAGGGAAGAAATCTCTAGGCAAAAGTTCTGAATCCTTTATTTTGTTGGAAAATTCAACAATATGTCATCTAGAAAATCATAAATTCATTATACTG
Organism: Bos grunniens; assembly: GCF_055505025.1. NCBI lineage: Eukaryota > Metazoa > Chordata > Mammalia > Artiodactyla > Bovidae > Bos > Bos grunniens. Next base: position 14,430,738 of record NC_141188.1, read on the forward strand.
TGTATTATTTTCACCATTTTTTAAGCTTTATAAGATCTGGCATTTCAAACACCTAACTTTACTGTCTAGCTTCTGGTGTCTAGTGGCTTGAATAAGTCAATATGTGTGAATAAATCATAAATGGTTCCTTTAGAAGGAAGAAATGAGAATGTGATGATGACTCCATGAGGAACATCCATCATCTGAGGTTAAGCTAACTGGACATTCTGTACTAACAGATAGATGAAATCTTACATTTTTATGGTTATAAATAAAATAGATTTAGAGGAAAAAGTTTTAAAGCACAGAGAATTGACTACTTTCAATTCAATTTTTTTATCATTTAATTTCCTGACTTCTCCAATGGAGATATTGGTTAATGACTTTTCACTGGTATTCTACTAGAGGAAGGTGAAAGTCCCAAATAATTTCCTTTTCACCTGTTCAAGTCACATAATTATAAGTCAGTCTGGCCCATTCAAGAGAAGTTCATATTAAGGTAAAAATTGTTAGGCAGTTAGTATATGAACTCTGAGACCTTGGCCTATTTCAATAAACATCCCACTCCATTAACCTGAAACTATACCCTTTGTCCCAAACCCCTGGCTCTCAGAGGAATGTGCCCTTGGTCTGATAAATTATCACCACTCAGATCCAGGAAAGCATAGCAATTAATTTCTGTTCCATATGCCTGTGGGAAAAACAACGGGTGATCATTAATCTTTAGCCTATACATCTAGTCCATTATAAAGTGGCTGGGATCATGAGAAAAGGTCCTGGTAAGGTGACTTGTGAGAGAAGTTGCTCAGTTGCATCCCACTCTTTGCAACCCCATGAACTGTATGTAGCCTACAAGGCTCCTCAATCCATGGGATTTTCCAGGCAAGAGTACTGGAGCGGATTGCCATTTTCTTCTCCAGAGGATCTTCCCCACCCAGGGATGGAACCCAGGACCTCCCATATTTCAGCCAGATGCTTTACTGTCTGAGCCACTAGGCATGGCAACTTGATGTCTAAGAAAACTAAGAATCCCAGGAACAAAAGAAGCCATAAAGATGTCAAGTTAAACATTGTGACCCTTAAGCTGATTGGTTAGAAATGACATATGCTAAAAGTAAGAACCAGTGAAAAGTATACAAATACTAGTAAGGATAAAAACTGCTGTATGTCCCACCTTTTGGGGCACTTCACCCATCTTAACACCTATGCTGAGAGCCTTGTATTTTCTCCCTCTCTCAAATAAATTCTGTTTGCTTATGACCATGAGTGTCTGCATGTTTGCAAAGCTTGTTCTTTGGCTTCATGGACAAGAATTCAGATTCCCATTTCCATATCAGTGCATTTAGAAAATCACACAACTAGAGGAGAATACACTTAAAAACTCTAGCAATTTATATAGCAAATAGGTATTTTTCAGTCCCTGTTCAAATTTATTTGTCCTCCTACTAATGGAAGGTTTGGAATAGTTCAAAATATTTAGAGAATTTGTTCAGTTTTATTTTCTCCCTTATATTCAGTTTAGAATTATTTTTCTTTCAAGTCTACAACAATCATGAAATTTCAGGTTTCTTTTATCATTGATAAGTTTAGGGATATTATCTGCTATCAATGTTCTTCCCAAAGAAGTAATTGTTCTCCTTATTAATTGGCAACATTATCAAAGTCAATAACCAATGGGTCTATGGCAGGGAGAAGTCAATTCTGACTCCATGTTGGAAACTGTTTCTTTGATTTGTTTTTGTTACTTTTGTTACAATTATACTTAATATCTTGCCTCAGAGGACCCTGCCTGACTGTAAACTAAGTGCTTTTGTTCAGGTCATAAAGAGATAATCTGACCCTGGTCACCAGTGAATAGAAGTGATTCACACACCCCTTCCAAAGGCTGGTGGCTTAGATGGTAAAGCATCTGTCTACAGTGCAGGATACCTGGGTTCGATCCCTGGGATGGGAAGATCCCCTGGAGAAGGAAATGCCAATCCACTCCAGTACTATTGCCTGGAAAATCCCATGGACAGAGGAGCCTGGTAGGCTACAGTCCATGGGGTCGCAAAGAGTAGGATACAACTGAGCGACTTCACTCACTTCACTTCCAAGGGCTGGACTTGCCTTGGAGATGTTTTGTAAGACTGAAGGCCTTTTCACTGTACATCCCCATTGCCTCTCCCTCTCTGTTATGACTTTTGACTTTAGTTCCTCATTGCTTCTTTCTCTCTGACTCTGCAACAGAACCTGGCATCTAGACCCTGACATGATTGTTATTCTGAGGTGCTAGACTGCCATATTTTCAGTCAGCTGACTCCCTAAATAAGGTACATTCCTTGTCTTAATGCCTCATCTTTGGATTTATTAGCCTATCATGTGGCAAGCAGAGTGAAGTTGGATTCGGTAACAGGTTTTGTGTGCACAAATCCACAGAAGATACTTATGAAAAAGATATTGAGAGTATTGATTCTACTCTTCCATGTGAAAAGACCACTCCCCAAATTTTTTAATAAATTAAACTTCCTATAAAGGTGTCTAATGTGGACTCATTGGAAAAGACTCTGATGCTGGGAGGGATTGAGGGCAGGAGGAGAAGGGGACGACAGAGGATGAGATGGCTGGATAGCATTACTGACTCGATGGACATGAGTTTGAGTGAACTCCGGGAGTTGGTGATGGACAGGGAGGCCTGGCGTGCTGCGATTCATGGGGTTGCAGAGTTGGACATGACTGAGTGACTGAACTGAACTGAATGTGGATAAATTCATTTTAATTTAATTTTTAAAATAGAGTATCTCTAAGTATTAGACATTGTGTTAAGTACAGTTTGATTTTTCCACAGTAAAATAATTATGTGAATAATAAGAAACATTTTGACCAAAGGCCTACCGTTCAACACTTTATTGCCAAAATCACATGTATGGCATTTTAAAATAAGAATTAATCATTAGAGATAACCATTGTACACAATCCAATTGGCAAACACACACATGCACACACACACATACACACATATAACAAATAAAGCAAAAAAAAAAAAACAAAAATAAAAACAAAACAAAAAAACGCCAAACATTTAAATGCTATTTGCAAAACATTATTTTTGTCCTCTCAAAAAATAAAATAAAGAAAAAAATTAAGATATCTGTTCAAGACTTTGATGAATTTCAATTCAATAAGAGGAATTAAGACAAGTGCAAAAACATTTATAATATCTTTGAAGTCAATTATTATTATAAGGAAGAAGCAAAATGTAAGGAATTTTGAGAGGCAATTAAATGAATCCCCCTTAAGCTGTATTCACTGTGATATAAGATCACAACTTCTTCTGTTTAAAATACCAAATATCCTACTATTCACGGAATTCAAGATTCTCTGAGGATGTTTTTCAGAGAAGTCTGCATTTCTCAAACACTTTTGTGAAAATAACCTAAGATAATTCATTTCACTTTTCTTTTTAATTTCATTATAGTTGCTTAAAATTTTAAATCTTATTGTATATAATTCTAATTTGATATTGAAACCACATAGAACCCTGTTGGGCTCTTGAGCCCAAAAGAGTTTCTGTGCTCCAATCTCTTGTTTGTAGAAAATAAGCTTCATTCAGCATTCATGACTTCCTCTGAGTTCCAAAGGGTAAGTTCAAACAGTTACGAATCAGAGAAGAGATATAGAGACAAGGGAGGAGCAGTGAGAAACAATACTGCAGGCTTAGACATGGTCCTAGTTCCTTTTCAAAGGTCATACATAACAATATCTTTGAGTTCTTCTTCAGAACTAAAACTCCCACCAAATGGAAGATATTAACAACCTAATGAAACAGTCTTCATTCCAGAGAGAAGGCCACACAGTTCACCCATCATGAGACACTCCTGACACCAGATGGATTCTAGATTGAAGGAACAGAGACCCTGTAGGTACCCTGATACTGATCAGCAAGCCCTTCCCTTGACTATAAGACTCCTCACAAATCACCCCAGGTTGGGACACACAGTTTTGAGGACATTAGCCTCTTGTGGACCCTTTTACTTAGCAGAGCTATCCTCTTCTACTTCACCCAAAACTATAGCTGCAAGATTTGATTCAGCACTTCTCACCAACAGAGAGGCTGGACTTTTGGTAAAATAACCAACAATATGAATATCCAGTTCTCATTTTTAGACTGTATATTTAATTCAAATTATTGTTTATTAAAACCTTCATATTGTTGCCAGAATGTTGGCTTTCTGCACACCAGTGCCAAACAGAAATACGGAGACAGAGTTATACAGGAGAAGGAAATAGTGGCTTTATTACTTTGCCAGGCAAAGGGGGAACACAGTAGGGAACACAGTTCATACTTATTATGAACAGAAGGCAAATGAAAGCAAACGTGTGAGCATAGAAAACCAGGTCACTTCATTTGGCAAATGAATACAGATAGAAACAAGATATAATCTCAAATAGCTTGCTCTGAATAAGATTTGATACTAGATAGAAAATTCCAAACCCTGAAGGCTTTGTGTTCCTTTTTAAATTACAAAGTGAGGAGGCGGGGGGGTGGGGGGGGGGCGCGGTCCTAAGATGGCGGAGGAATAGGACAGGGAGACCAATTTCTTCTCCACAAATTCATCAAAAGAACAGTTGAACACTGAGTAAATTCCATAAACAACTTCTGAATGCTGGCAGAGGTCCTCAGGCACCCAGAAAAGCAGCCCATTGTATTTGAAAGGAGGTAGGAAAAAATAGAAAAGATAAAAAGAGAGACAAAAGAGGTAGGGACAGAGACCCATCCCAGGAAGGGAGTGTTAAAAAAGAGAGGTTTCCAAACACCAGGAAACACTCTCACTGCCGTGTCTGTGGTGAGCTTTGGGACCGCAGAGGGAAACATAGCCGGGAGGAAAAATAAATAAATAACTACAACCCACAGATTATGTGCCCAACGGTAACTCCCCCAGCAGAGAAGTAGCGCAGACGCCTGCATCTGCCACTAGCAAGCAGGGGCTGGGCAGGGAGGCGCAGGCTGCATTGCTTAGAGTAAGGACCAGGCCTGAATGCACCGAGGGCAATCTGAGGGAACTAACTTGGGATAGCAAACCAGACTGTGGGATAGCTACCATGCGAAAAGCCCTAACCTAGGATGCCGACAGGTCTGCTCACAGAACAAAGGACTGAGCAGAGCTAGCCGGCTGCAGACCAGCCCATTCCCCCCGCCCCCCACTCCCCATGACAGGCAGGTGAAGGCAGCCAGAGCCGGAAGGGGGCAATCGCAGCCCCAGAGAAGCATTATCTACCAAACTGCAAGCAGGCTTCGTTGCTAACCAAGACTTCTTGAAATACTTGATGGTCAACATCTGCCTGAGAAGGTGTGCTGGTTGTACACCCAGAAAACTGAGCAGCAGGGACAAGGGAGGTGATAAGTTGCAGCAACCGTGCTTGCCAAATACCTGGTCACCTGAGCTGCTTGGACCTGGGAAGGGCACAAAACGCAGGCCCAACCAAGTCTCTGCCTCTGAGAAGTACCTGAGTACCTGAACCTGAGCGGCTTAGACCTGGGGGGTGCATGCAGCCCAGGGCCGGCCTCAGACGGTTCCCGGCAGAGCAACCTAGAGCCTAATCAGTTTAGACAGGGAAAGCACACACGCAGTGAGCGGGGGCAAACCCAGTGTGGCCGGGACCATGCCAGTGTTATTTGTTTGCAGCATCCCTCCATCCCCACAGCATGACTGAACAAGTGAGCCTAAAAAAGTGTCCACCACCGCCCCCTTGTGTCAGGGTGGAAATTAGACACTGAAGAGACCAGCAAACAGAAGACGCTAAACCAGAGGGAACCTCCTTGGAAGTGACAGGGGCAATAGATTAAAATCCTGTAGTTAGTACCGAATACATAGGAAGGGGCCTATAGTTCTTGAGAAATATAAGCCAGATCAAGGAACTCTCCAAAAATGAACTGACCCCACACTGCCCACAACACCAGAGAAAGTCCTAGATAGATTTTTACTATCATTCTTTAATTTAAATTTTTTTTCTATTTTAAAATCCTCTATTACTCCTTTAATTTTCATTTTTATAACCTACTATTACTTTGCAAAAGAAAAAGAGAGACCCTATTTTTAAAGCAAATTTCATATATATATATTCTATAATTTTTGTGCCTTTTTTTCCCTTTAATATTGTATTTTAAAAAACCCAACCTCTATTCTAGATTTTTAATCTTTGCTTTTTGGTATTTGTTATCAATTTTGTACCTTTAAGAACCCAATCTTCAGTACCCATTTTTACTTGGGAGCGAGATTAGTGGCTTGAGTGCTCTTTCCCCCTTTGGACTCTTCTTTTTCTCCACCAGGTCACCTCTATCTCCTCCCTCCCCCTTCTCTCCTCTACCCAACACTGTGAATCTCTTTGTGTGTTCTGGACGGTGCAGAACACTTAGGAAACTGATTACTGGCTGATCTGTCTCTCTCCTTTTGATTCCCCCCTTTTATCCTCCTGGCCACCTCTGTCTCCTACCTCCCTCTTCTCTTCTCTGTATAACTCCGTGAACATCTCTGAGCGGTCCAGACTGTGGAGCGCACATAAGGAAATGATTACTGGCTAGCATGCTCTTGCCTCTTTTGATTCCCCCTCTTCTCATCCTGGTCACCTCTATCTCCCTCCTCCCTCTTCTCTTCTTCATGTAACTCTGTGAACCTCTCTGGGTGTCCCTCACTGTGGAGAAACTTTTCATCTTTAACCTAGATGTTTTATCAATGGTGCTGTATAGAAGGAGAAGTCTTGAGGCTACTGTAAAAGTAAGACTGAAAACCAGAAGCAGGAGGCTTAAGTCCAAATCCTGAGAACACCAGAGAACTCCTGACTCCAAGGAACATTAATTAAAAGGAGCTCTTCAAACCCCTCCATACCTACACTGAAACCAAGCACCACCCAAGGGCCAACAAGTTCCAGAGCAAGACATACCATGCAAATTCTCCAGCAACACAGGAACATAGCCCTGAGCTTCAATATACAGGCTGCTCAAAGTCACTCCAAATCCATTGACATCTCACAACTCATTACTGGACACTTCATTGCACTCCAAAGAGAAGAAATCCAACCCCACCAACCAGAACACCGACACAAGTTTCCCTAACCAGGAACCTTGACAAGTCACCCGTACAACCCCACCCACAGTGAGGAAACTCCACAATAAACAGAACTCCACAAACTGTCAGAATACAGAAAGGCCACCCCAAACACAGCAATATAAACAAGATGAAGAGACAGAGGAATGCCCAGCAGGTAAAGGAACAGGATAAATGCCCACCAAACCAAACAAAAGAGGAAGAGATATGGAATCTACCTGATAAAGAATTCCGAATACTGATAGTGAAAATGATCCAAAATTTTGAAAACAAAATGGAATCACAGATAAATAGCCTGGAGACAAGGATTGAGAAGATGCAAGAAAGGTTTAACAAGGACCTAAAAGAAATTAAAAAAAGAGCCAATATATAATGAATAATGCAATAAATGATATAAAAAACACTCTGGAGGGAACAAATAGTAGAATAATGGAGGCAGAAGATAGGATTAGTGAGGTAAAAGATAGAATGGTAGAAATAAAGGAATCAGAGAGGAAAAAAGAAATACTAATTAAAATAAATGAGGACAATCTCAGAGACCTCCAGGACAATATTAAACGCTACAACATTCGAATCATAGAGGTCCCAGGAGAAGAAGACAAAAAGAAAGACCACAAGAAAATACTTGAGGAGCTAATAGTTGAGAACTTCCCTAAAATGGTGAAGGAAATAATCACCTAAGTCCAAGAAACCCAGAGTCCCAAACAGGATACACCCAAGACGAAACACCCCAAGACACATATTAATCAAATTAACAAAGATCAAACACAAAGAACAAATATTAAAAGCAGCAAGGGAAAAACAACCAATAACACACAAGGGGATTCCCATAAGGATAACAGCTGATCTTTCAATAGAAACTCTTCAGGCCAGGAGGGAATGGCAGGACATACTTAAAGTGATGAAAGAAAATAACCTACAGCCCAGATTACTGTACCCAGAAATTATCTCATTCAAATATTAAAGAAAAATCAAAAGCTTGTCTGCTTTACAGACAAGCAAAAGTGAAAGAATTCAGCACCACCAAACCAGCTCTCCAACAAATGCTAAAGGATCTTCCCTAGACAGGAAACACAAAAAAGGTGTATAAACTCGAACCCAAAACAATTAAGTAAATGGCAATGGGATCATATTTATCAATAATTACCTTAAATGTAAATGGGTTGAATGCCCCAACCAAAAAACAGACTGGCTGAATGGATACAAACACAAGACCCATATATATGTTGTCTACAAGAGACCCACCTCAAAACAAGGGACACATACAGACTGAAAGTGAAGGGTTGGAAAAAGATATTCCACACAAATACAGATGAAAAGAAAGCAGGAGTAGCAATACTCATATCAGATAATATAGATTTTAAAACAAAGGCTGTGAAAAGAGACAAAGAAGAGCACTACATAATGATCAAAGGATCAATCCAAGAAGAAGATATAACAATTATAAATATATATGCACCCAACATAGGAGCACCACTATATGTAAGACAAATGCTAACAAGTATGAAAGGGGAAATTAACAATAACACAATAATAGTGGGAGACTTTAATACCTCACTCACACCTATGGATAGATCAACTAAACAGAAAATTAACAAGGAAATACAAACTTTAAATGATGCAGTAGACCAGTTAGACCTAATTGATACCTATAGGACATTTCACCCCAAAACAATGAATTTCACCTTTTTCTCAAGCATACACGGAACCTTCTCCAAGATAGATCACATCCTGGGCCATAAATCTAGCCTTGGTAAATTCAAAACAATTGAAATCATTCCAAGCATCTCTTCTGACCACAATGCAATTAGAATGGATCTCAATTACAGGAGAAAAACCATTAAAAATTCCAACATATGGAGGCTGAATAACATGCTGGTGAATAACCAACAAATCACAGAAGAAATCAAAAAAGAAATCAAATATGCATAGAAATGATGAAAATTAAACCACAACAACCCAAAACCTGTGGGACACCGTAAAAGCAGTGCTAAGGCGAAGGTTCATAGCAATACAGGCATACCTCAAGAAATAAGAAAAAAGTCAAATGAATAACCTAATTCTCCACTAGCAACTAGGAAAGGAAGAAATGAAGAACCCCAGGGTTAGTAGAAGGAAAGAAATCTTAAAAATTAGGGCAGAAATAAATGCTAAAGAAATAAAAGAGACCATAGCAAAAATCAACAAAGCTAAAAGCTGGTTCTTTGAAAGGATAAATAAAATCGACAAACCATTAGCCAGACTCATCAAGAAACAAAGGGAGAAAAATCAAATTAATAAAATTAGAAATGAAAATGGAGAGATCACAACAGACAACACACAAATACAAAGGATCATAAGAGACTACTATCAGCAATTATATGGCAATAAAATGGACAACTTGGAAGTAATGGACAAATTCCTAGAAAAGTACAACTTTGCAAATCTAAACCAGGAAGACATAGAAAATCTTAACAGACCCACTGCAAGCATGTAAATTGAAACTGTAATAAGCAATCTTCCAGCAAACAAAAGCCCAGGACCAGACAGCTTCACAGTTGAATTATATGAAAAATTTAGAGAAGAGCTAACATCTATCCTACTCAAACTTTTCCAGAAAATTGCAGAGGAAGGTAAACTTCCAAACTAATTCTATGAGGCCACCATCACCCTAATACCAAAACCTGACAAAGATCCCACAAAAAAGGAACTCTACAGGCCAATATCACTGATGAACATAGATGCAAAATTCCTTAACAAAATTCTAGCAATCAAAATCCAACAACACATTAAAAAGATCATACATCATGACCAAGTGGGCTTTATCCCAGGAATCCAAGGATTCTTCAATATCCGCAAATCAATCAATGTAATACACCACATTAGCAAATTAAAAATAAAAGCCATATGATTATCTCAATAGATGCAGAGAAGCCTTTGACAAAATTCAACATCCATTTATGATAAAAACTTTCCAGAAAGAAGGAATAGAAGGAACATACTTCAACATAATAAAAGCTATATATGACAAACCCACAGCAAACATTATCCTCAATGATTAAAAATTGAAAACATTTCCCCTAAAGTCAGGAACAAGACAAGGGTGCCCACTTTCACCACTACTATTCAATATAGTTTTGGAGGTTTTGGCCACAGCAATCAGAGCAGAAAAAGAAATAAAAGGAATCCAAATTGGCAAAGAAGAAGTAAAACTCTCACTGTTTGCAGATGACATGATCCTCTACATAGAAAACCCTAAAGACTTCACCAGAAAATTACTAGAGCTAATCAATGAATATAGTAAAGTTGCAGAATATAAAATCAACACACAGAAATCCCTTGCATTACTATACTATATTTTCTCATTATTAGTGAGAAAATAGAAAGAGAAATTAAGGAAACAATTCCATACACTATTGCAACGAAAATAATAAAATACTTAGGAATATATCTACCTAAAGAAACAAATGACCTATATATAGAAAACTATAAAATACTGGTGAAAGAAATCAAAGAAGACACTAATAGATGGAGAAATATACCGAGTTCATGGATTGGAAGAATCAATATAGTGAAAATGAGTATACTACCTAAAGCAATCTATAGATTCAATGCAATCCCTCTCAAGCTACCGATGGTATTTTTCACAGAGTTAGAACAAATAATTTCACAATTTGTATGGAAGTACAAAAAACCTCGAATAGTTAAAGCAATCTTGAGAAAGAAGAGTGGAACTGGAGGAATCAACCTGCCTGACTTCAGGATCTACTACAAAGCCACAGTCATCAAGACAGTATGGTATTGGCACAAAGACAGAAATATAGACCAATGGAACAAAATAAAAAGCCCAGAGATAAACCCATGCACATATGGACACCTTATCTTTGACAAAGGAGGCAAGAATATACAATGGAGAAAAGGCAATCTCTTTAACAATTGGTGCTGGGAAAACTGGTCAACCACTTGTAAAAGAATGAAACTAGAACACTTTCAAACATCATACACAAAAATAAACTCAAAATGGATTAAAGATCTAAACGTAAGACCAGAAACTATTAAACTCTTACAGGAGAACATAAGCAAAACACTCTCTGACATACATCACAGCAGGATCCTCTATGACCCACCTCCCAGAATATTGGAAATAAAAGCAAAAATAAACAAATGGGACCTAATTAAAATTAAAAGCTTCTTCATAACAAAGGAAACTATAAGCAAGGTGAAAAGACAGCCTTCAGAATGGGAGAAAATAATAGCAAATGAAGCAACTGACAAAGAATTAATCTCAAAAATATACAAGGAACTCCTGCAGCTCAATTCCAGAAAAATAAAAGACCCAATCAAAAAACAGGCCAAAGAACTAAACAGACATTTTCAAAAGAAGACATATAGATGTCTAACAAACACATGAAAAGATGCTCAACATCACTCATTATCCAAGAAATGCACATCAAAACCACAATGAGGTACCATTTCACGCCAGTCAGAATGGCTGTGATCCAAAAGTCTACAAGAAATAAATGCTGGAGAGGGTGTGGAGAAAAAGGAATCCTGTTGGTAGAAATGCAAACTAGTACAGCAACTATGGAGAACAGTGTGGAGATTTCTTAAAAAACTGGAAATAGAACTGCCATATGACCCAGCAATCCCACTGCTGGGCATACACACTGAGGAAACCAGAATTGAAAGAGACTCGTGTACCCCAATGTTCATTGCAGCACTGTTTATAATAGCCAGGACATGGAAACAACCTCGATATCCATCAGCAGACGAATGGATAAGAAAGCTGTGGTACATATACACAATGGAGTATTACTCAGCCATTAAAAAGAATACATTTGAATCAGTTCTAATGAAGTGCATGAAACTGGAGCCTATTATACAGAGTGAAGTAAGCCAGAAAGAAAAACACCAATACAGTATACTTATGCATATATGTGGAATTTAGAAAGATGGTAACGATAACCCTGTATATGAGACAGCAAAAGAGACACTGATGTATAGAACAGTCTTTTGGACTCTGTGGCAGAGGGTGAGGGTGGGATGATTTGGGAGAATGGCATTAAAACATGTATAATATCATATGTGAAACGAATTGCCAGTCCAGGTTCGATGCAGGATACAGGATGCTTGGGGCTGGTGCACCGGGATGACCCAGAGGGATAGTATGGGGAGGGAAGTGCAAGGGGGTTTCAGGATGAGGAACACGTGCACACCCATGGCAGATTCATGTTGATGTATAGCAAGACCAATACAATATTGTAAAGTAATTAACCTCCAATTAAAATAAAAAATTTATATTAAAAAAAAATTACAAAGTGAGACAGGAAGGGGACAGGGCTCAATCTTTAAAAGAATGACATAGCAGAGCAAACTTGATTTCCAAGTATACAAGAATTATACAAGAAACCTCATTATTACACTCATGGTAATACATTGGCAGGCTAAATTACACACCCACAGGCTCCATGACATTTTCAAGGAGCCATAAAAGCCAAAATGTGGGCAGTGACTCAATTCCTGGAAATCTGTACTCCTTCCCCAAAATATTAGAATAATATTCCCACTCAGTCATCTAGGAAATGACCCAGCTAATAAAAACTAATCACTCCATATTTCAGGATCTCTCACCTAGTGAGATGGCCTATACTCTCTGTATTTACCTGAATAAATCTTCCTTCAGTTTACTGTAGTTCACTCTTGATTTCTTTCCTGCAAGAAGCCAAGAACTCACACTTGGCAGCCTGTCCCAGGGTCTTGCCTGGGGCATGGAACAAGACTATCCTCTCACACTTCACCATCTTTTTCTCTTACTACATCTTATTGTGCTCAAAGTGAGGTCTCAAAGGGCATGGATAATCTTTATCCATCTTTTGTGCTATGGCTCTGGTGGCTGAGACTCCTCCAGACCTATGTAGATATAGGTGGTCCATTGAAAAAACTGTTAGTCACTCACTCGTGTCCAAGTCTGTGCAACACCATGGGCCTGCTAGGCTCTTCTTTCAGTGCAATTCTCCAGGAAAGAATAATGGAGGGGGTTGCCATTCCCCTCTCCAAGGGATCTTCTCAACCCAGGGATCAACTGTGGTCTCCTGCATTGCAGGTAGATTCATTATCATCTGAGAAACTAGTAGTACCTTAGATGGTGGTGCACCAGGGCCTGGGAGAAAGGAGCAGTGACCCCACAAGTGTTCAGGGGTCCCCAGCAGAGGCATTCATGGACAGTTGCTTGCTGTGTGGCCAGGGGCACTGAATACCACAGCCCTGGAAGCTGCAGCATGCTGGCATAAGTCCTTTTGAAGGAGGTCACCTTTACTGCCATTACCCGTACCATAGTTTGTCCTAAGGACAAATAATAGGAAGGGAACACAGCCCCAACAGAAAATTGGATTAAAGATTTACTAAGCATTGCCCCATCCATCAGAGGAAGACACAGATGCCCCCACAGCCAGTCTCTACCATCAGGAAGATTCACAAGCCTCTGATCCTTATCCACCAGAGGGCACAAAGAATGAAAACCACAATCACAGAAAACTAAGCAAACTGATCACATGGAATACAGCCTTGTCTAACTCAGTGAAACTATGAGCCATGCTGTGTAGGTCCACCCAAGATGGGTGGGTAATGGAAGAGACTTCTGACAAAATGTCATCCACTGGACAAGGTAATGGCAAACCATTTCAATATTCTTGCCTTGAGAATCCCATAAAAAGAATGAAAAGGGAAAAAGCAATGACACTGAAAGATGAACTCCCCAGGTCGGCAGGTACCCAATAAGCTACTGGAGAAAAGTGGAGAAATAGCTCGAGAAAGCATAAAGAGCCTGAGCCAAAGAGAAAACAATGCCCAGTTTTGGAAGGGACTGGTAATGGAAGTAAAGTCCGATGCTGTAAGGAGCAATATCGCACAGGGATGTTAGGTTCATGTATCAAGATAAATTGCAAGTGGTCGAACAGGCAATGGCAAAAGTGAACATTGGCATTTTAGGAATCAGTGAACTAAAATGGACATAAATGGACAAAGTTAATTCATATGTTCCTTATGTCTACTACTTGGGGCAAGTATCCCATAGAAGAAATGGAATAGCCCTCATAGTCAACTAAAGAGTCTAAAATGAAGTACTTCAGGTGCAGTCTCAAAAGTGACAGAAGGATCTCTGTTCATTTTCAAGTAAAGCATTCAATATCACAGTAATCCAAGTCTCTGCCCCAACCAATAATGCCAAAGAAGCTGAAGCCGAATGTATCTATGATGACCTACAAGATCTTCTAACACCAGAAAAGGTTGCTCTTTTCATCATAGAGGCTTCCCTGGTGGCTCAGATGGTAAAGTGTCTTCCTGCAAGACCCGGGTTCGATCTCTGAGTCAGGAAGATCCCCTGGAGAAGGGAATGGCTACCCATTCCAGTATTCTTGCCTGGAGAATTCCATGCACAGAGGATCCTGGTGGGCTACAGTCACAGAATCAGACATGACTGAGTGACTAACTTTCACTTTTTTATTTTCACATACATTAGCATATATTAATATATTCAATTATTTTAGTGAACAAATCATGAAACAAAGATCTGCAGAGTAGCTATGAAGAGACAATATGAGATTTGGAGAAGTGAGGGCATTACTACCAGATATAATCAGTACTATAGTATAATTCCTGAAGAAAGGCAATGCTTTATAAACTAAAATTGAAGAATTAATTCTTTAGCAACTCTGGAATGCCAAATATGGTAGAATAGAAAGGAAATTCATAAAAAATCAAATCAGAAATCAAACTCCGCTTTCATGCTGTCATCGGATTTTCTTTCCTGACTCATGCCATATCACCCTTTTTTTTCCCTGTGCTTCAGACACAGCAGTCTTCCTTTAATATGACTGAAAAAGCTCCTATTTGACTTTCAACTTTTGCCAATCTGCTTCCATGGAGAAGGCAATGGCAACCCACTCCAGTACTCTTGCCTGGAAAATCCCATGGGCAGAGGAACTTGGTAGGCTGCAATCCATGGGGTCACTAAGAGTCGAACATAACTGAATGACTTCACTTTCACTTTTCACTTTCATGAATTGGAGAAGGAAATGGCAACCCACTCCAGTGTTCTTGCTTGGGACGTGGGAGCCTGGTGGGCTGCGGTCTATGGGATCGGACAGAGTCGGACACGACTGAAATGACTTACCAGTCTCAGCAGCATTGTCTTCCTTAAGTACCTCCCTTCCAGTTTTCACAGTTCCCTTTCATCCATTAGATCTCAGTTTGCTTGCACATCACCTTCTCAGGGAGGTCTTCTTTTACCACATTATGTAAATTAACTGCTCAAAACATAAATGCAAACACAAGCATGAGTAGCATACAGATAAATTATCAACATCAATGTGTGGCTTGTTCTTTTAATAATATTTATCAAATTCAGCCCTGAAAATTGTGTTATTTTTTTGTCTGATGCTGAAGCTCCAATACTTTGGCCACCTGATGCAAACAGCTAACTCTTTGCAAGGACCCTGCTGCTGTGAAAGATTGAAGGCAGAAGGAGTAGAGGGTGACAGAGGATCAGATGGTTGGATGACATTACCAATTCAATGGACATGAACTTGGGCAATCTGCAGGAGATGTTAAGGGACAGGGAAATCTAGCATGCTGCAGTCCATAAGGTTGCAAAGGGTAGGACATGACTTTGCAACTGAACAACAACATTTTTAATCTATATCCCAATGTGGGAGAAAAAGGCTCTGGGATGGCAGAAACCATGTCTGCCTTAACCACTGTGCTTCACACAGAACCGGGCATATTGCTTGTTTTACAACAAATGTTCAAAATATTTGTTTATTAGAAGAGTGCATAAATGACTTTGGGATCCTCTTCTTCACTCTTACTTAAATTATATTCCATTATCACATAACTTCAGATTCCTTAGACCTCTCTTGTTTGAGGTAATAAGCTAAGCACTCACCCAGATTAAGTCCAAAATTTTGTTCCGAAGCTGCTTGGGGACAGCTGAACAACCATGGTGACTGGTCTCACTTTAATGTATTACCATGAATCTCAAATGTGCTTTGAATGATGCCTGGCAAGCTCATTTAGGACAGAGATTACTCACTCTCTCCTCTAAAACCAGCAACTTCTACTATCTTCACAGTCTCCTTAATTACCTTTTTTTTTTTTGCTACTTTACTTAGTAAAACTGAAAGTGAAAGTTTCTCAGTCATGAACTCTTTGTGACTCCATTGACTATACAGTCCATGGAATTCTCCAGACCAGACTACTATAGTGGGTAGCCTTTCCCTTCTTCAGGGCATCTTCCCAACCCAGGGATCAAACACAGGTCTCCTGCATTACAGGAGGATTCTTTACCAGCTGAGCCACAACGGAAGCCCAATAATACTGGAGTAGGAAGTCTATCCCTTCTCCAGGAGATCTTCCCAACCCAGGAATCAAACGGGGTCTCCTGCATTGCAGGCAAATTCTGAGCTATGAAAGCTGATATTAAATTTCCAAAGACTTTCGTTCAGAAGATAATTCCAAAGCTACCTACCATTCTGCACTCATACTAATTTTATTACTTTTATGAACTTTCTATGCTCCTATATAAAACCAGTACTGTACTTTCTGTTCAGTAGAATAGAAAGTAATATATATGTAATGTAGATTACATCTCCATATTTTGGTTAAGGATCTTGCATGAACATATTTTCTCTTTTACAAAGAATTTCCTATCATAAAAGCATGCTGTTATTTCTTACATAATAAAAGAAAGTATTTTATTGCATAACTAAAATAAATACAAAGAAAAATGATTTTTGATTCTACTTCCTCCACCAGTTCCTGCCCTATTTTATCACTGTCTTTGCTGTAAACTACTCAAAATGTTGTTTGTGTCACTACTTCTGCTTCCTTTTTTGCTACTTTCTTCAATCAAGTCTAATCAGGTTTTCAATTCCATCACTCCATTGAAATTGCTTTTGTCAAGGTTATTTTAATTCTCTAGTCAATTTTAATTGTATCCATTTTATCTACTAGCAGTATTTGTTATGTCTCCTACTCTCAAATTTTCACTTGGCACTCAGGATGCTATACTCTTGTGTTTTTCTCTAATCTCTGTAACAATTGCTCTGACTCTTGGCCTGGCTCTTCCTCTTCTCCTGGATATCTAAGTGCCACTAAGACTCAGTACTTAGTCTTCTTATTGTCTCTGTCCACATTTCCTGCTTTAGTACTTTCCTTCAGAGTCCTGGCCTTCAGTGTCATTTATATGATACTGCTCTAGATTTATTTATGTTCTAGATTTATATGATACTGATCTCAAACTTCTTTCATCTCAAACTTCTTTCTTGAATTCCAGACTTGTATATTTAACTTTCTACTCAACTTTTCCATTTGAATGTCTATTAGACATCCTCAATTCCCCTGACCAAACTGATATCTGATTCTTTCCACAATTTTTTTTTTCTTCTATAGACTTTGTCAGTTCTATGGCAATCCCATTTTTCAGGTGCTCATGCCTAAAATTCTGAATCTCCTCTTAAGACAACCTGTCCCTCAGGAAATCCTGTTGGCTTTACTCATTAAGTATATCCAAAAATACTGATTTCTCACTGCTTCTACTACAACCATTTGATATTAGCCATCAGAATCACCAAGCTAGATTACTACTCTGGTTTCCAAGAGGTATCCCTGATTCCGCTCTTACCCTACTTTCCAGTCTATCTTCAGCACAGCATACAGAGTGATCTTTTTAAAAATAGTCTAGATTATGTCACTCTGTTCAAAACCCTCCAGTAACTCTCTATTTTACTCAAAGTAAAAGCTAATATATTGACACAGGCCTATAATGGACTTAAGAATAACACTTCTTGCCCTTCTGACTTCATCTCTTTCCATTTCTTACCGTTCTCCCTGATTCTTCTAATTTCAACCCTACGAAGCTCTTTGCTGTTTCTGGAGCAAATCCATCTTGGCCTGTTTGTATTTGATTTGCCCTTTTTTGAAATACTCTCCTCCTGGGTACTGAGAGAGTTAAACTCATTACCTTCTTCAAGGCTTTACTTTGGATTCAGATGCCTCTTCTCAATCAGGCTTATTGTGAGCACACACAAAAAATCCTGATTATATTCACTCTCTTCTATTTTTCTCATAACATATATTATGTTCTTATTTATTATACAGTTATATCTATCTCCCTTTGCTAGAACATAGACCGTGCTTTGCTCACTGAAGTCTCCCAAGAAACTGCTGCTGCTGCTGCTAAGTCACTTCAGTTGTGCCCGACTCTGTGCGACCCCATAGATGGCAGCCCACCAGGCTCCCCCGTCCCTGGGATTCTCCAGGCAAGAATACTGGAGTGGGTTGCCATTTCCTCCTCCAAGGCATGAAAGTGAAAAGTGAAAGTGAAGTCATTCAGTCGTGTCCGACTAGTAGCGATCCCATGGTCTGCAGCCCACCAGGCTCCTCCGTTCATGGGATTTTCCAGGCAAGAGTACTGGAGTGGGGTGCCATTGCCTTCTCCTCCCAAGAAACTAGATTATGCCTAATCCATAGAAGATTATCAATATTTGGATAAGTGAATGTCCAAAATACTTACTGGCCATTGGAATGAATGGATTATCATAAATTGCTAACATTTTCTCATCTGTAAAAATGAGGTGTTAACATTTTTTCTCATAATTGTTCTGTGAGCTAATGCAGATATGACTGGCTCACATTCTGCTCATGAGAAAATGAATACTTATCATTTCATTAGTAGAAGTAGGTTGAACTGAAAGATAAAAATGATAACAAAGGTAGCTCTCAGGAAAAGACTATGTAGATTTTGTGCTCTCTTTTTGAAGGCATAGGAAATCCATCCAGAGAAAATGGCAAAATCATCAGAATGACAGTTTATTAGTTTATAATGATGTTACTATTCCTGTAACTGGAATTACTCAAATCATTTATGACTATGATAATTTTTTTTCTTGTAACTAAACTGTTTAATTATAAATCCCTCATTCGATTTACTGTGTGAAGTCTTTATCGAAAAAACTGAGTATGAACAGCATATCATCTTCATAATGGCTGTGTTACTTTTGGGGCATTGAATGAGTCCAAGGGAGTTAATAGAACTGAAAATTTAATGATATCAAGCTAAGGTTGTGGGGCATATCTATCAGGACTGCATTGGTATTGCATAAAATTCTACAATACCTTATTTTTAGCTCCAAAATAGACTATGAATTAGATCATTCCTGGAAATAATTGAAATAAGCTTGCTGTTTTCTCAACATTCATGACAAACCAACCTCCTCCTGAATGAGACATTCATTGTTGATGTATGCTAACATAATCTATTTTGTTGAGTTCTGTGGGTCCAGGGTAACTCTGACTTTTTTTCAAGTTGCTTTGACTACCAATTATCTGGCTTATGTCCATTCATTGTTTAATAATTAAAAATCACTAAATCTGTGCTGGATACTCTTGTGTTTTTGTTTTCTTAAAATTTTCATTTTATATATGAGTATAGCCAATTAACAATGTTGTGACAGTTTTGGATGGAATACAAAGGGACTCAGCCATGCATACACATGCATCCATTCTCCCCTAAACTCCCTTTCCATTCAAGCTGCCACATAATATAAGAAGTCAGAGTGAAAGGAGACAGTGGTCTGAACAAAAATGTTACATTGAAAACTTTTATAGAACTATTTGACCTTGAACTCATTTTGTTAGAGAATCTTCGGTCAGCTTAACAAAAATAGTCACAGCCTAAAAACCGAGAGTTATGTTTTATTTGGTAGGAATTTTTAGGACTTAAGCTCTGGAGATAGCATCTCAAGTAACCCTTAATGAATTGTTCTGAGAAGTGGGGGAAAGGAGTCAGGTTATATAGAAGGTGCAGGTAGTCTGAATATCAAAAGATTATTATTAATTAAGGAAAACTAGATATCTCATTTTGGAGAAGGCAATGGCAACCCACTCCAGTGGTCTTGCCTGGAGAATCCCAGGGACAGGGGAGCCTGGTGGGTTGCCATCTATGGGGTCGCACAGAGTGGGACACGACTGAAGCAACTTAGCAGCAGATATCTCAAGTTCAGGAATTTAGCTCTTTTCTATCTATGGGAAGAGGCAAGAGTTTGGGCTTATTGAAATGATTCCTTTCATATGCATCTCAGCTAACTGGAGCTAGCATCCTGATTTGATTTTTTCACATCCTTAGTTCCTTGCTCACCATAGGGAGCAGTGGGAGCCTGATAGGTGCAAGATCACTAGTATTGTTTTTCCTGAAAACACTCCAGGCTCAACAATTCACTTTTGGAGGGCCAGAATCACTGATAGCTGTGATATCCTTGTTTATTGGTACGGCAGGAGATACCCCATTTCTTAGTCCCTCCCAGTTGTAAGAAATTTGACCAATATTTGGAAGACATTTCATGACCAATTTTTGTCACACAGAGCTGGGAGGTTCCTCCCAGATAAGGCAAATTTTCATTGATACGTCACTCCGGGTGTTAATTTCCAGATTAGGACCATTGATTGATGATAAAAGATTCCCTGGATTGTGTGTCTTCTAACCTATTAGGATTCAGGAGATATATCTCGTATTGTTTTTCCCCATACCTAAAATCACACTATTGCAATTATTGATGGCATACAGAACTACATTTTTGATCAATTGCTTCAAGTTGCCTAGCCACCATTACATTTTTTGGTGACACTGTAAGAGACAGTGATTTAAAAAAAAATAGATATAATAACATAGTAGTAACACTGATGAAATCATAGTATAGCAGAGAGACAAGGGCATCAGGTAGAATGAGGTAGAGAGAAAGTGATAAATGTTTCATCTTTGTTTATAAATGCATACTTTATTAAATCGTGGTAGGCCATAGCATAAGAGAAAAAGGTTTAGTGGAAAACAGATTAAAATGAGTATATTTTTCAAAGTCAAGATTATAAATCATATTTTTCAGTTCATTCAGTCCCGTGTAATTGATTACTGTTGATTCACATCAAATAATCAGACTTTCCATTAGAGTTTGTCATTTGTTACCCAGTTTCAGTAGTATTACTTATAGGTTATCAGAAACACATTTGTTTAAAAGTTCTTTTTATTGGTCTTGAAAATCTTCATTTTGTAAAAGCAGGATAAAATTATAATACTCTAAAAAGGACAAAACTCAAAATAGCATGGCTAAAGATTTAAGTACAATATAATTAGGAAGAAACATGGATATTTCTGCAATATATTATATTTTAGGATAATCACTAAAACTATAACTGATAACATTATATCAGGACATATCAGATATTAAGGATTCCATATAAAATTTGGGGCTATCTATATCAATTACATTTATCCATTCTTTACAACCTAAACTTACCTTCAGTCATTTGACAGTGTTTTTGAATTAAAAATATCAAAGAAATTTTGTTTAACATTCCTTTCTGAGATGTCTCAGAGATGTTTCTTTGAAGAATCCCAGAGTCAGCTGGAGACTAAAAGAGCTTTAATTACATTTTGATATTTGTGAAGTTTGTTAGAAATATCAAAAAGGTTTTAAAACACAGCAGGATCATAGGTCACTAAAATAATACTTATTCATTTAACCAAAGTCAAAAAACAATGAAAAGAAAACAAATATAGATCATTTAAGGGCACAGAAACTCATGGAATTTGTTATCAAAAAGAAACACTTCTAACAGAAAGAGAAATTAAATTTTAGTCTTGCATTAGCTTATTTAGCAAAATCCATTTGTTTAACTTAAGTCTAAATTTAGTTAATCCTGTCTGTGTATTAATATAAAACTTTTTCCTCCTGTTTCCTTTCCACAATCTCTTATCATTTTCTGTATCCAGCCTTTCTTTCATTTCCATCCAAATAAAACCAACCAGTTCTTTTATTTTCTTTTTCATAAATAAAATGTAATCCTATTTCTCATAACTTCTTTACTGAAAACACACATTCTATTTTTTACTGTATCCTAAAATGTTAATGGATTATTCTTAATAGCTTTAACTACATGCTTAAATTAGAATCCTCAATTCTTAAAACCTTAATTTTTTTGCAAAGCTATGAGGTAAGCAATTGTGAACTGTCTTTTATACTGGAATTCTATAGATTGATATGCATAAACACCAGAAATAATTACTACAAACACTTGTATTTTCATAGGGGACATCCCAG
The DNA here is from genome assembly GCF_055505025.1 of Bos grunniens. Taxonomy (NCBI): domain Eukaryota; kingdom Metazoa; phylum Chordata; class Mammalia; order Artiodactyla; family Bovidae; genus Bos; species Bos grunniens. The sequence goes on from NC_141188.1 coordinate 14,452,930, forward strand.
GGTGACATCAAATGTGTTCATTAATAGTCTTAACTATCTTTAATTTCTCATTTTAGTAACTGATATCACTATCTTTTTAGGTATTTGATAAACTTTCATCATTTAAATTAACACATACAACTAAAGTTACCAAATAGCTGGAAAGATAGTTTTAAGTGGACATTTCTAAAATATAATTATTTTAAAGAGTTTATCCCAAAATTCTTATCTCATTTACATTCACTTAAGAGTTTCATCATATCAAGTTACTTTTCTTGAAACAGATCTAGTGTGGTCTTATAAGTAAGTAACTTGATATGATGAAACTCTTAAGTGAATGTAAATGAGATAAGAACTTTGGGATAAACTCTTTAAAATAATTATATTTTAGAAATGTCTACTTAAAACAACAAAGTATTATACTTGATATTTGCTGACTCTTGTTGATATGTCTATATTAATTAGATGAACAAACTCAAGCGTTAATACCATATATCAACTTAATAATTAATATTCCCCAGGTCATATGAACTTGAAAGTCATTTTGTCCAGTTTCTTTAAATGTAGTACTTTCTGTTAAAATTAAATAGAGTTCTTAATAAATTTAATTTTGATAGTACTTTTTAAGTTGTGGATCACAACAAACTGTGGAAAATTCTTAAAGACATGGGAATACAAGACCCAATTTACCTGCCTCCTGAGAAATCTGTATGCAGATTAAGAAGCAAAGAACTGGACATGGAACAACAGACTGGTTCCAAATTGGCAAAGGAGTATGTCAAGGCTATATATTGTCACCCTGTTTATTTGACTTATATGCAGAGTTTATCATGCAGAATATCAGGCTGGATGAAGCACAAGCTGAAATCAAGATTGCTAGGAGAAATATCAGTATCCTCAGATATGCAGATGACACCATCCTTATGGCAGGAACAAGAAGAATTAAAGAGCCTCTTGATGAAAGTGAAAGAGAGTGAAAAAGCTGGTTTAAAACTCAACATTCAAATAACTAAAATCATGGCATCTGGTCCCATCATTTCATGTCAAATAGAAGGGGAAAAATTGAAAACCATAAGAGATTTTATTTTCTTGAGCTCCAAAAATCACTGAGGATAGTGACTGCAGTCATGAAATTAAAAGATATTTGCTCCTTGGAAGAAAAGCTTGACAAACCTAGACAGCATATTAAAAAGCAAAGACATACTTTGCTAAGAAAATTCCATCTAGTCAAAGCTATGGCTTTTCCAGTAGTCATGTATGGATGTGAGAGTTGGACCATAAAGAAGGCAGAGTACTAAACTGTGGTTTTGGAGAAGACTATTGATAGTCCCTTCAACAGCAAGGAGATCAAACCAGTCAATCCTAAAAGAAATCAATCCTGAATATTCATTTGAGGGACTGATGATGAAACTGAAGCTCCAATACTTTGGCCACCTGATGCAAAGAAGTGACTCAGAAAAGACCTTGATGCTGGGAAATATTGCAGGCAGGAGGAGAAAGGGATGACAGAGGATGAGATGGTTGGATGGCATCACCAACTCAATGGACGTGAGTTTGAGCAAGCTCCAGGAGATGGTGAAGGACAGGAAACCTGGCATGCTGCTGTCCATGGAGTCACAAGAGTTGGACACGACTGAGCAACTGAACAACAGAAACTTGTTAGAATTAGGGATATCTCCTATGTACAATGTGTACACAAACATAAAAGGAAAATTAGAGATCTCATGGCTTTACTAAAAGCTTTGTTATGAATCAGGTATTGTAATGTAAACTTACTAGTTTACCAACAGAGTACATTAAGATTGTCTGATCAGAAGACTAAGGCTTGCTATTTGTAATTTGACTGAAGGAGCATTCCCAGCAGTTTGAATTTTAAAACTGTCACTTTTTTCCCCATCGGTTTCAGATTTTGCCTGCTTGAGCTAATTTAGGTTCTTGTGGCCTGGATTTGTGTTTCTGCTTTTTAGACATTTTCAAGAAAATGACAATTGCTTTTAGTCTCCCAAAAAACATTTCTGTCACCTAAAGATATTAAAACCAGTGACAAGTTTTCTATCTAAACGGACATTTATTTTATGAGTGTTATGTTCCAGAGCTTAACATCACATTTTCAAAGGTTTATATAAGACATTCAGCAAAGACCTTTCTAAGTTTACCAGTTTTACACACTTTCATCTCAATTTTGTCAACTTTTAAACTTTAAAATTTAGTTTTAAGTAGGATCCCATCAACAATCATTGATATTAGAGGAATAATTTTAGAAATTTTCTTCTTTTTGTTCCCTGCCCATTTTATCTATTTTTATATAAAATGCTCTTGGATCCCCAGAGTGGGGTTGAGCTGAGGAGGTCAGGCCCTTTGACCTACTTTGTCCCAAATAATTGCTGGTTAGAAATCTCACTATAAATTTTCCTAGCCCCTTAAATATATATTTTAAAACTTGGATAAATAAAACAGACTGGCACAGCTTTTAAAGTTGGGCACTACTAGGGGGTCCCTTTTGGACCATTTAGATAGTGCAGTAATATCAAAATTTGTTTCAATCACATAAATTTCCATTTTATTTATCCCATTTTAGATAACTATCCAAAGGGTTCTTTATACATTTGAGATAATTTCCTTAAAAAAATCTATCTTGTTGGAAATTATAATCAAGCTTCCCTTACAAGTTTTTCCTGTTGACATTATAATTATTTTAATGCTTTTATTAGTGTTTGTTAAATCCATTGAGGGATGAAAGTGAAGTTCCACTGAAGCTCCAAGTGAAGCTTCCCAAACCAGTTTTTCTTACTTATTTTAAATAATCTACAGAAGTCCTAAGGCTAATTATCAGATATTTTTCGTATCTTTGACTTTGACTTTTGTTTTATAGGTACTGATAAAACAGCTCTTTATGAGAACTTAGAGGGGGGCTCTAAATTCACCAATTTTTTAGTTTCTCCAATTATAAAAGGATCCATCATTTGGCCTCCAATAAAATATAACTTAACAGATTCAAACCATTAAGATGCAGAAGACCTCCCCATAAGAGTGTGGGGAAGGGTATTACCTAAATTTGGAGAGGTTGTTTTCAAGGCCAAGTTTTTAAAAATGCAAACAAACAAAACACACAAACACAGAATAACTTAGGAAGATCAGGTAGAACATTTACATCTCAAAGACACAGAAAAATGTGTAATGGAAGAGACCCCTCAATATCCAGGGTGAGATTATCTCCAACTTCTGATCAAGTAAGCAGTTGCAAGTTTAGTATGTACATTTACCCAGCTGGGATACTGGCAGTCTGTCATTACTTTTTCTTTTCTTTTGAAATGTTTATTTCCCATTTAAGTCAATTTGTCAAGAAAAAATTGCTAATGATGATCATGTGTTGGGCCAGTGTGTGTTGCTTGGGAGCTTAACTTCTCTGGTTTGTCCCAGAGTTGTTTCTGTTCCATTTTATGTGTCTTGGGTCTCCCAGTGGAGTATAAGACTTCCACAGGTGCTCAGATTGTGGAATGGTCAATTCGTATGTGTGTTCCCAAATGAACAGTTTGTTATTTACATGAGTGAATTTCCCTACAGGGACAAGCTGTGCAATATGAGGTCTTAACCCTACCACTCCTGCGAGTTTCTCAGTCACCTGAGAAAGCCATTGTCTGGCAGGAAGAGGGAATCCCTTCTTTGGAGCTCAAAAGCAATCATAAGATTTTGGTTTTATTGCAATAAACTTTATTAAGGTAACCAATTTAAGGAAAAACGACAGGCCAGTCTTCCCCTAACAACTCACCCCCACCTTACCCAGTATTTAACTGAGCAAAGTCTTCCCAGTCTCTAAACTGAGGCTAACCACTCAGTATCCAAACTGAGTCTTCCCAGTGCCTTAGCACTGAGCATATCCTGACCATTGTCTAACATGAACAACCCAGGTACCTCTTCTTGAAACCAAGCTTTGAGGATAACCTTTCCCCCTACCAAATAAAACTCAGAATCATCAGCCAATATGGGAGATCCAAAACCAGGAGACTCATTCAAATCCATCTGGATGCCCCGAGTAGATGGATGGGCACGAGGGACCTCTGCTGGTACCAAGGCTCTGGATCCTCATAGAGTTCAGATGGAGGAGAGGAATCTGCTCTGGGTCCATTCATGGTGGTCACCAAAACTGTTGATTTAAAAATATAGTCACAGCCTAAAAATTGAGAGCTGTTTCATTTGATAGGAATTTTTAGGACTTCAAGCCCAGAAGACAGCATCTCAAGTAACCCTGAGAGAAGTGTTCCCAGGAGGCTGGAAGAGGAGTCAGGTTATATAGAAGTTTGTGACAAGGGACAGATGGTCTGAACATCAAAGTGGTCACTCAGTCATGTCCAACTCTCTGTGACCCCATGGACTATAGCCTGCCAGGCTCCTCTATCCATGGGATTTTCCAGGCAAGAATACTGGAATGGGTTGCATTTCCTTCTCCAGGGGATCTTCCTGACCTAGGTATCTAACCTGGGTCTCCTGCATTTCAGGCAGATTTTTTTGCTATCTAAGCTACCCGGGAATCCCCTGAACATCAAAAGATTATTGTTAATTAAGGAAACCCAGATATCTCAAGTTAAGGAATTTAGCTCTTTTCTATGCAGGGGAAGATGAAAGATTTTGGGCTTCCTGAAATCATTTCCTTTGTTGCAGCAAGGCAGGACCCTTTCCAGGGTCCGAGAGTGGGCTCTTTTCAAACACTCAGAAATGAATTTCCTGAGGATATACACATGTTGACAAAGCAAGAGACTTTATTGGAAAGGGGTGCCCGAGTGGAGAGCAATACAGTAAGGGAACCCAGGAGAGCTTCTCTGCCATGCAGCTCACAGTCTCAGGTTTTATGGTGATAGGGTTAGTTTACAGGTTGTCTTTGGCCAATCATTCTGACTCAGAGTCCTTCCCAGTGGCACACGATTGCTTAGCCAGAATGGATGCCAGTGAGAAGGATTCTGGGAGATCGTTGGGCACATGGTGTCTCCTTTTGATTTTTCCCAAACTCTTCCACTTAGTGGTGGCTTGTTAGTTCCATGTTCCTTACTCGGACCTCCTGTCATAAAACAGTTTATGCAAGTGGTACTATGGTGCCTGGCCAGGGTAAGTGGTTTCAGTCAATATGCTTCCATTAACACTTTCACATTCATTTCAGCTATCTGGAGGCCAGCATCCTGTGATGTGATTTTTCACATCATTATCTTTTCTCTCACTATAGGGAGTGGTGGCAGCCTAATAACTGCTGGATCACAGGTATTATTTTTCCTGAACAACTTCTGGGCTCAGAAATTCACATTTGGAGGATCAGAATTGCTGTGGCTGTGACATCTTTCTTTGTTGATATGGCAGGAAATACTCCATTTCTTACTTCCTGTAAAACCTTCAAGAGATTAAAATAAAAGAAGAGAGATTACATTCATATCAGTATAGTAGAACAGCAGTTCTGGTATTTACTGTTGTTTTAGTCTTGCATTGTGTGTTTGTGTATGAAGTTACAAAGAGAATTGTCTTCCTATAATCATCCAACTTAATAATATTATTGATTCATTGTAAATAACATGAACTTTATACAACCAAATGCCAGTCTTTTTCTGCCTCATAGGTGGAACTCTAATAGCTCTGACTTTAAATATCATATGATTCCCAGCTGTGTGACCAAGAGGAGGTGCTTACATTCCCACATCTGATTTATTAAACTTAATTTCTTCTCCTGAAAATGTGAAATAATTTTTGTTCCTATCATATAAAGCTTCTATAAAGGTTAGTTGAGATAACAGATGTGAAGTGTTTAGCACAGAACCTACCTTACTGTAAACATCCCTGAAATCTAAGTACTGTTAGTATTTGAATAAATAAATCTTAGTACTAAGTATTACTGTTGGAAGAGGTCATCAAGATGACTGCTGGTTGGCCATGAGCTGGGCAAGGGCAATAAGAGTTTCCAAGATTAGAGAAACACATACAATTTTTCACTACTCTACTATCTTTGGGGCGAATAGAAAAGGTAGGAGAGCAGAATAATAAACTGAAGACATTAATATGCCATTTGCAAAGCTGAGAGGACACAAACTGTTGAAGATTAAGGTCCAAGTTTTAGTGACAAGTCCTGATGGATACACTGAGAGGTGGGATCAGTGGAAATGAGAAGAGATAAGGGGAGAAGACTATGGTAATTGATAATGAAATGAGTACCTTATTTCATTTCACAGAGTACCTTATTTCATTTCATACCTAACACAAAAACAGATTTTAAGTAGTAATCAACCACTGAATCAATCAATCACTGAATAATACCCCAAACTGCTGAGTGGGAAACAAACAAAAAAACCCTAAACTTTGAAATCTTTCTCTGTTCCTTGAAGATGTGAATCTTATATCTTTGAAATATAAACACCCCAAAGGTTTGGAAAAAAAAAAAAAAGGAGACGCTAAAGATTTTTTTTTTTTTTTTAAGTACAGACTGCTACAAGACACACAGGACACATATTGGGGCTTGTGGTTTGTATCAGCCTCACCCCACTCCCAAACGCATCACAGCCAGCCAAACTGGGACACATCCCTGCCTACCAGGGCGCTGGAAACCACTCCATGAAGCAGTTCCTAAAGCCAACTGGGGTAGGGACCAGCCCAACCTACAAACTCACTCAAAGTAGTTTGCCACAAGGGCTCATGCAGCCTACAAAGGAAATATCCCTTGAATGGATGGATAGGAATGCTGTTTATTTAAGAAGTGGAAGACACAACTAACCTACATAATATATAAAAACAAACACAGAGAATTAGGTAAAATGAGGAGATAGAGGAACGTGTTCCAAAGGAGGGAACAACACAAAACCCCAGAAGAAGCAATAAATGAAATGGAGATAAACAGTCTATTTGACAAAGAGTTCACAATAACGATTATAAAGGTAATCAACAAATTCAGGAGAAAAAATGATAAAAACAGTGAAATTTTCAACAGAGAGTTAGAAACAAGATCCAAATAGAGCTGAATATCAGCACCACAAAAATTAAAAATACACTAGAAGAGATCAACAGTAGATAATATGATATAGATGAATGGGTCAGCAAACTGAAAAAGAAAATAGTGTAAATTACCAAAGTTGAACAACAAGAACAACAAAAAAGGAAAATATATGTTTAATGAGGATGATTTAAAAAGGCTCTGGGACATTAACCTCATTAACATTCACATTATAGAGGTTTCAGAAGAAATGAGAGACAAAGGGGCAGAGAACTTATTTGAGGAAAAAATAGCTTAAAACTTCTCTCACTTGGAAAAGGAAACAGATGTTCAGGTCCACAAAGCACAGAGAGTCTCAAACAGGATGAGACCAAAGAGGGCCATGCCAAGGCACATTCTACTTAAAATGGCAACAAAATGAAACAAAAGCAAAAAGATGAAAGAATCTTAAAAACAGAAAGAGAAAATCATTTAATTACGTTCAAGGAAGCCCATAAAGCAACAATAAAACTTATTGTTATGCAGAGATTTCTCAGGACAGAAAGGAGTGGTGTGTTATATCAAAGTGATGGGGAAAAAACCTACAACCAAGAATACTTTGCCTGGCATGATTATCATTTATAGTTGAAACAGATAAAGAATTTTACACACAAGCAAAGAGTTGAGCACCATGAAATCAGCTTTACAAGAAATGTTAAAGGGAAGAAAAGAATGGTCACACTTGAAACATAAAAGTTACAACAGAAAAAAAAATGTTATTAGTAAAAGCAAACATACAGTAAAGCGATTATAAAGTCAGCAAGAAGGTTAAAGGACAGGAGTAGTAAAATAATCTACACACAATACATAGTTAAGGGATAAACAAAGCAAAAATATATACATTATGATATCAAGAGATTAAATGTGGAAAAGTGTGTAAAATGTGAGGTTGTTTGAATGCCTTCAAGCTTTAGAGATCATCAATATAAACTAATCACACTGACAAAAGTTATTATATATGAACACCAGGGTAAACAACAACCAAAAATCAATAATAGGTATACACAAATAAGAAACAGGAAACCAAGCATGAAAATACAGTCATCAAATCAAAAGGGAAGAGAAAAAAAGTATAAAAATCAACTACAAAGCAGCACAAAAATAATGAACTAAATTACAAAAAGTCCATTCATTTTATTAATTAATTTAAATGTAAATGCTCTGATCAAAAGACATAGAGTGGCTGGATGGATGTAAAAACAATAGACTACAAGAGACTCACTTCCAAGCTAAAGACAAAAAGACTGAAAGTCAAGGGATGAAGAAATGTATCCCAAGCAAATATAAATCAAAAGAAAGCTGAGGTAGCAAAATAAACTTTAAAACTTTAATCAGACAAAATAAACTTTAAAACAAAGACTGTGACAAGAGACAAGAATATCATATAAAGGGATCAATCCAATAAGAATATGTAACAGTTGTAAATATAATGCAACCAACATAAGAGAACCTAAATGCATAAAACAAATAGTAACAAACACAAAGAGAAAATTGATAATAACACAATAGGAGGAGGAAATTTAAAACTCTCACTTACATCAATGGACACACCATCCACCCAGGTAATCAATAAGGAGTAATGATATCAAGTGACAAGTTAGAATAGAAATAACAGATGTATGCAAGATATTTCATTCAAAAAACCAGCAGAATAAGCATTCTTTTTACATGCACATGAAAATAGATCACATGAAAGGCACAAAACAAGTCTAAGTTTAATAAGATTAAAATCACATCAGGTGACGTTTCTGACAATGATATGAGACTAGAAATCAATTTTAAGAAAAAAAATGCAAAATCACAAACATACAGGGGCTAATCAACATACTAACAAGCTATGGGTCAGTGAAGAAATCAAAGAAGAAATAAAAAAAAATACCTGGAGACAAATGAAAATGAACACACTGATCCAAATTTTGTGGATCATAACAAAAGCAGTTCTAAGAGGGACATTTAGTTACATACGCCTACTTTGGGAAACAAGAACAATCTCAGATAAACATCTAACAACACCAAAATGAACTGCTGCTACTGCTGCAAAGTCGCTTCAGTCATGTCCGACTCTGCGTGACCCCATAGACGGCAGCCCACCAGGCTCCCCTGTCCCTGGGATTCTCCAGGCAAGAGCATTGGAGAGGGTTGCCATCTCCTTCTCCAATGCATGAAAGTGAAAAGTGAAAGTGAAGTCCCTCAGTCCTGTCTGACTCTTAGCGACCCCATGGACTGCAGCCTACCAGGCTCCTCTGTCCATGGGATTTTCCAGGCAAGAGTACTGGAGTGGGTTGCCATTGCCTTCTCGGCCAAAATGAACTAGAAAGTGAAAAATAAATAAAACCCAAAGTTAGTGGAAGAAAAGAAATCATAAAAATCAGGCTAGAAATAAATGAAATAGAAACTTAAAAACATTAAATTTTTCAATGAAAATAAAAACTGGCCCTTAAAAAAGATAAAATTGATAATTTTTTGTAAGATTCATCAAGAACAAAAGAGAGCTGGCCAAAAAATAAAATAAAATCAGAAATGAAAGATGGAAAGTTATAATTAACACCACAGGAAAGCAAATGTAAGATCACTATGAGCAATTATATATCAATAAAATGGACAGCCTAAAAGAAATGGAGAAATTCACAGGAATGTACAATATCCAAAGACTGACTTAAGAATAGAAAATATGGGCAAACCAATTATCAGTAATGACTGCTGCTGCTGCTGCTGCTAAGTCGCTTCAGTCATGTCTGACTCTATGCAACCGCATAGACGGCAGCCCACCAGGCTCCCCCGTCCCTGAGATTTTCCAGGCAAGAGTACTGTAGTGGGTTGCCATTGCCTTCTCCGCAGTTATGACTAGGATCTCTAATAAAACAATAATAGCAACAATAAAAATCTCACAACAAATGAATCTAGGAAAGGACAGTTTCACAGATGAATTCTAAAAAAACATTTACAGAATTTATATCTATTCTTCTCAACCATTCCAAAAATCAAAGAGTAAGTAGCACTATGGAACTCATTCTACAAGGCCAATATCATTTTCATACAAAAAGCAAAGATATCACACACTCACACACACGTATCAACATCTATGATGAATATAGATTCAGAAATCCTCAACAAAGTATTAGCAAACCAAATTTAATAATACCTAAAAGGAGTGTATACCATAATCAAGCAGGATTCACTCCAAGGATGCAAGGATAGTTCAATATCTGAAAATAAATCAATGTGGCACACCACTCAAAAAGTGACAAATAAAAATCATATAATCATCTCAATGGATGCAGCAAAACTCTTGAAAAAACCCAACATCCATTTCCTATGAAAATTGTCAACAATGTGTGTACAGAGAGAACATGCCTCAACATGATAAAGTCTATGAATATAGATCATTGTTAACACTATACAGGTGAAAACTTGAAAGTTTTCCATTAAGGTGAAGAATAAGATCAGGATGTTCACTCTTGCTCTTTTTTTCAACATGATATTGGTAGCCTTAGTCACAGCAATTAAACAAGAAAAAGAAAAAAAAGTAATATAATTTGGAAAGGATTTAGTAAATGGCATGATTCTATATATAGGAAATTCTAAAGACACCACCAAAAACCCTGTTAGACCTGAAAAATGATTTCAAACACATTGCTTGATACAAACGTAATTGTATTTCTCTGTAATCTAGTGACAAATTATCAGAAAGAGAATTTTAAAAAGCAATTCACTTTACAATTGCATCAAAAATAATAAAATACTTAGAAATAAATTTAACCAAGATTTACTGCACTTGGAAAGCTAAAGATGTTGATAAAAGAAATTGAAAATGACAATGGAAATATATACAATGCTTGTAGATTGGAAAAATTATATTTTTAAAATGATCATAATGGCACAAGCAGTAAATCTACAGATTTGACACAATTCCTATTAAAATAACAAAGGCACTTTTCCACAGAACTAAAACCAGTAACACTACAATTTTCATGGAAATACAACAGACCCTGGAGAAACAAAACAATCTTGAGAAAGAAGAAAAAATCTGAAGATATCATGCACCCTGGTTTCAAAGTATATTGCAAAACTAGTCATAGATCAATAGAACAGAGTAGAAAACCTAGAAATAAACTCACTTTTTTGATTGTTTGCTTGTTTCTTTTTGATGATGCCAGGTCTTAGTTGTAGCACACAGAACTTTGACCTGCATTGCAGCATGGAGTATCTTTGATTGTGGCATGTAGAATCTTTTAGCTGTGGCATGTAGGATCTAGTTTCCAGACCAGGGATCAAACTCAGACTCCACACATTGCTAGTGCAGAGACTTAACCACTGATCCACCAAGGAAGCCACAATGAACTCACTCTTATATAAACATTAAGCTATAATGAGGGAGTCAAGAATATACAATGAGGTTTACGATAGCATCTTTTGGTAAATGATGTTGGAAAAACTGGAAAGCTACATGCTAAAGAATCAAAGTGACTACTTTCTCACGCTATACAAAAGTAAATTTACAATATATTAAAGAATTAAATTAAAAACCTGAACTACAAAATTCCCAGGAAAAAAAACACAGGCAGTATGCATTTTAACATCTCTTTAGCAGTATTTGTTTGAATCTGTATCCTCAGGCAAAGGAAGCAAAGGCACAAATAAACAACCTGCCAACATCAAACTGAAAAGTTTTTCCAGATCAAAGGAAAAAACAACAACAACAACAACAACTGCCAATGAAATAAAAAGGCAGCCTTCAAAGTGCGAGAAGATATTTGAAAATGATAAATCCAATATAGGATTAATATCCAAAATATACAAAATAATTATACAATTAAGCATCAAAACATAACCAGGTTAAAAAATGAGCAGAAGACCTGAATAGATATTTTTTCCAAAGCCATTCTGAATGGCCAACAGACATGAAAGCTGCTCATCATCCTTCATTATCATGTGAATACAAATCAAAATCTCAGTTAGATAACACATCAATCCTGTCAGTATGACTATCATCAGAAAGACAACAAATAACAAGTGTCAATGAAGATATGGAAAAGAGGAAAGCCTTGTGCACTGTTAGTAGAGATAGAAATTGATGCAGCCACTATGAAAAAATATTATGCAGTTTCCCCAAAAAAATTAAAAATAGAACTGCCATATGGTCTATCAATTCATTTCTGGAGATTTACCTGAAGAAAATGACAACACTAATTTGAAAATATATACACATTCTGATATTCATTTTCACATTATTTACAATAGCCAAGATATAGAATAAACCTAAGGGTCCATTGATAGACTAACAGATTTTAACAGCAAAAACTAAAGTCTAACCATTTGTGATAATGTGAGTAGATCTAGAGGGTCTTTTACTAAGTGAAGTAAATAAGACCGACAAAGATATATATGAAGTAATCTCAAGTATATGTTAAATAATTAAAAAAAAAAAAGTAAAAACAAGCAGATGAGAACAGGCTGGAAGGAGGATGAGGTACGAGAGGCCCAAGCTGAAAGAAATAAAGATTTGCAGTGCATCACCCTGACAGTAAAGAGCAAAGGAAAAGTGATGTCTGAGAACTGCAATGTGTTCTGCTTGAACAAAAGGGAGTTGGGTTGTGATAATGTAATTCTGAATTCCATGGAATGTTGTGGTTCAGAGAGGCAAGAGATAAAAGACAAAGAAACAATACAGTGCCAAAGCAAGCACTGAGCCTTTGGAGTGGGAGCACTGAATCCAAGACCCTTGATCACCAAAAACCTCCTAATAGGGCCAAGAACAGCTACTCCACATTCAAGGTCAGGAGGGGCGGCCGTGAGGAGATACCCTGTCCAAGGTAAGGAGCAGCGGCTGCACTTTGCTGGAGCAGCCGTTGAAGAGATACCCCACGTCCAAGGTAAGAGAAACCCAAGTAAGACGGTAGGCATTGTGAGAGGACATCAGAGGGCAGACACACTGAAACCATAATCACAGAAAACTACTCAATCTGATCACACAGACTACAGCCTTGTCTAACTCAATGAAACTAAGCCATGCCGTGTGGGGCCACCCAAGGCGGGTGGGTCATGGTGGAGAGGTCTGACAGAATGTGGTCCACTGGAGAAGGGAATGGCAAACCACTTCAGTATTCTTGCCTTGAGAACCCCATGAACAGTATGAAAAGGCAAAATGATAGGATACTGAAAGAGGAACTCCTCAGGTGGGTAGGTGCCCAATATGCTACTAGAGATCAGTGGAGAAATAACTCCAGAAAGAATGAAGGGATGGAGCCAAAGCAAAAACAATACCCAGCTGTGGATGTGACTGGTGATAGAAGCAAGGTCCGATACTGTAAAGAGCAGTATTGCATAGGAACCTGAAATGTTAGGTCCATGAATCAAGGCAAATTGGAAGTGGTCAAACAGGAGATGGCAAGAGTGAACATCGACATTCTAGGAATCAGCGAACTGAAATGGACTGGAACGGGTGAATTTAACTCAGATGACCATTATATCTACTACTGCGGGCAGGAATCCCTTAGAAGAAATGGAGTAGCCATCATGGTCAACAAAAGGGTCCGAAATGCAGTACTTGGATGCAATCTCAAAAGCGACAGAATGATCTCTGTTCGTTTCCAAGGCAAACCATTCAATATCACAGTAATCCAAGTCTACGCCCCAACCAGTAACACTGAAGAAGCCGAAATTGAACAGTTCTATGAAAACCTACAAAACCTTTTAGAACTAACACCCAGAAAATATGTCCTTTTCATTATAGGGCACTAAAATGCAAAAGTAGAAAGTCAAGAAACACCTGGAGTAACAGGCAAATTTGGCCTTGGAATATGGAAAGAAGCAGGGAAAAGGCTAACAGAGGTTTGCCAAGAAAACGCACTGGTCATAGCAAACACCTTCTTCCAACAACATGAGAGAAAAATCTACACTTGGACATCACCAGATGGCCAAAATCGAAATCATATTGATTATATTCTTTGCAGCCAAAGATAGAGAAGCTTTATACAGTAAGCAAAAACAAGACCGGGAGCTGACTGTGGATCAGATCAGAACTCCTTATTTCAAATTCAGAATTAAATTGAAGAAAGTAGGGAAAACCACTAGATCATTCAGGTATGACCTAAATCAAATCCCTTATGATTATACAGTGGAAGTGAGAAATAGATTTAAGGGCCTAGATCTGATAGATAGAGTGCCTGATGAACTATGAATGGAGGTTTGTGACATTGTACAGGAGACAGGGATCAAGACCATCCCCATGGAAAAGAAATGCAAAAGAGCAAAATGGCTGTCTGGGGAGGCCTTACAAATAGCTGTGAAAAGAAGAGAAGCAAAAAGCAAAGGAGAAAAGGAAAGATATAAGCATTTGAATGCAGAATTCCAAAGAATAGCAAGAAGAGATAAAAAAGCCTTCCTCAGCGATCAATGCAAAGAAATAGAGGAAAACAACAGAATTAGAAAGAATAGAGATCTCTTCAAGAAAATTAGACATACCAAGGGAACATTTCATGCAAAGATGGGCTCAATAAAGGACAGAAATGGTATGGACCTAACAGAAGCAGAAGATATTAAGAAGAGGTGGCAAGAATACACAGAAGAACTGTACAAAAGAGATCTTCATGACCAAGATAATCACGAGGGTGTGATCACTCACCTAGAGCCAGATATCCTGGAATGTAAAGTCAAGTGGGCCTTAGAAAGCATCACTATGAACAAAGCTAGTGAAGGTGACGGAATTCCAGTTGAGCTATTTCAAATCCTGAAAGACGATGCTGTGAAAGTGCTGCACTCAATATGCCAGCAAATTTGGAAAACTCAGCAGTGGCCACAGGACTGGAAAAGGGCAGTTTTCATTCCAATCCCAAAGAAAGGCAATGCCAAAGAATGCTCAAACTACCGCACAATGGCACTCATCTCACACGCTAGTAAAATAATGCTGAAAATTCTCCAAGCCAGGCTTAAGCAATACATGAACTGTGAACTTCCAGATGTTCAAGCTGGTTTTAGAAAAGGCAGAGGAACCAGAGATCAAATTGCCAACATCCGCTGGATCATAGAAAAAGCAAGAGAGTTCCAGAAAAACATCTGTTTCTGCTTTATTGACTATGCCAAAGCCTTTGACTGTGTGGATCACAATAAACTGTGAACAATTCTGACAGAGATGGGCATACCAGACCACCTGACCTGCCTCTTGAGAAACCTGTATGCAGGTCAGGAAGCAACAGTTAGAACTGGACATGGAACAACAGACTGGTTCCAAATAGGAAAAGGAGTACGTCAAGGCTGTATATTGTCACCCTGGTTATTTAACTTCTATGCAGAGTACATCATGAGAAATGCTGGGCTGAAAGAACCACAAGTTGGAGTCAAGATTGCCGGGAGAAATATCAATAACCTCAGATATGCAGATGACACCACCCTTATGGCAGAAAGTGAAGAGGAACTAAAAAGCCTCTTGATGAAAGTGAAAGAGGAAAGTGAAAAAGTTGGCTTCAACCTCAACATTCAGAAAATGAAGATCATGGCATCTGGTCGCATCACTTCATGGGAAATAGATGGGGAAACAGTGTCAGACTTTATTTTCTTGGGCTCCAAAATCACTGCAGATGGTGATTGCACCCATGAAATTAGAAGACGCTTACTCCTTGGAAGGAAAGTTATGACCAACCTAGATAGCACATTAAAAAGCAGAGACATTACTTTGCCAACAAAGGTCCGTCTAATCAAGGCTATGGTTTTTCCAGTGGTCATGTATGGATATGAGTTGGACTGTGAAGAAAGCTGAGTGCCGAAGAATTGATGCTTTTGAACTGTGGTGTTGGAGAAAACTCTTGAGAGTCTCTTTGACTGCAAGAAGATCCAACCAGTCCATTCTAAAGGAGATCGATCCTGGGTATTCTTTGAAAGGAATGATGCTAAAGCTGAAACTCCAGTACTTTGCCCACCTCATGCGAAGAGTTGACTAATTGGAAAAGACTGTGATTCTCGGAGGATTGTGGGCAGTAGGAAAAAGGGACAACAGGGGATGAGATGGCTGGATGGCATCACCGACTGGATGGACATGAGTTTGAGTGAACTCTGGGAGTTGGTGATGGGCAGGGAAGCCTGGCGTGCTGCAATTTATGGGGTTCCAAAGGGTCAGACACAACTGAGTGACTGAACTGAACTGAATTGAAATAACTACTTGCGATTTTGTGTTCTCATGGGAGAAGATGACCATACATCCTTCTACTCCCTCTGAGTGGATATACTAAATTTAACTGTGGTATATGATAGTTCTTAATTTTTATGGTTTCCCAACCCTTAATATTCACATTTTCACTGTTTTGCCGAGTGAATAAAATATTATGTGTCTATTCTTCTTTATTTAAGGGTTTTTTTGAATATGTAACATGACATACAGAATGTGTGCAAAATGAAAAGAACTTCTCATTAACTCATCACACAATATCCACCCATATAACAACCAAACAGCTAAAATATTATATACTGTCATCATCTCAGAAACATCCATCATGTCACTAGTAACTGCTTTATCTAGAACCTTAAGTTGTCCTTGCTTACCTTTTTTTTCTTAATAGTTTAAAACTAAGTGAACAACCATGCTAAGCATTTAGCTTAGTTTGATCATTGTTAATACTCATATAGATGGAATTGTAAAACAGATTATTCTACATATGGCCCTTTTCATTCAATATTACCTCTGTGAAATTCACCCATATCATTTCACATAGCTGTACAAATTGTAAATATTTGGTTCTTTACAATACCGCACTGTACCAATGATCACGTATTTTATTGCTATCAATGTTTGTAATTTATATGAGAATTTTTCCATGTATATAGATCAATTTTCTTTTTAATAGATCGGTCTAATTCATTCACATCGTTTTTTAAATTACTGCTGTATTTGAACTCATACCTGCTGTCCTGTTTTATGTTTTCTGTTTACTGTATTTCTCTTTGCCTTTATTCCCATCTTTCCTTCCTCATTCCCGCTCCTCTTTAATGCAATAATAGTCTTTTTCTCAGACAAGTTAGGGCATTATTTATTATATTTTTAAAAAATCTTTTGTTTGTTTTTAAATATTTTTATATGTTTGGGTCAGGATTGATAGCCTCCATTTTAAAATGAAAGTCTTAAAGTGATCTTTGAGACTTCAAATTTGATCATATCTGCACATGTATTTATGTAACAGAAATACATATATAAGCACACATGCACATCCTTCTTTCCGTTTACAAATCTTTAATGATTGTCTTGGTATGGAATGCTAGAACTAATGCTAGAACCACAGACTTTTTTTTTTTTTTTTAAATAACCCTTTGTTTCTTACACTTCTGGAGGCTCTAAGTCTACAATTGGAGTTCTAGCATGGTTGGTTTCTTGATAAGTACTTTCATCCTGATTTACTAATGATCTTTTTCCCCCCTGCTTTGTCCTCATGTCACAGAAAAATAGTTAGGTAGTTCTTTGGCTGCTTCTTGTAAAGGTAATAATCCCATTAATGAGTGCTCCACCCTCATGACTAAATTATCTCCCAAAGGCCTTACCTCTAGATACTCTCTTTGGAATCATCATTTCAATATAAATTTAGGAGTGAGGCACATTCAGCCCATTGCTTTGATTTTCCTTAGAGTTTAGAAGAGAAATTAATGTATCCTGCTAAACTGTACATGGGTTGTGTTTTTCATCCTATTAAACATCATCAGGCACTACTCTGTCCCCTTCTCTCTCTCTGCCATTAAGCAATTCTGTCTTTCATTTTATATTAAGTCAGTGCCTTTTCTTGTCTACAGTGCTCCTTTGAAAATGGTTGATGAGCTTAATTATGACTTGATTCATCTGATTTTCTAACTTAATTTTCTATTTTGCTTAGTTAACATCCATTCTTGCCTCAGAATTCATCACAAGTATTACTTCTTCAAGGATATATTCCTTGACACTCCCCTTCTCCATGAGTTACTATGAATGTAATTCTTTCCATGATCACTTTTGCCTTTGAGATCCCAGAGTCTTGCCAAGTAATGGATCTTTGAAGAAATTAAATTCGATTTGTTAAATGAATTTAGATATTTTATTTACAGTCCTCAAATGAATTTTAATGACTCAATTTTGGGAGTATTTCATAGATCTAGAGTTGATGATCATGAAGAAACCACAAAGGACTCAGTATATGAAATATATTCATAAGAGAGGATCATGAGCCCTTTGTCAAAGTCAGTTTACTTTTTTCTTTATCCATCCACAATTTTAACATGCTTATTTATCTAGTTTCTAAGTCTATAGCATTATATACTACACATATCAGTGGAATGATATATCATGCAAATAGTCACTCTCAAATCACCACATTAATAGTTCCAAAAATAAGAAATGATGAGTTACAAATTTCCAATGTTTTAGGCCTATAATATGGAGGACAAACCATATATATCATAGGAATGTTTCAGAAAGTTTTTCAGTGTAAGAAAAATATCTCTGCTCTCTTGGCCCTAGATGATTCCATGTTTTTCTCTTAAAGTTGTATTTTCCTCTTCTGAACTAATGTGCAAAGACCAGGCACAATAAATTAAGTGATAATGAAAGGTCAATATTCTCCCTGCTGGGGATCAGAAACCACAAGAGCAATAATTCTTTGTCCTGATCCCCAGACACTATAATATTACTAAATATCACTAGAAAAAGTGAAAATTAATAACACATATTTACTTTCGTAGCACATATGCACACTACCTAACTGGCTGTCTCATATCTTATATTGAGTTTGTTTTAAAAACAAACAAATCATTATTGTTGATCATAAAATAGTGTAAGAGTCTGTAAACCAAAGTGCAAGATCCAAGTATTTAAATAATATATATATTTTTTCCTTCAGAGGTATTGCTTTGAATAGATATCAATTTCAGTGTTGAAAATAGGAATATTATGTAGTGAGCCAACATAAATACACAAGAAATGTTCATTCTTAAAGAATTTGACTTCTGTAAATAAAGGAGACGAACTAGGTGCCTGGTTTGGAGAAATGCATCTATTTCACAAAATAATATGTGCTAATGATTTTTTTTCTCCTCCTTGTATATAGTCACCTGACTTTGGAGCTTATATGATAGAATTTCTAAAATATTTATAAAACCATTAATAAGATCATATCATAGCATCTTCATGTGATTTATTTTTTCAGAATTATTTGTTTATATCAGATCACTTAACCTTTGAGGATCAAAGTTTCTTCAGATACAAAATGTATTTAATATCTGTCTTATTAAAATGTGGTGTTGTGCTGAGTACTGATTCTGATAGTGTATGTGTCTGACTTTATAAGTTATCAAAAGTCCTTATTTAAAAATTACTGAATGTGCTTCAAGATGGTGGCATAGAAAGATGTGCATGTATCTCCTTCAGCAAAAGCACAAAAATCACAGCTAGCTGTTTAACAACCAGTGGCCAAAGGATGCTAGAACCCACAAAAGCAGATACTCAATGTCCAAAGACAAAGAAGCCACAACAAGATGGTAGGAGGGGTGAAATCACAATAGAATCAAACCTCATACCCACCAGGTGTGTGACCCACAAACTAGAAAAAAAATACTACCCAAGTAGCTCTCCTACTATTGTGAAGGTTCATAGTCCCACATCAGGCTTCTCAGCCCGGAAATCTGACAAAGAAAAAGGAAAACCCCAGGGAATCTGACCTTGAAGTTGAGTGGGGTTTGATTGCAGGACTTCCATAGGACTGGGGGAAACAGAGACTCCATTGTTAGAGAGCACAAGCAAAGCCTTGAGTGCACCATGACCCGGGGAGTGGGGGGAGCAGTGTCCCCACAGGAGACTGAACCGACCCTACCTGCTAGTGTTGGAGGGTCTCCAGTGGAGGCGTGGGTCAGCAGTGGCTCACCACAAGGACAGGGGCCCTTGCAGCAGCACTCCTGGAAGTTGCCCCTTGGTGTAAGTCCTCTTGGATGTTACCATTAAACATACCATAGAGCCTGTAGACCCCAGAGCTGGGTCACCTCAGGCCAAACAACTAACAGGGAGAGAGCACAACCCAAATCATCAATCCATAATTGGATTAAAGCTTTACTGACACAGCCCTGACCACCAGAGCAAGACATAGTTTTTCAAATTATCAGACTGCCCCACCAGGAAGCTTGCATAAGTCTCTTAGCCTCATCCACCAGAAGGCATTCAGAAGCCAGGATAATGACAACTCCATAGCAGCTAGAATGAAAACCACATTACAGAAAGTTAATCACGATGAAAAAGCAAAACATTTTGTTCCAGATGAAGAGACAAGGTAAAACCACAGAAAAACAACTAAATGAAATGGAGATAGGGAATCTTCCAGGAAAAAAAAGAAAAAGAAAAAAATTAGACAAATGATAGTGAACATGATCCAGGATCTCAGAAAAACAGAGAACATGCAAAAAATGTTTACTAAGACTTAGAAGAACTAAAGAACAAACAGAGAAATGGATAGTACACTAAAAGGAATTGATACCAGAGTAACTGAGGCAGAACAAATAAGTGAGCTGAGGACAGAAAGATGGAAAACACTGGTACAGAAGAGAATATAGAAAAAAAAGAAAGGAAGAAAATGAAGACAGCTTAAGAGACCTCTGGGACAACATGAAATGCATCAATATTCACATTACAGGGATTCTAGAAGGAGAAGAGAGAAAGAACCCAAGAAAATATTTTAAGACACAGTAGATGAAAATTTCCCTAGCATGTGAAAGGAAATAGTCAAGCAAGTCCTGGAAGTGCAGAGAGTCACAGGCAAGATAAACCCAAGGAGTAACACACAGAAACACATAGTAATCAAACTGACCAAAAAAAAAAAAAAAGGTAAAATATTAAAAGCAACAAGAAAAAAATGACAAATGGAATACAAGGGAACACCTATAAGATTGTCAGCTGATTTTTCAACAAACTCAATAAGCCAGAAGGGAACGGCATGATATATTTAAAGTGATGAAAGGGGGGAACATACAACCTAGAATACTTGATCCAACAAGACTCTTGTTAAGATCTGAAAAAGTGAAAGTGAAAGTGAAGTCGCTCAATCATGTCCGACTCTTTGTGACCCCATGGACTGTAGCCTACCAGGCTCCTCCGTCCATGGGATTCTCCAGGCAAGAATACTGGAGTGGGTTGCCATTTCCTGCTCCAGGGGATCTTCCCGATCCAGGGATGGAACCCGGGTCTCCCGCATTTCAGGCAGTCACTTTAATCTTTCAGCCACCATCTGAAGGAGAAATAAAAGCTTTCCAAACAAACAAGAGTTAAGAGAATTCAACAGCACCAAACAGCTGGCCCACAGTTCAAAAGTATTAATTCTTCATTTGAGTGCTGAAGAATTAATACTTTTGAACTGTGATGTTGGAGAAAACTTTTGAGAGTCCCTTGAACTGCAAGGAAATCCAACCAGTCAATCCTAAAGGAAATCAATCCTGAATATTCATTGGAAGTACTGATGCTGAAGCTGAAACACCAGTAACTATAGCCACATGATGCAAAGAACTGACTCAGTGGAAAAAACCGTGATGCTGGGAGAGATTGAAGGCAAGAGGAGAAGGGGATGACAGAAGATGAGATAGTTGGATGGTATCTTTGACTCAGTTCAGTTCAGTCTCTCAGTCGTGTCCAACTCTTTGCGACCCCATGAATGCACGCCAGGCCTCCCTGTCCATCACAAACTCCCAGAGTTCACTCAAACTCACGTCCATCGAGTTGGTAACGCCATCCAGCCATCTCATCCTCTGTCGTCCCCTTTTCCTCCTGCCCCCAATCCTTCCCAGTATCAGAGTCTTTTCCAATGAGTCAACTCTTCGCATGAGGTGGCCAAAGTACTGGAGTTTCAGCTTTAGCATCATTTCTTCCAAAGAACACCCAGGACTGATCTCCTTTATAATGGACTGGTTGGATCTCCTTGCAGTCCAAGGGACTCTCAAGAGTCTTCTGCAACATCACAGTTCAAAAGCATCAATTCTTCAGCACTCAGCTTTCTTCACAGTCCAACTCTCACATCCATACATGACCACTGGAAAAACCATAGCCTTGACTAGACAGACCCTTGTGAATTTGAGCAAGCTCCAGAATTTGGTGATGGACAGGGAAGCCTGGCATGCTGCAGTCCATGTGGTCGCAAAGAGTTGGATATGACTGAGCAACTGAACTAAACTAATATGCACTTACCGCATAACTCTACTTAATTCCTGAAAGGGAAAATGAAAATGTTAGTTATTCAGTCACGTCCAACTCTGTGATCCCATGGAATACAGCTGGGCCAGGTTCCTCTGTCCATGGAATTTTCCAGACAAGAATACACGACTGGGTAGCCATTCCCTTCTCCAAGGGTCCAGGGATCAAAAACCGGTCTCCTGCATTGCAGGCAGGTTCTTTACTGTCTTAGCCACTCCCCAAATTCCATGTAATTGTTTTCCATTGTTAAGTTCATATTGTGGCCAATACCGCATGCGATTTTCAGTTCAGTTCATTTCAGTCCCTCAGTCGTGTCTGACTCTTTCTGACACCATGGACTGCAGCACACCACCTTCACTGTCCATCTCCAAGTCTTGGAGCCTCCTCCAACTCATGTCCATCGAGTTGGTGATGCCCTCCAACCTTGGCTTGTGATTTGAATCATCTTTTTTGTTTGGTTATCGATTGTGAAAACTGATAAACATCAATTACTATTGTCATTATTTAATTATTATTCACTTAATTACATGAGTCAAGAGTCTCCAGATGTCCAAGCTGAGTTTAGAAAAGACAGAGGAACCAGAGATCAAATTGCCAACATTCATTAGGTCTTAGAGAAAGAAGGAAATTCTAGAAAAACATTTACCTCTGTTTGGTCAACTAATCTCAGGTCTTAGACTGTGTGGATCATAACAAACTGTGAAGAGCTCTTAAAGATTTGGGATAATTTTACCTGTCTCCTGAGAAACCTGTATGCAGATCAAGAAGCAACAGTTAGAACCCTGTATGAAGTAATGGATTGTTTCAGGATTGAGAAAGGAGTAGGACCAGGTCATCTGTTTTCATTCTGTTTATTTAGCCTATATGCTGAGTACACCATGTGAAATACTGAGCTGGAAGAGTTACAAGCTGGATTCAAGATAGGTGGGAGGAACATCAACAACCTCAGATATGCAGATGATACCACTCTAATGGCAGAAAGTGAAGAGCAACTAAAGAACCTCTTGATGAAGCTGAAGGAAGAAAGTGAAAAAGCCAGCTTAAAACTAAATATTAAAAAAAAATAAGTTCACGGCCTTCAGTCCCATTACTTCACAGCAAATCAAAGGGGAAGACATGGAAGTAGTGATAGATTTCCTCTTCTTGGGCTTTAAAATTTCTGCAGATGATGACTGAAGCCATGAAATCAGATGATTGCTTCTTGGCAGGAAGGCTATGACAAACAGATATCACTCTTCTGACAAAGGTCTGTATAGTCTAGGCTATGGTTTTCCCAGTGGTCACATACAGTTGAGAGAGCTGGACTATAAAGGCAGACTGTCAAAGATTTGATGCCTTTGAACTGTGGTACTGGAGAAGACCCCTGAGAGTCTCTTGGAGAGCAAGGCGGTCAAACCAGTTAATCTTACAGGAAATCAACCATGAATACGCATTGGAAGAACTGATGCTAAAGCTGACTCTCCAGTCTTTTGGTCACCTGATGCAAACAGTTGAATCATTGGAAAAGTCCCTGATCATGGGAAAGACTGAGGACAAAAGGAGAAGAGGGCATTAGAGGATGAGTTGGCTGGATGGCATCACTGATACAATAGACATGAACCTGGGCAAAATTCAGGAGATGGTGAGGGACAGAGAGGCCTGGCGTTACAGTCCATGGGGTCACAAAGAGTCAGACATGATTGTGTGACTGAACAACATTCGCTTAATATTATATTGTATCATGATTGGTCAACAGAAAATAATAGAATTCTAGATCATTAAAACTAACATTTAATAGAAAAAGCTATCATCATTTTTTAAATTCCAGATGCATATCAGAATTATCTTAGAAATTTTTGAAACATAGAAATGCCCAGGTATTGCTTTTTACCTCCAAAGCTCCAGATGTGTTTCTAATGAGCTGTTGTATTTAAAAACAACTGAACTATATGATGATCTGTCACTTATCTAGTTTGTTTCACTTTTTTCTATTTTATATGCAGTGTTCTAATTTCATTTAGTTTATGTTTTTCAGTTTCTCTGTCTCTTCTTTTATATTTATTTTTTGGTGTTCTTTCTCAAGACTTTATCAAGCATAGTAGAAAAGCTTTTGAATGTATACATGTGTACATTTATATTATATATGATATAATTTATATATTTTAGAAATCTTATAAATTTTTTGCCTAGGTAAGAAATTTGACATTTGGTTCCACTTGTTTTATCTAGTATGAATAGAAGGCTAGATTTCCTATTTAAAAAATAAATATATAGCAAGCAACAAAGGTTTGCTGTATAGCACAGGCAACTTTAGTCAATATCTTGTAACAACCTATAATGGAAAATAATATAAAAAATAATGTATGTATATATGTATAACTGAATCACCTTGCTGTGCACATGAAACATATGTCAAGTATATTTCAATAATATAAATATTAAAAAAAATAAAACACCTGTTGAGAAACTCATTTTTTATACTATTGATGTTGTCAGTCACCAAATCATGTCTACCTCTTCACGACCCTATGGACTGCAGCATGCCAGGTTTCCCTGTCCTTCACCATCTTCCAGAGTTTGCCCAAGTTCATGTCTATTGAGTCAGTAATGCCATCCAACCATCTCATCCTCTGCTGCCATCTTCTTCTGCCTTCAATCTTTCCCAGTATCAGGGTCTTTTCCAATGAGTCGGTTGTTTGCATCAGGTGGCCAAAGTATTGGAGCTTCAGTCCTTCCAAAAAGTATGATTTCCTTTAAGATTGACTGGTTTGATCTCCTGGATTTCCAAGTGACTCTCAAGAATCTGGAGTGACTCTCAAGAGTCTTCTCCAGCACCACAGTTCAAAAGCATCAATTCTTGCATGTTCTGCCTTTTTTATGGTCCAGCTCTCACATTCCTACATGACTACTAGAAAGACCATAGCCTTAACTGTATGAACTTTTGTCAGCAAAGTGATATGTCTTTGCTTTTTAACACAGTCTAGTCTTGTCATAGCAGTCCTTTTCTAATTTCCTGGCTGCAGTCACCATCCTCAATGATTTTGGAGCCAAGGAAGAGGAAATATGTCACTACTTCCACATTTTCCCCTTCTATTAGCCATGAAGTGATGGGACCAAATGCCATGATCTTAGTTTTTGGTTTTTTTCCTTAATATTGAGTTTTAAGCTGTTTTTTTTTTTTTTTCACTCTCCTCCTCCACCCTCATCAAGAGGCTTTATAATTTCTCTTTGCTTTCTGCCATTAGAGTGGTATCATATGCATATCTGAGGTTGTTTATATTTCTCCCAGCAATCTTGAGTCAAGCTTGTAGCTTATTCAGTCAGGCATTTCTCATGATGTGCTCTGCATAGAAGCTAAATAAATAGGGTGGCAATATGCAGCCTTGATGTACGCCTTTCTCAATCCTGAACCAGTCAGCTGTTCCATACAGGATTCTAACTGTTGCTTCTTGACCTCTTGACCTGCAGACATGTTTCTCAGGAGATGGGCAAAATGGTCTGATATTCCCATCTCTTTAAGAGATTTCTACAGTTTGTTAAGATCCATACTCAAAGGCTTTAGCATAGTCAATGAAACAGTAGATATTTTTCTATAATTTCCTTGCTTTCTCTATGATGGATAATGTTGGCAATTTGATTTCTGGTCCCTCTGCCTTTTCTAAACCCAGCTTGAACATCTGGAAGTTCTTGGTTCATGTAATGCTGAAACCTAGCTTGGAGGATTTTGAGCACAATCTTACTAGCATTGGAGATGAATGCAATTGTCTGGTGGTTTGAACATTCTTTATTACTGCCCTTCCTGGAAATTGGGACTAGGATTGACCTTTTCCAGTCCTGTGGCCACTGCTGGGCTTTCCAAATTTGCTGACATACTGAGTACAGTGCTTTAATAGCATCATCATTTAGGATTTTAAATAGCTCTGCTGGAATTCCATCACCTGCACTAGTTTTATTGGCAGGAGTGCTTTCTAAGGCCCCCCTGACTTCACACTCCAGAATGTCTGGCTTTGAGTGAGAGACTACACCATTGTGGTTACCCAGGTTATTAACATCTTTTCTGTACAATTTCTCTGTGTTTTATTTCCATCTCTTCTTGATCTCTTCTGCTTCTACTTGGTCTTTACTGTTTCTGTCCTTTATTGTGTCCATCTTTGGATGAAATGCTACATTTGTATCTCTAATTTTCTTGAAGAGATCACTAGTGTTTCCCATTCTATTGTTTTTCTCTATTTCTTTGCATTGTTCATTGAAGAAGGCCTTTTTGCATCTCCTTGCTATTCTCTGGAACTCTGCATTTGATTGAGTGTACCTTTTCCTTTCTCCTTTTCTTCTTGCTTCTCATCTTCCATCAGCTATTTGTAAAGCCTTTTCAGAAAACCTCTTTGCATTCTTGTGTATCTTTTCCATTGGGACGATTTGTTCACTGCCTCCTGTACAATATTATGGACCTCTGTCCATAGTTCTTCAGGCACTCTTTTTACTTGATATAATCCTTTGAATCTATTCATCACTTCCACTGTATATTCATGAGGAATTTGATTTAAGTTGTATCTGACTGACCTACTGGTTTTCCCAGCTTTCTTTAGCTTAAGCCTGAATTTTGCTATGAGGAACTAATGACCTGAGCCACAATCAGCTGCAGGTCTTGCTTTTGCTTACTGTATACCATTTCTCTATCTTTGGCTACAAAGAATGTAATCAATCTGATTTACTACTGACCATTTGGTGAGGTCCATGTTTAAAGTCATCTCCTATGCTGTTGAAAAAGTGTGTTTGCTGTGACCAGTGTGTTTTCTTGGCAGAATTTTGTTAGTCTTTGTCCTGCGTCATTTTATAATCCAAGGCCAAACTTGCCTCAAACTCCAAGTATCTCTTGACTTTCTACTTTTGCATTCCAATCCCCTATAATGAATAGAACATCTGTGTGTGTGTGTGTGTGTGTGTGTGTGTGTGTGTGTGTGTGGTAGTGTGCTAGGTCTAGGATGTCTTCTAGGTCTTCATAAAACTGATCAACTTTAGCTCATTCAGCATTGGTGGTTGGGGCATAGATTTGGATTACTGTGATGCTGAATGGTTTGCCTTGGAAATGAATCAAGATCATTCTATCATTTTTAAGGTTGCACTCAAGTACTGCATTTCAGGCTTACTTGATAGCTCAGTTGGTAAAGAATCCACCTGCAATGCAGGAGACCCTGGTTCCATTCTTGGTTCAGGAAGATCCCCTGGAGAAGGAAAAGGCTAGCCATTCCAGTATTCTTGGTCTTCCCTTGTGACTCAGCTACTAAAATATTCACCTGCAATGCAGGAGACCTGGGTTCAATTATTGGGTTGGGAAGATTCCCTGGAGAAGGGAAAGGCTAGCCACTCCAGTATTCTGGCCTGGAGAATTCCATGGACTGCACAGTCCATTGGGTCGCAAAAGCTGGACACATCTGAGCAACTTTCACTTATGGACCTAACATTCCAGGCTCCTAAGCAATACTGTTCTTTACAGCATGGGATTTTACTTTTGTCATGAGACACATCCACAATGGAGTGTCATTTCTGCTTTGGCCCAGTTCCTTCAATATTTTCTGGAGCTATTAGCAGCTGTCCACTCTTCTCCAGTAGCATATTGAACACCTTGCAACCTGAGGGACTAATCTTTCTGTGTCATATGATTTTGCCTTTTTGTACAGTTCATGGGTTTCTCACAGCTAGTATACTGGAGTGGTTTGCCATTCCCTCCTCCAGTGGATCACGTTAGGTCACAACACTCCACTATGACCCATCCATGTTGGATGGCCCTACACAGCGTGGCTCATAGCTTCACTGAGCCATACCAGCCCCTTCACCATGACAATGCAGTGATCCATGAAGGGGATAATAATATTAGGTAAATGTATAATAAATTTTATGTATATATAAACTGATACATAATACATATATTTATCTACATATCCTTGGGGAATAGTGTACATAAAAAAAAGTAAAACCAACAAAATGAATGCGGATAATACTCAAGTCAAGAGTGGAAAGAATAAAGATAGTATCATTTGTATTTCCATGAATTTAAATGAAATTTGAAAATGTCTTATTTTTCTTTACATCCTCAGAGATATAATATATCAGTCTCCCAGTGTAAGCACTCTCTACCTTATTTTAAATAAGACTGCTGTTTTGTACATAAATTTAAATTTAGAATGTAGCTCTGAAGAGGTCACATATAAATATTACTTTTCCCACTTGAAAAACACGATGAATTTGATTTATAGAAGTAAAGAAAAAAAAAGTATCTGAAGGCAATGATATTTTTATATTGCTTAGCAATTCAGTAAATTTTAAGCAAATAGCCTTGAAATTTACACAATAATGCTAAATTCATACTAATTCATGTTTCTTGGTTACATCATATAAAGAAGAGAAATGAGATGAGCACTGAAGAACCTTAAATTTTAACAATTGTGTACTTCAGTTGAACTTTTCTTAAGTCTGTCCTAAAATATGGACTGAGTTGAGCACTGAAATAGGAAAAATAGACACTATTTATTGGGATGACTTCAGTTCACTTCAGTCACGCAGTCGTGTTTGACTCTTGCGACCCCATGAATTGCAGCACACCAGGCCTCCCTGTCCATCACCAACTACTGGAGTTTACCCAAACTCATGTCCATCAAGTCGGTGATGCCATCCAGCCATCTCATCCTCTACCATCCCCTTCTCTTCCTGCCCCCAATCCCTACTATCATCAGGGTCTTTTCCAATGAGTCAACTCTTCGCATGAGGTGGCCAAAGTACTGGAGTTTCAGCTTCAGCATCAGTCCTTCCAATCAACACCCAGGACTGATCTCCTTTAGAATGGATTGGTTGGATCTCCTTGCAGTCCAAGGGACTCTCAAGAGTCTTCTCCAACACCACAGTTCAAAAGCATCAATTATTCGGTGCTCAGCTTTCTTCACAGTCCAACTCTCACATCCATACATGACCACTGGAAAAACCATAGCCTTGACTAGATGGACCTTTGTTGCCAAAGTAATGTCTCTGCTTTTCAGGATGCTATCTAGGTTGGTCATAACTTTCCTTCCAAGGAGTAAGCGTCTTTTAATTTCATGGCTGCAGTCACCATCTGCAGTGATTTTGGAGCCCCCCAAAATAAAGTCTGACACTGTTTACACTGTTTCCCCATCTATTTGCCATGAAGTGATGGGACCAGACGCCATGATCTTAGTTTTCTGAATGTTGAGCTTTAAGCCAACTTTTTCACTCTCCTCTTTCACTTTCATCAAGAGGCTTTTGAGTTCCTCTTCACTTTCTGCCATAAAGGTGGTGTTATCTGCATATCTGAGGTTATTGATATTTTTCCCAGCAATCTTGATTCCAGTGTATACTTCATCCAGCCCAGCGTTTCTCATGATGTACTCTGCATATAAGCTAAATAATCAAGGTGACAATATACAGCCTTTATAAAGGAGACAATATACTCCTTTTCCTATTTGGAACCAGTCTGTTGTTCCATGTCCAGTTCTAACTGTTGCTTCCTGACCTGCATATAGGTTTCTCAAGAGGCAGGTCAGGTGGTTTGGTATTCCCATCTCTTTCAGAATTCTCCCCAGTTTATTGTGATCCACACAGTCAAAGGCTTTGACATAGTCAATAAAGCAGAAATAGATGACTTTCTGGAACTCTCTTGCTTTTTTCATGATCCAGTGGATGTTGGCAATTTGATCTCTGGTTCCTCTGCCTTTTCTAAAAGCAGCTTGAACATCTGGAAGTTCATGGTTCATGTATTGCTGAAGCCTGGCTTGGAGAGTTTTAAGCATTACTTTACTAGCATGTGCTGCTGCTGCTGCTGCTAAGTCGCATCAGTCGTGTCCAACTTTGTGCAACCCCACAGACAGCAGCCCATCAGGCTCCCCCATCCCTGCGATTCTCCAGGCAAGAACACTGGAGTGGGTTGCCATTTCTTTCTCCAGTGCATGTAAGTGAAAAGTGAAAGTGAAGTCGCTCAGTTGTGTCCAACCCTCAGCGACCCCATGGACTGCAGCCATCCAGGCTCCTCCGCCCATGGGGTTTTCCAGGCAAGAGTACTGGAGTGGGGTGCCATTGCCTTCTCTGACTAGCATGTGAGATGAGTACAATTGTGCAGTAGTTTGAACATTCTTTGGCACTGCGTTTCTTTGGGACTGGAATGAAAACTGACCTTTTCCAGTCCTGTGGCCACTGCTGAGTTTTCCAAATTTGCTGGCATATTGAGTGCAGCACTTTCACAGCATCATCCTTCAGGATTTGAAATAGCTCAACTGGAATTCCATCACCTCCACTAGCTTTGTTCATAGTGATGCTTTCTAAGGCCCACTTGACTTCACATTCCAGGATATCTGGCTCTAGGTGAGTGATCACACCATCATGATGATCTTGGTCATGAAGATCTTTTTTGTACAGTTCTTCTGTGTATTCTTGCCACTTCTTCTTAATATCTTCTGCTTCTGTTAGGTCCATACCATTTCTGTCCTTTATTGAGCCCGTCTTTGCATGAAATAGTCCCTTGGTGTCTCTAATTTTCTTGAAGAGATCTCTAGTCTTTCTAATTCTGTTGTTTTCCTCTATTTCTTTTCATTTTCACTGAGTAAGGCTTTCTTATCTCTTCTTGCTATTCTTTGGAACTCTGCATTCAGATGTTTATATCTTTCCTTTTCTCCTTTGCTTTTAACTTCTCTTCTTTCCACAGCTATTTGTAAGGCCTCCTCAGACAGCCATTTTACTTTTTTGCATTTCTTTTCCATGGGGATGATCTTGATCCCTGTTTCCTGTACAGTGTCATGAATCTCTGTCCATAGTTCATTAGGCACTGTCTATTAGATCTAGTCATTTCCCTTAAATCTATTTCTCACTTGCACTGTGTAGTCATAAGGGATTTGATTTAGGTCATACTGGGCTGGAAGAAGCACAAGCTGGAATCAAGATTGCCAGGAGAAATATCAATAACCTCAGATATTTAGATGACACCACCTTTATGGCAGAAAGTGAAGAGGAACTTGAAAGCCTCTTGATGAAAGTGAAAGAGGAAAGTGAAAAAGTTGGTTTAAAGTGCAACATGCAGAAATCAAAGATCATGGCATCTGTTCCCATCACTTCATGGGAAATAGATGGGGAAACAGTGTTGGACTTTATTTTTCTGGGCTCCAAAATCACTGCGGATGGTGATTGCAACCATGAAATTAAAAGACGCTTAGTCCTTGGAAGAAAAGTTATGACCAACCTAGATAGCATATTGAAAAGCAGAGACATTACTTTGCCAACAAAGGTCCATCTAGTCAAGGCTATGGTTTTTCCTGTGGTCATGCATGGATGTGAGAGTTGGACTGTGAAGAAAGCTGAGCGCCAAAGAATTGATGCTTTTGAACTGTGGTGTTGGAGAAGACTCTTGAGAGTCCCTTGGACTGAAGGAGATCCAACCAGTCCATTCTAAAGGAGATCAGCCCTGGGATTTCTTTGGAAGGAATGATGCTGACGCTGAAACTCCAGTACTTTGGCCACCTCATGCGAAGAGTTGACTCATTGGAAAAGACTCTGATGCTGGGAGGGACTAGGGGCAGGAGGAGAAGGGGATGACAGAGGATGAGATGGCTGGATGGCATCACTGACTCGATGGACATGAGTCTGAGTGAACTCCGGGAGTTTGTGATGGACAGGGAGCCCTCGTGTACTGCTATTCATGGCGTCACAAAGAGTCTGACACGACTGAGTGACTGAACTGAACTGAAGTGAATGGTCTAGTGGTTTTCCCTACTGTTTTCAATTTAAGTCTGAATTTGGCAATAAGGAGTTCATGATTGAAGCCACAGTCAGCTCACAGTCTTGTTTTTGCTGACTGTATAGAGCTTCTCCATCTTTGGCTGCAAAGAATATTATCAATCTGATTTCAGTGTGGACCATCTAGTGATGTCCATGTGTAGAGTCTTCTCTTGTGTTGTGGGAAGAGTGTGTTTGCTATGACCAGTGCGTTCTCTTGGCAGAATTCTATTAGCCTTTGCCCTGCTTCATTCTGTATTCCAGGGCCAAATTTTCCTGTTATTTCAAGTGTTTCTTGACTTCCTACTTTTGCATTGCAGTCCCCTATAATGAAAAGGGCATCTTTTTGGGGTGTTACTTCTAAAAGGTCTTGTAGGTTTTCGTAGAACCATTCAATTTCAGCATTACTGGTGATTTAGATATACTATAAAGCTCTTCTGACTCTAAATATCTGACCATCTATAGCTTATACAATTTTTGATTTAATATGAAAATATTGATGCCATTTATTGAAAAGGAAAAGCTTGTTCTAAAGGTTTTGAAACTTTAACATTAATGGAATACTATAAAGATATTATATTTATAATAATTGTTATAGAATTTCAAAAAGTAAAAATTATTCCTTTAAATTAGAGAAGTCTCAAAAAGCACTAGGAATACATAAAACTTAAGCTGAGTCTGAAGTAATTTTAGGGTTAGCAGAAGGAAATAAATGGTTATGGGAGTGAATGAGGAATGTATATTTAAAACTCTCAAATTCATATCAGTGAACTTTAAACTTCTTCAAGTAAGCCTGTGGTAGTTTAGTCTCTAAATCGTGTCAGACTCCTCCAATCCCATGGACTGTAGCCCACCAAGTTCCTCTGTCCATGGGATTCTCCAGTCAAAAATACTAAAGTGGCTTGCCATTTCCTTCTTCAGGGGATCTTCCCTACCCAGGGGTTGAACCTGGGTCTCCTGCATTATACACAGATTCTTTACCACTGAGCCACCTCAGAAGCCCCCTAGTTGGCCTAGGGATAGCTTAATTTCTGGATAAAAGCTCCTATATCCCCGATTTAAATTTATCTGTTATTCTTTTCTACCTAAATATTCTTTAATCTAGTTTGTTTGAGATAAAATAAGATGTAGGGAAAGATGATGCAATCTATGCTAGAGATTACAGTTTTCCTGTTCCCCTGCTTCTTCTCTTATAGTCTTATATCCAGCAACCCGAGGGACTAATATGTCCTTTGCTATGTATTACCCTTAGAGTAACATCTCTACCTGGCAACTTTGGTTGCATTATGAATTTCTACCTATTTCTCTAATCTCATGCTGTATCCTGTCCCACTCTACCTCTTGCCCATTATTCTCTAGTCAGTACCAATTTTATGCTATGCCTTCAACACAACCAAGCTTGATTCTGATTCTGCAAGTTTTACTGAACAATTGCTTCATCTACCCAAACACTCATCTACCTATTTATACTGGCTGAGTCCTTTTTGTCATTTAATTATCATCTTAAATATCTTCTCTTTAGGATCTATGCCTCTGCCATAACACCTTTATAATTTTTCCTGTATAACACATCAGTATCTTCTATTTTATTGGACATATATTTATTGTTTCATTGTCTATCACAGAAATAGGAACCTTGTTTCTTTATCTAAGTGCTATGTCCTCAGCACTTAGAATTGTAACTTGGGAACAACTATTGTTCCCCCATCTTTCTCACCAAATTATGCAAAGTTGAGCATGTGGAATATCTCCAACCACAGCACAATTATCTCTACATTTTTTTTTTTTTTCCTATTTTATCCCTACAAACTTAATCATGGCCTAGAACTCTGGTTCATGTGCATGTGGGTGCATTTTCAAATAAAAGATCTAAAATTTTTCAACTAAACTGGTAATATATCCGCAAATAGTACAGAACCAAGATGCCTGTGAAATGAACATATCCCCTGCCATATTAATAAATAAAAAATGTCACAACCATCAGCAATTTCTGGTTACCACATGTGAATGAGGCCTCTCAAAACTGAGATTCAGTGGATGCTGCGACCCCCTGCCCCCATGACGATTGCTGAGGAGCTGGGGGAATGCTAGAAGCTAGGTGAACAAGGAAAAAGGATTTGCCCTAGATAGCTGAGGTGCGTATGAAAGGAATGAATCCAGTGAGTCCATTGGCTTGCATTTTCCCATACTTAGACTGCTAAATTCCTTAACTCAATACCTGATCTTTGGTGTTCAAACTGTCTGCTCCCTTTGTTGCAAATTTATATATAGCCTGACTTTCCCTCCTGCCTTCTTGGAGCAGTTTTCTCAGAGCTACTGAGATGCTGTCTCCCTGTCTTCAAGTCCTAAGCTTTCCCACCTGATAAAAATAAATCTCTACTTTCAGGTTATGACTATATTTTTTAGTCAATATGCCCAAAGTCTGCTCTTCCTATGTAAAACAGAAATACACTGAGACGTTCATTGAAAATGTAATGATTTAAAAACTATTTTATTTGATTTTCAAGAGGTTGTAAATGTTATTAAAAACTCCAAACATGAGCAAAATTGCTTCAGAGGAAAGGCGATAAATTTTCCTTATGGATTATGCATGATATGAAAAAAAAATTGTCAAACTGAAATGATGTAAGAGGTGGAAACACAGAATTTAACTTTCAATTTTGATTGAATGTTCAAGGAGTAAGAATCTGCCAGAGTTCAATTGAGTTGTAAAAGTGAGAAAGAAGAATAATATATGATGGTGAGAAAATAATAGCAAAACTCTTCAATTTCTACATTATAAAGTCACTTTTGCATTAATTGTCTTTTGTTATAAGACTGAAGCCTAGTTTATGCTTGACAGTAATAGCTCATTATGAGAATTTCCTACAAACGTGCAGTGCTTTATTCAGAGACTAGCGATGAAGGTTGTGGAGTAAAAGATTGGAGTGTGATAAATAGTGAATAGTTGAAAGATTTGGTTTATGCAGTAAGGGGACATGTTTGCTGATACACATTTTGACAATTAATTATGCTCACCAATGAAAAATAATTTCTTAACTGCAGTGGATGTGACTGCTTTCTGGAACAGATAAGTGACCATGTTTTACAGTGAGTTGCAATTTGCCGTGTTCCAATTAAAGCATGGCATTGACACATCCCAGACCCCAGCATGAAATTTGCATTTTGGCAAAAGCTGGGAATATTAATTCAGTTTGTTGATGGGAATAAGGCAAATACGACAGGGTGAAAAAAACTGGACACTTTCCAGGATGCTCATTACTCACGTGACTAATCTGAAAATAAATGCATCATGAAAATTAGATGTGAAAGTGACTTCTTGGTTTGGAGAGATACCAGCATGTGAAATTGTGTGCATTCTTAACACTACATCACGCTGGGGTCTGGGATGTGTCAATGCTATGCTTTAATTGGAACATAGCAATGGATGGACATGACTTAGCAACTGAATAACACCAGCAATGGGTGGAATATATTTTAGAAATAATATAGGTTTCCATAAGATTTAGTCTTGTTAAAAGGGCATCCAATGATGCAGAAATGCATATCTGAAATTGTCTTTAATGATTGTATGGAAATATTCAGGCTATTTAAGAAGAAGAACTGGGATACATTGTGAAATATTCCAGCTGCCTGATTTCTTTAAATTCCACCAGAGGCCAACTTTCTGTTGCCTGACACTTCTCTTTTTCTACTCCATTTGAATTTAATGTGAAAATATTTTTTTCATAAAAATAAATTAAAAACATTTTAACAGCTTCAGGAAGTCTGCTTCTCCCTAGCCCTTCAAAAATAGCATGAGAGACCATTATAAAAACTCATTAAGTAGAATTGCCATTTGGACCATTTTGTCTTAAATGACCCATCCATTCAATCAGGAAGATCAACTTACTGAAAAATATAGCTGATATCTACTTGCATTTATTGTGTCTTCTTTGAAAGAAGTGACAATATTACATTAAAAATATTAAATATGTATGATTGGATAGTATATCTTCAACCAAAAATCATTGCTAGTTAGACATGGAATGTCTTAGATGATGTTTTGACAAATTTGAAATTATTTACATTTGTATTGCTTGATTGGTGTCTAATTCATCTTTGGAACAAACATTAAATATTTTAAAATTTTATCTTTTGAAGATCATTGGGAATATTGAGAGTTTGACACATTTCCTGTTGATAATGCTTTATATTGCTTCTTTTTATATTTCAACTTTATTTTTAATCTGATGCCCACATAACTTGAACACAACAGAGAATCCATGTATTTTTCTAACCAACTAGGAAATTGAACTTCACAGAGACTACATTCTTCAAGTTTATGCAACCAAAAAATAAGATTTTATGAACTCTTCTTTTTTTGTGTGTACTTGTTGTAACTAAAAATATATTGATGCAATTTGTTAAAAAGAATAAATTATTTATCAAGATGATTTTTTAAAGACATTTTATTCTAGGATAGAAAGAAATTTATAACAAACTATCCAAACTTCATTTCTCATAGCTCATGAAAATAAAAGATATGTTCAGAAGTTTAATACTGAGTGGTATAATAAGGTTTAGTTCATAATGAAACAAATGGAATTATCAACTTTAGTTTTTTTTTACTTTTAATTGAAGATAATGTAAAACATGATACCACTTAATGAATTATTATGAGAAAAACATCCCTTTAATCTCTTCTTTCACTGATGAAAGAAGATTGAACCTTACCAGTTCCAAGTCACATATATATATATGATCTACCTCCCCCATCACTTTTTTTCTAAGCAAGTTACTGCTTTAACAAAACATACAATTGCTCTCTAGTGTTATTAATTTTATAGTTTATTGCATTACTCTCCACTCTAAAGTTTCTACAAATTTGTTGTTGAATCAAGAAGTTTAATCAGATTCAAGTTCAATATTTTCTGGGAAGACAGCTCATATGTGATGTGCATCTTTGATTCAAAAACACATAATACCTAGTTATATTTCTTTGGTGCTATTAATAACCATTGGTATTGAATAATTACATCCTTAACTCAGTAAGTTTTTCAAAATAGTGACTTCCAATTTTATTATTTGTACTTATTGTTTGGATTTTTTTTAATCATGTGAAATATATCATCAAACACTATTTTATTTTGCAGTGATTTGGCTTGTACAAGAACAGCAAAATATTTCCTTGAGCCGTTTTCATTATTATTAATAATCAAAGCAATAAATTAATTTTCTAGCATTTTCCAAAAGTGACAAATTAAATTTTCATATAATTATCAATTTATAGATTTAAACATTTTATAGGTCATCATTATCCTTAGTGATGTTCATACTGCACCATCTTTTACCAGTGGCAGTTTTCTTGAATTGACTCTTGGATCCTAAAATCTCAATGCTGAAAATCCTGAGTTATTGAAAGCTTTCTTTGGGTCGTGTTGCTCATTTCTCACCCCAAAAATGAAATGCAGACATTTCTTTAACAACCTTTGGGTGTGTGTGTGTGTGTTTGTGTATGCTCTCAGTTGTTAAGTAATGTCTAACTCGTTGTGACCCCATGGACTATAGCTCACCAGGATTCTCTGTCTATGGGATTTTCCAGGTAAGATTAATAGAGTGGGCAGAGTTCCAAGATGGCAGAGGAGTAGGATGGGGAAGCCACTTTCTCCCCCACAAACACATCACAAATGTGTGTGATTTGAACACATCTGAATGTGGAGCAACTTCCACAAAACATCTTCTGAATTCTGGCAGAGGACACCAGATTACCCAGAAAGCCAACCCAATCTTTTTGAAAGGAGGCAGGACAAAAGATAAAAGACAAAAAGAGAGACAAAGTATTTAGGGATGGAGACCTGTCCGGGGGAGGGAGTCATGAAGGAGGAGAAATTTCCACACCATAGGAAACCTTACAATTTGGGTCAGCAGGGAGCTTTGGAAACTCAGAGAACAACATAACTGTAAAAAAAAAAACAAAAAAACAAAAAACAAAAAAACAAACAGAATTTGTGCTGAACTACAATTACCAGAAGAGAAGTGAATCACACACTACCATCTGTCCACAGCAAGTGGGCTGCATGGTAGGTCCTTAGGGTAAGGACCATGTTTGGGTGCCCTGAGGACAATCTGAGAGGGCTAATGTGACATAGCAACCCAATCTGTGGGAATGCCAGAGAGACAAAGAAAAACAAAGGACCTTCCCCACAGGAAGGCTCTAAGGCTGTACAGTGACCCCTGGAATGCTCACAGAACAAAGGAACCCACCTTAGCAGCAAGCCAGATGGGGTTTATGGCCCTCCCTCCCTGGAGGCAGAGAGACAGGTGTGCAAAGCTAGAGGTGGAAGGCAAGGGGCGGCTGCAATCTCAGCATGAGAGACCACATCTCCTGCCAAGCTGTGAGCTAATCATGTCTTTCTGGGTTCCTGGATGGTTTGCATCAGCCAGGAAAATCATAGCCTGAGACCAGCCTCCCTGAGGAGACACATGACACACCTGGTACCTGTGCCCTCATGGTACACCTGGGGAACAAAGCAGCTAGGACAAGAGAGGTGCATGAGAAGTATGGTCTGTGTGCTTCCAGCACACTAGGAAGCCTGAGCAGTGTGGACCTGGGAAGTACATGTCTCCTTGGACTGTGCCAACCCCAGTATGATCCATCCACTTCAAGCACTCCCAACATTTGCCAGTGGTGTTTGTTGGCAGTGCCCCACCCTTTCTACAGTATAACTAAGCAACTGAGCCTGAATAAGTGGCCACTTTCACCCCTTTGTGTCAGGGCAGAGATTAGACCCTAAAGAGACTTGTAAACAATGGAAGTCAAAAGAAGTAAAGAAGTGGTAACTGCCCCTGAAGTGACAGGTGCAACAGATTAAAACCCTGCCATTACGCTAAGACTATGCATTTGAGGCAGAGAAGACAATGGCACCCCACTCCAGTACTCTTGCCTGGAAAATCCCATGGACAGAGGAGCCTGGTGGGCTGCAGTCCATGGGGTCACTGGGAGTCGGACACGACTGAGTGACTTCACTTTCACTTTTCACTTTCATGCATTGGAGAAGGAAATGGCAACCCACTCCAATGTTCTTGCCTGGAGAATCCCAGGGACGGGGGAGCCAGGTGGGCTGCCGTCTATGGGGTCACACAGAGTCGGACACGACTGAAGCGACTTAGCAGCAGCAGCAGCAGCAGCAGCAGCAGCAACATGCATTTGAGGAGCGACTATAGACGTTGAGAACAAGTGCAAGCCAGAAAAATGGACTGACACTGATACTGATCCCACACTGACCACACAGCTCCAGAGAAATTCCTAGATACATTTTTATTATCATTTAAAGAAATAAGTTCTTTATTACTCCTTTAACTTTCACTTCTATAGCCTACAATAAGCTTCCTTTAAAAACCCTATTTTTAATAAAATTCCATACAATTTTGTTTTATATTCTTTATATTGTACTTTTAAGAGTCTAATCTCTATTCTATATTTTTAATCTTTGCTTTTTGATATTTATTAATTTTATACTTTTGCAAGTCTAATTTTTAGTATCCATTTTCACTTAGGGATTTGATTACTGGCTTGATTGTTCTCTTCTCTTTTGACTCTCCCTTTTCTCCTTCTGGTCACCTCATTCTTCCTCCTCCTCCTTCTCAATATAACTCTATGAATCTCTCTGGGTGTTTTTGGCTGTGGAGAGTTGTTTCAACATTAACCTAGGGTTTTTTTCTTCTGTGTTGTGTGGACAGAGAAGTCTTGAGGCTACTGTAATAGGGAGATCAAAACCCAAAGGCAGGAGTCTCAATGCCAGAACTTTATAACATCACAGAACTCCTGACTCCAAGGAATATTAATAGATGAGAGCCCACCCATACCTACACTGAAACCAGGCTTCACCCAAGAGCCAGAAAGTTCCATTGCAAGACACCCCATGCTAATCATCCAACAAAACAATAATACAACCATGAACATTAAAAGACAGGCTACCCAAAGCCATACCAAACCTATAAACACCCCAAAACTCACTACTGGACACTGCATTGCACTCCAGACATAAGAGATCCAACTCCATCCACCAGAACACAGACCCAAGTTTCCCCAACCAGAAAACCTTCACAAGCCACTAGTCCAATCCCATCTACAGGTAGCAAACTCCACAATTAAGGGGAACTATGATCCTCCAGCCAGCAGAAAGGATACCCCAAACATAGCAATCCAAACAAAATGAAAAGTCAGAGATACATCCACAGGTGAAGGAACATGATAAAAACCCACCAAACTAAACAAAAGAGAGGGTACCTGGAAAAGAATTCATAATAATGATAGTAAAAGTGATCCAAAATCTTGAAAACAAAATGGAGTTACAGATAAATAGACTAGAAACATGGATTGAGAAGATGCAAGATATGTATAACAAGGACCTAGAAGAAATAATGAAGAGTTAATCAATAATGAATAATGCAATAACTGAGATTAAAAAGACTCTGGAGGGAACTAACTTTAAAGTAACTAAGATGGAAGAAAGGATAAGTGAGTGGGAAGATAGAATGATGGAAATGAGTGAAGCAAAGCAGAAAAGAGAATAAAAGAATAAACAGAACTGAGGACAACCTTACCTCTGGGACAATGTTAAACACCCCAACATTTGAATCATAGGTGTCTCAGAAGAAAAAGACAAAAGGAAAGGGCATGAGAAAATACTTGAGATAATAGTTGAAAAGTTTCCTGAAATGGGGAAGGAAATAAACATCCAAATACAAGAAGCCCAGAGAGTCTCAAACAAGGTAAACTCAAGGCAAAACATGCCAGGACACATGTTAATCAAATTAACAAAAATTAAACACAGAAAGCAAATATTAAAAGCAGCAAGGGAAAAGCAACAAATAACATACAAGGGAGTCCTTGTAAGGATAACAGCTGATCTTTAAATAGAAATTCTTCAGGGCAGAAGAGAATGGCAGGATATATTTAAAGTGATGAAAGAGAAAGGTCTACAACCAAGATTACTCTACGCAACAAGTAAATCATTCAGATTCAAAGGAGAAATCACAAGATTTACAAATAGACAAAAACTGAGAGAATACAGCTGTTCAAAAAATACACCAAACCAGTTCTTCAACAAATGCTAAAAGATCTTTTCTAGACAAGAAACAGAAAAGGTTTATAGAAACGAACCCCAAACAATAAAGCAAATGGTAACGGGATCATACTTGTCAATAATTACCTTAAATGTAAGTGGGTTAAATGCTCCAACCAAAAGACAAAGACTGGCTGAATAGATACCAAAAAAAAAAAAAAAAACCCTATATATGCTGTCTGCAAGAGGTCTACCTCAAACCTAGGGACACATACAGACTGAAAGGGAAGGGGTGGAAAAAGATATTTCTTGAAAATGCAGACCAAAAATAAACCTGAATTAGCAATACCCATATCAGGTTAAATAGATCTTAAATTAAAAACCATTATATGAGACAAAGAAGGACACTACATAATGATCAAGGGATTAATCCTAGAAGAAGATATAACAATTATAAATATATATGCACACAACGTAGGAGCACCTCAGTACATAAGGCAAATGGTAACAAGTATGAAAATGGAAATTAATAGTTACACAATAAGAGTGAAGTACTTTAATACCTCACTCATACCAATGGATCGATCAACCAAATGGAAAAATAACAAGGAAACACAAGGTTTAAATGATACATTGGACCTGTTAGACCAATTGATACCCTACAGGGATTTCACCCAAAAAAATGATGAATTTCACCTTTTTCTCAAATGCACACAGAACATTCTCCAAGATAGATCACATCCTGGGCCATACATTTGCCCTTGATAAATTTTTAAAAAAAAATTGAAATTGTTTCAAGCATCTTTTTTGATAAAAATTCCGTAAAATTATATATCAACTACTGGAAAAAGCTATAAAAAACACAAGCATGTGGAGGTTAAGAAACATGCTTCTGAATAACCAACAGATCACTGAAGAAATTAAAAAAAAAAAATCAAAACGGGTATAGAAACAAATGATAATGAAAACACTACAACCCAAGACCTATAGGATTCAGTAAAAGCAGTGCTAAGAGGAAAGTTCATAGCAATACAGGCCTACCTCAAGACAGAGATCATTGTGTATGGTTTTCTTAACGCATTTTAACATGTTAAAAATATATAGTAACTTTCCCAAATGTTTGTGTGCTATCTTTCTAGCTTGCTTTTCTTGTATATAAGGAGGTTATTTTATCCAAATATTGCTATTTTTTGTCTCCACTTATAATTCTACAGAAATTGACTTCAATTTTACTATAGACTTTTACATGCATTTAGTTTTCCTGAAATCTCTAAAATTTTGTTTATTTTTAAATGAAACAAAGATGAATATTTTTAATGATAAAAGGTACAATTTACAAAGGAGATAGCCATTATAAGCCATTAGACACCTAACAAAAAAGAAACAAAGATACATAAAGCAACAATCAGAAGAAATACAAGGGAAAAGAAAAAACGACTAAGATCATAATGAGCATATGAATGTTTCTCAGGAACTATTTTAATAAGTTCAGAAAAAAAGTAACAATAGGAGCATCTTGAATGATGTCATTAAGGGCTTAAATAAAATATATATTTATTTGTTTATATTAATATTAAATCCTACACAAATATATTTAAAATTTTATCTCATATACTGTTATTACATTTCCATAGGACATTTAGAAAAACTGCAAAAAAAATCACTAAGTTTCAAAAAGCAGAATTATTTTTTGTGTGTGATTCAGTTGTACATATATACATACATTATTTTTTAAATTATTTACCATTATACATTATCATATACATTATAGCATTATACATTATCATGATACATATTAAGCTAAAGGCAAAGGAGAAAAGGAAAGATATACCCATGTGAATGCAGGGTTCTAAAGAACTGCACAGAGAGATAAGAAAGCCTTTCTCAGTGATCAATGCAAAGAAATAGAGGAAAACAATAGAATGCGAAAGACCAGAGATATTGTCAAGAAAATTAGAGATACCAAAGGACCATTTCATGCAAAGATGGGAACAATTAAGGACAGAAATGGCATGGACCTAACAAAAGCAGAAGATATTAAGAAGAGGTGGCAAGAATACACAGAACTATACAAAAAGATCTTCATGACCCATATAATCACACTTGTGTGATCACTCATCTAGAGCCAGACATCCTGGAATGCGAAGTCAAATGGACCTTAGGAAGCATCACCATGAACAAAGCTAGTGGAGGTGATGGAATTCCAGTTGAGCTATTTCAAATCCTAAAAGATGATTATGTGAAAGTGCTCAATATGCCAGCAAATTTGGAAAATTCAGCAGTGGCCACAGGATTGGAAAAGGTCAGTTTTCATTCCAATCCCAAAGAAAGGCAATGCCAAAGAATGTTCAGACTGCTGCACAATTGCACTCATCTCACATGATAGCAAAGTAATGCTCAAAATTCTCCAAGCCAGACTTGAACAGTATGTGAACCATGAACTTCCAGTTGTTCAAGATGGATTTAGAAAAGGCTGAGGAACCAGAGATCAAGTTGCTAATATCCGTTGAATCATTGAAAATGCAAGAGAGTTCCAGAAAAGCATCTGCTTTATTGACTATGCCAAAGCCTTTGACTGTGTGGATCACAGTAAACTATGGACAATTCTTAAAGAGATGGGAATATTAGACCACCTGACCTGCCTCCTGAGAAATCTGCATGAAGGTCAAGAAACAACAGTTAGAACTG
This sequence comes from Bos grunniens, assembly GCF_055505025.1. Taxonomy (NCBI): domain Eukaryota; kingdom Metazoa; phylum Chordata; class Mammalia; order Artiodactyla; family Bovidae; genus Bos; species Bos grunniens. The sequence goes on from NC_141188.1 coordinate 14,496,572, forward strand.
GACATGGAACAACAGACTGGTTCCAAATAGGAAAAGGAATACATCAAAGTTCTATATTGTCACCCTTCTTATTTAACTGATATGCAGAGTACATCATGCAAAATTCAAGGTTGGATGAGGCACAAGCTGGAATTAATATTGCCAGGAGAAATATCAATAGCCTCAAATATGCAGATGACACCATCCTTGTGCCAGAAAGTGAAGAAGAACTAAAGAGCCTCTTGATGAAAGTGAAAGAGGAGAGTGGGAAAGTTGGCTTAAAGCTCAACATTCAGAAAACTAAGATCATGGCATCTGGTCCCATCACTTCATGGCAAATAGATGGGAAAACAATAGAAACAGTGAGAAGCTTTATTTTGGGGGGCTCCAAAATCACTGTAGATGGTTAGTGCAGCCATGAAATTAAAATATGCTTGCTCCTTGGAAGAAAAGCAATGACCAACCGGGCCACCCTACCGAAAAGCAGAGAAATTACTCTGCTGACAACAGCCCATCTAGTCAAAGCTATGGTTTTTACTATAGGCATATATGGATGTGAGAGTTGGACTATAAAGAAAGCTGAGTGCCAAAGAATTGATGCTCTTGAACTGTGGTGTTGGAGAAGACTCTTGAGAGTCCCTTGGACTGAAAGAAGATCAAGCCAGTCCATCCTAAAGAAAATCAGTCTTGAATATTCATTGGAAGGATTGATACTGAACCTGAAACTCCAATGCTTGGCCACCTGATGCAAAGAACTGACTCATTGGTAAAGACCGTGATGCTGGGAAAGATTGCAGGCAGGAGGAGAAGGGGATGACAGAGGATGAGATGGTTGGATGGCATCACCGACTCGATGGACATGAGTTTGAGCAAGCTCTGGGAGTTGGTGATGGACAGGGAAGCCTGGTGTGCTGCAATCCATGAGGTTGCAAAGTGTCGGACATGACTGAGTGACGGTACTGATCTGAACTGAATTTTATATTCACAACTAAATATTTTAAAGTTATTTAAATCAATATGTTTGTTCTATAAAGGCTTTGAGCAAATCATCCACAACACCTTAAGTTTTTTTTAAAATTAAAAACTTTTTTTATTTTTATGATTATTGCAAAAGAAGAAGGGAGCAGCAGAGAATGAGACAGTTGGATATTATCACCAACTCAATGGATGTGAATCTGAGCAAACTCCTGGAGATGATGAAGAACAAGGGAGCCTGGCTTGCTACAATCCTTGGGGTCACAAAGAGTTAGACATGAGTTAGAAACAGAGCAATCACATTTTGCCAAACTCTCTATGATTTACTTCGGAAGAAAGCATTTCTACATGGTTAACTATAAATAGCAAAACTGTTTTAGTTTTAATATAGCTTCATGTTTACTTTAAAAAATTATAGTTTAATTTTCATTGAGTTTGAATAGTGGTTTCTTTCTTTTTTTTTTAAAAGTCCTTTCATATATGCTATTTACTTTTGCTGATCCTTATGGAATTCCTATGGATTGACTAGCTTTTATTATTATCTATGCCTTACAAATAAGGTTATGTGCCTGGTCAATTATACTTTAATATTTAATGATATATTTGAGGCTTTAATACAAGCATTTAGTGATTTCTTCTTGTAAAATTCTGCATGAGAGGGAGAGTAAAGAGGACTTATCCTAAGAGAAGTAATAGTCTCAAATCAGGCATTAGTGTTTTCAAATGAATTTTAAAGTGGTAGCTGCCCCCAAGAATGTGACTCCACTGTGCTTTTCTTTAGAAAAAATACAGCAGGTATTTGCTACCATTTTGCCTGTCAGAAAGCTTTGTGTATTGTTGGCCTCTTGCTTGGGAAGATAAATGAACCCACTTCAGGACTGGGTCTATAGAAAAGATTGAAATTTGAGAAAGTGTTTAAAAGAGTATTTCTGTCACTGCATCTCTGCATGAGTGGTCTCAAAAGGAGTGGATAAATGGAAGCAGAAGATTTGTTTATTAGAGGAAGTGAAAGGGATTAGTTTCTATGGAAGCCAGGCAGGTGACTTGCATTCATACTAGAATGTGTACTCTGATGGACACCTATTTAAAGAGAGAAAAGAACTTTGTATCAAGGATCTGGCTTAATTGCTAGACAATTCACATCAAGTCTTTTTGAAAGTGTTTTCCGGTCTCAAGAGAAGCTTTTATTTAATATATCTTTTATGTGCTGGGTTTATGCCACAAAGCAGTTTGTATCTAGGTTACTCAGCATACATCTGGTCTCAGCAGGATCTTTTGGGGATCTGTGAATTTTAAATAAACAAATAAGAAATCTGAAAGGTTAAAAGTGATACTCAGGTCATAGAGAACTTTTCAGAGTAACTATTCTTATTTCCCTATGGAATTAGAAAGCAACCATATATATCTTCAAAATAAAAAACAAAACAAAAATCAAGTAATTTCACAAGATTTCTCTTTTCTGAGAAAAAGATTAATAAAAACACAAAGAACAATGGAATGAGAAATTGAGACTGTGGAGTTGGTTGTGCACTGAATACTATAGGAGAGCAAAACTTGCTACCCCAAAACATCTCTCTGGCAGAAGGATTACTTTGAGCTGAAAACAGTCAAGGCCCAAAACACTCAGGAAGAAACTTTGACCTTCCCCTTCACTGCCTAAAAGAATATAAATAAAGAACCTAATCCAAGAAAGAAGCTACTATCATATCTAACTACAGCAAGAACTAGGTAGTACTTTGGCCACCTCATGCGAAGAGTTGACTCATTGGAAAAGACTCTGATGCTGGGAGGGATTGGGGGCAGGAGGAGAAGGGGACGACAGAGGATGAGATGGCTGGATGGCATCACTGACTCGATGGACGTGAGTCTGAGTGAACTCCAGGAGTTGGTGATGGACAGGGAGGCCTGGCCTGCTGCAATTCATGGAGTCGCAAAAAGTCAGACACAACTGAGTGACTGAACTGAACTGAACTGATACTAAAGGAGGCGAAACCTAGCAAAGGCATTTAAACTTCCTCTCCCTGCCCTGTTATCTCAGAAAGGCCCAGATAACATTTATTTACAGTTGCCTTTTATCTCCATGGAAATTGCCTTCCTCCCCTTTGAAATCCCAAACCACTACCCCCAATATCTTCTTTCATCTGTACCTAAAGATGGTGTTTAAGGTGAGGGTTTCAGCTATTTGGGTTACTCGATTTTGGGGAGAAGGGTGTCTCTCCTTTGTATGTTCTGTGCTGTGTGCTGTGCTGTGTTTAGTCGCTCAGTCATGTCTGACTCTTTGCCACCCCATGGAGTGTAGCCCACCAGGCTCCTCTGTCCATGGGGATTCTCCAGCAAGAATACTGGAGTGGGTTGTCATGCCCTTCTCTAGGGGATCTTCCCAACCCAGGGATTTAACCCAGGTCCCCTGCATGGCAGGTGGATTCTTTATCATCTGAGCTACTAGGTAAGCCCAAGAATACTGGAGTAGGTAGCCTATTCCTTCTCCAGAGGATCTTCCTGACCCAGGAATCAAACTGGGGTCTCCTGCATTGCAGGAAGATTCTTTACCAGCTGAGTTACCAGGGAAGCCCTTACCATTTTTGTTTGATTTCTTCCTACTAATCTATCTCATACCAATTCAATTTCTAGTCCAGTCAAAAGACTCTGGAAGGGTAGGGAAAATTTTCTTCTTCTTCTAAAGCTACTAATTGTGAAAATCACTCTAGATTGACCTCCTTGCAATGTTTACTTCTCACTGTCAACTTAAAAATTGCACAATCTGAGAGCTGTGTTAAGTTTTATTTGGGTCAAAATGAGGACTACAACCCCAAGACAGCACCTCAGATAGCTGTGAGAAACTGCTCCAAAAAGGTAGTTGGGGATGGTCAGTATATATGCAATTTTGGTGAAGAATGGACACATGCAATCAAGCACTTTTTTTTTTTTTTAAAGGTTTCTGTTAGTCACAAGGAGCAGTCATCAACATGAAGGATTTAGTGCTTTTCTAAATTTGAGGAGATACAGGAATTAGGCTCATAAAATCAGCTCCTGAAAGTACACAACTATCTGAAGATCTGTTCTGCCAGCTTCATGCCCCTCCAAACAGAGTGTCTCTTCTGCTCTCCACCCTGAACTCCTTTCAGAAAGTGTTGAAGTCAGCAACCAAAGCAGCACATGATTTAATCCTTGAGTAGATAGATGACAAGTACCTATGCAAGTGCCAAATTGTAGTTGACATGACAAACTCATTTTCCTTGAACATAGTCATAAGGAATAAGTTTCCTTGAAGCTAGTCTATATGCCCTATAAAATTTTGGATTTTACCATCCCATTGCATGTATGTCTACTCCATGATTGCATAGGTTCACTGAGAGTAGAGACCATGATTACTATGCATGGTGTGTGTGCACGTGTGTCTTCATATCTCTAGCAGCTAGAAAAAAATTAATTTTATCAATTTTTCAGTACTATGCATTGAAAAAGTATTGAAAAATTATATTCTGTAGTCAATTATTATTATTTCCTACAAAAAATTCTGAAATTAGTCTTTTATTTATGGTTCAAAATCAACAGTACAAATAATTTTTGTGCCAAAATTTAAAGTTGTTCTAAATGCTTTTGTAGTGGTCCTATTTGCTCCTTACTTATAAATGGTGGGTAAAACAAAATAAAAATTGCTGCCAGGCTCTAGGAATTTGTGAGTTTCAATATCAGAAGTTTTGACCATTTTACAAATGATGATATATTTGACCAGATGAGATTGTAAGGAATGAGTAAATAAAACATGAAATGGAATAAAACTCTCAAATCTCTTCCCAGAGCTTTACACCCAGATATTCACTGTTTTCACTTGAGTGATACACAGGTATGTCAAAGTCAACATTTCTGAAATTGAACTTGTCAACATTTCTGAAATTGAACTTGTCATCATTCTTCTTTCTTCCCCTTTCAATAAATGTTATAACTACCTGCCCATTTGAAAATTTCAGACACCTGAGAGCTTCTCTTTCTCTCAGGATCCTCCTTCTTTCTTCTCTATTTATTGATAAGTGCTATAGATTCAACCTCTGAACATTTCGCAAATCTGTCAGCTTTCCTCCAACTTAGTGCCACTATCATAGTAAAGGCCATGAACATTTCTCACCTAGATTACTAAATATCTACTTAGTCTTTATGGTTTTCCACCTTAAAATTATTTTATGACATTTCAGCCTGAAGTAATATCCCCAGATAATGTTATAATAGATTCTGTGTTTCTTAAAAATAGCCATGCCATCCAGCTCAGTTCAGTAGCTCAGTCGTGTCTGAATTGTTGCTACCCCATGGACTGCAGCACACCAGGCATCCCTGTCCATCACCAACTCCCAGAACTTGCTCAAACTCATGTTCATTGAGTTGGTGATGCCATCCAACCATCTTAGCCCTTACTAAACATTTACTACACACAAAACATCTACTTCTGCTATATTGACTATGTTAAAGCCTTTGACTGTGTAAATCACAACAAATTGTAGAAAATTCTTAAAGAGATAGGAATAACAGACCACCTTACCTGTCTCCTGAGAAACCTATATGAAGGACAAAAAGAAACAGTTAGAACCCGAATTGAAACAATGGTCTGATTTGAAATTGGGGAAGGAGTACATCAAGGCTGTATTGTCACTCTGTTTATTTAACTTATGTGAAGAATACATCATGCAAAATGTTGGGCTGGATGAATCACAAGCTGGAATAAAGATTGCTGGAGAAGGAAATGGCAACCCACTTCAGTACTCTTGCCTGGAGAATTCCGTGGACAGAGGAGCCTAGTGGGCTGCTATCCATGGCATGGCACAGAGTTGAACACAACAAAAGCGATTTAGCATGCATGCATGCATTGGAGAAGGAAATGGCAACCCACTCCAGTGTTCTTGCCTGGAGAATCCCAGGGACAGAGGAGCCTGTGGGCTGCCATCTATGGGGTCGCACAGAGTCGGACATGACTAAAGCGACTTAGCAGCAGCAGAGAGAAATATCAATAACCCCAGATATACAGATGATACCACTCTAATGGCAGAAAGTGAAGAGGAACTAAAAAGCCTCTTAATGAAGGTAAAAGAGGAGAGTGAAAAGGGAATGGAGTGGGGAGGGAGGTGAGGGGGATTTAGGATGGGGGGACAAATGTGCACCCATGGCTGATTCATGTCAATGTAGGGCAAAAAACACCACAATATTGTAAAGTAATTATCCTTCAAATAAAATATTTTTTTTTAAAGCTCAAAAAGCTAAGATCATGGCATCAGGTCCCATCACTTCATGGCAAACATACAGGGAGAAAAGTGGAAATAGTAACAGATTTTATTTTCTTGGGCCCCAAAATCACTGTGGACAGTAACTGCAGCCACGGAATTAAGACACTTGCTCTTTAGAAGAAAAGTTATGAGAAACCTAGACAATATATTAAAAAGCAGAGACATAACTTTGTCACAAAGGTCCGTATAATCAAAGCTATGATTTTTCTAGTAGTCATACACGGATGTGAGAGTTGGATTATAAAGAAGACTGAATGCCAGAGAACTGATGGTTTTAAATTGTGGTGCTGGAAAAGACTCTTGAGAGTTCCTTAGACTGCAAGGAGTTCAAACTAGTCAATCCTAAAAGGAAATCCACCATTAATATTCACTAGAAGGACTGATGTTGAAGCTGAAGCCCTGATACTTTGGCCAGCTGATACAAAGAGTCAACTCATTAGAAAAGACTCTGATGCTGGGAAAGATTGAGGGCAGGAGGAGAAGGGGGCGACAGAGGGTGAGGTGGTTGTGTGGCATTGCTGACTCAATGAACATGAGTTTGAGCAAATTCCGAGACAGTGAAAGACAGGAAAGACTGGCACGCTGTAGTTCATAGGGTTGCAAAGTGTCAGACACAAATTATCAACTGAACAATGGCAACAACACACAAGACACTATACTAGATGCCTTCTACACATTGAATAATCTGAAAAATTCCATGAGTTAAATACCAATATTATTATAACTTTTTAAAATAAGTACTGCATATTTTAGAGACATTAAGTATAGTTCCTAAAATCAGAAAGCTATTAGTGTATTTAGCCATGGTCTAAATACAGCCAGTCTGACTTCAGATGCCACACTCAAAACTATAAATTTACTTAATACATACATAAACAAGTCTAATTTATCTCTTAAATTTTGCTTTTCTTTCCTAAACTCTAGGATTTAGCCACAGTAAAATTATCTAAGTTCTTTTTTCATTCTGTCATCTTTGCAACATCTGAGATTCTGGTTTCAGTTTCCCTTTCTTTCCTTTACTTTGTTTTTTGTCCTAACTCCTAGTTCATTTAGATGCTGTTTCTTACAGGAAGCATTCCTTGACTTCCCAAGTATATATAGGAAGTAAGATTGAAGTCATTCAAAATATTTTTTTTTCCAATCACAGTGGAATAAAACTAGTGGCAAAAAGAGAAGAAAAACTGAGATATATACAAATATATATTTACAATATATACAAATATATATTTGCAATATATACAAATTAGTAATATACAAATATATATTTACAAATATTTGGAAATTAAATAACCAATGAGTGAAAGAAGAAATTAGAGGGTAAATTAGAAAATGCTTACAGAATAATGAACATTAAGAGATAATATTTCAAAACTTATAGAGTGATGCAATAGCAGGGCTAAAATGGAAATTTATAACTCTAAATGCTTGCATTGAAAAGAAGGAGCATCTCAAATAAACAAAACTAATTTTAAACCTTAAGGAACTAGAAAAGGAAGAAAAACCTAAACTCAAATGGATAGAAAGAATGAAATAATCAGAAATAATAAATAATTAGAAAAGAGGTAAAAAATAAAATAACGAATATAGCACAACAGAGAAAATTAATGATTCAAGGAGTTGATTTTCAAAATGATAAAGAAAATTTAGAAATCTCTAGCTAGGTTGACTAAAAAAATTGTCTAATCAAATAACTAAAATCTGAAATTAAAGTAGGAACATCCCTACCAAACTTACAGGAACACAAATGATAATAAGAGAATTGCATGCAAATAAATTAATGTATACTGTTACAAAAAAACTGTAAAATATATCAACTGTACATGGGTCAGTGACCTAAACACCAGATTGTAAAACTCTTAGGAGAAAATATAGGGTTAAATACTCATATTTTTGAATTTGGTGTTTGTTCCCTAGTAATGATGCCAAAATCATGAAAAAAAAATAGAAAAAATAAATTGGACTTGCTACAATTAAAACAAACAAAAAAAGTTCTTGTATTAAAAGCCTTTATTAATAAGGAAAAAAGGTCACTTAAAACAGGAAAAAAGATTTGCAAATTATATATCTGGTAACTGTTTATAGTCCAGAATACTCAATAAACTTGTGTAAGTTAATAACTAGTAAACACAGTAAAATCCTATATAGTTTTTGGTGTACAAAGTTATCTCCTTGCAACTCTTTGTATTCAATTTTTTATTTGTATCAGCATGGACTCAGGGATGCTTATTTTATTCCATGAGTTATAATCCAAAAATTTTATTATATATCTGGTTGCTCTGAAGTGTCTGCTTTCAATGCTATATTAACTGAAACAATTGTCTTACTTTCCTTTTCATGTTGTACATTGTTAGTGATAGAAATGCAACTGATTTTGTGTGCTTATTTTGAACTGCTCAACTTTGCTGAATTTGTTTAGAAGTTCTAATGTTGTGAGTATGAGTGTGAGTGTGTGTGTGTGAATTATGGAATCTTTAGAGTTTTCTACATATAAAACCATACTGTCTCCAAACAGATAATTTTACTCCTTTCCCAATTTGTATGCCTGTTTTTCTTGCCTTTTGCTCTGTCTAGAACTTCTATTACTTTATAAAATAAACATGGTTAAAGCAGGTGTCCATGTCTTGTTTCTGATATTAGAAGAAGAGCTTTTAGACGTTCACCTTTGAGTGTAATGTTAAGATGTAAATTTGAAGTGCATGATTAAGATCTGATACATTTGTGTCACAGTTCATTCTCTAGATAACATGATTGCTGCTGCTGCTGCTAAGTCGCTTCAGTCGTATCCAACTCTGTGCAACCCTATAGATGGCAGCCTACCAGGCTTCCCTGTCCTTGGGATTCTCCAGGCAAGAACACTGGAGTGGGCTGCCATTTTCTTCTCCAATGCATGAAAGTGAAAAGTGAAAGCGAAGTCAGTTGTTTCTGACTCTTCGTGACCCCATGGACTGCAGCCTACCAGGCTCCTCTGCCCATGGGATTTTCCAGGCGAGAGTACTGGAGTGGGTCGCCATTGCCTTCTCTGAGTTAATATGATTAAGGGACCTCAAATCATAATATTCCTCTGATGAGGAAGATATCCACCTGACTTAATTTTAACTAGAAACTCCTTTTCCTCCACTTCCCTGGGTTACATCCCCTGTACTCTATGTAATCTGTGTACTCAGTACAGTATCTGATTTCCTTAATTAGTAACCTAATGAGAAATTCTTCTTTGTTATGAAATTTAAAATTAATCATAACTTTTATGTTGAAAATATATAAAGGTAAACTTTCCTGAATTATTTTCAGAAGATGCATATACAACACAGGATAGGCAATGAGGAGGCTTATTTAGGACATCTGGACACTGCTGATCAAGTAGGCAATTTTCTCAGATCTTTCCAATATCTGAGGCCAGTTTATGCTTTAAACTCAAATTCTTTCACCACAGAGTAGAAAATGAATGCATTTAAACAGAAAAACAAATTTATAACAGCAATCAGGAATTAAGTAAGATAAGAATTGGCAGGCAATATGACTCCTTCCTGTCAATCAGAATATTTCAACCTTCCTTTAATTTTCTAAATATAAAAGTGAAAGTATAGATGTAATATTTCCAGTGAGATTTTAAATTAATAAAATAGTTTATTATTCTCCTTCAGATGGGCACAAACTCTGTCCTAGATTTTAATCTGGTGACAATTTTTACTAGAAAATTTTAGCTGAATATATATTTTAATTACATTATTTTATTTGTAAATTAAAAATTATATATTAAAATGTTTTATTATTTCATCTATTTGAAAAAACTATTTTTAAAATTACTAAATTAATTAGAATATTGGTACTATAAAAGCCACTGGAAAGAGGTGATATTTTTCTATATTTACTATATATAGAGAGATATATTTTGAAAGATATACTAATAAGATCATTTGTCTCTAGGGACATTTGGATATGCATGGGAAAAAAACTGCTAAATCTATTGAAAATATTTAGAATAAAAAAAAATTTCAATTATTTGAAAAAAAAGCAAAAAGCTATCTTATCCAAGGGAGAGTACACTTTTAGTGGTAATACAATCATGAATGGGATAATGAAAACCATAATCATAGAAAAATAACCAAGCTGATTACAAGGACCACAACCTTGTCTAAGTCATGACAAGAAACTATAAGCCATGCCTTACAGGGCTACCCAAGACTGATGGGTCAAGGTGAAGAGTTCTGAAAAACTCTGGCAAACCATTTCAGCATTCTTTACTTGAGAACCCCAAAACAGTATGAAAAGGCAAAAAGATATGACACTGAAACATGATGACCCCAGGTTGGTAGGTATCAAATATGCTACTGGAGAAGAGCAGAGAAATAGCTCCAGAAAGAATGAAGAGGCTGAATCAAAGTAGAAACAATAGACAGTTATAGAAGTCTCTGGTGGTGAAAGAAAAAAAAATCAATGCTGTAAAGAACAATATTGCATAGGAACCTAGAACGTCAGGTCCATGAAATCAAGGTAATTTAGAAGTGGTCAAAAAGGAGATGACAAGAGTGAACATTGACATTTTAGGAACTAAAATGGACAGGAATGGGTGAACTTAATACGGATGACCATTATATATATTGTGGACAAGAATCCCTTAGAAGAAATGGAGTAGTCCTTATAGTCAACAAAAGAGTCCAAAATGCAGTACTTGTGTGCAATCTAAAAACTGACAGAATGATTTCTGTTCATTTCCAAGGCAAACCATTCAATATCATAGTAATCCAAGTCTATGCACCAACCTACTAATGTTGAAGAAGCTGGAGGTGAATGGTTCTATGAAGACATACAAGACCTTCTAAAACTAACATCAAAAGAAGATGTCATAAGGGAATGGAAGTCAAAAGATACCTGGAATAACAGGCAAGTGTGGCCTTGGAGTACAAAATTAAGAGGTCAAAGGCTAGCAGAGTTTTGCCAAGATAATGCACTGGTTGTAGCAAACACACTCTTCCAAAAACATAAGATAAGACATCACTAGCTAGTCAATATCAAAATCAGATTGATTATATTCTTTGTAGCTGAAGATGGAGAAGCTCTATATAGTCAGCAAAAAGAAGACCAGAAACTGACTGTGATTCAGATAATGAACTCCTTACTGCAAAATTCAGACTTAAAGAACATAAAGAAAACCACCAAGACATAAAGGTATGGCCTAAATCAAATTCCTTATAATTATACAGTGAAAGTGACAAATAGATTCAAGGGATTAGATCTGATAGACAGAGTGCCTGAAGAACTATGGACAAAGGTTCACAACATTGTATGGGAGGCAGTGATCAAAACCATTCAGAAGAAAAAGAAATGCAAAAAGGCAAAATGGTTGTCTGAGGAGGCCTTACAAATAGCTGAGAAAAGAAAGAAAGCAAAAGGCAAAAGAAAAAAGGAAAGATAGACCCATTTGAATGCAGAGTTCCAGAGAATAGCAAGGAGAGATAAGAAAGCCTTTTTAAGTGAACAATGCAAAGAAATAGAGGAAAACAATAGAATGGGAAAGACTGGTGTTCTCTTTAAGAAAATTAGAGATACCAAGAGAAAATGTGATGAAAAGATAGGCACAATAAAGAACAGAAACGGTATGGACCTAAAAGAAGCAGAAGTATTAAGAAGAGGTGGCAAGAATACACAGAAGACCAATACAAAAAAAGGTCTTAATGACCCAGATAACCGTGATGGTGTGATCACTTACGTAGAGCCAGACATCCTGGAATGGGAAGTCAAGTGGGCCTTAGGAAGCCTCACTACAAACAAAGCTAGTGGAGGTGATAGAATTCCAGTTGAGCTATTTCACATCCTAAAAGATGATGCTGGTAAACTGCTGCACTCAATATGCCAGCAAATTTGGAAAACTCAGCAGTGGCCACAGGACTGAAAAAGTTGAGTTTTCCTTCCAATCCCCAAGAAAGGCAATGCCAAAGAATGTTCAAACTACCATACAGTTGCACTCATCTCACACTTATAATCTTACAAGAAGAAAAGGGTCAATAGTCCATCTTCTGTAACTGTCTCAAGCTGAGCATAGGCATTGTTCCTACCTATGGGTCCAGATCTCCTTGTCATATCTCACAGAGGAGTCTTGAGTTGTTTGTTTTTTTTTTTTTTTTTTTTTTTTTATAGTGCAGAGATGGAGAGTAAGAAGTAGAAGGAGCTAGTAACCTTGTCCAAGATGCATTCATATTCCCTTTCTTCAAGTGGGATGGGTTGAAATCCCTGGTGTAGCATCATTTGAAGTTGGAAATTTTTTATTCCACAAGATAGAAATGTAGCTGGGTAGTTAAAAATGTAAGGACCTAAGAGAAGTTTGAGAAATAGAGTGGCTCAGTGCATCCTGGGGATCACCCCTTAATGGTCTCAGTTCATTCTCACTTCCCTTGATTATACCTGTGGAGTCAAGAAACCATTTTTGTAGATTTCTTTAACATGTACTTCTACTTCTGAGACATTAATATTTGTGCAGCATGTTTTATTATAAGAGCACAAACCCCTCTGGCTAGATAGGAGATAATCCAGGGCTCAGCAATTGTCACAAACCATGCTTGCCAGGGAATCTAGGGAATTTTGAAAGACTGGGAGAGTGTCTCTGGTTTTCTTTAGTGTGCTATCCAGGGAGGACATTTGACCCCTCAAAGTTGCCTCATGGTTGGCAAATCCTCTCCAATGGGGACAGTTGAAGCTAGCATTAAATTCTTGCTAGCCAAACAGGAAGTCCTTTTTAATCTACAGGAGCTATGCTGCGGATAGTTATTTTGGCTGGAGCCACAGCTCCCAAGGTGCAATCCTCATAATGAAGTGTGTTGTCTAGATGTGAGGCAGCACTGTTTATAATAGCCAGGACATGGAAGCAACCTAGATGTCCATCAGCAGATGAATGGATAAGAAAGCTGTGATACATATACACAATGGAGTATTACTCAGCAATTAGTTCTAATGAGGTGGATGAAACTGGAGCCTATTATACAGAGTGAAGTAAACCAGAAAGAAAAACACCAATACAGTATACTAATGCATATATATGGAATTTAGAAAGATGGTAACGATAACCCTATATGTGAGACAGCAAAAGAGACACAAATGTATAGAACAGTATTTTGGACTCTGTGGGAGAGGGTGAGGGTGGGATGATTTGGGAGAATGGCATTGAAACACGCATATTATCATATATGTAACAAATAGCCAGTCCAGGTTCAATGCATGATACAGGGTGCTCGGGGCTGGTGTACTGGGATGACCCAGAGGGATGGGATGGGGAGGGAGGTGGGAGGGGCATTCAGGATGGAGAACATATGTACATCCGTGGTGGATTCATGTCAATGTATGGCAAAACCACTACAATATTGTAAAGTAATTAGCCTCCAATTAAAATAAATTGAAAAAATAAAAAATAATAAAAATAATTTTAAAAATTTAATAAAAAAATAGATTGTCAGGAGAAATAACAACCTCAGATATTCAGATGATGTCACCCTAATGGCAGAAAGTGAAGAGGAACTAAAGAGCCTCTTGATGAAGTTGAAAAAGGAGAGTTAAAAAGCTGGCTTAAAGTTCAATATTAAAGAAAAAACTGAGATCGTGGCATCCAGTCTCCTCACTTCATGGAAAATAAATGAGGAAAAAATAAAAACTGTGACAGACTTTATTTTCTTGGGCTCCAAAATCACTGCAGACAGTGACTGCACCCATAAAATTAAAATACACTTTCTTCTTGTTAGAAAGCTATGGCAAACCTAGACAATTTATTACAAAGCAGTTGTCACTTTGTGAACAAAGGTCCTTGTAGTCAAAGCTATGGTTTTTCCATTAGTCATGTACAGATGTGAGAGTTATACCAAAAAGAAGCCTGAGTCCAAATAATTGATACTTTTGAACTATGGTGCTGGATAAGACTCTTGGGTGTCCCTAGAACAGCAAGAAGTTCAAACCAATGAATCCCAAAGGAAATCAACCCTGAATATTCATTGGAAGGACTGATGCAGTAGCTGAAGCTCCAATACTTTGGGCACCTAATGTGATGATCTGACCCATTGGAAAAGACCCTCATAGGAAAGATTGAGGGCAGGCATCAGCATGAGAATAGCCAGAAGGAAAGAGCTAACCCAAAGTTGAAGGCTATGTAAGTTTTACCCAGATCTTCTCCCATAATGTACATTCTGAGCTCAAAAAAAAAAAAAAAAACCAAACAAACAAAAAAAAAACATGTCCTTGAACAAGAGATACTGCTGCCTATGAGGTCTATGTGTCTAAGGCTAAAGAATGTAAAAAAGAATGTTCACCTTAAAGAGGCCTTAGCCTTGGACTCCTTATCAACCTGCCTAAGTTAATTGTTTCAATCCCTGGGTTGGAAGGTCTCCTGGAGAAGGGCATGGCAACCCACTCCAGTATTCTTGCCTGGAGAATCCCCATGGACAGAGGAGCCTGGTGGGCTACAGTCCATAGGGTCACAGAGAGTCAGACATGACTGAAGCAGATAAGCACACCACAGCACAAATACTCTTAAGATGAGATCAGGCCATTTCAAGTGAATAGCTATCCTGAGTTTATTTGGCAAGCCAGTAACCTGGGACATACAAGAAGAAGCAGAATTTTCATTGAGTAGGGAGGGTATGGGGGGTCACATTTTCTGATTTTCTTCCCAGCACCACCTTCCAGGGGGGAAGAAGGCTTTTTTCCTTTATTTAGCTTTGATCAGAAGTTTCATGGTGTTAGGGTTATGGCATGATAGCTACTTTCTATATGCAAGGCTAATTTTATTGTAATAAGAGCAAACTAAGCAAAAGATTTCATTTAGGCACTGGAGAGTCCTGCTTTTCCCACCTTTCTTTGTCTTCCTGCAGTACATTCATCACCCCAAAATGTGTAGTTTCCTGTCAGCCTTGAGGTTTCTGTTTTTCTTTGCCCATGAAATCCCACTGTTACAAGATGCATGGTTTTCTGTCATCTGGTCCATGACCCCCTTTCTCTGTTCATACATTTTCTACCTCTGAGACTTTTTAATATATAATATATTATATATATTTATACATACATTATATATTATATTATATATATATTTAATAATATAATATATCATATAGTTATATAATATATACACAATAGGATATATAATATAATATATATAATAATATATAATATACTATATATTGTATATATTATATACATAATATAATATAATATATAATATATATATATATTTGTATTTTAGACAGGACAAAAAATAACTTAGGTATAAGAGATAACCCATTGTCACAGTTCACATACTTCTACCGTATTCCTTATCACAATTGGTGCAATTTTTAATTTCATGTATTCTCCCACTGTTCCTAACCTCAAGCATTTTGAGAAGAACAGAGATTCAATTTTGGTCTGTTATGGGTTTTCTTGACTTAGGATAGTATTTGGTACACACTAAAGGATTCCACTAGAGAAGTGAGAAAAGAAAGAGCTTGAGTGGGCCTGTAGATGGGTTCTAGTCACTGAACACTCAATAGCTTGTTGCGTGGCCTTTGATAGATTTATTTAACCTCCATGAGCTTTAAGTTTTTCATTTATAAAATAAGTAATATAGCTTCTTCATGGTACAGACTTGAAACCAATAGATGGAAACTAGAGAAAAAGACCTTCACAGGTGACGTAGTGGTAAAGGACCTGCCGGTTAATGCAGGGGACATAAGATATGCAGGTTCAATCCCTGGGTTCGGAAGATCCCCTGGAGGAGGGCATGGCAACACAGTCCAGTATTCTTGCTTGGCGGATCCCATGGACAGAGAATCCTGGCAGGCTACAGTCCATAGAGTTGCATAGAGTCAGACACGACTGAAGCGACTAAGCACACACACACACATATATAGAAAAGAATATTTCAGCTTATTGTCATGAAACTTTCTAATAATTAATGCTTTCTAAACTTTCTACTTTTCTGCTTACAGAAGCACAGTTCCTGATCAGCTGAAATGCTCAAACACTTTTAAAAATATGAAGCACTAGAAGAATGGTTAGAGTGAAATCCTTTTCAACCAGAGATTTGGTGATGGCCAGCCTTTCTTCCATGGGATTATTGTGTTACTGCAAAGCTATGTGTATAGCACAGTGAAACATACTGGGACTTGGCCCAAGTATCAATATTGCCTCCAAGAGGACAGTCACTTCATTTTTGTACAACACTTTACTCAAATTCTAGGAGTTAGTAGAAATAATACCTTTCTTGCCTACTTCCTGGATTTGCTGTAAGGATAATAAAATTTCATCAAATGCTGAAAGTAGTAGCAGCAAAAGAAAACAAGACAATAATACTTAAAGTATATTAGTGGTGTTCTCTCCTATCCCCTACAGGGAAATAAGATTTTTTTTTTTAATCAAATATATAGACTATCTGTTTTATGTGAGTTTTTACTAATGATTTGGAAGGCAACAAGTCACCATCTTCCAAGCCTGATATATTCCTGATTATGTTTGGCTGCTACTGAAACTAGTTTGGAAAAGTATTTAATAGTATACAGATGTAATAATTCTATTTAATTGTATGTTTGTAAGTTTCTTATTTCCAAAACAAAAAGTCTCAGAGTTAGAAAGCATATGAACAGAGAAGGTGGGAAAAGCAGGACTCTGACATCCTAACTGTTGCTTCTTGATCTGCATGAAGATTTCTCAGGAGGCAGATAAGTTGGTCTTGTATTCCAGTCTCTTGAAGAATTTTCCACAGTTTGTTGTGATTCACCCAAAGGCTTTGGCATAGTCAGTAAAGCAGAAGTAGGTGTTTTTCTGGGACTTTCTTGCTTTTTCAATGATCCAATGGATGTTGGAAATTTGATCTCTGGTTTCTCTGCTTTTCCTAAATTCAGCTTAAATGTGTGAAAGTTCACGGTTCATATACTGTTGAAGCCTGGATTGGAGATTTTTGAACATTATTTTGTTAGCCTGTGAGATGAATGCAATTGTATGGTAGTTTGATCATTCTTTGGCATTGCCTTTCTCTGGGATTGGAATGATAACTGACCTTTTCCTTTCCTATGGCCACTTCTGAGTTTTCCAAATTTGCTGGCATATTGAGTGCAGCATTTTCACATAATCATCTTTTAGGATTTGAAATACCTCAGTTGGAATTCCATCACCTCCACTAGCTTTGTTCATAGTGATGCTTCATAAGGCCAACTTGACTATGCATTCCAGGATGTCTGGCTCTAGATGAGTGATCACACCATCATGGATATCTGGGTCATGATGATCTTTTTTGTATGGTTCTTCTGTGTATTCTTGCCACCTCTTCTTAATCTTTTCTGCTTCTGTTAGATCCATACCCTTTCTGTCCTTTATTGTGCCCATCTTTGCATGAAATGTTCCCTTGGCATCACTAATTTTTTTAAAGAGATCTCTAGTCTTTCCCGGGAGAAGGCAATGGCACCCCACTCCAGTACTGTTGCCCGGAAAATCCCATGGATGGAGGAGCCTGGTAGGCTGCAGTCCATGGGGTCGCTAAGAGTCAGACATGACTGAGCGACTTCACTTTCACTTTCCACTTTCATGAATTGGAGAAGGAAATGGCAACCCACTCCAGTGTTCTTGCCTGGAGAATCCCATGGACGGAGAAGCCTGGTAGGCTGCAGTCCATGGGGTCGCACAGAGTTGGACACGACTGAAGTGACTTAGCAGCAGCAGCAGCAGTAGCAGCTAGTCTTTCCCAGTCTATTGTTTTCCTCTATTTCTTTGCATTGATCACTGAAGAGAGCTTTCTTATCTCTCCTTCCTGTTCTTTAGAACTCTGCATTTAGAAGTATATACCTTTCTTTTTTCCTTTGCCTTCATGTCTTTTCTTTTCTCAGCTATTTGTAAGACCTACTCAGACAACCATTTTGCCCTTTTTCATTTCTTCTTCTTAGGGATGATTTTGATCACTGCCTCTGGTACAATCTTATGAACCTCTTAGTTCCTCAGGCACTCTATCATCAGGTCTAGTCCCTTGAATCTATTTGTCACTTCCATTATATAATCATAGGGATTTGATTTTGGTCATTCCTGAATGGTCTTGTGGTTTTCCCTATTTTCTTCAATTTAAGTCTTAATTTTGCAATAAGGAGTTCATGATCTGAACCACAGTCAATTCCTGGTCTTTTATTGCTGCTGTATAGAATGCAGAGAATATAATCAATCTGTATTTCGTCATTGACCATCTGGTGATGTCCACGTGTAGAGTCGTCTCTTGTGTTGCTGGAAGAGGGTGTTTGCTATGTCCAGTGCATTCTCCTGGCAATATTCTGTTAGCCTTGTTCTGCTTCATTTTGTACTCCAAGGCCAAACTTTCCTGCTGCTCCAATTATCTCTTGACTTTCTACTTTTGCATTCCACTATTATTTAAAGTATATCATTTTTTTTTTGGTGTTATTTTTAGAAGGTCTGGTAAATTTTCATAGACAGATCAACTTGACCTTCTTCAGCATTAGTAGTTGGGACATAGACATGGATTACTGTGATACTGAATGAACAGAGATCATTCTGTCTTTTCTGAGATTATGCCCAAGTACTGCATTTCAGACTCTTTTGTTGTGTATGAGGGCTACTCCTTTTCTTCTAAGGGATTCTTGCCCACAGTAGTAGATATATCATCTGAATCAAATTCACCCAATCTGGTCCATTTTAATTCATTCCTAAAATGTTGATGTTCATTCTTGCCATCTCCTGTTTGACCACTTCCAATTTACTTTGATTCAAGGATCTAACATTTCAGATTCCTATGTAATATTGTTCTTTACAGTATCAGACTTTACTTCTACCATCAAATACATCCACAACTAGGCATTGTTTCTGCTTTGGTTCAGCCTCTTCATTCCTTCTGGAACTATTTGTTCTGCTCTTCTCAAGTAATATATTGGGTTTATCATTGAATTGGGTTTATCAATATCATATTATCATTGAAATAAGGATGGGCAAGGTGGTTTCAAAATTTGACATTAAAAATCTATAATTCGCAACTCATACATTTATAAGAATCTTAAATTCTTGCTCCACTTTAAAGATATAAAAACTTCAAAGTATGTCCTATGCATTATGGATGTTTTGTGCAAAAATATAGCTCCATTTGGCAGGCTTATTTTAAAAAATGGGTGTGTTGGCTTACCATCAAAGATTGAAAGATAAATATATATTTGTATGTTTTAAATGAATATAAAAATGTAATTATGGATTTTTAAAAATTATTCCATGTTTTAATTGATGCAAATTAGAACCATGAAGCTAGATTAGATATTTTATGGTCTCTAAATATTCCTGGCCATAGGACAGCCCAGACCCAAATATTCTGTGTTTGTAACATCAGTAAGCATTTTGTCTCTAGATTTTTACTTACCCAAGCTAGGATCTGGCTTCTCTGATTTACAAAGTCTCCATTTGATTTCTTGCCAAACAAATTCATAGCAATCTTGCACTCATACCATCTCTTGCTGCTGCTACTGCTAAGTCACTTCAGTTGTGTCCAACTCTGTGCAACCCCATAGACGGCAGCCCACCAGGCTCCCCCATCCCTGGGATTCTCCAGGCAAGAACACTGGAGTGGGTTGCCATTTCCTTCTCCAATGCAGGAAAGTGAAAAGTGAAAGTGAAGTTGCTCAGTTGTGTCTGACTCTTTGTGACCCCATGGACTGCAGCCCACCAGGCTCCTCCATCCATGGTATTTTCCAGGCAAGAGTACTGGAGTGGGGTGCCATTGCCTTCTCCAATACCATCTCTTAGCTGCTATCTACAATATCAGGATCCTACCACAGTTTCTGACATGTCACGATCACACCTTTCACCTCTGCCTCATACTGGCTAAGTAGTGAGAAACTGTATACCTCTGAAATTTTTGGTTATTTTTCATCTGTTAGGTACCAAGAAAGTAGTAATCAAGATAGCACCAGGTGTAGACAAAATTTTTATCCTAGAGACTGTTGCCTCCTGTCTGTTAATGGTGCAATTCCTTGGAAAATTTAAGAGGCAATTTGACCACAGATGCATTTCTCTTGTTAATCACCATGTCCTTAGTGTTAATAAGATTAATTTGTAATTAGATTTACCATGTCTCAAACCAATGAAACTGAACAGTGAGGAAATCATATGTCTGTAAGTGTTTTATTTATTTATAACCTTTATTTCTGAATAGTCTGTGTAGGTTACAGATGCCTATCATCATGCCTTGGTGATCAAAAGTTAAGCAGATCAAAGAAATGCAAATTAAAATCACAATGAAACATAACCTTACATTTTTGAGAATGGCTACATCAAAAAGATCACAAATAACAAATCCTGGGGGAGAAAGTTGAGAAAAGGGAACTCTCAAGTACTATTGGTGGGGATATAAATTGGTACAGCCACTATGAAAACAGCATGGAAGTGTCTCAAAAAAGTAAAAATAGAATTACAACTAGACCCAGAAAATCCACTCCTGAGTATCTGAAAAACATGAAAACTGTAATTCAAAAAGATACGTGTACCCTAATGTTCAGAGAAATATTTATAATTCCCAATATATAGAAGCAAGGTATGATATGTGTCTGTTAACAGATGAATGAGTGAAGAAGATGTGCATACACAATAGACTACTGCTCAGTTATAAAAATGAATGATATTTTGCCATTTGCAACAACATGTATAAGCTTATAAACTTGAAGGGCCTAAGTGAGAATATTAGTGAAATAATAATTCAGGCAGAGAAAGACCAATACTGTATGCTACCACATATATATGGAATCTAAAAAAAATGAAAAATAAAACTAGTGAAGGTGACAAGAAAAAAAAAACCTCACACATAAAGATAAAATAACTAGTCATTGCCAGTAGAGAAAGGGAAAGGGGAAGTGACACATTAGGGATAAGGAACCAAAAAAGATACACACTACCATATATAAAATAAATAAACTGAAGTGATGTACAACTCAGGGAATATAGCCAATATTTTATAACTACAAATGAAATACAACCTTAAAAAACTGTGAATCACTATGTTGTACATCTGAAAATTATATAATGTTTTACATCAACTACTCCTCAATAAGTTTTTTAAAAGATGCTAGAAAATTCAGTAGAATGGTGGCAAAATAGGGACACATAGAGAAATAACAAAAACTTTTTTACTGGTCCACGCTTATTCCTGGGACACTGAAATTCAGGGTTGGCAAGGTTGGGGATCCAGTGTTGGTGGGATTACTGGGGAGATGACCAATTTCTTTAAATCAGTATTGTCCTCCAGCTGGAATGTTGGATGTGGGTAGATCTCTCCCAAATGTCAAGGACTTCATAAAAAACATAAACAAATCTTATATAAATTATGTGAATTATCCTAAACAAGCAAACCCATAGAGACAGAAAGTTGACCAGTGGTTGCTAAGATCTAGGGGAAGGAGGAATAAGACATAGCAGCTCACGATTTTGGAATTTCTTTTTGTGGTGATGAAAATGTTCTGGACTTAGTGGCAATGGTGGCATACTTTGTAAATATACTTAAAAGTGAATTGTGCTCTTTAAAATGCTGAGTTTTATGGTATAATAATTAAATCTCAATTAAATAAACAAAAATTTTAAACTGTAGTATGGAAAGAAAATTTGCCATCCCAAGATGTGCCTCTTTGTCATGAAAATTAAGCTTTGTTTTTAAGAAACAAAAACAAAACAGCTGCCTAAAGAATCTAAAGGGCCTATTCCCAGAATAGAGCTAAAACCAGAAATTTCTGCAAGAAATATGATATAGTTTGATGGGAGTAACTAGAAATCAGAGTCCTTTCTGTGTTATACTGTCTCTGTATAACCCAGCAAATTTTTGTCTTTCCATGTGAACTTCTCTCCTACCTTTTGAAATTTCAATTTACTGCATTGTCCTTTGACTTCTGCTAAATATGATATTTGAGGTGAGGTTTTAGCCATTTGGTGGGTTACTCAGTTTTTCTAGGTCTAACCCATGTACACATATTATTAAGCTCATGCTTGATTTTCTCTTGTTGATATGTCTCGTCAATTTAATTTTTAGACCAGCCAGAAGAACCTCAAAAGGTAGAAAAAAAATTTCTTCTTCCCCAACATCATAAGATCAGGTTAAAACAGACCAGTTACATCAGAACATCTGGGACAGAGACTCAGGCATATAACCAAAGAAAAGAGATCTTGAGCCTCTGCTCTTGTATTGAACAATCTCACATGGGAAACCATGAAATCATTTTTAAAAAATGAGAAGTGGAAGAATTTTGTGACCCTCATGTTCAAGTCTTAACTTGACAATACCCTCTTAAAAATTTAACTGGAAGAAGTTGGAAGCTACCTTCAATAACAAAGAAAGGTTAGTTCATAATTAAGTCACTATTCTTTATGTGCAATCGTGATCAATACCATCAGGCCAACTGGCCTCCTGCCTTCACATCAACCTGGTAACTCCCTTCATTTGTTTACCTCTTAATCTAGCTATCTGAATCACCGGGCACTCTGTCCGCTACCCTTTTGCACACACTTTGAGTTTCAGTAGCAGCCATTTCGGGCTGAATTAGGAAAATACTACTGAAAATATTCTGCATCTTGGATAAGAAAAAACATTCTTCATAAGTAGGACTCTGAAAAGTGAAAGTGAAAGTCACTTAGTTGTGTCCAACTCTTTGAGACTCCATGGACTACACAATTCATGGAATTCTCCAGTCCACAATAAGTGGGTATCCTTTCCCTTCTCCAGGGGATCTTCCCAACCCAGGGGTCAAACCCAGGTCTCCCGCATTGTGGGCAGATTCCTTACCCGCTGAGCCTCAAGGGACTCCCAAGAATACTGGAGTGGGTAGCCTACACCTTCTTTTGCAGATCTTCCCAACCCAGGAATTGAACTGCTGTCTCCTGCATTGCAGGGGGATTCTTTACCAACTGAGCTATCAGGGAAGCCCAAGAAGGACCATGTACTAGACTAAATATTATTTATCAATATGGCTTCTTTTGAAAGTCAGTACCCTCTGGAAATTTTATTTCCTATATTTTTAAAATGCATACTACTGTTATTACTTTTTTTCTTTAGTCTTTTATAAGACTTCCTTCTTGCGATTTAACAAATTTCAAGAATACAAACCATATTTTTTTACGAGGAAATCTTGTTCAGCAAACGTGTGACCCTTTCTTTCCTAGTCTGAAAGTGAAAGTTAAAGTCGCTCAGTCATGTTCTGACTCTTTGCGACCGCATGAACTGCACAGTCCATGGAATTCTCCAGGCCAGAGTACTGGACTGGGTAGCCTTTCCCTTCTCCAGGGGATCTTCACCACCCAGGAATCGAACCGGGGTCTCCTGAATTGCAGGCGGATTCTTTACCAACTGAGCTATCCAGGAAGCCCTTTTCTAGTCTAGAGAGACAGAATTCCTTTGGAAGATAAGGAAACCATGATATCTGTGCTTAGCCTGGAACGGTGTAGCTGGGAGGACTCTAGATATTATCTGGTCTCTATTGTTATTATTTAGCATGATATTTTAATAATACCACTCTTTCTGACAGTTCTTTAAAATTTTTACTTATAGAGGTATAGTAAAATATTTTTATATACAGCATTGTTAATGAAAATTAAATTTGGAGTACCTGATGCTTTATGGATAGGAAGATTTTCATGGGGAATATCCCAAACCTTTAAAGTTATTGTTTATAAAGCCTGTCCATGGAACATGTATTCATGACTTCAAAAGAAGCAAATGTCTTAACCAAATCAGACCAAAAGTTCTTTTTAGGGGAAACACACTGACTGAAACTGGCCATCCTGGCCAGGACCCACAGTAACCATTTGCATGAGTTTTGTTTTTGTTTTTGTTTTTTTATGACAGGAGGTCCTGGTAAGGAACATGGAACTAAAAAGGCACCACCAACAGGGAGAGTTCAGGAAAGGTCAAAAAGTGACATGACATGTCCAAACACCTCCAAGAATCCTTCTCACTGGCATTCATCTTGGCTGAGCAAGGCTTGCACCACCAGGAAGGACTAAGTCAGAATAACTGGCTAAAGACAACCCAGAAACAAACCCCATCACGATAAGACTGCAAGCCACATGGCAGAGCAGTTCTCCTAGGTTCCCTTACCCTACTGCTCTCTGCCTGGGCACCCCTTCACAATAAAATCGCTTGCTTTGTCAGCACATGTGTCTCCTCAGACAATTCATTCTCAAGTGTTAGATAAGAGCCCACTTTTGGACCCTGAAAAGGGTCCCCCTTCCTGCAATAGTCTGATACCCTTTTAAACATTCTTGTCCTTGACAGGCCAGAATCAGAGGATTATGAGAGTCAAACTAGCTGCCTCCCATACTTTGATAATGTACTTTTATATTTCAAAACCAACCACTGTGTCTGTGTATATCACTCACTTTTAGATAACACATGACTCATCATTCCATAAAATATCTCCTTTTAATCATTGTTCCTTGGACTGTCTTTGTCGTGAGTCAATATCATAATAAAGAAAGAAACTTTTGGTAATTATATTTAAGTAATGTATCATAGCTTAGCAGTGTCCATGCAAGAGACTAAGCCAGACTTGCCTGTGAGTGTCCAGGAGTCTCCAGCAGAGGCGTGGATCCACAGTGGCCTCCTGCAAGGTCAGGGGCACTGAACACAACAGCCCTTTTGAGCGAGGTCCACATTACCTCTTGGGACCCCATGGAATGTAGCCTACCAGGCTCCTCCATTCATGGGATTCTCCAGGCAAGAGTATTGGAGTGGATTGCCATTTCCTTCTCCAGGGGATCTTCCCGACCCAGGGATTGAACCTGGGTGTCCCACATTCCAGGCAGATGCTTTAACTTCTGAGCCACCAGGGAAGCCCCCATTAACCCTACCCTACACATTAACCCTACCTCCATTAACCCTCCATTAACAGGGAGGGAACACAGCCCTTCCTATCAACAGAAAACTGGATTAAATATTTACTGAACATGGCTCCAGCCATCTGAACAAGTCCCAGATTCCCCCACAGTCAGTCTCTCCCATCAGGAAGCTTCCAACAGGCCTCTTATTCTTATCTATCAGAGGGCAGAGAAAATGAAAATGACAATCACAGAAAACTAATCAAACTGATTACATGAACCACAAACTTGTCTAACTAATAAAACTATGAACCATACCCTGTAGGGCCATCCAAGATGGACAGGTCAAGTTGGAGAGTTCTAACAAAATGTGGTCTACAGGAGAAGGGAATGGGAAACCACTTCAGTATTCATGCCTTGAAAACCCAAAGAACAGTAGGAAAAGTTAAAAAGATATGACAATGAAAGATAAACTCCCCAGGTTGGTGGACGCCCTATATGATACTGGAGAAGAACGGAGAAAAAACTCCAGAAAAAAGGCAGAGGTGGAGCCAAAGCAGAAACAATGCTCAGTTGTGGATGTGATTGGTTACAGAAGTAAAGTCTGATGCTGTAAAAGAACAATATTGCATACAAATCTGGAATGTTAGGTCCATGAATCAAGGTAAATTGGAAGTGGTCAAACAGGAGATGGCAAGAATGAACATTGACATTTTAAGAATCAGTGAACTAAAATGGAACAGAATGGGATGATTTAATTCAGATTACCATTATATATACTACTGTGGGAAAGAATCCATTAGAAGAAAAGGAGTATCCCTCACATTCAGCAGAAGTCTATAATGCAATACATGGATACAATCTCAAAAATAACAGAGTGACCTCTGTTTGCTTCGAAGGCCAACCATTCAATATGATAGTAATCTGAGTCTATGTCCCAGCCACTAATGCTGAAGAAGCTGAAGTTGAATGGTTCTATAATGACCTAGAGACCTTCCAAAACTACCATCAAACAACAAAGATGTCTTTTTCATCATAGGGGACTGGAATGCAAAACTAAGAAGTCAAGAGATACCTAGAGTACCAGGCAAATTTGGCCTTGGGGTACAAAATGAATCAGGGCAAAGGCTAACAGGATTTTGCCAAGAGAATCCACTGGTCATAGTAGATATCCTCTTCCAACAACACAAGATACAACTCTACACATGGACATCACCAGATGGTCAACACCAAAATAAGATTGTTTATATTCCTTGCAGCAAAGATGGAAAAGTTCTATACAGTCAGCAAAAACAATAACAGGAACTGATTGTGATTCAGATCATGAATTCCTTATTGAAATATTAAGCCTTATATTAAAGAAAGTAGGGGAAAACCACCAGACCATTCAGGTATGAATTAAATCAACTTCCTTACAATTATACAGTGGAAGTGACAAATAGATTCAAGGGATTAGATCCAATAGAGTGCCTGAAGAACTATGGATGGAGGTTCATGACACTATACAGGAGGTGGTGATCAAGACCATCCTGAAGAAAAAGAAATGCAAAAAGGTAAACTAATTGTCTGAGGAGGCATTACAAATAGCTGAGAAAAGAAGAGAAGCACAAGACTAAGGAGAAAAGGATAGTGTTTTGCCTATGTTCTCCTCTAGGAAAGGAAAGATATACCTATCTGAAAGCAGACTTTCAAAGAATAGCAAAAAGAGAGAAGAAAGCCTTCCTCAGTGATCAATGCAAAGAAATAGAGGAAAAAAATAGAATGGGAAAGACTAGAGATCTCTTCAGGAAAATTACAGATACCAAGGGAACATTTCATGCAAAGATGGGCACAATAAAAGACAGAAACAGTATGGACTTAAAGAAGCAGGTGATATTATGAAAAGGTGCATATACACAAAAGATCTTAATGACCCAGATAATCACGATGGTGTGATCACTCACCTTGAGCTAGACATCTTGGACTGTGAAGTCAGGTGGGCCTTAGGAAGCATCACTATGAACAAAGCTAGTGGAGGTGAAGGAATTCCAGTTGAGCTATTTCAGATCTTAAAAGATGATGCTGTGAAAGTGCTGCACTCAATATACCAGCAAATTTGGAAAACTCAGCAGTGACCACAGGACTGGAAAAGGTCAGTTTTCATTCCAATTCCTAAGAAAGGCAATGTCAAAGAATGTTCAGTCTACCACACAATTGCACTCATCTCACATGCTAGCAAAGTAATGTTCAAAATTCTCCAAGCCAGGCTTCAACAGTACATGAACTGTAAACTTCCAGATGTTCAAGCTTGATTTAGAATAGGCAGAGGAGTCAGAGATCAAATTGCCAATATCCATTGGATTATAGGAAAAAACATGAGAATTCCAGAAAAACATCTACTTCAGCTTTATTGACTACACCAAAGCCTTTGTGTGGATCACAACAAACTGTCTTCTCTGGTGGCTCAGTCAGTAAAGAGTCTTCCTGCAATGTGAGAGATATGAGTTTTATCCCTGGGTCAGGTAAAACCCCTTAGAAGGAAATGGTTACCCGCTCTAGTATTATTGCCTAGAGAATTCCACTGACAGAGGGCCCTGATGGGCTACAGTTCATGGGATCACAAAGATTCGGACACAACTGAGTGACTAACACTTTCAACATACTGTGGAAAATTCTTAAAGAGATGGGTATATCAGACCACGTTACCTACCTCCTGAGAAATCCGTGTGCAGATCAAGAAGCAACAGTTAGAACTGGACATAGAACAATGGACTGGTTCTAAACTGGGAAAGGAGTACATCAAGGCTATATATTGTCACTCTGCTTATTTAACTTCTATGCAGAGTACATCATGAGAAACGCTGGACTGGAAGAAACACAAGCTGGAATCAAGATGGCCGGGAGAAATATCAATAAGGTCCGATATGCAGTTGACACCACCCTTATGACAGAAAGTGAAGAGGAACTCAAAAGCCTCTTGATGAAAGTGAAAGAGGAGAGTGAAAAAGTTGGCTTAAAGCTCAACATTCAGAAAACAAAGATCATGGCATCTGGTCCCATCACTTCATGGGAAATAGATGGGAAAACAGTGGAAACAGTGTCAAACTTTATTTTTTGGGGCTCCAAAATCACTGCAGATGGTGACTGAAGCCATGAAATTAAAAGACGCTTACTCCTTGGAAGGAAAGTTATGACCAACCTAGATGGCATATTCAAAAGCAGAGACATTACTTTGCCAACAAAGGTTTGTCTAGTCAAGGCTATGGTTTTTCCTGTGGTCATGTATGGATGTGAGAGTTGGACTGTGAAGAAGGCTGAGCACCGAAGAATTGATGCTTTTGAACTGTGGTGTTGGAGAAGACTCTTGCGAGTCCCTTGGACTGCAAGGAGATCCAACCAGTCCATTCTGAAGGAGATCAGCCCTGGGATTTCTTTGGAAGGAATGATGCTAAAGCTGAAACTCCAGTACTTTGGCCACCTCATGCAAAGAGTTGACTCACTGGAAAAGACTCTGATGCTGGGAGGGATTGGGGGCAGGAGGAGAAGGGAAAGACAGAGGATGAGATGGCTGGATGGCATCACTGACTCAATGAACGTGAGTCTGAGTGAACTCTGGGATTTGGTGATGGACAGGGAGGCCTGGAGTGCTGTGATTCATGGGGCGGCAAAGAGTCAGACACGACTGAGCAACTGAACTGAACTGAACTGAGCTCAGGGTTTAGGAATAATTAAGAATAGGTAGAAGCCTTTTTAGGAAATAATGATCTTAAGATGCCAGGAGCAAACAGGATTTAGAAGATAAGAAATAAACTGAGGAATGTAGCATGAGTTGCAATTTAGTCACAAGTTAGGTATAGAACACCTAAGAAGAAGTATATAGTAGATAGTAAAGCCGATTCTGAGAGAATGGCTAAAGCAGGAACTCTGTTTGTAGGGCAACAGTGATTTCTGGAGACAATAAATCTGGGTGGGGGAAACTAAAAATGTCAAACCTCTGACCTAATGCTTTTGTCAAAGTATAAAAGAAAACTTGAAGCTTGAAATAAACATGTAGTCCCGTACCTCGAGTCAGAGGCTACATCATTGTCCGCCGACACCGCTCACCCCTTCAGGCTGATTCCCTGGCTGCTGGATCTGGACTCCGGCAAGAAATAGACATTTTTCTGGAACTCTCTTGCTTTTTCAATGATCCACCAGATGTTGGCAATTTGATCTCTGGTTTCTCTGCCTTTTCTAAAACCAGCATAAATATCTGGAAGTTCACAGTTCATGTATTGCTAAAGACTGGCTTGGAGAATTTTAAGTATTAATTTATTAGAATGTGAGATGAGTGCAATTGTGTGATAGTCTGAGGATTTTTTGACATTGCCTTTCTTTGGGATTGGAATGAAAACTGATCTTTTCCAGTCCTGTGGCCACTGCTGAGTTTTCCAAATTTGCTGGGATATTGAGTGCAGCACTTTCACAGCATCATCTTTTAAGATTTGAAATAGTTCAACTAGAATTCCATCACCTCCACTAGCTTTGTTCGTAGTGATGCTTCCTAAGGCCCACGTGACTTCACATTCCAGAATGTCTGGCTCAAGGTGAGTGATCACACCATCGTAATTGTCTGGATCATGGAGATGCTTTTTGTACAGTTCTTCTGTGTATTCTTGACACCTCTTCTCAATATCTTCTGCTTCTTTTGGGTCCATACTGTTTCTGTCCTTTTTTGTGCCCTTCTTTGCATGAAATGTTCCTTTGGTATCTCTAATTTTCTTGAAGAGATCTCTAGTGTTTCCCATTCTATTGTTTTCCTGTATTTCTTTGCACTGATCGCTGAGGAAGGCTTTCTTATCTCTCCTTGCTATTCTTTGGAACTCTGTATTCAAACGGGTATATCTTTCCTTTTCTCCTTTGCTTTTTACTTCTCTTCTTTTCCCAGCTATTTATAATGCCTCCTCAGACAGCCATTTTGTTTTTTTGCTTTTCTTTTTTGGGGATGGTCTTGATCTCTCTCTGCTGTACAGTGCCACAAACCTCCATCCACAGTTCATCAGGCATTCTATTAGATCTAGTCCCTTAAATCTATTTCTCACTTCCACTGTATAATCGTTAAGTGCTTTGATTTAGGTCATACCTGACTGGTCTAGTGGTTTTCTCTACTTTCTTCAATTTAAGTCTGAATTTGGCAATAAGGAGTTCATGATCTGAGCCACAGTCAGCTCCTGGTCTTATTTTTGCTGACTGTATAGAGCTTTTCCATCTTTGGTTCCAAAAAAATATAATCAATCTGATTTTGGTCTCGGCCATCTGATGAATATCCATCTGTAGTGTCTTTTCTTGTCTTTTTGGAAGAAGGTGTTTGCTATGTCTGGTACGTTCTCTTGGCAAAACTCTATTAGCCTTTGCCCTGTTTCATTCCATATTCCAAGGCTAAATTTTCCTGTTACTCCAGGTGTTTCTTGACTTCCTACTTTTGCATTCCAGTCCCCATCCTCATTCTAATTCCCAAGAAGGGTAGTACCAAAGAATGTGCTAAACATCAGTCAATTGCATTCACCTCCAATGCTAGTAATGTCATGCTTAAAATCTTTCATGCTAGGCTTCAGAATTGTGCAAACCAGGAACTTCCAGATGTCCAAGCTGGGTTTAGAAAAAAAAAAAAAAGAGGATCAAGAGATCAAATTGCCAACGTTCAGTGGATCACTGATAAAACAAGGGAATTCCAGAAAAAGCATCTATCTCTGTTTCTTCAACTATGCTAAAGCCTTTGACTATGTGGATCACAACAAACTGTGGAGAGATCTTAGACAGATGGGAATACCAGACACTCTTACCAGTCTCCTGAGAAACCTGTAGGCGAGTCAAGGAAAAACAGTTAGAACCAGTTGTATGGAACAGCTGATTGGTTCAAGATCAAGAAAGGGGTATGACAGGGTTGTCTTCTGTCACCCTGTTTGTTTAACCTATATGCTGAGCACATCATGAGAAATGCTGGGTTGGATGAGTTACAAGCTGGAATCAAGATAGCAGGAGAAACATTAACAACCTCATATATTTAGATGATACCACTCTATTAGCAGAAAGTGAAGAGGAACTAAAGAGCCTCTTGATGATGGTGAAGGAGAGTGAAAGAGCTGACTTAAGACTAAACATTAAAAAAAACTAAGATCATGGCATCTGGCCCCATTACTGCATGGCAAGTAGAAGGGGAAAATGTGGAAGTAGTGACAGATTTCCTCTTCTTGGACTCCAAAATCACTGCAGATGATGACTACTGCCATGAAATCAGAAGACAATCACTTTTTGTCAGGAAAGAGATAATAACCTTAGACAGTATGTTGAAAAGCAGAGACATTACTCTGCTGACAAAGGTCCATATAGTCAAGACTATGATCTTCCCAGTAGTCATGTAGGGATGCGAGAGCTGGACTGTAAACCAAAGAACTGATGAATCTAAAAATCAATTCTTAGAACACCAAAGAAATTGATGCCTCCAAACAGTGGTGATGGAAACGAAAGTGAAAGTGAATTCTCATCGGAATTTCTGTGACCTCATGGACTGTAGCCTACCTGGCTCCTCCGTCCATGGGATTTTCTTTCTTTCTTTTTTTTTTATTATAATGGATATTTTATTTTATTTTTTTTACTTTTATTTTATTTTTAAACTTTACATAATTGTATTTGTTTTGCCAAATATCAAAATGAATCCATCACAGATATACATGTGCTCCCCATCCTGAACCCTCCTCCCTCCTCCCTCCCCATACCATCCCTCTGGGTCGTCCCAGTGCACTAGCCCCAAGCATCCAGTATTGTGCATTGAACCTGGACTGGCATCTCATTTCATACATGATATTTTATATGTTTCAATGCCATTCTCCCAAATCTTCCCACCCTCTCGCTCTCCCACAGAGTCCATAAGACTCTCCATGGGATTTTCTAAGCAAGAAAACTGGAATGATTTGCCATTTCCTTCTCCAGGAGATCTTCCTGATCCAGGGATTGAACCCAGGTCTCCCGCATTGTAGGCAGACGCTTTACTGTCTGAGCCACCAGGGAAGTCTGATGGTGATGGGAAATGCTCCTGAAAGTCACTTGAACAGCAAGGAGATCAAATCAGTCAATGATATCTATTCAGTAGATAAACGCTGAATATTCACTGGAAGGACTGAAGCTGAAGCTGAAGCTCCAGTATTTTGGTCATCTGATGCAAACAAACAACTCATTGGAAAAGTCCCTGATTCTGGGAAAGACTGAGGCCAGAAGGAAAAGAGGGCATCAGAGGATGAGATGGATGAACCACACCACCAATACAATGAACATGAGCTTGGACAAACTCTGGGAGATGGTGAGGAACAGGGAGACTTGGTGTGCTGCAATCCATGGGGTCACAAAGAGTTGGACACAACTGTTCGACTGAACAACAACAACAATAATGAACTATGTTGAGCATCTTTTCAGGCTTGTTGGTCATGTGTATATCTGTTTGTGAGAAATGGTCTTTAGGTCTTTCATCCATTTTTTAAAAATTGTGTTGCTTGATTTTTCTGATATTAAGCTGCATGAGCTGCTTGTAGAGTTTGGAGATTAATGTTTTGTCAGTTGCTTCATTTGCAATTATTTTCTCCCATTCACTCTTTGTCTTTCATCTTGTTTGTGGTTTCCTTTACTGTACAAAAGCTTTTAAGTTTAATTACTTCTCATATGTTTATTTCCATTGCACTAGGGTCTGAGTATCTTTTTGCAATTTATGTCAAAGAGTGTTCCGCCTAAGTTTTCATCTAAGAGTTTTATAGTTTCTGACCTTATTTATAGTTTTACAATTCATCTTGAATTTATTTTTTATGTTTGTTGTTAGGAAGTGTTCTAATGTTATTCTTTTACATCCCTGTCCAGACTTCCCAGCACCACTTATTAAGGAGCTGTCTTTTTCCATTGTATATTCTTGCCACCATTGTCAAAGATAAGGTGCCCATAGGTGTATGGGTTCATCTCTGGGCTTTCAATCTTGTTCCATTGGTCTATATTTTTTGTTTTTGTGTCTTGATGACTAGAGCTTTGTAATATAATCTGAAGACAGGACGATGTCTATCTCCAGCTCCGTTTTTCTTTCTCAAGATGTCTTTGGCTATTTGGAGCCTCTTTGTTCCCATAAAAACTGCAAATCTTTTCTTCTAGTTCTGTGAAAAATGTCATTGATAATTTTATAGAGTGCATTAAATCTGTAGATTACTTTGAGTATTATGATCATTTTCACAATATTGGTTCTTCCAGTCCTAGAACATGAAATACCTCCTATCTGTTTGTGTTGTCTGTTTTCTTTCACCAGTGTCTTATAGTTTTTTGCATACAAATTTTAGTCTCTTTAAGGAAGTTTGTCCTAGGTATTTTATTCACTTTATTTCAATGATGAATGGATTTTTTCCTTTATTAATCTTTTGATTTTTCATTGTTAGTGTATAGGAATACAAGGAATTTCTCTGCATTAATTTTGTATCCTGCCACTATACTAAATTCACTGATTGGCTTTTAGTAATTTTTTTGTGGTGTCTTTATGGTTATCAATGTATAGTATCATGTCATCTGGAAACAGTGAGTTTTCATTCTTTTCCAGTCCTTATTCATTTCATTTTCTTTTCTTTTTGATTATTGTGGCTACGAGGTTCAAAACTTAATTGGGTAATGACTTCAGTTGGCACCCTTTTCTTCTTGATCATAGAGGAAATGCTTTCAGTTTTTCTCATTGAGCATAATGTTTGCAGTGAATTTGTCATATACGGCCTTTATTATATTGAGTTAGGTTCCATCTGACCATTTTTCTGGAGAGTTTTATCATAAATATGTGTTGAATTTTGTCAACAGTTTTTTCTGCATCTATTGAGATTATGATATGGTTTTGATAGAATGTGCCTATGAATCCATCTGGCCCTGGGTTTTGTTTGCTGGAAGATTTTTTATCACAGTTTCAATTTCAATGCTTGAGATTGATTGGTCTGTTCTTATTTTCTATTTCTTCCTGGTTTGGATTTGGAAGGTACTTTTCTATTAATTCGTCCATTTCTTTCAGGTTGTCAATTTCACTAACATATTGTTGTTCAGTCATTATATCGTGTCTGACTCTTTGCAACTCCATGAACTGCAGCAAAGCAGACTTCCTTTTCCTTCAAGATCAACCTGGAGTTTGTTCAAACTCATGTCCATTGATTCAGTGATGCCATCCAACCATCTCATCCTCTCTCGGTCCCTTCTCCTTTTTCAATCTTTCCCAGCATCAGAGTCTTTTTCAATGAGTTGGCTTTTCGCATTAGGAGGCCAAAATGTTGGAGCTTCAGCATAAATCCTTCCAGTAAGTATTACAGGATTGATTTCCTTTAGGATTTGATTTCCTTGCTTTCAAGGGACTCTCAAGAGTCTTCTAAAGCATCACAATTCAAAAACATCATGTCTTTGTTGCTCAGCATTCTTAGTGGACCAACTCCCATGTCCATACGTGACTACTGGGAAAACTATAGCTTTGACCATAGAGAATTTTGTCAGCAAAGTGATGTCTCTGCTTTTTAATACACTATCTAGATTTGTCATAGCTTTTCTTCCAAGGTTTAAGAGTCTTCTAATTTGTGGTTGCAGTCACTGTATACAGTGATTTTAGAGCCCAAGAAAATTAAATCTGTTTCTACCTCCACTTCCCATTTGCCATGAAGTGATGGGACCAGATGCCATGATCTTAGCTTTTTGAATGTTGAGTTTGATAAAAAATATCTAATATCATAGCTTTGTGGTCAGAAAATATGCTTAATATGATTTCACTTTCTTTACATTTACCTAGGCTTGGTTTGTGGTCTGATGTCTAATTAGCTTTTTCACTCTCCCTTTCACTCTCATCCAGAATGTCTTTAGTTTCTCTTTGCTTTATGCAATTAGAGTGGTATCATCTCCATATCAGAGGTTGTTGATATTTCTCCTGGCAATATAGTTACTTGAAGTGTCTCTTATAAATCTTTGTATTTCTGCATTATCTGTTGTAACTTCTTTTATATTTCCAAGTTTTATTGATTTGAGTCTTTTCCTTTTTTCTTGATGAGTCTGGCTAATGGTTTGTCAATTCTGTTTATCTTGTCTTAGAATTAGCTTTTAGCTTTATTGCTCTTCTCAGTTGTTTTCTTCATTTCTGTTTAATTTATTTCTGCTCTGACTCTATGATGTCTTGCTTTCTTCTAAGTTTTTTTTTTTCTTTTTTCCTAATTGTTTTAGGTATAATGTTATTTTGTTGTTGTTGTTGTTGTAGTTATTATTTTTTTCCTCTCATTTCTTGAAATAGTCTTGTATTGCTATATATTTCCCTGTTAGTACTGTTTTGCTGCATCCCACTGGTTTTGGTTTGCTGTTTTGTTTTTGTTTTTGTTTTTTACTTTTTTTTAAGTCTTTTTATTAATTACTCTTTTATTTTTTTCAGTGATCTCTTGGTTATTTAGAAACATATTGTTTAGCCTCCTCGTGTTTTTAATTTTTTTTTCCTGTAATTGATATCTAATATCAACATGATTTCAGTTTCTTTACATTTACCTAGGCTTGGTTTGTGGTCTGATGCCTAATCTTCCCTGGAGAATGTTCCCTGTGCACTTGTGAAGAAAATGTATTTTGATGCATTTGGGTAGAATGTCTTATTAATATCAGTTAAATCTATCTAGTCTATTATGCCAGAGACAGCAATGGCACCCTACTCCAGTACTCTTGCCTGGAAAATCCCATGGACGGAGGAGCCTGGTAGGCTGAAGTCCATGGGGTTGCAAAGAGTCGGACACGACTGGGCGACTTCACTTTCACTTTTCACTTTCATGCATTGGAGAAGGAAATGGCAACCCACTCCAGTGTTCTTGCCTGGAGAATCCCAGGGATGGGGGATCCTGGTGGGCTGCTGTCTACAGGGTCACACAGAGTTGGACACGACTAAAGTGACTTAGCAACAGCAGTCTATTATGCCATTTTAAGCTTGTGTTTTATTATTTATTTTCTGTCTGGATAACTTGTCCATTGTGTTAAGAGGAGAACTAAAGTCCTTCTTTTATGGCTGTTAGCATTTATCTTATATATTGAGGTGCTCCTCTGTTGGGTGCATAGATATTTAAAATTGTTATATCCTCTTTTTGGATTGATCCCTTTATCATTATATAATGTCTTTCCTTATCTCTTGTAACAGTCTCTATTTTAAGTCTATTTTATCTAATATGAGTATTGCTACTCCAGCTTCCTTTTTTTTTTTTTTTAAATTTCCATTTACTTACAATATATTTACCTAGCCTGACACTTTAAGTCTATATGTGTGCCTAGATTTAAGTGGGTCGTTTTTTAGGCAGCATATATATGGGTCTTGTTTTTTTATCCATTCAGTCAGTCTGTGTCATTTGGTTAGAACATTTAATCCATTTACATTTAAGGTAATATTGATATGTATGATTCTATTACTCTTTACTTTGCTTTTTTTTTGTTTGCTTCTATAGGTCTTTCCAATTTGCCTTGATTCATGGACCTGACATTCCAGGTTCCTATGCAATATTGCTCTTTACAGCATCAGACCTTGCTTCTATCACCAGTCACATCCACAACTGGGTATTGTTCTTGCTTTGGCTCCATCCCTTCATTCTTTCTGGAGTTATTTCTCCACTGATCTCCAGTAGCATATTGGGCACCTACTGACCT
Source organism: Bos grunniens (assembly GCF_055505025.1). NCBI lineage: Eukaryota > Metazoa > Chordata > Mammalia > Artiodactyla > Bovidae > Bos > Bos grunniens. The sequence continues at coordinate 14,533,246 of NC_141188.1, forward strand.
GGGGAGTTTCTCTTTCAGTATCCTATCATTTTGCCTTTTCATACTGTTCATAGGGTTCTCAAGGCAAGAATACTGAAGTGGTTTGCCATTCCCTTCTCCAGTGGACCACATTCTGTCAAATCTCTCCACCATGGCCCACCTGTCTTGGGTTGACCCACGGGCATGGCTTAGTTTCATTGAGTTAGGCAAGGCTGTGGTCCTAGTGTGATTAGATTGACTAGTTTTCTGTGAGTATGGTTTCAGTGTGTTTGCCCTCTGATGCCCTCTTGCAACACCTACCATCTATCTTACTTGGGTTTCTCTTACCTTGGGTGTGGGGTATCTCTTCACGGCTGCTCCAGCAAAGCGCAGCCATTGCTCCTTACCTTGGACGAGTGGTATCGCCCTTCCTGACCTTCAATGTGGGATAGATCCTCTAGGCCCTCCTGCGCCAGCGCAGCCAAGGTTCCTTGGATGTGGACTTGGTTCTCCCAGCCACCACCCCTGGCCTTGGGCTTAGGTGCGTGGGGTAGCTCCTCCTGCCCGTAGTCCCTGGCCTCGGGCTTGAGGCATGGGGTATCTCCTCCCGGCTGCTGTCCCTGACCTCGGACTAGGGGTAACTCGTCTTGTCACCGCCCCTGGCCTCAGGTGTGGGTTGCTCCTCCTGGCCACCGCCCCTGGCCAACAAGAGATGGCAAGAGTGAATGTCAACATTCTAGGAATCAGTGAACTGAAATGGACTGGAATGGGTTAATTTAACTCAGATGACCATTATATCTACTACTGCGGGCAGGAATCCCTCAGAAGAAATGGAGTAGCCATCATGGTCAACAAAAGATTCCAAAATGCAGTACTTGGATGCAATCTCAAAAACAAAAGAATGATCTCTGTTCGTTTCCAAGGCAAACCATTCAATATCACAGTAATCCAAGTTTATGCCCCAACCAGTAACGCTGAAGAAGCTGAAGTTGAACGGTTCTATGAAGACCTACAAGACCTTTTAGAACTAACACCCAAAAAAGATGTCCTTTTCATTATAGGGGACTGGAATGCAAAAGTAGGAAGTCAAGAAACACCTGGAGTAACAGGCAAATTTGGCCTTGGAATGCAGAATGAAGCAGGACAAAGACTAATAGAATTTTGCCAAGAAAATGCACTGATCATAACAAACACCCTCTTCCAACAACACAAGAGAAGACTCTATACATGGACATCCCCAGATGGTCAACACCGAAATCAGATTGATTATATTCTTTGCAGCCAAAGATGGAAAAGCTCTATACAGTCAGCAAAAACAAGACCAAGAGCTGACTGTGGCTCAGATTATGAACTCCTTATTGCCAAATTCAGACTTAAATTGAAGAAAGTAGGGAAAACACATGACCATTCAGGTATGACCTAAGTCAAATCCCTTATGATTATACAGTGGAAGTGAGAAATAGATTTAAGGGCTTAGATCTGATAGATAGAGTGCCTGATGAACTATGGACTGAGGTTCATGACACTGTACAGGAGACAGGGATCAAGACCATTCCCATGGAAAAGAAATGCAAAAAAGCAAAATGGCTGTCTGGGGAGGCCTTAAAATAGCTGTGAAAAGAAGAGAAGCAAAAAGCAAAGGAGAAAAGGAAAGATATAAACATCGGAATGCAGAGTTCCAAAGAATAGCAAGAAGAGATAAGAAAGGCTTCTTCAGCGATCAATGCAAAGAAATAGAAGAAAACAACAGAATGGGAAAGACTAGGGATCTCTTCAAGAAAATCAGAGATACCAAAGGAACATTTCATGCAAAGATGGGCTCGATAAAGGACAGAAATGGTATGGACACAACAGAAGCAGAAGATATTAAGAAGAGATGGCAAGAATACACAGAAGAACTGTACAAAAAAAGATCTTCACGACCCAGATAATCACGATGGTGTGATCACTGACCTAGAGCCAGACATCCTGGAATATGAAGTCAAGTGGGCCTTAGAAAGCATCACTATGAACAAAGCTAATGAAGGTGATGGAATTCCAGTTGAGCTATTCCAAATCCTGAAAGATGATGCTATCAAAGTGCTGCACTCAATATGCCAGCAAATTTGGAAAACTCAGCAGTGGCCACAGGACTGGAAAAGGGCAGTTTTCATTCCAATCCCAAAGAAAGGCAGTGCCACAGAATGCTCAAACTACCGCACAGTTGCACTCATCTCACACGCTAATAAAGTAATGCTCAAAATTCTCCAAGCCAGGCTTCAGCAATGTGTGAACTGTGAACTTCCTGACATTCAAGCTGGTTTTAGAAAAGGCAGAGGAACCAGAGATCAAACTGCCAACATCCACTGGATCATAGAAAAAGCAAGAGAGTTCCAGAAAAACATCTATTTCTGCTTTATTGACTATGCCAAAGCCTTTGACTGTGTGGATCACAATAAACTGTGGAAAATTCTGAAAGAGATGGGAATACCACACCACCTGATCTGCCTCTTGAGAAATCTGTATGCAGATCAGGAAGCAACAGTTAGAACTGGACATGGAACAACAGACTGGTTCCAAATAGGAAAAGGAGTCCGTCAAGGCTGTATATTGTCACCCTGTTCATTTAACTTCTATGCAGAGTACATCATGAGAAACCCTGGACTGGAAGAAACACAAGCTGGAATCAAGATTTCTGGGAGAAATATTAATAAACTCAGATATGCAGATGATACCACCCTTATGGCAGAAAATGAAGAGAAACTCAAAAGCCTCTTGATGAAAGTGAAAGAGGAGAGTGAAAAAGTTGGCTTAAAGCTCAACATTCAGAAAACGAAGATCATGGCATCCGGTCCCACCTCTTCATAGGAAATAGATGGGGAAACAGTGGAAACAGAGTCAGACTTTATTTTGGGGGGCTCCAAAATCACTGCAGATGGTGACTGCAGCCATGAAATCAAAAGACGCTTACTCCTTGGAAGGAAAGTTATGACCAACCTAGATAGCACGTTGAAAAGCAGAGACATTACTTTGCCAACAAAGTTTCGTCTAGTCAAGGCTATGGTTTTTCCTGTGGTCATGTATGGATGTGAGAGTTGGACTGTGAAGAAGGCTGAGAACCGAAGAATTGATGCTTTTGAACTGTGGTGTTGGAGAAGACTCTTGAGAGTCCCTTGGACTGCAAGGATAACCAACCAGTCCATCATAAAGGAGATTAGCTCTCGGTGTTTTTTGGAAGGAATGATGCTAAAGCTGAAACTCCAGTACTTTGGCCACCTCATGCAAAGAGTTGACTCATTGGAAAAGACTCTGATGCTGGGAGGGATTGGGGGCAGGAGGAAAAGGGGACGACCGAGGATGAGATGGCTGGATGGCATCACCAACTCGATGGCCATGAGTTTGAGTGAACTCCGGGAGTTGGTGATGGACAGGGAGGCCTGGTGTGCTGCAATCCATGGGGTCACAAAGAGTTGGACATGACTGAGTGAGTGAACTGAACTGAACTGAAAGGATATAATAAAATATTACGTTTGTCAAGTATGTTTTTCTCCAAGGAAAATTCAATCACAAAAATCCTATTTGTTAGGAAGGCTAGAAATTATTGTCACCTTTTCTGAAAATGAAGAAAATGATCCTATGAGGATTATCAATTACTGAAGAATACATAATGAGTTTTGACAGAGTTTATGTTCTTTCAGACACCCAGTTTCCCATGGAACATTCTGCAAAGTGGGACTGTGATGTCCTAAGACTTCTTTAAGTTCTGATTATTTATTCATAACTGATACAGCCAACACTGTAAATGGTTATGTGAGCAACAAGAACAGTGAACTCAAGGAACATATTTTCAGAAAAAAAATTATGTACATGATGTATTCTGGTTTTACATACACTGTTTTAAGGAATTCACCAAGTTGTATATCTATGAGCAGCATACAATGAATCTCTCCTAGAATATATACTTGCCTATAAACAGAAACTTTTGATGTTTTAATTTAGGGAAATAAGTATTTCTAATGGGTAGAGGAGGTCATTGAGAATGGCTTTTCGTGTTCTTTAAATCGTACCAGCTTGACAGATTTCTATTCTGAGGAAACAGTGGAGCTAGTTTATTTCCTTTCTTAACAGAAGTTCTTGGCTCTTGTCATGCAAATCTGCTTTAACAATAATATGCAATTCTTGCTCATTTCTCTTTTGATTCTGTAAAATCTCTCTGGATATATCCTTCCTCACATTCAAGATCAAACATTTCCTTTACTCTTAGATGTTGTTTAAAATTCCTCTTTGAAGAAATGAAAAGGAAATTTAAGTCACAGTGAACCACATAGCAAATGCATAGGGACATTAAAATAGATATTTTCTGAGCCATTGTTCATTTAACTTGCACAAATGCATTAAAACACCAGAGTTAACTTTTTCTCAGAATGTTAATCTACATGATTTATACTTATAAAACCTTCACTCAGGTAGATAAACTATAAGAGAATTATCAGATTAATGAAAATTGCCATGGACTTGCATGAAATCCACTCAAGCAAATCTTTCTGGCTTTGATTATTATATTTAATCTATCCTACTTATGGATAAATTTTAAAGCTGAAGTATTTTATTTTGTTTTGTATATTATGTGATGTGCCAAGAGCTATAAAAGGTCATATTGTTCTCTGGAATCGATTTGAAAGAAAGAATTATAACTTCATAATATAATATATATATATATATACATATTTTTTTTAACCTGGAATATATATATATATATTCCAGGTAAAAAAAGCTTTACATAAATGTGAAGGTATTTTTATCTGAAATCAAGTACAAGCATTTGGAATCAATATGAAATACAACAAAAATTTTAGATTTAAAACAGGCATTTTCTTTTAGTACAATACTGGAATAAGCTTTAGTAAGTCATTTTAAGGAATAATTAAAATTTTCTTCAGCAGAAAACTATCTGTGATTTTAGATGCATAGAAAATTCTGTCAGACTATAGTAGGTGATTAACAGAGCTAAGTCCAATTTGAAAACTCCACTTCCCATTTCTGACCATTTATGGCAAATGTAACTCTTAGATCTTTCTTGGGTTAGGCAGAAGAAATAAATCTAGTAGCATAAGCAATATTATTAAAAGCAAAGATGCATTTATTATTACTGTGTTCCTTGAACTCCTGCTGCTGCTGCTAAGTCACTTCAATTGTATCCGACTCTGTGTGACCCCGTGGACAGCAGCCCACCAGGCTCCCCCATCCCTGGGATTCTCCAGGCAAGAACACTGGAGTGGGTTGCCATTTCTTTCTCCAATGCATGAAAGTGAAAAGTGAGAGTGAAGTCGCTCAGTCGTGTCCGACCCTCAGTGACCCCATGGACTGCAGCCTACCAGGCTCCTCCATCCATGGGATTTTCCAGGCAAGAGTACTGGAATGCGACGCCATTGCCTTCTCCCCAGGAACTCCTAGAAATACTTTATAAGGAGAAACCTCCACAAAGTTTCACTTGTATTGATTTATTTGATACTCACAGCTGTGTGAAGTAGGTACTTATTAACCTCACCACACACACACACACACTGAACACCAGAGACGTATAAAGTGGCAGAGTCAGAATTAAAATCCAAAACTCTGCCTCTGGAGCCCCATACTCAATCCCTTCTCTCTGGCCTTTTGCTATTTGTAGTTCTATGATGATTTTCATAGTTCCATAAGAAATTATGTCCTGAATGACTTTATTACAAAATTTCTGTTAGGTCAATTGTTTTATTTAATCTTTTTCAAGCAAATCAGAAGTAGTCTATCATGTGGGATTTTCCAGGCAAGAGTACTGGAGTGGGGTGCCATTGCCTTCTCCATCATGTGTTTATTAACAATCTATTAGTATGTTACTAGAGAAGACTCTTGAGAGTCCCTTCGACTGCAAGGAGATCCAACCAGTCCATTCTAAAGGTAATCGGCCCTGGGTGTTCTTTGGAAGGAATGATGCTAAAGCTGAAACTCCAGTACTTTGGCCACCTCATGCGAAGAGTTGACTCACTGGAAAAGACTCTGATGCTGGGAGGGATTGGGGGCAGGAGGAGAAGAGGATGACAGAGGATGAGATGGCTGGATGGCATCACCGACTCGATGGACGTGAGTTTGAGTGAACTCCGGGAGTTGGTGGTGGACAGGGAGGCCTGGCATGCTGCGATTCATGGGGTCACAAAGAGTCGGACACGACTGAGCGGCTGAACTGAACTGAACTGAATAACCTTTTATCTGAGTAGGTTAATGTTGCTTTTTTCTTTTTGTCTAAATATAAATAGAATATTTTTCACATTATTATCATCCTTCAATTGATAAAGCTTACTTAATTCTAACAATAGAGTAGACAGTTGGCTATTTGTGGAAACAAAATCATCTCCTGAAGTGTGCTTTAAAGTTGAAAATTGATTATCTTGTTTGGTTTTTGCTTGTTTTTCCCAACAACTTTAAAGGTACTAGGAGCAGAGAGAAAGTACTTGCAAACTGTAGAAATACCTGTTAAGAGTGTTGGGCTTCCCAGTTTCTGGTAGCGGAAAAAAACTTGCCTGCCAGTGCAAGAGACCCAAGAGATGTGGGTTTGATCCCTGGGTTGGGAAGATCCCCTGGAGGAGGGCATGTCAACTCACTCCAGTAATCTTGCTTGGAGAATCCTGTGGACAGAGGAGTCTGATAGGATATTGTCAGGATACTGTTTATGGGGTTGCAAGAGTTGGACATGACTGAGGTAACTTAGCATGCACACACAAGCATCAAGTATGTTAATCTTTACTGATCCTGAAAGCTAGGTGAGAAAGATGTATTTTAGAGTATCATTTTGATCTTCCCCACCTGGAATGGAAACTTCATGAAATACATTAGTTCATAGTTATTCAGTCTTATTACAAATATCTCTGGGACCGGTATTTCTACCAACAACCCTTCTGTATGCATTCTTAAAAATCCCCTGTTTTATTTTCCTTCATTGTTGTTCTCCCATTATTCTGTCACCTTATCAGTTCAGTTCAGTTCATTCACTCAGTCGTGTCCAACTCTTTGCGACTCCATGAACCCCAGCACGCCAGGCCTCCCTGTCCATCACCAACTCCTGGAACCCACCCAAACTCATGTCCTTTGAGTCGGTGATGCCATCCAACCATCTCATCCTTTGTCGTCCCTTTCTCCTCCTGCCCTCAATCTTTCCCAGCACCAGAGTCTTTTCCAGTGAGTCAGCTCTTTGCCTCAGGTTGCCAAAGAATTGGAGTTTCAGCTTCAACATCAGTCCTTCCAATGAACACCCAGGACTGATCTCCTTTAGGATGGACTGGTTGGATCTCCTTGTAGTCCAAGGGACTCTCAAGAATCTTCTCCAACACCACAGTTCAAAAGTATCAATTCTTCTGCATTCAGCTTTCTTCACAGTCCAACTCTCACATCCATACATGACCACTGGAAAAACCATAGCCTTGATTAGATGGACCCTTGTTGGCAAAGTAATGTCTCTGCTTTTCAATATGCTATCTAGGTTGGTCATAACTTTCCTTCCAAGGAGTAAACGTCTTTTAATTTCATGGCTGCAATCACCATCTGCAGTGACTTTGGAGCCCAGAAAAATAAAGTCTGACACTGTTTCCACTGTTTCCCCATCTATTTGCCATGAAGTGTTGGGACCAGATGCCATGATCTTAGTTTTCTGAATGTTGAGCTTGAAGTCAACTTTTTCACTCTCCTGTTTCACTTGCATCAAGAGGCTCTTTAGTTCTCCTTCACTTTCTGCCATAAGGGTGGTGTCATCTGCATATCTGAGGTTATTGATATTTCTCCCAGAATTATTGATTCCAGCTTGTGCTTCCTCCAGCCCAGCCTTTCTCATGATGTACTCTGCATATAAGTTAAATAAGCAGGGTGACAATATACAGCCTTGACATACTCCTTTTCCTATTTGGAACCAGTCTGATGTTCCATGTCCAGTTCTGACTGTTGCTTCCTGAACTGCCTACAGGTTTCTCAAGAGGCAGGTCAGGTCGAGTATCCCCATCTTTTTCAGAATTTTCCACCGTTTATTGTGATCCACACAGTCAAAGGCTTTGGCATAGTCAATAAAGCAGAAATAGATGTTTTTTCTGGAATTCTCTTGCTTTTTCCATGATCCAGCAGATGTTGGCAATTTGATCTCTGGTTCCTCTGCCTTTTCTAAAACCAGCTTGAACATCTGGTCACCTTATACTCAGTACATTATCTCCTTTCTCATTTATAGCATTCAAATATTAATATTCAAACATCTATTCTATAAGGTGGAACACAGTTATGTATTCATTTTTCTCTTACATAAGTCTTATGACCTCCTTTCCATTTTTTCTATCTGTGCTTGAGGCTGAGGTTTTCTTAACCAAGTTAATGTTCTTCTACCATTTTGTAGTTCTCTGTTAGAGGTAGAAAACTCTTCAGGCTTGGGCCTCATCCTCTCAATCATTACCAATCCCTTGCTTCTTGAAGTTTTTTTTTTTTTTTTTTTTTTTAATCCTATTACTTCCTTGAAAGTGTTATTCAGTTGTGTCTGAGTCTTTGCAACCCCGGGGACTGTAGACTGCCAGGCTCATCTGCCCATGGGATTCTCCAGGTAAGAATACTGGAATGGGTAGCCATTCCCCTCTCTAGGGGATCTTCCCAACCCTGAGATTAAACTCAGGTCTCCTGCATTGTAGGCAGTTTCTTTACTATCTGAACCACCAGGGAAGCCCTACTTAAGTAGTCAAAATTACTATTTTCTTTTTTTTTTATCTGAAAAGATTGCATTAGCGTTTATTTGTGTATCTCCTGGAAGTAGTCCGTTGTTGTCTTTTTAGCTTTCTTTTCTGTTCAGTCTAAATGTGAGCAAATTGAATTCAACTTTGAGATATGTACACCAGGAAGTTTTGTGATTAGTTGATAACTAAATCAAATTTGCAAATGCGTCTGATGCTTTTCAGAGCACATCCACTACTTATCTTCCTTTTCTCTCTGTGTGTGAGTGCTAAGTCACTTCAGTTGTGTCCAACTCTTTGTGACCCCATGGACTGTAGCCCACCAGTCTCCTCTGTCCATGGGATTCTCCAGGCAAGAATATTGGAGTGGGTTGCCATGCCCTTCTCCAGAGGATCTTCCTGACACAGGGATCAAACCTATGTCTCCTGTAGCTCCTGCACTGCAGGCAGACTCTACCACTGAGCCACTGGGGAAGTCCTGGTGGGGCTCTCTGACTTACCTCTAAATCAGTGCATGACAGACTGATTGCCACCACATTGCTAGTAGAGTCAAACTCTTATTATTACCTTTGTCAGCTTCTCTGAAATACCACTGAAGTTCAAGTAACATAAAAGAAAAATTCAGAATTACTCTGATACCACTATCTACCTAGGTAGACATATTTTTGAGGACTTTTGCTAACAAAATTCATGACCAAATTATTCAGTAATAAAACACTGAAATTATGGTTCATTATTTTGACTTCTACAAGGATAGAAAAAATGATAGGAGAGACATAGATAGTATTTTTTTAGTGGCAAATCACTTAAGAACTAAATGTAAGACCTTTTTTTACATATTATATCAATTAATCCACATGTTGGTGGTATTAGGTGTTGATTTTACATATTCCAGATGAGAAAATCAATTTACAGAGAAGTGAAAAAAGGTACCTAGCAAACTGAAGCACTTAAGTCATGCTCTCTTCATTATATTACTTGTACTCTTCTTTGATGTGGAGTTAAAGTGACAAGACTACCATAGATAATATAAAAATATATACTTGCCCTAAATTGATGTTCTAAACCTTCTAATTCATAAAAGACAGAGATTAAAAAATAGTGAGGAGTCAGGAAAAGTTTCTGGGAAGTTAGAAAAATTAGCAAGGTCTCTGATTTTTCACTTCAGTAGTCTAAAACTTCTGAAAATGATCTATGTTTATGAATTCCTTAAACTAAAAAGAAAAAAATTCACCTGAACTTTTTTGTATTGTTTCAAATTCTTAAAAGGAATCTTCCTAATATTGTTCAGCGTGACTGGAAATGTGCTTTCTATTTTTGTTATGACAAAAGCTGGTTGGGAAATGGAAGCTTATATGCATCATGACAACTTCATTCATTCATTTATTCATTTATTAGTTATTCAGAACATGCCATTGTCTAATGTTATATATCAGAGACCCATGTGTGTAGGTTATCATGATGAACACACTAGACAAGTCTCCTGTCTTGGCTCTCAGTATCCAGGAGTATACTACAGACATTGCCCTAACACTATTTATTATGTGTTAAGATAGATTGGCCCAAGGCATTAAGGCATTTAACTAGCCCTGAGGCATTAGTGTATGCTGAAATCTAAAAGATTTTAGGCAGCAGACTTCTGTGAAGAGGCAAGAAAGAAAGACTAGTTTACTCTAGGGATGATGTAAGGGATTCCATTATACACTTCCCACCTGAGCTGGGTTTTCATTTATTCACCCTTGCTCCATTCTACTTTTGTTCAGAACAGCCTCAGCATCTGTTATGCTGTCTCTCTCTTTGAGGGTTTTGAACCCACATCAGGATATCCTCCAGTTAGACCTTATACTTCCCTTGAAAGTATCAGCAGGACTTTGAGAACTGCTAAGGTGGAGGACTTCCCTGGTGGCTCAACCGGTAAAGCGTCTGTCTACAATGCAGGAGACCTGGGTTTGAGCCCTGGGTTGGGAAGATCCCCTGGAGAAGGAAATGGCAACCCACTCCAGTACTATTGCCTGGAAAATCCCATGGACAGAGGAGCCTGGTAGGCTACAGTCTATGGGGTAGCAAAGAGTCGGACATGACTGAGCAACTTCACTGGCTCACTAAGGTGGAGGAAGGGCTTCCCAGGTGGCGCTAGTGATAAAGAACCCACCAATCAATGCAGGAGACATAAGAGACTCAGGTTCGATCCCTGGGTTGGGAACATCCCCTGGAGGAGGGAATGGCGACTTACTCCAATATTCTTGCCTGGAGAATATCACCGATAGAGGAGCCTACCAGGCTGCAGTCTATAGGGCTGCACAGAGTCAAACACAACTGAAGTGACTTAGCATGCACAGTACACAAGGTAGAGGAAAGGAGTGCCACTTGTCCAAGATATTCTTTTATTTTATGATAAATGCCTCATGGCCCACTGTTTTTCTATACACTAGTGACTCAGTGTATACACTAGTGTTTAAAAACTACCAAGACTACACTAAGAAGCCTTGTGATAATCTGTTTTTGTTTGGTTTGTTTCACTTTTAATCTTCTAGAAAATTTAAGGTACCGTTTTCATTGTTTTCTAATGGTATTTATATATTAAAACAATAATATGGAATTAAAATTGTATTTTGGAGAGTGAATGGGAAAAATGTCCACCATTATAAAGAGCCAAAATTTTAAATATTGCTACAAGAGAGATGGCTTCAGAAAAGGATTGTTTGAAAGTTTTAAATATACTAAACACCAAAGTTCATTTTTTAAAACAATAAAGCCAATATGTTAGATAAGAAATATGTTAGTACCTATGCTTTTTATTAACTACTGAAACTTATGATTCATATGAACATTCAATCTTCTCCATTGAATCCATTTTGAGGCATCTTACCAACAACACTATGACAGTAGAAAACCTTTATAATTTTAAAACTCAGTTGTCCTCATTATCTTACGCTTTCCACTTATCTTCATATTTTTACCAACTTTTTAACTTCTTTCTATAAACCTGCTTTTTAAAATACTTAGCATTAAATGTGTAACTTTTATATTACTACATATTAAATACCTCAATGAAGATTACCCTAAAATTACCAAATTAGTATTAGAAAGTTTTTATATTGTTGAAGAACTCACGGAGTGTAAAAGTGAAATGAAACACATTTGTATAATCAAATTATTTGGTAAAGCATTTACTGCAGGAAGTTGAAATAATTGGGGGTACATAATAACTTATGTATTCAAAAATTTAATATGTTGGTATATAAAATTATAAATTATTTTTATTTTTAATCTTTTTTATTTTGTATTGGGGTATAGCCAATTAATGATGTTATAGTACTTTCAGGTGAACAGTGAAGAGACTCGGTCATACATATACATGTATTCCTTCTCCCCCCTCCCACTCAGGCTAGCACAAAACATTGAACAGAGTGCCATGAGCTATACTTTAAGTCTTTACTGGTTATCCATTTTAAATAGAGAAGTGTTTACATGACCTCCCCAAAGTCCTTAACTATTCCTTCCCCCTGGAAACCATAAGTTCATTTTCTAAGTCTATGAATCTCTTTTTGTTTTGTAAGTTCATTTGTATCACTTCTTTTTAGATTCCACATATAAGGGATGTCATATGATATTTCTCCTTCTCTGTCTGACTTGCTTCACTCAGTATGACACTGAGTCAATCCATGGTGCTGCAAATGGCATTATTTCATTCTTTATAATGGCTGAATCATACTCCATTGGGCTTATGTACTACATCTTCTTTCTCCATTCCTTTGTCGATGGACATATAGATTGCTTCCATGTCTTGGTCTTTGTAAACAGTGCTGCAATGAACACTGGCATGCTTGTATGCTTTTGAATCATATTTTTCTCTGGATATATGCCCAAAGTGGGGACTGCAGGGTTGTGTTATTTTCTTATTCAATTGTTGTGTCTGACTCTTTGTGAACCCATGGACTGAATTGTGTCAGGCTTCCCTGTCCCTCACTATCTTCTGGAATTTGCTCAAGTTCATGTCCATTGAATTGGTGATGCTATCCAACCATCTCATTGTCATGAACAATCATATGGTAGCTCATTTTTTAAGGAAACTCCATACTGTTCTCCATTGTGGTCATACCAATTTACACTCTCACCAACAGAGCAGGAGTGTTCCCTTCTCTCCACACCCTCTGCAGCATTTGTTGTTTGTGGATTTTCTGATGATAGACATTCTGACCAGTGTGAGGTGATATCTCATTGTAATTTTGATTTGCATATCTCTAATAACTAATGATGTTGAACATCTTTTCATGTGCCTATCAGCCATCTGTATATCTTCTTTGGAGAAAAGTTTATTCATGTCTACTGTCCATTTTTTGAGTGGGTTATTTGTTTTGATGCTATTAAGCTTCATAAGCTGTTTGTAAATTTTGGAAACTAATCCCTTAATGGTCACATAATTTGGAAATATTTTCTCTGAGTCTATGACTTGTCTTTTTGTTTTGCTTATTGTTTCCTTTGCTGTGCAAAGACTTTTGAGTTTAATAGGTTCCATTGGTTTAGTTTTGCTTTTATTTCCAATATTCTAGGAGATGGATCAAAAAAGATGTTGCTGGGGTTTATGTCAGAGAATGTTCTGCCTATGCTTTCCTTTAGGGGTTTTATAGTGTCCAGTCTCGTATTTATGTCTTTAATTCATTTTGAGTTTACTTTTGTGTATGGAGTTAAGGAATGATTTAATTTCAGATTTTTACATGTAGCTGTCCAGTTTTCCCAGCACCATTTGTTGAAGAGACTATCTTTGCAACATTGTGTATTCTTGCCTCCTTTGTCATAGATTAGTTAGCAATAGGTCCATGGGCTTATTTATGGGATTTCTATCCTGTTTCATCATTCTATATTTCTGTTTTTGTGCCTTTATCATACTGCTTTGATGACTGTAGCTTGGTAGTATAGTCTGAAGTCAGGGAACCTGATTCTTCCAGTTTTTCTTTTTCAAAATGGCTTTGGCTATTCAGGGTCTTTTGTATCTCCATACATATTTTGAGATTTTTGGTCCTAGTTCTGCAAAAAATGCCATTGGTAATTTGATATGGATTGTGTTGAACCTGTAGATAGCCTTGGATAGTATAGCTATATTGACAATATTGATTCTTCTAATCCACAAACAAGGTATATCTTTCCATCTGTTTATGTCTTCTTCACTTTCTTTCATTAGCATCTTGTAGTTTTCACAGTACAGGTCTTTTGTCCTCTTAGGTAGGTTTATTCCTAGGTATTTTATTCTTTTTGATGGTATGGTAAATGTAATTGCTTCTTGAATTTCTCTCTCTGGTCTTTAATTGTTAGTGTATAGACATGCAACAGATTTCTCTGTCTCAATTTTGTAACTGCAACTTTACCAAATTCATTGATGAGTTCTCTGGTAGCATCTTTCAGTTCAGTTCAGTTGCTCAGTCATGTCTGACTCTTTGCAATCCCATGTACTGCAGCACGCCAGGCCTCCCTGTCCATCACCAACGCCCGGAGTTTACTCAAACTCATGTCCATTGAGTTGGTAATGCCATCCAACCATCTCATCCTCTGTTGTCCCCTTCTCCTCCTGCCCTCAATCTTTCTCAGCATCAGGGTCTTTTCCAATGAGTTAGTTCTTCGCATCAGGTGGCCAAAGTATTGGAGTTTCAGCTTCAGCATCAGTCCTTCCAATTCAGGAATGATTTCTTTCAGGATTGACTGGTTGGAGCTCCTTGAAGTCCAGGGGACTCACAAGAGTCTTCCCCAACACTACAGTTTAAAAACATCAATTCTTAAGCACTCAGTTTTCTTTATAGTCCAATTCTCACATCCATACATAACTACTGGGAAAACCACAGCTTCAACCATACAGACCTTGTCTGCAAAGCAATGTCTCTGGTTTTTCATATGAAGTCTAGGTTGGTCAAAACTGTTCTTCTAAGGAGCAAGTGTCTTTTAATTGCATGACTTCAGTCAGCATCTTTTGGAGAAGGCAATGGCAACCCACTCCAGTACTCTTGCCTGGAAAATCCCATGGACCGAGGAGCCTGGTAGGCTGCAGTTCATGGGTTGCTAAGAGTCGGACACGACTGGGTGACTTCACTTTGACTTTTCACTTTCATGCTTTGGAGGAGGAAATGGCAACCCACTCCAGTGTTCTTGCCTGGAGAATCCCAAGGATGGGGGAGCCTGGTGGGTTGCCGTCTATGGGGTCGCACAGAGTCGGACACGACTGAAGCAGCTTAGCAGCAGCAGCAGCAGCAGCAGTCAGCATCTCTAGTGATTTTGGAGCCCCCCAAAACAAGGTCTTTCACTGTTTCCATTGTTTTCCCATCTATTTGCCATGAAGTGATGGGACCAGATATTATGTTTTTCTTTTGTTGAATGTTGAGCTTTAAGCCAGCTTTTTCACTCTCCTCTTTCACTTTCATCAAGAGGCTCTTTAGTTCTTCTTCCCTTTCTGCCATAAGGGTTGTGTAATATGCATATCTGAGGTTATTGATATTTCCCAGCCTGGCATTTCACATGACGTACTCTGCATACAAGTTAAATAAGCAGGGTGACAATATACAGCCTTGAGATACTCCTTTCCCAATATGGAACCAGTCCATTGTTCCAGGTCCAGTTCTAACAGTTGCTTTTTGACATGGATGCATATTGCTCAGGAGGCAGGTAAGGTGGTCTGGTATTTCCACCTCTTTTAGAATTTTCCACAGTTTGGTGTGATCCACACAGTCAAAGGCTTTGGCATAGTCAATAAAGCAGAAATAGATGTTTATCTGGAGCTCTCTTGCCTTTTTGATGATCCAACAGCTGTTGGCAATTTGATCTCTGGTTCATCTGCCTTTTCTAAATCCAGCTTGAACATCTGGAATTTCATGGTTTATGTACTGCTGAACCCTTGTTTGGAGGACTTACAGTATTACTGTGTTAGCATGTGAGATGAGTGCAAATGTGCAGTAGTTCGAACATTTTTTGGCATTGCCTTTCTTTGGGATTGCAAGGAAAACTGACCTTTTCCAGTCCTGTGGCCACTGCTGAATTTTCAAATTTGCTGGTATATTGAGTACATCACTTTGAAGGCATCATCTTTTAGGATTTCAGATAGCTCAACTGGAAGAAATAGCTCAATAGGTAACAAAATATAAAGGCCAATACTTCTCAAGGGTCCCTTTATAGTCTTAAAAATATTGAAGACCCTCAGAAAACATTTTATATTTCAATCAAATATGTTGAAATTCACCATAAAAAATTTAAAAGAGCAATTAAATTTATTATTATTTATATATTTAAATTTCCTATAGTAAACTGATTATACAATAATATTAATAACAGATTTTCCTAAATGGCCTATATTTCCCCCACATTAGTGATAGAGTGACATTATTTTGTAATATTTCCAAATATCTTTAATGTTTGTACTAAAAATGATAGCTGGATTCCCTTTCTACTTCTTTATTTACTCTGTGATGAACATATTTTGGTTAAATCATATGCAAAAAACCCAAGTTTGGAAAAAGGAGGATATTCTCATAGCTTTTCCAGACAATTGCGGATAATCTTCTTTTACAATACAGGAAAATACAAGAAATACTTTCTTAAAAATTAGTTACCATGTGAAATATAAAGCCATGTCAATGAAATCTCAGACTCTCCTACTTCAGAACTCACTACTTGAACTTTATTTTGTGTAGACAATTTACAAAGAAATACATCACTTCAGTTCAGTCACTCAGTCGTGTCGAACTCTTTGGGGCTCCATGGACTGAAGCACCCTAGGCTTCCCTGTTAATCAGCAACTCCCAGAGCTTGCTCAATCTCATGTGCTTCCAGTCAGTGATGCCATCCAACCATCTCATCCTCTGTTGTCCCTTCTCCTCCTGCCTTCAGTCTTTCCCAGCATCAGGGTCTTTTCAAACAAGTCAGTTCTTCGCATCAGGTGGCCAAAGTATTGGAGCTTCAGCTTCAGCATCAGTCCTTCCAATGAATATTAAGGACTGATTTCCTTCAGGATTGACTGGTTTGATTTCCTTGCAGTCCAAGGGACTCTCAAGAGTCTGCTCCAACACCACAGTTCAAAAACATCATTTCCTCGGCACTCAGATTCATTTATATCCAACTCTCACATCCATACTACTGGAAAAACCATTGCTTTGACTAGATGGACCTTTGTTGGCAAAGTAATGTCTCTGCTTTTGAATATGCTATCTAGGTTGGACATAACTTTCCTTCCAAGGAGTTAGTGTCTTTTAATTTCATGGCTGCAATCGTCATCTGCAGTGATTTTGGAGCCCCCAAAAATAAAGTCTGACACTGTTTCCACTGTTTGCCCATCTATTTACCATGAAGTATTGGGACCAGATGCCATGATCTTAGTTTTCTGTATGTTGAGCTTTAGGCCAACTTTTTCACTATCCTGTTTCACTTTCATCAAGAGGCTCTTTAGTTCCTCTTTTCTTTCTGCCATAAGGGTGGTGTCATCTACATATCTGAGGTTATTGATATTTCTTCTGGCAATCTTGATTCCAGCTTGAGTTTCATCCAGCCTGGCATTTCACATAATGTACTCTGCATATACATTAAATAAGCAATATTTAACCTTGACATACTCCTTCCCCGATTTGGAAACAGTCTGTTTTTTTGTCCCATTCTAACTGCTGCTTCTTGACCTGGATACAGATTTCTCAGGAGGCAGGTAACACCATCTGATGTTCCCATCTCTTGAAGAATTTTCCACAGTTTATTGTGATCCACACAGTCAAGGGCTTTGGCAGAGTCAATGAAGAAGATAGACGTTTTTCTTTAACTCTCTTGCTTTTTTGATGACCCAACAAATGTTGTGAATTTGACCTCTGGTTTCTCTGTCTTTTCTAAATCCACCTGAACAACTGGAAGTTCATGGTTCATGTACTGTTGAAGCCTGGCTGGAGAATTTTGAGCATTACTTTGCTAGCATGTGAGATAAGTGCAATTTTGCAGCAGTATGAACATTTGTAGGAAATTGCCTTTCTTTAGGAATGGAATGAAAACTGACTTTTTCTGGTCCTGTGGCGACTGTAGCATGTTCCAAATGTGCTGGCATTTTGAGTTCAGCACTTTAATATCATCATCATTTCAGTTCATTTCACTTGCTCAGTCGTGTCTGACTCTTTGCCACCCCATGAATCGCAGCACGCCAGGCCTCCCTGTCCATCACCAACTCCCGGAGTTCACCCAGACTTATGTCCATCGAGTTAGTGATGCCATCCAGCCATCTCATCCTCTGTCGTCCCCTGCTTCTCCTGCCCCCAATGCCTCCCAGCAAAGGAGTCTTTTCCAATGAGTCAACTCTTCGCATGAGGTGGCCAAAGTACTGGAGTTTCAGCTTTAGCATCATTCCTTCCAAAGAAATCCCAGGGCTGATCTCCTTCAGAATGGACTGGTTGGATCTCCTTGCAGTCCAAGGGACTCTCAAGAGTCTTCTCCAACACCACAGTTCAAAAGCATCAATTCTTCAGCGCTCAGGCTTCTTCACAGTCCAACTCTCACATCCATACATGACCACAGGAAAAACCATAGCCTTGACTAGACGAACCTTTGTTGGCAAAGTAATGTCTCTGCTTTTGAATATGCTATCTAGGTTGGTCATAACTTTCCTTCCAAGGAGTAAGCATCTTTTAATTTCATGGCTGCAGTCACCATCTGCAGTGATTTTGGAGCCCCCCAAAATAAAGTCTGACAATGTTTCCACTGTTTCCCCATCGATTTCCCATGAAGTGATGAGGTCAGATGCCACGATCTTCGTTTTCTGAATGTTGAGCTTTAAGCCAACTTTTTCACTTTCCACTTTCACCTTTATCAAGAGGCTTTTTAGTTCCTCTTCACTTTCTGCCATAAGGGTGGTGTCATCTGCATATCTGAGGTTATTGATATTTCTCCCGGCAATCTTAATTCCAGCTTGTGCTTCTTCCAGTCCAGCGTTTCTCATGATGTACTCTGCATATAAGTTAAATAAGCATGGTGACGATATACAGCCTTGACATACTCCTTTTCTTTTTTGGAACCAGTCTGTTCCACGGCCAGTTCTAACTGTTGCTTCCTGACCCACATACAAATTTCTCAAGAAGAAGATCAAGTGGTCTGGTATTCCCATCTCTTTGAGAATTTTCCACAGTTTATTGTGATCCACACAGTCAAAGGCTTTGGCATAGTCAATAAAGCAGAAATAGATGTTTTTCTGGAACTCTCTTGCTTTTTCCATGATCCACCGGATGTTGGCAATTTGATCTCTGGTTCCTCTGCCTTTTCTAAAACCAGCTTGAACATCAGGAAGTTCACCGTTCACATATTGCTGAAGCCTGGCTTGGAGAATTTTGAGCATTACTTTATTAGCGTGTGAGATGAGTGCAACTGTGCGGTAGTTTGAGCATTCTTTGGCATTACCTTTCTTTGGGATTGGAATGAAAACTGCCCTTTTCCAGTCCTGTGGCCACTGCTGAGTTTTCCAAATTTGCTGGCATATTGAGTGCAGCACTTTCACAGCATCATCTTTCAGGATTTGAAAGAGCTCAACTGAAATTCCATCACCTCCACTAGCTTTGTTCGTAGTGATGCTTTCTAAGGCCCACTTGACTTCACATTCCAGGATGTCTGGCTCTAGGTCAGTGATCACACCATCGTGATTATCTGGGTCGTGAAGATCTTTTTTGTACAGTTCTTCTGTGTATTCTTGCCATCTCTTCTTAATATCTTCTGCTTCTGTTAGGTCCATACCATTTCTGTCCTTTATCGAGCCCATCTTTGCATAAAATATTCCTTTGGTATCTCCAATTTTCTTGAAGCGATCTCTAGTCTTTCCCATTCTGTTGTTTTCCTCTATTTCTTTGCATTCATTGCTAAAGAAGGCTTTCTTATCTCTTCTTGCTATTCTTTGGAACTATGCATTCAGATGCTTATATCTTTCCTTTTCTCCTTTGCTTTTCACTTGTCTTCTTTTCACAGCTATTTGTAAGGTTCCCCAGACAGCCATTTTGCTTTTTTGCATTTCTTTTCCATGGGGATGGTCTTGATCCCTGTCTCCTGTACAATATCAAGAACCTGAGTCCATAGTTCATCAGTCACTGTATCTATCAGATCTAGGCCCTGAAATCTATTTCTCACTTCCACTGTATAATCATAAGGGATTTGATTTAGGTCATACCTGAATGGTCTAATGGTTTTCCCTACTTTCTTCAATTTAAGGCTGAATTTGGCAATAAGGAGGTCATGGTCTGAGCTACAGTCAGCTCCTGGTCTTGTTTATGCTGACTGTATAGAGCTTCTCCATCTTTGGCTGCAAAGAATATAATCAGTCTGATTTCGGTGTTGATCATCTGGTGATGTCCATGTATAGAGTCTTCTCTTGTGTTGTTGGAAGAGGGTGTTTGTTATGACCAATGCATTCTCTTGGCAAAACTCTATTAGTCTTTGCCCTGCTTCATTCTGTACTCCAAGGCCAAATTTGCCTGTTACTCCAGGTGTTTCTTGACTTCCTACTTTTGCATTCCAGTCCCATATAATGAAAAGGACATCTTTTTCAGGTGTTAGTTCTAAAAGGTCTTGTAGGTCTTCATAGAACCATTCAACTTCAGCTTTTTTAGTGTTACTGGTTGGGGCATAGACTTGGATTACTGTGATATTGAATGGTTTGCCTTGGAAACAAACAGAGATCATTCTATCATTTTTGAGATTGCATCCAAGTACTGCATTTTGAACTCTTCTGTTGACTATGATGGCTACTCCATTTCTTATGAGGGATTCCTGCCCACAGTAGTAGATATAATGGTCATCTGAGTTAAATTCACCCATTCCAGTCCATTTTAGTTTGCTGATTCCTAGAATGTCGACATTCACTCTTGCCATCTCTTGTTTGACCACTTCCAGTTTGCCTTGTTTCATGGACCTGACATTCCAGGTTCCTATGCAATATTGCTCTTTACAGCATCGGACCTTGCTTCTATCACCAGTCACATCCACAGCTGGGTATCTTTTTGCTTTGACTCTATCCCTTCATTCTTTCTGGAGTTATTTCTCCATTGATCTCCAGTAGCATATTTGGGCACCTACTGACCTGGGGAGTTCCTCTTTCAGTATCCTATCGTTTTGTCTTTTCATACTGTTTATAGGGTTCTCAAGGCAAGAATACTGAAGTGGTTTGACATTCCCTTCTCCAGTGGACCACATTCTGTCAAATCTCTCCACCATGACCCGCCCATCTTGGGTTGCCCCACGGGCATGGCTTAGTTTCATTGAGTTAGACGAGGCTGTGGTCCTAGTGTGATTAGATTGATTAGATTTCTCTGAGTATGGTTTCAGTGTGTCTGCCCTCTGATGCCCTCTTGCAACACCAACCGTCTTACTTGGGTTTCTCTTACCTTGGGTGTGGGGTATCTCTTCACGGCTGCTCCAGCAAAGCGCAGCCACTGCTCCCTACCTTGGACGAGGGGTTGAAATAGCTTAACTGGTGTTCCATCACCTCCACTATCTTTTTTTGTAGCAGTGCTTCCTAAGTCCACTTGACTTCACATTCCAGAATGTCAGGATCTCAGTGAATGATCACACCACTGTGATTATCTGGGTCATGAAGATATTTTTGGTATAGCTCTACTGTGTATTCTTGCCGTCTTTTCTTAATATCTTCTGCTTCTATTAGGTTCTTACCATTTCTGTCTTTTATTGTACTCATCTTTGCCTGAAATGTTTCCTAATTATCTCTAATTTTTTTGAAGAGATTTCTAGTCTTTCCCATTCTTTTATTTTCTTCTGTTTCTTTGCCTTGATCACTGATATAAGCTTTCTTATTTCTCCTTGCTATTCTTTGGAACTCTGAATTCAAGTGGGTATATCTTTCCTTTTCTCCTTTGCCTTTAGCTTCCTTTGCCTTTTACCTTTGTCTTGAGAGAGAGAGAGAGAGAGAGAGAGAGAGAGAGAGAGAGATGCGTAGCTTGGTAAAATCTTTGAAAAATACTGGCTTATAAAGTTATATAGTTTTTCTAAATGCTAACACGGTTATACAAAGCATCAAGTTCAGTAGTTTTACTTTTAATTTTATTTAAACATTCTTTTAGAAGTGGCAGATTGTTAAGTTTATGATAAAAACTACAAGCTTTGCAAAGTTATGGTTTTTCCTTGCTAGGTCATATTCTATTATTGGCCACTGATATTGTCAGTAGTTCTTGAAATGTAAAGTTTACTTCCTCAATCCTCAAGATAATGTGTATTTAATTTTTAGTAACTATTGTTTGCCTGATAATCATTCTTTCAAGCAATCATAGTAATACAGAAAACTTGACTGATCAACTCATAACTCAAACAACCATGCAATACTTTCATTTGACTGCTGTACATTTGTAGAAAGACTGTTCTATGCAAACTTCCAATTTCACACACAGAATATTAAAAATATATGAACTCAAGTTATCATTTAATTAAATTAACAATATTTACTGCTTCATCAATTTCATTCTTCAGTTAAACTGCCATTCTTTATACTGTGATCATGCAGCCACAAAGAATACACTAATGTAAGTTTGATTTGGTTCCATTGCCTTAATTCATTCTAAAGCATCCATTGTTTTACTCAACATTGTTTTTGCAGCACTGGTACACATGCAAGCACAGTGAAAATAGTATGAAAATAGTTAATAGTATGAAAGTAGTTTTGACCTCAGGAATCAACTGAAAAAGTCTTGGAATGCCTAGAGTTCTATGTCTCACACTGTGAGAATTACTGTTAAAGATAAACCCTCATTACTCACTTTCTGACTTCATCCTTTGCTATCTTCTCTGTGATATTATTTAATAGAAGTCTCCATTTCATACATCTACAAATTTTCCCCTTCCTCTCCAGCTCTTCTGCATTAGCCTAAAAAGTTGAATCTCTATTATCCCCATATATCTTGTTATTGAAATACTGTCAATATTGATTTTAAAAAATAAACAATTATTTAGTGGTATATAAGTTTATCCCTTAAGAAAGCCAACAGTAGAAGTTTGAGCCAAACAGATGATGATATGGTATTTACATATAGCCAATACCATTAAAAGAAATTCTTTTACTAAAAGTTATTCACAGGTGTGCTTTTCAACTTCTTCTCCACTGCAATCTATGGCCATGCCATGTTAACCTGGCACATGCTAAATCTAATAATTTATACCTGAAAAGTAGCTGAAGTTTAATAGTTGCTTGTATGTGCTTCTCTCATGCCATTGTCTACTAACCTGACTTCCCATTTGGTTTTGATTCCAAAGGTAGATTTTGCAAAGAAATCCCAGGGACATCTCAATGTTAAAGCTCATTAAGTGACTATACAATGCCTGTCACATACGATGTATTGTAATGATATCTTCCACCTAAGAGAATCAGAAATTTCCCCGAAATTATGCAGCATTGAATTTTCTAGAATTAAAATCACCTCATTAAAGCTGAATTATCCTGTTTCTTACTCACTTAATTTAGATGAATGCATACTCTGTAAGTACTAATTCACTTAAATATTTCTGGGATTTAATTAATAATTAAAGTTAATCAATTTCTGATAACTTTAATTAACTTCCTGAATTCAAATCCATTAATTGTTTTGAAATTATGTTGTTTTATATTATTAGACTAATTTCCTCAATTTTTTTCTTAATTATAATTTTCATTGTATTTTTTATTTTTTTACATTAAAATACTTTTTTTATTGTTTAAGGTGAGTTTTGAAATATCATTTCTACACAGTTTTGCAACAATATTGAAAGGCAGTTTTCCAAAATACCCCCATTCCCATACATGAATAGCCTCCCCCATTATCAACTTCATTCACAAGAATGATACTTTATTTTTCTACCATAATGAACGTACATTGAAGTGAAGTTGCTCAATCGTGTGCGACTCTTTGCAATCCCATGGACTGTAGCTTACCAGGCTCCTCCGTCCATGGAATTTTCCAGGCAAAAGTACTGGAGTGTGTTGCCATTTCCTTCTCCAAGGGATCTTCCCGACCTGGAGATTGAACCTGGGTCTCCCACATTGCAGGCAGACGCTTTATCTTCTGAGACACCAGGGAAGCCCAGATCATAATCTGTTTTAATGTATTTTATATTATTAGCCTAACTTGCTCAGTTTAATAATATTACTCAGCCATTAAAAAGAATACATTTGAATCAGTTCTAAGGAGGTAGATGAAACTGGAGCCGATTATACAGAGTGAAGTAAGCCAGAAAGAAAAACACCAATACAGTATACTAATGCATATATATGGAATTTAGAAAGATCGTAATGATAACCCTGTATGCGAGACAGCAAAAGAGACACAGATGTATAGAGCAATCTTTTGGACTCTGTGGGAGAGGGAAGGGGGGTGATTATTTGGGAGAATGGCATTGAAACATGTATAATATCATATAAGAAATGAATCGCCAGTCCAGGTTTGATGCAGGATACAGGATGCTTGGGCCTGGTGCACTGGGATGACCCAGAGGGATGGTATGGGGAGGGAGGTGGGAGGGGGGTTCAGGATTGGGAACACGTGTACACTCATGGGGGATTCATGTTGAAGTACGGCAAAACCAATACAATATTGTAAAGTAATTAGCCTCCAATTAAAATAAAATTTGAAAAAATCTGTAAAAGATAAAAAAAAAAAACCACTATATGTAGTGCAATGCTGAGGAAGTATTTTTACTGTTTTTTTTTTTTAATGTAAACTGTATTATTAAATAATGCTTCATATTTGAATGACATAAAAAAGTAATCCAAATATGTTATGGAAATATCATATTTCCTGCTTTCTGTCACTTGAATTAAATGTAGTAAGTATTTGGAAAAATATTCTTTCAGGTTGTGTTTAACTATGCAAATGTTCAGGTCTTGTTTTCTTTGCTAATTACAGCCAACTCTTCTGAGTGAGTAATAGGAGTAGAAAAATTGCATTGAAATTCTCCCTTTACAAGGGAAAAATGTACTGCAAAGATAGGCTTTTACTTTGACAGCTGAAACATTTAGATTCCAGGGCATATTCAAAGACATTTGTACCTTAAGCAATATTTCCTGAAGGAAATGAATACCCCAAGACTGAGTTCTTAATGCACTCTGGCTTGTATTACCTTGCCCTTTGACCATGAGTAGGAATTAAGGTGATAATTGTAAGGCTCATGAATAAAGTATCAACTTTAATTCAGTTTTGAAGGTTGAGGAATTTTTTATAAATAGGCAGTAAGAGAAAATTGATTTTTGGTATAGAATAAGTGAGCAAATGCTGAGAATAAAGACAATGACATCAGGGATATAGGAGAGACAAGGCAATGAGCTCTTATTCCCTATCCAATGTCAATTCTCATGGTCTTTCCCTCTGAACTGATACTGTCTGTTATCCACTGAATCAAATCAATCTTGAAGCTTCCTGTTCCTTACCAGCAGATTCAGATTCATTGTGTATTGGCTGCTATGCCACAATCTGCATGACAAGTACTTTAAGATGATTCTAATGTAGGTAAGGGATCCATGAACCACTATTTGAGAAATACAAACCAACTGGACCTTCCTATGGGACTAATATTATCTCTCTCAATCCTCAGCTTTAAAGTAATACTCACTGTTTTGATACTTGGCAGTTCTGATCTAGAATTCCAGTTCTATCCATGGGCTTCTTGTCTTCTTTATTTTGATCAGTCTGTCAACTTTTAATTCTCCTTGGGTTTCCTGGCCCTTTCTTACTCAACTTCTGCTCATTCTTTGTCATTATCTTGGTATGCTGACAGGGACTTAAATTCCCTTGTTACCAACTGAAACTGTTTTCTAGTTGGTCACATGTCAGAGTAGGTTGAATATTGCCCCTGCCCAAAGATATACCCATGTCCTAACTCTTAGGATGTGTAAATGTGGCCTTGAAAACATTTTTTCTTTTTTCTAAATATAATTATTAAAATTATATTTTTGAAAATAGTTTTTACTAGAAATATTGTTTCAGTTTCACAGGTATAATTGTCAAATTAAATTGTCATGTGTTTAAAATGTACAGCATAATGATTTGATTTATGTATGCTACAAAATCACTGCATATGGTGACTGCAGCCATGAAATTAAAAGATGCTTACTCCTTGGAAGGAAAATTATGACCAACCTAGATCAGATCAGATCAGATCAGCCGCTCAGTCATGTCTGACTCTGAGACCCCATGAGTTGCAGCACACCAGGCCTCCCTGTCCATCACTGACTCCTGGAGTTCACTCAAAACTCACGTCCATCGAGTCAGTGATGCCATCCAGCCATCTCATCCTCTGTCGTCCCCTTTTCCTCCTGCCCCTAATCCCTCCCAGCATCAGAGTCTTTTCCAATGAGTCAATTCTTCGCATGAGGTGGCCAAAGTATTGGAGTTTCAGCTTTAGCATCATTGCATACAAAGAACACTCAGGGCTGATCTCCTTTAGAATGCACTGGATGGATCTCCTTGCAGTCCAAGAGAGTCTCAAGAGTCTTCTCCAACACCACAGTTCAAAAGCATCAATTCTTTGGCGCTCAGCTTTCTTCACAGTTCAACTCTCACATCCATACATGACCACTGGAAAAACCATAGCCTTGACTAGACGGACCTTTGTTGGCAAAGTAATGTCTCTGCTTTTGAATATGCTATCTAGGTTGGTCATAACTTTTCTTCCAAGGAGGAAGCGTGTTTTAATTTCATGGCTGCAGTCACCATCTGCAGTGATTTTGGAGCCCCAAAAAATAAAGTCTTATACTGTTTCCACTGTTTCCCCATCTATTTCCCATGAAGTGATGGGACCAGTTGCCATGATCCTCATTTTCTGAATGTTGAGCTTTAAGCAACTTTTTCACTCTCCTCTTTCACTTTCATCAAGAGGCTTTTTTGTTCCTCTTCACTTTAATTGCCAACATTCGCTGGATCATGGAAAAAGCAAGAGAGTTCCAGAAAAACATCTATTTCTGCTTTATTGACTATGCCAAAGCCTTTGACTGTGTGGATCACAATAAACTGTGGAAAATTCTTCAAGAGATGGGAATACCAGACCACCTGATCTGCCTCTTGAGAAACCTATATGCAGGTCAGGAAGCAACAGTTAGAACTGGACCTGGAACAACAGACAGGTTCCAAATAGGAAAAGGAGCACGTCAAGGCTGTTTATTGTCACCCTGTTTATTTAACTTCTATGCAGAGTATATCAAGAGAAACGCTGGGCTGGAAGAAACACAAGCTGGAATCAAGATTGCTGGGAGAAATATCAATAACCTCACACCAACCTAGATAGCATATTCAAAAGCCAAGACATTACTTTGCCAACAAAGGTCCATCTAGTCAAGGCTATGGTTTTTCCAGTGGTCATGTATGGATGTGAGAGTTGGACTGTGAAGATATCTGAGCTCTGAAGAATTGATGCTTTTGAACTGTGGTGTTGGAGAAGACTCCGGAGAGTCCCTTGGACTGCAAGGAGATCCAACCAGTCCATTCTGAAGGAGACCAGCCCTGGGATTTCTTTGGGGGGAATGATGCTAAAGCTGAAACTCCAGTACTTTGGCCACCTCATGAGAGGAGTTGACTCATTGGAAAAGACTCTGATGCTGGGAGGGATTGGGGGCAGGAGGAGAAGGGGATGACAGAGGATGAGATGGCTGGATGGCATCATCGGCTCAATGGACATGAGTTTGAGTGAATTCTGGGAGTTGGTGATGTACAGGGAGGCCTGGCGTGCTGCAATTCATGGGGTCACAAAGAGTCGGACACGAATGATCTACTAAACTGAACTGAACTGATGATTAGTGATACTGAGTATCTTTTAATGTACCTGTCAATCATTTGCATACCTCTTTGACAAAATGTGATCTCCGGTTCTTTATCCATTTTTTAGCTGAGTTACTTGGCTTTTTTCTAGAGATTTATATACATTATTTCTATGTTTTGGATATTAACCACTTATTGGATATGTGGTTTGCAAATATTTTCTCCCATTCCATTGGTTGTTTTTTCCTTTTGTTAATGGGTTTTGTTGCTGAAAAGAAGCTTTTCAGTTTGATGTAGTCTTACTTGTTTATTATTTTTTTATTTTATTTTATTGCCTTTGCTTTGGTGTCAAGTCCAAAAGAACTTTGCCAAGAAGTTTAACTCTATGTTTTCTTCTAAGAGTTTTATGATTTTGGGTACTTTATTTAGTTATTTAATCCTTTTTGAATTGACTTTTCTGTATCATGTAAGATAGAATCCAATTTTATTCTTTCACATTTGATTAATCAGTTTTCACAGTGCCAGTTATCAAAGAGATTACCCTTTCCTTATTATATATTCTTGGCTCCTTTGCTGAAAATTAACTGACCATATATGGCTTCTTAGAAGTGATACATGAAAGCAAACTTGTTTTTTAAAAATTAAAATAATACAAGTCAATCTAAAGACTGGCTTTGATTGCCTTCTGCTGTACCTGCCTCAGCCCACAGAATATCCCAGGCTAAAATTGCTTCTCTATTTCTACAGCAATTATGGTTAGTGCCTGAATTGTTTCATGCAAATTGGTTTCTACTATTTAAAAATATACCTATGAACATAAAACTCTATCACTTTCCAAAAATTGTAACTGCCTTATCATACCACAGTATTATTTCCTCCATATAACACACTATAATTTTATATAAGTTGATTATAATTGTAAATTGTCTTAATTTTGACCAAACTATGTTGCTTACTTTATTTCCTCCTTAGAGTTGATTTTATAGTCTATTATTAACCAGTATTAGAAATATTCAAGATGTATTTCATTACTATCATAACCCAGACCATATACTGATCTAAGTATTCTTTTTTCAGTATTTGTAAATGAATTCACTTTAAATGGGATCCTGCTAATAAATATATTGTTCCTAACTTACTCATTTGAGAAGCAACAAGATTTCTCCAAGAAAAATATAGTCTGTGACATCTATGCCATTTGAGGGACAATATTTGTGCTAACATCCCTTCTCCATATTTTCATGAGTCACTAACAACATATTATATATAAAGATGTGATAGGAATGATATACTGCTGCAAGGATTCAGCTAAGCCTTGCTGTCTCCATTGTATGCCTTCAGCATTCTGCCATAGACAAAGAGCTCTATCAAGCTTGTTGTCCTGAACACAGCTCTCAACCTCTCAAATGATAAATTACTGTTTCTAAAAGTTTATCTTTTAGGTGCAAAGATTTTTGTGAAGAGATTAATCCTTTGGCTCATTAATATTTCAGCATCAATTGTTTTAATCAGATGAGCTAAGAAAATTTTTATGAATATGAGTTCTGGCTGAGAACAAAAAGTGCTAAAAAGAAATAAAAATGAAGGATTCAAAAGTCCACTGTAAAGTCAATGAATCTTTCCATCTTTGATTCTTTTTTTTTTTTCCTTCTCCTCTATATTTGTTATAGACACTTAGAAATTTTCTACAATCAAGAACATATGAAAACCTATCTCAAAGGTGGTGTTTCATTTCTAATATGTTTCATTTCATTTCTTAATAGAAACAAATTCATGTTTTAAGGCCCTACAACCAGAAAGCTAACTTTTAGAGTCTAGTGTACATCTAGGCAAAAGCCTGAGTCTAGCTTTTTAACATCCCTAATTATGTACATGTAATAACACTTCAATAAAGGCCAAGATACTGTGATAATGATCTTTTTTTTTTTTTTAACCTCAAAGCCTAATGGAAGCTAAGGTAGTAAGCAGAGATGATCGGACTTACTTTCCACTTTAACAAACCTAATTTAGACCACTTTGAGAGTGGACCACCTAGAGATCTGCTAACTCAACATTGTGAACTTACTATACAGTCCTACTCCAGGCAAAATAGAATCAGTTATAATACTCCTTTCCAAGACAACAAGATTACAGGTAGTTTTATTTTAGTCATTTTATCTCAAAGAATAGTAAATATTCTTAGTTTCCTAGTAAGCATTAATGCATATTTTATAGACATAATCCTAGTCACTTTATTTCCCAAATGATTTTGGTGTTTGTTTTTCACTTGCATTTTCATATGTCATGTTTTGTTTAGATTCGAAGGAACTCCAGATTCTAAACACTTAAGTTTCAGGCAACATAATGATGGATATGATTTAATATGGGCAAAACCTTTTAGGAATGCAGATTTCAGCTTCTTAAGCAGGATTATTTTTTCTGAAGCACTAAGATATTGTAAGAACAGAGCATTTTTTAAAATAGCTTAAAAATCTGTACAATTCAATGGGCCTTGACTAAGTTAGTATTAAAATACATTAATTCTTGAGATTGTACTAATTATACTAAATCCATTCCTGGGCTAGACTTTGAAAGTGAAAGTCACTCAACCGTGTCTGACTCCTTCCAACCCACAGACTATAGAGTCCATAGAATTCTCCAGGCCAGAATACTAGAGTGGGTAGCTGTTCCCTTCTTCAAGGGATCTTCTCAACCTAGGGATCAAACCCAGGTCTCCCATATTGCAGGAGGATTCTTTACCAGCTGAGTCACCACATGAGGTGGGAAAATAATGCCTATACATATGAAAACATTTTTAACAATGCAAAGGACTCTACTACAAGGTATTTTCTAAGGTCTGAATTAGTGCTCCAAGTGAAATGTGCTACAGAGTTCAGAAATAGAACCTCAGGGTGTACATCAAAGAATGTGAGCATGAACTTTGGCAAGAGGTGACACTAATCTGGGCCCTCAGTCACAGATAGGTTTGTTGTTGTTGCTGTTGTTGTTTTTCATAGATTTAATTTTTTAGAGATGCTTTAGCTTCACAGCAACTTTGTGCATATAGGCCTTACACGGTCTATCCCAATAGCAACATCTTCTACCAAAGTGATGCATTTGTTAAAATGAACTTACATGGAAACATCATGATCACCTAAATTCCATAGTTTACATTAGGTTTACTCTTGATGCTGTACAACCTATGGATTCTGAAAAATGAATAATGACATGTGTTTACTGTTGTGTATCAACCAGAATAGTTTCACTGACCTAAGAATTATCTGTGCCCCACTCATTCCTCTCTTCCATTTAGCCTCTGCTAAAAACTGATCATGTTATTGTCTTCATAGCTTTGCCTTTTTCAGAATACTGTATTGTTGGAATCATAAAGTATGTACCTTTTTCATATTGGCTTCTTTCACTTGGTAATAAGAATTTAAGATTCTTTCATGTCATTTCATGGTTTGATGACTTCTTTTTAACCTTGAATATTCTTGGTTACTCCACTCCTTCATCTTGGTTACTTTCACATTCTGGCAGCTATGAATACAATTGCTATAAACACCCATATCTGGAGAAGAGATAGGCTACCCACTCAAGTATTCTTTGTCTTTCCTGGTGGCTCAGATGGTAAAGAATCCACTTGCAGTGTGGGAGACATGAGTGTGATCCCTGAGTTAGGAAGATCTGTTGGAGGAGGGCAGGACATCCACTCCAGCCTTCTTGCCTGGAGACTCCCCAAGGACAGAGGAGCCTGGCAGGCTACAGTTCATGGGATCATAAAAAGTCAGACACAACTGAGCTACTAAGCACAGCACAGCACAAGCATCCATACACAGTGTTTTGTGAAGACTCTGGATAAGGTTTATATGGCCCATCTAAATAAGATGAGAAAATATTTGAATGAATTGAGTAATTTATTTGGAGATTATAATAATCCTTCTTTGTATGTTTTTTTTTAAAATAAAGATAGAGGACTATATTACAATTCTGTAAGCATGTGAGTATCTTGGGAAGTTTGATGAATATTCATATGACTATTTTTAATATATAAGTAAAGTATTCAGTTTAGGGTTGAGGCTGAATGCAGTATTAAAGAAAGGCAAGGAAAAAGGACAGCCAGTTCTGGGTCTCTGCTTTTTATTCTTCCCTGCTTACAGACTTGGAGTGAGAGTCACTCAGTTGTGTCCAACTCTTCATGACCCCGTGGACTGTAGCCTGCCAGGCTCCTCTGTCCGTGGAATTCTCCATGCTAAAATACTTGAGTGGGTAGCTGTTCCCTTCTCCAGGGGATCTTCTCAACCCAGGGATTGAACCCAGGTCTCCTGCATTGCAGGCAGATTCTTTACCATCTGAACCACCAGAGAAGCCCACAGACTTTGGATTTTACCAAATACAAACTCTGCAGTTATTCACACTTTTCTCTTTTGAAGCCATTGAATGATGATCTATTTTGAATTGAATATGTCTGTTGAAGGGCTCAAATTTTCCACTATCCCAAAAGGCTTGTCAAAACTTTTTTCCAGGTACAAACTGAACATAACTTCTGGTTAACATGAATATCTTCATTTTGTTTATTTCTGGTGATTTTTAATATCATCCTATAATTATACCTCTGAAGCTGTTGTATTACTTAATACTTTAATAGATCTGTGTTTATGTAAGCTTAATAGGGAAGAGGTACAGTGATTTATCTTTATTATTTTTAATTTGATGTTTATTTATATTTTAATTAGATGTGTGTGTATATATATATATATATATATATATATATATATATATATTTATAAATCCAATTTGGTAACGTAACTAAGAGAATATTGGACCATATCAAGTGAGTTTAAAATACCAAACTAGATTAGTGACCTTGGCCATTATATAGCAAATATCCCAGGAAATAAATATTCTGGACCTTTCTGTTGGCTCTTAAGAAGTTTTCCTTCCCTCCCTCCCTTTCTTCCATCATGTTTGAAGAGTTGTAAAAGTAAAGTTTCTTTTCAAATACTGTTCAAGCTGTCTAGGAAAGAGTACTGAACAGAACTTACTTAGAACAAGATAAAAATAAAATTCAACTCATTCTTGTTGATTATATTTTTATTCATTTTTGCTTTGATGAAAATTTCTGTTTGGATGTTATTTCTAACAGAATGGCATTATAGAATAGCCCAAATAAACAGTAGCTATGTTTACTTAACTTTTTTTTTGCTATTGTTGCACACAAGATGGCAGAGTAGAAAGATCTGAACCTCATCTTCTCCAGCAAGAATTCCAAAATTACAACTCAGTGCTGGACAACCATTACCAGGAGAATGTTGGGTCCTACCAAAAAGAAACCTTACTTACAAGAGCAAAGGGGAAGCCCCAGAAAAATGCTAGGAGGGGAGACAGATGCTTAGAATCAAACCCCATACCCACCAGAGATGTTTGGGGGGCTCAAACAAAACCTTGTTTGCACCAGAACCAAGAGACCCCACAGAGACTGAGACAGACCCTCCTTTGAGTGTCTTCTGCAGAGGTATGGGTCAGCAGTGGCCTGCGGCAGGGGCAGGGACTCTGGGTGCAGCAGACATGTTTTACACAGCCTGTGGCATAAGCCCTCTTGGAGGAGGTTGCCATTAACCCCACTATAGAGTCACCAAACAGATGGCCAACAAAGTGCAAACAATTATATCCAATAAATTCTCACACTGCTAAGAACTCTAGGACCCACATAGATTTCCCAACCTGGGGAGCTGGCAAAGAGACTGAAAACACCAAGGGAATTTGGAGATCAGTGGGATTTGATTACAGAACTTACACAGGACTAGGGAAACAAACTTTTGGAGGGCACAAACAAAATTTTGTGCACACCAGGACCCAGGAAAAAGGAGAAGTGACTCTATGAGAGATGGGCCCAGACTTGCCTGTGAGTGTCCAGGAGTGTCCATGGCACAGACATGGGTCCACAGCAGCCTCCTGCAGGGTCAGGGGCACTAAGTACAGAAGTACATGCACAGGATGTTTTGAAGGACGTCACCATTATCTTCATTACCTCCACCATAGTTTGGTCTCAGGTTATACAGCAGGGAGGGCCACAACCCTGCTCATCAGCATAAAATTGGATTAAAGATTTACACAGTATGTCCCTGCCTATCAGAGAAAGACCCAGTTTGCCCCATAGTCAGTTCCTCACATCTGGAAGCTTCAATAGGTATCTTATCCTTATCCTTCAGAGGGCTGATGGAAAGAAAACACAGTCAAAGAAAACTAATCAAACTGATCACATGGATCACAGCCTTGTCTAACTCAATGAAATTATGAGCCAACCATGTAGGGGCACCCAAGACAAACAAGTCATGGAGGAGAGTTCTGACAAAACGTGGTCCACTGGAGGAGGGAATGGCAAAACCATTTCAGTATTCTTGCCTTGAAAATCCATGAACAATATGAGAAGGCAAAAAGATAAGACACTGAAAGGTGAACACCCCAGGTAGGTAGGTGCCCAATATGCTACTGGAAATCTGTGGACAACTAACTCCAGAAAGAATGAAAAGACAGAGCCAAAGGAAAAACAACGCCCAGTTGTGGATGTGGCTGGTGATAAAAGTAAAGTCTAAAAGTGTAAAGACCAGTATTGCATAGGAACCTGGAATGTTGGGTCCATGAATCAAGGTAAATTAGAAGTTGTCAAACAGGAGATGGCAAGAGGGAATATCAACATTTTGGGAATCCGTGAACTAAAATGGTCTGGAATGGAAAAATTTATTTCAGATGACCAATATATCTACTATTGCGGGCAAGAATCCCTTAGAAGAAATGGAGTAGCCCTTACAGTCAGCAGAAGAGTCTGAAATGCAGTATTGGACACAATCTTAAAAACAACAGAAGGATCTCTGTTTGTTTTCAAGGCAAATCATTCAATATCACAGCAATCCAAGTCTATCCCCAACCAGTAATGCTGAAGAAGCTGAATTAGAATGGTTCTATGAAGTCCTACAAGACCTTCTAGAACTAACACCCCCAAATATGTCCTTTCATCATATAGGACTAAAATGCAAAAGTAGGAAGTAAAGAGATAAGTGGAGTAACAGGAAAATTTGGCCTTGGAGTACAAAATGAAGCAGGACAAATACTAACAGAGTTTTGAAAAGAGAAGGCACTGGTCATAGCAAACACCCTCTTCCAGCAACACAAGATAAGATGCTAACATGGACACCACCAGATTTTCAATACTGAAATCAGATTGATTATATTCTTTGAAGCCAAAGATGGGGAAGCTCTATACCGTCAGCAAACACAAGACTGGGACCTGACTGTTGCTCAGATTATCAACTCTTCATTGCAAAATTCAGACTTAAATTGAAGAAATTAGGGAAAACCACTAGACCATTCAGTTATGACCTAAATAAAATTCCTTATGATATTACAGTGTAAGTGACAAATAGATTCAAGTGATTAGATTTGATAGAGTTCATGAAGAATGATGCATGAAGGTTTGTAACATTGTACAGGAGGCAGTAATCAAGACCATCACCAAGAAAAAAAAAAAATGAAAAAGGAAAAATGGTTGTCTGTGGAGGCCTCTCAAATAGCTGAGAAAAGAAGAGAAGCTAAAGGCAAAGGAGAAAAGGAAAGATATACCCATCTGAATTCAGAGATCCAAAGAATAGCAAGGAGAGATAAGAGAGCCTTCCTCAGTGAGCAATGCAAAGAAATACAGGGGGAAAAAAAAAGAATGGGAAAGACTAGAGATATCTTCAAGAAAATTAGAGATACCAAGGGAAATTTCATGCAATGAAGGGCAGAATAAAGGTTAGAAATGATATGGACCGAACAGAAGCAGAAACTATTAAGAAGAGGTAGTAGCAATACACAGAAGAACTATGCAAAGAGATCTTCATGACCCATATAACCACGATGGGTGGTCACTTACCTAAAGCCAGACATCCTGAAATGTGAAGTCAAGTGGGCCTTAGGAAGCCTTACGATTAACAAAGTTGGTAGAGGTGATGGAATTCCACTTTAACTATTTCATATCTTAGAAGATGATGCTGTGAAAGTGCTGCAGTCAATATGCCAGCAAATTTGGAAAACTCAGCAGTGGCCACAGGACTGGAAAATGTCAGTTTTCATTCCAATCCCAAAGAAAGGCAATGCCAAAGAATGTTCAAGCTACCATACAATTGCACTCATCTCACACACTAGCCAAGTAAAGCTCAAAATTCTACAAGACAGGCTTCAACAGTACATGAGCCATGAACTTCTAGATGTTCAAATTGGGTTTAGAAAAGGCACAGGAACCACAGATCAAATTACCAACATCTGTTGGATCACTGAAAAAGCAAGAGAGTTCAGGAAAAAAATCTTTTTCATTACTGACTATGTCAAAGATTTTGACTCTGTGGATCATGACAAACTGTGGAAAATTCTTGAAAAGATGGGAATACCAGACCATCTGACCTGCATCCTGAGAAATCTGTATGCAGGTCAAGAAGAAACAGTCAGAACAGGACATGGAGCAACAGACTTTTTCCAAATTGAGGAAGGATTACATCAAGGCTGTATATTGTCACCCTGCTTATCTAAATTATATGCAGAGTACATCAATGAAATGTCAGGCTGGATTAAGCACAAGCTGGAATCAAAACTGTTGGGAGAAATCTCAATAACCTCAGATACGCAGAAATGAAGAACTAAAGAGCCTCTTGATGAAAGTGAAAGAGGAGAGTGAAAAAGTTGGCTTAAAACTCAACATTCAGAAAGCTAACATCATGGCATTCAAACCCATTGCTTCATGGAAAATAGATGGGGAAACAATAGAATTTTTATTTCTATGAGATAATAAATAAAGTGAGAGACTTTATTTTTGGGGACTCCAAAATCACTGCAGATGGTGAGCACAGTCGTGGAATTAAGACACTTGCTCCTTGGAAGAAAGTTAGAACCAACCTAGACAGCATATTAAAAAGCAGAGACATTACTTTGAAGACAAATATCCATCTAGTCAAGGCTATGGTTTTTCCAGTAGACATGTATGGATGTGAGAGTTGAACTATAAAGAAAGCTGAGTGTCAAAGAATTGATGCTTTTGAACTGTGGTGTTGGAGAAGACTCTTGAGAGTCCCTTGGATTGCAAGATCAAACCAGTCAATCCTAATGAAAGTCAGCCCTGAATATTCATTGGAAGGACGGATACTGAAACTGAAACTCCAATACTCTGGCCTTAATCAAATCCATTACGGGTGTACAGTGGAAATAACAAAATGATTCAAGGGATTAGATCTGATAGAGTATTTGAAGAACTATGGACAGATGTTCATGACACTGTACAGGAGGCAGTTACCAAGATCATCCCCAAAACAATAAATGCAAAAAGGTAAAATGATTGTCTGAGGAGTCCTTACAAATAACTGAGGAAATAACTGACTGTTGTGAAGAACTGACTCATTGGAAAAGACCCTGATTCTGGGAGGGACTGAGGACAGGAGGAGAAGGGGACAACAGAGGATGAGATGGTGGATGGCATCATGGACTCAACGCACATGAGTTTGAGCAAGCTCTCATAGTTGATGATAGACAGGGAAGCCTGGTGTGCTGCAGTCCTTCGGGTTGCAAAGAGTCAGACACAACTGAGCAACTGAACTGATTTTTACTTCCTCATAAAGAGCATAGCCACTTAGAGTTGAAAGGCAGGTTTAGAATAAAACCTCCTACAGCTCTCATGTTTAAGCTGAAACCACACAAGTCAAATAATTTTCCTGAGATCATCTTAATGGTATACAGAAATGGTGCAAAAATCACACAGTTTCTTGCATTATTGTATAATGCATACCTCATAATGTCTAACCCTTTTGTATATGTAATGGCAATTAAAATAAATCACTCAAAAGAATATCGTAATTTGGATGAGGTGGTGGAAGTTTCATCCCTTTTTGTGCATTTCCTTCATAGAAAATAAAGCAAAAATAAATTTATAGCTCAAGGGTACATTTGGTTAAATGATTCTTATCCCTACTTGAGGGTATTCAAAGTAATGGAGTGTAAATAGCAACACAACCCAATGTTTTTTCTGCATGCCTCTGTCCCGTTGCTATCAACACACATGCCTTATGTTACATAAAATGGGATGTGTGTTTATCTTTTGTGATTATATGTATAAATGTTTGATAGCAGTATACATTTTTAAAAAGAAGCTTGTCAATAATATGTTCATCACAAAATAGCTTTCTCCTTAGCTTTAAGGCACATTTGTCATTTACCAACCAATTAAATAAGAAACAGATCACAGATTTTTCAGTTGGGATATTGTAAAAACCATCACCTTTGTTTTGGTCACAACCTCTCTTGATTAACATATTTAAGATCAAAGCTCTCCCATTATAACAAAAATATTAAGAAATCAAATATCCATGACTTTGTATAGTTAATGGTGTGTCTACTTTATTTCCTTGCAAAATGTAATTTATTTAATTTTTAAAACTTTTCATTTTATACTGGAGTATAAGATAAAATTATATTTTACATAATTATCAGAACAATTAATAATGTTCTGATAGTTTCAGGTGGAGAGCAAAAGAACTCAGCCATACATATATGTGAATCCATTCTCCCCCAAACTCCCTTCCCACCCAGGCTGCCCCACAGCATTGAGGACAGTGCCCTATAGGACCTTGTGGGTTGTCCATTTTAAATATGGTAGTGTGTACATGTCAATCCCCAATTCCCTAACTATCCCTTTCCCTAGTCCTTCCTCTGGGCAACCATAATAACCTCATCCTCTATGTCTGTGAGTGAAAGAAAATAATTTAAGTAAACCACATGATACAATAGTTATTATGCTATAAACAATATAATACATCTATGGTGGAGTAAAGTCAAAATTTTAGCATGTGATAATGACAAATTGGAAGAACTGATGCTAAAGCTGCAGTTCCAATACTTTGTCTACCTGATGCAAAGAACTGATTTGTTGGTAAAGACCCTGATGCTGGGAAAGATTAAAAGCAAAATGAGAAAAGGGCAACAGAGGAAGAGATGGTTAGATAACATCACAATTCAGTGGACAGGAGCTTGAGCAAACTCTGGGACATAGTGGAGGACAGGGAAGCCTGGCATGCTGCAGTCCATGGTGGTGCAGAGTTGGACATGACTTAGCTACTGAACAACAATGACAAAGAATCCTAGTTCTAAGGAGATTATTTAAATTTTCATGCTATACCTGCACATAGGTGACTACATTAAGTAAATATTAGATCAGTAGAATTTCTTCATGTGTCAAGATACCTGAAGGAATCTGGCTACCCTGAGTGTTTCTTCAAAAATATCACTTATTTTTTGAAACAGTGTATATTAACTTTGTATATAAAAAGTACAATTAGTAGAAGTGTTATCCATTATATTAAATGCATTTTAATTTTTAAAATAATTTTAAATTAACACTTTAATTTTAGAGCAGGTCTGGTTTTATACTGAGTGTAAAGTACAAAGAATTCCTCTAACCTCCCTATTTCCACACATATACAACCTTCTCCACTCCCACTATCAACATTTCAAAGCAGAGTGGGACATTTGTTACAACCAATGAACCTACCTTAAGACATCTTTATCACCCAAAGTTCATAGTTTATATCAGGACTCACTCTTGTTATACATTCAGTGGGTTTTGACAAATGTATAATAACATGTATCCACCATTGTAGTAACACAAAGAATAATTTCACTGCCCTAAAAATTCTGTTTCATCCTTCCCCAACCCCAAACTCTCACAGCTACTGATCTTTTCACTGTCTTCATACTTTTGTCTTTTCATGTCATGTAGCTGGAATCATACAATATGTAGCCTTTTCAGATTTTCTTTTTTACTTAGTAGCCTGAGTTTAAGATTTCTCCATATATTTTTATGGCTTGATAGCTCATTTCTTTTTACACTGAATAATATTTCACTATATGGATGTGTCACATTTACTTTTTCATTCACCTATTAAAGGACATTTTGGTTGCTTCCAAATATGGGTAAGTATGAATAAAACTGCTATAAACATTTGTGTGAAGGTTTTTGTGTGTGGACATTAGTTTCAAATTTCCTTGAGTACATACTAAAAGCTACAATGAATGTATTTACTGGATGATCTTAAATCTTACAAAGCCTACCAGCAATCAGTAAGAGTTCTTGTTACACATCCTCTCCAGGAATTGGTGTCATTAGGTTTCTGGATTTTGCCCATTGTACTATGTATGTAGTGATATCTCCTTGTTTTAATTTGCTTTTTTTTATTTTAAATTGGAGTACAGTTGACTAACAATGCAGTGTTAGTTTTAGGTGTACAACAAAGTGATTCAATCATACATAATACATTTATCTATTCCTCTTCAAATTATTTTCCCAATTAGTTTGTTACAAAATATTAACTAGAATTCCCATGTTGGTTATCCATTTTAAGTATAGCTGTGTGGTTATGTTAAAGGGTCTAAACTCCCTTCACTATCCTTCCTCTTCACCCTTCTCCCCTGGTAGCCATAAGTTTGTTCTCTGAGTCTGTTCCTTTCTTTCTTTCTTTTCTTTTTTTTGGTAAATATTTTCTAGATTACACATAATGTGATAAAATATAATATTTTTACTTCTCTGTATGACTTACTTCACTTAATATGATAATCTGCAAGTCCAACCATGCGGCTGCAAATGACATTATTTCATTCTTTTTAATGACTGAATAATATTCCATTGTAATATGCAGCACTTCTTTACCTGTTCCTCTGCCAACAGAGACTTATGTTGCTTCCAGGTCTTAGCTATTTTAAACAGTGATGCAAAGAGCACTGGGGTGCATGTATCCATGTTTTACACTATGTATATGCCCAGAAGTGGGGTTTCTGGATCGTATGGAAGCTCTATTTTTAATTTTTATAGGAACTTCCATAGTGTTCTCTAAAAGTGGCTGTACCAATGTACATTGTCATCAAAAGTCAAGGGCAGGTTACCTTCTTTCCAAACTCTCTCCAGCATTTATTATTTATGTAATTTTGATGATAATCATACTGACTGGTGTGAGATGATGTCTCATTGTAGTTTTGATTTGCATTTCTCTAATCATAGATGGCAGCCCACCAGGCTGCCCGGTCCCTGGGATTCTCCAGGCAAGAACACTGGAGTGGGTTGCCATTTCCTCCTCCAATGCATGAAAGTGAAAAGTGAAAGTGAAGTCACTCAGCCGTGTCCGACTCTAGCGACCCCATGGACTGCAGCCTACCAGGCTCCTCCATCCATGGGATTTTCTAGGCAAAAGTACTGGAGTGAGGTGCCATTGCCTTCTCCGAATAATTGGTGATGTTGAACATCTTCTCACCTGCTTCTTTATGATTTGTATGTCTTCTCTGGAGACATGCTTATTTATGTCTTCTGCCTATTTTCTGATAGGGTTGTTTCTTTTGATAATATAAGCTGCATGAGCAGTTTGTAAATGCTGGAGACTAATCACTTATCAGGGCTTCCCACGTGGGGCAGTGGTAAAGAATCTGTGTGCCAATGCAGGAGACACAAGAGACTTGGGTTGGATCCTGAGTTAGAAAGGTACCCTGGAATATGAAACGGCAACCTGCTGCACTATTCTTACCTAGAAAATACCATGGACAGAGGAGCCTGGTGGGCTACAGTCCATACAGTCACAAAGAGTTGGACAT
Organism: Bos grunniens; assembly: GCF_055505025.1. Classification (NCBI taxonomy): domain Eukaryota; kingdom Metazoa; phylum Chordata; class Mammalia; order Artiodactyla; family Bovidae; genus Bos; species Bos grunniens. The sequence goes on from NC_141188.1 coordinate 14,574,266, forward strand.
GACGGAGCACACATGTACACAATCACTTATCAATCATATCATTTGCAAATATTTTCTCCCATTCTATAGCTTGTCTTTTCATTTTGTTTATGGTTTCCTTTACTGTGCAAATGCTTTTAATTAGTTCCCATTTGTTTATTTATTTTTTAAAATTTCCATTACTCTAGGGTTCTGAGACAGATCAAAAAAACATATTGCTGTAATTTATTGATTTATGTCAAAGAGTCTTCTATCTGTATTTTCCTCTAAGAGTTTCAGAGTGTCCAGTCTCATACTTAGGCTTTTAATTCATTTTGTGGTATCTTTGTGTATGGTGTTAAATAATGCTTTAATTTCATTTTTACATGTAGCTATCTACTTTTCCAGCACCATTTACTGAAGATAGTGTCAGTTCTCCATTGTATAGTTTTGCTTCCTTTATCATAGATCATTTGAACATAGATATTTACCTATGGGCTTTATCTCTGTGAGTTTGTCTATGGGCTTTTCCTCCTATTCCAAAATCTAGATGTCTATTATTTTACTAGTACAGTGCTCTTTCAATGACTATAGTTTTGTAGCGTAGTCTGAAGTCAGGGAGCTTGATTCCTCCAGTTCCATTTTTCTTCCTCAAGACTGGTTTGGCTATTCAGGGTCTTTGTGCCTCCATACAAATATAGAGATTTTTTGTTCTACTTATGTGAAAAATATCATTGGTAATTTGATAATGATTGCTTTGAATCAGAAGACTTCCCTAGGTAGTATAATCATTTTGACAGTATTGAGTCTTCTAATCCAAGAAGATGGTATTTCATTCCATCTGTTTTTGTCATCTTTGATTTCTTTCATAAGCATCTTGTATTTTTCATAGTACAAATCTTTTGTCTCCTACAGTAGGTTTATTCCTAAGTGTTTTATTCTTTTTGATGCAATGATAAATGTTTCTTGAATTTCTCTTTCAGAACTTTTGTTGTTAGTATATAGAAATCCAATTGATTTCTGTGTATTAATTGTGTAAACTGAAACTTCCACTAATTAGATGTAGTAGTTTTTTGGCAGTGTCTTTAGGCTTTTCTATATATAATATCATGTTATCTGCAAACAATGAGAGTTTAACTTCTTTTCCCATTTGGATTTCTTTTGCATCTATTTCTTCTCCAATTGCCATAGCCAGAACTTCCAAAACTATGTTGAATAAGAGTACTGAGAGTAGACATTCTTGTCTTTTTCCTTATCTTAGGAGGAAATGACTTGTTCAGAATTTTGCCTTCCTCTGCAAAATTTCTGAAACAGTTTCAGGATAGTTTTTAGCTCTTCTCTAAATGTTTGACAGAGTTAGCCTGTGAAGACATCAGGTCCTGGACTTTTGTTGTTGGGAGTTTTCTAATCACAGTTTCAATTTCACTGCTTGTGATTGTGATTGTTCTCATTGTATTTTATATTTCTTCCTGGTTCAGTCTCGGTAGACTGTACTTTTCTAAGAATTTGTCCGTTTCTTCCAGGTTGTCTATTTTATTGGCATATAATTGTTTGTAGTAGTCTCTATGAGCCTTGGAATTTCTGTGGTGGCAGTTACAACTTTTCCTTTTTCATTTCTAACTTTATAGAGTTGAATTCTCTTTCTTTTGTTTCCTGAAGAATCTAGCTAAAAACATATCAATTTTGTTTATCTTTCAAAGAAACAGCTTTTAGTTTCATTCATCTTTGCCAGTGTTTTCTTCATGTCTGTTCCACTTGCTGCTTTTGTCTTTATGATTTATTTCCTCCATTAACTTTAGATCTAGCTTGTTCTTTCTCTGGTCACTTTAGGTGCAAGGTTAGGCTGTTCATCTAAGATTTTTTTGTTTCCTGAGGTTTGATTTTATTGGTATAAACTTCCCTCTTAGAACTACTTTTACTGCATTCCATAGGTTTTGGATTGTTATACTTAGCTTTCATTTGTATCTTGGTATTTTTGGATTTTGCTCTGATTTCTTCAGTGGTCTACTGGTTGTTTAGTAGCATATTGTTTATTCTTTATGCATTTTTGCTGTTTTGCAGCTCTTTCTTGTAGTTTATTACTTATCTTATAGCACTGTGATCAGAAAAATGTTGATATATCATTATTTAAAAATTTATCAAGGCTCCTTTTGTGGCCCAGTTTCTAGTCAAGCCTGGAAAATAGTCCATGGGCACGCACGAAGAAAGAGTATTCTGAAGCTTTTGAATGAAATTACCTATAAATATCAATCAAGTTCATCTGGTTTAATATATTATTTAAGGTTTGTGTTTCTTCATTGATTTTCTACCTGAATGATGTGTCTATTAATAAAAGTGGAGTTGCTGAAGTCCACTATTTTTGTGTTACTGTCAATTTCTCTATTTATGGCTGTTAGTTTTTTCCTTATATATTGAGGTACTCCAATGTTTGGTGCATATAGATTTACAAATTTTATTTCCTCTTTTTGGATTGACCCCTTGATCATTATGTAATTTTATTTTTTTTAAAAACAGTCTTTATTTTAAAGTCTGTTTTGTCTAATATGAGTATTACTACTCCAGTTTTATTTTGATCTCCATTTGCATGGAATAACTTTTCCCATCATCTCCTCACTTTCATTCTGTATGTTTCCCTAGGTCTGAATTTGGTGTTTTGTAGACAGCATATATACAGGTTGTATTTTTTTTTTATTAATTCAATTAGTTCATATCTTTTAATTGGAAAATTTAATCCTTTTATATACAAGGTAATATTATCAATATGTAAATTCCTATTGCCATTTTCATCATTGTTTTGTGTTTTAGTAAGTCTTTTTTCTTCTCTTTTCTTATAGTTTGCTGATCATCTTAGTGTTATGCTTGGGTTGCTTTTTCTTTTTCCCTTTTTTTCTTTGTGTGTGTGTATCTATTGTAGCTTTTGGGCTTGCTGTTCCCATTAGGTTTAGGTGTAGCAGTCTGTATAGTACAAGGTTGTTTTAAGTTGCTGGTCTCTTTCCTGCCTAAAGAAGTCCTTTAGCATTTGTGGCAAATATGATCTGGTGATGCTGAACTCTCTTAGATTTTTCTTGTCTGTGAAGCTTTTGATTTCTCTGTCAAATCTGAATGGTATCTTAGCTGCATAGAATATTCTTGATTGTAGGTTCTTTCCTTTCTTTACATTAAATATAGCATGCCATTCCCTTCTAGCTTGCAGAGTTTCTTCTCAAAAATCAGTTGATGATCTCATGGGATTTTCCACCTATGTTATTTGTCATTTTTCCTGTGTTGTTTTTAGTACTTTTTTTTTGTCCTTAATTTTTGTCAATTTGTTTTTTATGTGTGTTGACATGTTCCTTCTCAGGTTTATCATGCCTGAGATTCTCTCCACTTCTTGGGCTTGGGTGAATATTTTTGTTCTCATATTAGTGAAGTTTTCAACAATTATCTCTTCAAATATCTTCTCAGGTCCTTTCCCTCTGTCTTCTTCTAAAAACCCTATTGTGAGAACATTAGTCCATTTAATGCTGTCCCAGAGGTCTCTTAGACTGACTTCACTTCTTTTCTTTTTTTCTTTATTCTCTTCTGTGACAGTGATTTCCACAGTTCTGTCTTCCAGGTCATTTACCCATCCTTCTGCCTCAGTTATTCTGCTATTGATTTCTGTTAGTGTGTTTTTCATTTCAGTTATTTTATTGTTCATCTGCTTGTTTGTACTTCATTTCTTCTAGGTCTTTATTAAACATATCTTGTATCTTCTGGATCCTTGCCTCCATACTTTTTCTGAAATCCTGGATCATCTTTGCTATCATTATTGTGAATTCTTTTTCAGGTAGGTTGCCTATCTCCACTTCACTTAGTTGTTTTTCTGAGGTTTTATCTTATTCCCTCATCTGGGATATACCCCTTTGCCAATTTATTTTGTCTTACTTTCTGTGATTGTGGATTCTGTTCTATAAGCTGCAGGAGTGTAGCTCTTCTTGCTTCTGCTGTCTGCCCTCTGGTGGATGAGGCTATCTAAGAGCATTGTGCAATCTTCCTGATGGTTGAGACTGGTGGCGGGTGGAGGTGGGTCATGTTCCTTTGGTAAGACACTCATGCTCATTAAAACTTTAACCACTACTCTACTGATGGCTGGGACTGTGTTCCCACACACTGTTGGCTGTTTGGCCTGAGGCAGTCCAGCATTGGGACCTACAAGGTGCTTGATGTGGCTAATGGTGGCCTCCAGAAGGGCTCAGGTCAATGAATATTTCTCAGAACTGCTGCCATCTGTGTCCTTGTCCCTGCAGTGAGTGCTAGTCACCCCCCATCTCTTTAGTAGACCTTTCAATGTTTTCAAGTAGGTCTGACCCAGCCTCTTATGGGGTCACTACTTTTATCCCCTGCATCCTGTTGAACATGAGACTTTGAATGCCTTCTCCAAAAGTGGAGTCTCTGTTATCCTGGTCCTATGGGAGTCCTGAGATCAAACCTCATTAGCCTTCAAAGTTGGATTCTCTGGGGACTCTTCTTCCTGTTGCCAGAGCCCCAGGCTGGGAAGTCTAATGTGGGGCTCATATCTTTCACTCCTATGCAATAACTCTTATGGTATAGTTGTTTTCCAGTTTGTAGATCACTCACTCAGCAAGTATTAGATTTGAATTTATTGTGATTTTTCCCTGGTACTATCTTATTGTGTCTGCCTCTTCATCCTTGGACACAGAGTAACATTTTTAGAAGGTTTATTTTTTGCTTGTTTTGTTTTTCCTGATGGCTGTTCAGCAGTTATTGGTGATTTTGGTGTTTTCATAAAAAGGGGATGGACTGGTGTCCTTCTATTCTGCTATCTTGAGGTAAAATTTTAAGTTACATTTTTCTGATGATATATGATGTTTGGCATTTGTTCATTTGTTTGTATGCCATATTCATACTTACTTGGTCAAGGATCTGTTAAGGTCATTGGCCCATTTTAAAAATGTCATCATATCTGTATTATTGAGTTTAAATTTTTTCAGTATATTTTGTACAACAGTCTTTTCATAAAATATGCCTTTTACAAATATTTTCTCCTAGTCTGTAACTTGTCTTCTCATTGTTTGACACTGTCTTTCAAAGAGTAGGCATTTTTAATTTTGATAAAGTCTGTGTACTAAGTCATTTTAGTCATGTCTGACTCTTTGTGGCCCTATGAACTGTACTGTGCCAGGCTCCTCCATCCAGGGGATTCTCCAGGTGAGAATACTGAAGTGGATTGCATTGCCCCTCTCAAGGAGATTTTTCCTCACCCAGGAATCGAACCCTTATCAATTAGAATAATCACTATGGATTATGACTTTGATGATTTACATAAAACGTCATCATTAGAGCTCATCATCATCAAAAAAAAAAAAAAAACAAAACCTTGATTAAAAAAAAAGGAAAATATTTAGATCTCTTCCAAAGAAGACATATAGTTGGCCAACAGGCAATTGAAAAGATGCATAGCACCACTAATCATCAGAGAAATACAAATTAAAATCAAAATGATATATCATATGCCTGTCAGAATGGTCATTATCAAATAGACAACAAATTACATGTGTTTGCAAGGATGTGGAGAAAAGGGAACACTCCCACACTGTTGGTAAGAATATAAATTGGAACACTTGATGGAATGTTACCCAAAAAATAAAAATAGAATTACCATATGATCCAGCAATCCTACACTGGATATTTATCCAAAGAAAACAAAAACACTAATTAGGAAAAATGCACCGCTATGTTTACTGGAACATTATTTACAATGACCAAGATCTGAAAGCAACCTCAATGCTCATCAATAAACGAATGGATAGAGAAGATGCATATATGCAATGGAATATTACTCAGTCTTAAAAAGAATAAAATTTTGCTATTTGTAAGAACAGGATTTTATACAAAGTGAAATATCAGACAGGAAAAAACAAATACTGTATAATTTCACTTACATGTGGCATCTAAAAGACAGAATAAAAGAGCCAGTATCACAAGACAGAAACAGAGTTAAAAATCCAGAAGAAGCATATGGTTGTCAGAGGGCAGTGGGGTCAGGGAGGAAAAAAAAGAGATAAGGGAAATTAAGAGGTACAAACTACCAGTTTCAAAAGCAAACAAACAAAGAAAGAGTTGTGGGTGTGAAATGTGAGAGTGTGTAGAGGATAGGAGTATAGTAAATAGCTATATATTTTAGTATGGGGACAGATCCTAACTAGATTTAATATGGTAATAATTTTGAAGTGAATACCAATATTTAATCACTATTCTGTATAATAGAAACTGATACAATGTTATTGTATTTCATAACTAACAAATAAATTCATACCAAAAGAGACCAAATTTTTGATTACCAGAGGCTGGGGTTGGGTGAGAAGGAATTGTATGAAAGCAGTCAAAAATTTTAAATATCCAGTAATAAGATAAATCAGTTCAGTTCAGTTCCATTCAGTCACTTAGTCGTGTCTGAGTCTTTGCCATCTCATGGACTGCAGCATGCCAGACTTCCTCTTCATCACCAACTCCCAGAGCCTACTCAAACTCATGTCAATCCAGTGGATGATGCCATCAAACCATCTGAACCTTTGTCATCCCCTTGTCCCCCACCTTCAATCTTTTCTAGCATCAGAGTCATGTCAAATGAGTCGGTTCTTCACATCAGGTGGCCAAAGAATTGGAGTTTCAGTTTCAGCATCAGTCCTTCCAATCAATATTCAGAACTGATTTCCTTTAGGATTGACAGGTTGGATCTCCTTGCAGTCCAAGGGACTCTCAAGAGTCTTCTCCAACACCAAAATTCAAAAGCATCAATTCTTTGGTGCTAAGCTTTCTTTATAGTCCAAGTCTCACATTCATACATGACTACTGAAAAAAAAAACATAGATTTGACTAGACAGACCTTTGTTGGTAAAGCAATGTCTCTGCTTTTTAATATGCTGTCTAGGTTGGTCATAGCTTTTCTTCCAAGGAGTAAATGTCTTTTAATTTCATGACTGCATTCACTGTCTGCAGTGGTTTTGGAGCTCAAAAAAAAAAAAAAAAAAAAAAAAAACAGTCTCTCACTGTTTCCATTGTTTCCTCATCTGTTTGCCATGAAGTGATGGGACCGGATGCTATGATCTTAGTTTTCTGAATGCTGAGTTTTAAGACAACTTTTTCATTCTCCTCTTTCCCTTTAATCAAGAGACTCTTTAGTTCTTCTTTGCTTTCTGCCATAAGGCTGGTGTGCTCTGCATATCTGAAGTTATTGATATTTCTCCTGGCAATCTTGATTCCAGCTTGTGCTTCATCCAGCCCAGCATTTCTGATGATGTACTCTGCTTATAAGTTCAATAAGCAGGGTGACAATATTGATGCTTTTGAATCGTGGTGTTGAAGGACTCTTGAGAGTCCCTTGGACTGTAAGAAGATCAAGTCAGTCAATCCTAAAAGAAATCAGTCCTGAATATTCATTGGAAGGACCTTTTCTGAAGCTGAAACTCCAATAGTTTGGCTACGGAGAACTGATTCATTGGAAAAGACCCTGATCCTGGGAAAGATCGAAGGTGGGAGGAGAAGGGAATGACAGAGGATGAGATAGTTTAATGGTATCACCGACTAGATGGACATCAATTTGAGCAGACTCCAGGAGCTGATGATGGACAGGAAAGTCTGGCATGCTGCAGTCTATGGGGTCGCAAAGAGTTGCACACGATTGAGCGACTGAACTGAACTGAAATTGGCTTTGCAACAAATGCTCAATTCTTCTAGCATTTAGAACTTCTCTACGCAAGAAAAACAAGAGAAGATAACAAAAGAGGAAGGGAAGAAAAAAAAAAACCTACAAAAATAAAAGCAAAGTTATTAAGAAAATGCCAATAAGAATACACATATCAATAATTACCTTAAATGTAAATGGATTAAATGCTTCAACCAAAAGACATACACTGGTTGAAAGCATACAAAAACAAAACCCATATATATATATATATATATATATATATATATATATATATATATATACTGTCTACTTGAGACATATACAGACTGAATGTGAGGGGATAGAAAAAATATCTCATGGAAATAGAAATCAAAAGAAAACTGCAACAGAATTACTCATATTAGGAAAAAAAACAAACAAAAAAACAGACTTTAAAAACTGCTGATGTCCAAAGATAAAGGAGTAATAGGATGGGGAGCCACTTTCACCCCCAGAAATACATCAAAAGATCATCTGCGTGTGAAACAACTCCCAAAGAGCAACTTCTGAACACTGGAGGGGAGCCACAGACTTCCAGAAAGGCAAATTAATCTCCTCAGAATAAAGTAAGGTGAAGGATAAATATGAAAAGGGAGGCAAATTATTTTGGGATGGGTATCTGTCCTAGGGAGGGAATCATGAAGGAGGTGATGTTTCCACAAAATAGAAAACCCTCTCACAGGCTGCATCAGTGAGGAGCTTAGGAACATCAGAGGAAATCACAATGAGGCAAAACTGAGAAAATTCACCACAGAGATTGCACCGAACAATTACCAACTGAAAAGTAATTCACATACTTGCTTCTGCCAGCAGCAAGTAGAGGCTGGGTGCATAGGCACGATCTATGTGGGTTGGTCCTCAGGGAAGGGACTGGGGTTGAATGCCATGGAGACATTCTGAGGGGCTAATGTGACATAGAACAGACACTACAGGGAAAACCGTGGGACCACCAGAGAAACAAAGGACCATTACTTTAGGAAGACTTTTAACACCACTACTAATGCTAATCCAAGATGGTGGAGAGGAAGGACGTCTGCTCATCTTCTCCTGAGAGAACTCCAAAATTACAACTCACTGCTGGACAAGGATCGGACAGGAGAATGTTGAATCCTACCAAAAAAGAAAAACATACTCCACATCCAAGGGCAAAGAAGAAGACCCAACAAGACAGCAGGAGGGGCAAAATTGCATTTAGACTCAAACTCCATGCCCACCAGAGACTCCCAGAGGCCTCAAACAAAATCTTATGTGCCCCAGGAGAATTCACAGAGACTGAGTCAGACCTGCCTTTGAGTGTTTGAGTGTCTCCTATGGAGGCACAGGTCAGCAGTGGCCTGCTGCAGGGGTAGGGGATCTGGATGCAGCAGACCTGGGTAAGGCATAAGCCCTCTTGGAGGAGGTTGCCATTAACCCAACCATAGAGATGCCAGAACTTACACAGAACTGGAGAAAGACTCTCAGAGGGCACAAACAAAACCCTGTGTGCACCAGGATGCAGGAGAAAGGAACAGTGACCCCACAAGAGACTGACCCAGACTTGCCCATGAGTGTCCAGGAGTCTATGGTGGAGGCAAGGGTGAGCAGTGGCCTGCTGCTGGGTCTGGGGCACTGAGTGCAGCAATGTGTGTACAAGACCTTTTGAAGGAAGTCACCATTATCTTCATTACTTCCACCACAGTTTGGCCTCAGGTCAAACAACAGGGAGGGAACACAACCCCACCCATCAACAGAAAATTGGATTAAATATTTGCAAAGAACAAGACCATCAGAACAAGACCCAGTTTCCCCCTCAGTCAGTCTCTCCCATCAGGAAGCTTCCATAAGTCTCTTATCCTAATCTATCAGAGGGCAGACAGAATGAAAACCACAGTCACAAAAAACTAACCAAACTGATCACATGGACCAGAGCCTTGTCTAACTCAATGAAACTATGAGCCGTGCCACGTAAAGGCTACCCAAGACGAACAGGTCATAGTGGAGATTTCTGACAAATGTGGTCCACTGGAGAAGGAAATGGCAAGCCATTTCAGTATTCTTGCCTTGAGAACCCTATGAACAGTATAAAAAGGCAAAAAGATAGGAAACTTACAGGTGAACTCCCCAGGTTGGTAGGCATCCAATATGTTACAGGAGAACAGTGGAGAAATAACTTCAGAGAGAATGAAGAGATGGAGCCAAAGAACAAACAACATCCAGTTGTGCAATGGAAGTGAAGTCCAATGCTGTAAGGAACAATATTGCTTAGGAACATGGAATGCTGCATCCATGAATCAAGATAAATTGAAAGTGGTCAAAGAGATGGCGAGATTGAACATCTGACATTTTAGGTATCAGTAAACTAAAATGGACAGGAATGGATAACTTTAATTCAGATGACCATTATATCTACTACTGTGGGCCAGAATCTCTTATAAGAAATGGAGTAGCCCTCATAGTCAACAAAAGAGTCTGAAATGCAGTACTTGGGTGCAATCTCAAGAACAAAAGCAAAACATATTGATGTAAAACATTCAATACCACAGTAATCCAAGTTTATGCACAAATCAGTAATGCTGAAGAACCTGAAGTTGAATGGTTCTATGAAGACCTACAAGACTTTCTAGAACTAAAACTCAAAAGAGATGTCCTCTTCATTATAGGGAACTGGAAAGCAAAAGTAGGGAGTTAAGAGATACAGGGAGTAACAGGTAAATTTGGCCTTTGAATATAAAACAAAACAGGATTTCAGGATGGGGAGCACGTGTACACCCGTGGCGGATTTGTGTTGATGTATGGCAAAACAAATACAATATTGTAAAGTAATTAGCCTCCAATTAAAATAAATAAATTTAAATTTAAAAAAAACAACAGACAACACAAAACAAACAACAAAACATAAATAAATAAAGTGTAGTCTTCTCTTATCCTATGCAACAACAATGAACCATTTCTTGATCAGATTATAATGTGTGATGAAAAGTGGATTTTATATGACAACCAGCTCAGTGGTTGGACCAAGAAGAAACTCCAAAACACTTCCCAAAGCTAAACTTGCACCAAAAAAAGGTCATAGTCGTTGTTTGGTGGTCTGCTGCCTATCTGATCAACTACAGCTTTCTGAATCCCAGCAAAGCCATTACATCTGAGAAGTATGCTCAGCAAATCAATGAGATGCACTGAAAACTGCAACGCCTGCAGCTGGCATTGGTCAACAGAATGGGCCCAATTCTCCTCCACATCACCTGACCACACGTCACACAACCAAAGCTTCACAATTTGAATGAATTGGGCTATGAAGTTTTGCCTCAAATGCCATATTCACCTGACCTCTTGCCAACTGACTACCACTTCTTCAAGCATCTCAACAACTTTTTCCAGGGAAAATGCTTCCACAACTAGCAGGAGGCAGAAAATGCTTTCCAAGAGTTCATTGAATCCCAAAGCACAGGTTTTTACACCACAGGAATAAAAAAACTTATTTCTTGTTGACAAAAATGTGTTGATTGTAATCGTTCCTATTTTGATTAATAAAGATGTGTTTGAGCTTAAAAAAATAAATAAATAAAAAATAAATAAAAAAACAGGGCAAAGGCTAATAGAGTTTTGCCAAGAGAACACACTGGTCATAGCAAACAGCCTCTTCCAGCAAGACAAGAGAAGACTCTACACATGGATATCACCAGACAGTCAACACTGAAATCAGATTGCTTATATTCTTTGCAGCAAAAGATGGAGAAGCTCTATGCAGTCAGCAAAGACAAGACTGGGAGCAGACTGTGGCTTAGATCATGAACTCCTTATTGGCAAATTCAAACTTCGGTTGAAGAAAGTAGGGAAAACCACCAGACCATTCAGGTAAGACCTAAATAAATCCCTTACAATTGTACCGTGGAAGTGATAAATAGATTCAAAGGATTAGATCTGTTAGACAGAGTGCCTAAAGAATTATGGACAGAAGTTTGTGACATAGTACAGGAGGCAGTGATCAAAACATCCCCAAGAAAAATAAATGCAAAAAGACAAAATAGTTGTCTGAGGCCTTACAAATAGCAGAGAAAAGAAAAGACATGAAAGGCAAAAAAGAAAGAAGAGAAGTGAAAAGCAAAGGAGAAAAGGACAGATATAAGCATCTGAATGCAGAGTTCAAAAGAATAGCAAGCAGAGATTAGAAAGCCTTCCTCAGTGATCAATGCAAAGAAATAGAGGAGGACAATAGAATGTGAAAGGTTAGAGATCTCTTCAAGAAAACTAGAGATACCAAGGGAATATTTTATGCATAGATGAGCACAATAAAGGACAGGTATGGTATGGACTTAATAAAAGCAGAAGATATGAAGAAGAGGTAGCAACAATACACAGAAGAACTATACAAAAAGATTTTCATGACCCAGAAAACCATGATCGTGTGGTCACTCACCTAGAGCCAGATATCCTGCAATGCAAAGTGAGCCTTAGGAAGCATCACTATGAACAAAGCTAGTGGAGGTGATGGGATTCCAGTTAAACTATTTCTCATCCTCAAAGATGATGCTGTTAAAATGCTACACTCAAAATGCCAGCAAATTTGGAAAATTCAGCAGTATTCACTGGACTGGAAAAGGCCAGTTTTCATTCAAATCCCAAAGAAAGGCAATGCCAAAGCATGCTCAAACTACCACACAATTGCATTCATCTCACACGCTAGCAAAGTAACGCTCAAAATTTTCCAAGCCAGGCTTCAAAAGTATGTGAACCGTGAACTTCCAGATGTTCAAGCTGGATTTAGAAAAGGAGAGGAACCAGATCTCAAATTTCCAACAGCTGTTGGATCATTGAAAAAGCAAAAGAGTTCCAGAAAAAACATCTACTTCTGGTTTATTGACTATGCCAAAGCCTTTGACTGTATGGATCACAGTAAACTGTGGAAAATTCTTGAAGAGATGGGGATACCAGACCACCTGACCTGACTCCAGAGAAATCTGTATGCAGGTCAAGAAGCAACAGTTAGAACTGGACATAGAACAACAGACTGGTTCCAAATCAGGAAAAGAGTAAGGCTGTATATTGTCACAATGTTTATTTAACTTATACGCAGAGTAAATCATGAAAAATGCTGGAGAGGCTGATGCACACGCTGGAATGAAGATTGCCAAGAAAAATATCAATAATCTCAGATATGCAGATGAAACCACCCTTATGGCAAAAAGTGAAGAAGAACTAAACAGCCTCCTGCTGATATTGAAAGAGGAAAGTGAAAAAGCCTGACTTAAAAGTAAACATTCAGAAAACTAAGATCATGGCATCCGGCCATCACTTCATGGCAAATAGTTGAGTAATGAAGAGAAACAGTGACAAACTTTATTTTTGGAGACTCCAGTGTCACTGCTGATGGTGAGTGCAGCCATGAAATTAAAGACGCTTCCTCCTTGGAAGAAAATCTATGACCAGCCTAGACAGCATTTTAAAAAGCAGAGACATTACTTTGCCACCAAAGTCCGTCTAGTCAAAGCTATGGTTTTTTCAGTAGTCATGTATGGATGTGACAGTTGGACTACGAAGAAAGCAGAGCACTGAAGAATCGATGCTTTTGAACTGTGGTGTTGGAAAAGACTCTTGAGAATCTCTTGGACAGCAGGAAAATCCAACCAGTCCATCCTAAAGAAAATCGGTCCTGAATATTCATTGGAAGGACTGATGCTGAAGCTGAATCTCCAATACTTTGGTCACCTAATGCAAAGAACTGACTTTTTGGAAAAGACCCTGATGCTGGGAAAGGTTGAAGGTGGGAGGAGAAGGGGACGACAGAGGTGAGATGGTTGGATGCCATCACTGACTCGATGGGCATGAGTTTGAGTAAGCTCCAGGAGTTGGTGATGTACAGGAAAGCCTGGTGTGCTATAGTCCATGGGATCACAAAGAGTCAGACACGACAGAGCGACTGAACTGAACTGAACACCACTACACTCTAATCCCTGGTGAGGTCACAGAACAATGGACCATGCCCTAATGAATATCGAAGTGGGGTAAGCCAACTGTAGTCTACAGGCCCGGAGGCAGAGAGGCAGGCACACAATAGCCACAGGAGGAAGGCAAGTGGCTGCTTAATCTCATCCACAGAGAACACATCTGCCACGCTGTGAACCAGGCACCAGTCACTACCTACATCTTCCTGGTATCCTGCATGACTTGGATCAAGCAGGATTGTGACTGCCTAAGACCAGCTCCTCTCTGGAGACACTTGACCAACCTAGGACTGTTCTTGCAGCACAACTAAGAGCCTGAGTGGCTTGACCCTAGAAGGTGCATGCTCTCCTGGAGCTGTGGTGACCTTGAAGTGGTCCAGCCACATCAAGTGCACCATGCAAATGCAAGCAGCATTTGCAGTGTCCCCCCTTCTTCACAGCACAACTGAGCAAGTGAACCTGACTAAGTGGCCACTTTTATCCCCTGTATCAGGGCAGAGACCACTGAAGAGAGACTTACAAGCAGAGATGGGCTAACGTGAGCACAACAAAGAAGAGGGAATTACCCTGGAAGTTCCAAGTGAAACAGATTGAAATCCTGCAGTTAAACTGGGACTGTGCACTTAAGAGGGAATGGTAGATCTTGAGAGCAAGTAAAGACAAAACAGAACAAGGAAAGATTTGAGATTGAACTGACTACATTTTGTTGACAGGTCTGGAGACCTTCCTAGATATATTGGAAGATCTTCTGAATAAGCAACCAGACTGGAGCAGGAAAACAGAGGAAACACATAAGAATTCCTCTCACTACCACCATATATATATACTTACTGCCTCCATAAAATGTTATTATTTTTATTTTTAAAATTTTTATTTTATTGTTATTTTTTATTTTTTCTCTATTTTCTCCCCCCTTTTTTCTCTTTTTCCCTCATACTGCCCTAATACAGTTCTTTATTATTTCCTTAATTTTAATTTTTATAGCCTACTTTTACCTTTATTTAAAAAAAAACAACACTATTTTTAAAGTAATTTTTTTTATGTTTCTTTTTTGTTTTTTATATTGTACTATTGAGAGGCTAATATGCATTTCAGGTGCTATATTGATATTTTGTTATTAATTTTTTTATCTTTGAGACTTTAAGTTTTAATATCTATTTTCATTTGGGGATTTGATTATTCACTTGATTGCTCTCTTATCTTTTGGCTTTTTTCTTCTCCTTGTCACCTCTTTCTCCTTTCTCCCTCCTCTCTTCTCTGTATAACTCTCTGGATCTTTTTGGATATACCTGGATGTGGAGAGTTGTTTCAACACTGACCAAGGGGTTTTGTCTTCTGTGCTATGTGGCTTGACAAGTCTTGATGCTACTATAGGAGGGCAGGACTGAAACCCAGAGGGAGGAGACTCAACTTCAGGATTCTGGACCATGAGAGAACTCCCACCCCAGGGAACATTAATAGATGAGAGCCCACTTAAAAGCCTCCATACCTACACTGAAACCAAGCTCCACACAAGAGTCAGCAAGCGCCAAGGCTTGACACCCATAATGATCCTACAGCAGAACAAGAACACAAACCTGCACTTAACAAACAGTTTGACCAAAGCTATACCAAACCCATAGACACCCCAAAACACTCTACCAGACACTGCACTACTCTTAAGAAAAATTAGATCCAGCTCTACGCACTGTAACACAGGCACAAGTTCTCCCAACCAGGAAACCTTCACAAGGCACTGGTTCAACCTCAGCCATAGGAAGAAGACTCCAAAATTAAGAGGATCTATGATCCTCTAGCCTGTACACAGGGGACCCAAAGCACAGCAAACTAAACAAAGTGAAGAAACAGAAAAATAATCATCAGGTGAACGAACATGGTAAAAACCCACCATACCAAGCAAAAGAGGAGGAGATACGGAGCCTTCCTGAAAAATAATTCAAGATAATGGTAGCAAACATGACCCAGCATCTTGATAACAAAGTGGAAACATGGATAAACAGAGTGGAGACACGGATTAAGAAGATACAAAAAATGTTTAACAAGGACCAAGAAGAAATAAAGAATAGTCATCAGCAAAAAACAATGAAATAACTGAATTAAAAACACTCTGGAGGGAACCAACAGTAGAGTTACTGAGGCAGAAGAATAGATAAGTAAGCTGGAAGATAGAAATGGAATAAAGAAAAAAGAAGAAAAAGAAATGAGGACAGCCTTGGAGACCTCTGGGACAATGCAAGTGCCCCAACATTCAAATCATAGATATCCCAGAAGTAGAAGACAAAGGGAAAGGGCATGAACAAATATTTTAGGGGATAAAAGTAAAAAAAAAAACAACCCTAAAATGTGAAAGGAAATAGCCACTCAAGTCCAAGAATCCCAGAGAGTTACATATAGGATAAATCCAAAGATATACACACCAAGACACATAATAATCAAACTAACAAAAACTAAACACAAAGAATAAATATAAAAAGAAGAAAATGAAAAGCAACAAGTGACATACAAGGGCATATCCACAAGGGCAAGACTAACAGCTGATCTTTCAACAGAGACTCTACAGACCAGAAGGGAATGGCAAGATATACTTAAAATAATGAAAGGAAAAAATCCTACAACCAAGACTACCCAACAAGGATCATACTAAAGGAGCTTCTCTAGACAGGAAACACTGGAAAGGCCTATAAACAATGAAGTAGATGGTAATGTGTCATCAGTTCAGTTCAGTTCAGTCTCTCAGTCGTGTCTGACTCTTTGCGACCCCATGGACTGCAGCATGCCAGGCCTCCCTGTCTATCACCAACTCCCGGAGTTTACTCAAACTCACGTCCATTGAGTTGGTGATGCCATGAAACCATCTCATCCTCTGTCATCCCCTTCTCCTTCTGCCTTCAATCTTTCCTAGCATAAGGGTCTTTTCAAATGAGTCAGCTCTTCACATCAGGTGACCAAAGTATTGGAATTTCAGCTTCAACATCCGTCCTTCCAATGAACATTCAGGACTGATTTCCTTTAGGATGGACTGCTTAGACCTCCTTGCAGTCCAAGGGACTCTCAAGAATCTCCTCCAACACCACAGTTCAAAAGCATCAATTCTTCGGCACTCAGCTTTCTTTATAGTCCAACTCTCACATCCATACATGACTATTGGAAAAACCACAGCCTTGACTAGATGGATCTTTGTTGGCAAAGTAATGTCTCTTCTTTTTAATATGCTGTCTAGGTTGGTCATAACTTTTCTCCCAAGAAATAAGCATCTTTTAATTTCATGGCTGCAGTCACCATCTGCAGTGATTTTGGAGCCCCTCAAAATGAAGTCTGCCACTGTTTTCACAGTTTCTCCATCTACTTGCAATGAAGTGATATGACCGGATGCCATGATCTTTGTTTTCTCAATGTTGAGCTTTAAGCCAACTTTTTCACTCTCCTCTTAAAACAACAGCCAAATTACAGTTCAGTATAGCTCAAGCAGACAGATCTTATATTTGATAGACACTTTCAAGACATGGGAGCAGGTGGACCCCAAAGGAGTCATCCTCACATTCTCTTTTGGCTTCCCCCCTTTTATACTTCTTGGCTCTTCCTTTTGCTTGTCTCCTATGAAAAATAGGGCTTGTACCTATCATAAATCAATAAAAGGGAATGAAAATGGGCATACACTCAAGGCTGAATGAAAATTGCAAGTTATATTACAGCAGGTTCTGTTGTATATGTCTTCAGTCTGTTATGATCAGATGTATATATGTGTAAAATATGTATGAACCCTTAATGGACTGCCTAAGAGTACTTGGAGAAGCCTGTGTGGTTAGTTTGTATCCACTGTGTGCCTAGAGTGCATATGCAGGGGTTGGAAAATTTTCTGGTTATTTTGTAGCAAATTTGTGAGTTCACCTGGGTGTGTCCTGGGTGGGGTTTAGATGTCAGCTTGCATCATTTTCATCCAAGCCACCCTTCAATGCTCATGCCTTACTTCCTACCTAACATTATCTATTAAGATTCTACAGCCACAGATTCCTTTCCATCAAAGTGATAGCAGGTGTGGAACTCAGGTGCCATGCTATGCTGTGCTGAATAGTTCCAGTTGTGTCCAACTCTTTGTGATCCCATAGACTGTGCTCAACCATGCTCCTCTGTCCATGGGATTTTTCAGGCATGAATACTGGAGTGGGTTGCTATACCCTTCTCCAGGGGATCTTTCTGACCGAGGGATTGAACCCACATCTCCTGCATTGCAGGCAGATTCTTTACCACTGAGCCACCAGCGAAGTCCCTGGAACTCAGAGAAGCCATTAAAACAACATGTCAAACAGCAAAATATCCTTTAAAGGAGACTCAGGAATCTATAGAATTAATTGCTCATTATTATTGGGAAGATGTGTTTTTGACAGTTGTTTCTTGGGAAGAGTAGTTCTATGACACACATTTGCGTATCAAGGATCACTTTCATAGTACACAGTAATTTGGGGATCCTTAATTTTGAATATATTTGAATCCTTGTTGTTGCTTCTGAACAATTTTTCATATTAGAGGTAAATCTTCGGATTACACACATCAGTTGATATGAGCAATGACATAGAATCTATCTCATCTTAACTTCAATAGCAGAAATACCTGGCAGTCCGTCAGTACAGTCACAAATATTCAGTCATGTCTGAATATTTGCAACCCCATGGACTGCAGCATGCCAGGCTTCTCTGTCCATCACCAACTCCCAGAGTTTGCTCAAACTCATATCCATTGAGTTGATGATGCCATCCAACCATCTCATCCTCTGTCGTCCCCTTCTCATCCGGCCTTCAATCTTTCCCAGCATCAGGATCTTTTACAATGAGTCGATTCTTTGCATGAGGTGGCCAAAGCATTGGAGCTTCAACTTCAGCCTCAATACTTACAATGAATATTCAGGACTGATTTCCTTTAGGATAAACTGGTTGGATCTCCTTGCAGTCTAAGGGACTCTCAAGAGTCTTCTTCAACAGTTCAAAAGCATCATTCTTTTGTGCTCAGCTTTCTTTATAATCCAACTCTCACATTCACACATGACTACTGGAAAAAACAGTTTTGACTAGATGGACCTTTGTAGGCAAGGTAATGTCTCTGTTTTTTAATATGCTGTCTAGGTTGGTCATAACTTTTCTTTCAACGAGCAAACGCCTTTTAATTTCATGGATGCAGTCACCATCTGCAGTGATTTGGGAACCCAAGAAAATAAAGTCTGTCACTGTTTCCATTGTTTCCCCATCTATTTGCCATGAAGTGATAGGACCAGATGGCATGATCTCGGTTTTTTGAGTGTTGAGTTTTAAGCCAGCTTTTACCCTTTCCTCTTTCCCTTTCAACAAGAAGCTCTTTACTTCCTCTTAGCTTTCTGCCATAAAGTTGGTGTCATCTGCATATCTGAAGTTATTGACGTTTCTCCCTGCAATCCAGCTTGTGCTTCATCTAGCCCAGCATTTTACACGATGCACTCTTCATTTAAGTTAAAGAAGCAAAATGACAATATATAGGCTTGATGTACTAACTTTCCCATTTTGGAGCCAGTCTGTTGGTCCATGTCCAATTCTAACTATTGCTTCTTGACCTGTATACATATTTCTTAGGAGGTAGGTAAGGTGGTCTGGTATTTCCATCCCTTGAAGAATTTTCCACAGTTTGCTGTGATCCACTCAGTCAAAGGCTTTAGTGTGGTCAATGAAGCAGAAGTAGATGTTCTTCTGGAATTTCTTGCTTTTATTTATTATCCTAACAAATGTTAGCAATTCGATCTCTGGTTCCTCTGTCTTTTCTAAATTCAGCTTGAACATCTGGAAGTTCTCAGTTCACATACTGTTGAAGCCTAGCTTGGAGAAGTTTGAGCATTCTTTGCTAGTGTAGAAGCATAGAATGCCAATCATTTCTATTGGTAAATATGAATGTATAAATATTGTATAAACACTCACAGTTAATACTTATAACCAAACTTGTCAATATTATTAATTTTTCAAGTGAGGAAACTAAATCTTAGATATTTCTTTCCCAAGTGTACAGATATTGGCCCACTTCATTCTAATAAAGGTCAATCTGACTTCAAATTCTATGCTTTTTTCTACTTTGATATTTTTTACACCTAGCCTCTAGAAAGTTCTCTCATTATCAAGTTTGATTTCTAAAACTATAAACTCTTCCCTATGCTTGGCTCATTTATGCCTTTTCACCTCCCACTCACCTCTCTACCCTTTTATTTTATCCTTCTGAATACCATGTATCTCTTGTCTATGAAATATTAAAAAATGGCTCTCCAAGGGCACAAGAGAAAAGAATAGCATCTGAATAATGTAAAATGTGCCTACCCAAGAAAACATGTAGAGGTAGATTTCTCTTGAGGTAATATGAAGTCAAGACAGAGTAGTCAGTAAATTTCCCCAAGAAGTGGGTACCTTTCATATTGAAATAGATTTGGAGAAAGAAGGACTTTCAACTTAGAGCAAATAAATGGCAAATGAGGTTTAGATGTGTTTAGATGTATTGGATATTTTAATCTAGTCACTGTATCTTTTTACAAGATGAAACCTGGCATTTTCTAACTAGGACAGAGTATTAAATTTCTCTACTTTGAGTCATGTACTTAATGATTGAGCCTTATAGAGTTTTGTCAGTCCCCTTAATGTTCCATAACACTATATGCTAGCCACCTCTGAATCTTCTCAAATCCTTTGGCTTTTCAAAATTGAACATAACCTGAGTCTTATATCATCAACTAAACCTGAACTCTGGAACTTCTTGATTCATGATACTCGTCAAACTCAAGGAGACATTAACCTGAAGTCACATTTGAACATCACTGGGTATGAAAATCTAGCTAAAATTATTTTTTTACAAGCAGAATGTACATATTTTTCTTTCTCAAAGGAATCATTCTTTTCTCTGTTGATATTTAACCATAGAATATCTGTCCCTTAAACACATATATATATATAAACATACACACACACACACACACATATATATATATAGTCTCCTTATTAATCCCCTTAATGAATCCTTAAAATTCTGGGTGCTTTTATTTTGTCTAGTATCTGATTAGGTATGTTTGGTCTCAACTGCAATTGCATCTCTCTTTTTCCAAAACCACACTTTACAGTAAACAGTAAATGAAACAAAACATTATTCTTAAATTGATATATAAAATAATTCTGTGACTAAAATTATTTTGTCTATATCACAATTTTATAATATATCTGCCCTATTAGTTTCTATCCTTTCTTTCTAGAAATAATCCTAAATTATTTAGAATTTGAACTCTGTAATCCTATAGAAATGAGCGTGGCACTGGGGTCTTGCAAAGACAATGTATTAGATCTCTTATCTCTTTTTTGTAGATAAATTATTTCAAATCCAAAGAAATTTGATGGGTAGCCAGGCATCCTTATATTATCTCATAGCTATAAAATAGCCAATTTTACTACCATAATTTTTAGTTTAATTAACACATTTGCCTATCTATTATTCTCTATGTTATTTTATTTCATTTGTCATATTAATGTTCTGAAACAAAAGTCAGGTTCGCATTTACTATGTGCTACAAAGCAATCTGCCAATCCACTCTTACTGCATAGATTTTATTAAATTAAGAGAAGGAGATAAGTGCCCAGGTATCTTCTCTCTTCTAAGATTTACAACAACTTGCATAATTTCCCAATGTTCCTGCAGACCTGAAAGTGAAAATGAAAGTTGCTCAGTCTTGTCCGACTCTTTGTGACCCCATGGACTATACAGTCCATGATAAAATCCAGACATCTCAATTTATTAATGGTCTCTCTTTTTCAATTTCAATACATAGCATATCATCACTTTTGGTTATGAGTCTATTTAAAACCTGTGTGTGTTGTTTTGTGCTTAGTTGCTCACCAGTTGTTATTAAACTCATTATATTATTCTGCTCACAAAATTACTAAAATATGTTTAAAATAATCACCCTTATGTTGTCTGCTGGAGTTTTTATGATTTTTTGATGGAAAGCAAATATTACAACCATTAAAAATAGAAATTTGTTTAAACATTATACTTTTTAAATGTGTTCTTTAACCAACATTCTATCATGAAACATAAGCGTCAGGAGTAAACCAAAGATTACCACTTTGTCTTTATTTCCCAGTTCCATTTAAAGTCAATATTGAAGAATTCATTTTAGAGAGAAGAATACATTGAATTAATATAATCACACACCCTGGTTATTATGTGATTAATAAAACACTTCTTAAGGAAGAGGCAGTAAGGTTTCAGACCTAGATTCTTCAATGCTAATGATATAGAGGTAATACAGTAAGTTTGATTCCATGTATGTCCCCATGAAGATCTAAGAAGCTTGTAAAATATAGAACCATTGGTACAATAAAGCTGTGGGATTGATTATTAAGCCAGCATCCCCAAACTTATATATGAAAATAACTTTTGACTCTTTCAAACAAGTCATACCATAAGTGACTTTTATTGTTGGTCTTTACAGCTATAAAGAAAGTCTTGCAACTAATGGGATATTATTGCTACCCCACCAACCCTCTCTTGTTATAGTAAACGTTCACGAAAATATATTCATAATATTTCACATATCTCTTCTCATTGTGGACTCCAATTTACTATTCTCTAATTAATGACAAAGTTTCTTCACATTCTGTTTCTATTAGTCACTGGTGTTTTATTAGGGATGTAATTAAGTCCAACTTGTCACCTCTGAGTTGAATACTACTTATAAAAGTAGCGCCTAAAGTTTTTGAGTTGTCTGTGATTTCTACTTCCATTTTAATGCCCTCACTTTATCTTGCTTCCAGCCATACTTCTTTTAGCCAACTTTTAACCTGATTTAAGAAAGTAGCAAGGAAAGCAATGTAATATCAAGACTGACTTTGTAGTCAATCCAAAGTGTGAAAGAGAAAGTCGCTCAGTCTTGTATGACTCTTTGCAACCCCATGTACGGTAGCCAGCCAGGCTCCTCTGTCCATGGAATTCTTCTGGCAAGAATAATGGAGTGGGTAGACCTTCCTTTCTCCAGGGTATGTTTCCATCTCAAGGATGGAACTTGGCTCTCCCATATTGTAGGCAAATTCTTTACCATCTTAGCCACCAAGGAAGCCCTGTGGTATGGTCTAATGTTTATCAAGCCATTCACTTTGGTAACCTTGTTGAAAGTAGTTTCAGTGAGGTTCTGTAGTAGAAGCTTCCCATAATTGGGTCTAGTGTGAACTAGCGAAGAGTTGACTCATTGGAAAAGACTCTGATGCTGGGAGGGATTGGGGGCAGGAGGAAAAGGGGACAACAGGGGATGAGATGGCTGGATGGCATCACCGACTCGATGGACGTGAGTTTGAGTGAACTCCAGGAGTTGGTGATGGACAGGGAGGCTTGGCGTCCTGCGATTCATGGGGTCGCAAAGAGTCAGACACGACTGAGCGACTGAACTGAACTGAACTGAGAGCTGAGGAAGTGGCAAATGCTAGATATAGATAGCTTTTAAATAAGCTTGCCTGTGAAGTAGAGATTGAGGTGTTACAGTCCAAAGACTTCCTCAGGTGATAACCACTAATTGCACTATAATAAACATTCCTATCCTTTTCAAGTTTAAAATTTTTCTAGTTTCTCTTAATCAAGGTCTTACTTACTCTTTGTCTATATCCTTGAGCCTCTCAGGTGTCATTTTGCACATCTGACTGATTTGTGATCTATAGATAATTAGAGGGCTCCCATATTACTAAACCAGGGAACATAATAATACACTGATAAAACTCTCTAAGAGGATCAAATAAATATCTTTAATAATGGGAGTGAGATTGGAGAATGAATATTAAGAACAAACGAGGCAACCGGAACCTCTGAAATGACACAACCTAAGGGAGCTGTTTAACATTAACATTCATCATGAAGAAAAAATGTGATAGAAATCTTCCACCTATGACGAAAGTTAGACCTTAAGATCCTTTTGTTTATTTCATGGTTATACATGGAGATTTTCGAAGAGAACTTTTCTCAGGTGACTATTATTTCCTTGTGTTCTTATAGTTATGACCTTAGCTGAGATGTTAGAGAAAAGGGAGAGGGTGATTTCCTGAGAGTCTATAACCTCTGTGTTGAAAGGATTCAACCAACAATTTATAAGAACAGGCAGCCTCAGAAGATATGTGAAGTTCCATAGTTGTCAGTTCTCAAGACTGCTTGAGGGTCCTACGTTATCTAGGTTATCATATTTTTTTAAAGGCTTTGATTCACTACTGCATTCTATCTGAAAACTGACCACATTTTAGGAGTATTTTTCTAAGTTAAGTCTTAAGTTATGGCAACTGTCAGTGTTGTAATATCTATTATTTGAATTCAAATGAGTGATTACATGTAATTTTATTGTCTTGCAAACTTCTAAAGATTTTTTTAAGGCTGAATTACATTTAAGATTCTATAATATATAGGATGGTGGAAAAAGTGATCTGCTACTAATGAGCCACATCATTTTGGGGAAAGCACTTAACCTCTCTGAAGTTTTGATCAGAAAATGATAGTAGTTGGACACATGATCTTTAAGGACTCTTTTTTAAAAGTAACAATTGTATTGCCTAGAACCAGAAAATGCTATTTTGAGGGATTATTTACATGGTCACAATTCAACTATTTCTGAAAATAGCTTGGGGCCTCCCACTGAGGAAAAAACAAAATTTTTCTTCTCTTAAGTTGGACAAAGCAAAAGGAAATCTGAGAAACCTCATGTGCTCACATATAGTATACAATTTGCAAAAGTGCTGTTTGGAATCTGTCTCCTGCTGAGGCTCTAATGGCCAGTTTCTTCAACAGAGAATTTACACATGAAATATGATAATGTTTGGCAATGAAATTAGCATAATCATAGATGGAGCAAATACAGAGTACCTCAAATTAACTCAAGAACAATCACAATGATATTTTGCATGGTGGAATAGCTTGTTAGGCAATATTAAAGCACTGATTCTTTTTGTTCCTGGCTTTATTGTTAGTAACTAAACTAACTCAGCTTTAGTAGCATTTTGAAGAATAATCAGACTTTTGTATGTGCTAACATATCAGGTCTATCTGGGGTTTTGAAATACATTTTATATATATATTTATTTATTGAGATATACTTATTTGATTTATTCACAGAAAAAGGAATTTACAGAGATTTCCTCAAAAAAAAAGAAAAGAAAAAAAATAGTAAAACATGCTGTTAGAAAACAGGGCCCTTACCCCACTGCAGGACAGAACCATCCTCATAAATAGATAAGTTTTTAATTCCCTTAGAAACACACACACACACACACACACACACTTACCCCACTTCAAACTCCAATGTATTTCCTTAGCAACAATTCAAGTGTTCCCTTATTTTGTAACTTAAGACCTATTAGTATTTAGGCATATAGTGAAATGTTTTTATTTAATTTCTATATAATACTTTTATTAATATAAATATGTAATCTATAGTAACATAACTTTGACATTTGATAATTTATTTTTCTGTTGTGTATAAATTTTAAAATAAATTACAAAAGGATCTTATTAAAAAAGAATATATCACACCATCACTTTCTCTTCTATCACACTACTTCCATGTAGAAATTCATCCAAATCCTCCTGGATACTGTTTTTAGTTTGAAAATGCTCTAAAAAATACTTGCAACTTTCCTCTATGTGAAATTTCAGAGTAAATTTTTCTTTATCTGAAAGAAAATTTATACACCTAGTAATTAAACACAAACTTAAGTTTAGCTTTTTTTTCACTATTTTTCTTCTGTGTAGAGAAAATCAGTGATCATATACATATATACCCTGTATATAATTACTGTAAATTTGTGTGTGAAGAACTTTGTACTATTCATCACTGTACCATTAGCACCTAAAATGGTTTCTGGCATATAAAAGATACTGCATAAGCATATGATTCATATTGAGGTAAGATGTCTATTTGAAAAAGGAGAAGATAGGCAGGTGCTATCAGTGAAGTTCTTATTTATAAAACACATGCTGGTCATAAAATGATCCTTTTGTTTATCAGTCTCCCTGCTGCTACTGCTGCTAAGTCTCTTCAGTCGTGTCCGACTCTGTGCGACCCCATAGATGGAAGCCCACCAGGCTCCCCCGTCCCTGGGATTCTCCATGCAAGAACACTGGAATGGGTTGCCATTTCCTTCTCCAATGCATGAAAGTGAAAAGTGAAAGGGAAGTCGCTCAGTCATGTCCGACGCTCAGCGACCCCATGGACTGCAGCCTTCCAAGCTCCTCCGTCCATGGGATTTTCCAGGCAAGAGTACTGGAGTAGGGTGCCATTGCCTTCTCCGTCAGTCTCCCTACTCACTGTTAAAAATCATTTAAGTGTTAGAAAAGGCATATTAAAATTCCAAAAGTGTTCTCAGTTCTTCAAATTTATTAGAACTACAAGCAGCATACCCATAGACTATAAGTGTTCCAGGACCAGAATTAATTATCTAAATAGAGTTCTATGCCCAGCACTACACAGTGGTTTTTTCCCCTGGTGACTCAGTCAGTAAAGAGTCTGCTTGAAATGCAGGAGACCCAAGTTCAATCCCTGGGTCAATTCCTTGGAGAAGGAAATGATAACCTACTCCAGTATTATTGCCTGGAGAATCCGATGGACAGAGGAGCCTGGTGGGCTACAGACTATGGGGTCATGAAGAGTCAGATACAACTGAGTGACTAACACACAATCACCTTACTTGCCAGGAGCAGAAATCAAAGCTTAGAGTTTCATTGATTGACCCACGCCAAATCAGCTAACAATGCTAGTGACTAGATTTAATGCTTGATACCTACTTTCAGCATTTTTTTTTTTTAATGCTGACAAGAAAAACTTCATCCCTCTTGATTGAATTACTTAGATTCACCAGCCAACTCCAGTAGATGTAATTTAATTAGTATGAATTAACTGAACTAAAGTTTTCTTCCAGACCAAAGCTCGTAAAGTCCTACAGTAATTCATCCACAGTCCAAAGTGTAATTCATCGTCACTGAACTTAACACTGTTACAAGAATAGCGTTTTTAAATAGAAAATGTGCAGTAGTGAAAGTTTTCAGCCTTATAATAAGTAGCTCAACACAGTCTGAGATTCAGACCTGTCACATTCTGGCCTACAAGCATTTGGAGACAGATATTAAGAGTAGAGAGAATGAACCAGAACTACCCCCAATTTGATATCTCTAATGGCTTAGTAGCTGGATAGCTTAGTATTCGACCATTTTTGAATACTAGTCCATTAAGTTTGTCTTTTCAGTTCAGTTCAGTTCAGTCGCTCAGTCGTGTCCGACTCTTTGCTACCCCATGAATTGCAGCACACCAGGCCTCCCTGTCCATCACCAACACCCGGAGTTCACTCAGACTCACGTCCATCAAGTCAGTGATGCCATCCAGCCATCTCATCCTCTGTTGTCCCCTTCTCCTCCTGCCCCCAATTCCTCCCAGCATCAGAGTCTTTTCCAATGAGTCAACTCTTCGCATGAGGTGGCCAAAGTACTGGAGTTTCAGCTTTAGCATCATTCCTTCCAAAGAAATCCCAGGGCTGATCTCCTTTAGAATGGACTGGTTGGATCTCCTTGCAGTCCAAGCGACTCTCAAGAGTCTTCTCCAACACCACAGTTCAAAAGCATCAATTCTTCGGTGCTCAGCTTTCTGCACAGTCCAACTCTCACATCCATACATGACCACAGGAAAAACCATAGCCTTGACTAGACGGACCTTTGTTGGCAAAGTAATGTCTCTGCTTTTCAATATTCTATCTAGGTTGGTCATACTGCTCAGCAATAAACGTGAATAGCAGGAAATAAGTAGCTGAGAACTAACCAAATGGAAGGCAAGGGCCAAAGTGACCTCATTCTTTTGAAATAGCAATTTATAAATGGAAAAAAAGAGGATAATTCAGAAAAAACATGGAATACTTATTTTCTATAGCTAAGAAAAAATAACAATTTAAAAATCATGTGAAAAAAATTTAAATGAACTATGAATTCTGGAATAATTTATCCCTATGCTTGGGATACAATTAAGATTTTAAGATACATGATTTCATTAGAAAACATTAAGATTGTGTGATTCAGAGCTTAAATGGAGAACAGAAAGCAGAATGAAAACTCAGTGTGAACTTGGACAATAGAGGATTTGGCTAAATGGTTATTTCAAATTTGCCTTGCTCCAACATAGATTCAGTCAACAATCATACTGATGATTTTAAAGCATGATTGAATATGGTAAATCAACCATTCTCTCTCTAGCTCAATAGTGGTCAGGCCATAATGATTTGATTTGGAAAAATTCTCACTGTTTTGTTCTACACAGACTGACAGATACAGCTGGGATAGATCTGAAAAATATTATGAATAGTTAAAGTTTTGTCTTTGACCCCTCCCAACTCCTCTCTTTCTCCAGATACACCTCTTTGTATGTTCAACTTGCCCTACCTATTGCAGGACAAGCACGGAAGACAGTGCTCATATGAGCCAGCTTTGCTCACTCACTATCACTTGCATTCCATAACTGAATAAACATTTCTTACTGACTATCTAAATATCAGCTACTCGACACAAATAAGGTATAATTCTTACTCTTGATCTAAAATATCAAACTCTTGCTCTGTTGGGAGCCAGCGTGAGGAACTCCGCCCATGGCAAAGGTCGTGAGGAAGGAGGCTCGGCATACGCAAAGGTGGGATTGAGCCTCAGGAGTCCCCCTGGAAATTCTCGAACATCTACCCCCAAAACCAGAGTCTGCCTACTTTTTGCTTTGTGCTCTTACCTACACCTCTGACTTTATGGGGGGCTGTCCCCCACTACCTCTCTCTAAAAAAGAGAGTTAACTTACAGCTCCAGTTAATAAAGTTCCTGGGTGTGACAGTGTTTCAACCTACAAACTCTTTTGGAAGTCCTCTAGCCTGCCTAAATAGGTTTTTCCAGCTACATGTGATTGCTCAGAGCCTCCCAACTGTGAGAGGCATGAGATGTTCTAAACTGTCTAAAAACAGATTCCTTCGAGCAGTTAAAAGATTGATTAGAAATTGTATTGGTGAAGGGTTTTTTACTTGTTGGGCCAATGTTTGCTGCTAAGTTTCCATATCCCTTACCTTCTGTGTCCCTGGCAGTGTATTAATATAATTAGTGTAAGTAGTAGCTTTAATGTTTGTAACCTTGGACACTTGAGTTAATTTTTTTGTTGTTGTTATAGCCCACCACACCTTTGCCCTGTAGAAATGCAACTTTATCTAATGCTTTTGGAGGGTGGCATCTGACTAATCACCTTTAGAAAAAAATAAGTTTTCTGAAGAAAGGGTCTTAAAATGTTAACAGTCCTCCAGGCCAGAAGATGATACAAATCACCTAAACTTTTGCATATGATAAGATTGCAGGAAAAAAAGCCTGGCTTACTGCATGACTCTACCCCTTCCCCCATTATCCTCTATGCATAACTTAAGGTATAAAAACTACTTTGGAAAATAAAATGCAGGCCTTGTTCACCAAAGCTTGGTCTCCCCATGTCGTTCTTTCTCTCACCTTCTGGCTAAATTATTCAGCCTCTTTTCTAAACTAAATTTTCTCACTAAACTAGCCTTATTTAACCACTCTTTATATCTTTAATTAACATTTAAATAAACTGTTGTTTCCTGATCGCCGATGCCGTTTCCCCTTCGAATTCCCTAGATCCACCGGGGCTAGACCCCGGCATTGCTCTAATGAGCTATAAAGTAAAAAATGTTGAAAATGCTGAGAGAAAGTCATAAATAGGGAATACAGAAGAGAGGCAGCTAATCAGCCTGACCATGTTGAAAATGCTTCCAAGAGGGTATGATATCTGATTTAAAATTTTAAGAACGATATGAGGTTAGTTAGATAAAGAACACCTAAAAGAACAGAATAAGCAGAGAGGAGCAAAAGTATAGACAAGCAGAAGCACTTCTACATCATTTGTTGGAATTCTGCATGCACATAGAGGAAAAGAAGGAAGGATAGCAAGGAAATCAAAGAGTTACTTAGGAGCAAGATGATGGAGAGCCTTGGACTTCTACACAAGAATTTAGACAAAGAGGCATTACTGGATCCATTAAACAAGAGAGTGACTTAGTTTTATTTATGTTAGACATTATTCTGGAGAAAGAATAATCAATCAAAGGGGCAAACCCTGAGCCTATTATAATGAGAAAAAAAATATAAAAACTGTTAGTAGCTGAACAAGATAATGGCAAAATAGAGAGGAAGGGGGGAAAAAAGATATTACTAAAAGAGCAAAGTCAGTGATATTTATTGGCCAATTAAATTAGATGTGGGAAACGTGAAAAGAAGGTATTTAAGTAACTCCCAGTTTTTGTTTTTTATTTTGTTTTATTAGTGTGTAAGTTATGGTACCATTTGCAATCAGATTATAAATGTCAGAAGCAGATAGTCTGCAGGGGATGGAAAGAGATAAAGAGAGGAAGAAATCTGTATTGGACACATGTACTTGGTAGTGCACTTGCATTGTTCTGAAACAGAGGGAAAATAGAATCATTATTTTTATTTCAAAGTCATCATAAATAGTAAAGAATTTAGAGTACAATGAACTTTCAGAGGAAGAAAACCATGGAGACAGAAGACTCTGAGAAATATATTTGTTTTATAAACTAGAAAAGGGAAAAATACCTAAGGAAAAAAATATGCAAAAAAATGACCATTAAACAAAAGAATAAGGAGAGAACAATGATGCAGATCTCAGAGACAAAAACAAAGCAGTTTCAAGAATGGCAGAGTGGTTTTTGGTACAGATGGTACAGTGAACATATATACAAACTTTTAACCTTCTTTGACTTTGACTAAACCAATAGTTAGAATATTTTTGAAGGTATAAGCCTCCAAGGATTAAGAAAATAGAAATAAGACATGGACAATGAAAGTTTGGAAGCTGAAAAGCAGATGCTAAGCTAGCAGGAGAGAAAATTGAGAAAGAAACTGATCAATTATACAGAACTAACAAAAGGCTCTAGGTACCTATGGAGTTGGACTGAAGATAGGCCATTAGGAAAGGAATTGCTAGGAAGTCTGTATAAGATCTTGTGATACTAAATAATCTACATGTTGACATATAGCTATAATATTAAACCTTCCACATGTACAAAAAAAGTTGCATTTGAGAAGGATGAATAAGTGACAGTAGCAAGGGTATCAGAATCAGAGGAAGGAGCTTGAATCATGTTCAAAAGAGAGGAATTAAGGCCATATTTGAATACTATATGTTGCAATCATTAACATTCTTTTTCCACTCAGCTCCCAGAAATTCTGTAGCTATATTGGGAAGAATGAAGTCAATCTATTCAGGAAGAAACAAACAATCTATGAAAATCTAACATGTATAAATATATTGAGATCAAAATTAATTCATTCAATCTCAAATAATCCCCATAATATGAAGCTCACAATAAAAAGTCTTTCCTATGCATTGTTTCTTATCAACTTTTTCTTATCAGCTTTTAAATCCTCCACTTTTAAACATGATGAAACTTAATATAATCAGGTGTCATTTGAGAAAAACTTCAATATGAATTCTATAGATGAAAAAAAAATGTATCTACTGCTTTGGAAATGGAGAAGAATACTTAAAACTACAGCAACTATCATTGTTATCCTCAAAAACAGACAAAAAATGTGAACCTATGAAACAAACAAAAATGACAGAAAGAAAATTTAAAGAACAAAAATAATCATTTTAAAGATTATTTGGCCTGGGATGCTTCAGGCCAAAAACCCAACAGTGCAGAAAAGTCACACTCATCAGCACACAGGGTCCTGAAAATCTGACTGAGCATGGCCCTGACCACCAGAGAGATAAGAATCAACTGCACCCACTAGGGGAGAGGAGTCTGGAAAGCTACACAAGTCTCTTAGATAGCCTTATCCACCAGCAGGTAGAGAGCAGAAGCAAGAAGAACTACAATCATGCAGCCTGCAGAATGGAGACAGCAATTACAGAAAGTCAGACAAAATGAAATGGCAGAGGAATATGTCCCAGCTGAAGAAACAAGCTAAAATCTTGAAACAACTAAATGAAGCAGAGATAGGCAATCTTCCTGAAAAAAATAATTTAGAATATTGGTAGTGAAGATATCCAAGATCTCGGAAAAAGAATAGACACATAGATTGAGAAGATAATGCTTGTTGAAGAATCTGTCATTTCTCTACTGTATATTTTTGCCTCCTTTGTCAAAGACAAGGTATCCATATGTGTGAGGATTTATCCCTGAACTTTCTATTTTGTTCCATTGATCTACATTTCTATTTTTGTGCCAGTGCCATACTCTTTTGATGACTGTAATTTTATAGTATAGTCTGAAGTCAGGAAGGTTCATTCCTTCAGTTCCATTCTTCTTTCTCAAGATTGCTTTGGCTATTTAAGGTCTTTTGTGCTTCTGTACAAATTACTTGTAACTTGTTCTAGTTCTGGGAAAAATGCCATTGGTAGTTTGATTGGGATTATGTTGAATGTATAGTTTGCTTTGGATAGTATACCAATTTTCACTATATTGATTCTTTCAATCTAAGAACACTATATATTTTTCCATCTATTTTTGTCATCTTTGATTTCTTTCATCAATGTTTTATATTTTTCTGTATACAAGTCTTTTGTTTCCTTAGGTAAATTTATTCCTAAGTATTTTATTCTTTTCATTGCAATGCTGAAAAGGATTGTTTCCTTAATTTCTTTTTCTGACTTTTCATTTTTAGTGTATAGGAATGCAAGTGATTTATATGTATCAATTTTTATATCCTGCAACTTTACATTATTCACCAAGAGCTCTAGAAATTTTCTGCTTGTATCTTTAGTGTTTTCTATGTAAAGCATCATGTCATTTGAAAACAGTGAATGTTTTACTTCTTTGCCAATTCCTTTTATTTCTTTTTCTTCTCTGTTGTGGCTAGGACTTCCAAAACAAACAAACAAACAAACAAAAAAACAGTAGTTTATCCTGCCTAGGACTCTGAATTTCCTGAACTTGGGTGTCCCTTTCCCTTATTAGGGAAGTTCTCAGTTATTATCTCTTCAAATATTTTCTTATGTACTTTTTTCTCTCTTCTTTCTTAGGACCTAAATAATACTGTTGTTGGTGCATTAAATTTGTCTCAGATGTCTCTTCAACTATCTTCTTTATTTTCCTTTTTAAAAAATTTATTCTGTTCCACAGCAGTGATTTCCATCATTCTGTCTTCCAGGTCTCTTAACCATTCTTCTGCCTCAGCCACTGCACTGATTTTTTTAGTTTAGTTTTCATCTCAACTATTGCATTCTTCTCTGTTCTTTAGTTCTTCTAGGTCTTTGCTCATAGTAGTCTTTTATGATCAATTGTATTTCCTTGTTGCTTTTCTCCAAACAAAGCATACAGATGGCTAATAAACACATGAAAAAATGCTCAATGTCACTAATTATTAGAGACATGCAAATCAAAACTACAATGAGGTATCACATCACACCAGTCAGAAAGGCTATCATGAAAAAGCCCACAAACACTATGTGATGGAGAGGGTGTGAAGGAAAAGGAACCCTCTTACACTGGTGGTGGGAAAACGAAGTTACAGCCATTATGCAGAACAATGTACAGATTCATTTAAAAACTGGGAATAGAACTGTCAAATCTCACTGTATACCCAGAAATCTCACTGCTGGGCATACACCTTGAGAAAACCAGAACTGAAAGAAACACATGTACCCCAGTGTTCATTACAGCCCTATTTACAACAGCTAGGACATGGAAGCAATTTAGATGTCCATCAGCAGATGAATGGACAAGGAATTTGTGAAGGAAAGTTATGGCCAACCTAGATAGCATATTAAAAAGCAGAGACATTACTTTGCCAACAAAGGTTCGTCTAGTCAAGGCTCTGGTTTTTCCTGTGGTCATGTATGGATGTGAGAGTTGGACTGTGAACAAGGTTGAGCACCAAAGAATTGATGCTTTTGAACTGTGGTGTTGGAGAAGACTCTTGAGAGTCGCTTGGACTGCAAGGAGATCCAACCAGTCCATTCTAAAGGAGATCAGCCCTGGGATTTCTTTGGAAGGAATGATGCTAAAGCTGAAACTCCAGTACTTTGGCCACCTCATGCGAAGAGTTGACTCATTGGAAAAGACTCCTTTGCTGGGAGGGATTGGGGGCAAGAGGAGAAGGGGACGACAGAGGATGAGATGGCTAGATGGCATCACTGACTCGATGGACGTGAGTCTGAGTGAACTCCGGGAGTTGGTGATGGACAGGGAGGCCTGGCGTGCTGCGATTCATGGGGTCGCAAACAGTCGGACGTGACTGAGCGACTGATCTGATCTGATTAAAAAAAGAATACATTTAAGTCAGTTCTAATGACATGGATGAACCTGGAGTCTATTATACAGAGTGAAGTAAGTCAGAAAGAGAAAAACAAATATTGTATATTAACACATATACATGGAATTTAGAACGATGGTACTGATGATCCTACATACAGGGCAGCAAAGAAGACACAGATGTAAAGAACAGACTTTTGAGTTCAGTGGGAGAAAGCAAGGTTAGGATGATTTGAGAGAACAGCATTGAAACATATATATTACCATATGCAAAATAGAAGACCAGTGTAAGTTTGATGGATGAAGCTGAGCAGCTAAAACGTGCTCTGGAGCAACCCAGAGCAATAGGGTGGGGAATGAGGTGGGAGTGGGTTTCAAGATGTAGGCAACACATTATATCTGTGGCTGATTCATGTTGATGTATGGCAAAAAGTATCTCAATATTGTAAAGTAATTAACTTCCAATCAAAATAAATTAAATAACTTAAAAAGTTTAAAAAGAACATTTTGAATGTGACAGCTTACTGGTAAAGGCAAACATACAGTAAAGGTGGGAAATCATCATAATACACATTTGATATCAAGCCCAGCAATTTTTAGTAGAGGAGAACAAATGTAATATATTGGAAATGTACTTGAAATTAAATGACCTGGAATTTAAAAAGCCTTATTCCTATAAATATTACTATGTCAAAATCTGATAATGGCAAACTAAAGATCTACAATAGATTCACACAATAAAGGAAAAATAATCCAAACACAACACTAAATTTAGTCATTATATTCACAAGAGAAGAGACTAAAAGATGAAGGGGGGAAAAAAAAAAAGATCTATAAAACAAATCCATTGCAATTAACAAAATCTCAATAGGAACATATATATCAATAATTATTTTAAGTCTAAGTGCATTGAAATTTCCACCAGAAGACAGACTGGCTGAATGGGTACAAAAACAAGAGCAGTATATATGCTGTCTACAACACCTAAAATTCAGATCTAAGAACATGTACGTACCGACAGTGAAGGGATAGAAACAATTATTCCAAGAAAATGAAATAAAAAGTCGCTGGAGTAGCAATATTCATATCAGACAAAATTGACCTTAAAATAAAGACTGTTATGACAGACAAAGAAGAAACTACATAATGATCAAAGGGTCAATCCAAGTAAAAGATGTAACAATTTTAAATACATACGCACAAATATAGGATCCCAAAGTATAAGGAAAATACTAACAGCCATGAAGGAGAAATAAACACTAGCACAATAATATTGGTAGAAATTAACACCCCACTTCCATCAGTGGACAGAACATCCAGACAGAAGATCAACAAGGAAACACAGGCCATAAATGTTTAAATGATACATTATACCAGATGGACTTAATTGATATTTATATGACAATTCTTTCTTAAGAAGCAGAATACACATTATTCTCAAGTACGTATGGAACATTCTCCAGAATTGACTACAATCTGGACTACAAAAAGAGCCTTAGTAAGCTTAAGAAGACTGAAGTCATATCAAGCATTTTTCCAACTACACCATTATGAGATTAGAAATAAACTACAAGAAAAGTGTGTAAACAAACAAACACACACATGGAGGCTAAACAACCTGCTACTGAATAACTGGTGGATCACTGAAGAAATCAGAGAGGAAATAAAAAAGATGCATAGGTACAAATGAAAATGAAGGCACATGACTCAAAACCTATGGGATGTGGCAAAAGCAGTTCTAAGATGGAAATGTATAGTAATAAAATAGTACCTTAGGAAATAAGAAAAATTACAAGTAAACAACCTAACTTTACACCTAAAGGAACTAGAAGATATAATACCCAAAGTTAGTAGAAGGAAAAATATCATAAAGATCAGAGCAGAAATAAATGAAATAGAGATGAAGAAAAGAATAGGAATGATCGATGAAACTAAAAGCTGATTCTTTGAAAAAATAAGCAAAATTGATAAATTTTGACCAGACCCATCAAAAAAAGGGAGAAGGCCAAAAACTATAAGATCAGAAATGAAAAAGAAGCAGTTACAACTGGCATCAAAGACATACAGAAGATCATAAGAGACTATTATGAATAATTTCATGCCAATGTAATTGACAATCTAGAAAAAACTGACAGATTCTCAGAAATGCACAATTTCTCAAGACCGAACCAGAGAGAAATAGAAACTGTGAGGAGGCCAGTCACAAGTACTGAAATAAAAACTGTAATATAAAAACTCCAACAAAGAAAAATCCAGTGCCAGATGGCTTCATAGGTAAATTCCATCAAGTATTTAGAGAAGAGTTAATATCTACCCTTTTGAAAATTAATATTACAGAAATAAAATACTGAGGAAGGAAGACTCCCAAACTATTTCCAAAACCAAATATACCACAGTAAAGAAAATTGTAGGGCAATAGCCCTGATCAGCATAGACATGAAAATCCTGAACAAAATACTAGTAATCCAAATCCAAAGTTTAACAACACATTAAAAGGATCATATTCCATGATCAAGTGGAATTTATTCCAGGGAAGCAAGGATTTTTCATTATATCATTCAGTGTAATACAATGCATTAACAAATTGAAGAATATAAAATATGATAATCTCAGTATGTACAGAATAAACGTTTGACAAAATTCAGCACCAATTTTTGACAAAAACGCTCCAGAAAGGGCAAATAGTGGAAACACACTTCAATATAATAATAATCATATATGAAAAATTGACAGACAATGTCATACTCAATGGTAAAAATTTGAAAGTATTTCCTGTAAGATCAGGAACAACTCAATGATGTCCACTCTTGTCACTTTTATTCAACATAATTTTGGAAGTTCTATCTTGGCAATCAGAAGAAAAAGAAATTAAAGGAAACTAATTGGAAAAGAAGAAATAAAACTGTCATTGTTTGCAGATGACATGATGCAATACATAGAAAATCCTGAAGATGCTACCAGAAAACTACTAGAGCTCATCAATGAAGTTAATAAAGTTGTTAGATGCAAAATTAATGCATGAAATCTGTTGAAGTTCCATACAATAACAACAAAAGATCAAAGAATAAAATAAAAAAAAAATACCAGTTATCACTGCATCAAAATAATAAAGTACCCTGGAATAAACCTACCTAAGGAAAGAAAAGACTGTATCAGAAAAGTATAATGAAATAACTCAAAGATTACACTGATGGAAAGACGTATCATTTTCTTGGATTGGAAAAATCAGTATTGACAAAGTGACTATACTGAGAAAGAAGAATGGAGCTGGAAGAATCAGACTCCCTGACTTCAGACTATACTACAATGCCACAGTCATTGAAACTGTATGGTACTGACACAAAAAACAGTCACAGAGACCAATGATAGAGGATAGGAAGCTGAGAAATGAACCCATGTACCTATGATAAATTAATCTATGATAATGGAGATAAGAGTATACAGTGGAGGAAAGACAGTTTCTTCAATAAATTATGCTGCTAAAACTGGACAGTTACATGTGAAAAATGGAATTAGAACACTCTTTAACATCAAATACAAAAGTGAACTCAAAATGATTAAAGACCTAAATGTATAGCCAGATACTACAAAACTCCTAGAGGAAATTCATAGGCAGAACAGTTTTTGACATAAATTGTAGTAATACATTTTCCATCTGGTTCCTAGAGTAATGGAAATTTAAAAGAAACAAATAAGACCTTATTAAAATCAAAATGTTTTCCACAGAAAAGGAAACTATAAACAAAATAAAAAAACAACCCACAAAATGGGAGAAAATATTTGCAAGCAATGAGATCAACAAGGGATTAATCTCCAAAACATACAAACAGCTCATGTGACTGTATATTAAAAAAAAAAAAAAACCCTCAATTTAGGAAAGGGTGAAAGATCTAGACATTTCTCCAAAGAAATATACAGATGGCCAAGTGGAACATGAAAATATGCTCAATATCTC
This sequence comes from Bos grunniens, assembly GCF_055505025.1. Lineage (NCBI taxonomy): Eukaryota > Metazoa > Chordata > Mammalia > Artiodactyla > Bovidae > Bos > Bos grunniens. The sequence continues at coordinate 14,612,120 of NC_141188.1, forward strand.
TAAATATTAGAAAAATGTAAATGAAAATTACAATGAGATAACACCTCACAGCAGCCAGAATGGCCATCATCAAAAAAAAAAAAAAATCTACAAACAATAAATACTGGAGAGGATGTGGATAAAGGGGAACACTTATACTATTGGTGAGACTATAAACTGAAGCAGCCACTATGGAGAACAATACACAGATTCCTTTAAAAACTAAAATTAGAGCTATATCTTAGGTATATATCTTGGGTATATATCCTGGGTTTTCACTGGAAGGACTGATGCTAAAGCTGAAACTCCAATACTTTGGCCACCTCATGCAAAGAGCTGACTGAACTGAACTGAACTGAACTGAACTGATACATATATAATGAAATATTACTCAGCCATTAAGAATAATGAAATAATGCAACTTGCAATAACATAGAGGACTTGGAAATTATTATACTAAGTGAAGTAAGATGTCTTCAGTTCAGATCAGTTCAGTGGCTCAGTCGTGTCCGACTCTTCGCGACCCCATGAATCCCAGCACGCCAGGCCTCCCTGTCCATCACCAACTCCCAGAGTTCACACAGACTCATGTCCATTGAGTCAGTGATGCCATCCAGCCATCTCATCCTCTATCGTCCCCTTCTCCTCCTGCCCCCAATCCCTCCCAGCATCAGAGTCTTTTCCAATGAGTCAACTCTTCGCATGAGGTGACCAAAGTACTGGAGTTTCAGCTTTAGCATCATTCCCTCCAAAGAAATCCCAGGGCTGATCTCCTTCAGAATGGACTGGTTGGATCTCCTTGCAGTCCAAGGGACTCTCAGGAGTCTTCTCCAACACCACAGTTCAAAAGCATCAATTCTTTGGTGCTCAGCCTTCTTCACAGTCCAACTCTCACATCCATACATGACCACGGGAAAAACCAGAGCCTTGACTAGACGAACCTTTGTTGGCAAAGTAATGTCTTTGCTTTTGAATATGCTATCTAGGTTGGGCATAACTTTCCTTCCAAAGAGTAAGCGTCTTTTAATTTCATGGCTGCAGTCACCATCTGCAGTGATTTTGGAGCCCAGACAAATAAAGTCTGACACTGTTTCCACTGTTTCCTCATCTATTTCCCATGAAGTGATGGGACCGGATGCCATGATCTTTGTTTTCTGAATGTTGAGCTTTAAGCCAACTTTTTCACTCTCCTCTTTCACTTTCATTAAGAGGCTTTTTAGTTCCTCTTCACTTTCTGCCATAAGAGTGGTATCATTGGCATATCTGAGCTTATTGATATTTCTCCTGGCAATCTTGATTCCAGCTTGTGCTTCTTCCAGTCCAGCGTTTCTCATGATGTACTCTGCATATAAGTTAAATAAGCAGGGTGATAAAAAACAGCCTTGACGTACTCCTTTTCCTATTTGGAACCAATCTGTTGTTCCATGTCCACTTCTAACTGTTGCTTCCTGACCTGCATACAAATTTCTTAAGAGGCAGGTCATGTGGTCTGGTATTCCCATCTCTTTCAGAATTTTCCACAGTTTATTGTGATCCACACAGTCAAAGGCATTGGCATAGTCAATAAAGCAGAAATAGATGTTTTTCTGGAACTCTCTTGCTTTTATGATCATCCAGTGGATGTTGGCGATTTGATCTCTGGTTCCTCTGCCTTTTCCTCAACCAGCTTGAACATCAGGAAGTTCACGGTTCATGTATTGCTGAAGCCTGGCTTGGAGAATTTTGAGCATTACTTTACTAGCGTGTGAGATGAGTGCAATTGTGTGGTAGTTTGAGCATTCTTTGGCATTGCCTTTCTTTGGGATTGAAATGAAAACTGATCTTTTCCAGTCCTGTGGCCACTGCTGAGTTTTCTAAATTTACTGGCATATTGAGTGCAGCATTTTCACAGCATCATCTTTCAGGATTTGAAATAGCTCAACTGGAATTCCATCACCTCCACTATCTTTGTACGTAGTGATGTTTTCTAAGGCCCACTGACTTCACATTCCAGGATGTCTGGCTCTAGGTCAGTGATCACACCATGGTGATTATCTGGGTGGTGAAGATCTTTTTTGTACAGTTCTTCTGTGTATTCTTGCCACCTCTTCTTAATATCTTCTGCTTCTGTTAGGTCCATACCATTCCTGTCCTTTATCGAGCCCATCTTTGCATGAAATGTTCCCTTGGTATCTCTAATTTTCTTGAAGAGGTCTCTAGTCTTGCCCATTCTGTCGTTTTCCTCTATTTCTTTGCATTGATCACTGAGGAAGGCTTTCTTATCCTTTCTTGCTATTCTTTGGAACTCTACATTAAGATGCTTGTATCTTTCCTTTTCTCCTTTGCTTTTTGCTTCTCTTCTTTTCACAGCTATTTGTAAGGCCTCCCCAGACAGCCATTTTGCTTTTTTGCATTTCTTTTCCATGGGAATGGTCTTGATCCCTGTCTCCTGTACAATGTCACGAACCTCTTTCCATATCCATAGTTCATCAGGAACTCTATCTATCAAATCTAGGCCCTTAAATCTATTTCTCACTTCCACTGTATAATCATAAGAGATTTGATTTAGGTCATACCTGAATGGTCTAGTGGTTTTCCCTACTTTCTTCAATTTAAGTCTGAATTTGGTAATAAGGAGTTCATAATCTGAGCCACAGTCAGCTCAAATATTATATGATACTGTTTACATGAAGAATCTAAAAAAGTGATAAAAACAAACTTATTTATAAGACAGAAACAGACTCAAAAAGTTAGAGAATGTACTTATGGCTACCAGGGGTGCAAGGGGGAGGGGGAGGAATAGATTGGGAGTTTGAAATTAACATGCACACACAACTATTTTTAAAAATGATATGCAACAAAGACCTAATGTATAGCACAAGATATTCTGCTCAATATTCTTTAATAAAATAAATGGAAATAGAATTTTAAGAAAAATGGATATATGTTTATGTATAACTGAATCACTTTGCTGTCACCTGAAACTAACAACACTGCTAACAAGCTTATAATCCAACATAAAATAAAAATTAAAAACAATTTCACACATACACACAAAATAACTCTTTCATATTTCAGTATATCAAATGAATTTCTCCATGTACTTTTTTTAAAGATACCCTGGGAAGATAGCTGCCTCACAATTAAAAAGTAGAACAATATAGAGGAAAACATATTATTCAAGAAAGTGGAGATTGACCAGAAAAGTGAAGAAAATTTTCCAGAAGATGGTGAACAATATCACAGGATGATACCTGTACAGCAGGTTTGGAAAGAAACCATTCATATTAGAACAGATCAGAAATTTGCAGTTGAGGCTTCTTAAGAAAGATTACCTCTACGTTGTAGATTACCTGATATATTGAATATACTGAGAGAAAATGAGAATGACTGGAGGAGCTTTTAATACTGAATTACTGGTAAGTACACAGAAACAAAAAAAGAAAGTCCAAAATAATTAACTCCTGGGAAAATTGAAACCTGTGGAGGAATTGCAAGACTTATTTATAATAGCAATTAATACTGTAATCAATATGTTATAAAGGTAGAGGGGAAATTACAGGACGTAGGAGTTGGGATGGGTGAGATACAGAAAGGTAAATCATCACCTTCATTCAGTAAGGTGAAGTCAAGAGAAAATTTCCAACAGAAACAGTAGAAAATGTCTAATAGAAAAATAAAGAAGCTATGTTATGCATGGATGTTGGTGACATAGAAATGGGTGTGTGTTTGTGTGTGTGTGTGTGTGTGTATGTGCAAAAACCTGAAATCAGGGGTTTTGTCTAATTGTTCACTCATGTATGGCTAAAATATCTAGATCAGAGGCTGGCACATAACAGCATGGTAAGCCCTTAAGAAATATTCATTGATGAAAAGCAGAATATGAAAAATATTCTAAGATTTTTTTAGAATAGAATATGCAAAATAAAGCTGCAATTATAAACAGGGCCATAAAAATAAAAATAAGTTTTGAAATACCAAAATCCAAACACATATGGGCCCCTTATCTTTGACAAAGGAGGCAAAAATACACAATGGAGAACAGATGATCTCTTTAACAAGCGGTGCTGGGAAAGCTGCTCAACTATGTGTAAAAGAATCAAACTAGAACACCTCCTAACACCATACACAAAAATAAACTTAAAATGGATTAAAGACCTAAATATAGGACCAGAAACTATAAAACTCTTAGAGGAAAACATATGCAGAATCCTCTCACATAAATCACAGCAAGATCTTCTATTAACCACCTCCTAGAGGTAATAAAACAAAAATAGGTAATAAAACAAATATAAACAAATGGAACCTAATTAAACTTAAAAGTTTTTGCACAATGAAGGAAACTATAAGCAAGGGGAAAAGACAGCCCTCAAAATGGGAGAAATTAATATCAAATGAAACAAGTGACAAAGAATTAATCTCCAAAATATACAAGCAGCTCATGCAGCTCAACACCAGAAAAACAAACGGCTCAATCAAAAAGTAGGCAGAAGACCTAAACAGACATTTCTCCAGAGTAGACATACAGATGGCTAATAAACACATGAAAATATGCTCACCATTGCTCATTATTAGAGAAACACAAATTAAAACTGCAATGAAGTGTCATATCACATTGGTCAGAATTGCCATCATCAAAAAACTTACAAACAACAAATGCTGGTGAGGATGCAGAGAAAAGGAAACTCTTACATTGTTGATGGGAATGCAAACTGATATAACCATTATGGAGAATAGTATGGAGATTCCTTAAAAAAAATTAACAGGAATAAAGCTACCATGCAACCCAGCCATCGCACTAGTGGGCATATACCCTGAGGAGAGCAGAACTGAAAAAGACATGCAACCCAATGTTCACTGCAGCATTATTTATGATAGCTAGAACACGGAAGCAACGTAGATGTCCATCAATAGATTAGTAGATAGGGAAGTTGTGGTACATATACAATGGAATAATACTCAGCTATAAAGAAGAACACATTACAGTCAGTTCTAATGAGGTGAATGGACTTAGAGCCTGTTATACAGAGGGAAGTAAGTCAGAAAGAGAAAGACAAGAATCATCTATGTAATCTATGTAATCTCAGTTATCCTAATGAAAAATGTATTAGTTCCCTCAATTCTCTGAAACCTAATTTTTATACCACAAGTCAGAGGATTCAATTAGTGAATGGTCTGAGAAGACTTTCCAAAAATTTTAAAGTTTTTGACTCTAATATGGTTCAGCGACTAATTTAATTGACTTTTTGTGGGTGTTTGTGATTTGATATTGTTATCTGTTGATGCTTTGGAAGTTATCATTGCTTAAAGAGAGTCCACTGCCAAGCCATCTCCTTCTCAAGCTCCATGCTGATAATGACATTGTGTGTGCATGCTAAGCCACTTCTGTTGCATCTGACTCTTTGCAAGCCTTTGGACTGTAGCCCACCAAACTCCTCTGTCCAGCAGGATGGCATTGACTAAAGGTTTTGCCTGCATAACACAATCATTTGTGATTCCAAATATTCAAAAGTTTAAAACTGTTAGTGACAACAAAATACCCTTCAGTAGCACATTATAATAGGAAATGAGCTTTGCTCTTTCTACATAATATTCTCTCCCCTAAGCTTAAGTTCAATTATATAGAGTAAGTATATTATCCTCTTTCTTCTCTCTCTTTTTGTCTCTCAGAGTAGGCAACTGTGGCTTACAAACAACCAAAACTTAAATTGAAACACAGGACTATATTCGTTGTTACTTGATTCAAATGACAAAAACACCATGCTAAAGATACAGCAAGAAGTAAAGAAAACAGGGGAAAAATGAGAAAGAGCAAGAATGGAAGGAAGTGCAGAAAAGAGGTGGCAGATGATATAGTAGGGAGAGCTGAGAGATAAAAAAGCAATATACAGATGTAATATGTTTTAGGCCGTGGCCTTCATGACACCCACCACAGTGACATGTTGACTATTTTGGTTCTAGCTTTTTCTACCTAAGTAGATCCTAACTATGAGGATACTGTTAAACCACATGCTGCATGTACATGATCATTTCAATTTTAGAGAAATAGAATCTTATCTATGTGATGTGAGTCTCAGGGCCCCAGGTAGTCTTGAGTGAGCCTTCTCTCTATTCCTTGCAAACTGTCCTCACGTTGGTTCTACTTCTATCCTCCCAGTTGTGAACTGGTGGGCAAAATTATCAGAACTACAGCTTAACATTTTTGCCCCTAAAAAAGTTCATATTCTCCAGTAAAGGATGTTTTCTTCAATTGATTTTGTGATTCGTATTGCACACTGGGAAGTTAAGCAATGGTTTCACAGAGGTGAGGCCCAGAAAACATAAGATAGATTCTTAATCCTATATGTCCATGAAAAATATCTAGCCAGCTATTACTTTTTCTATTAAAATCTAATCTCTTCAAACCTCAAGGTTTCAGCAATGCAAAAGAGAATAATTCTCCTTCTATTGTAAAGATTATACTTCAGTCAGTCACATACAAATATTATTTGTGTTTATGTAAAACAGGTTGACTAAAACAGGGATCTCAACAAATATGCTAATATAAATATGAAAGAAAGACGAGAACCTCTTTTATATAGACTTCAATTAAAATACAATATTAAAAAGGCTGCAGCAGAAGTCCATTAAAAATTTAGTAACCTTCTGTGGTAAACATTAAGAACCTATTACTCAAATTCTATTTAAAAGAAATTAAAATGTATAAGAAATACCATTACATATCTCAAGCTAATTTTCAAACAAAAGCTTAGAGGCTGACAGATTGTTTAATGTTCTCCAAGTTTTTAGTTTCATACTCAATAATTCAGAGGCAGCAGCAGGCTTATGTTGATTCATAATTTGCTTCCATTCATCTCTCCTTGGAATGATGCTGTGATGGAGAATCAGGTTTCATTTCCCATTTTCTATCTAAAGTTGTGTTCTCCAAGTTAAATTTAGTGATTATCAGCCAGAATGTGACACCGTGTTCTCCCAGGTCCCACAGGTCATTCACCATTGCTTTCTCTGATTTCCACTTCAGGGTACTTTGCACTGTTCCATGTAGCATCTTCCTGTTTCAAAACCATTGCCAAAGATATAGAAAGCAAGTTTATTCCATTACCATAGAAAATGTGCCTCCCTCCCTTCCGTAGAGAAATTACTTTTTTTTTTTTTTGAGAAATTACTTTTAAACATACAGTGTTCCTTTCTTTTAATTTCACTTTTGAGTAATAATTATGCTAATAGTTTCCATTATCTATTTTTGTCATCTTCAATATTCCTTGTGTTCCGCAGAAGAAAAATGTTCTTTTGGAGAAGGGGATGGCAAACCACTTTAGCATTCTTGCCTTGAGAACCCATTAACAGTATGAAAAGGCAAAAAGATATGACACTGAAAGATGAACCCCCAAAGTTGGGAGGTGTCTAATATGCTACTGGAGAAGAGCAGAGAGATAGTTCCAAGAATAATGAAGAGGCTGAGTCAAAGCCAAAACGATGCCCAGTTGTGGATGTTTCATGGTGAAAATAAAGACCGATGATGTAAAGATAGATATTGCATAGGAACCTATTGTGTTAGGTCCATGAATCAAGATGAATTGGAAGTGGTCAAACAAGAGATGGCAAGAGTGAACATTGGCATTTTGTTAACTAAAGTGGACGGGAGTGGGAAAATTTATTTCAGATGATCATTATATTTATTACTGTGGACAAGAATCCCTTAGAAGAAATGGACTAGCCCTCTTGGTCAACAAAAGTGTCCAAAATACACTACTTAGGTGCAATCACAAAAACAACAGAATGATGTCAGTTTATTTTCAAAGCAAACCACTCAACATTGCAGTAATCCACAGTCATATTATCCCACCACAAATGTCAGAGAAAATAACATTGAATAGATCTATGAACACCTATAAGAATTCCTAGAACACCAGAAAAAAAAAAAAAAAAAGACATCCTTTTCATGATATAGGACTGGAATGCAAAGCTAGGAAGTCAACAGGAGTTTGACTTCCAGGAGTAAGTTTGAAATTGGAGTTCAAAATGAAGCAAGACAAAGGCTAAGACTTTTGCCAAGACAGTGCACTGGTCATAACACCCTCTTCCAGCAACACAAGAGGTAATTTTACATGTGAACATCATCAGATGGTCTATACTGAAATGAGATTGATTATATTCTTTGCAGCTGCAGATGGAGAAGCCCTTACAGTCAGCAGATCAAGACTGGGAGCTGACTATAGCTCAGGTCATGAACTCCTTATCGCAAAATTCAGACTTAAAGTAGGGAAAACCACTAGGCCATTTAGGTATAACCTAAATCAAATCCTTTATGATTATACGGTGAAAGTGTCAAATGGATTCAAGGGATTGGATCTGACAGAGTGCCTAAAGAACTATGGACGAAGGTTCATAACATTGTATAGGAGACGATGATCAAAACCATCTCCAAGAAAAATAAATTCAAAAGGGCAAAAGTATTTTTGAAGAAAAATAAGTATTTAATGAGTTAAAGAGTTATTTGTGTACTGCAAATCTATTAAATGGCATATTGGAAAACAGCTGAAAGTAAAGTTCCCCAAGATTTAAGGAAAACTTCTATCCTTCATGTTCTTACAAATAACTTTTTTTTTTATCATCTCAGCAAAACTGTGGTATTGCCCAAATTTAAAGGGAACCATTTACATAGAATACAGTAAGCTTACTTTGCTCGAACTTTTCTCATGTATAGTGTCTTCATTACTGATATTTTCCCACAAAAGCTAGATATTTTAAAGATGAGTCCTTGTTTCAAAGTTTTAGATACTTTTTAGAGTGTTGTTTCGTAATCACTAAATAACAAAACCCAATCCAAGGAAAGAAGAATTGTAAAAGATGAGTCATCCTCAGAATATCAACTAGGTAAATCTCAACTGACTCTATCATTAAGAAGAGTTCTGATTATCAATATTTGTTTTGCTTGTAAATTTGAACCAGATAACAAAGGTGAAGCCATCCAAAGAAAAACTGTATTTTCTAATATTGAGTAAAGAAAGCATCCAGGCAAATAATTCCTGAATAATTATCATCTAAGAAACCAGAACTGAAAGATTACAATGTGAAGAAAAATTAATTTATTCTAAAAATTATGTTAAGACTTAAACCAAAGGAAAAAAATGTGCATATAAATACATTTGGGGTTCCATCTGGGGGACAACTCACCAATCAGAGCTTTCAGCAATGTAATAGACTACAAGACAACAAAGAGGGCAAGCGCCTTCACCCAGTGTTCAACCCAAGACTGTCAAAATGTTTTATAATGGGTGATGAAGCTACTTTGGAAACAGCTTTGTAATTCCTTGAAAGCTTACTTATAGACTTAATATACAACCCAGCAGTTCCACTTCCAGCTATATATCCAAAAGAAATGAAAGCATATAACTACACACAAACTTGTACACAAATGTTCAGAGCAGCTTTATTTATAATAACCAAAAAGTAGGAGCAGTCAAGTACTCATCAGTTAATGGATGGATAAACAAATGTGGTATATCCACACAATGAGATATTATTTGATTGTGAAAAGTAATGAATTAGTGACATATACTACAATGTGGATGATTCTTAAAAACACAATACTGAGTGAAAGAAACCAGATACACAAGACCCCATGTTGTATCATTCAATTTGTAAGAAATGTCTGGAATAGGCACACATAGAGAAAGGAAGTAGATTAGTGGCTGTCAGGGATTGAGGGTAATGGGAAGTTTGGGGAATGACAGTTAAGGAGTACAGTATTCATTCATCTTTGTGGTGGTACAAATATCCCAAAATGCAGTGTGGTGATGGTTGCACAAAGACAGCCAATTTTACACTTTAAAAGTGAATTGTATGGCATATGCCTAATGACCTTTTCTATCTTAGTTCTTCCTAGCAATTGTGTTTTCAACACATTTCTATTTATATTCATTTTAAGTAAATAACTAGGGCAAAAAGCACTAACATTTCAAATAATTTCAACTATTCTGATACTTCATTTGTAAGTATGTTGGCTCTGACAAGTGGACTTGCTAGCTGGCAGGTGGGGCTTGGTGAGGGTATAGCTCAAAACATGTGTACAGATATGCTCCTAAGTTCAACTTGGGGAGGAAAAGGCAATATTCATGTTTGAGTTAGGTTTGCTCAGAAGCTAGAGGTAAGAAAAATTAATGACTGCTTAATTACAATATACATTTGAACATGTATGTTTCTTTAGTAAGAGTTTTGATAAGTGTGAAATACACTAGGAAAAGAAATTAGAACCAAATGTTTATGAATGCCTGAACCACTACTAAAGAATGTAATTTATAAACCACTAGATTAGATCATATTTCACAATTTTCATTCTTCATTATTTTATTTAGTTTAAAGCTGCACATGAATATCTATATATCTCCATCCAAAAAACCTGATGAATTGTTTTTGATATTTGAAAACTAAGTAGAATAAACATTTGTGTTTGATCATTTGCATGGAAGTGTTTAAATTTATCTTCAGTGTTAATCCATAGCACAAACTTTTAAAAGAAACACATGCAAATTTATTTAGGCCAATTATCACAGGTTAGATTGTGATTAATTTTTTCCACAGTGCTCTGTGAACCTGAATTCTTTCTCAAAAACATAAAACACTGATGTTCTATCTGAGGGTATCTGACACAAGCCAGCACAGATTACTCACCCATAGGTATATTTATAGTATTCTTTTTTATTTATTTTTTAATGGGAGATAAGTGCTTTACCATATTGTGTTAGTTTCTGCCATAGATCAACAAGAGTCAACCATAGTTATATACATGCACTCTCCCCCTTGAACCTCCCATCCACCTCGCACCCCATCCTACCCCTCTAGGTTGTCACAGAGCACTGTGTTTATTCATAACACAGCAAATTGCCACTGTTTATTCATATTATATATGGTGAAATATATGTTTCAGTGCTACTCTCCCAATTTGTCACACTCTCTCCTTCCACAGCTGTGTGCACATGTTTCTGTTATCTATGTTTACATCTCTATAGCTATTATACTAATAGACCATCCTTCTAGATTTCATATATATGCATTAATATATGCTATTTGTTTTTCTCTTTCTGACTTGCTTATACTATTATTATAATAGATTCTAGGTTCACCCACCTCATTAGAACTCAGTCAAATGTGTCTCTTTTTATGGCTGAATAATACTCCATTGTATATCACTATCACAGCTTCTTTATCCATTTATCTGCTGATGGACATCTAGGTTGTTTCCATGTCCTACCATTTGTAAATAGTGCTACAGTGAACATTGGGTACATATGTATTTTTCAGTTCTGGTTTCCTCAGGATATATGCCCAATAGTGGAATTATTGGGCTATAAGGTAGTTTTTGTCCTAATTTTTTTAAGTTATCTCTATACTATCCTACATATTGGCTATATCAATTTACATTTCCACCAGTGATGCAAGAGAGTTATCTTTTTCCCACACCCTCTCTGGCATTTATTGTTTGTAGATTTTTTTATGATGGTCATTGTGACCAGTGAGATGTGTATCCTCATTGTAATTTTGATTTACAATTCTCAAAAGAAGGCATGTGTGATGACTGTGTATATCACAACAAACTCTGGAAAATTCTTCAAGAAATGGGAATACCATACCACCTTACCTGACTCCTGAGAAATCTCTATACAGGTCAAGAAGCAACAGTTAAAACCGGACATGAAACAATGGACTGGTTCCAAATTGGGAAAGGGGTACTTCAAGACTGTATATTGTCACCTTGCTTATTCAGATTCTGTGCAGAGTACATCATGCAAAATTCTGGGCTGGATGAAGCACAAGCTGGAATCAAGATTGCCATGAGAAATATCAATAACTTCAGATACTCAGATGACACCACCCTTATGGCAGAAAGAGAAGAAGAACTAAAGAGCCTCCCATCACTTCATGGCAAATAGATGGGGAAACAGTGACAGACTTTAGTTTTTGGGCTCCAAAATTACTGCAGATGGTGACTGCAGCCATGAAATTAAAAGATGCTTACTCCTTGGAAGAAAAGCTATGACCAACCTAGACAGCATATTAAAAAGCAGTGACATTACTTTGCCGACAAAGGTCTGTCTAGTCAAACCTATGGTTTTTTCAGTAGTCAAGTGTGAATGTGAGTGTTGGACTTTAGAGGAAGCCGAGTGCTGAAGAATTGATCCTTTTGAATTGTGGTGTTGGAGAAGACTCTTAAAAGTCCCTTGGAATGCAAGGAAATCCAACCAGTCAATTCTAAAGGAAATCAGTCTTGAATATTCATTGGAAAGACTGATAGTGAAGCTGAAACTCCAATCCTTTGGCCACCTGATGTGAAGAACTGACTCATTGGAAAAGACCCCGATTTGGGAAAGAGTGAAGGCAGGAGGAGAAGGGAACAGCAGAGGATGAGATGGTTGGATGGTATCACTGACTCGATGGACATGAGTTTGAGCAAGTTCTTGGAGTGGTGATGGATCAGGAAACCTTTTGTGCTACAGTCCATGGAGCCACGAAGAGTCGGACATGACTGAGAGACTGAACTGACTACAAGCTTTTTTGTAGTTGATATTTATTTTTGGATGTTGGCTGATGTTTTGCATTTGGATTTTGTGTGGATAATTTTTTAAGCTTTGAAGTTCCAATTATTGTTTTAGAATTGCTACATATGGTACATCTCATTACTTTTAATTCAGGGCAGTCTTAGCAAAAACAAATACATCTCTAAGTCTGAGCTCTCTCTGATTCTTCTTCCTTCTTTATCTATTCTTCTTCTCTTCCTTACCCGCTCTCCTTAGTATATTCTCCACAATGGCAAAAACTTTCCCTCTACCTCTGAGCACGTGTATATTACCCCACTAACTAACAAAAACTGGTCTAGTCAAACTAAACAGGCACAAAATAACCAGGATACCAAAAGTTAAGCTCATACAAGCTGCAAACCATATTGTTTCTTGGTAACAACGCAGACCTCATTAACCTAAAGAAGAGAAAGGAAAGAAAACTTTGTTACTTTCTTGCTTGTTACAGGCTATGTGAGAGTATAATCTGTAGGTATGACACATTTTTTAAGAAGTTACCTTCATTGGATAGAATTGAATGGTGGTTACTGATTGGAATAGCATATCTTCTATCTCTTACTCCTTTTCTCTGTCATAAGATTGTATGTGACAAGGCCACTCATTTTTTTTTTCTTTCTTTCAATGTGTAGGTGCATGTCTGAGGGATTTAAAATTTTCGAAACTAGTTTATTTATGCAAAGCATGTTTACATATAGAACACTTATGCAAAGAAAGTGACTCCGTGTTTTCTGAATTCTTCAAGGAACAGACAAATTAGAGACTGATGAAATACAGATCTGAAGTAATCTTTTAAAATATTACTTTGGGTTCTGTGACATTATTGTGAATAATTAAAGTGTGCAGTACTTGATGCAGATGTACTGCAAGTTAATACCAGACTAATATTGGGAGATCAGGGTCTAGATACCATGCTTTTGTCAGCATACTCTTTTAAGTCTTCTATGTCTGAGCTGTGGTTTCTTTTTTATCCTTTCTTCCTTATTTGGACTGTAATGTGTGGTCTGTAAGTATGATTCAGATATTCTTGTATTATTTACTGTTTAATAAAGAAAAAACTTTAAAAAATTGCTGCACATACCCTTACATTTGCAAAGTACTTTTTTTGCTTTTTGGTATGGCCTCAAAGACATGGTGTCATTGTATCCTTAAAAATGTAGATTATGAATATGATCAGTAAACGTCTTTAGCAGAGAGAAACAGGCACATCATTTCAAAAAGTCTCTGTATATCACAGAGTTATTGGAGCAGAACTGAAGGTAGGGTCCAGGTCTTCTGCCACTCGACCAGAGCTCCAGTTGTGTTCATTGTTGTGTTCATCTGTTGTGTTCAACAGACCGCTGTGTTCTGTTGTCTTCATTAATGTGCTGCAAAGCATTTGGAAACCAAGCATTACAGATGAGACAGAGTGGAATATTTGATGGAAGAAAAACTGAGACAATTCCTTTTCAAATTGTCACCTTCACCTCTCTCCACAAACATTCACACAAGCTTTTTTTTTTTTTTAATATGAGTGAAGTTATCAAACAATTTCAGAGCCTAAATTTTGGATCTAGAATTTACACAAGATTTTTTATGGCGCTAATAATATTTAGTACCATTTAAGAACATCACTAATATGTGTGGAAGCTTTGAAAGGAATATAAAACAGTTCTCAGTATTGCACAGGTTACTCCCTAGTTGGAGATAAAACAGTTTCAAACACAAATGCAACTATGCAATTAAAATAAGAAGGAAATAATACACTTCACACATGTATGACACATGTTTGGGATTGACCAGTTGCTCAGACCCCCAACTGCTGTGGGTGCAGTGCATCATCCTCTTCTTCCCTAACTCAATTCCTACTGTTAAGTTTTGTTCAGGCAAGTTTTCTCTGACCTCCTTGATTTGCTAGAAACTCCCATCCCCCTACCTTAAATTGTTATATTTTCAACAGTCTCACATAACATAGCTTCTATTTTCCCTTTATTTGTGTAGTTATTAATGTCTTCCTTTGCCATTTGACTCTAAGTTCTATGAGATTAGGAACTGTGCTCCTTTTTGAACACTCTTGTGATACAATAGCTTACACAGTGTTGTATACAAAATATGTAATCAGTAAGTGGTCAAGAAGTATTGAACATACTCCAGCGTTAGCTGTCAAGTAGGATTTGGTGAATTTGGCACTGTTAATATTTTACTCTAGATCATTATTTTTTGTGCTGTCCTATGCATTATGGAAATATCTGAAAGAGATGGGAATACCAGACCACATGACCTGCCTCTTGAGAAACCTATATGCAGGTCAGAAAGCAACAGTTAGAACTGGACATGGAATAATAGACTGGTTCCAAATAGGAAAAGGAGTATGTTAAGGCTGTATATTGTCACCCTGCTTATTTAACTTGTATGCAGAGTACATCATGGGCTAGAAGAAGCACAAGCTGGAATGAAGATAGCCAGGAGAAGTATCAATAATCTCAGATATGCAGATGACACCACCCTTATGGCAGACAGTGAAGAGGAACTAAAAAGTCTTCTGATGAAAGTGAAAGTGAAGAGTGAAAAAGTTGGCTTAAAACTCAACATTCAGAAAACTAAGATCATGGCATCTGGTCCCATCACTTCATGGGAAATAGATGGGGAAACAGTGGAAACAGTGTCAGACTATTTTTTTGGGCTCCAAAATAACTGCAGATGGTGATTGCAGCCATAAAATTCAAAGACGTTTACTCCTTGGAAGGAAAGTTATGACCAACCTAGATAGCATATTCAAAAGCAGAGACATTACTTTGCCAACAAAGGTCCGTTTAGTCAAGGCTCTGATTTTTCCAGTGGTCATATATGGATGTGAGTGTTGGACTGTGAAGAACGCTGAGGGCTGAAGAATTGATGCTTTTGAACTCTGGTGTTGGAGAAGACTCTTGCGAGTCCCTTGGACTGCAAGGAGATCCAACCAGTCCATTCTGAAGGAGATCAGGCTTGGGATTTCTTTGGAAGGACTGATGCTAAAGCTGAAACTCCAGTACTTTGGCCACCTCATGCGAAGAGTTGACTCATTGGAAAAGACTCTGATGCTGGGAGAGATTAGGGGCAGGAGGAAAAGGAGATGACAGAGGATGAGATGGCTGGATGGTATCACTGACTTGATGGATACGAGTCTGAGTGAACTGTGGAAGTTGGTGATGGACAGGGAGGCCTGGCGTGCTGCGTTTCATGAGGTTGCAAAGAGTCAGACACGACTGAGTGACTGAACTAAACTGAACTGATGCATTGTAGGCTGTTTAGTATCATCCTTGGCCTCTAGCCAGTAGGTGTCAATATTACTTCCTCTTATTCCTTCCTCTCACCCCTAAATCTTCACAACCATAAATGCCTCCAGACATTGTGAAATGTCCCCTGAGTGCAAAACCATCCCTTATTGACAACCATTGCTTAAAAGAAATAATTGCAGTCTTATTTCTCACATTTTCACAGAATGGATGGTCTACTTCATCAAAGTACTGTAACCTACTTTCACTCATATCAGATCAGATCAGATCAGTCGCTCAGTCGTGTCCGACTCTTTGCGACCCCATGAATCGCAGCACGCCAGGCCTGCCTGTCCATCACCAACTCCCGGAGTTCACTCAGACTCACGTCCATCAAGTCAGTGATGCCATCCAGCCATCTCATCCTCTGTCGTCCCCTTCTCCTCCTGCCCCCAATCCCTCCCAGCATCACAGTCTTTTCCAATGAGTCAACTCTTTGCATGAGGTGGCCAAAGTACTGGAGTTTCAGCTTTAGCATCATTTCCTCCAAAGAAATCCCAGATATATATCCACCTTATACCATCTTTAAGCCATTGTTTAAGGTAGGATTTTTTGTTTCTTCTTTAATTTCCTTATTCTATTAATTTCTTCAAGTCTTATCCACACTATAGAGCCTGATTTTGATTCTCAGCAGTTAGATGAGGCTTTCTCATTAGTCAGGGTCCTAGCAAGAAGCAGATGACATCTCAGATAGAAATAAAATATGTATGTACAAAAGTAGGCAAAGTGTAGGCAAGGAAAAAAAGGGATAATGTAGTATCCCACAGTTGATAAGATGCTAAGGCCTGACAAGGCAAACCAAAGTGAATTCTTAGAAAGGAAGCTAGAGAAAGAAGCTGTTTGATGTCATTCTTCTTCACATCAATTCCTTTTATAATTCCCCATTGGATGAGCCATACAGAAAATTATAGAATAAGAAAAACTATTAATGTATCCCAATGGGTCAAACTGTTGGGGTAGACGATCAGAGTGGAGAAGGATTAAGTGAAGCTGGTAAAACAAAATGCAGTTAATTCAGCCCACTTATTCTTTGTACTTTTGTAAGCAAAACACAATTGCCCCAGGCATTTATAACACATACAATTTGTATTATTTCTGTGAAATTAACTTGCATGGCACATAAGAGTGCTTCCTTGATTGTCTTGATTTTTTTATTTTTTGAAACAAATCCTGTTTACCTGCTAGCATACCAATAAGAGTGAATCTAAAATCTTTAAAAGCATGTACTGTGTGCTGATTGTAGTGTATTCTCTTGGATATATTTACTTACTAGAGACAAGTTTTTTTAAAACTATTTATAATATTTTGTTACTGTTTAAAAATTTTGATTTTCAGGTGGAAAGAGTGAGAAGTACAAGGATCTCATGCTTGCTGTCTTCTAATTTTGAACCAGCTTCTCTAAGCAAATTACTCTTTCCTTATTCTTATATCTTATTTATATCTCAACCCCACTGAAATTAACCCACCACCTTCATGCACTGAATTTGGTTTGAGATATAGATAAGAACAATGGTGTGATCACTCACCTAGAGCCAGACATCCTGGAATGTGAAGTCAAGTGGGCCTTAGAAAGCATCACTATGAACAAAGCTAGTGGAGGTAATGGAATTCCCATTGAGCAATTTCAAATCCTGAGAGATGATGCTGTGAAAGTGCTGTACTCAATATGCCAGCAATTTAGGAAAACTCAAAAGTAGCCATAGGACTGGAAAAGGTCAGTTTTCATTCCAATCCCAAAGAAAGGCAATGCCAAAGAATGCTCAAACTACCACACAATTGCACTCACACGCTAGTAAAGTAATGCTCAAAATTCTCCAAGCCAGGCTTCAGCAGTACGTGAACCGTGAACTTCCAGATGTTCAAGCTGGTTTTAAAAAAGGCAGAGGAACCAGAGATCAAATTGCCAACATCTGCTAGATCATCGAAAAAGCAAAAGAGTTCCAGAAAAACAACTATTTCTGCTTTATTGACTATGTCAAAGCCTTTGACTATGTGGATCACAATAAACTGTGAAAAATTCTGAAAAGAGATGGGAATACCAGACCACATGACCTGCCTTTTGAGAAATCTGTATGCAGGTCAGCAAGCAACAGTTAGAACTGGACATGGAACAACAGACTGGTTCCAAATAGGAAAAGGAGTACATCAAAGCTGTATAGTGTCACCCTGCTTATTTAACTTATATGCAGAGTACATCATGAGAAACTCTGGACTGGGAGAAACACAAGCTGGAATCAAGATTACCGGGAGAAATATCAATAAGCTCAGATATGCAGATGACACCACCCTTATGGCAGAAATTGAAGAGGAACTAAAAAGCCTCTTGATGAAAGTGAAAGAGGAGAGTGAAAAAGTTGGCTTAAAGCTCAACATTCAGAAAACAAAGATCATGGCATCTGGTCCCATTATTTCATGGGGAATAGATGGGGAAACAGTGGAAACAGTGTCAGACTTTATTTTTTGGGGCTCCAAAATCACTGCAGATGGTGATTGCAGCCAGGAAATTAAAAGATGCTTACTCCTTGGAAGGAAAGTTATGACCAACCTAGATAGCATATTGAAAAGCAGAGATATTACCTTTCCAACAAATATCCATCTAGTCAAGGCTATGGTTTTTCCAGTGGTCATGTATGGCTATGAGAATTGGACTGTGAAGAAAGCTGAATGCCAAAGAATTGATGCTTTTGAACTATGGTGTTGAAGAAGACTCTTGAGAGTCCCTTGGACTGCAAAGAGATCCAACCAGTCCATTCTAGAGGAGATCAGTCCTGGGTGTTCATTGGAAGGACTGATGCTAAAGCTGAAACTCCAATACTTTGGCCACCTCATGGGAAGAGTTGACTCATTGGAAAAGACCCTGATGCTGGAGGGATTGGGAGCAGGAGTTGGAGGGGATGACAGAGGATGAGATGGCTGGATGGCATCACCAACTAGATGGACATGAATTTGAATGAATTCCGGGAGTTGATGATGGACAGGGAGGCTTGGTGTGCTGGGATTCATGGGGTCGCAGAGTCGGACATGACTGAGCGACTGAACTGAACTGACTGATATATATGATATATATATATATCAGTAAACAAGCTTTTTCCTTTTCTTTTCTGGACCCCTTTCATTATTTTATACTTTACCTAATTCTCTAATCATTTCTTCTTTCCCACATTGTCCCATAATCTTGATGAGCCTTATGAATGGAAACGTTCTCTAAATTCATTTCTCTTTTGCCATAAATATTCTTTGTAGGTAATGTTATATATTTATTTATTTCATTCCTACCTATACACTCTAATTTCTCAATCTGCTTTGTCAACCCATGTTATTTGATATTGCAGAGGCCCTCAAACTAATTTATTTTCCAAATTAAGCTGTTTTCTTTCTCAAAGTAGCATTTTCTTCTGTATGTATGTATGTGTGTGTGTGAAATGAGAACAATACTATTTACCTGAAAAATGTCAAAACCCGAAAACCTCAAAATAACATTCTAACCAATATTCTAGCCAGCTCACCTTTCTAATGTTCCACTGCTTGTGATTTATAAACCCAATTAATGTTTTAAGTAGCTTTTAAATCTGTTTAATATATCTCATCTTTCTTATAATATGCTATATATGAAACCTTGGGCATCTTTGCATTATCTAATGTCAGAATCTCTTGTCTTTTGTGTACTATAAATAAGAACTGGCTAAAGCCTCGGGGAAGGCAATGGCACCCCACTCCAGTACTCTTGCCTGGAGAATCCCATGGATGGAGGAGCCTGCTAGGCTGCAGTCCATGGGGTGGCTAGGAGTTGGACATGACTGAGCGACTTCAGTTTCACTTTTCACTTTCATGCATTGGAGAAGGAACTGGCAACCCATTCCAGTGTTCTTGCCTGGAGGATCCCAGGGATGGGGGAGCTTGGGCTGCCATCTATGGGGTCGCACAGAGTCAGACACGACTGAAGTGACTTAGCAGCAGCAGCAAAGCTTATCCTGTCCTGTCCTTTAGACCAGGTATTAGAAGTGATTTTCAGAATTCAACAATACTAGTAAGTTAGCCCAAAGCAGAAAGAAAATATCAAATAGCTCCAAGTTAGATCATAAAAAAGCCAATAGCTAAAAAGACACGATACAAAGTCCAAAGAGAAAAGAACAAAATGATAAACCAAGAAGAGAGCCAAGAGTCAAGAATAAGAAAGAGATGTATAAGATGAGAGGTAAATTATTAGTAGAATTGATATTAAAAATATTTAACAATGTGTATGGTTTTGGTACACACTCACCAGAAAGGGCAGAGAAGGCAATGGGAACCCACTCCAGTACTCTTGCCTGGAAAATCCCGTGGACAGAGGAGCCTGGTAGACTGCAGTCCATGGGGTCGCTAAGGGTCAGACATGACTAAGCAACTTCACTTTCACTTTTCACTTTCATCCATTGGAGAAGGAAATGGCAACCCACTCCAGTGTTCTTGCCTGGAGAATCCTAGGTATGGGTGGCCTGGTGGGCTGCCATCTACGGGGTCGCACAGAGTCAGACACGACTGAAGCGACTTAGCAGCAGCACCAGAAAGGGTGCTGGACATAGGGCAGGTAAGAACAATATCCTGAGAAGATGTTGGTGGACTTCCCAAGGAGGGACCAATATGAGTGGAATAGCAAGTGAAAAACTCTTTTGCAGCTCAAGGAAGTGGCTTTTTCCCACCTGGTATAAATTAATATAACTCAGTTATAATTTGACTAGATGTCAGACCTAGAAGAAACTGAAGGAAAAATGGGTAAAATAACAATGAAGTGACTGCACCTAGAGTGAACTCCCAGGTCCTTGCATTGTTATTATTGTTTAGTCACTAGGTCATGTCTGACTCTTTTTCATCCCCATAGGCTGTAGCCCACAAGCTCCTCCTCTAGGGGATTTTCTAGGCAAAAATACTGGAGTCGGTTGCCAGTTCCTTCTCCAGGGGATCTTGACACAGGAATCGAAGCTGTGGCTCCTGCCAAGTCTCTTGCATTGCAGGCAGATTCTTCACCACTGAGACACTGGTGAATTCCCAGGTGCCTGCATATGCTGTGCTTAATAAAAATTATATTTTCTAGAGCTATCCAGTTTCTTGGTATATGTACAAAACTCAATGATTTTTTTTCTCACTAATTGCATTAGTGGAATCTTCCACTTTTTCTCAACTTCCAATTTAAAGTTGGTTAACACTGCAGAGCCTTGAATTCTATAAGCATACGCTGCTTTCCTATTATTTTGCTCCTTTGCTTATGCTATTCTTGCTTCCTGGAACATCTCACAAGTGCCAGCATGGAGAACTCCTACTTGTTCTTTAAAGAGTAAAGTGAAAAGTGAAAGTGCTAGTCACTCAGTCGTGTCTGACTCTTTGCTACCCCATGGACTATATAGCCTCTGTTCACAGAATTCTCCAGGGAAGAATACTGGAGTGGGTTGCCATTCCTTTCTCCAGGGGATCCTTCTGAGCCAGGGATTGAGCCTGGGTATCCTACATTGCAGGCAGACTTATATTGTCTGAGACACCAGGGAAGGTAAAGTTTCATCTAAACCTAGCAAGGCTTGTTTCACTCCTTCAAGAATCATTCTTCATTCATGAATGAATTTATGTCCCTTTTTTTCTTGAATAAAAATGAATAAATGAATGAATGAGCTTATGCCCCGTCATGCATTTTTTTGTAAAAGCATTCAGATTGTGCCATGGTGTTAAACTGCCTTGTTTCTGGCTCCTACATTTAGGCATTCAGTTTCTGTTGAGGGTCAGAATTTTGATGATACTTATTCATCTTAAAATCTCCAACTTTGTATATACCATCTGTTGGGGAGAAAGTTTTTTCTCATTTCATAGGTTCATCTGGCTAGTCTATGAATTAAATTGACATAAGACACATTAAAAGGAGAAAATTGAAAAAAAAATTAGTATCATGTGTACATGGAACTCAGAAAAACTTTAAGACTAAGAGATAGCATGAACAGAGTGAATTTATTTGTATTTGCAGAATATAATGCATAAAAATGTACATATACAGGTATATTATATATAAAATTATGTATAAAGATGTGTTTTATTTAAATATAAACATACATAATAAAACTCCACTATGCTGAGACTACAACATCATAAAGACAATCAGGCTTACTTCAGAAGAAGAAAAACAACAGAACTATACTTAAAATAATAAGA
The DNA here is from genome assembly GCF_055505025.1 of Bos grunniens. Classification (NCBI taxonomy): domain Eukaryota; kingdom Metazoa; phylum Chordata; class Mammalia; order Artiodactyla; family Bovidae; genus Bos; species Bos grunniens. The sequence continues at coordinate 14,634,117 of NC_141188.1, forward strand.
ATTTAATACAATAATCTTGGAAATAAACAATTCATGAATTGCAACATTTTCAATGTTTGACATAATACTTACATGGTATTCCAAATCTCTGATGATTTTAATGAAATGGAACTAAAGGGTTTTGTATCAAGTGTTAGAATATCAATTCAGGGATTGCAACATTTACACTGTTTTGTATAATTCTATTACTTGGTGAATACAGAGTTGGTAACTCCATGATTTAGCTGCTACCAGTCCCTCTTCTGGAGAAGGCACTGGCACCCCACTCCAATACTCTTGCCTGGAAAATCCCATGGACCGAGGAGCCTGGTTGGCTGCAGTCCATGGGGGCTAAGAGTCAGACACGACTGAACGACTTCACTTTCAATTTTCACTTTCATGCATTGGAGAAGGAAATGGCAACCCACTCCAGTGTTCTTGCCTAGAGAATCTCAGGGACAGTGGGCTGTCATCTATGGGGTCGCACAGAGTAGGACACGACTGAAGTGACTTAGCAGCAGCAGCAGCAGCAATCCCTCTTCAGCTATGTAATTCATCGTATAATGCAGAAAGAGAAAAACTTGTTTCCGTATGACTATCTCAGTTTAGTTCAGTTCAGTCGCTCAGTCATGTCCGACTCTTTGCGACCCCATGAATCACAGCACACCAGTCTTCCCTGTTTATCACCAAGTCCCAGAGTCCACCCAAACCTATATCCATTATGTTAGTGATATCACCCAACCATCTCATCCTCTGTCTTCCCCTTCTCCTCTTACCCTCAATCTTTCCCAGCATCAGGGTCTTTTCAAATGAGTCAGCTCTTTCCATCAGGTGGCCAAAGTATTGGAGTTTCAGCTTCAACTTCACTCCCTTCAATGAACACCCAGGAATAATCTACTTTAGGATGGACTGGTTGGATCTCCTTGCAGTCCAGTTCAGTTCAGTTCAGTTCAGTCTCTCAGTCGTGTCCGACTGTTTGCGACCCCAGGAATCACAGCACGCCAGTCCTCCCTGTCCATCACCAACTCCTGGAGTTCACTCAGACTCACATCCATTGGGTCAGTGATGCCATCCAGCCATCTCATCCTCTGTCGTCCCCTTCCCCTCCTGCCCCCAATCCCTCCCAGCATCAGAGTCTTTTCCAATGAGTCAACTCTTCGCATGAGGTGGCCAAAGAGTACTTTGGCAGTAGCAGTTTCAGCTTTAGCATCATTCCTTACAAAGAAATCCCAGAGTTGATCTTCAAAATGGACTGGTTGGATCTCCTAGCAGTCCAAGAGACTCTCAAGAGTCTTCTCCAACACCACAGTTCAAAAGCATCAATTCTTTGGCGCTTAGCCTTCTTCACAGTCCAACTCTCACATCCATACATGACCACAGGAAAAACCATAGCCTTCACTAGACGAACCTTTGTTGGCAAAGTAATGTCTCTGCTTTTCAATACGCTATCTAGGTTGGTCATAACTTTCCTTCCAAGGAGCAAGTGTCTTTTAATTTCATGGCTGCAATCAGCATCCACAGTGATTTTGGAGCCCAGAAAAATAAAGTCTGACACTGTTTCCACTGTTTCCCTATCTATTTCTCATGAAGTGATGGGACTGAATGCCATGATCTTAGTTTTCTGAATATTGAGCTTTAAGCCGACTTTTTCACTCACTTCTTCTACTTTCTTCAAGAGGCTCTTTAGTTCCTCTTCACTTTCTGCCATAAGAGTGGTTTCATCTGCATATCTGAGGATATTGATATTTCTCCCAGCAATCTTCATTCCAGCCTTTGCTTCCTGCAGCCCAGCGTTTCTTATGATGTACTCTGCATATAAGTTAAACAAGCAGGGTGACAATATACAGCCTTGATGTACTCCTTTTCCTATTTGGAACCAGTCTGTTGTTCCATGTCCAGATCTAACTGTTGCTTCCTGACCTGCATATAGGTTTCTCAAAAGGCAGGTCAGGTGGTCTGATATTCCCATCTTTTTCAGAATTTTCCATAGTTTATTGTGATCCACACAGTCAAAGGTTTTGGCATAGTCAATAAAGCAGAAATAGATGTTTTTCTAGAACTCTCTTGCTTTTTCAATGACCCAGCAGATGTTAGCAATTTGATCTCTGGTTCCTCTTCCTTTTCTAAAACCAGCTTGAACATCAGGAAGTCCACAGTTCATGTATTGCTGAAGCCTGGCTTGGAGAATTTTGACCATTACTTTACTAGCGTGTGAGATGAGTGCAATTGTGCAGTAGTTTGAGTATTCTTTGGCATTTCCTTTCTTTGGGATTGGAATGAAAACTGACCTTTTCCAGTCCTGTGGCCACTGCTTAGTTTTCCAAATTTGCTGACATACTGAGTACAGCACTTTCACAGCATCATCTTTTAGAATTTGAAATAGTTCAACTGAAATTCCATCGCCTCTACTAGCTTTGTTCATAGTGATGCTTTTTAAGGCCCACCTGACTTCACATTGCAGGATGTCTGGCTCTAGGTGAGTGTGAGTGATCACACCTTCGTGATTATCTGAGTTGTTAAGATTTTTTTTTTTGTACTGTTCTTCTGTGTATTCTTGCCACCTCTTTTTAGTATCTTCTGCTCTGTTAGGTCCACACCATTTCTGTCCTTTATTGAGCCCTTCTTTGCATGAAATGTTCCCTTGGTATCTATAATTTTCTAGAAGAGATCTCTAGGCTTTCCCATTCTGTTGTTTTCCTCTATTTCTTTGCATTGATCCCTGAGGAAGGCTTTCTTATCTCTCCTTGCTATTCTTTGGAACTCTGCATTCAAATGGGTATATCTTTCCTTTTCTCTTTTACTTTTCACTTCTCTTCTTTTCATGGCTATTTGTAAGGCATCCTCAGACAGCCATTTTGCTACTTGCACTTCTTTTTCTTGGGGATGATCTTGCTCCCTGTCTCCTGTACAATGTCACGAACATCTGTCCACAGTTCATCAGGCACTCTGTATATCAGATCTAGTCCCTTAAATCTATTTCTCACTTCCACTGCATAGTCATAAGGGATTTGATTTAGGTCAAACCTGAATGGTCTAGTGGTTTTCCCATCTTTCTTCTATTTAAGTCTGAATTTGTTAATAAGAATTTCATGATCTGAACCACAGTCCACTCCCGGTCTTGTTTTTGCTGACTGTATAGAGCTTCTCCATCTTTGGCTGCAAAGAATATAATCAGTCTGATTTTGGTATTGACCATCTGGTGAGATCCATGTGTAAAGTCTTCTCTTGTGTTGTTGGAAGAGGGTGTTTGCTATGACCAGTGCGTTCTCCTGGCAGAACTCTGTTAGCTTTTGCCCTGCTTCATTCTGTACTCCAAGGCCAAATTTGCCTGTTACGCCAGGTGTTTCTTGACTTCCTACTTTTGCATTGCAGCCCCTGTAATGAAAAGGACATCTTTTTTGGGTGTTAGTTCTAGCAGGTCTTGTAGGTCTTCATAGAACCATTCAACTTCAGCTTCTTCAGCATTACTGGCTGGGCCATAGACTTGGATTACCGTAATATTGAATGGTTTGCCTTGGAAATGAACCGAGATCACTCTGTAGTTTTTGAGATTGCATCCAAGTTCTGCACTTTGGACTCTTTTGTTGACTATAATGGCTACTCCATTTCTTCTATCTCACTTCTGCTCAAATATCTCACTTCTGCTCAAAAGCTGAGCTTCTTATCACCTCTGTTCTCCTTTGTAGCTTGTTTTTCTGAACAAATGATTTTTCTGATCTAAAAATTTTTATAGTATCAATATGGCTGGTCTGTCCTCAATTTGATACATTACTTCCATCACATTTAACACTTAAAATAGAAATGGAAAATGAAAACATAGTTTAAAGACTCAATATTCATAAGCTTTTGGTGATATCTATATATTTTATGACTTGATTTTGTTTTCCCACTCCAATTCTTCCCACACAGAATCACACTAATTGTTGATTTAATGCACTCTCTTTATGCTTTGACTATCATGTCTCTCCCAGATGGGGCTGCATGCTGTCCAGATGCTCCGTAATCTTACCTACCCAGATGTGATATTGACCACATCAACTCAGAATCTACTTTTCACTACAATTAGTGACATGTCTGCAGTGTTCTTTATTTACTCTTCATTGCCTGGTTGATGTTCCTTGCCATTCTCAGCTAAGTGAACATGATCTGTTACTGCTTAGAGCAATATCTCTAGGTTGAATCTAAACTTCAAGCTCAAATGTTAGATACCTGGACCTCCACAAAACAAACAAACAAACAAAAAAACCCTTAATGATTTGCTATCCATAGAGTTCACTTTTTTTCTACATATTTACAAATGTAAATGTCACCATTGTTTTTAGTCAATTCAGTCATGTTCACTTCTTTGAGATACCATGGACTGTATCCCACCAGGGTTTTCTTTCCATGGAATATTCCAGGCACGATTACTGGATTGGACTGCTATTTCACACTCCAGGAGATCTTCCAGAACTAAGAATCAAATCTGCATCCCCAAGTCTCCTGCATTGCAGGTGGATTCCTTACCACTGAGCCACTGGGAAGCCCATAAAATCCAGTATTTATTTAAAACTTAGTTGCATTCATGGAGAAAAATATTCATATTTTATAAACTATATATTATACCTTTTAAGAGTGTATTTCTTTCATATGTGAATCTGGTCCTTAAATTTCTGAGACAAAAAAGGGTCACATTTCATACTTTTAAAATGTTTCTCACAGTGCCAAGTGTAATATGTAGTAAAAATAAGAAAGAGTATAATTACAAATTTTCTCATGGATCCAGTTTACCTGGTTTTGCACATTTTGAGCAATTCTTTTGATGGCAAATCCATTAATGTGAAGCCATTTCATTCTGGTTGTAAAGCTAACTCATATTTATATCATACCTTATTCTTTCAAAGAAATATTGTATATAGTATTTTATCCTAACAGTTGAGCATATTAAGCAGACATGGTTACTGTTATAATAAAAACTCATGAAATATCAAAATAACATGACTAACATTACTTTAATATTATGCACTCTAGCATCAACACACAGTTCATATTTAAATTAATATTTATGTCATATAATATTTAATAAATGTAAATAAGAAATTATATAAAATTTTCTATAGTAGTCATGATAATTATCATTTATTATAAATGACTACTTACTGAATTCTTTCTTTATATGTGCCTTCTACTAGGTACTTTATAAATCTTATAGTTTATTCTCACAACAGTCCTGAAAGATAGACATTATTATCATTATTTTATCTATGAGGAAATTTACATTGAGAACCTAGCTAATTTCAAGGCATACAATTATTATATGGCCAACCAAAATTTCAAGCCCAGATTTCTATTGTTCCATAGTTCCTTCCTTTTTCTCCTGAATTAGGTTTCATCTCCATATCTCCACTTAAAGATAAATTATGCTCATAAGAAGCAGTGCAGACAGACTTTGAATTTCAATTTAGTTTTACTTCCATTATATTGCAAATGCCTTCAAAAGCTATGCTAATCTGTTATTTTAAACTGCTTTATTACATATCACAGTTAAGAAATTAAAAAGTTAACATTTTAGAGGAAACAATTTCAAACCTATTTGAATTTTATCCAATTAATTATCCAAAGACATTGTTGGATAATAATCATGAAACTATTATAGAGCAAACTGGCCTCAAGATGGATTTTTCTTTCTTTATGCCAACAAAACTACAAATCTAATACATTGTCTTTCATTCTGTGAAACCACGTAAGTAGATTTTTTTTAAGTATTTAAAAAGGATCAACTTTGAGAACACAATGATCAAATAATGAATTTAGACTCAGTTGAATATTTTACCTACCAAGTAAATTCAGACCTGCTTAAAAAATTGATGGGATTCAAACACATTTTCTCTTCCTCTGAGTCACCTACTGCCTGGGTGAGTCCAGGAATGCCATTTTCTGAGATAATCAGGAGTTTATGCAGGCTGTATCTAGGCAATTGAATTAAGCTAGACCAAATTTAAATAGGAAATGCAATCTAGCTGTTACTCTTGTTTACTTCAAAGCTATATTGCAGTGTGAGAAGCTAAAATACTACTACTACTAACAATAATAATAATTGTTGTTCAGTCATGTCTGACTCTTTGTGACCCCATGGACTGCAGCATGTCAGGCTTCCCTGTCCATCACCATCTCTCAGATATTGCTTAAACTCATGTCCATTGAGTCAGAGATGCCATCCAAGCATCTCATCCTCTGTCATCCCCTAATCCTCCTGCATCAGAGTCTTTTCAAATGTTTCAGCTCTTCACATCAGGTGGCCAAAGTATTGGCACTTCAGCTTTAGCATCAGTCCTTCTAATGAATAATCAGGACTGATTTCCTTTAGGATGGACTGACTTGATCTCCTTGTAGTCCAAGGTACTTTCAAGAGTCTTCTTCTTCAACACTACAGCTCAAGAGCATCAATTCTTCACCATTTGGCCTTCTTTATGGTCCAATTCTCACATCATACATGACTACTGGAAAAACCATGCTGCTGCTGCTGCTGCTAAGTCGCTTCAGTCATGTCTGACTCTGTGCGACCCCCTAGACGGCAGCCCACCAGGCTCCTCCATCCCTGGGATTCTCCAGGCAAGAATACTGGAGTGGGTTGCCATTTCCTTCTCCAATGCATGCATGCATGCTAAGTCACTTCAGTAATGTCCGACTATTGTGCAACCCTACGGACAGCAGCCCACCAGGCTCCTCTGTCCATGGGATTCTCTGGGCAAGAATAGTGGAATAGGTTGCCATTTCCTTCTCTGGGAAAAACCATAGTTGTGACTATACAGACATTTGTCGGCAAAGTAATAATAATAAAACTACCTAAATCTAGATTCTTGTTATATGAAGCATTGCCAACAGAACAGCAGCAAAGCACCCTCTGAGAGATTGTTGGCAATGCAGAGAAGGCAACTTTGTTATAAACACTTCAAAACTAATTACCGAGTATATAAAAATACCTTCAGTAAAGCCTCTCCATTTAACTAACTGCTGTTGAATTCTAAGAAGTTTGTATATGCAAAACAATAGCTGCTCATTATGTCCCTTTATACATTCTCTTATACAATTCCCATGAATTCCATTGGATTTTAAATGGACTGAGTTAGAGTTTATCATTAACCTAAACTCAGGATCTAATATTAATTGAGGTGGCCCTGCAAATTAAATGGAATATAATTCAAAACATATATGGATATCAATTAGAAACTTAAAAATTTAAATTTGTCATAATACTTGTGAACAGATTCAAAGGCTTACAGAATTTATTTTTGAGAAATAGTCCTTGAATAAGCATGGCATTGCAACTATTCAAAGGATTGTTTTAGAATGGATTCATCACTGGGAGGGATAAATATAAGTCACACACACTAAGATCAGTCTATTAGATATTCAGTCAATATGAAAAACACAAGATAGCTGTTAATTCTTTATTCTTTCTCTCATTTCTTATCCTGCCTTCAATCTTTCCCAACACCAGGATCTTTTCTAATCAGGATCAGGTGGCCAAAATACTGGAGCTTCAGCATCAATCCTTCCAAAGAATATCGAATTGATTTCCTTTAGAATTGATTGGTTTAATTTTCTTGCTGTCCAAGGGACCCTCAAGAGCCTTTTCCAGCACCAAAATTCAAAAATATCAATTCTTCAGTGCTCTTCATGCAATTCTTCAATGCTTCTTCATGGTCCAACTCTCATATTCATACATGACTACTGGAAAATCCATAGCTTTGACTATACAGACCTTTGTCAGCAAAGTGATGTCTCTGTTTTCTAATACACTGTCTAGGTTTGTCACAGCTTTTCTTCCAAGGAGCAAATGTCTTCTAATTTCATGGCTGCAGTCACTGACTGCAGTGATTTTGGGGCCCATAAAGAATAAAATCTATCACTGGTTCCATTTTTTCCCCATCTATTTGCCATGAAGTGATGGGACTAGATGCCATGCTCTTAGTTTTTTTGGATGTTGAGTTTTAAGAAAGTGACTCATATTACTTTATTTATCTTAAGCTTGCTTGACATAATATCTGGGTTTTTCATTCTTGGATAATTAATTTTTGTACTATCTGTTGACTTTGCTCCTCATCCCTGTACATATATTCTCTTGACATTTTGTGTCTTTTATTTAGTGTTCATATATCCAAAATTCTAACACCTTGCCAATATTTCAGATGAATCATTTAATTCTAATTACATTGTTCAATTTATTTTTAATTTTTACTAGTATTTATTTTTATCTATTGGCTACCTGGTATTTTACCTACTTTTAAATTTATCTATTTTACAAAAAAATTCAGATCCTATTATTGAGGAGATTTAAACACAAAGTTTAATCGTTTAATTGTATGTAAGGTTTTGAGCTCCTGCTAGATCTTTACAGCCTAGGTGACATTCCTTGATCAACACCACTTGTCTTTTCTGGTCTCTGACATTTGTAAGATCCTTTAAACTTAGTCCAGCTTTTTGTTTTCTGGCTATGGCACTGCTTACAATTCCTGCTTTACATGTCCTTGCACATACATGTATCCTACAAAAATGCCTTCAATGTGAAGAGAGTCTTTTATTTGTTTTTTTGTTTGTTTATATTTAGTTGTTGGAGAAAGAAATGGCTACCCACTTTGGTATTCTTGCCTGGAGAATCTCATGAACAGAGGAGCCTGGCAGGCTATTGTCCATGGGGTCACAAGAGTCAGACATGACTTAGCAACTAAACCACCATCACCATTTTTAGCTGGAGCATGCAAACTCCTAGTTGTAGCATGTGAACTCTCAGTTGTGGTATGTGGTATCCAGGGACCAGGGATTGAAACCAGTGTCCCTACATTGGGACCACAGAGCCTCAGCCACTGGACCACCAGGGAAGTCTATGAATAGTTTTTGAACTTTCAAAATGTTATTTGTGATGTGGTCCTATCATTTAATAGTCAGTGAGAAAACATAGATAATACTAAAATTGCTCAAAAACAGCATTTAAGCTTTTCATGTCTGTGCTAATCATTCCTTTCTAGATCTCCTATTTGGTCTATAGCTGAATGAGAGATGACACCTAATAAATTGATAACAAATATACAATATCCAAGAATTGGAAGAGTATAATGAGGTCATCTACTTGAACTTCCAAGCCAGAGTCTAAAATTTTCAGCATATTCATAAAATTGAAGGGTATGAATCTGACTTTCCAAAATGGGAGAGTGGCATGAACTAAAGCAAAGCCAGAAAAAACATTAAAACCTCTTTCAGGACACTGAAACCCAGCAGGATTCTGTAGATATCTCCCAGGAACAAAAGTTCCTTTCTGTCCTCCATTTCTTATTTGTTAAAAAAAAAGCTTTAGTTTCCTATACTTTACCAGAGAAATATAAAGAAACAAACAAGGAAAAGACTCAACCTGGCTGTCCACAAGCATGTAGATCCCACACTGGTTGAAATTAAGATTGATAATTAAGACTGCTGAAATATAACCAACCAGAAGAAAGTAATGAGCCCCACACTCTCACCCCAAATATTGCCTTTAAAAATCATTCCCTGACACCCACTGGGGAGTTCTGATATTTTGAGAATGAACCACCCATGCTCTTTACTGGGCTTTGCAAAAATGCTGTACTTTCTTTCACTACAATATATATATATCAATGTCAAAATATTGGCTTTGCAAACAAGTGACTCAAGTTCTTCTCAGTAACAAGATAACAGTTGGAAAGGTTAACTTGAAACTTAGGATTCAGAAAGGCTAATTTGAGGTCACAGTGACCAAAGGTCATGCAAAAGTAGTTTAGATTCCATATCTTAAGAATCAAGGTTTCATATTGGAAGTGATGAAAAAGCATTAAAAGTTTCATGTGGAGGAGTAGATGTGTTTCCCTCTTAAATTAATCCAGGGAATTTTTTTCAGGAGTAATGAGATTTAATGTCATAGACAGTTTTGTTTTGTTTTAAGAGAAGTAGTTCTTTATAGTATAGTCAATGAATTTCCTTGCTTAATGGGTTGGTCATTGCAGAGAATAGCCTTTTTTATTTCTAGGTAACTGAATGCACATGACCTAAATGTACCTTTCTTCTTGGATTTTTATGGTAATGATTACATGAGTTCAGGGAAGAAAGTGTATATTGAAGTTCATCAGGGGAAAAAAAAGTTATTTTAATGTTTTATTGTGACTGGTGTTGCTGATATATACAGCAATAATCCAGCTAAGAGCCATTAATAAGCATGGCTTTCTTAAATTATTTTGCAAGAGAGCTAAAGGAGTTATACTGTAAATGGAAGCAATGATTTCTTTTCTGTAGGTAATTTGTATAGAACTATTTGTAAAAACCTACAACAATGAATCACATTACTTATTACAATGACTCTAAAACTCCTTAAATGTTATTTTGTTGTTGCTACTGTTCACTTGCTAAGCCACGTCCAACTCTTTGTGACCCTATGGACTGCAGCACACCAGGGCTACCCTGTTCTTCACTATCTCCCAAATTTTCTCAAATTCATGTCCATTGAGGTGATGATGCTATCCAACCATTTCATCCTCTGCTGCCCTCTTCTTCTCTGCCTTTAATCTTTCCAGCATCAGAGTCCTTTCCAGTGAGTCAGCTATTTGCATTACAGGGCCAAAGTATTGGAGCTTCAGTATCAGTCCTTCCAATCAATATTCAGGGTTGATTTCTTTAAGGATTGACTGGTTTGATCTCTTTGCAGTCCAAGGGTCTCTCAAGAGAATTCTCCAGCATCACAATTTGAAAGCATCAGTTCTTTGTCACTCAGTCTTCTTAATGGTTCAACACTCACATCCACACATGACTGCTTGAAAAAACCATAGCTTTGACTATACAAACCTTTTTCAGTAAAGTGATGTCTTGGCTTTTTAATACACTGTCTAGGTTTGTCACACCTTTCCTTCTGTTAGTTAGAATAGGAAACAGGAGTCCAAAATGGTGGTGGCTAAAAGACAAGGAAGGGAAGTTCAGTTCAGTTCAGTCATTCAGTCATCTCTGACTCTTTGTGACCCTATGAATCACAGCACGTGAGGAATCCCTGTCCATCATCAACTCCCAGAGTTCACCCAGACTCACGTCCATTGAGTCAGTGATGCCATCCAGCCATATCATCCTCTGTCGTCCCCTTCTCCTCCTGCCCCCAATTCCTCCCAGCATCAGAGTCTTTTCCAATGAGTCAACTCTTCACATGAGGTGGCCAAAGTACTGCAGTTTCAGCTTTAGCATCATTCCTTCCAAAGAAATCCCAGGGCTGATGTCCTTCAGAATGGACTGGTTGGATCTCCTTGCAGTCCAAGGGACTCTCCAGAGTCTTCTCCCACACCACAGTTCAAAAGCATCAATTCTTTGGCACTCAGCTTTCTTCACAGTCCAACTCTCACATCCATACATGACCACTGTAAACACCATAGCCTTGACTAGATGGACCTTTGTTGGCAAAGTACTGTCTCTGCTTTTCAATATGCTGTCTAGGTTGGTCATAACTTTCCTTCCAAGAAGTAAGCGTCTTTTAATGTCATGGCTGCAGGCACTATCTGCAGTGATTTTGGAGCCCAGAAAAATAAAGTCTGACACTGTTTCCACTGTTTCCCCATCTATTTCCCATGAAGTGATGGGACCAGATCCCATGATCTTTGTTTTCTGAATGTTGAGCTTTAAGCCAACTTTTTCACTCTCCACTTTCACTTTCATCAAGAGGCTTTTGAGTTCCTCTTCACTTTGTGCCATAAGGGTGATGTCATCTGCATATCTGAGGTTATTGATATTCCTCCTGGTAATCTTGATTCCAGCTTGTGCTTCTTCCAGTCCAGCATTTCTCATGATGTACTCTGCATATAAGTTAAATAAGCAGGGTGACAATATACAGCCTTGACGGACTCCTTTTCCTATTTGGAACCAGTCTGTTGTTCCATGTCCAGTTCTAACTGTTGCCTCAAGGCCCACAAAAATAGAACAAAGGAAGGTCAAAGGAAGGTGTGAGGACCTCAGGTATAACAAACAGCACTCCGGGTTAGCCCAATTTACATAGGGTAGGCCCAAGGGGAGGAAAAAACATATAAAGAGAGGAGCCAAAGGGCCAGGGGTCTCTCTGTCTCTCTCTCTCCCGTGCACTGGGCCACTCTTCTCTTAATTTCTTTGAGTAGACATGCCCTTATGCTTTGAGGATGGATTTTTGTGTTATTTTCTTAATAAAATAGAGCTGTAACAAGGAGCTGTAACATTGATTTGTCTAAGAGCTATAACATGGTCTGTTTGAGACCTGAGAGCTATAACACAGTCAGGCCAAGACCCATGAGTTGTGACAGGCAGAGGGCTTTAATGTCCATCACCCCAAATCCTTTTTGGGACAAGACACAACCAACGAGCATACACTCGCCTGACACTTCCAAGGAGCAGGCATCTTTTAATATCTCAGGTACAGTTAGCATCCACAGTGATTTTATAAAAAATGTTATTTTACAAATTTTTCATTCTCTGTCTCCTCTCTTTCTTCCTTTTGATTGAAATATAGTTGATCTGCAAAGCTGTGTTAATTTTCTAGTGTAGGGCAAAATGATTCATATACATAGGTGTATATATATATAACCTTTTTCAGATTTTTCATTATAGGCTACTCAGTTCAGTTCAGTTCAGTCATTCAGTCATTTCCAACTCTTTGTGACATCGTGAATTGCAGCACGCCAGGGCTCTCTGTCCATCACCAACTCTAGGAAGTTAAACAAACTCATCTCCATCAAGTAGGTGATGTCATCCAGCCATCTCATCCTGTGTATTTCCCTTCTCCTCCTGCCCTCAATACGTCCCAGCATCAGGGCCGTTTCCAATGAGTCAACAATTTGCATGAGGTGGCGAAAGTATTGGAGTTTCAGCTTTAGCATTATTCCTTCCAATGAACACTCCAGACTGATCTCCTTTAGGATGGACAGGTTGGACCTCCTTGCAGTCCAAGGGACTCTCAAGAGTCTTCTCCAAAACCACAGGTCAAAAGCATCAATTCTTCGGTGCTCAGCTTTCTTCACAGTCCAACTCTCATATCCATACGTGACCACTGAAAACACCATAGCCTTGACTAGATAAACCTTTGTTGGCAAAGTAATGTCTCTGCTTTTGAATATGCTATCTAGGTTGGTCATAACTTTCCTTCCGAGGAGTAAGCATCTTTTAATTTCATGGCTGCAATTACCATCTGCAGTGATTTTGGAGCCCCCCAAAAATAAAGTCTGACACTGTTTCTACTGTTTTCCCATCTATTTCCCTTGAAGAGATGGACTAGATGCCATGATCTTAGTTTTCTGAATGTTGAGCTTTAAACCAACTTTTTCAGTCTCCTCTTCCACTTTCATCAAGAGGCTTTTTAGTTCCTCTTCATTTTCTGCCCTAAGTGTGGTGTCGTCTGCATATCTGAGGTTATTGAGATTTCTCCCAGCAATCTTGATTACAGCTTGTGCTTCTTCCAGTCCAGCATTTCTCATAATGTACTCTGAATAAAAGTTAAATAAGCATTGTGACAATATACAGCCTTGACGTACTCCTTTTCCTCTTTGGAACCAGTCTCTTGTTCAATGTCCAATTGTAACTCTTGCTTCCTGACCTGCATATAGGTTTCTCAAGAAGCAGGTCAGGTGGTCTGGTATTACCATCTCTTGAAGAATATTCCACAAGTTATTGTGATCCACACAGCCAAAGGCTTTGGCATAGTCAATAAAGCAGAAATAGTTGTTTTTTCTGGAACTCTCTTGCTTTTTTGATGATCAAACAGATGTTGGCAATTTGATCTCTGGTTCCTCTGCCTTTTCTAAAACCAGCTTGAACATCTGCAGGTTCATGGTTGATGTATTGCTGAGGCCTGGCTTGGAAAATTTTGAGCATTACTTTACTAGCGTGTTAGATGAGTGCAATTGTGTGGTAGTTTGAGCATTCTTTGGCATTGCCTTTCTTTGGGATAGGAATGAAAACTGACCTTTTCCAGTCCTGTGGTTACTGCTGAGTTTTCCAAATTTGCTGGCATATTGAGTGCAGCACCTTTACAGCATCATCTTTCAGGATTTGGAATAGCTCAACTGGAATTCCATCACCTCCACTAGCTTTGTCGTAGTGATGCTTTCTAAGGCCCACTTGACTTCACATTCCAGGATGTCTGGCTCTAGGTGAGTGATCACACCATCGTGATTATCTTGGTTGTGAAGATCTTTTTTGTACAGTTCTTCTGTGTATTCTTGCCACCTCTTCTTAATATCTTCTGCCTCTGTTGGGTCCATACCATTTCTGTCCTTCATCGAGCCCATCTTTGCATGAAATGTTCCCTTGGTATCTCTAATTTTCTTGAAGAAATCTCTAGTCTTTCCCATTCTGTTCTTTTCCTCTATTTCTTTGCATTGATCGCTGAGGAAGGCTTTCTTATCTCTTCTTGCTATTCTTCGGAGCTCTGAATTCAGATGCTTATATCTTTCCTTTTCTCCTTTGCTTTCTGCTTCTTTTCTTTTCACAGTTGTTTGTAAGGCCTCCCCAGACAGCCATTTTGCTTCTTTGCATTTCTTTTCTATGGGGATGGTCTTGATCCCTGTCTCCTGTACAATGCCATGTACCTCTGTCCATAGTTCGTCAGGCACTCTATTTATCAGATCTAGTCCCTTAAATCTATATCTCATTTCCACTGTATACTCATAAGGGATTTGATTTAGGTCATACCTGAATGGTCTAGTGGTTTTCCCTAATCTTTTAATTTAAGTCTGAATTTGGCAATAAGGAGTTCATGATCTGAGCCACAGTCAGCTGCCGGTCTTGTTTTTGCTGACTGTATAGAGCTTCTCCATGTTTGGCTGCAAAGAATATAATCAATCTGATTTCAGTGTTGAGCATCTGGTGATGTCCATGTGTAGAGTCTCCTCTTGTGTTTTTGGAAGAGGGTGTTTGCTATGACCAGTGTGTTCTGTTGGCCAAACTCTATTAGCCTTTGCCTTGCTTCATTCTGTATTCCAAGGCCAAATTTGCCTGTTACTCCAATTTGCCTGTTTCTCCAGGTGTTTCTTGACTTCCTACTTTTTCATATTGGGAAGCCCATATTAGTCTGTAATTTTATTATTTTTTGGTAATGTCTTTTTTGATATCAGGCTAATTCTGGCTTTATAGAACGACATTTTTTAAACTTAAGTGACCTGACCTTTATAAGTAAAGATGATTTGGAATGGGAAGAAGACAAAACATGGAAGAGGAAATGAATGGCTTAGTGCAAAAATCTTTATTTTGTTTTTCCTTTACCCAAACTCCTTCCCTCTCCTTTCCCCATACTACACCGCAGTCTTTGGTCTTTTTTACTTTTTTTTTAATGGAGTAGTATTCATTTACAAGATTGTGTTAATTTCTGCTATATAACAATGTGAATCAGCCATAAAGTGAAGTCGCTCAGTCGTTTCTGACTCTTTGTGACCCCGTGGACTGTACCCACCAGGCTCCTTCGTCCATGGGATTCTCCAGGCAAGAACACTGGAGTGGGTTGCTATTTCCTTCTCCAAGGGAATCTTCCTGACCCAGGGATCGAACCCAGGTCTCCCACATTGCAGACAGATGCTTTAACTTCTGAGCCACCAGGGAAGCCCAGAATCAGCCACAGGTACACATATATTTCCTCCTCTTGTGCTTCCTTCCCATTCCTCTATTTCACCTTCTAGGTCAACACAGAGCACCATGCTGAGATCCCTGTGTTCTAGAGCAGCTTCACACTAACTATTTTACACATGGTAGTGTATATATGTCAACACTACACTCTCAATTCATCCCACCCTCCCTTTCTCGCCATATGTCCACATCCAACCTCTACATCTGCACCTCTGTTACTGAATTTTCAGTTCATCCCAGTTCAGTTGCTCAGTCATGTCCAACTTGTTGCAACCCCATGACTGAAGTGCAATAGTCTTCCCTGTCCATCTCAACTCCCAGAGGTTCCTCAAACTCATGTCCATTGAGTTGGTGATGCCATCCAACCATCTAATCCTCTGTTGTCTCCTTCTCCTTAGGCCTTCAGTCTTTTCCAGCACCAAGGTCTTTTCTAATAAGTCAGTTCTTCACATCAGGTGATCAAAGTATTGGAGCTTCAGCTTCAGCATCAATTCTTCCAATGAATATTCAGGACTAACATCTTTTAGGATTGACTGGTTTGACCTCCTTGCAGTCCAAAGGACTCTCCAGAATCTTCTCTAACACCACAGTTCAAAGCATCAATTTTCAGTGCTCAGCTTTCTTTATGGTCCACTCTCACATCCATACATGACTACTGGAAAAATCATAGCTCTGACTAGATGGATTTTTGTTGGCAAAATGTCTCTGCTTTTTAATACACTGTCTAGGTTTGCCATAGCTTTACTTCCAAGGAGCAAGCATCTTTTAATTTCATGGTTGCAGTCACCATCTGCAGTGATTTTGGATCCCCCAAAAATAAAGCTTGTCACTGTTTCCATTATATACCCATCTATTTGACATGAAGTGATGGGACTGGATATCATGATCTTAGTTTTTTGAATGTTGAGTTTTAAGCCAGTCTTTTCACTCTCTTCTTTCACTTGTATCAAGAGACTCTTTAGTCCCTCTTCACTATCTGCCATAAGGGTGATATCTGCATATCTGAAGTTACTGATATTTCTCTTGGCATTCTGATGTTAATATATGATGTTTGTTCTTCTTTCTCTAACTTCACTCTGTATGACAGATTATAGGTTCATCCATTTTTATTTTAATATTCAAGGAGGTGGGTCAAAAAAAGATCTTGCTATGGCTGATGTCAAAGTGTTTTTCCTGTAAAAGTTTTATAGTTTCTGACTTTACATTTATGTCTTTAACTATTTTGAGTTTATTTTTGTGTATGGTATTGGGCAGTATTTTAATTTCATCCTTTTACATGTAGCTGTTGAGATTTCCCAGCACCACTTATAGAAGAGAATCTTTTCTCCATTGTATATTTTTGCCTTATTTGTTATAGATTAGGTGACCACAGGTACATGGGTTAATTTCTAGACTTTCTATCCTGTACCATTGGTCTAGATTTCTGTTTCTGTGCCAGTGCCATACTGTTTTGATTACTGTAGCTTTGTAGTATAGTTTAAAGTTGGGGACGATGATTCCTCCCTTTTCATTTTTTCCCCTTCAAAATTCCATTGCTATTTCTGAGTATTTTGTGTTTCCATACAAATTGTGGGCTTCCCTAGTAGCTCAGTTGGTAAAGAATCTGCCTGCAGTGCAGGAGACCCAGGTTCAATCCCTGGGTCAGGAAGATCCCCTGAAGAAGGAAATGGCAAACCACTCCAGCATCTTTTCCTGGAAAACCCCATGGACAGCGGAGCCTGGTGGGCTACAGTCCATCAGGTCACAAATAGTTGGGTATGACTGAGTGACTAACACACACACACACACACACACACACACACACAAATTGTCAAATTTTTATTCTAATCCTGTATAGAGTGTCATTGGTAATTTGACACGAATTGCACTGAATCTGTAGATTGCTTTGGGTAGTATATTAATTTTCATTATATTGACTCTTCCACTCCAAAACATGATATATTTCTCCATAGGGTTTTTCTCCTCTTTGATGACTTTCATCAGTGTTTCATAGTTTTCTGAGTAGGTAGGTTGATTGAAGAATCCTTATATTCCTGCAGTAAATATCACTTTATCATTTTACATGATCATTTTAACAGGATATTGGATTCTATTTGTTAGTATTTTGATCAGCATTATTGTTCCTATGCCCAGCAGTGGTATTAGTCTGTAATTTTGTTTTTGTGTGTGATATCTTTGTCAGGTTTGGTAACAGGGTGATGGTCACCTTGGATATCAAATTTGGGAACATTCCTCCCTCTGCAGTTTTGTAGAAGAGTTTAAGAAGAATAGGAATTTCTGTAAATATTAGATAGAATTTGCCTGTGAAGTTCATCTGATTCTGGACTTTGTTCTTTGGAAGATTTTTATTTTCAGTTTCAATTTTATTTATTCTGATTAGTCTGTTTACATTTTCTGATTCTTACTGATTCTATCTTAGAACACTGTATCTTTCTAAGAATTTGTCCATTTCTTCCAGGATGTCCATTTTATTGCCATATAGTTGCATGTAGTAGTCTCCTAAGGGGAAGGCAATGGCACCCCAGTCCAGTACTCTTGCCTGGAAAATCCCATAGATGGAGAAGCCTGGTAGGCTGCAGTCCATGGGGTCGCTAATAGTCAGACACGACTGAACGACTTCACTTTCACTTTTCACTTCCATGCATTGGAGAAGGAAATGGCAACCCACTCCAGTGTTCTTGCTTGGAGGATCCCAGGGACGGGGGAGCCTGGTAGGCTGCTGTCTATGGGATCACACAGAGCTGGACATGACTGAAGCAAGTTAGCAGCAGCAGCAGCAGCAGTAGTCTCTTATGATCCTTCATATTTCTACAGTATCAGTTGGGATTTCTCCATTTTCATTTCTAATTTTATTAGAGTCTTCTCTTGTTTTCTTAAGAAATCTGACTAAAGTTTAATCAATTTTGTTTATCAAATAACTAACTTTTATTTTTACTGTTATTCACTATTGTTAACTTTGTTTCTATTTCATTTATTTCTGCTGTGATCTTCATGATTTATTTTCCTCTGCTGAGTTTGAATTTTCTTTGTTTTCCTTTCTCTAGTTGCTTTAGGTGTAAGATTAGACTTTATTTTAATTTTTTCTTGCTTGTTGAGGTTAGATTGAATTGCTGTAAACTTTCCTTTTAGAATCGCTTTTGGTGTATCCAATAGGTTTGGGATCATCGTGTTTTCATTATAATTTACTTCTATGTGCATTTAAAAAATTTATTCTTTAACTTCTGAAGTGATCACTTGGTTATTTAGCAGCACATTGTTTATTCTCCATGTGCTTGTGTGTGTGTGTGTGTGTGTGTGTTTTTGATAGTTGCTTCTTTTCCTGTAATTGTTTTCTAATCTCAAAGTGTTATGGTCAGAAAAGATGTTTGATACAATTTCAGTTTTCATAAATTTTCCAAGGCTTGATTTGTAACCTAAGATGTGGTCTTACCTGGAGACTGTTCCATGTGCACGTGAGAACAAAGTTGATTCTACTGTTTTCAGGTGGAATATCCTATAAATATCAGTTAAATATATCTAGCTACTGTATGATTTAAAGGTTGCATTTCTTTATTTATTTTCCTCCTGGATGATCTGTCCACTGATGTAAGTGGGATGATATAGACACTGACTATTATTGTATTGCTATCAATTTATCTTTTATTGCTGTTAGCATTTAACTTATGTATGCTCCTATGTTGGGTGCATAAATATTTATAATTGTTATGACTTCTTGAATTGATCCCTTGATCATTGGGTAGTGTTCTTCCTTATCTCTCTTAAGTTTTTATTTTAGAGTCTGTTCTATCTAGTACTCTTGCTTGGAAAATTCCATGGACGGAGGTGCCTGGTAGGGTACAGTGCATGGGGTCACAAAGAGTTGGACACGACTGAGTGACTTCACTTATTCCATCTAATATGAGTTTTGCTACTCCAGCTTCCTTTTGATTTCCATTTGCATGAAATAATTTTTCCATCTCCTCACTTTGTCTGTATGTGTCAAGTCTTGCTTTTGTATCCTTTCAGTCACTCTGTATCTTTTGGTTGGAGCATTCAATCCATTTGCATTTAAGGTAATTATCAATGTGTGTTCCTATTGGAATTTTCTTAAGTGTTTTGGGTTTGTGTTCGTTGGTCTTTTTCTTCTCTTGTGCTTTCTGCCTAGAGAAGTTCCTTTCGTATTTTTTGTAAGGCTGATTTGGTGGTACTGAATTCTCTTAGGTTTTGCATTTCTGTCCAATCTGAATGAGATCCTTACTGGTAGAGTAGTCTTGGTTGTATGTTTTCCCCTTTCATTCCTTTAAATATAGACTGTCATTCCCTTATGAACTACAGAGTTTCTGTTGAAAAGCAGCTGATAGCCTAATCAGGGTTCCCTTTTATGTTATTTTTGTTTTTCCCTTGCTGCTTTTAATATTTTTTCTCGGTATTTAATTTCTGTTAGTCTGATTAATATCTGTCATGGTGTCTTTCTCCAAGGGTTTATTCTGTATGGGAATCTATGTGTTTCCTGTACATGGGTGGCTATTTCCTTTCCCATGTTAATGAAGTTTTTGACTATAATCTCTTCAAATATTTTCTCAGATCCTTTCTCTTTTTCTTCTTCTTCTGGGACCCCTATATTGATTATTGATAGATTCAATATTGTCTCAATGATCTCTGAGATTATCCTCAATTTTTTTTTCAGTCTACTTTCTTTATTCTGCTCTTTGGGAGTTATTTTCATCATTCTATCTTCCAGCTCACTTATTCATTTTTCTGCCTCAATTATTCTGCTATTGCCTTCTTACAGTATTTTAAAATTTCTGTTACTGCATGCATCACTCTGTTTATTATTTAGTTCTTCTAGATCCTTGTTAAATGTTTCTCACATTTTCTAAATTCTATTTTTAAGATTTTTAATCATCTTAACTATCATTACTCTAAATTCTTTTTCAGATAGGTTACAATTTCCTCTTCATTTATTCAGTCTTGTAGAGTTTATTTATTTATTGTTCTTTCATCTGTAACATATATATTTTTTTCATCTCATTTTCTTTTCTTTTTTGTCCTGATGGGTGGACTGTATTCCTGTCTTACTAATAGTTTGGCCCGAAGTTTAGAGCAATGGAGTTGCAGGCAGTTGGGGAGAGCTGGGTATTGTGTTGCAAGGTGGACCTCTGGTATACCACATTGTGATTAGTATTCCTTTGGGCTTGAGTTTCTCTCTTAGTCCAGGAGTTCAAATCCAGCACTCCCACCACAGGAACTCAGTCCTGATATGCAGCCAATGAACTGAAATCCCAAAACCCATGGGATGCAACAACAAAAAAAGAACAACAACAACAAAAAAAAGGTTTAGATCAATCAGATCAGATCAGTTGCTCAGTCATGTCCGACTCTTTGTGACCCCATGAATCGCAGCACGCCAGGCCTCCCGGTCCATCACCAACTCCCGGAGTTCACTCAGGCTCACATCCATCGAGTCAGTGATGCCATCCAGCCATCTCATCCTCTGTCGTCCCCTTCTCCTCCTGCCCCCAATCCCTCCCAGCATCAGAGTCTTTTCCAATGAGTCAACACTTCGCATGAGGTGGCCAAAATACTGGAGTTTCAGCTTTAGCATCATTCCCTCCAAAGAAATCCCAGGGCTGATCTCCTTCAGAATGGACTGGTTGGATCTCCTTGCAGTCCAAGGGACTCTCAAGACTCTTCTCCAACACCACAGTTCAAAAGCCTCAATTTTTCAGCGCTCAGCCTTCTTCACAGTCCAACTCTCACATCCATACGTGACCACAGGAAAAACCATAGCCTTGACTAGACGAACCTTTGTTGGCAAAGTACTGTCTCTGCTTTTCAATATGCTATCTAGGTTGGTCATAACTTTCCTTCTAAGGAGTAAGTGTATTTTAATTTCATGGCTGCAGTCACCATCTGCAGTGATTTTGGAGCCCAAAAAAACAAAGTCTGACACTGTTTCCCCATCTATTTCTCATCAAGTGATGGGACCAGATGCCATGATCTTCGTTTTCTGAATGTTGAGCTTTAAGCCAACTTTTTCACTCTCCACTTTCACTTTCATCAAGAGGCTTTTGAGTTCCTCTTCAATTTCTGCCATAAGGGTGGTGTCATCTGCATATCTGAGGTTATTGATATTTCTCCCGGCAATCTTGATTCCAGCTTGTGCTTCTTCCAGTCCAGCGTTTCTCATGATGTACTCTGCATATAAGTTAAATAAACAGGGTGACAATATACAGCCTTGACGAACTCCTTTTCCTATTTGGAACCAGTCTGTTGTTCCATGTCCAGTTCTAACTGTTGCTTCCTGACCTGCATACAAATTTCTCAAGAGGCAGATCAGGTGGTCTGGTATTCCCATCTCTTGAAGAATTTTCCACAGTTGATTGTGATCCACACAGTCAAAGGCTTTGGCATAGTCAGTAAAGCAGAAATAGATGTTTTTCTGGAACTCTCTTGCTTTTTCTATGATCCAGCGGATGTTGGCAATTTGGTCTCTGGTTCCTCTGCCTTTTCTAAAACCAGCTTGAACATCAGGAAGTTCAGGGTTCACATATTGCTGAAGCCTGGCTTGGAGAATTTTGAGCATTACTTTACTAGCATGTGAGATGAGCACAATTGTGCAGTAGTTTGAGCATTCTTTGGCATTGCCCTTCTTTGGGATTGGAATAGAAACTGACCTTTTCCAGTCCTGTGGCCAGTGCTGAGTTTTCCAAATTTGCTGGCGTATTGAGTGCAGCACTTTCACAGCATCATCTTTCAGGATTTGGAATAGCTCAACTGGAATTCCATCACCTCCACTAGCTTTGTTCATAGTGATGCTTTCTAAGGCCCACTTGACTGCACATTCCAGGATGTCTGGCTTTAGGTGAGTGATCACACCATCGTGATTATCTGGGTCGTAAAGATCTTTTTTGTACAGTTCTGTCTATTCTTGCCATCTCTTCTTAATATCTTCTGCTTCTGTTAGGTCCATACCATTTCTGTCCTTTATCGACCTCATCTTTGCATGAAATGTTCCTTTGGTATCTCTGATTTTCTTGAAGAGATCTCTAGTCTTTCCCATTCTGTTGTTTT
The DNA here is from genome assembly GCF_055505025.1 of Bos grunniens. Classification (NCBI taxonomy): domain Eukaryota; kingdom Metazoa; phylum Chordata; class Mammalia; order Artiodactyla; family Bovidae; genus Bos; species Bos grunniens. Next base: position 14,656,755 of record NC_141188.1, read on the forward strand.
CCTCTATTTCTTTGCATTGATCTCTGAAGAAGGCTTTCTTATCTCTTCTTGCTATTCTTTGGAACTCTGCATTCAGATGTTTATATCTTTCCTTTTCTCCTTTGCTTTTCACTTCTCTTCTTTTCACAGCTATTTGTAAGGCCTCCCCAGACAGCCATTTTGCTTTTTTGCATTTCTTTTCTATGGGAATGGTCTTGATCCCTGTCTCCTGTACAATGGCAGGAACCTCATTCCATAGTTCCTCAGGCACTCTATCTATCAGATCTAGGCCCTTAAATCTATTTCTCACTTTTACTGTATATTCATAAAGGAATTTGATTTAGGTCATACCTGAATGGTCTACTGGTTTTCCCTACTTTCTTCAATTTAAATCTGAATTTGATCAATAGCAAAGTATAAAATATAAAATAAATTTCAAAACTAACAAACATATTGCAAAAAATAAGAATACATATGAAAAAAAGCAATGAAGGGTAAAGCAAACTCCAATGAAACATAAAACAGAAAAGAAAAAAAAAATCCAAAAAATAGAAGGAAATAAAAGGGAGTAGACAATAACAAAGAATAAAAAATAAATTTATAAAATTAAATTTAAAATAAATTTAGAAAACAAATAACATATTTAAAAAGATGAAACTTATATAAACCAACAACTGGAGGGTAAAACCAAGCCCTAAAACAAAAAAACAGCAACAACAGCAACCAGAAAAAAGAAAGAAAGAAAATGCCAAAGACCTTAGCACTGATGTTTAGGTTTGGCAGGGCTTAGGTTGTAGTGTAGGCAGAGGTGAGGTTTTGGAAGGATCAGGATCTATGTTCAGTGTGGGAAAGGGCCATCAGTGTGGGAAAGGGCCACAATGGGATTCTTAGGTGGCACAGTGGTAAAGAATCCACCTGTCAATGCAGGAAACACAAGAGACCTGGGTTGGATTCCTGGGTCAGAAAGATACCTAGAAGTAGAAAATGGTAATCTATTCCAGTATTCTTGCCTGGAAAATTCTATGGACAGAGGAGCCTGGAGGATTAGAGTTCATGGGGTTGCAAAGAGTTGGACATGACTGAGTGACTGAGCATGCACACACATGTACATGAAGGTTGGGTCCTGGATCCAGCCCAGTTCAGAGAGGGCTTTGGGAGTGCATCCATCCTCAAGGTGTATAGTATTAGGTCCAGAGACCTCAGAGGCTCCCCAGGCCTGAGTGGGTGGGAAGGGGATGTGAAGTTCGATTTTCCAGTCCTTTGACACTGGAGGATCCCTCATCTTCCCCACAGACACACTGGATGCAAGCGTGCCTCTCCAGACACATGAACCATTGCCCTCCCTTCCCCCATCCCGAAAGTGCACTGGTCCAGGCTGGCCTCTACTTCTCCCCTCCTTGCTCCACTGCATGTTTTTCCCAGTCAGGTGGGGATTCCACCCTGTAGAATGACTTAGAAGTGTTACCTCCTTTTCAATCTTTCGGAAAAATTTAAGAAGAATTGATATACGTTCTTCATTGTATCAATTTGTTTGGTAGAATTCTGCTGTGAATCCATGTTGTCCCGAATTTTTGTTTGCAGGAAGTTATGTTTATTATACCACCCTTATGGAAGAAAGTGAAGAGGAACTAAAAAGCCTCTTAATGAAAGTGAAACTGGAGAGTGAAAAAGTTGGCTTAAAGCTCAACATTCAGAAAACGAAGATCATGGCATCTGGTCCCATCACTTGATGGGAAATAGATGGGGAAACAGTGTCAGACTTTGTTTTTTTGGGCTCCAAAATCACTGCAGATGGTGACTGCAGCCATGAAATTAAAATACACTTACTCCTTAGAAGGAAAGTTATGACCAACCTAGATAGCATATTGAAAAGCAGAGACAGTACTTTGCCAACAAAGGTCCATCTAGTCAAGGCTATGGTTTTTCCTGTGGTCATGTATGGATGTGAGAGTTGGACTGTGAAGAAGGTTGAGTGCCGAAGAATTGAGGCTTTTGAACTGTGGTGTTGGAGAGGAGTCTTGAGAGTCCCTTGGACTGCAAGGAGATCCAACCAGTCCATTCTGAAGGACATCAGCCCTGGGATTTCTTTGGAAGGAATGATGCTAAAGCTGAAACTCCAGTACTTTGGCCACCTCATGCAAAGAGTTGACTCATTGGAAAAGACCCTGATGCTGGGAGGGATTGGGGGCAGGAGGAGAAGGGGACGACAGAGGATGAGATGGCTGGATGGCATTACTGACTCGATGGACGTGAGTTTGAGCGAACTCCAGGAGTTGGCAATGGACAGGGAGTCCTGGTGTGCTGCGATTCATAGGGTCGCAAAGAGTTGGACACGATTGAGCAACTGAACTAAACTGATCTGATGTTTATTACACATTCTATTTCATGCCTAGTGATTGGTCTGTTTGAACTATCTATTCTTTCTTGATTCAGCGTTTGTAGATAGTATGTTTCAGAAAATTTTTTTATAGGTCCATTTTTTATAGGTTGTCCAATTAGTTAACTTACAATTGTTTATAGTATTCTTTTAGGTTTTTGTTTGTTCTGTATTTCTGTAGTTTCAGTTGCTATTTCTCCTCTTTCATTTCTTATTTGCTTATTTTTGTCCTCTCTTTTCTTCTTGATGACCCTGACCAGAGTTTTGCTTATTTTTTTTTACCATTTCAAAAAAAAAAAAAGTCTCAGCTTTATTTTTTTTTCTATTTTCTAATCTCTATTTTATTTATTTCTTTCTGATCTTTATTACTTTCTTAATTTTGCTGACTTTAGTCTTTGTATTTCTTTTTCTAATTCTTTGAGTTTTCAGGTGAGTTTATTTATTTTAGGAAGATCTGTATCATTATGAACTTCCCCTTGGGGACTTTTATATTTTAATCTCATAGATTTTCACTATCATTTGTATCAAGGTATTTTTCAACTTAGTTTTCATTTTCATCACTGACCCTTTGTCTTTATTTTTCTTTCTTTTTTAGTAGGATTTTTGTTTTGTTTTGTTTTGTTTTAATTCTCCATGTAAGTTTTTTTTTTTTTTTTCATCTTCTTTCTGTGGTTGATTTCTAGTTTCATGCCATTGTGGTTAAAGGAAAAACACAGTAAATGAGAGTGATTAAGATGTAGATTTAAGCCTTTGCTTTCTCTACTGATAAGAGTCTCTAGATATATGGCCACCCTCTTTCAGGTACACACAGAAAGACACTCTTAGAAATTTGTTTCTCACAAACTGGCAATTCTTATTTAGTTTTCAGATCCTTTCCATGTATGCTACTTATCTGAAAATAGCCAGTTTAAAACAACCAGTACTCCAGAGAAATATTTTAGGGTGGTAGATTCTGCTTTCATGCTGTGTCATTAAGAGAAAATAATACAGGTATTTAAGAAATTTGTGACCCATGAGAGACTGAGCCCGATTTGCCTGTGAATGTCCAGTACTCTTGCCTGGAAAATCCTATGGACAGGGGAGCCTGATAGGCTACAGTCCATGGGGTGGCTAAGAGTCAGACACAACTGAACGACTTCTCTTTCACTTTTCACTTTCACGCATTGGAAAAGGAAATGGCAACCAAAGTGTTCTTGCCTGGAGAATCCCAGGGACGGGGGAGCCTGATGGACTGCCGTCTTTGGGTCGCACAGAGTCAGACACAACTGAAGAGACTTAGTAGCAGCAGCAGCAGCCCAGAAATCTCCAGTGAAGGCATGCATCAACAATGGCCTGTCATGAAGTCAAGGGGACTGACTACAACAGTCCTGGGAGCTGCAATGTGCTGGCATAAATCCTTTTGAAGGAGATAACCATTACTGCCATTTTCCCAACCACACAGGCCAAATCACAGGGAGGTGACACAGACCCACCAATTGGCAGAAAATTGGATTAAACATTTACTGAGGATGGACTTGCCCACCAGGGCAAGATCCAGTTTTCCCCACAGCCAGTCCCTGCTATCAGGAAGCTTCCAAAGCCTCTTATCCTCATCCATCAGAGGGCAGACAGAATGAAAACCACAATCACAGAAAAGTAACCAAACTGATCACATGGATCACAACCTTATCTAACTCAATGGAACTATGAGCTGTGCCATGCAGGGCCACCCAAATGAATGGGTCATGCTGGAGAATTCTGACAAAAATTCAGTGGTTCACTGAAGAAGGGGATGGCAAACCACTTCAGCATTCTTGCCTTGAGAACCCCATGAACAGTATGAAAAGGGAAAATGATAGGATACTGAAAGAGAAACTCCTCAGGTCAGTAGGTATCCAATATGCTGATGGAGAATCACACAGAAATAGCTCCAAAAGGAATGAAGATGCTGAGTCAAAGTGGAAACAACACACAGTTGTAGAGGTGTCTGGAGGTGAAAGTAAAGAAAGATGTTCTAAATAACAAAATTATATAGAAACCTGGAATGTTAAATCCATGAATCCAAGTAAATTGGAAGTGGTCAAATGAGATGGCAAGAGAGATGATCAACATTTTAGCAATCAGTGAACTGATCATAACAAGCACCCTCTTCTAACAACACAAGAGATGACATTGACATCACCAGATGGTCAATACCGAAATCAGATTGATTATATTCTTTGAAGTGAAAAATGGAGAATAGCTTTACAGTCAGGAAAAACAAGACTGGGAGCTGACTGTGGCTCAGATCATGAACTTATTGCAAAATTTAGACTTAAATTGAAGAAGTATGGAAAACCACTAGGTCACTCAGGTATGATCTAAATAAAATCCCTTACAATTATACAGAAAAAGTGACAAATAGATTCAAGAGATTAGATCTGATAGAGAGTGCCTGAAGAACTATGGACAGAGGTTTGTAACATTGTACAGAAGATGGTGATCAAAACCATCCCCAAGAAAAAGAAATGCAAAAAGGCAAAATGGTCGTCTGAGGAGTCCTTACAAAAAGCTGAGAAAAGAAAAGAAATGAAAGGCAAAGGAGAGCACCCATGTAAATGCAGAGTCCCCCAAAATAGCAAGGAAAGATAAGAAAGCCATCCTAAGTGAACAGTGCAAGGAAACAGAGGAAAACAATAGAATGGGAAAAACTAGAGATCTCTTCAAAAAATTGAACATATCAGGGGAGGATTTGATGCAAGGATGGGCACAAAAAAGGACGGATATTGCATGAATTTAACAGAGGCATAAGATATTAAGAAGAGGTGGCAAGAATTCAAAAACGAACTTCAAAGAATTACAGAAAGGATCTTAACGACTCACATAGCCACGATGGTGTGATCACTCACCTGGAGCCAGATAGCTTGGAGTGTGAAGTATAGTGGCCCCAAGGAAGCATCACTATGAACAAAGCTAGTGGAGGTAATGCAATTCCAGTTGAACTATTTCAAATCCTAAAAGACGATGCTATGAAAGTGCTGCACTCATATGCCAGCAACTTAGGAAAACTCAACAGTGGACACAGGACTGGAAAATGTCAGTTTTCATTTTAATCCCAAAGAAAGGCAATGCCAAATAATGTCCTATCTACCACACAATTGCACTCATCTCACATGCTAATAAAGTAATGCTCAAAATTCTCCAACCCAGGCTTCAACAGCATGTGAACCATGAACTTTCACATGTTCAAGCTGATTTAGAAAAGACAGAGGAACCAGAGATCAAGTTTCCTACATCTGTTGGATCATCAAAAAAGCAAGAGAGTTCCAGAAAAACAAACAAACAAACAACAAAAAAAAAACATCTACTTCTGCTTAATTGACTATACCAAAGCTTTTGACTCTGTGGGTCACAGAAAACTGGAAAATTCTTAAAGAGATGGAAATACCAGACCACCTGACCTGCCTCCTGTAAAATTTGTATGCAGATCAAAAAGCAACAATTAGAACTGGACATGGGACAACAGACTGGTTCCAAATCAGGAAAGGAGTACGTTAAGGCTATATATTGTCACCCTGCTTATTTAACTTATATGCAGAGTACATCATGCAAAATCCTGGAGAGGATGAAGCACAAGTTGAAATCAAGATTGCCAGGAGAAATATCAATAACCTCAGATATGCAGATGACACCACCCTTATAGCAGAAAGTGAAGAATTAAAGAGCCTCTTGATGAAAGTGAAAGAGGAGAGTGGAAAAGCTGACTTAAAACTCAGCATTCAGAAAATGAAGATCATGGCATCTGGTCCCATCACTTCATGGCAAATAGATGGGGAAACATTGAAAACACTGAAAGACTTCATTTATTTATTTTTGGTCTCCAAAATCACTGCAGATGATGAATGCAGCCATGAAATTATAAGATGCTTGCTCTTTGGAAGAAAAGTTATGACCTACCTAGATAGCATATTTAAAAGTAGAGACATTACTTTGCCAACAAAGGTCCATCTAGTCAAAGCTATGGTTTTTCCAATAGCTATTTATGGGTGTGAGAGTTGGACTATAAGAAAAGCCGAGCACCGATGAATTGAGGCTTTTGAACTGTGGTGCTGGAGAAGACTCTTGAGAGTCCTTTGGGCTGCAAAGAGATTCAACTAGTCCATCCTAAAGACATCAGTCCTGAATATTCACTGAAAGGACTGATGCTGAAGCTGAAACTCCAATACTTTGGCCACCTGATGGGAAGAACTGACTCATTTGAAAAGACTCTGATGCTGGGAAAGATTGAAGGCGGGAGGAGAAGGGGACGACAGAGGATGAGATGGTTGGATGGCATCACCGACTGAATTGACATGAGTTTTTGTCAATTCTGGGAGTTGGTGATGGACAGGGAGGCCTGGTGTGCTGCAGTCCTTGGAGGGGTTGTAAAGAGTTGGACATGACTGAGTGACTGAACTGAACTGAATGGTATTGATATAAAGGTTGAGAAAGACATATCTTATACACTAAACCTTAAGAGGCTAGCATTTCTGATAGTATCACTATCACTTTAAATTTAGTAACTCATACTAATAGACCATTAGTCTAAATCAAGCAATATGATTTATTATTTGATTATTGCTAGAATTGTTCATGATTATTTGTTGAGTCCACTCTTTAGTGTATTTTTGAAGCCATTCATAATTTATATGAAAAATTATGTGTCTTACCATTCTTCCAGGTATGTACAAAATAAGACAAAAGTAGTTTCAGGAGGGAGTGCAGCCAAACACAGAAAACCTGATATTCAGTTTAAGCAAGCTTTCAGTCGGTGGCCCCTTTTTTTTCTCTAACTAAAAAGATACTAAATTATCTAAACTAAAAATAAATAAATAAATAAATAATCTAAACTATATTAAAAACTAAAAAGATGATAAACTATATTAACCATGTAAAAGGATAATAAATTATTTTATTTCCTTTTAAGTCAACTTTTTCATACAAATTATATATTGTTAAGCTTATATATGTTTTTATCATAGCATCTACACTGAAATAAGTATAGAACTATCCTTCCTCTTTAGAAATAAACAAGTAACTCTTTAGCAATAGTATGAGAAAATAGGCTGGGATGATAAATTTCCAGACAAGATTATGATTGTGCATACCCTTTATGTGTGTTCTTTGCATACATTTATAACCTCTTTTTCTATGAAGTACATGATTTTCCATGTTCTCTTCATGTGGTTTAGTAGAGTATTGTCCTCCAAATGTGCAAAGTAGCCAGCAGCTGTGTTACAGAACTTTGTGTTAATGTTTTATTAATTCCCAACAGTAACTCAGCCTTTTCAGTGATTTCACACAACTCTCAGGTAATAGAATAAATGCTGAGTGATTTTGCTTCTACTTCACTGAGCAAAACAACCTTGACAGATGACATGCTAAACCCTTCATATTTTCATTAATCCTTTGTTCATATTTATTCCAATACTCTGAGAATTCTAGCTAGCGTCCAAACTGGCAGCTCATTAGAGTCTGCTGGGTAAATTCTAACCCATCATCCACCTTATGCCAAAAGAAACAGCCTTGAGTCTTTTTATCAATTCTTTATACACGAGCATAAGCAAAAATTGTACTTTAACATTTTTAGTGTAAATTGTTACCTACATCAATAATATTCCTGAAAATTCTAAGCAAATTCAGATCTACTTTAGTCTATTTCAGTTGAGATATGTACTCACTTTGTAATAAAATAATCTAATCTCTTGCTTTTGTACTTTTAAGGGACTCTAGTTTCCATAATAGCATAAGAACACAAACTGGAAATGTTTTATTTTATATTTTTACTCTCAGTATCTATGATACTGTTTTCAGATATCACTTTTTCAGATACCAGCAGTGTTCTCAGAACACAAGCACTTTATTCAAGGCTCCTTGAAGCATATGAAAGGGCATACAATGACACAGTCTGAAAGAAAGCCCAAAGGTCTGAGGACTGACTCTTGTCAAGAAAATTTTGAAAGAATTAATGACCCACCCAGAATAAAATGATCTTTTTAAAACAATTTAAGGTAAGAAATTGATACATTGGAAGACTCAGCGGCACATAGTTTAAAAGACTCATAACATCAGGATAATGAAATCAACACACGAATGTAAGAATATCTGAACAATTACAACCAATACAAGATATATTTTAAAGAAATACAGTGCCCCCCATAAGCATATCATAGGCATCATTCTTCAAAATTACTGTGATAGAAAGCCATTTTCTTCAGAAAAAAAGTAATTATTTTTATATGCTATGCTTAGAAAGTCCTGTTTGCAATTAACTGTCTTGCATTTTATCAATATTGCTTTATATGCCTTTTTTTTACTAGACTAGAATTGAAAATTTTGTAACTGTTAACCTTTATAAATACTAAAGTTAATAAATTTAGATTAATTTCTCTGCAACATGTTAATGTAGAATAGTAACAAAGTATAGTCTACAGGCCCCTAAGACCCAAGGAGATCAAAACTTTTTCACAATAATACTAAATTGTTATTAGCATCTTTTACAGTGAAGTTGCTGACGCTTTATTTATGATAAATTAAAGTGAAGTTCAGTCAGTCGTGTCCAACTCTTTGCAACCCCATGGACTATATAGTCCATGGAATTCTCCAGGCCAGAATACTGGAGTGGGTAGCCTTTCCCTTCTCCATGGGATCTTCCCAATCCAGAGGTCGAACCCAGGTCTCCCACACTGCAGGCAGATTCTTTATCAGCTGAGCCCCAAGGAAACCCCAAGAATATCAAAGTGGTGATATTAAATCATAGTAGTGATAGTGATCATTTATATTCTTCATTGCCATGAAGTTTTTAAAAATGTAAAATACCTAGTTTCACTTAAAATGCCTGTGATGAATCAGCAAAAATTTTGAATTTTACTGAATTTATATCCTTAAGTATATGTTTCTTTAATATTTTGTTGACAAAATACGATATCTATATAAGGTACTTCTGTGGCACATAGAAATGCAATGGCAGTTACAGTTTCTCTATACATAAAGATTTCTCTTAGATTGGCAATGATATTAATACATGTGATACTTTTGATATTTTGTAATCAATATAGTAATCTTTAGATGATCAGTATCTCTCAGTAAACTAATATTTTCCAGATGATCAATACATGATTTACAAAATCAAGCATGAGTGTAAAATCCATTCAAAATGTGATTTTGACAAATAGATTTAAATATAAGAAGACATAAGTCATCTAATTATACTGTGTGGGGAAATTAACAAGATGGCACCAGTCAGTCTCCCTTGCCCCATGCTCTCAGGCCCTCGCTACCCTTGTTCTGTAAGCAATGACTTTGCGTGGATTTCTAACAGCTGAGTTCGCTTATAGCACTGCACATGTGCATCATGAGGTACTTTCTTGGGTGCAGGCTACTTTTGTTTATAACTATATATAAGCTTCAACTAGAAAATCCCAAAGGGTTGTGAGCGATTATGTTATGTTATGTTATGTTATGTTATGTTATGTTATGTTATGTTATGTTATGTTATGTCTGCTGCTACAGCTGCTGTGCCAGCCCAAAGAGTATAAGTTTGTGCAGTTTCTACAGCTCCTCACATTTTCTCCCAGCCTCTTAGCTTGTGTCTTGCCTACCATCAGTTCAGCGAACTACGTGCACAGTCAGATACAGTGAGACAATTGACGTCATGAGCAGGATCAGCAATACAATTGGTGTAGCTGGCAGGATACCCAGGAGGCAGAGGAGCCTGAAGATCCACAGAAGAAGAGTCAGCAGGATACCCTGGAGGTAGAGGAGCCTGAGGCTCCACTAGATGGAGGAAGCCAATGGCTACCATAAAACATGTGGTACCTTGTGGCTGCCATCCTCTCGGCGTGGGCTCTACTGGAAGACTGGGAAGCGGTGGACAGTTCACTGGATAGCGTTCAAACGGCGTTACAGGCAGTGAGTTCCTTTTTGGCAAACAAGTGGTACTGACTGCTGTGGCACCATGGGGTGGGTTTTCCTGACTGCCTTGAAGGTGAATATGGATAGTACTCTCCATGATGCTGTGCCAGTGTGCAATGTGCAGAGATGCTTGGAAGAACTAGAGCAATGTATATTGGCATTAAAGCAAGAAAACCATGGCTCTGAAGAGGCCAGCATCTCTGACAGTGAGGCAGTAAGTGATGGTGATGATGGACTAAGGATGGACTAAGGTTATGAGACTAAGGATGACGATGATAAATGTTATGAGACCATGGATCCCCGCTTGGTAGCAAAGCACTGAAGCATGAGCAGCCTACAGCCTGGGGGGACATTCTCAAGGGACCCCAATGTGACTGAGTTCATGACATAATGACCATATATTCTGGTGGAGTTTGTTGACTTGGGTATACAATTTCAGCAAAAACAAGGGGAACCCTTTGCAGTATGGATTGTGAGACCTTGGGACACAGGGGTAGATGGTATCCTATGTCCTGGGGAAGAGGTAAAATGGCTGGCATCTATAACCAGTCAACCCTCACTGAGACAAAAGTTGCACAATGCTAGGCAAATCATGAAAGGGGTACCTAACCAAATGCACTCTCATGGAATGGATTAACGCTGTCACGTGCACTATGTGGTCAAATGTGGGTGAGCTCTCAGGTGGTGTAAGTAAATGTCATACCTATGCTGAGGCTGAGTTGACCCAAGTCATGATAGAACTGAGCATGGAGCAGTCAATATTTAACCTTAGTACCCAAGGCCCTGATGACGAGTGTTTTCTGGTGGCATTCAAGACACAATTTTGAACAATGCCCAGTCTATCTCTTTTGGATCCCTGACTGCTATTCTTACACCCTATGTGGGCGCCATATCTATGAGGTGACCTCAATGGTGGCTAGCTTGGAAGAAATAGAGGAATGGCAGCAAGGAAAGGGGATTAGAAGTATGAAGACCCCAAAGGGGGACTGATCTGATAAAGACCCCATCCAGGTGACAAGAATGCAAGTGTGGTTTGATTTGTTTGCAGTGGGAGTTGACAGAAATAAAATTGATAGACAATCTAATGATCTTCTCCTAGAGCTATGGAGGGAATTGAGACTGGAGCAGCAGTTTACCAAGTTTGGGAAGCACCCACAGCAAGAGATATGGGTGGTTTAGTTAGAAGATTACATGATGCCTGAGGATGTTCCTTGCGATGATGCCCTTTTCCATTTTGAATAGGGCTCACACAAAGGTGCCCTCCTGAACAGCCCAAGCAGGGACTGGAGGCCCCATGTAAGACTTGAAATTCACTGTCACAGGCTAATGTACAGAGAGTAATGGCACTGTTTGGCACTGGGGCTGAATGCAACCTTGGTAAGAAGCCAATTTTCAAAGGTTGTTTCAAGATGCAAATCCAGGGTTCAGTATTACTTGCCAAGGAACTTGCAGAAGATGGACTGTGCATGTATAGTGAGGCAAGAGACCATGAAAGGGAGGAATGTGGGGAAATTAACAAGATGGCACCAGTCTCTTGCCCCAGGTTATCACACCCTCTCACCCCATGTTCTCTAAACATTGACTTTGCATGGTTGTGTAATGGATAAGATCACTTAGAGCACTACATAGGCACATCACAAGGAACTCGCTTGGCCACAGGCTGCTTTTGTTCTATAAGTATATATAAGCTTCACCTGGAAAAGACCGGAAGGGTTTTGTGTCATTATGTTATATTGTGTCTGCTACTACAGCTGTTGTGCCAGTCAGAAAAGAAAAAAATGTGTCTGCAGTTCCTATGGCTCCTCACATTTTCTCCCAGCCTCTTAGCTCATGCCTTGCCTACCATGGGTTCTATAAACAGTGTGCACAGTGAGATACAATGAGATAATTGGCATCAGGAGCAGGATCAGAAATACATAAGGTTTCAGATTGGTAAAACCACAAAGTATATCCCCACTTACCTGGAAAGGTTATTCAAATACTTCCCCATTTTCCAATTTTGGAAGCCCAGATATTCTGCATGTACTACAATAAAACAATGAATTGTAGAACATTAAATAATACTAAGGGTCTTCCCTGGTGGCTCATTCAGTAAAAAAGTCTGCCTGCCATGCAGGAGACCTGGGTTCAACCCCTGGATAAGGAAGATCCCCTGGAAAAGAAAATGGCAATCCAATCCAGTATTCTTGCCTGGAGAATTCCATGGACAGAGGAGTCTGGTAAGCTACAGTCCAACTGAATCCAATTTTCTTATATCTAGCCAGACATTAATGAGTTTGTAGAAGTATAACTCAATGCCATTTTTCTCCCCCATATTTTCTGTAAAATACATTTTAATACATATTTGTTTATGTTAAAAGAATTATCATTGTTATTTTTCATTCAACTCATATAATTAAAAGTTAGTTTTAATTTCTAATATGGTAAATATCAATAGATATAACTTTACATGAATTAGGAGTCATTGATCTAGAATCTTAGTTTTTAGTCTCATATTTTGTTATTCAAAGAAAGATGCATGTTTTCTTTTGTTCTCAGTTTTTATTTTACTTTTAAAAAATATCTGTGCTGGTTAAAATATTTTCAATTTTCTTCAAGCCTATCTGTTAAGAATCCTCATTCTCCTTTTTGACATTCTCAGAGGGTCCCAAGCCCTGCACATTCTATCTCATATCCTCTTTTCCTGATTTGTACACATCTAGGAAACATCTGGAATGCAAAAGTAGGCAAGAATATCCAAGAGATATCTGGAATAACAGGCAACTTTGGTCTTGGAGTACAAAATGAAGCAGGGCAGAGGCTAACAGAGTTTTGCCAAGAGAATGCAATGGTTATAGCAACAACCCTCTTCCAACAACACAAGAGAAGATTCTGCACATGGACATCATCAGATGGTCAATATTGAAATCAGATTGATTATATTCTTTGCAGTCAAAACTGGAGAAGCTCTACACAGTCAGCAAAAACAAGACCAGGAGCTGACTGTAGCTCGGATCATGAACTTATTGCCAAATTCAGACTTAAATTGAAGAAAGTAGGGAAAACCACTAGACCATTCAAGTATGACCTAAATCATATCCCTTATAATTATACAGTGGAAATGACAAATAGATTCAAATAGATCTAACAGACAGAGTGCCTGAAGAACTATGAATGGAAGTTCATGACACTGTACAAGAGGCAGTGATCAAGACCATTCCCAAGAAAAAGAAATGCAAAATGGAAAAATGGTTGTCTGAGGAGCCCTTACAAATAGCTGAGAAAAGAAGAGAACCTGAAGGCAAAGGAGAAAAGGAAAGATATGAATTTAGAATTCCAAATAATAGCAAGGATATTAAAACCTTCCTCAGAGATCAGTGTAAGGAAATAGAGGAGAACAATAGAATGGGAAAGAGATCTCTTTCAAGAAAATTAGAGGTACCAAGGGAACATTTCATGCAAAATGGGCACAATGAAGGACAAAAATGGTATGGACCAAACAGAAGCAGAAGATATTAAGAAGAGTTGGCAAGAATACCCAGAAGTACTGTACAAAAAAGATCTACACGACCTAGATAACCACAATGGTGTGATCACTAACCTAGAGCCAGACATCCTGGAATGCAAAGTCAAGCGGGCTTTACAAAGCATCACTATGAACAAAGCTAGTGGAGGTAGTGGAATTCCAGTTGAGCTATATAGAATCCTAAAAAAATGATGCTATGAAAGTTCTGTACTCATTATGCTACCAAATTTGGAAAACTCAACAGTGACCACAGGACTAGAAAAAGTCAGTTTTCATTCCAATCCCAAAGAAAGGCAATGCCAAACTCTTGATGACAGTGAAAGAAGACAGTGAAAAAGTTGGCTTAAAACTCAACATTCAGAAAACTAAGATCATGGCATCCAGTCCCATCTCTTCTGGCAAATAGATGCGGAAACAATGGGAACAGAGAGAGACTTTATTTTGGGGGCTCCAAAATCACTGCAGATGATTGCAGCCATGAAATCAAAAGACGCTTGCTCCTTGGAAGAAAAGTTATCACCCACCTAGACACCATATTAAAAAGAGACATTACTTTGCCAACAAAGATCCATTTAGTCAAAGCTATAGTTTTTCCAGTAGTCATGTATGGATGTGAGAGTTGGACTATAAAGAAATCTGAGCGCTGAATAATTGATGCTTTTGAACTGTGGTGTTGGAGAAGACTCTTGAGAGTTCATTGGACTGCAAGGAGATTCAACCAGTCAATCCTAAAGATAGTCCTGAATATTCTTTGGGAAGACTGATGCTTAAGCTGAAACTCTAATACTTTGGCCACCTGATGCAAAGAACTGACTCATTGGAAAGGACCCTGATTTGGGAAAGACTGAAGGCAGGAGGAGAAGGGAACAATAGAGGATGAGGTGGTTGGATGGTATCACTGACTTGATGGACATGCGTTTGAACAAGCTCCTGGAGTGGTGATGGACAGGGAAGCCTGGCTTGCTGCAGTCCATTGGGTCACAGAGTCAGATATGACAGTGACTGAATTGAACTGAGGAAACAGAAATGAACAGAGTTCAGATCATCCCCACCTGGTAATTAAAATAGGAGTTAAGGATTCTCAGCCGTGGTCAAGAAGTGATGATAAGGAACTGAAAGTGCGTTAGGTAGTTGACTCAGTCACAGTGGCATGTGATAGTTAACACCAATTTTGAGGACAAAGGTCATGAGTTAATCATTTATACCTTGTTACATATGAATGAAAGGAATACAAGGAAAACATTTATCTTTAATTTCCTAAGAATATAAACCACAATTTATTATGAATGAATATTCCTTCCTGTACAATTTATGCTTGAAATGTGTATTGTTATCTTGGAAATGCTGATGTGTTTGGTAAAAATTCCCTTGGACATCCTGACTTTTAAGTGTTTTTTTTTTTTTTCCTTTCACATTTTTTGATATATAGCCCTCCATCTGTGAATCTGTTCTTCAACTATTACTATAATGCTTCAGCTACAAGCAGCTTGATTTACTAGTTAGTCAGAATGGCTTAAAGCCCTTTTGTTCACATTTTCCTTTTAGATTTGAATGTAACTAAATTATTTCATTACCAGACTGTTATCTTAAAAGCAGCACAACATCTTGAAACTTAAAACTGTAGCCTGTCCTATTCTGGGTTAAGTCCTCTGCTAGTTATAATTAAAGATTCTATTTCTTAAAATGGAAACATCTCTTGAAAAATAATTAGAGTTCTTCCATCAATTTAATTTTTACAATTCATGCTTCCATTTTTATTAGAGAACTGTTGTTTGCAAAATGTTTTATAGGACTATTAATAAATACTTCAGGAAGAAAGTAACGTCAGGTTGAAATGTACCAAAATATGTATTAATTGCCCCATAAAACATGCTCTGTTGTGTCCTATTGCTCAAATTAGGTGGAGTTTCCAAGGCAACACTTTTATATTATACCACTATGGCTAAAAGAAGGCATACTAAATCCAATGTTTCACTTACAGGAAGGCTAATGAGAAAGCTGCACAGAAATGTAGATCTCACTGTTTACACTCAACTATAAATACACTCACACTGATAAATAATATTCAATAACAAATTACTAAACAATATTAGGTAGAGATCAAAGCAGGTCAGATACCACAGATACCAGTTATTTTAAATGGACTGGTGAAACTGATGGCTAAGGCTTCCCATATAGGCACCAAAGTCATGTAACATGTGCACGTAAAGATATTCTTTTAACTTTCCAGATCTATAGTACCAACACACGAGAAAAGCAATCAATCATATGCTTCAAATGAGATTCTAAGGCCTGACCCACTTTCAGTTCAGTTCAGTTCAGTCGCTCAGTCGTGTCCAACTCTGCGACACCATGAATCACAGCACGCCAGGCCTCCCTGTCCATCACCAACTCCCAGAGTTCACTCAGACTCATGTCCATCAAGTCAGTGATGCCATCCAGCCATCTCATCCTCTGTCGTCCCCTTCTCCTCCTGCCCCCAATCCCTCCCAGCATCAGAGTCTTTTCCAATGAGTCAACTCTTCGCATGAGGTGGCCAAAGTACTGGAGCTTCAGAAATCCCAGGGCTGATCTCCTTCAGAATGGACTGGTTGGATCTCCTTGCAGTCCAAGGGACTCTCTCATTGTTTCTCGGTAGTTTATTATTACATACCAAATACTTTGATAGTGGCTGAATGGTTGGTAGTTTTTTATTTTAAAATCTAAAATCTTATCCTTCACTAGACAAGAGCATTACATAGGGTAATGCTTGCTAGTTTCTATAATAATCAACAGGAAATATCTCATTGGTTTAATAACATGAGACTTTATTCTAGTTCATATCATTATCTGCTATAGGTTGAATAACTTTGCTGGGTGGCTTCTTTCCAAGTAGTAACTCAGGGACCTAGAATTCTTCCATCTTGTGAAGCTATCATCTTCACACAAGATATGTACAGATGCCATAAAAGGATAAGAAAACATGATTACCCGGCAATTTTATGGTGGATGTGAAGTATAATATACGACATGAGTGGAACATATGTTTGTTAATATTTGAATCCCTCCAGGGAGCCTGGTAGGGACATACCTGAGCCTCAGGGAAACTCATGAGATGAAGACTGATGAAACTTGGAGGGACTAGTATATTGCCCATAAAACTATAAGCACTCGGTCAGTGCTTGTCAGTGGGGTAGGATGAGGCCTATTTTAAATAACAAAATAAGTTCCAGAAAAGCAGAGATTAGATATACTGGTGAACTATACAGGAGGCTATTCAATTAAAAAATAATAACAAAAAATATTAGGGAAAACAAATTCCTTAGTAGATATTAGAATCATCAAAATATGTCAAGATTTGCCTTATGAAGTGTTGAAACACTTATTAGTAAAAGCCTAACTATCTCTGGAAATGATCTATCAGAATCACTTTTGAGAGTTTTTTTTGAGTATGCTAGCTGGTCTCTGATTTTCCTTGCAAGTCTGAAAACCTAAGTTTAGACATTGAGGATTGTGTATATATGATGAAATGATGAGGTTTTGCCAAATACAGTTACATCTATGGAAGTTGTAACATCTAACAAACCAAACTTGGGTCTGTCATTCACATTCAGTAAAGACAATCAACTGACATAAGATTGTGGTGAAGGAAAGTGCAATGTTTACTGCAAGGCCCAACAAGGATTATAGGCAGCTAATCCTCAAAAGAACCAAATTTCCTGAGGATCTCAGGGAAGGATTTTTAAAGGCAAGAGGAAAGAGAGTAGCAGGTTGCATAATTATTTCATGTACAATTCTCTTAACTAGTTGCAGGTGAAGTAACAGAGTGTCACAGTGATTAACATATTCAATCCTTAGGCCCCAGCTGGTCTGTTGGCTATATGCTCAGAGTCATCCTGCAGTTAGCTTCTTTCATCTGATGAGGGGTTTTTGTACCTGTAAAATGACACAGAAATGTGTATCAGACACTATTATCTATGTCCTTCTGTTCTTAGTTGTTCAGTCATGTCTGACTCTTTGTGACCCCGTGGACTGTAGCCCGCCAATCTCCTTTATCGATGGGGGCTCTCCAGGCAGCTATACTAGAGTGGGAGTGAGTTGCCATGCCTTCATCCAGGGGATCTTCCCAACCCAGGGATCGAACCCAGGTCTCCCGCATTGCACGTGGGTTCTTTACCATCTGAGCCACCAGGGAAGCCACGTCCTTCTGGGAGGACTAAAGAGTCTATGATTCTGCTACATGGCTGATCTGTTGTTTTCATTGTTCCCAGTTCTCTTGGCCCAGCTGGTATATTTTGTTATTAATGCTCACATTCTTCAAATCATTAACTCTTAAGCTAGTCTTTTGTAACTCAGAGGAGGCCTGGGAGACTAAAGCAAAGTACAAATAAGAGGTGGACAGGCAGAAGACATGAGAAGGGGAGAACAGGATGGTCCCATAGGATCCTGCTGTTAAGAGGTGACATATTATGGTATTAAATAACTAATTAAATATAAAAGACAATTATCTGAAGACTTTCATATATCTTATAAGTATGTTTTAAACTGATACTATAATTTGTTATAATTCAGGGATGTTTATAGTTATATCATGTCCAATTTCTTGTTGTAACTCTGTTTACACCAACTTATTCCTAAACCATCAGCAAAATAATTTTGCCAACAAGTTGTTAAAATGAATAAAATAATTTCCACATTTAATCAGAAAATAAGGAGACAAAAGATCTGAATCTTGCCCTTTACATCTCCATCAGGTTGCTTGCTCACCAATCAGATCACTAACTGAAAGACTATCACAGGTATAAACTAAAAAAGGCAATTGCTTATTATATTGTCATATTGTATAAAATATTCAAGTAATTCTGAGGATCCTTTTCTCAAGAAAACTATTCCCAGGTTGAGAGATTATTTTAAGGTATGCAAAAGTTCTCAAATGTTGATTCAAGATTTAGGTTCATCTTTTCTATGGTTTCATGTCAAAAACATGAAATAAGCTAGCATACTTTTCAAAATATTCAATTTCACACAGAAAAGTTATGAAAAAGAAAAAGCTGATGATTGCATATGTGAAATAAGCTCAACAAAGAGTAATTAAAAAATCCCACTTATTCCATGAAGAGTTTCCTGGGTAGTCTATTTTCATCTGTTTTCTACTACTCTGTACTTCCTTGGTAAGTATAAACCTATATAACATGATTCTGAATTTATGTATGCTTCATCTTTAATTATTTTTTTAATGTTTGCCATTTGTGAAAATCTTGTTTCTCTCATTATGGTATTAGGACTTTGAAGAATAACCTGTACTAAAATATATAATTAATAGTGAATAATTAAAAATAAGCAATTAGAAAATTCCTTATTTATTGATGAAGGTATATTCTAGCATGTGAATTATATGCAAACATATAAAGTGTTGATGCAGTATTCAAATACAATTAATTTTGAAAAAAAATCCATCCATTTTATATTTTAACAAAGTTAACCAATATTGCTTCATATACACATAGGGGCAATTTACTAAGAATAAAAATTATAAAACAGACCTAGATGCTGATGAGGATAGTCACTGCATTTATCTTTAAAAAAATTAATATGTAACATACAACTGATCAGGTGAAAAACATTTTTACCTCATTAGTTTAACATTCATAAAAAAAGAGTCAACTAACTTTGAATTCACAAGGATTTGAGTCAATCAGTACTTCAGTTAGCTACAAAAATTTATAAGAATTGTTTCCAACCTCCTGTTCAGTTCAATTGCTCAATCGCGTCTGACTGTTTGCAACCTCATGGGCTGCAGCATGCCAGTGTTCCCTGTCCATCACCACTCCCATGCTTGCTCAAACTCATGTCCATTGATGCCATCCAAACATCTTATCCTCTGTCGTACCCTTCTCCTTGTGCCTTCAATCTTTCCCAGCATCAGGGTCTTTTCCAATGAGTCAGTTCTTTGCATCAGGTGGCCAAAGTATTGGAACTTCAGCTTCAGCATCAGTCCTTTCAACGAATGCTGCTGCTGCTAAGTCGCTTCAGTCATGTCTGACTCTGTGCAACCCCATAGACGGCAGCCCACCAGGCTTCCCAGTCCCTGGGATTCTCCAGGCAAGAACACTAGAGTGGGTTGCCATTTCCTTCTCCAATGCATGAAAGTGAAAAGTGAAAGTGAATCGCTCAGTCGTGTCCAACTCCTAGTGACCCCATGGACTGCAGCCTACCAGGCTCCTCTGCCCATGGGATTTTCCAGACAAGAGTACTGGAGTGGGTTGCCACTGCCTTCTCTGATATGGTATTTTGCAATGAATATTCAGGACTGATTTCCTTTAGGATTGACTGGTTTGATCTCCTTGCAGTTGAAGCGACTCTGGAGTCTTCTCCAACATCACAGTTCAAAAGCATCAATTCTTCATGCTCAGCTTTCTTAATGGTCCACCTCTCATATCCATACGTAACTACTGGAAAAACCATAGTTTTGACTTGATGGACCTTTGTCATTTCCAAACTTATTGAAATATAATTGATACATAATATTATATAAGCTTAAGATGTACAACATGATTTTATACAGTAATATACTGTGAAATGTCTGCCACAGTAGGGATAGGTAATAGCCATTACTTTACATAGTAACCATGTTTGTTTTTTGTAGGTGAAATCATTAATATCTATTCTCTTAGCCACATTCAAGTGTATAATAAACTATTGCTAACTATAGTTACCATGTTATAATTAGTTTTCTAAAATGTATTCATCTTATAATTGGAAATGTGTACCATTTGACCAACTTGGTCACTCATCCCTGAAAATAATCATTCTACTCTCTGTTTCTATGGGCTTAGAATTTTTTTTTAATCATACTTATAAGTGAGATCATGCAGTATTTGTCTTTCTATGACTTAGTTTACTTATAGTGCCCTCAAAGTTCTTTATTATTGCAGTAGATATCAGGATTTCCTTCTGTTTATGTTTTAATAACTGTCCATTGTATACGTGTATCACATCTTAATTATCCATTCACCCATCAACAGATACTTAGGCTATTTCCATATCTTGGCCAGCATAGTGCTGTAATGAATATGGTGATAGAGAAAGCACTTCAAGACCCTGATTTTATTTCTTTTGATATATACTCAGATGTAGGATTACTAGATTATACAGTAGTTCTACTTTTAATTTTTAGAGTACTCCATAGTGTTTTCCATAGTGGCTGCCCCAAATACACTTTCACCAATGGTGCATAAGGATTCTGTTTCCTCCATATCCTTGTCCAATACTTGCTATATGTTGTCTTTTTAATAAGAATGAGTCTAACAGATATGAGGCAATATATCACTGTAGGTTTGACTTGCATTTTTCTGATGATTAATGATACCAAGCATCACTTTGTGTCCCCAGTACCCATTTGCATGCATTCTTTTGGAAACAAAAAATATCTATTTAAGTCATTTGCTCATTTTTAAGTGGATTTTTTGTTTGTTTGCTTTGCTATTGAGTTATATAAATTCCTTATATAGTTTGGATATTAAACTCTTATCAGATATATGAGTTACAAATATTTTATCTGATTCTATAGGTAGTCTTTTCATTTTATTACTATTTGTTATGAAGAAGCTCAATCTGAGTCTCCTGCATTGCTGGCAGATTCTTTAACTTCTGAGACACCAGGGAACCTAGTTTAACATAGTTCCACTTATTTATTTTTGCTTTTGTGTGTATACTTTGGGTATTATATTCAGAAAATCATTGTCAAGACCAATGTCAAGGAGATCTTCTATAGTGTTTTCTTCTATGAGATTTATGATTTTAGGCCCATGTTTAACTATTTAAGCCATTTCAAGTTTATTTTTGTAAGTGGTGTAAAACAGGTTCAATTTCATTCTTCTGATTGTGATTATTCACTTTTCCCAACACCATTTAGTAAAGAGATTGCTGTGTTCCAATAGAGTATAATTGGGTTTCCTGCCAAGCAATAGCTTACTGTATGTAAGAGTTAATTTCTGGGCACTCAATTCTATTCCATTGATCAATGTTTCTGCTTTTATGCTAGTACACCACTGTTTTGACATGATATAGCTTGAAATCAGTTAGTGTAATGCCTCCAGCTTTGTTCGTCTTTTACAAGATTGCTTTAATTATTTGAGATCTTTGATGATTCCATACAAATCTTAGGATTTTTATATTTGTGTGAACATACCTTTGACATTTTGATAAGGATTACCACAAATTTACAGGTAGCTTTGGGCTTCCCTGGTGGCTCAGATGGTAAAGAATCTGCCTGCAATGTGGGAGACCTGGGTTGATCCGTTGGTCAGGAAGATCCCCTAGAGAAGGGAATGGCTATTCTTTCCAGTATTCTTGCCTGGAAAATTCCATGGACAGAAAAGCTTGGCAGGCTAAAATCCATGAGGTTGCAAAGAGTCAGACATAACTGGGCAACCAACCCTTCCACAGGCAGCTTTGTGTAGTATCAACATTTTAGCAATATTAATTTTAAAATGCATAAACATGGAATATCTTTAATTCCATCTTCTTTAATTTCTTTCATCAAAATCTTAGTTTTCAATATATAATTTTTTCACCTCCATAATTAAATTTAATATTAAGAACTTTGTTGTATTTGTATTGTAAATGGAGTTGCTTTTTGATTTGCTAGATAACTTGTGGCTTATGTATAAAAATATAATCCTATATACTGCTGTAGAAGACTCTTCAGAGTCTCTTGGACTGCAAGGAGATCAAACCAGTCAGTCCTAAAGGAAAGCAACCCTGAATGTTCTTTGGAAGTACTGTTGCTGAACCTGAAGCTCTAATATCCTAGCCAGCTTATGCAAAGAGCTGACTCATTGGAAAAGACCCCAGTGCTGGGAATAGGCAAAGAGAATGGGGTAGCAAAGGATAAGATGGTTAGATAGCATCACTGACTCAAGGGACATGAATGTGAGCAAACTCTGGGAGATTGTTGAGGACAGAGGAGCCCGGTGTGCTACAGACTATGAGGTCATGAGAAGTTAGACACGACTTAGTAATTAAACAGCAACTATATATATATATATATATATATATATATATATATATATATATATACCTTGGAGGTGGGATATCTCTTCATGGCTGCTCCAGCAAAGTGCAGCCGCTGCTCCTTACCTTGGACTAGAGGTATCTCCTCACAGCTGCCCCTCCTGACCTTGAACATGGAGTAGCTGCTATCGACCCTCCTGCGCCTGTGCAGCCACCACTCCTTGAATGTGGGGTTGCTCCTCTCAGCCACCGCTCCTGACCTCGGGCATGAGGTAGCTCCTCTCGGCCACCACCCCTGACCTTGGGTGTACGGTAGCTCATCTCAGCCACTGCCTGTGACCTCGGACATGGGAGGTGGGGGTGGGGGGGCTCCTCTAGGCCGCTCCTGTGCTGTTGCAGCCTGGCATTCTCAGTCACTTGCTCTGACCTTGGGTGAGGGGTAGCTCCTCTTGGCCACCCTTCTGTGTGGTCTGTGGCAGCCAGCATGCTTTTGCGCATTCCCTCCCAGTCAGTGTGCTTCTGCTGAAGCTGGCACGTCAAAGGTAAGAGAAACCCAAGTAAGATGGTAGGTATTGTGAGGGCATCAGAGGGCAGACACGCTGAAACCATAATAATAGTAAACTAGCCAATCATGGACCACAGCCTTGTCTAACTCAACAAAACTAAGCCATGCCGTGTGGGACCACCCAGGATGGGCAAGTCATGGTGGAGAGGTCTGACAGAATGTGGTCCACTGGAGAAGGGAATGGCAAACCACTTCAGTATTCTTGCATTGAGAACCCCATGAACAGTATGAAAAGGCAAAAAGATAGGACACTGAAAGGGGAACTTCATGGGTCGGTAGGTACCCAAAATGCTACTAGAGATCAGTGGAGAAATAACTCCAAAAAGAAGGAAGGGATGGAGTCAAAGCAAAAACAACACCCAGTTGTGAATGGGACTGGTGATAGAAGCAAGGCCTGATGCTGTAAATAGCAATATTGTATAGGAACCAGGAATGTCAGGTCCATGAATCAATGCAAATTGGAAGTGGTCAAACAAGAGACGGCAAGAGTGAATGTCAACATTCTAGGAATCAGTGAACTAAAATGGACTGGAATGGGTGAATTTAACTCAGATGACCATTATATCTACTACCGTGAGCAGGAATTCCTTAGAAGAAATGGAGTAGCCATCACAGTCAACAAAAGAATCTGAAATGCAGTACTTGGATGCAATCTCAAAAATGACAGAATGATCTGTTCGTTTCCAAGGCAAACCATTCAATATCATGGTAATCCAAGTCTATGCCCCAAACAGTAATGCTGAAGAAGATGAAGTTAAATGGTTCTATGAAGACCTACAAGACCTTTTAGAACTAACACCGCAAAAAGATGTCCTTTTCATTATAGGGGACTGGGATGCAAATGTAGGAAGTCAGAAACACTTGGAGTAACAGGCAAATTTGGCCTTGGAGTACAGAGTGAAGCAGGGCAAAGACTAATAGAGTTTTGCCAAGAGAACGCACTGGTCATGGCAAACACCCTCTTCCAACAACATAAGAGAAGACTCTACACATGGACATCACCAGACGGTCAACACTGGAATCAGATTGATTATATTCTTTGCAGCCAAAGATGGAGAAGCTCTATACAGTCAGTAAAAACAAGACTGGGAGCTGACTGTGGCTCAGATCATGAACTCCTTATTGACAAGTTCAGACTTAAATTGAAGAAAGTATGGAAAACCATGACACAATTCAGGTATGACCTAAATCAAACCCCTTATGATTATACAGTGGAAGTGAGAAATATATATAAGGGACTAGATCTGATAGAGAGTGCCTGATGAACTATGGATGGAGGTTCGTAACATTGTACAGGAGACAGGGATCAAAATCATCCCCATTGAAAAGAAATGAAAAAAAGCAAAATGGCTGTGTGAGGAGGGCTTAAAAATAGCTGTGAAAAGAAGAGAAGTGAAAAACAAAAGATAAAAGGAATGATATAAGCATCAGAATGCAGAAATCAATGCAAAGAAATAGAGGAAAACAACAGAATGGAAAAGACAAGAGACCTCTTCAAGAAAATTACAGATACCAAGGGAACATTTCATGCAAAGATGGGCTCAATAAAGGACAGAAATGGTATGGATCTAACAGAAGCAGAAAATATTAAGAAGTGGCAAGAATACACAGAACTTAAAAAAAAAAAAAGAGCTTCACGACCAAGATAATCATGATGGTGTGATCACTCACCTAGAGCCACACACCCTGGAATGTGAAGACAAGTGGGCCTTAGAAAGCATCACTACGAACAAAGCTAGTGGAGGTGATGGAATTCCAGTTGAGCTATTTCAAATCCTGAAAGATGATGCTGTGAAAATGCTGCACTCAATATGCCAGCAAATTTGGACAACTCAACAGTGGCCACAGGACTGGAAAACATCAGTTTTCATTCCAATCCCAAAGAAAGGCAATGACAAAGAATGCTCAAACTACCACACAATTGCAATCATCTCACATGCTAGTAAAATAATGCTCAAAATTCTCCAAGCTAGGCTTCAACAATATGTGAATTGTGAACTTCCAGATGTTCAAGCTGGTCTTAGAAAAGGCAGAGGAACCAGATCAAATTGACAACATCCATTGGATCATAGAAAAAAGAAGAGGGTTCCAGAAAAACATCTATTTCTGCTTTATTGACTATGCCAAAGCCTTTGACTCTGTGGATCACAATAAACTGTGGAAGATTCTGAAAGACATAGGAATACCAGACCACCTGACCTGCCTCTTGAGAAAGCTATATGCAGGTCAGGAACCAACAGTTAGAACTGGACATGGAACAACAGAGTGGTTCCAAATGGAAAAAAGGAGTACATCAAGGCTGTATATTGTCACCCTGCTTATTTAACTTATATGCAGAGTACATCATGAGAAACACTGGGCTAGAAGAAGCACAAGCTGGCATCAAGATTGCCAGGAGAAATATCAATAACCTCAGATATGCAGATGACACCACCCTTATGGCAGAAAGTGAAGAGGAACTAAAAAACCTCTTGATGAATGTGAAAGAGGAGAGTGAAAAAGTTGGCTTAAAGCTCAACATTCAGAAAACGAAGATCATGGCATCTGACCTCATCACTTCATGGGAAATAGATGGGGAAACAGTGGAAACAGTGTCAGACTTTATTTTTCTGTGCTCCAAAATCACTGCAGATGGTGATTGCAGCCATGAAACTAAAAGACGCTTACTGCTTGGAAGGAAAGTTATGACCAACCTAGAGAGCATATTCAAAAGCAGAAACATTATTTTGCCAACAAGCGTCCGTCTAGACAGTTCAGATCAGATCAGTCGCTTAGTCGTGTCCGACTCTTTGCGACCTCATGAATCGCAGCACGCCAGGCCTCCCTGTCCATCACAAACTCCCGGAGTTCACTCAGACTCACGTCCATTGAGTCAGTGATGCCATCCAGCCATCTCATCCTCTGCCGTCCCCTTCTCCTCCTGCCCCCAATCCTTCCCAACATCAGAGTCTTTTCCAATGAGTCCACGCTTTGCATGAGGTGGCCAAAGTACTGGAGTTTCAGCTTTAGCATCATTCCCCCCAAAGAAATCCCAGGGCTGGTCTCCTTCAGAATGGACTGGTTGGATCTCCTTGCAGTCCAAGGGACTCTCAAGAGTCTTCTCCAACACCACAGTTGAAAAGCATCAATTCTTCAGCTCAGCCTTCTTCACATTCCAACTCTCACATCCATACGTGACCACAGGAAAACCAAGCCTTGACTAGACCAACCTTTGTTGGCAAAGAAATGTCTCTGCTTTTGAATATGCTATCTAGGTTGGTCATAACTTTCCTACCAGGGAGTAAGCGTCTTTTAATTTCATGGCTGCAGTCGCCATCCGTAGTGATTTTGGAGTCCAGAAAAATAAAGTCTAACACTGTTTCCACTGTTTCCCCATCTATGTCCCATGAAGTGATGGGACCAGATGCCATGATCTTCGTTTTCTGAATGTTGAGCTTTAAGCCAACTTTTTCACTCTCCACTTTTACTTCCATCAAGAGGCTTTTGAGTTCCTCTTCACTTTCTGCCATAAGGGTGGTGTCATCTGCATATCTGAGGTTATTGATATTTCTCCCGGCAATCTTGATTCCAGTTTTTGTTTCTTCCAGTCCAGCGTTTCTCATCATGTACTCTGCATATAAGTTAAATAAACATGGTGACAATATACAGCCTTGACGAACTCCTTTTCCTATTTGGAACCAGTCTGTTGTTCCATGTCCAATTCTAACCATCTAGACAAGGCTATGATGTTTCCAGTGGTCATGTATGGATGTGAGAGTTGGACTGTGAAGAAAGTTGAGCGCTGAAGAACTGATGCTTTTGAACTGTGGTGTTGGAGCACCCTTGAGCACTCAAGTGGTGTGAGCACTCTCACACTCTTGAGAGTCCCTTGGACTGTGAGGAGATCCAAGCAGTCCAATCTAAAGAAGATCAGTCCTTGGTGTTCTTTGGAAGGACTGATGTTAAAGCTGAAATTCCAATACTTTGGCCACCTCATGCAAAGTGTTGACTCACTGGAAAAGACTCTGATGCTGGGAGGGATTGGGGCAGGAGGGGAAGGGGACAACAGAGGAAAAGAGGGCTGGATGGCATCACTGACTCGATGGACATGAGTCTGGGTGAACTCCGGGAGTTGGTGATGGACAGGGAGGCCTGCCGTTCTGCAATTCATGGGGTCACAAAGAGTCGGACATGGCTGAGCTACTGAACTCAATTGAACTGAACTGAAGGATGAAACAGCACATAAACCAAGGATGGTCTTGGAATGCAAGATTGGAAAAACTTGACCCTTATCATCCTTGTCCCCCCACCCCTATTCTGTAACTATTAATGGAACAATATAACCTGTCTCCCCTCCTACCCTATAGGGAGAATGTATGTGCCCAACTCTTTCCCCACCCAGTATACATGCCTTATCCAATCAGCAAATGACCCGCAAGACCCCTATCCCTTGTACCCTGGGATTAAAAGTGGACTAAGAACCCTTGTTCAGTGTCACTTCTCCCTTGAGCTGGCCTGCTGATCTAACAGCATCTTCCACTGTAATAAACTTTATTTCTCTCTCATTCTGTCTCACTTCTGGAAATTCTTTTCCAACCCACACCAAACCATAACAAAATTTTAACTTAAAAGCCTTCATGCAGCTAGAAACAAATCCAGCTACACAGTTATAGAGGCAGGGAGCAAACAGCAGAAACAGAACTCTCAGGATTATTGAAATTAGGATAGTTTTTCACCATGAGAAACTAGTTAACATCTCCCAAAATGAAATGACTAGGCTTCAGGAGTATACATAGCCTAAATCATCTTGTTTAGGTGTTTAGTAAAGTGAGTAACATTAGTGCTCATTTCTGGTATATATGTACAACCCTGGATATGAATAATGGCACAAATTCCTCCATGTGTGGCTGTTTAAAAAAGACCAATCTGTTTTGTAAAACCACCTTTCTAATTTGTGTTTGTTCAGCATAAAGGGCTCAAATAGTTTTTTAAGACTCTTGTAAATCCTGTTGAGTAAAATTAGTCAGAGCATCAACTCATAGCATAATGTATGTAGTTTCCAGAAAGGGAAAAATTACTCCAGCCAAATAATCATACCAGTGAAATATAAACATTGTCCAATGAGTTCTAAGGTATGGCAAATTAGCAGGCTTCTCCAGAACCTCTGAAAATATGAATCCATTAGTAAAAACTAGACCTAGGGTGCATCTCCCTATCCAGCCAGGGGGAAGTCATGCAAATAGGTTAAGAGTCACATATCTGGTAGGTCTCATTTGGAGCAAGCCAGTGTGACAGTGATCCAGTCCCAATCAGTGCCTGGCCAGACAAAAGGAGGACCTGAACTGGGATCGGAAGAAACGGGAATAATTACACTGCATATATTGCTTGAGGCAAAAATCCCAGTTGATTCCAGTTATTATAATTAAGCTATCAGCTAACTTCTGGGGATGGCTCTATTTGTTCCCCGCATATGAGGGCATAAGATATTAGGCAGCCCTTTTCAGTTGTTAGCCGTATAACCTCATTCCATATTTGATAAACATCAGGTAAAAAGCCACAGGATCTAATCTACCTTCCTATGTGCAGCAAAATAGTGATTAAACCAAGACAATGCATAATCGAAGTTAAAAGTCACATTCTATCCATAGATAAGGTACAAAGTGTTGCACCGGTCCATTTTAGGATTGTTAGATGTCATCAGATTAAGAAGAGGCGTCACATATGATTGTTGTTGGCATGGGTAGTCACGGACTTGGAGAAAGTCCTTTCCCTGAAGTGGAGATGCCCACCACAGGAAGCCTTCCACTGACAAAGAGACTGCTCTGCAGACTCAGCAATTAAATCAATTGTGGAATGTGGTATAGAAGTGAGCCCAGGACAGGAAGGCCTTGTCTTGAGGATCAAACAGCAGACTTAAGATTTTCGGAGTCAGCAGAAACAGGCCCACATAGGTTATCAGGCTCATTTGAAAAGTAAAAAAGTAAAAGCATAGAGAGTAAAGACATAAAATGACATCCCTTAGCCCTGGTCAGTGTGCCACCTCTTAACCTGAGTGTGGTAAACCCACCAATCAATTCCTGGCACTTTGACAGCTGTGGGAGAAGAAAGAAAAACCTGGTAAGGGCCTTCCCAGAGAGGCTCGAGGGATTGCCCCCTTAGATCCCAATGTCTTTATCAGGAACTCAGTTCCTGTCTCAAACAGAGGATTGTTTGACTCACAGGCTGGGTCAGGAGTCACCTCCCAGAATTCCTGTAATGTTTGTTGAAAAGTTGAAAGTTGAGTTATATAATTAGATAACTCCAAGGCTTCAGGGTCTATAAAAATGTCTGTGCATAAGAAGGGCCTTCCATAAATACATTCAAAGGGAGACTGTCCTTTCTTTTAGGGGGCAGTCAGAGCTCTCATTAAAACTATGGGTAAAACTTTAAGCCAATTATCTTATGTCTTTTGAGTTAATTTACCTGCTGCTGCTGCTAAGTTGCTTCAGTTGTGTCCGACTCTGTGTGACCCCAGAGACGGCAGCCCACCAGGCTCCCCCCACCCTGGGATTCTCCAGGCAACAACACTGGAGTGGCTTGTCATTTCCTTCTCCAATGCATGAAAGTGAAAAGTGAAAGTGAAGTCGCTCAGTCGTGTCTGACTCTTAGCGACCCCATGGACTGCAGCCTACCAGGCTCCTCCGTCCATGGGATTTTCCAGGCAAGAGTACTGGAGTGGGGTGCCATTGCCTTCTCTGTTAATTTACCTAGATGTCTCTTAATAATGTCATTAGCTTTTTCAACCTTTTCTGAGGTTTGAGGTTTCCTGAAACAGTGTAAGTGATATTCTATTCCTATAGCTTTTTGACACCCTCTGAGTTACAATAGCTTTATAGGCAGAGCTATTGTCACTCTGAAGGCTCCCCAGCAGCCCAAACCTGGAAATAATTTCATGGATTACAATTCTTACAACCTCCTTAGCCTGCTCACTACAGCAGGGAAAATCTTCAATCCATCCAGTAAAGGTATCTATCCACACTTGTAAGCAAGAAAATCCATTTACTTTTGGCATATGAGTGATAAGTGAAGTCACTCAGTCGTGTCTGACTCTTGCGACAGTAGCCTACCAGGCTCCTCCACCCATGGAATTTTCCAGGCAAGAGTACTGGAGTGGGTTGCCATTTCCTTCTCCAGGGGATCTTCCCTACCCAGGGATTGAACCCAGGTCCCCTGCATTGCAGGCAGATGCTTTACCATCTGAGCCACGAGGGAAGTTCCATATGAGTAAAATATGAGGGAAGTTTGACATATGAGTAAAATCAATTTCCCAGTTCTCTTCAGGATATTTTGCACTTTGTTGTAACCCAGATTTTGCTAGTTTTTCAGTCTTTGGGTTATTTTCCTGACAGACCTCGTGTCTCTTGATAATGTTTTTTAAAGTCTTCATTACATTTTTTATCTTCAAACAAATGGGAAGCCATCTGGTAAGTGCTCTCAATGCCTAAATGAAAACTTTGGTGTAAACCCTTCTGAATTTTTCATTGAGCATTTTCAGCAATTATTTATAGTCTGTCCTCAGACTGTAAACATCCTTTACTAGTAATTTTTGATCCTTTTTTCTCATATCTTTCAAATTCTTCATCAGTATAGTGTGGCTTCTCCTGTTCAACAGGACCTGTCCAGATCAAAGATGTATGTAGTGAAGAGGTTTCCTAAAGTGTTGCCTTTCTGGCTAGGCAGTCAGCCAGCTGATTACCTCCAGCTACTTTACTCCTGTCCCTGCTGTGCACTTTGCAGTGCACAATGGCTACTTCTTTAGGAAAATATACAGCAATTAAGAGTCTCTCAATTCAGTTCATTTCGATCACTCAGTTGTGTCCAACTTTTGCAGCCCCATGGACTGCTGCATGCTAGGCTTCCTTGTCCATCACCAAAACTTGAAATTTGTTCAAACTCATGTCCATCAGGTTGGTGATGCCATCCAACCATGTCATTCTCTGTTGTCCCCTTCTCCTTCTACCTTCGATCTTTCCCAGCATCAGAGTCTTTTCCAATGAGTCAACTCTTCACATCAGGTGGCCAAAGTATTGGAGTTTCAGTTTCAGCATCAGTCCTTCCAATGAATATTCAGGATTTATTTCCTTTAAGACTGACTGGTTTAGATCACCTTGCACTCCAAGGGATGCTCAAGAGTCTTTTCCAACACCACAGTTCATCAATTCTTTGGCACTAAGCTCTCTTTATTGTCCAACTCTCACATTCATATGTGACTACTGGAAAACCATAGCTTTGACTAGATGGACCTTTGTTGGTAAAGTAATGTTTCTGATTTATAATATGCTGTCTAGTTCGGTCATTCATAGCTTTTTCCCAAGGAGCAAATGTCTTTCAATTTCATGGCTGCAATCACCATCTGCAGTGATTTTGGAGCCCAAGTAAACAGTTTGTCACTGTTTCCTTTATTTCCCCATCTACTTGCCATGAAGGGATATGACCAGATACCATGATAGTTGTTTTTGAATGTTGAGCTTTAAGCCAGCTTTTTCACTCTTCTCTTTCACTTTCATTAAGAGGCTCTTTAGTTCCTCTTTGCTTTCTGCCATGAGGGTGGTATCATATGCATATCTGAGGTTATTGATATTTCTCCCAGCAATCTTGATTCCAGTTTGACCTTCATCCAGTCTGGCATTTTGCATGATGTACTCTGCATATAAGTTAAATAGGCAAGGTGACAATATACAGTCTTGATGTACTCCTTTCTCAATTTGGAACCAGTCCATTGTTCCATGTCTGGTTCTAATTGTTGCTTCTTGACCTGCATACAGATTTCTCAGAAGCCAGGCAAGATGGTTTGGTACACTCATCTCTTTAAGAATTTTCCTCAGTTTGTTGTAATCCACCTAGTCAAAAGCTTTAGTGTAGTCAATGAAGCAGTAGTAGATATATATATATATTTTTCTTTCTGGAATTCGCTTGCTTTTTCTATGATCCAATGGATGTTGGCATGTAAAAGTCTCTCATTCTCTTTAAAACGCTTAATAGGTTCTCCTGTTGCATTTTATTTTATTTTTTAAAAATTTTATTTTATTTAATTTTACAATATTGTATTGGTTTTGCCATATATCAAAATGAATCTGCCACAGGTATACATGTGTTCCCCATCCTGAACCCTGCTCCCTCCTCCCTCCCCATACCATCCCTCTGGGTCGTCCCAGTGCACCAGCCCCAAGCATCCAGTATCGTGCATCAAACCTGGACTGGCGACTCGTTTCATATATGATATTATACATATTTCAATGCCATTCTTCCAAATCATCCCACCCTCTCCCTCTCCCACAGAGTCCAAAAGACTGTTATATACATCAGTGTCTCTTTTGCTGTCTCATATACAGGGTTAGTGTTACCATCTTTCTAAATTCCATACATATGTGTTAGTATACTGTATTGGTGTTTTTCTTTCTGGCTTACTTCACTCTGTATAATAGGCTCCAGTTTCATCCACCTCATTAGAACTGATTCAAATGTATTCTTTTTAATGGCTGAGTAATACTCCATTGTGTATATGTACCACAGCTTTCTTATCCATTCATCTGCTGATGGACATCTAGGTTGCTTCCATGTCCTGGCTATTATAAACAGTGCTGCGATGAACATTGGGGTACACGTGTCTCTTTCAATTCTGGTTTCCTCAGTGTGTATGCCCAGCAATGGGATTGCTGGATCATAAAGCAGTTCTACCAGTTTTTTAAGGAATCTCTACACTGTTCTCCATAGCGGCTGTACTAGTTTGTATTCCCACCAACAGTCTAAGAGGGTTCCCTTTTCTCCACACCCTCTCTAGCATTTATTGCTTGTAGACTTTTGGATCGCAGCCATTCTGACTGGTGTAAAATTGTCTTTCTTTTCATGTTGCAGCATAAATGTAAAAACTGAAATAAGTATACTTAGAATCACTGTACATATGTACTCACTGCACTTAGGTGAACTCAAGAGCTCCAGTCAGAGCCACTACTGAGTCAGAGTCAGCTACTAGCTGAGCACTCGTTCCTGGGGAGGCGGGGGTTAGTCTTTAGAAGAACACTTCACTTCTAAAACCTATTCCAAAATCACCAGGGTGTAACCTGCTTTCCATTTCCCATCCTAAACAAAAGAACTGCCATATGTATATATTTTCCTGTCAAGATTGTCTAATGGGGTATCCATTAAAATTTTCGTGAGATGCATAAAGTTAAAAATTGGGAAAATTCATGAATGTGTGTTTTATTTTACTTTTCAGGAAGGAAAATGACAGGATTAAATTTCCACAGACTTCAAGCTTACATATTGGTCCTTCTAACTATCAGTTCAGTTCTCTCTCTCAGTCGTGTCTGACTCTTTGTGACCCCATGAACTGCAGCATGACAGACTTCCCTGCTGCTGCTGGTGCTGCTGCTAAGTCTCTTCAGTCATGTCCGACTCTGTGCAACC
The DNA here is from genome assembly GCF_055505025.1 of Bos grunniens. NCBI lineage: Eukaryota > Metazoa > Chordata > Mammalia > Artiodactyla > Bovidae > Bos > Bos grunniens. Next base: position 14,690,511 of record NC_141188.1, read on the forward strand.
CCATAGACGGCTGCCCACCAGGCTCCCCCGTCCCTGGGATTCTCCAGGCAAGAACACTGGAGTGGGTTGCCATTTCCTTCTCCAATGCAGGAAAGTAAAACGTGAAAGTGAAGTTGCTCAGTCGCAACCCCATGGACTGCAGCCCACCAGGTTTCTCCGTCCATGGGATTTTCCAGGCAAGAGTACTGGAGTGGGGTGCCATCAGACTTCCCTCCATCACTAATTACCATGCTTGATCAAATTTTATAGTCGGTGATGCCATCCAACCATCTCATCCTCTGTAGTCCCTTTCTCCTGCCTTTAATTTTTCCCAGCATCAGGGTTTTTTCCAAGGAGTCAGTTCTTTGTATCAGGTAGCCAAAGTATTGCAGCTTCAGCTTCACCACTAGTCCTTCCAATGAATATTCAGGACTGATTTCTTTTAGGATTGACTGGTTTGATCTCCTTGAAGTCCAAGGGACTCTTAGAGTCTTTTCCAATGTCACAGTTCATCAATTCTTTGGCACTCAGCTTTCTTTATAGTACAACTCTCACAACCATACATGAGTACTGGAAAATGATAGCTTTGACTAGGTGAACATCTGTTGGCAAAGTAATGTCTCTGCTTTTCAATATGCTGACTAGGTTAGTCATTATCTTGTCTTCCAAGGAGCAAGCATCTTTTAATTTCATGGCTGCAGTCACCATCTGCAGTGATTTTGGAGCCCAAGAAAGTAAACTCTGTCACTGTTTCAGTTGTTTCCCCAGCTATTTGCCGTTAAGTGAGGGACAGGATGCCATGATCTAAGGTCTTTGAATATTGAGTTTTAAGACAGCTTTTTTTTTTACTCCCCTTTCACTTTCATAAAGGGGCCTTTTAGTTCCTCTTCACTTTCTGCCATAAAGGTGGTGTCATCTACATATCTGAGATTATTGATGTTTTTCCTGGCAATCTTGATTTCAGCTTGTGCTTCATCCAGCCTGGCTTTTCAAATGATGTACACTGCATAGAAGTTAAATAAGCAGGGTGACAGTATACAGCCTTGAAGTAAACCTTTCCCAATTTAGAAGCAGTCTGTTGTTTCATGTCTGGTTAAATGGTTGCTTCTTGGCTTGCATACAGATTTTTCAGGAGGCAAGTAAGGTGGTCTGGTATTCCCATCACATTAAGAATTTTCTGAAGTTTGTTGTTATCTACACAGTCAAAGGCTTTGGCATACTCAATAAAGCAGAAATAGATGTTTTTCTGGAACTCTCTTGTTTTTTTTCTATGACTCAGCAGATGTTGGCAATTTGATCTCTGTTTCTTCTGCCTTTTCTAAATCCAGCTTGAACATCTGGAAGTTATCAGTTCATGTACTGTTGAAGTCTCTCTTGGAGAATTTTGAGTATTACCTTGCTAGCCTGTGAGATGAGTGAAATTGTGTGGTAGTTTGAACATTCTTTGGCATTGCCTTTCTTTGGGATTGGAATGAAAACTGACCTTTTCCAGTTCTGTGATCACTGCTGAGTTTTCCAGATTTGCTGGCATATTGAGTGCAGGACTTTCACAGCATCATCTTTTAGGATTTGAAATAACTCAATTCCATCACCTCCACTAGCTTTGTTCTTAATGGTGCTTCAGAATGCCAACTTGACATCACATTCCAAGATGTCTGGCTCTAGGTGAGTGATCACACCACAGTGGTTATCTGGTTCATGAAGCTCTTTTTTTGTATAGTTCTTATATGTATTCATAGGGCTACCCAAATGTCTCAGTGGTAAAGAATTTGCCTACCAAGCAGGAGACCTGGGCTCAATCCTTGGGTTGGGAAGATCCCCTGAAGAAGGGACTGGTTACCCACTCCAGTATTCTGGCCAAGAGAATTCCATGAAGAGTCCATGGGTGTCACAAAGTGTCGGACATGACTGAGTGACTTTCATTTTCACTTTTCTGTGTATTCTTGCCACCTCTTCTTAATATCTTATGCTTCTCTTGGGTTTAATCCATTTCTGTCCTTTATTGGGCCCATCTTTGCATGAAATATTTCCTTGGTATCTCTAATTTTCTTGATGAGAGCTCCAGTATTTCCCATTCTATTTTTTTCCTCTATTTCTTTGCATTGATCATTGAGGATGGCTTTCTTATCTCTCCTTGCTATTCTTTGGAACTCTGCATTCAAATGGATGTGTCTTTCCTTTTCTCCTTTGCCTTTAGCTTCTTTTATTTTCTCAGCTATTTGTAATGCCTTCTCAGACAACCATTTTTCCTTTTTGCATTTCTTTTTCTTGGGGATGTTCTTTGATCACTGCATCCTGTACAATGTCAAGAACCTCCATCTTAAGTCCTTCAGGCACTCTATCTGTTAAAATCCCTTGAATCTATTTGTCACTTCCACTGTATAATCATAAGGGTTTTGATTTAGGTCATATCTGAACTGTCTAGTGGTTTTTCCTACTTTATTCATTTGAGATGTGAATTTGGCAATAAGGAGCTGATGATCTGAGCCACAGTCAGCTCCCAGTCTTGTTTTTACTGACTGTATAGAGCCTCTCTATCTTTGGCTGCAAAGAATATAATCATCTGATTTTGCTATTGACCATCTGGTGATGTTCATGTGTAGAGTCTTTTCTTATGTTGTTGGAAGAGAGTGTTTGCTATGACCAGCTTGTTCTCTTAGCAAAACTCTGTTAGCTTTTGCCCTGCTTCATTTTGTACTCCAAAGCCAAATTTACCAGGTACCTCTTGACTTCCTACTTGTGCATTCCAGTCCCCTATGATGAAAAGGACATCATTTTGGGGGTGTTCTAGAAGATCTTGGAGGTCTTTTTAGAGCCATTCATCTTCAGCTTCCTGTGGATTACTGGTTGGGGCATTGACTTGGATTACTCTGATATTGAATGGTTTCCCTTGGAAACGAATAGAGGTCTTTCTGTCATTTTTGAGATTGCACCCACTTCAGCCTTTTTTGTTGATGATGAGGGCTACTCCATTTCTTCTAAGGGAATCTTGGCCACAGTAGTAGATATAATGATCATCTGAATTAAATTTGCCCATTCCGATCATTTTAGTTCACTGAATCCTAAAATGTTGATGTTCACTCTTGCCATCTCCTGTTTGACCATTTCTAATTTAAATTGATTCAAGGACCTAACATTCCACATTCCTATGCAATATTGCTCTTTGTAGCATCGAAATTCCTTCCATCACCAGTCACATCCACATCTGGACATTGTTTTTGCTTTGGCCCTATCTCTTCATTTTTTTCTGGAGTTAATTTGCCACTCTTTTTCAGTACTATATTGGGCACCTATCAACTGGGGAGTTAATCTTTCAGTTTCACATCTTTTTGCCTTTTCCTTCTGTTCATGGCATTCTCAAGGCAAGAATACTGAAGTTTTTACCATTCTCTTCTCCAGTGGACCACATCTTTTCAGAACACTTCACCATGACCCTTCCATTATGGGTGGTCCTATGTGGCATGGCTCGTATTTTCATTGAATTAGAAAAGGCTATGGTCCTCTATGTGATGAGTTTGATTAGTTTTCTGTGATTGTGGTTTCCATTCTATCTGCCCTCTGACCCATAATAAGAGGCTTACAGAAGGAGAGACTGACTGTGAGGGAAACTGGAACTTGTTCTGATGGGCAGGTCATGCTCAGTTAAATATTTAATCTAATTTTCTGATGATCATCAGGGCTGTGTTCCCTCCATGTTGTTTGACCTGAGGTCAAACTATGGTGGAGGTAAGGAAGATAACGGAGACCTCCTTCAAATGGTCCCATGCAGGCACTGCCACACTCATTGCTCCCAACCCTGCAGCAGGCCACCACCGACCCACGCTTCCTCCAGAGACTCCTGGGCACTCACTGGCAAATCTGGGTTGGTCTCTTGTGGGGTCACTGCTCCTTTCTCCTGGGTCCTGTGCGTGGAAGGTTTTGTTTGTGCCCTCCAAGAGTCTGTTTCCCCATTCCTGTGTAAGTTCTGTAATCAAATCCCACTGGCCTCCAATGTCAAATTGCCTGGGGATTCTCAATCCCTTTGCGAAATCCCCAGGTTGGTAAATCTGTTGTGGTTCCTAGGACATACTTAACAGTGTGAGATTTTCTTTAGTATAGTTATTTTGCAGTCTGTGGGTCGTCAGCTTGGTGGCTCTGTGGTGGGGCTAATTTCGACCTCCTCCAAAACGACTTGTGCCACAGACTGTGTGACCCAAGTAGGGGCACCCAGAACCCCTGCCCCTTCAGCAGGCCACTGCTGACCTGTACCTCTGCAGGACACTCAAAGACAAGTCTGACTCAGTCTTTGAGGGGTCTCTGTTTCCTGGTGCACATAAAATTCTGTTTGAGCCTTACAAGCATCTCTGGCTGATATGGGGTTTGATTCTAAATGTGATTTCACCCATCCTACCATCTTGGTGGGACTTCTCCTTTTCCCTTGGATGTGGGGTATCTTTTTCTGGTGGGATCCAACATTCTCCAGTCTATGGTTTTTCAGTAGTGAGGTGAAAATTTGTAGTTCTCACAGGAGAAGATGAACACATATCCTTCTACTCTGCCATCTTGATCTCATCTAACAATAATGAATGATATTTAGGAATTAGACTGTCTGCCATCCAAATATTAACTTTAAAGTTTAAGATTCCACTCACATCATGAGAAACCAGTATAATAAGATTTCACCCCTTAGTAAACTCAAGAGCTTCAGGGTCAAGTAAAGCAATAGCAGTAATTACTCTTAGACAATGTGGCCAACTGCAAGAGATTACATCTAATTCTCTACTTAGGTATGCCATAGGTTGCCAGTGAGGCCCTCAGGGTCGTGTCCTAACTCCCAAGGTTATTCCCTTCCTTTCAGTGACAAGCAGAAACAATTAAACAATTCTAACCCTGTGGGCAAGTTCAAACTGGAAGCTGTAAGAGAGCAGTTTGAAGAGACTTAAAAACCTTTCAAGTATCAAGAGACCAAACCAGCTTGTCAGTTTGGGATTGCTGAGTTTCAGTTATCAGTTTATATAAAAGCTGGGCAAGTCCCCATAACCTAGAATCCAAATGTGGCAGTAATTTGTGATGCCCCAAAATCCTCAGTTGTCTCAAAGTCAAAAGGAGGGGATGGTTTCATTTCAGTTCAGTTCAGTCACTCAGTCATGTCCAACTCTTTGTAACCTTATGGACTGTGGCATGCCAGGCCTCCCTGTCCATCACCAACTCCTAGAGTTGACTAAAACTCATGTCCATTGAGTCAGTGATGCCATCCGACCATGTCATCCTCTGTTGTCCCCTTCTCCTCCTGCCTTCAATCTTTCCTAGCATCAGGGTCTTTTCCAGTGAGTCAGTTTTTCCCATCAGGTAGACAAAGGATTAGAGTTAAAGCTTCAGCATCAGTCTTTCCAATTACTGTTTAGGACTAATTTCCTCTATGGTGCACTGGTTGGATCTCCTTGCAGTCCAAGGGACTCTCAAGAGACTTCTCCAACACCTCAGTTCAAAAGCATCAATTCTTCGGTGCTCAGCTTTCTTTATGTTCCAACTCTCGCATCCATACATGACTATGGGAAAAATCATAGCTTTGACTAGACGGACCTTTGTTGGCAAAGTTAATGTCTCTGCTTTTTAATATGCTGTCTAGGTTGGTCATAACTTTTCTTCCAAGCAGCAAGCATCTTTTAACTTCATGGCTACAGTCACCATCTGCCGTGATTATCGAGGCCCCCAAAAGAAAGTCTTCCATTGTTTCCACTGTTTCCCCATCTATTTGCCCTGAAGTGATGGGAAGAGATGCCATGACCTTAGTTTTCTGAATGCTGAGCTTTAAGCCAACTTTTTCATTCTCCTGTCTCTTTCATCAAGGGGCCCTTTGGTTCTTCTTCACTTTCTGCCTTAAGGGTGGTGACATCTGTGTACCTGAGGTTACTGATATTTCTCCCAGCAAACTTGATTCCAGATTGTGTTTCGTCCAGTTCAGCATTTCTCATGAGGTACTGTGCATATAAGTTAAATAAGCTGGGTGACCATATACAGCATTGAAGTAAACCTATTACAATTTGGAAACAGTCTGTTGTTCCATGTGCAGTTCTGTTGCTTGCTTACCTGCATACAGACTTCTCAGGAGGTTGCTCAAGTGGTCTGGTATTCCCATCTCTTTGAGAATTTTCCACACTTTGTTGTGATCCACAAAGTCAAGGCTTTGGCATAGTCAATAAAGCAGAAGTAAACGTTTTTCTGGACATCTCTTGATTTTTTAATCATCCAGCAGATGTTGACAATTTGTTCTCTGGCTCCTCTGCATTTTCTAAATCCAACATGAACACCTGGAAGTTCATGATTCACGTACTGCTGAAGTCTGACTTTGAGAATTTTCAGCATTATTTTCCTAGCATGTGAGATGAGTGCAACTGTGCAATAGTTTAACATTCTTTGGCATTGCCTTTCTTTGGGACTGGAATAAAAATTGACCTCTTCCAGTCCTGTGACCACCGCTGAGTTTACCAAATTTGCTGACATTTTGAGTTCAGCACTTTCACAGCATCATGTTTTAGGATGTGAAGGAGTTCAACTGGAATTCTATCACCTCCACTAGATTTATTCATAGTGATGCTTGCTAAGGCCCACTTGACTTCACATTCCAGGATGTCTGGCTTTAGGTGAGTGATCACACCATTGTGACTATCTGGGTTGTGAAGATATTTTTTGTACACTTCTTCTGTGTATTATTGCTATCTCTTCTTAATATCTTCTGCTTCTGTTAGGTCTATACCATTTCTATCCTTTTTTGTGCCCATCTTTGCATGAAATTTTCCTTGATATCTCTAATTTTCTTGAAGAGATCTCTAGTCTATCCCATTCTTTTGTTTTCGTCTATTTCTTTGCATTGATCACTGAGGAAGGCTTTCTTATCTCTACTTGCTATTCTTTGGAACTCTCTATTCAAATGGGTATATCTTTCCTTTTGTCCTTTGCCTTTTACTTTTCTTCTTTCATCAGATCAGATCAGTCATTCAGTCGTGTCTGACTCTTTGCGATCCCACGAATCGCAGCACGCCAGGCCTCCCTGTCCATCACCAACTCCCGGAGTTCACTCAGACTCACGTCCATCGAGTCAGTGATGCCATCCAGCCATCTCATCCTCTGTCGTCCCCTTCTCCTCCTGCCCCCAATCCCTCCCAGCATTAGAGTCTTTACAATGAGTCAACTCTTCACATGAGGTGGCCAAAGTACTGGAGTTTCAGCTTTAGCATCATTCCCTCCAAAGAAATCCCAGGGCTCATCTTCAGAATGGACTGGTTGGATCTCCTTGCAGTCCAAGGGACTCTCAAGCGTCTTCTCCAACACCACAGTTCAAAAGCATCAATTCTTCGGTGCTCAGCCTTCTGCACAGTCCAACTCTCACCTCCATACATGACCACAGGAAAAACCATAGCCTTGACTAGACGAACCTTTGTTGGCAAAGTAATATCTCTGCTTTTGAATATGCTATCTAGGTTGGTCATAACTTTCCTTCCAAGGAGTAAGCGTCTTTTAATTTCATGGCTGCATTCACCATCTGTAGTGATTTTGGAGCCCAGAAAAATAAAGTCTGACACTGTTTCCTCATCTATTTCCAATGAAGTGGTGGGACCGGATGCCATGATCTTCGTTTTCTGAATGTTGAGCTTTAAGTCAACTTTTTCACTCTCCACTTTCATCAAGAGGCTTTTGAGTTCATGTTCACTTTCTGCCACAAGGGTGGTGTCATCTGCATATCTGAGGTTAGTGATATTTCTCCCGGCAATCTTGATTCCAGTCTGTATTTCTTCCAGTCCAGCGTTTCTCATGATGTACTCTGCATAGAAGTTAAATAAACAGGGTGACAATATACAGCCTTGACGAACTCCTTTTCTTTTTGGAACCAGTCTGTTATTCCATGTCCAGTTCTAACTGTTGCTTCCTGACCTGCATACAAATTTCTCAAGAGGCAGAGCAGGTGGTCTGGTTTTCCCATCTCTTTTAGAGTTTTCCACAATTTATTGTGATCCACAGAGTCAAAGGCTTTGGCATAGTCAATAAAGCAAAAATAGATGTTTTTCTGGAAATCTCTTGCTTTTTCCATGATCCAGCGGAGTGTTGGCAATTTGATCTCTGGTTCCTCTGCCTTTTCTAAAACCAGCTTGAACATCAGGAAGTTCACGGTTCACTTATTGCTGAAGCCTGGCTTGGAGAATTTTGAGCATTACTTTACTAGCGTGTGAGATGAATGCAATTGTGCAGTAGTTTGAGCATTCTTTGGCATTGCCTTTCTTTGAGATTGGAATGAAAACTGACCTTTTCCAGTCCTGTGGCCACTGCTGAGTTTTCCACATTTGCTGGCATATTGAGTGCAGCACTTTCACAGCATCATCTTTCAGGGTTTGGAATAGCTCAACTGGAATTCCATCACCTCCACTAGCTTTGTTCGTAGTGATGCTTTCTAAGGCCCACTTGGCTTCACATTCCAGGATGTCTGGCTCTAGGTCAGTGATCACACCATTGTGATTATCTGGGTCGTGAAGATCTTTTTTGTACAGTTCTTCTGTGTATTCTTGCCATCTCTTCTTAATATCTTCTGCTTCTGTTAGATCCATACCATTTCTGTCCTTTATTGAGCTCATCTTTGCATGAAATCTTCCTTTGGTATCTCTGATTTTCTTGAAGAGATCCCTAGTTTTTCCCATTCTGTTGTTTTCTTCTATTTCTTTGCATTGATTGCTGAAGAAGGCTTTCTTATCTCTTCTTGCTATTCTTTGGAACTCTGCATTCAGATGTTTATATCTTTCCTTTTCTCCTTTGCTTTTCACTTCTCTTCTTTTCACAGCTATTTGTAAGGCCTCCCCAGACAGCCATTTTGCTTTTTTGCATTTCTTTTCCATGAGAATGGTCTTGATCCCTGTCTCCTGTACAATGTCTCGAACCTGATTCCATAGTTCATCAGGCACTCTATCAGATCTAGGCCCTTTCTCACTTCCACTATATAATCATAAGGGATTTGATTTAGGTCATACCTGAATGGTCTAGTGGTTTTCCCTACTTTCTTCAATTTAAGTCTGAATTTGGCAATAAGGAATTCATGGTCTAAGCCACAGTCAGCTCCTGGTCTTGTTTTTGCTGACTGTATAGAACTTCTCCATCTTTGGCTGCAAAGAATATAATAAATCTGATTTTGGTGTTGACCATCTGGTGATGTCCATGCGTAGAGTCTTCTCTTGTGTTGTTGGAAAAGGGTGTTTGTTATGACCAGTGTATTTTCTTGGCAAAATTCTATTAGTCTTTGCCCTGCTTCATTCCGTATTCCAAGGCCAAATTTGCCTGTTACTCCAGGTGTTTCTTGACTTCTTCCTTTTGCATTCCAGTCTCCTATAATGAAAAGTACATCTTTTTTGGGTGTTATTTCTAAAAGGTCTTGTAGGTCTTCATAGAACCGTTCAACTTCAGCTTCTTCAGCATTACTGGTTGGGGCATAGTCTTGGATTACTGTGATATAGAATGGTTTGCCTTGGGAACGAACAGAGACCACTCTGTCGTTTTTGAGATTGCATCCAAGTACTGCATTTCGGACTCCTTTGTTGACCATGATGACCACTCCATTTCTTCTGAGGGATTCCTGCCCGCAGTAGTAGACATAATGGTCATCTGAGTTAAATTCACCCATTCCAGTCCATTTCAGTTCGCTGATTCCTAGAATGTTGACATTCACTCTTGCCATCTCTTGTTTGACCACTCCCAATTTGCCTTGATTCATGGACCTGACATTCCAGCTTCCTATGCAATATTGCTCTTTACAGCATCAGACCTTGCTTCTATCACCAGTCACATCCACAGCTGGGTATTGTTTTTGCTTTGGCTACATCCCTTCGTTCTTTCTGGAGTTATTTCTCCACTGATCTCCAGTGGCATATTCGGCACCTACTGACCTGGTGAGTTTCTATTTCAGTATCCTATCATTTAGCCTTTTCATACTGTACATGGGGTTCTTAACAGACAACTATTTTGCCTTTTTGCATTTCTTTTTCTTAGGGAGGGCCTTGATCCCTGTCTCCTGTACAATGTCATGAACCTCTCTGTCTATAGTTCATCAAGCATTCTGTCTATCAGATCTAATCCCTTGAATCTATTTATCCCTTCCACTGTATAGCCATAAGAGATTTGATTTAGGTTATACTTGAATGGTTTAGTGGTTTTCCCTACTTTCTTCAATTTAAGTCTGAATTTGGCAATAAGGAGTTCATGATCTGAGCCACAGTCAGCTCTTGGTCTTGCTTTTGCTGACTGTGTAGGGCCTCTCCATCTTTGGCTGTAAAAAATATAATAAATCTTAATTTGCTATGGGCCACCTGATGATGTCCATGTGTAGAGTCTTCTCCTGTGTTGTTGGAAGAGAGTGTTTGCTATGACCGATGCATTCTCTTGGCAAATCTGTTAGCCTTTTCCCTGCTTCATTCTGTACTCCAAGGCCAAATTTGCCTGTACTGGGGATGGTTTAGTATATATTTAATTATATTGAGGCCTATATCCCTAGTCCCATCTGATATGATTAGGCCCAGATATTTAATAGATTGTTGACAAAGCTGAGCTTTTCCCTTGATGCTGTATAAATACAGCCAACCAAAAAGTTTAGGAAGTCTTCTGGGACTTGTGAGCAAGTTTCCTCCATGTCAGCACAGGACCGAATATCACCTACATATTGTAGCACTGCTGCCTCACAGCTATTAAAGTTTTTTAGATACCGTGACACAACTCTGTGAGAATAAATGAGGACTGTCATGAAACCCCTTGCACAAAACTGTCCAGGTTAGCTGAGAAATTGGCCGAATAGGATTTTCAAAAGCAAATAAAAATTGGCTTTCTTCTGCCAACGGTATACGAAAGAAAGCATCCTTTAAATCAATAACTGATAAATATTTGGCTCATTCAGGAATTTCAGACAATAGAGTATAAGGATTAGACACCATGGAGTGTAAAAAAACCACAGCCTCATTTATTTTCATAAATCTTGAACTAGTCTCCATTTATCATTTGACTTCTGCAAACCCAAAATAGGAGTGTTGCATGGACTGTTACAGGGAATTAATAGCCCCTGCTCCTTTAAATTTTCAATGGTGGGTTTTAACCCTTCCTTAACCTCAGGTTTCAGTGGTACTGCTTTTGATGTGGAAATAGGTGCAGGTTTGGGCTTGAAAATTACAGGAAAAGCATTTTGTGCCTGACACACCATTTTTCCATCAGCCCACACTCTAGGGATTATATATTTTTTCAATTAATGGGTGAGAAAAAGAGGGTTCCATATTTATAAAAACAGAGGTGTGGACCTTGCTCAGTATATCCCTCCCTAAAGGGGTGAGGGAAACTCTGGCACAATCAGAAACTTGTGTGAAAACAGCAGAGTCCCAGTTGCAGTTTAGAGAACAACTGAAATAATAACATTTGACTCATCCAGAGAATCCCATCATGGAAGCAGATCAGGGGGAAAGTGAGCCAGGGGATTCAGTAAGCACAGGGTAAGTTGCTCCAGTATCTAAAAGGAGATCAATGGATTGACCCCCCACAGTTATTAATCCCCATGGTTCCTCTGGTGTAATTAGGATGTGAGCTTGTGTGGGGACTCCGGGCACCTTCAACCCTGATAGTGTTGAGAGTCCAACCTCTGGGACCTACACCTCTGGGGTCGTTCTCTCCTCCATTGTGGTCCTTTTCAGACTGGACATGAAGCTGGGGACATCTTAGAAGCACAGGGCAATCCCACTTGAGGTGACCCTCTTTTCTACACTAATAGCAAGTCCATCCCTTTTCACCTTGGTCCCTCTGGAAATTTTTCACAGGCTGTTTAAGAGCAGTTCTGACAGCCATTACAAGGGCTTTTGTCTGTTTCTTGGTCTTTCTCTGTCTTTATTCTCCTCACATTCCTTACTATAATAAACCGTCTGAGCCAATTGCACAGATTATCTAAAGACTGATTTGGTCCATACACCTGTTTTAGTAGCTTATGGTGTATATCTGGAGCCAACTGAGGGAGAAATCTATCTTTTAAGATCACACTTCCCTCTTCACTTTTGGGATCAATCTCAATGAATTTGTGAAGGGCTTCCTACAGTCTACCTAGGAATTTACCAGGTGCTTCCTTCTCTTCTTGTTTTATGTTTGCCAACTTGGCATAGTTCAAAGTCTTAGCATGTACTCACTTGAGTCCTTCAAGGACACATTTGACAAAATGACTCCGATCCCATCTTCCTTTAGCTGTGTTATAGCCCCAGTCTAGTTCTATGGTTCAGAACACCAGGTTCCCAGTAGGGAGGGTGGCTATCTTGTCCTCCCTCTTTCCTGCTGATTCATTACTAAGCCATTCATCTCGGTGGGCAACAGCTTTCCCCAAAACTTGAGCTTTTGAGTCAGTAATTAGTGTCTGTTCCAGGATATACATCACATCCTTCCAAGTAAGGTCATAAAGCACAATAACACCCTTAAAAGTTATAATATATTTTTCTGGGCTCTCCAAATAGTCTCCCAGATCTTCCTTGATTCTTTTCATTTCTTGAAAATAAAAGGGCTTATTAACTCCCATAGATTATTTTTCCTGGTGGGTGCTTCACGAATAGGCAACAGCTTGTGCAGCTGTTCCTCAGCTTCTCTGGTTGCCCTTTGCATATGATCCCAGGGATAGATTGGAGAAACCTGTTTTTCTTTATCTCTCTGTCTCTTATCCTCTGTCTCATCCTATATTTTGCCCTTAGTTTTAGTTGTCTGAGCTTCTCTTACTTCAATTGGCTAGTTTCTATTGAAACCAGAGTAGTCAGAGCTTGTATTGAGACAGGGGTTATTTGTATGTCTACTGAGACTGGAGCAGTTTAAACTTCAGTTTGAGTTTCTACTGAGACCAAGGCAACTCTTCCTGGAGAGGTTCCCTGAATTTCAGTTTGCTCATTTTGGAGCCCAAGATATGGGGACAAAGTAGGAAGACAGGAGGTAGCTGAAGGTTTCATACCCAAATCTATACCCTTAGGACATAAATCTGCATGTTTTTTCCCTCTGCCCGCAGAGAGATAAGGGGCAGCACATATGCTACTTCTACCCATTTTCCTTGTTTTCTACAGAACCGGTCTAATTGTAAAACTGTTACAATTAAGAGACCCTCCAACCGGTCACTGTTAACTGTCCTCCAGTGGATACTGTGGCCATGCAGTATCACACAGGAAGATCAGGTATGTCTTCTTTAAGCTCTAGGGATCAAATCTATATCAGTTTTTCAGAATACAGTTCAAAGGAGTGAGACTAGAATTGCTAGCTCCCATCTGTGAGAGAGAAATCAGCAGCAACAAGTGCATTTTTTCTACTGGAGGTGTCCCTCCTTCCTCCAGATGGGGGAGAAGAAAAGTCTTCCACTTAAGCTTCCTTCCCTGGCTGGAGTTAACCTGTCCCTTACCAGCAGAGCTGTCCCGTCATCATCCCTTCCCATTCTACCATACAGGTGAGGTGGAGATGCACCAGGGTTAGACCTGATGGCATCCCAGACTGATGTCCAGGTCCTCACCATTAAAACCTTTCCCTGCCTCTGATGCCACCCAGGGTGCAATCAGAGTAACTTTCTGGAACGCCTCCCAAGCTAAGACTGCTAGGGGAAACATTATTCTCCCAGGTGCCTGTGCATGGTCTTAAGTATATTCCTGTAAGACCATAAATAAGACAGTGATAAGACCAGTAAATCAGAAAGAGGTGAAAAAAAAAAAAAAAATTCCTTCTAAGCGTTACCACACTAGTATAAGTGATAGGAAAAAGATCGTGAAGGGCCAGCCAATGAGGAAAAACTGATTTTTGTCCTCAAGTTATTAGAGCCAGCCCTTCCAGTTCATTGACACTGATTCCACAGAAAGAATATCTAAGGAGTTGAGACAAAAACCACCAGAGACCCTTCTCTGGTCCACTAAGAGCTAGCTTTACCAAAGGAAGAATCCTACTGTACTTCCAATCTGAGTAACTTTTAGCCTGAGAGATGCTCTTAACAAGCTCCACCTTAATTCCAAAGATGCTCCGGTTGTAACTTTTAACTCCTAGCAAGGCTAAGCACTTCCTGACTACCAATCCAAGCTTGGGATCTAAGCAAAAGTACACAGAAGCAGCATAGAATGCAAGTCCCTTGAAAGTTTATGATTCAGCAGATTAGATTAGTAGTTTCAATTTCCAAGGCAGTTACAAAATTGGCAAAGAGACCAGGAAACGTTGACTTAGAAAGGAAAGTTCAGTCCACCCACTTTGTCCATTTCTGGCCTCTCCTCTAACAGGGTTCTTGGGTGCTTCTTGGAATTGGCAGGTCTGTATAAACCCCTGACAAAGATCCCCTTTAGAGAGCTGACTTCAGTCATTATGATGCACCATGAAACTGCAGAGCAGAGCTCAACGCTCTTTCCACATCCTGTTCATACTGCTTTCATGCAGACAGGCACACTGTAGAGTCAGTAAAGTACAATAGAAAATGTATTTACTAGGAGAGCAAAGATCTAGAGCTCCAAGCATCCTTATCTTGCCTTGAGGATCTCAGATGAGCACCCAAGATGAAAGGTTGCAACAAGGAGCTGTGAACTACACCAGGATACATGACCTCCAGAAGAGAGGATTTCAACCCGGGGTCAGATATGAGGCTTTATCACTTGAAGCATTTACGTAATAAAGTTTTATTAATGTATAAAGTGGAATGGGTGAATTTAACTCAGATGACCCTTATATTTACTACTGTGGGCATGAATCCCTTAGAAGAAATGAAGTAGCCATCATGGTCAACAAAAGAGTCTGAAATGCAATACTTGGATGCAATCTCAAAAATGACAGAATGATCCCTGTTCGTTTTCAAAGCAAACCATTCAATATCACAGTAATCCAAGTCTATGTCCCAACCAGTAACATTGAAAAAGCTGAAGTTGAATGGTTCTATGAAGACCTACAAGACCTTTTAGAACTAACACCTAAAAAAGATGTCCTTTTCATGATAGGGGACTGGAATGCAAAAGTATGAAGTCAAGGAACACCTGGAGTAACAGGAAATTTGGCCTTGGGATACAGAATGAAGTAGGGCAAAGGCTAATAAGGTTTTGCCAAGAGAATGCACTAGTCATAGCAAATACCCTCTTCCAACAACAAAAGAGAAGACTACACATGGACATGACCAGATGGTCAACACTGAAATCAGATTGATTATATTCTTTGCAGCCAAAGATGGAGAAGCTCTATACAGTCAGCAAAAACAAGACCAGGAGCTAACTGTGGCTCAGATCATGAACTCCTTATTGCCAAATTCAGACTTAAATTGAAGAGAGTAGGGAAAACCACTAGACCATTCAGGTATGACCTAAATCAAATCCCTTATGATTATACAGTGGAAGTGAGAAATAGATTTACGGGACTAGATCTGATAGAGTGCCTGATGAACTATGGACTGATGTTCATGACATTGTACAGGAGACAGGGATCAAGACCATCCCCATGGAAAAGAAATGCAAAAAAGCAAAATGGCTGTCTGGGGAGCCCTTACAAATAGCTGTGAAAAGAAGAGAAGTGAAAAGCAAGTGAGAAAAGGAAAGATATAAGCATCTGAATGCAGAGTTCCAAAGAATAGCAAGAAGAGATAAGAAAGCCTTCCTCAGTGATCAATGCAAAAAAAAAAAAAAAATAGAGGAAAAAAACAGAATGAGAAAGACTAGAGATCTCTTCAAGAAAATTAGAGATACCAAAGGAGCATTTCATGCAAAGATGGGCTTGATAGAGGACAGAAATGGTATGGACCTAACAGAAGCAGAAGATATTAAGAAGAGGTGGCAAGAATACACAGCAGAACTGTACAAAAAAGATCTTCATGACCCAGATAATCACGATGGTGTGATCACTGAACTAGAGCCAGACATCCTGGAATGTGTAGTCAAGTGGGCCTTAGAAAGTATCACTATGAACAAGGCTAGTGGAGGTGATGGAATTCCAGTTGAGCTATTTCAAATCCTGAAAGATGATGCTGTGAAAGTGCTGCACTCAATATGTCAGCAAATTTGGAAAACTCAGCACTGGCCACAGGACTGGAAAAGGTCAGTTTTCATTCCAATCCCAAAGAAAGGCAATGCCAAAGAATGCTCAAACTACCACACAATTGCACTCATCTCACATGCTAGTAAAGTAATGCTCAAAATTCTCCAAGCCAGGCTTCAGCAATACATGAACCGTGAACTTCCAGATGTTCAAGCTGGTTTTAGAAAAGGCAGAGGAACCAGAGATCAAATTGCCAACATCCGCTGGATCATGGAAAAAACAAAAGAGTTCCAGAAAAACATCTATTTCTGCTTTATTGACTATGCCAAAGCCTTTGACTTGTGAAACACAATAAACTGCAGAACATTCTTCAAGAGATGGGAATACGGGACCACCTGATCTGCCTCTTGAGAAACCTATATGCAGGTCAGGAAGCCACAGTTAGAACTGGACTTGGAACAACAGACTGGTTCCAAATTCGGAAAAGGAGTACCTCAAGGCTGTATATTGTCACCCGGCTTATTTAACTGTGCTTACATGCACAGTACATCATGAGAAATGCTGTGCTGGAAGAAGCACAAGCTGGAATCAAGATTGGAGGGAGAAATATCAATAACCTCAGATATGCAGATGACACCACCCTTATGGCAGAAAGTGAAGAGGAACTATAAAGCCTCTTGATGAAAGTGAAAGAGGAGGGTGAAAATGTCGACTTAAAGCTCAACATTCAGAAAACAAAGATCAGGGCATCTGGTCCCATCACTTCATGGGAAATAGATGGGGAAACTGTGGAAACAGTGTCAACCTAGATAGCATATTGAAAAGCAGAGACATTACTTTGCCAAAAAAGGTCCGTCTAATAAAGGCTATGGTGTTTCCAGTGGTCATGTATGGATGTGAGAGTTGGACTGTGAAGAAATCTGAGTGCTGAAGAATTGATGCTTTTGAACTGTGGTGTTGGAGAAGACTCTTGAGAGTCCCTTGGACTGCAAGGAGATCCAACCAGTCCATTCTAAAGGAGGTCAGTCCTGGGTGTTCTTTGGAAGGACTGATGCTAAAGCTGAAACTCCATTACTTTGGCCATCTCATGCGAAGAGTTGACTCATTGGAAAAGACCCTGATGCTGGGAGAGATTGGGGGCAGGGGCAGAAGGGGACGACAGAGGATGAGATGCCTAGATGGCATCACCAACTCAATGGACATGAGTTTGGGTGAACTCCGGGAGTTGGTAATGAACAGGGAAGCCTGGCGTGCTGTGGTTCATGGGGCCGCAAAGAGTCGGACACGATTGAGCGACTGAACTGAACTGAATGTATAAATGGATAGAGGAAGCTTCTGACACAGACATCAGAAGGCGGCAGAAAGTGTGACCCCCTTGCTAGTTTTTAGCAAGAAGTTATAAATCTGTTAAAGAATCACCTCAAAACTTAGAGAGCTTCATCATATCCCTGTGCCACAACATGCATTTTGAGATAGCATTGGCACAAGATGAGTCATCCCTGACTGTAAAACAATGACATGAATCTTAAAGAAATGCAGATTTTCAAGCAAATGCATAGTTTCATTAACATATCTTAAGAGAACATTTTCAGGAATAAGACAAACTGATTTGTTGAACCATTATCAGTTCAAGGTTTGAGATTTAGTCCCAAAGGACTTAAAGAAAGGCAGATTCCAGGCAAATACATAGTTTATTAACATGGCTTAAGAAAAACACTTCCATAAGTAAAACGCAATGGTTAGCTCAAGGTCTGAGAAAAATTAAGTTCAGGCAGAACCAGGTGTTGTCATGACAACACAGAATTTAAAAGAAACCTCCTTTCAATTTTGTATAGAAAAGTAAGAAGAAGAAAAAAAAATCCACCACTTTTAGTTTGCTTCTTCCTGCTGCTTAAGAAAAAAAAAAAAAAAGTCTGCCATTTGCAGTCTATTTCCTCCATTTGGAAAACACTAGCCTGCCTGCCTGTTACCCTCTTATATTCATCAGAGATATTGACCTGTAGCTTTTTTTCTTTCAGTGTCTTTTTGCGGATTTGAATAGAGTAATGCTGGTCTTGTAAAATCAGCTTGGGAGCCTTCCCTCCTCTTCAGATTTTTGGGACGAGTTTTAGAAGGATTAGCATTAATTCTTTAATTTTGGATAGAATTAACTAATAAAACAATCTGTTTTTGGACTCTGGTTTGTTGGGAAGCTTTTAATTCAATCTCATTACTTGTTTTTTGGTATGTACAGATTTTCTTATTCCTCAAGATTCCAACTCAGTGGATTCGTTATTTACAGAAATTAATTTCTTTTCAGTTAAATTCAGTTCAGTCATTCAGTCATGTACGACTTTTTGTGACCCCATGAACTGCAGGATGCCAGGCCTCCCTATCCATCACCAATTCCCAGAGTTTAGGTTATTTAATTTGTATATAACAGTTTGTAGCAGCATCTTATGATTCTTTGCATTTCTGTTGTATTAATTGCAATCTCTTTAATTTTTTTATTTGAACAATCTCTCATTTTTCTTAGATTAGCTAGTTCAGTTCAGTCACTCAGTCGTGTCTGACTCTTTGCAACCCCATGAACCGCAGCATGCCAGGCCTCCCTGTCCATCACCATCTCCTGGAGTTCATTCAGACTCACATCCACTGAGTCAGTGATGCCATCCAGGCATCTCATCCTCTGTCGTCCCCTTCTCCTCCTGCCCCCAATCCCTCCCAGCATCAGAGTCTTTTCCAATGAATCAACTCTTCGCATGAGGTGGCCAAAATATTGGAGTTTCAGCTTTAGCATCATTTCTTCCAAAGAAATCCCAGGGCTGATCTCCTTCAGAATGGATTGGTTGGATCTCCTTGCAGTCCAAGGGACTCTCAAGAGTCTTCTCCAACACCACAGTTCAAAAGCATCAATTCTTCGGCACTCAGCTTTTTTCACAGTCCAACTCTCACATCCATACATGACCATTGGAAAAACCATAGCCTTGACTAGACGGACCTTTGTTGGCAAAGTAATGTCTTTGCTTTTGAATATGCTATCTAGGTTGGTCATAACTTTCCTTTCAAGGAGTAAGCATCTTTAGGCCAGGGGCGGCGGGTGGGAAGAGCAACCCACACCCGAAGCCAGGGGTGGCGACGAGAGGAGTTACCCGGAGTCGTGGCTGCACAGGCGCAGGAGGGCCTAGAGGAGCTATCCCACATTGAAGGTCAGGAAGGGTGACGGTGAGGAGATACCCCTCATCCAAGGTAAGGAGCAATGGCTGTGCTTTGCTGGAGCAGCCGTGAAGAGATACCCCACGCCCAAGGTAAGAGAAACCCAAGTAAGACGGTAGGTGTTGAAAGAGGGCATCAGAGGGCAAACACACTGAAACCATAATCACAGAAAACTAGTCAATCTAATCACACTAGGACCACAGCCCTTTCTAACTCAATGAAACTAAGCCATGCCCATGGGGCAACCCAAGACAAGCGGGTCATGGTGGAGAGATTTGACAGAATGTCATCCACTGGAGAAGGGAATGGCAAATCACGTCAGTATTCTTGCATTGAGAACCCCATGAACAGTATGAAAAGGTAATGATAGGATACTGAAAGAGAAACTCCCCAGGTCAGTAGGTGCCCAATATGCTACTGGAGATCAGTGGAGAAATAACTCCAGAAAGAATGAAGGGATGGAGCCAAAGCAAAAACAATACCCAGCTGTGGATGTGACTGGTGATAGAAGCAAGGTCCAATGCTGTAAAGAGCAATATTGCATAGGAAGCTGGAATGTCAGGTCCATGAATCAAGGCAAATTGGAAGTGGTCAAACAAGAGATGGCAAGAGTGAATGTCGACATTCTAGGAATCAGCGAACTGAAATGGACTGGAATGGATGAATTTAACTCAGATGACCATTATATCTACTACTGCGGGCAGGAATCCCTCAGAAGAAATGGCCATCATGGTCAACAAAGGAGTCCGAAATGCAGTACTTGGATGCAATCTCAAAAATGACAGAATGATCTCCGTTTGTTTCCAAGGCAAACCATTCAATATCACAGTAATCTAGTCTATGCCCCAACCAGTAACGCTGAAGAAGCTGAAGTTGAACGATTATATGAAGACCTACAAGACCTTTTAGAAGTAACAACCAAAAAAGATGTCATTTTCATTATTGGGGACTGGAATGCAAAAGTAGGAAGTCAAGAAACACCTGGAGTAACAGGTAAATTTGACCTTGGAATACGGAATGAAACAGGGAAAAGACTAAAAGAGTTTTACCAAGAAAATGCACTGGTCATAACAAACACACTCTTCCAACAACACAAGAGAAGACTCTACACATGGACATCACCAGATGGTCAACACCAAAATCAGATTGATTATATTCTTTGCAGCCAAAGATGGAGAAGCTCTATACAGTCAGCAAAAACAAGATCAGGAGCTGATTGTGGCTCGACCATGAACTCATTATTGCCAAATTTAGACTTAAATTGAAGAAAGTAGGGAAAACCACTAGACCATTTAGATATGACCTAAATCAAATCCCTTATGATTATACAGTGGAAGTAAGAAATAGATTTAAGGGCCTAGATCTGATAGATAGAGTGCCTGATGAACTATGGAATGAGGTTCATGACATTGTATAGGAGACAGGGATCAAGACCATTTCCATAGAAAAGAAATGCAAAAAAGCAAAATGGCTGTCTGGGGAGGCCTTACAAATATCTGTGAAAAAAAGAGAAGTGAAAAGAAAAGGAGAAAAGGAAAGATATAAATATCTGAATTCAGAGTTCCAAAGAATAGCAAGAAGAGATAAAAAAGCCTTCTTCAGCGATCAATGCAAAGAAATAGAGGAAAACAACAGAATGGGAAAGACTAGGGATCTCTTCAAGAAAATCAGAGATACCAAAGGAACATTTCATGCAAAGAGGGCTTGATAAAGGACAGAAATGGTATGAACCTAACAGAAGCAGAAGATATTAGGAAGAGATGGCAAGAATACACAGCAGAACTGTACAAAAAAGATCTTCATGACCCAGATAATAATGATGGTGTGATCATGGACCTAGAGCCAGACATCCTGGAATGTGAAGACAAGTGGGCCTTAGAAAGCATCACTACGAACAAAGCTAGTGGAGGTGATGGAATTCCAGTTGAGCTATTTCAAATCCTGAAAGATGATGCTGTGAAAGTGCTGCACTCAATATGCCAGCAAATTTGGGATACACAGCAGTGGCCACAGGACTGCAAAAGGTCAGTTTTCATTCCAATCCCAAAGAAAGGCAATGCCAAAGAATGCTCAAACTACCACACAATTGCACTCATCTCACACGCTAGTAAAGTAATGCTCAAAATTCTCCAAGCGAGGCTTCAGCAATATGTGAACCCTGAACTTCCTGATGTTCAAGCTGGTTTTAGAAAAGGCAGAGGAACCAGAGATCAAATTGCCAACATCCGCTGGATCATGGAAAAAGCAAAAGAGTTCCAGAAAAACATCTATTTCTGCTTTATTGACTATGTCAAAGCCTTTGACTGTATGGATCACAGTAAACTGTGGAAAATTCTGAAAGAGATGGGAATACCAGACCATCTGATCTGCCTCTTGAGAAATTTGTATGCAGGTCAGGAAGCAACAGTTAGAACTGGACATGGAACAACAGAGTGGTTCCAAATAGGAAATGGAGTTCGTCAAGGCTGTATATTGTCACCCTGTTTATTTAACTTATATGCAGAGTACATCATGAGAAACGCTGGGCTGAAAGAAACACTAGCTGGAACCAAGATTGCCGGGAGAAATATCACTAACCTCAGATATGCAGATGACACCACCCTTATGGCAGAAAGTGAAGAGAAACTCAAAAACCTCTTGATGAAAGTGAAAATGGAGAGTAAAAAAGTTGGCTTAAAGCTCAACATTCAAAAAACGAAGATCATGGCATGCGGTCCCACCATTTCATGGATAATAGATGGGGAAACAGTGGAAACAGTATCAGACTTTATTTTTCTGGGCTCCAAAATGACTACAGACGGTGACTGCAGCCATGAAATTAAAAGACGCTTACTCCTTGGAAGGAAAGTTATGACCAAACTAGATAGCATATTCAAAAGCAGAGACATTACTTTGCCAACAAAGGTCCATCTAATCAAGGCTATGGTTTTTCTAGTGGTCATGTATTGCTGTGGGAGTTGGACTGTGAAGAAGGCTGAGTGCCAAAGAATTGATGCTTTTGAACTGTGGTGTTGGAGAAGACTCTTGAGAGTCCCTTGGACTGCAAGGAGATCCAACCAGTCCATTCTGAAGGAGATCAGCCCTGGCTGTTCTTTGGAAGGAATGATGCTAAAGCTGAAACTCCAGTACTTTGGCCAACTCATGCAAAGAGTTGACTCATTGGAAAAGGCTCTGATGCTGGGAGGGATTGGGGGCAGGAGGAGAAGGGGATGACAGAGGATAAGACGGCTGGATGGCATCACTGACTCAATGGACGTGAGTCTGAGTGAACTCCGGGAGTTGGTGATGGACAGGGAGGCCTGGTGTGCTGCGATTCATGGGGTCTTAAAGAGTCGGACACGACTGAGTGACTGATCTGATCTGTTCTGATCTAGGTTGGTCATAACTTTCCTTCCAAGGAGTTCCACATAGTCAAAGACTTTGGCATAGTCAATAAAGCAGAAATAGATGGGGTTTTTTTGGAACTCTCTTGCTTTTTCAATGATCCAGAGGATGTTGGCAATTTGATCTCTGGTTCCTCTGCCTTTTCTAGTACCAACTTGAACATATGGAAGTTCATGGTCATGTATTGCTGAAGCCTGGCTTGGAGAATTTTGAGCATTATTTTACTTGTGTGTGAGATGAGTGCAATTGTGCGGTAGTTTGAGCATTCTTTGGCATTGCTTTTCTTTGGTATTGGGATGAAAACTGACCTTTTCCAGTCCTGTGGCCACTGCTGTGTATCCCATATTTGCTGGTGCACTGAGTGCAGCACTTTCACATCATCATCTTTCAGGATTTGAAATAGCTCAACTGGAATTCCATCACCTCCACTAGCTTTGTTAGTAGTGATGCTTTCTAAGGCCCACTTGACTTCACATTCCAGGATGTCTGGCTCTAGGTCCATGATCACACCATCGTGATTATCTGGGTCATGAAGATCTTTTTTGTAAAGTTCTTCTGTATATTCCTGCCTCCTCTTCTTAATATCTACTGCTTCTATTAGGTCTATACCATTTCTGTCCTTTTAGAGCCCATCTTTACATGAAATGTTCCTTTGATATCTCTGATTTTCTTGAAGAGATCCCTAGTCTTTCCCATTCTGTTGTTTCCCTCTATTTCTTTGCATTGATCGCTGAGGAAGGCTTTCTTATCTCTTCTTGCCATTCTTTGGAACTCTGCATTCAGATGATTATATCTTTCCTTTTCTCCTTTGCTTTTCACTTCTCTTCTTTTCACAGCTATTTGTAAGGCCTCCTCAGACAGCCATTTTGCTTTTTTTGCATTTCTTTTCCATGGGGATGGTCTTGATCCCTGTCTCCTGTACAATGTCACACACCTCTGACCATAGTTCATCAGGCAGTATATCTATCAAATTTAGTCCCTTAAATCTATTTCTTACTTCCACTGTATAATCATAAGGGATTGGATTTAGGTCATACCTGAATGGTCTAGTGGTTTTCCCTACTTTCTTCAATTTAAATCTGAATTTGGCAATAAGGAGTTCATGATCTGAGCCACAGTTCCCACCTGGTCTTGTTTTGGCTGACTGTATAGAGCTTCTCCATCTTTGGCTGTAAAGAATATAATCAATCTGATTTCGGTGTTGACCGTCTGGTGATATCCATGTATAGAGTCCTCTCTTGTGTTGTTGGAAGAGAGTGTTTGCTATGACCAATACATTTTCTTGGCAAAACTCTATTTGTCTTTGCCCCGTTTCATTCTGTATTCCAAGGCCAAATTTGCCTGTCACACCAGGTGTTTCTTGACTTCCTACTTTTGCATTCCAGTCCCCTATAAGGAAAAGGACATCTTTTTTGGGTGTTAGTTCTAAAAGGTCTTGTAGGTCTTCATAGAACTGTTCAACTTCATCTTCTTTAGCATTACTGCTTGGGGCATAGACTTGGATTACTGTGATATTGAATGGTTTGCCTTGGAAACAAATAGAGATCATTCTGTCATTTTTGAGATTGCATCCAAGTACTGCATTTTGGACTCTTTTGTTAAAGAGTTATCAATTTTGTTTTTCTTTAGAAAGTGACTTCATTTTGTTAAACTTCTTTTTTTTTCTTATCTCAATTTCATTTACTTCTGCTCTTTATTTTGCATCTCTTTAATTATTTTCTTCTCCTGAATTTCTGTTTTGTCCTTTTTCATGATTTCCATACCGTTATTGAATTCTCACTTTATTTCTCTACTGTGCTCCTGACTTTATTGTATTTTCTTTCTATTTTCTTATAGCTCTTTGAAATGTCTTGTTGTTGTTGTTGTGCTAGTCACTTCAGTCATGTCCAACTCTTTGCAATCCCATGGACTCTAGAAAACCAGGCTCCTCTATCCATGGCATTTTCCAGGCAAGAACATTGGAGTGGGTTACCATTTCCTAATCCAAGTGAACTCCAGGAATTGAAACTGTGTCTCTTATGTCTCCTGGATTAGTAGGCAGGATGCTTACCACTAGCACCACCTGAGAAACCCTGAGGTTTCATAAAGCAACTATTCTGAATTCTTTTTTAAAATGTATTTATTTTTCAATTGAAGGATTATTGCTTTGCAAAATAGGTATACATATATCCCCTCCTTTTAGAACATCCCTCCCATCTACCTCCCCAACCCACCCTTCTAAGTTGGTACAGAGCCCCTTTTTTTAGTTTCCTGAGCCATACAGCAATTTCCTGTTGGCTATCAATTTTACATATGGTAATGTAGGTTTCCATGTTACTCTCTCCAGACATCTCACACTCTCCTCTCCTTTCCCCATGTCCATGAGTCTATTCTCTATGTCTGTTTCTCCATTGCTGCCCTGTAAATAAATGCTTCAGTATAAGTTTTCTAGATTCCATATACATGTGTTGGAAGAAAAGTTATGACCAACCTAGATAGCATATTGAAAAGCAGAGACATTACTTTGACAACAAAGGTCTGTTTAGTCAAGGCTATGGTTTTTCCGGTGGTCATGTATGGATGCGAGAGTGGGACTGTGAAGAAAGCTGAGTGCCGAAGAATTGATACTTTTGAACTGTGGTGTTGGAGCAGACTCTTGAGAATCCCTTGGACTGCAAGGAGATCCAACCCGTCCATTCTGAAGGAGATCAGCCCTGGGATTTCTTTGGAAGGAATGATGCTAAAGCTGAAACTCCAGTATTTTGGCCACCTCATGCGAAGAGTTGACTCATTGGAAAAGACTCTGATGCCGGGAGGGATTGGGAGCAGGAGGAAAAGAGGACGACAGAGGATGAGATGGCTGGATGGCATCACCAACTTGATGGACGTGAGTTTGAGTGAACTCCGGGAGATGGTGATGGACAGGGAGGCCTGGCGTGCAGCGATTCATGGGGTCGCAAAAAGTCGGACCCGACTGAGCGACTGAACTGAACTCAACTGATACAATATTTATCTTTCTCCTTCTGTCTTACTTCACTCTGTATAATACGCTCTAGCTTCATCCACCTCATTAGAACTGACCTAAATGCATTCATCTTTATGATTGAGTAATATTCCATTGTGTATATGTACCACAACCTCTTTATCCATTTATCTGTCGAACATCTAAGTTGCGTCCATGTTCTAGCTATTGTTTACAGTGCTGCAATGAATAATGGGATACCTATGTCTTTTTCAGTTTTGGTTTCCTCAAGGTATATGCCTAGGAGTGGGATTCCTGAGTTATATGATTTTTTTTTTTTTTTTTTGGCAGTTTTTTAAGGAATCTCCATACCATCTTCCATAGTGGCTGTTTTAATTTGCATTCCTACAAATAGTGCAAGAGCATTCCCTTTTCTCCATACCCTCTCCAGCATTTATTGTTTGTGGACTTTTTGATGATGGCCATTCTGACCAGTGCAGTTTTGATTTGCACTTCTCTAATAATGAGCAAAGTTGCGCTTTTTTTTTTTTTTTTCATGTGTTTGTTAGCCATCTGTATGTCTTCTTTGGAGAAATGTCTGTTTAGGTCTTTTCCCCATTTTTTGATTGGGTTGTTTGTTTTTCTGGTCTTGAGTTGTATGAGCTGCTTGTATATTTTGGAAATTAATACTTTGTCAGTTGTTTCATTTGCTATTATTTTCTCCCATTCTGAGGGTTGTCTTTTCACTTTGCTTAGAGTTTCCTTTGCTCTGCAAAATCTTTTAAGTTTAATCAAGTCCCACTTGTTTACTTTTATTTTTATTTCCATTACTCTAGGAAGTGGGTCATAGAGGATCTTGCTTTGATTTATGTCATCGAGTGTTCTATGTTTTCCTCTAAGAGTTTTGTAGTTTCTGGTCTTACATTTAGGTCTGGAATCCATTTTGAGTTTATCTTTATGTATAGTGTTAGGAAGTGTTCTAGTTTCATTCTTTTACATGTAGACGTCCAGTTTTCCCAGCACAATTTTTGAAGAGGCTGTCTTTGCCCCACTTTATATTATTGCCTCCTTTGTCAAAAACATGGTATCTGTAGCTGCATGGGTTTGTTTCTGAACTTTCTATCTTGTTCTATTGATCTATATTTTTGTTTTTGTGCCAGTATGATGCTGTCTTGATGACTATAGCTTTATAACATAATCTGAAGTCAGGAAGATTGAGTCCTCCAGCTCCAATCTTCTTTCTAAAGACTGCTTTGGTTATTCAGGGTCTTTTCTGTTTCCATATTAATTGTGAAATTTTATGTTCTAGTTCTATGAAAAATGTCATTGGTAATTCGATAAAGATCGCATTGAATCAGTAGATTGTTTGGTAGTATAGTCATTTTTATTATATTTATTCTTCATACCCAAGAACATGGAATATCTCTCCATCTGTTTATGTCATCTTTGATTTCTTTTGTCAGTGTCTTATAATTTTCTGCATAAAGTTCTTTGGTGTCCTTATGTAGGTTTCTCCCTAGATATTTTATTTTTTTTTGTTGCATTGATGAATCAGATTGATTCCTGAATTTCTCTTTCTGATTTTTCATTGTTAGTATATAAAAATGCAAGTGATTTCTGTGTATTGATTTTGTATCCTGTGATTTTGCTAAATTCACTGATTAGCTTTAGTAATGTTCTGATAGTATCTTTAGGGTTTTTTAATTATAGTATCATGTCATCTGCAAACAGTAAAAGTTTTACTTATTCTTTTCTGATCTGGATTGATTTCATTTCTTTTTTTTTTTCTCTGATTCCTGTAGCTAGGCCTTCCAAAATATGTTGAATAATAGTGGTGACAGTGGGCACCCTTGTCTTATTCCTGGTCTTAATGGGGATGCTTTCAGGTTTCCACCATTTTAATCTTTGCTGTAGGCTTATCATATATGGCCTTTGCTATGTTGAGGTAAGCTTCTTCTATGCCCATTTTTTGAAGTGCTTTAATCATAAATATGTACTGCATTTTGTCAAAGTTTTTTTTTTTTTCTGCATCTATTGAGATTATTATATGGCTTTGTGTTTCAATTTGTTAACATGATGTATCACATTGATTTGTTTGAGTATATTGAAAAATCCTTGTATCCTTGAAATAAACCCAGCTTGATCATGGTGTATGAACTTTGTAATGTGTTGTTGAATTCTGTTTTCTAAAATTTTGTTGAAGATTTTTGCATCTATGTTCATCAGTGATATTGGCCTGTAGTTTTCTTTTTTGTGTTATCTTTGTCTGGTTTTGTTGTCGGGGTGATGGTGGCCTCATAGAATGAGTTTGGAAGTCTTCCTTCCTCTGCAATTTTTTGAAAGTTTTAGAAGAATAGGCATTAGCTCTTCTCTAAATGTTTGATAGATTTCTCCTGTGATGCCATCTGGTCCTGGGCTTTTGTTTTTTGAGAGGTTTTTGATCACAGCTTCAATTCCAGGGCTTATAATTGGGTTGTTCATAATTTCTATTTCTTCCTGGTTCAGTCTTAGAAGGTTGAAGTTTTCTAAGTATTTGTCCATTTCTTCCAGGTTATCCATTTTATTCCCATATAGTTGTTCATTATATTCTATATTGGATTTTCAGCTTCATCATCCATCCTTCCAATGAATATTCAGGACTGACTTCCTTTAGGATTGACTGGTTGGATCTCCTGTCAGTCCAAGAGACTCTCAAGAATCTTCTCCAACACCACAGTTCAAAAGCATCAATTATTCGGCACTCAGCTTTCTTTATAGTCCAACTCTCCCATCTGTAAATGACTACTGGAAAAACAACAGCTTTGACTAGACGGAGGTTTGTTGGCAAAGTAATGTCTCTGCTTTTTAATAACATTCATTTACTATTTCTGCATATTGTAAAAGAGACTATCATGAGTCTTTCAACCACTTTCAAATATCTATTTAAATCAAACTTCTTTCTGCAACTCAGGAGATGAGCATGTGAAGAAGATAAAAATGACACTCCTCAGTGGTGAGAGCTAGTAAAATCTATGGGAGAAGATGAAATTGCCAAGGGAATGTATGCAAAAGTAATGTAATGGAGAAGAGACTGTGATTGAAAATTCATTAAAAAAAAAAGAAGAAGAAGCCACTCAGCGGTAAAAGGTCCAAGATAGGAAACCAAGAGTAAAATATTAGAGAGGTTGAAGGAGAAGTAAAGTACAGTGTCTTGAACACAAACGGAGGGCCAATTACATTCTCAGTGCTTTATCTCTGAAGTTTACCTCCATGTAAAATTTAAGCAGATTAAATTCAAATTGCATAATTTTTAAAATATAAACCTTTATATAACATAAATATCAAGATCTTGAGGAAAGCTGCTAGCATCTGTAACCTAACTCTGTGTAAAGTGAATCAAGTTACTAATAAAAGTTAGCTTGAAAATAGAAATAAGGGCTTAAGGGAAATGTGCCATATTCAGATAAATACATGTAGAACCAATTGTTTATAGCTACAGAGAGCCATACTAAAAATAGATGAAATGAGTTGTGTCATAAATGGGATGGCAAATCCTACAAAGAAGTAGTTGGAGATACTATTTTCACATAAATGTCATCACTTCTTTCAATTAACCAATATTTATTGAGTCAGAATGTGTCAGACACTTTTTAAGTGCTAAGGATATGACAGTGGCTGAGGCAAACACAATCTTAACTTCTCAGAGCCTGTAGGCTAGATGAAGAGGGTAGATATAAAAACTATATACTAATAATTACTTGAATTTCAATTATGATAATCCCAATAAAAGACAAGTGTGAGATCCATAATAATACGTAATGGGAAATTTAAGCTTGTTTGGGAGACTCTGGGAAGGCTCTCTATGTGGAGGTGATAGTCTAACTGAGAAGACTGTCAAATGAAGAGGTAAAATAAATGCATATGTAGGAGATAAACACAAAAGTTGCTCACTGCAAATAAACTAAAAGAAAATTAATGTAGATAGAGAAAGGTATACTTTAGATTCATGGGGAAATGTATTCTTTAGATGGAACTAAAAAGTTAAATAGGTTCTCTGAGGTTTCAGTCTTCACTTTTAAATGTATATTACCATATGTAAAATAGATGACCAGTGCAAATTTGGTGCATGAAACAGGTCACCCAAAGCTAGTGCTCTGGGACAACCCAGAAGTGTAGAGTGTAACCTACCAGGGTCCTCCATCCATGTGATTTTCCAGGCAAGAGTACTGTAGTGGGTTTTGTTTCTTTCTCCAGGGAATCTTCCTGACCCAGGGATTGACCTCAGGTCTCTCACATTGCAGGCAGATGCTTTACCATCTGAGCTACCAGGGAAGTCCAACCAAAATGAAAAGGCATTGTATTGTCTCAGATGAAGAAGCAAGATAAATCTTGGGGGGGGGGGGGGGGAGGAATTGAAGCAGATATAGGTAAACTTCCACGATCCAGGATCTCAGGAAATGAATGGGGAAGATGCAAGAAGTGTTTACCAATGATCTAAAAGAACTAAAGAACAAATAAATAGAAATACACAATAAGGAATCAATAGCAGAATAACAAAGGCAGAAAAAATGGATAAATGACCTGGAAGACAGAATGGTGAAAATCACTGTTGCAAAATATAATATAGGGGAAAAAAATGAAAAGAAACGAAGACAACATAAGAGACTTCTGGGACAACATTAAATGCACCAACATTCGTATCATAGGGTCCCAGAAAGAAGAGAGAGAGAAAGGAACCAAGAAAATATTTGAAGAGATAATATCTAAAAACTTCCATAATATGAGAAAGGAAATAATCAACAAGGTTCAGGAAGTGCAGAGAGTACCAGGAAGGAAAAACTCAAGAAGGAACACATCAAGACACGTAGTAATCAATCTGAT
This sequence comes from Bos grunniens, assembly GCF_055505025.1. NCBI lineage: Eukaryota > Metazoa > Chordata > Mammalia > Artiodactyla > Bovidae > Bos > Bos grunniens. The sequence continues at coordinate 14,720,863 of NC_141188.1, forward strand.
AAAAATTTAAAACATAGATAAAATATTTAAAAAAAAAAAAAGGGAAAAAGACAAATAACATATAAAGGAACTCCCATAAGATTATCAGCTAATTTCTCAACAGAAAATCTACAACCCAGAAGGGAACGGCACATTGAAAGTGAAAGTAGCTCAGTTGTGTCTGACTCTTTGTAACCCCAGGGACTATACAGTTCATGGAATTCTCCAGGGCACAAAACTGGAATGGGTAGACTTCCCCATCCCCAGGGGATCATCCCAACTCAGGGATCGAACCTAGGCCTCCCACACTGCAGGCGGATTCTTTACCAGCTTAGCCACAAGTGAAGCCCAAGAATACTGGAGTGAGTAGCTTTTCTCTTCTCAAATGAACCTTCCCAACCCAGGAATCAAATTGGGCACATTATATTCAAAGTAATGAAATGGAAGAAACTACAACCAAGAATATTCTACCCAGCAAGACTCTTGTTCAGAGTTGATGGAGAAATCAAATGCTTTGCAGACAACCAAAATTAAGAGAATTTGGCACCACTAAACCAGCTTTACAAGAAATGCTAGAGGAATTTTTCTAGGCAAGAAACAAAATAGATTTACAAAATATAAAAAACAATTAAGAAAATATTAATACGAGCAGACACATCAATCTGTTCAGTTGCTCAGGCATGCCTGACTGTTTGCAGCCCCATGGATTGCAGTACATGAGGCTTCCCTGTTCATCATCAGCTCCAAGAATTTGCTCAAACTCATGTCCATTGAGTCAGTGATGCCATCCAACCATCTCACCCTTTGTTGTCCCCTTCTCCTCCCGCTTTCAATATTTCCCAGCATCAGGGTCTTTTCAAATGAGTCAGTTCTTAGCAACAGGTGGCCAAATTATTGGAGTTTCAACTTCAGCATCAATCCTTCCTACGAATATTCAGAACTGATTTCCTTTAGGACAGACTGGTTGGATCTCCTTGCAATTCAAGGGATTCTCAAGAGTCTTCTCCAACACCACAGTTCAAAAACATCAATTCTTCGGCACTCAGCATTTTTTATAGTACAACTCTCACATTCATACATGGCTACTGGAAAAACCATAGCTTGGACTAGATGGAACTTTGTCAGTGAAGTATTGTCTCTACTTTTTAATATGCTGTCTAGGTTTGTCATAACTTTTCTGCCAAAGAGTAGCATCTTTTAATTTCAAGGCTGCAGTCATAATCTACAGTGATTTTGGAACACCCCAAAATAAAGTCTCTCACTGTCTGCATTGTTTTCCCCATCTATTTGCCATGAAATGATGGGACCAGATGCCATAAACTTTTCTGAATGTTGAGTTTTAATCCAACTATTTTACTCTCTTCTTTTACTTTCATGAAGAGACTGTTTAGTTCTTCACTCTCAGCCACAAGGGTGGTACTATCTGCATATATGAGGTTATTGATATTTCTCTCAGCAATCTTGATTCCAGCTTGTGTTTCATCCACCTTGGCATTTTGCATGATGTACTCTGCATATAATTTAAACAAGCAGGGTGACAATATACAGCCTTGTCATACCCTTTTCCTGATTTTGTACTAATCTATTGTTCTATGTCAGTTATAACTGGTACTTTTTGATTTGCATAGATTTCCCAGGAGGCAGGTAAGGTGATCTGGTATTCCCATCACTTAAAGAATTTTGTTAATTTTTTTGTTGTAATCCACAGAGTCAAAGGATTTGGAGTAGGCAATAAAGCAGAAGTAGATGTTTTTCTGGACCTCTGTTATTTTTATGATGATCCAATGGATGCTGGCAATTTGACCTCTGTTTCCTCTGCCCTTTCTAAATTCAGCTTCAACATCTGGAATTTCAGGGTTCACATACTGTTGAAGCCTGACTTGAAGCATTTTGAGCATTACTTTGCTACCATGTGGGATGAGCGCAATTGTGCAGTACTTTGAACATTCTTTACATTGCCTTTCTTTGGGACTGGAATGAAAACTGACCTTTTCCAGTCCTGTAGCCACTGCTGAGTTTTACAGATTTTCTGGCAATTTGAGTGCAGCACTTTCACAGCATCATCTTTCAGGATTTGAAGTAGCTCTACTGGAATTCCATCACCTCCACTAGTATAGTTCATAGTGATACTTCATCAAGCTCACTTGACTTCAGACTCCAGGATGTCTGGCTCTAGGTGAATGATCACACCATCCTGATTATCTGGGTCATGAAGACCTTTTTTGTACAGTTCCTATGTGCATTGTTGCCAACTCTTCTTAATATCTTTTGCTTATGTTAGGTCCATAGCAATTCTGCCCTTTATTGTGTTCATCTTTGCATGAAATGATGAAAATGAAGGACACTACATAATGTTCAAGTGTTCAATCCAGGAAGATATAACAGTTATAAATGTATATGCACCTAACCTAGGAGTACCTCAATATGCAAGGCAAATACTGACAACCATAAAGGGAGAATTTGACAGCAACACAGTAAGAATGGAGGAGCTTAATACCCCACTTTAACCAATGGACAGATCATTCAGGCAGACAATTAATAAGGAAACAGAGACCTTAAATGACACTTTAGACAGGTTGGACTTAGTTGATATTTATAGGGCATTCCATTCAAAAACAGTAGAGTACACATTCTTCTCAAGTGTATATAGAATATTCTTCAAGACTCATCAAATGCTGGGCCACAAGGTGAGTCTTGGTAAATTTAAGAAGATTGAAATCATACCATGCATCTTTTCTGATCATAATACTTTGAGATTAAAAATAAACTACAAGAAAAAAAAAAACCTACAAAACACAAAAATGTGTTGGCTAAACAACATGCTATGAAATAATCAATGGATCACTGAAAAAAAAAATAAAGAAAGAAATGGAAAAAAAAATCTAGAGACAAATTAAAGTATAAGCACAATGGTATGAAACCTATGGGATGTAGCAAAACAGTTCTAAGAGGGAGCTTATAGCAATAAAATCTCACCTCAAATAAAAAGATCTCAAATAAACAAATTTACACCTAAAGCAACTAGGGCAAGAAGAACAAATAAAACCTAAGTTACCAGTATAAATCATAAAATTCTTAGCACAAATAGCACAAATCAATAAAATAAAAACAAAGAAAACAATTGCAATAATGAAACCAACAGATTGTTCTTTGAAAAGATAAACACAAGTGATAAACCTTAAGCCAGACTCATCAAGAAAACATGAAAGAGGACTCAAATCAATAAAATTAGAAGTGAAAAAGTAGAAGTTGCAATTAATTCCACAGAAATAGCAAGAATCATAAGAGAACAGTATGGGCAACTGTATACCAATAAAATGGACAACCAGGAAGAAATGGACAAATTCTTAGAAAGGTACAGTCTATCAAGGAAGAACCAGGAAGAAATAGAACATATGAACAGGCCAATTACAAGCACTGAAAGTGAAACTGTGATTTAAAACATCCCAGCAACAGAAGTCCACGCTTAATAGATGGCTTTGTAGGTGAATTCTACCAACGTTTAGAAAAGAGTTAACACTTATCTTTCTGAAACTGTTCCAAAAAATTGCAGAGGAAGGAAAACTTCCAAAATCATTTTATGAGGCTATCATCATTCTGACACCTAAACCAGACAGAGAGACTACAAAAAAAGAAAATTACTGGTCATTAATAGAACCATTAATGAACATAGATGCAAAAATTCTCAACAAAATATTAACAATGAAAATCCAACAATACACTAAAAAGATCATACACCTTGTTTAAGAAGGATTCATACCAGTGATACAAGGATTTTTCAATATATGCAAGTTAATCAATAGGATACTCCACATCAAGAAATTGAAAAATGAAAACCATATGATCCGCTTAATAGGTGCAGAAAATGCTTTTGACAAAACTGAGCACCCATTTATGATAAAACTGTCCTGAAAGTGGGCATAGAGGAAACATACCTCAATGTAATAAAGGCTATATATGACAAACCTATAGCTAGCATCTTGCTTATTGATGAAAAGCTGTAACCATTCCCTCTAGATCAGGAACAAGACAAAGATGTCCATTCTTACCACTTTTATTCAGCATAGTTCTGGAAGTCCTAGCTACAGCAATCAGAGAAGAAAAGGAAGTAAAACGAATCCTAACTGAAAAAGAAGTTAAACTGTCCCTGTTTGCAAATGACATGAAATTGTACATAGAAAACCTTGACGATTTTACCAGAATACTACTAGAGTTCATCAATAAATCTGGTAAAATTTCAGGTTACAAAATTAATGCACATAAATAAGTGGCATTTGTATACACTAAAAATGAAAGCTCAGAAGGAGAAATTCAAGACATAGTACAATTTACCATCACATCAAGAAGAATAAAATTTCTAAAATAAACCTACCTCAGGAGACAAAAGACTTGTACACCAAAAACTATAAAACGCTGATGAAAGAAATCAAAGAAGATGTAAACAGATAGAAAGTTTACAATGTTCATGGATTGGAAGAATCAATATTGTCAAAATGGTTATACCACACAAGGCATTCTACAGGTTCAATGCAATCCTTATCAAATTACCAATGGCATTTTCACAGAACTAGAACAGAAAATCTTAAAGTTTGTGGGGTGACACAAAAGACTCCAAATAGTCAAAGCAATATTCATAAAGTAAACAGAGGTGGAGGAATCAGGCCTCCTGACTTTAGAGTATATTAGCTGCAGTCATCAAAACAATATGGTACTAGCAGAGAAATAGAAAAAATGCATCAATGGAACAGGAAAGAAAACACATAAATAAGCCCATACATTTATAGCCAATTGACCTATGATAAAGGAGGCAAGACTGGACAATGTTCTCAAGACAATACGAATGGAGAAGAGGCTCATGAAAACATGTTCAACATTGCTCATTATTAGAGAAATGCAGATCAATACTAAAATGAGATATCACCTCAGAACAGCCAGAATGGTTATTATCAAAAAATCCTCAAACAGTAAATACTGGAGAGGGTGTGGAGAGAAGTGAACCTGTCTACGTTGTTGGTGGTAATGCAAATGGGTACAGATACTATGGAGAATGTTATGGAGATTCCTGAAAATGTTAAAAATAGAGCTATCATATGACCTTGCAATTCCAATCCTGGATATATATCCAGAGGAGGTGGGGCGGGGGGTGGGCGGAAACATGATCTGAAAGGATACATGCATCCCAATATTTGCTGCATCACTGTTTGCAATACCCAAGATAAGGAAGCAACTTAAATGCTCATTGACAGAGGAATGAATAAAGAAGATGTGGTATGTATATGTTGTTATTGTTCAGTAGCTAAGTCATGTCCAACTCTTGTGACCTCATGGACTATAGCACACCAGGCTCCTCTGTCCTCCACTATCTCCAGAAGTTTGTTCAAATTCATGCCCATTAAGTTGGTGATGCTATCTAACCAGCTCATCCTCTGCTGACCCTTCTGTTTTAGTCTTTGATTTTTCCCAGCATCAGTTTCTTTACCAACGAGTTGACACTTTGCTTCAGGTGGCCAAAGTTTTAGCAACATCAGCTTTAGCAACATACACTCCATGATTGACTGATTTGATCTCTTTGTAAAACAATCTCCTCCAGCACTGCAATCCAAAAGCATAAATTATTTGATTCTCAGCATTTTTATGGTCCAACTTTTATATATGTACATGACTGACTACTGGAAAATCATAGCTTTGACTAGATGGACTTTTGTTGGGACAGTGATGTCTCTGCTTTTTAATATGGTGTCTAGGTTTGTCACACCTAGAGAATGGAAAGGCTACCTACTTCAGTAGTCTGGCCTGGAGAATTCCATGGACTATACAGTCCATGGGGTAACAAAGAATTGGACACAACTGAGTGACTTTCACTTTCACTAGGTTTGTCATAGATTTCTTTCCTAGAAGTAGGCATCTTTAAATGTCATGGCTGCAGTCACTGTCCACAGTGATTTTGGAACCCAAGAAAATATATCATTTCTTTCATTTATTTACTCCTCTGTTTTCCAGGAATAGATGGGACCAGATGCCACAATCTTATTTTTTTAATGTTGTTTCAATCCACCTTTCTCACTCTCCTCCTTTATCATCTTTAAGAGAGTCTTAAGTTCCTCTTCACACTCTCTGCCATTAGAGTGGATGTTGCTGTTCAGTACACAGTCATGTCCAGCCCTATGCAACCCCATGGACTGCAGCATGCCAGACTTATATGACCTTGACTATCTCCCAGAGTTTGCTCAAATTCATGTCCATTGAATTGATGATGCCATCAACCATCTCATCCTAGATTGCTCCCTACTCTTCCTGTCCTCAATCTTTCCCAGCATCAAGGTCTTTTCCAATGTGTCAGCTCATCACATCACATGGCTGAAGTATTGCAGTTTCAGCTTCAGAATCAGTCCTTCCAATGAATATTCAGAGTTTATTTCCTTTAGGATTAGCTGGTTTTATATCCTTGCCATCCAAGGTACTCTCAAGAGTTTTTTCCAGCACCACAATTCCAATGCATCAATTCTTGAGCATCCAGCCTTCTTTATTGTCCAAATTTCACATCTGTACTTGACTACTGGAAAAATCATAGTTTTGAATATACAACCTTTGTTGGCAAAGTGATGTCTCTGCTTTCTTATAAGCTATTTTTGCTTCATGTAGCTTTTCTTCCAAGGAGCAAGAGTTTTTTAGTTTCATGGCTGCAGTCACTGTTTGCAGTGATTTTGGAGCCAAAGAAATAAAATCTGTCATTGCTTACATTTTTGCCCCATTGATTTGCCATGAAGTGATAGGACTGGATGCCATGATCTTAAGTTTTGGAATGCTAAATTTTAAGCCAGCTGTTTTACTGTCCTCTTTCAGCTTCATCAAGAGACTCTAGTTTCTCTTCACTTTTTGCCATTAAGGTGGTATGAACTGCACATTTGAAGTTACTGATATTTCTCCTGGCAAGCATGATTCCAGCTTAAGCTTCATCCAACCTGGCATTTCACATGATGTATGTTGCATATAAGTTAAATAAGCAGGGTGACAATATAAAGCCTTGATGTACTCCTCTCCAAGATTTGAACCAGTCCATTATTCCATGTCTGGTTCTAAATGTTGCTTCTTGACCTACATACCTCAGATGGCAGGTAAGGTGATCTGGTATTCCCATCTCTTTAACAATTTTCTGCACTTTGTTGTGATCCACAGTCAAAGCTTTAGCGAGTCAATGAAGCAGAGTAGATATTTTTGGAATTCTCTTGCTTTATAGAAATATCAAAAAGATGTTGGCAATTTGATCTCTGGTTCCTTTGCCTTTTCTAAATCCAGCTTGTACATCTGGAAGTTCTAAGTTCATGTACTGTTGAAGCCTAGCTTGAAGGATTATGAGCATTACCTTGCTAGCATATGAAATGAGTGCAGCTGTGTGGTAGTTTAAATTTTCTTTGGCATTGCCCTTTTTGGGGACTGGAATAAAAACTGACATTTTCAGTCCTGTAGCCACTGCTGAGTTTTCCAAATTTGCTAATATGTTGAGTGCAGCACTTTAGTAGCAGTATCTTTTAGATTTGAAATAGCTCAGGTGGAATTCCTTCATCCTCACTAGCTTTGTTCATAGTGATGCTTCCTAAAGCCCACTTGACTTCACACTCCAGGATGTTTGGCTCTAGGTGAGTTACCACACCATCACGGTTATTCAGGTCATTAAGACTTTCTTTGTATAATTCTTCTGTGTATTCTTGCCATCTTTTCTTAATCTCTTTTACTTGTGTTTAGGTCTATACCGTTTCTGCCCTTTATTATGCGCCTTTTTCCTTTATTCTGTCCTTTATCTTGCATGAAATGTTCCCTGGTATCTCTAATTTTCTTGGAAAGACTTATAGTCTTCCCCGTTCTATTGTTTTTCCTCTATTTTTTCATTGTTCACTTAAGAAGTTTTTCTCATTTTTCCTTGCTATTCTTTGGAAATTTGCATTCACATGGGTATATATTTCCTTTTTCTTAGCCTTTTGCTTCTCTTCTTTTCTCAGCTATTTGTATGGCATCTTCAGACAATCATTTAGCCTTTCTGCATTTCTTTTTCTTGTGGATGGTTTTGATCATTGCCTCCTATACAGTGTTAGAAATATCTGCCCATAGCTCTTCAGACACTGTCTATCAGATCTAATCCCTTGACACTATTTGTCACTTCCACTGTATAATCATAAAGGATTTGGTTTAGGTCATACCTGAATGGCCTAGTGATTTGCCCTACTTTCTGCAATTGAAGTCTGAATTTGGCAACATGGAATTCATGATTTGAGCCACAGTCAGCTCCTGGTCTGTGGTCTCTATACACTGACTGTATAGAGCTTCTCCATCTTTGGTTGCAAAGAATATAATTAATCTGATTTGGGTATTGACCATCTGGTGATGTCCATAGACTCATATCTTGTGTTGTTAGAAGAGGGTGTTTGCTGTGACCAGTGCATTCTCTTGGCAAAACTCTGTTAGCCTTTTTCCTGTCTCATATTTTATTGTAACACTAAACTTTCCTGTTACTCTAGATTTCTCTTGATTTCCTGTTTTTGCATACAAGTCCTCTATGATGAAAAGGACATCTTTTTGAATTAGAGTGATATCCTCTGCATATCTGAGGTTTTGATATTCCTCCCAGAAATCTTAATTCCAGTTTGTGATTCATCCAGCCTGGAATCTCACATGATCTATTCTGCATATAAATTAAATAAGCAGGTTAATAACATACAACTTGTCAAACTCCTTTCCCAATTTTGAACCAGTTAGATTGTTGCTCCATGTCCTGTTGTAACTGCAGCTTCCTGACCCACATACTGGTTTTTCAGGAAACAGGTAATATGGTCTGATACTCCCATTTTTTAAACAATTCCCCATAGTTTGTTGAGATCCACAGTCAAAGGCTTTGGATTAGTCAGTGAAGCAGTAGTAGATGTTTTCTTCTGGAATCACCTTGCTTTCTCCATGATCCAACAAATAGTAACACTTTGACCTCTCATTTCTCTGCCTTTTGGAAACCCAGCTTGTATACCTGGAAGGTCTTGATTCAGATTCCTGAAGCCTAGTGTGGTACATATATACAATGGAATATTACTCAGTAATTAAAATGATTACCATTGTAATAATCAATGTAGTAAAATGATACCATTTGTAGCTACACAGATGGACCTAGAATTTGTCACACTCAGTGAATTAAGTCAGAAGAGGAACATCATATGACATCCCTTTTATGTACAGTCTCAAAAGAAGTGATACAAATAAGCTTATAAAACAGAAACAGACTCAAAGTCTTAGTGAATGAACTTATGGTTGCCTGGGGGAAGGATTAGGGGAAGGGATAGCTAGGGCTTTGAGGAAGGACATGTACACGCTGTTATGTTTAAAATAGATAACCATTAAAGACATACTGTGTAGACATGTAACTCTACTCAATGTTATATAGCAGCCTGGATGAGAGTACAGTTTGGGGGAAAGCTGACACATGTATATGTATAGCTGAGTTCCTTCATTGTTCATCTGAAACTATCACATTTTCTATTAATTGATTACACCTAATACAAAATTTTAAAAAGATTTTTAAAAGGCAAATGGTGATTTTTTTTTTAAGTGACATGGATCAAAGAGATCATTTCAGCTACTGAGAGGAAAATGGATTCGTGAGGTTGAGAGAGAATAAGAAAATAAAAACTAGGAGGATATTGTAATAGTTTAATCAGGAAATAGAGGTGCCTTGAGGTACAGTAATGGCAACATAAAAATTAATATGTAAATTTAAAATATTTTGAGACATTTATCTTAGTGTGAAAATGGATATGAAAGACGACTATTTGTGAGAAATCCAAGAGTGAGAGATTTTTCTTTGTATGAATGCTTTGATTAGGTTATTTTTTTTTATTTATTTTTTATTTTTTTTCTAATTTTATTTTATTTTTAAATTTTACATAATTGTATTAGTTTTGCCAAATATCAAAATGAATCCATCACAGGTATACATGTGTTCCCCATCCCGAACCCTCCTCCCTCCTCCCTCCCCCTCCTCCCTCCTCCCTCCCCATACCATCCCTCTGGGCCGTCCCAGTGCACCAGCCCCAAGCATCCAGCATCGTGCATCGAACCTGGACTGGCAACTCGTTTCCCACATGATATTTTACATGTTTCAATGCCATTCTCCCAAATCTTCCCACCCTCTCCCTCTCCCACAGAGTCCATAAGACTGTTCTATACATCAGTGTCTCTTTTGCTGTCTCGTACACCAGGTTATTGTTACCATCTTTCTAAATTCCATATATATGCGTTAGTATACTGTATTTATGTTTTTCCTTCTGGCTTACTTCACTCTGTATAATAGGCTCCAGTTTCATCCACCTCATTAGAACTGATTCAAATGTATTCTTTTTAATGGCTGAGTAATACTCCATTGTGTATATGTACCACTGCTTTCTTATCCATTCATCTGCTGATGGACATCTAGGTTGCTTCCATGTCTTGGCTACTATAAATAGTGCTGCGATGAACATTGGGGTACACGTGTCTCTTTCCCTTCTGGTTTCCTCAGTGTGTATGCCCAGCAGTGGGATTGCTGGATCATAAGGCAGTTGTACCATTTCACACCAGTCAGAATGGCTGCAATCCAAAAGTCTACAAATGATTAGGTTATTTCTAAGATCTATTTCAGATAGTCTGTAACCTCATTATTCTGCAACACTTTAATGACTACATATATAGCAATTTCAAAAAATGAGACTAGATTTTTAATTTATTGCCCCAGGCCCACTGGGGACAAGGAAGACAGGGAAGTCAGGGATGTAAGATTTCATTTGATTCATCACATCCTTTTTTTAAAATTAATTTTTATAGTATAGTTTGATTTACAATGCTGTTTTAGTTTCTACTGTACAGTAAGGTGAATCAGATATACATATATCCACTCTTTTTTTTTTTCTTAGTTTCCTGTTCCCACATTATTATAGAGTATTGAGTAGAGTTTCCTGTGCTCTATAGTAGGTTCTTAATAATTATCTATTTTATATACACTAACATGTATATGGGGCTTTCTCGGTGGCTCAGTGGTAAAGAACCTGCTGCCATGCAGGAGATGTAAAAGACACAGGTTTGATCCCTGAGTCAGGAAGATCCCTGGAGAAGGGAATGGCAGCCCACTCCAGTATTCTTGCCTGGTGAATCCCATGGGCAGTGAAGGCTTATTTATTTTCGGCTTTCCTAGTGGCTCAGCTGGTAAAGAATCCACCTGCAATATGGAAGACCTGGGTTTGATCCCTGGGTTGGGGAGATCCCATGGAGAAGGGAAAGGCTATTCACTCCAGAATTCTGGCCTGAGAATTCCATGGGCTATATAGTCCATGGGGTCACAAATTTGTTGCTTCTCTTTCCCTCTTGGCATCCATATGTTTGTTTTCTGTATCTTAATTCAGTTCATACTTGTTTTTCAAACTCCGAAGGCCTGACAGAGATTCCCTATTTACTTATTTTTCAGAATACTAAGTACCCTCCTGATGACTTCTGAAGTTAATATGTGTCAGTAGCATGACAGCAGTTGAGGATGACAAGTAATTACAAACAAATGTTAAAATTAAAATAAAAAATTTCTGCAATGAGACTGGCTATATTTCCTTGGATTGATTATGATTAAAGACCTGTAACAATTGTCCCTCCACAATGATTCTCCAACTTGCTGAGATTCTCCAGGAAGGGTTATTTATGCCTCCACCTGCATCTTAGTTGTCACTGCTGCTGCTGCTGAGTCACTTCAGTCGTGTCTGACTCTGTGCGACCCCATAGATGGCAGTCCACCAGGCTCCCCCGTCCCTGGGATTCTCCAGGCAAGAACACTGGAGTGGGTTGCCATTTCCTTCTCCAATGCATGAAAGTGAAAAAATAAAGTGAAGTCGCTCAGTCGTGTCGGACTCCTAGCGACCCCATGGACTGCAGCACACCAGGCCCCTCTGTCCATGGGATTTTCCAGGCAAGAGTACTGGAGTGGGGTGCCATTGCCTTCTCCTTTAGTTGTCATGGAGGGACAGGAGATTTTTAATTAAACTTTTGTGAATAAAGACAAAATTCTTTTCTAAAACAATTGTCTGGAAGTTAGTAGCAACCCAATTTTCATCATGCAGTGTAGCCATTAATTAGCTAGATGCCAAAGGTTGATGGGAAGGATTGGGGAGAAAGTATGTCAGAAAGGAAGTAAAAATACAATTTCATTTTCCTTGACAAATTTTCCTTCCTACAGTTCCATCAGAAGGGACACTCTGATTGAAGATCTGTAGCTATCTTTCTAATTTAATATCTGTTGGTTATTTATTTTTGCTATAATTTATTTTAGCTCAATAAATTTTAGAGAAGGAAAGCCAATATTGTAATAAAATATTGGAAACTGAATTAAACTTTTATCAAATGCTTATAATCTTGATGCTTAAAAAACAAACAAACAAACAAAATAAGAAAGGGACTGCAGTTTCCTGGAAGTGATTTCAGTTTTAACTTTCTATGAACTTGAGGTAAATTCTTAACATTAATTTTTAAAAATTCCAGACTTTTTCCTCCAGAATTAATATTACTAGCAGTGAATATAAATGAAAACTTCTTGATAAAATTCTTTAGTAAGATTTCATGAAATTAGAAAGATTCATCACACATAGTGGGTACTCAATGAATACTGAATCACTAAAGACAAAACAATTTTAAGTGTTGAAAAGACAGGCTAAAGTTCTAATAGATAATGGCTCAAAAGATCAAACAATTAAAACTATGTACTATGACTACTACCAGAGAGAAGCTAACTGCATGATGAACAGACTGTTGTCATGGCATAAACTGTTCCATCTTAAGTAGTACTGAATCTGTGGCTATCACAATTCCAATAACTGGTCTGAAGAAAATGGGATTAACACTATTGATCATAGAAATCTATATCTCTATGGGCATCAAAACAATTGCAGTTTGTTGTATCTGTATATGTAATCAGGGCTAAAATGGATTGGAATAGGTACATTTAATTCAGATGACCATTATATTTACTACTGTGGGCAAGAATCCCTTAGAAGAAATGGAGTAACCATCAAGGTCAACAAGAGTCTGAAATGTAGTACCTGGATGCAATCTCAAAAATGACAGAATGCTCTCAGTTCATTTCCTGGGCAAAGTATTCTATATTGCAGTAATCCAAGTTCAGGTCCCAACCAATAACACTGAAGAAGCTGAGACTGGATGGTTCTATGAAGACCTACAAGATCTTCTAGAACTAATGCCAAAAAGAGATGTCCTTTTCATCGTAGGGAACTGGAATGCAGAAGTAGGAAGTCAAGAGATACCTGGAGTAACAGGCAAGTTTAGCCTTGGGGTACAAAATGAAGCAGGGCAAAGGCTAACAGAGTTTTGACAGACAGTACACTGGTCATAGAAAATACCCTCTTCCAGCAACACAAGAGATGAGTCTACACATGGATATTACCAGAAGATCAATACCAAAATCAGACTGATTATATTCTTTGCAGCTAAATTTGGAGAAGCTCTATACAGTCAGCAAAAGCAAAACCTAGATCTGACTGCAGCTCAGATCATGAACTCCTTATTGCCAAATTCATACTTAAATTGAAGAAAGTAGGGAAAGTCAATAGGTCATTCAGATATGACCTAAACCAAATCCCTTATGATTGTATAGTGGAAGTGAACAAATAGATTCAAGGGATTAGATCTGATAGAATGCCTGAAGAACTATGGGTGAAGGGTCATAGCATTGTGCAGGAGGTGATGATTAAAACCATCCCTAAGAAAAAGAAACACAAAAAGGCAAAATGGCTGTCTGAGGAGGCCTTACAACTATCTGAGAAAAGAAGAGAAGCAAAGGGAAAAGATAAAAGGAATGATACACCCATCTGAATACAAATTTCCAAAGAATAACAAGGAGAAAGAAGACAGCTTTCTTAAGTGAACAATGCAAAGAAATAGAGGGAAACAATAGAATGGGGAAGACTAGAGATCATTTCAAGAACATTAGAGATATCAAGGGAATATTTCATGCAAAGATGGGCACAATAAAAGGTAGAAGTTGTATGGACCTAGCAGAAGCTAGGTGGCAAGAATTAAGAAGAGGTGGCAAGAATACACAGAAGGACTGTACAAAAAAAGGTGTTAATGACCTAGATAACCATGATATTGTAGTCACTCTCCTAAAGCTAGATACCATGGAGTGTGTAGTCAAATGGGCTTAGGAGTCAATACTACGAACAAACCTAGTGGAAGTGAAGGAATTCCAGCTAAGCTATTTGAAATCTTAGAAGTTGATATGGTTAAAGTGAATCCCTCAATAGGTTAGCAAATTTGGAAAACTCCATTCAAACTACTGCACAATTGCACTCATTTTGCTTGCAAGCAAGGTAATACTCAAAATCTTTCAAGGTATACTTCAACAGGACATGAGCTGAGAACCTCAAAATATACTAACTGGATTCAGAAAAAGCAGAGGAACCAGAGATCATATTGATAACATCCATTGGGTTGTAGAAAAAGCAAAGGGATTAAAAAAAGAAAATCTACTTCTGCTTCACTAACTACACTAAAGTCTTTGACTGTGTGGATCACAACAGTGTGTGGAAAATTCATAAAGAGATGGGAATACCAGATCTGCTTACCTGCCTTTTGATATACCTGTATGCAGGTCAAGAAGTGACAGATAGAACCAGATATGGAAAAACAAACTGGTTCAAAACTGAAAAAGTAGTATGTCAAGGCTGTATATTGTCATTGTTGATTTAACTTATATACAGAGTACATCATGCAAAATGTTGGGCTGGATGAAGGTCAATCTGCAATCAAGATTGCTGGGAGAAATAGCAATAACTTCAGGTATGCAGATGACACTACCCTAATGGCAGAAAGCAAAGAGATACTAAAGAACCTCCTGATGAAGGTGAAAGAGGAGAGTGGAAAAGCTGGTTTAAAGGTCAACATTCAGAAAACTAAGATCATGGCATCTTGTCCCATCACTTCATGACAAATAGATGGAGAAAAAATGGAAACAGTGACATACTTTATTTTCTTGGGCTCCAAAATCACTGAGAATGGTGACTGCACCCATGAAACTAAAAAACAAAACAAAACAAAACTTTCTCTCTGGAAGAAAAACTATGACAAATCTAGACAGCATTTTAAAAGCAGAAATATCACTTTGCCAATGAAAGTCCATATTGTAAAAGCTGTTTTTTGTTTGTTTGTTTGTTTGTTTTTTCCAGTAGTCCTGTATGGATGTGAGAGTTGGACCATAAAGAAAGCTAAACACCAAAGAAGGCATACTGTTGTGCTGGAGAAGACTCTTGAGTGTCCCTTGGACTGCAAGGAGATCAAATCAGCCAATCCTAAAGGATATCAGTACTGTATATTCATTGGAAGGACAAATGCTGAAGCTGCAATACTTCAGCCACATCATGCAGAGTCGACTCATTGGGAAAGACCCTGATATTGGGAAAAAAGGGGGCAACAGAAAATGAGATGCTGGATGGCATCATCAGCTGAATGGACTTGAGTTAGAGAAAGTTCTGGGACATGGTTAAAGACAGGAAAGCCTAATCTGCTGCAATCTATGAGTTTGCAGAGTTTTACACAACTGAGTGACTGAACAACAACAACAATATCTCATAGAAATAAAATAATGTCTGTCAGAGGGGATTCGTAAGCAGCTCATTTCCGCCTTTCCTCTTTTGTCTGTTTCCCTTATACCTGAATTATAAAAAAGAGATCACTAGGTAACATTTAACCTAACTTTTGATTTATTCCCACCTAAATGTACACAATACTTTCCGTAATCTGTTGATTCATTTGCTATCTTAAAAGAAGTCAACATGAAGAATTCATTAGTTAAAGAATGTCTAGTTCTCTACCCTTATTATGCCCCTTAGCAATCCTGCAGACAGACTACAAAGGATTAGAAAATATCTGAAGAAAGATAATAGGAACTCAGCCAGACTTCACATAATGGAAAATGAGGCAGAGCTTGACCTCCTCTCCTGATGATTCTTTCATGATAGCTCAGTTGGTAAAGAATCTGTCTGCAATTCAGAAGACCCCGGATCAGTTTCTGGATCCAGAAAATCTGCTGGAGAAGGGATAGACTAACCACTCCAGTATTCTTGGGGTTCTCTTGTAGCTCAGCTGGTAAAGAATCTGCCTGCAATGCTGGAAACTTTGGTTACACCCTGTATTGGGAAGATCCCCTGGAGAACGGAAAGTCTACCCACTCCAGTATTCTGACGTGGAGAATTACATGGACTACATATATAGTCCGTGGGCTCACAAAAATCAAATATTCACTTTTGAGCAGTGAACAGCTGAATCTGAGTTCAGCAACAGTGAGAAACAAACTCCTGATTATAGATTCTAGATGTTTTTTCCATGCTTTAAGTGAAGAAAAGAGACTGTGACACCACTGAAGTAAAAACATGTTATCATTCTTCTGAGTACTACATCCATAATCATGGACTTTTTGTTTCCTAAGTGATCCTTTATTAAGATTTCAAGTGTCTTTTTAGATTGTAAGCATGATTTCCTATCCTTTACATTTCTTCTACACAACTAGAAAGTAAGTTAAGGATCAGGGGAGGAGATTAGCATTTACTAAAGGACTATTGTGTACACATTCTCTGTGGATACAGATGTTTATATAATTTAAAACTCTCAGTCACCCTATGAGGTTCTAACCATTTATTACTTGATAAAAATGGCAAATTGAATTTTGAGATACCTAATGTTAGCCAGCAGATGAATGCAGGGAAAAAATGTGATTTTAACTTATTTATATTGCTTTTACCAAATGTCTCCTAAACACTAATCTGATGGTATGAACTAAATCTTCTCTTTATTTCAAGAGGAAGAAATCATGGCTGGATGATCTGAAAGATAGGTGTCAAGTAATCTTTGCAATCTATTCTGTTTTGACCTTATATCTCTGTTCTGGTAATTAATGTCTCTGGAAGAACACAGCATATACATCTGCAGAGTGTTATAGAGGAGGATTTAAGAGACTCAAAGGATACTAGTCCTGTTGACTAGATGAGATATAAAGGGTATTATATTTTGAGGAACTATGATGAGTTCAGTTTAGACAAAAATGGATGAAAACTGCGTGCAAAAGGAAAGAAACATACCAAAATATGTGCTAAAATATTTCAAGGTGTTTTTCTTTAATATATTTAAAAATGATGGTCATATTTCAGAACTGAATTTAAATCTTGTTATATACTAACTGTATAGGTTCCATCTCTCTTTTTTGTTTGTTTTGAAAATAAGAACTGTAGCATCCACCTCACAGGAATGCCTAGTGGAATATAACCCAATGGTAAATCTCCTGTAAATCCCTGCACTCAGCACCCAGCTCACTGTGGTCAGGAAAATAAATGGGTGATAGTGCCTTTGCTTCAAGGCAGAGGAAATATTTTAAATGTTCATGTCAACTTTTCTACAGCTTTTGACATATTCAAGATTTTTCTGTGGAATAGAAATGCCATAAAGGGTGCATCCCTCTCACCAGTGTCAAATTATTGACAGTTATTTCCATCATTTTTTGTTATATATTATTTCTCATAATGTTAAATAAAAATAGTCCTCTCCCCATTAGCAAGAAAGACTCAAAGATTTTTCATTCCTCTTTCATGAAATGGCAATGATATGAATAAATGTTTACTGCACAGCATGAACTATTTCCTCTAATAAAAATGAACCATACAACAATTCCATCACTTTTATTGGATTCTTTTTTTTTTTTTTCATTTAAACTGTTTGCACTGAGATGTTCGTATGAACCATTTTTAAATCACACATAGAATTCAGAAGTACAAATAATGTGTCCAGGACCACACTATTTTAACCTTAAAAAAGAAGTAAGCCCATATTGGCTTACATTTTCATCCCTTGTAAGTAATGTGGAAGCAAATATTTTAATTAAAGCAAAACTGACTAGTTAATTGGCTAAATAATTTATATATATATGATAGACTATTCAATGATTTTTAATATTCAATGTAATATTCTATAAATGATATATTTGATTTGGCTTAGGTAGATATTCCTTCTTTAAAATGAGGATTCCAATGAATTAAAAAATCAGTGACTTGACTGATATTACCAAGTCAGTATTAGAACCAGGAATAATTCATTTTACTCTTTGCATCTGGTGCAGTTTTCTGCTGAGTTGTTTTTGAATGTGTCTGAGTGGGAATGTATGTGGCAGACTTAGAAGATGCTTAAGCTCACCTCTATCCACAGGCACATGAAAATTACAAGTATTCATAGGGCATTTATTGATCATAAAGATGGAAAGATTAGGGGAAAAAAGTTTCTACAACTAAAGATATAAAGAAACCACAATGAGAAATGGTAGGAGGGACAGAGACCCATACACTGGGATGAGTGACCCACAAACAGGAGAATAATTACAACTGTAATGGTTCTCCCAAAAAGCAAGTGGTCTGATCCCCACAAGAAGTTCCCTAGTCCAGGAATCCTACACTGGAAGTTAAGATCCCAGAACATTTGGCTTTAATGTCAGTGGTGCTTATTTTCAGAAAAGCCAGAGGGCTGTGAGAAATAGAAACTCCACACTTAAGAGGGCACACAAAGTAATATGCTTCAGGACCCAGGACAAGAGAAGTAATTTGAAAAGAACCTAAATCAGACCCACCTGCTAATAACAGACTGCTTACAAGAGAGGTAGGAGACAACTGGAGTTCATCTTGTAGATGCAGACATTTTTGGCAACTATTTTAGAGCACTCTTTCAGGTGGACAGTGGTGCTAATAATGATCACCTTGGAATAATCTCTTTAGCTTAAAATGCCAGTATAAGGCTTTTCACCAACCTGTCAACAGCAGCATTGGAATACCTCAGCCAAGCAACCAGCCAAAGACAAACCCCACTCGCCAGCAGGTCTGCTGATGACTTAAGACTCCCTGAGGCCACAGCCATCTCAGAACGTGGTTCTGTTCACCAGAGAAAACAGGACCCAGCCCCACACATTAGCACACTGACACAAACACTAGGAACTCCAGAGCTCTGCATCCAGAGACTCACTCTCAGTGGACCAATGCATCAGTACTAGAGCCTTAGGGCCCTACAAACACACACCCTGGGGCCCAGCTCCACTCACTGATGAGACAGCCTGTTCCTCAGCCCTGCCAAGCACTGGGCTGATACAAATCTGAAATCCTGGACCCTGAAGCAAGAGACCCCGGAACTTGTCTCTGCTAACCAGTGATCCAGCAGTAGTGCCAGGCTACAGTGTTACTACTACTACTACTACTAAGTCGCTTCAGTCGTGTCTGACTCTGTGCGACCCCATAGACGGCAGCCCACCAAGCTCCCCCGTCCCTGGGATTCTCCAGGCAAGAACACTGGAGTGAGTTGCCGTTTCCTTCTCCAATGCATGAAAGTGAAAATTGAAAGTGAAGTCGCTCAGTCGTGTCCGACCCTCAGCGACCCCATGGACTGCAGCCTACCAGGCTCCTCCGTCCATGGGATTTTCCAGGCAAGAGTACTGGAGTGGGGTGCCATTGCCTTCTCCTGGCTACAGTGTTACCTACCAGTAAATGAGCAAAAGGTCCAGGATCCCCTGCCTATCAATGGCAGATACTATGACTTACAAAGCTAGTAGAAGAATGAAGAGACAAAAGTAGTAAAATTTTCTAATCTGCATAGATAGTAAGGAATATAAAAAATGATGTAAAATATGATGTCAAAACCCAGTAAATATGGGGGGAAGGGAAGAAAATTACTGAGGTGTTAAAATGCATTTGAACTTAAGATATCAGCTATTTAATCATTGTTGTTGTTCTTGTTCAGTTGCTAAGTCATGTCTGACTCTTTGCTACCTCATGGACTGCAGCATGCCAGACTCCCCTTTCCTTCACTGTCTCCTGGAGTTTGCTTAGATTCATGTCCATTGAATCAGTAATGCTATCTAACCATTTCATTTTCAGCTTCCCTCTTCTGCTTTTGCTTTCAACTTTTCTCAGTGTCAGAGGAGAGAAAGAGAGAGAGAGAGGATGAAAGATTGCTATATATTCATCTCATTTTTATCATTCTTTAACACCATAAACAAAAATAATCTGCATTAAAGACCTAAATTTAAGACCAGACACTATAAAACTCCTGGAGGAAAACATAGGCAGAACTCTCTGACATAAATTGCAGCAATATCCTTTTCAATCCATCTCCCAGAATAATAGAAATAAAAACAAAATAAACAAAATAAATAAATGCAAACATTTTTGCATAGCAAAGGAAATAATAAACACAATGAAAAGATAACCCACAGATTAGGAGAAGATATTTGCAAATTATGTGACCAACAAGAGATTAGTCTCCAAAACCAGCAAACAGCACACAATGCTTAATAGCATCAAAACAAACAACCTAATCAACTAATGGATAGAAGACCTAAATAGACATTTCTTCAAAGTCGATATACAGGAGGCCAAGAGACACATGATGATATGTTAAATATCACTAATTATTAGAGAAGTGAAAACCAAAACTACAATAAGATAAGACTTCACAACTGCCAGAAAGGCTATCATCAAAATATCCACAAATAATAAATGCAGGAGAGGGTATGGAGAGAAAGGAAATCTCCTACACTGTTGATGGGAATGTAAATTGGGATAGTCACTATGAAGAACAGTGTGAATGCTTCTTAAAGAGATAAAAGCAGAGTTACAGAGTTACTGTATAATACTGCAATCCCATCCCTGGGCATATATCTGGAGAAAAACGTGATCTGAAAACATACATGCAACCCAATGTTGATTGCAGCAATATTTTCAATAGCCATGATGTGGAAACAACCTAAATGTCCATTGACAGAGGAATGAATAAAGATGTACATATATACAATAGAATATTACTCAGCCATTAGAAAGAATGAAATAATGTCATTTTCAGCCAAGTGAATGGACCTAGAGATTGTCATACTGAGTGAAGTAAGTCAAACAGAGGAGAGATATAGTGTGACATCCCATATATGTGGAATCTAAAAAGAAATGATACAGATGAACTTACTTAAAAACAGAAACCGATTGACAGACTTAAGAGAATGAACTTATGGTTGCCAGGAGAAAGATGAGAGCAAGGGAGGGGATGGAGTTTGGGATATGTAGACACTGTTATATTTAAAATGGAAAACTAAAAAGGACCTACTGTACAGCACAGGGTTCTCTGCTTAGTGTTGCATGGCAGTTACAATGGATCCACAGAAATACAAAGGACGATAACAGATTACACTAGTATATGGAAATAAAATGGACAGCATAGAAGAAAAAGAAAAAATTCTAGAAATGTGCAATTCTGAAGACTGAACCAGGGAGAAATTGTCAGTAATTTCATTACCAGTAATAAAATTGAATCAGCAAAAATAAACCTCCTCCCTTCCCCCCAAAAAAACCCCACAAAAGCTCAGGACAACAGCCTTCAAATGTGATTCTACCAAAAGTTTAGAAAAGATTTGATGTCTATCTTTCTCAAATTCTTAAAAATTTTAGAGGAAAGAATGCTTCTGAATTCATTCCATGAGACCAGCATCACCATGACACCAAAACCAAAGATATCACACAGAAAAAAATAAAATTACAGACTGATATCATTATTGCTGACAAAGGTCTGTGTGGTCAAAGCTATGGTTTTTCCAATAGTCAGTTATGGATATGAAAGTTAGACAATAAAAAAGGCTGAGCGCCAAAGAATTGATGCTTTTGAACTATGTTGTTGGAGAAGATTCTTGAGAGTACCTTGGACAGCAAGAAGATCAAACCAGTCAATACTAAAGGAAATTAAAGCTAAATGAATATTCATTAGAAGAACTGATGCTGAAGCTGAAACTTCAGTACTATGGTTACCTGATGTGAGGAACTGACTTATTGGAAAAGACCCTGATGCTGCGAAAGATTGAAGGCAGGAGGAGAAGGGGACTACAGAGAATGAGATGGTTGGATGGCATCACCGACTCGACGGACATGACTTTGAGTAAGCTGCGGGAGTTAGTGATGGACAGGGAAGCCTGGCATGCTGCAGTCCATGGGGTCTCAAATAGTCGGACGGGACTTAGCAACTGAACTGAACTGAGAAAATACAAAGAACCAAACAGAACTGAAGAATACATTAACTGAATTTTTTTTTTTAATACACTAGAAGAAATTGTTAGCAAACTAATTTATACAGAAAATCAGTGAGGTGGAAAACAGAGTAGTAGAAATCACCAATTCTGAAAAGAAACAAGAAGAAAAGAATGAAAAAAAAAATGAAGATAATTTAAGAGACATCTGGACGACATCAAGGACACAAATATTTGCATCATAGTTGTTTCAGAAATGAAAAGAGAGAGATAAATGGGAAGCGAATGTATTTAAAGACATAATAGTTGAAAACTTCTTTAACCTAGGAAAAAAAACTACCTAAGTGCAGAGAGCCCCATACTGTATTAACCCAAAGAGGAATATACCAAGATACATTGAAATAAAAATATAAAAACAAAAGATAAATAAAATGTTAAAATCAGCAAGGAAAATGCAGCAAATAACATACAAGGGAACTCTCATAAGGCTGTCAGCTGATTTTTCAGAAGAAACTCTGCATGATATAATTAAAGAAATGAAAGACAAAAATCTACAGCTGATAATTCTCTACTAAGGAAAGGCTCTTATTCAGATTTGATGGGCAGTTCTATAGATAAGAAAAGGAAAATGAATTCAACATCAGTAAGTCAGTTTACAACACATATTAAAGGAACTTTTCTATGCAAAACAAAAGGATAAAAATGGAAACAGGAAAATTATGAACAGAAGAGCTCACAGGTAAAGGCAAACATACAGTAAAGGTAGGAATCCTTTCACACAGAAAAACCAGTAGGAAGTTTAACAGACAAGAAAAGTAAGATCATCTGTATCCACAGTAAGCAGTTAAGGGATACAGCAAACAACTGAATGTAAAATTCGATATCAAAATCAATAATCACTGGGGAGAAAAGGACAAATGTGGGATGTTTAAAATACATTTGAAATTAAGATATAAGTAGAGAGATAGTGATAAATGAAAAACTCTTGGTAACTTCAAACCAAAAATCTATAAGAGATATACATACAAAAAGCAAAAGGAATCCAAATATAAAACTAAAGATAGTCATTGAATCATAAGACAAGAGAACAACAGGAGAAAGCAGGAGGGGGGTGGGGACTACAAAAGCAAATTAAAAACAAGTTAATCAAATGGCAATAAGAACATACATTTTTGGGGGGCAGTCCCAAGATGGCAGAGGAATAGAACAGGGAGACCATTTTATCCCACACAACTTCATCAAAGATCATTTGAATGCTGAGCACCTTCCACAAAACAACTTCTGAATGCTGGCGAAGGACACCAGGCACCCAGAAAGGCAGCCCAATCTCTTCAAAGGGAGTTAGGACAAAATATAAAAGACAAAAACTGAGACGAACGTTTTAAGGATGGACACCCATTCTGGGGAAGGAGTTGGGAAGAAGTCTCCACACAGTAGGAAACCAGAAGGCATGCCCCACAGGTGTGTCTGTGGGGGAGTTTTGGAATCTCAGAGGGCAGCATAACCAGGGTGGGGGGGACTCACAGAATATATACCACACCTGGCAGAGAAGTGGCCCAGATGCTCACATCTGCCACCAGCAAGTGGCAGCTGGGCAGGGAGATGTGGCTGTACCAGCAGTACTTAGGGTAAGGACTTGGTCTGAATGCTCTGAGGATAATCTGAGGGACCTAATGTGAAATAGCAATCCAAACCGTGGGATCACCAGAGAGACCAAAAAAAAAAAAAAAAACCAGAAAACCTTTCCTGTGAAAGGTTCTAATGGTGCCCAGTGAACTCTGGTGCACTCAACAGAACAAAAGATTGACCGAATACCAAAGGAGAGCAAGCCAGCTGCTATATAGGGTCCTCTCTCCCTGAAGGCAGAGAAGCAGGTGTGCAACAGCCAGAACCAGAAGGCGAGGGGCTGTTGCATTCTCAGCCCCAGAGACCGCTGCTGCTGCTGCTGCTAAGTCGCTTCAGTCGTGCCCGACTCTGTGCGGCCCCATAGATGTCAGCCCACTAGGCTCCCCCGTCCCTGGGATTCTCCAGACAAGAACACTGGAGTGGGTTGCCATTTCCTTCTCCAATGCATAAAAGTGAAAAGTGAAAGTGAAGTCACTCAGTCGTGTCCAGCTCTTTGTGACCCCATGGACTGCAGCCTACCAGGCTCCTCCGTCCATGGGATTTTCCAGGCAAGAGTACTGGAGGGGTGCCATCGCCTTCTCCACCCAGAGACCACATCTTCAACCAAACTGTGAGCAGGCTCCCAGCTGATAAACTTGTCTTCCTGGGATTCTAGATGGGTAATATCTGCCAGGAATGTCTGAAACCAGCACCCCAGGTGACACAGGCACACCTGGAACCATGCTCTCATGACACAGCCAGAAAATCAAGTGGCAGGGACTGGGCAGGTGAATAAGATGCATGGCCCACCTGGGACAGAGGGCTTGCCAAATACCTGGTCACCTGAGCTGCTTAGACCTGGGAAGGGCACAAAACACATGACCCATCTGGGACTGTGCCCTTGTGGAGTACTCGAGAACCTGAGTGGCTTAGACCTGGGAAATGCACTAAACACAAGGCTCACATGAGATGGTGCACTTGTAGAGCACCCTAGAGCCTAGCAGTGTAGACCTTGGAAGCACACACCACCTTGGACTGTGGCAAACCCAGTGTGATCCATCCACTGTGAGCACTCCACACACACACACCAGTGGTATTTCTTTGCAGTATCCCTTCCTCCCCACAACACAACTGAACGGAGCCTAAATAAGTGGTCACTTATTATTCTGATTGGTTGATCTATCCATATGTGTGACTGGGGTATTAAGGTCCCCCACTATTATTATTGTTTTCCTCTATTTCTTTGCATTGATCGCTGAGGAAGGCTTTCTTATCTCTCCTTGCTATTCTTTGGAACTCTGCATTAAGATGCTTGTATCTTTCCTTTTCTCCTTTGCTTTTGCTTCTCTTCTTTTCACAGCTATTTGTAAGGCCTCCCAAGACAGCCATTTTGCTTTTTTCCATTCCTTTTCCATGCAGATGGTCTTGATCCCTGTCTCCTATACAATGTCACGAACCTCTGACCATAGTTCATCAGGCACTCTATCTATCAGATCTAGTCCCTTAAATCTATTGCTCACTTCCACTGTATAATCATAAGGGATTTGATTTAGGTCATACCTGAATGGTCTAGTGGTTTTCCCTACTTTCTTAAATTAAGTCTGAATTTGGCAATAGGAGTTCATAATCTGAGCCACAGTCAGCTCCAGGTCTTGTTTTTGCTGACTATATAGAGCTTCTCCGTTTTTGGCTGCAAAGAATATAATCAATCTGATTTCGGTGTTGACCATCTGGTGATGTCCATGTGTAGTCTTCTCTTGTGTTGTTGGAAGAGGGTGTTTGCTATGACCAGTGTGTTCTCTTGGGAAAACTGTATTAGCCTTTGCCCTGCTTCATTCCGTATCCCAAGGCCAAATTTGCCTGTTACGCCAGGTGTTTCTTGACTTCCTACTTTTGCATTCCAGTCCCCTATAATGAAAAGGACATTTTTGAGGGGTGTTAGTTCTAAAAGTTCTTGTAGGTCTAAATAGAACCATTCAACTTCAGCTTCTTCAGTGTTTCTGGTTGGGGCATATGCTTGGATTACTGTGATATTGAATGGTTTGCCTTGGAAACGAACAGAGATCATTCTGTCGTTTTGAGATTGCATGCAAGTACTGCATTTTGGACTCTTTTGACCGAACAGAAGCATAAGATATTAAGAAGAGGTGGCAAGAATACACAGAAGAACTGTACAAAAAAGATCTTCAGGACCAAGATAACCACAATGGTGTGATGGCTCACCTAGAGCCAGACATCCTGGAATGTGAAGTCAAGTGGGCCTTAGAAAGAATCACTACAAAGAAACCTAGTGGAGGTGATTGAATTTCAGTTGAGATATTTCAAATCCCAAAAGTTGATGCTGTGAAAGTGTTGCACTCAATATGCCAGCAAATTTGGAAAATTCAGCGGTGGCCACAGGACTGGAAAAGGTCAGTTTTCATTCCAATTCCAAAGAAAGGCAATGCCAAAAAATGCTCAAACTACCACACAAAGTAATGATCAAAGTTGTCCAATCCAGGCTTCAGCAATACGTGAACCATGAATTTCCAGATGTTCAAGCTGGCTTTAAAAAAGGCAGAGGAACCAGAGACCAAATTGCCAACATCTGCTTGATCATCAAAAAAGCAAGAGAGTTCCAGAAAAAACATCTATTTATACTTTATTGACTATGCCAAAGCCTTTGGCTGTGGATCACAATAAACTGTGGAAAATTCTTCAAGAGATGGGAATACCAGACCACCTGACCTGCCTCTTGAGAAACCTATATGCAGGTCAGGAAGCAACAGTTAGAACTGGACATGGAACATCAGACTGGTTCCAAATAGGAAAAGGAGTATGTCAAGGCTGTATATTGTCACCCTGCTTATTTAATTTATATGCAGAGTACATCATGAGAAACGCTGGGCTGGAAGAAGCACAAGCTAGAATCAAGACTGCCAGGAGAAATATCAATAACCTCAGATATGCAGATGACACCACCCTTATGGCAGAAAGTGAAGAGGAACTAAAAAGCCTCTTGATGAAAGTGAAAAAGTTGGCTTAAAGCTCAACATTCAGAAAATGAAGATCATGGTATCTGGTCCCATCACTTCATGGCAAATAGATGGAGAGACAGTGAAAACAGTGTCAGACTTTATTTTTGGGGGCTCCAAAATGACTGCAAGATGGTGATTGCAGCCATGAAATTAGAAGACGCTTACTCCTTGGAAAGAAAGTTATGACCAATCTACATAGCTTATTGAAAAGCAGAGACATTACTTTGCCAAGAAAAGTCCATCTAGTCAAGGCTATGGTTTTTCCAGTGGCCATATATAGATGTGAGGGTTGGACTATGAAGAAAGCTGAGCACCGAAGAATTCATACTTTTGAACTGTGGTATTGGAGAAGACTGTTGAGAGTCCCTTGATCTGCAAGGAGATCCAACCAGTCCATTCTAAAGGAGACCAGCCCTGGGATTTCTTTGGAAGGAATGGTGCTCAAGTTGAAACTCCAGTACTTTGTCACCTCATGTGAAGAGTTGACTCATTGGAAAAGACTCTGATTCAGGGAGGGATTGGGGGCAGGAGGAGAAGGGGATGACAGAGGATGAGATGGCTGGATGGCATCACTGACTCAATGGATGTGAGTCTGAGTGAACTCCAGGAGTTGGTGATGGACCGGGAGGCCTGGCATGCTGCAATTCATGGGGTCGCAATGAGTCGGACATGACTGATCGACTGAACTGAACTGAACTGAACAGTACATAGAAAACTCTAAAGACATTGCTAGAAAATTACTAGAGTTATGAATATAGTAAAGTTTTAGGAAATAAAAGTAATACACAGAAATTCCTTGCATTCCTATACACTAATGATGAAAAAACAGCAAGTAAATTAAGGAAACAATTCCATTCACCATAGAAACAAAAATAATAAAGTGCTTAGAAATAAATTTACCCAAAGAAACAAAAGGCCTATATATAGAAAACTATAGAACAGTGATGAAAGAAATCAAAGGTAACACAAATAGATGGAGAAGTATACCATGTTTATGAATCAGAAGAATCAATATAGTAAAAATGAACTACCCAAAGCAACCTATAGATTTAATGCAATTTCTATCAATCTACCAATGGTATATTTCACAGAACTAGAAAAAATTATTTCAAAATTCTTTAGAAACACAAAAAAACCTCCAATAGACAAAGTAATCTTGATAAAGCATAATGGAACTGGAGGAATCAATCTGCCTGACTTCAGACTATACTACAAAGCTACTGTCATCAAGACAGTATGGTACTGGCACAAAGACAGAAATATAGATCAATGGAACAAAATAGAAAGCCCAGAGATAAACCCATGTGCCTATGGACACCTTATCTTTGACACTGAAGGAAAAAATATACAATGGAGAAAAGGAAATCTCTTTAACAAGTGGTGCTGGGAAAACTGGTAAACCACCTGTAAAAGAATGAAGCTAGAACACTTTCTAGCACTATACACACACACACACACACACACACACACAAATCTCAAATGATTAAAGATCTAAATTTAAAACCAGAAAATATAAAACTCTTAGAGGAAACCGTAGGCAGAACACTCTCTGACATAAATCACAGCAAGGTCCTCTATGATCCATCTCACAGAGTAATATAAATAAAACCAAAAATATACAAAGGGGACCTAATTAAAATCTTTTGCACAGTGAAGGAAACTATAAGCAAGGTGAAAAGGCAGCCTTCTGAATGGGAGAAAATAGTAGGAAATAAAGCAACTGACAAAGAGTTAATCTCCAAAATATACAAATAACTCATGCAGCTCAATACCAGAAAAATAAACGGCCCAGTCAAAAAATGGGCCAAAGAACTAAACAGACAGTTCCCCAAGGATGGCTAAGACACACATGAAAAGATGCTCAGCATCACTCATTATCAGAGAAATTCAAGTCAAAACCACGATGAAGTACCATCCCACGCTGGTAAGAATGGTTTCCATTAAAAAGTCTACAAACAACAAATGCTGGAGAGGGTGTGGAGAAAAGGAAACTCTTTTACACTGTTGGTGGGAATGCAAACTAATACAGCCACTATGGAGACCAGTGAGGAAATTCCTTAAAAAAACTGGAAATAGAACTATCATATGACCCAGCAATCCAGTTGCTGGGTATACACACCTTGTAAACCAGAATTGAAAAAAGACACTTGTACCCCAGTGTTCATTCCAGCACTGTTTACAATAACTAGGACTTGAAAGCAACCTAGACGTCCACTGGCAGATGAATGGATAATGAAGTTGTTGTACATATACATAATGAAATATTACTCAGCTATAAAAAACAACACATTTGAGTCAATTCTAATGAGGTTGATGAAACTAAAGCCTATTATGCAGAGTAAAGTAAACCAGAAAGAGGAATACCAATACAGTGTATTAATACATATATATGGAATTTAGAAAGACAATAATGAAGGGTCAACACAAGGATGATCACTCTTGCCACTTTTATGCAACATATTATTGGAAATCTTAGACATACTAATCAAAGAAGAAAAAGAAAGAAATCCAAATTAGAAACAAAGAAGTAAAACTGTCACTGTTTTCAGATAACATGCCAATATACATAGAAAATCTGAAGAAACAATTCAATTTAACATCACATCAAAAAGAACAAAATACCTAGGAGCAAGGAGATTCAACCAGTCCATTCTGAAGGAGATCAGCCCTGGGATTTCTTTGGAGGGAATGATGCTAAAGCTGAAACTCCAGTACTTTGGCCACCTCATGTGAAGAGTTGACTCATTGGAAAAGACTCTGATATTGGGAAGGATTGGGGGCAGGAGGAGAAGGGGACGACAGAGGCTGAGATTGCTGAATGGCATCACTGACTCGATGGCTGTGAGTCTGAGTGAACTCTGGGAGTTGGTGATGGACAGGGAGGCCTGGCGTGCTGCGATTCATGGGGTGGCAAAGAGTCAGAAACGACTGAGTGACTGAACTGAACTGAAACCTACCTAAGGAGACAAAAGACCTGTACTTTGAAAACTATAGGATGCTGTTGAACCTAGCTGAAGAGAATACAAACAGATGGAAAGATATTCTATGTTCTTAGATAAAAATAATCAGTATTATAAAAATAACCATTCTACTCAAGGCAATCTACAGATTTAATGCAATCCGTCTATGGGGTCACACAGGGTCGGACACGACTGAAGCGACTTAGCAGCAGCAGCAGCAGCAGCCTTTCAAATTACCAATGTCATTTTTCACAGAACTGAAACAAAAGATTTTAAAATTTGTATAGAAACACACACACACACACAAACCTGGATAGCCAAAACAATCTTGAGAAAGAGGAACTGTGCTGGATAAATCAGGTTTCCTGACCTCAGACTATATCTCAAAGATTCAGTAACCAAACAGTGTGTTACTGGCAAAAAAAGTAGACACATAGATCAATGGAATAGGATAGAAACCCCAGGATAAATCAGCACACCTTTGTCAAATAATCTATGACAGAG
This sequence comes from Bos grunniens, assembly GCF_055505025.1. NCBI lineage: Eukaryota > Metazoa > Chordata > Mammalia > Artiodactyla > Bovidae > Bos > Bos grunniens. The sequence goes on from NC_141188.1 coordinate 14,751,024, forward strand.
AAGGGAAGATTATACAGTGGAGAAAAGACTGTTTCTTCAATGACTTGTGCTGATAAAACTGGATCAATGAGATCAGAACATTCCCTCACAAAAATAAACACAAAATGTGTTAAAGACCTAAATATAAAACAAATGCTCAAAAAGTCCTAAAGGAAAAAATAGGCAGAACTTGTATGACATAAATCACAGGAAACTTTTTTTTATATCCATTTCCTAAAGTCATGGAAACAAAAGCAAAATAAATACATGGAATCTGATTGAACTTAAAAGCTTTTGAACAGAAAAGGAAATTATAAACAAAAGGCAACCTACAAGTTGGGAGAAAATATTTGCAAACAATGAGACCAACAGGAAATAATTTTCAAAATATACAAAGAGCTTGCAAAGCTCAATATCAAAAACAAACAAATCACCTAATCAAAAAAGAGCAGAAAATCTAAATAGACTCTTCTCAAAAGAAGTCCTATAGATGGCCAAGAGGCACATGAAAAGATGCATAACATCACTGATTAATAGAGGAATGCAAATTAAAACTAAAATGAGATACCACATCACACTTGTCAGAATAGTCATTGTCAAAATGTCTACAAATAATAAGTGCTGAAGAGGGTGTGGCAAAAAGGGAACCCTTCTAACACTCTTGATAAGAATGCAAATTGGTGCAGCCACTATGGAGACCTGTAATGAAGTTCTTAAACACTAATAATAGAGTTATGGTATTATCCCATAATCCTGCCCCTGGACATATATCTGGAAAAGACGAAAACTGTCATTCAAACAGATAAATGTACCCTAATATTCCCAGTGCTGTAACACTATTTAGTGCAGCCAAGCCATGGACACAATCTAAATATCTATCAACAGAATATAAACTTAATGTTACCAAATGGGAAAGGGTGGGGGAGGAATAAAGTGGTTATTTGGGATTAACAGATACTACTGTATATAAAACAGATAAACAACAAGAACCTGCTGTGTGGCACAGGGAACTATATTCAGTAGCTTGTAATAATCTATAATGGAAAAGAATCTGAAAAAGAAAATATATTATTGGTCAAATTCTTTTCCATTATAGGTTGATATGAGTTAGTGAATATCTATCTCTATATATAATGCCTTGCATCTATGTGTATATACAATGCATTATATATATATATATGTACATGAATCACTTTGTTCTACATTATAAATCAAATATACTTACATTTAATTAATTAATTAAAATAATTAATGCATTTTTCATTTAATAAATATTTTTAAAATCTAGAACTAAACTTAAAATTAAACATTATAAGCAAATATGTAACAGTTTATAAATTTAAACTTCTTTTGTATGTTCTCATTTGAAACTTCAGCATCCTCTCATATTTAATCAATTATAGCTATTAGTTTAAAAATACATAGCTAGGAAATGACAGAGAAGGGATTCAAGTATAGGTCTCTTTGAATTTAAAGAAGATTCTATATTCTATAAATACATTGTCAAAATTTTCTTTAATTTCCCAAGAATACTAGATAATTGCTACCCTATAGACCAGCAGGCACCTCTGTCCATGGTATTCCCCAGGTGAGAATACTGGAGTGGGTTGGCACACCCCTCATCAAGGGATCTTCCTGACCCATGGATCTAACCTGTGTCTCCTGCATTGCAGGTGGATTCTTTACTGGTGAGCCACTAGGGAAGCCATAAGACAATCCAAAGTATTTTCAAACCTAAGTTCATTTGCCTGATGCACCATGAAGCTAAACAAATCAATATGTTACCGTCTATGATGCGTGAAAAATCACAAGGAATATGGTGACAGAAAAGGGGAGCATAGACCTGACTTTCAAAACAGCTGCCACTGAGGCTCTCAGGGAAAGATCCAAGAGGCTACTATGGGTGAGTGGTCAGGCAAAGTAAACAAAAGAAAAAGCTCACAGCTCAAAGACTTTCTTTTGCTTTCAGTGGAGAAACGGTGGCACAAATTCCCATCTGTCCTTCTCAGTATTATAAAGAAAAACAACTACACTGCACTGAGATGTATTGCTTCTGATCCAAGAATGTAAATATTTAAGTAGTTTTCAAATAAGTAGGGAAAAGAGGGATTTGTGCTATTTTAGAATGTAAATGCTGAAAAGAATATGTAGAAAGTGCAATTTATAGTTGATGCTTATTATTTCCCACATATCAGAATGCATAAGAACAAATAAATTTCACAAATTAATTAGTCTTCCTGTTTTCATAGGGTAGACATTTATTTATTTATATATTTATCTTACTTTCTTTTAAAATTGTATTTATTTTAGTTGGAGAACAATTACTTTACATCATTGTGATGGTTTTTGCCATACATCATCATGAACTGGCCACAGCTATACATGTGTCCCCAACAACCTGAAGCCCCCCTCCCACATCCCTCCTCACACTATCTCTGTGTGTTGTCCAAGAGCACCAGCTTTGGGTGCCCTGCTTCATGCATCAAACTTGCACTGGCCATCTGTTTCACATATGGTAATGTACATGTTTCAGTGCTCAAGTTATCCCTTCTCCCACTGAGTTCAAAAGTCTGTAGTTTATATCTATGTCTCCTTTGCTGCCCTGCATTTAGGAAACATACTTCCTTTTTTCAGTTTGAAAACACTTTTGGAGATTTTATTTTAGTGAAGTAAGTTATCTGCTTAGATTTTCACTGTAAGTCAGCCATTCATCAGGTGATAAACTTGAACAAGATATTTACTATCTTGTTTTGCCTCAGTCACGTTATATGAAAATAGGAATGAAAAGAGTACCACCTAAAGGGATTGAGTGATATATGTATATTCTATTAACTGACGTAATTATACATATTATATTTAATTTAATTATATATATATATATATATAAGCACTCATGGCTGAGTTGGTAAATAATCTGCCTGCAGTGCAGGAGACCTGGGTTTGATTACTAGGTGGAAAAGATCCCCTGGAAAAGGAAATGGCAACCCACTCCAGTATTCTTGCCTGGAGAATCCCATGGACAGAGGAGCTTGGTGGGATTCAGTCCACAGGGTTGCAAGAGTCCGACACAAACTTAGGGACTAAACCACCACCACCACATGCCATACCTCAGTGCTCATAATTTTTTGGCTATTTTGAAGTCTCATAACTTAGTTCAATCAGCTATTCTTCACATTTCATGGATGAGGAATCTGAAGTGCACAGATATTAGGTAACCTGATGAAGGTTACAGACTAGTCAATGGTAAAGTCAGAGGTACTCTTTACACAGCACTACATTTGGGTTCATACAAGTATTAATTAATTATCTTATTTATAGTCTATTTCTAAATCACACTGACTTCTCTCTTCATAGAATCTTTATTAAACTTTCATATGTGTGCTCAGTCATGTCCAACTGTTTGTGACTACATGGAGCCCACAAGGATCCTCTGTTCATGGGAATCTCCAGGCAAGAAAACTGGAGAGGATTGAAATTTTGTACTCCAGGAGATTTTCCTCACCCAGAGATCAAACCTGCATCTATTGCATTGAAGGAAGATTCTTTGCCTACCAAGTCATCTGGGAAGCCCTTTTATTACCCTTACTTTTTTGCTAATATTTGCGAGTATTTGTATTTCTATTTAACATATAATAAGCTCTGCAGGATAAGGAGAGTGTTTACAGTTCTATTACATCCTTTACAGGTCCTAATATAATATTGTAAAAGAAAAATTGTAGCAGGCATTTATTAAAAATGGAAAATAAAAGACTTTAGGATTAGAAGTTGAGATGACTGCAATAAGAGAGAATTGATTCAGTTCCAATGAATCTAAAGGTAGATTATTAAACATTGACATGCATGCTCAGTCCCTCAGTTGTGTCCAACTCTTTGTGACCCCCATGGACTGTAGCCCCCACCAGGCTCTTCTGTCCATGGGATTTCCCAGGCTAGTATACTGAAGTGAGTTGCCATCTCCTTCTCAAAGATACTGGAGTGAGGCAATGAAAAACAAAACCCCAAGGGATGTTTCATCAGTGTGGTTAGGTCATTTGTATTTGCTAATTGTCTCTTATTGAAGTTAGATTGCTACCCCTGCAAAGAGGTTGGGAAGTAAGTGGCCTGTCAGTCTTACAGACTAAATTTAAAAGAGATAAATCCCAGGTCCTGGAGAATGACATTCCTGAGTTGTAGAAGTCTTCCATCTCAAAGAAGTAGACCACAGATACACAACTGCAAATTTTCTAAAGTAGATGCTTTAATGTTTTATCAATGTATTCCTTAATTTATTCTTTGAAACCCAGGAAGCTATCAGCCAAGTATCTTATTTTTGCAATATGTAATAGTTGTGCTAATATTTTTGTGGGGGAGTAGTTTATGTAGAAAATTCGAAAGTAATTTATAGTCAATCAATGGGTTTAATGAATCATAACTAATTTCTGTTTAGAGAGTCTTTTTTCAGTGCTGTAACTGGCAAGCAGTCAAATACATCACCTCTTGTGTGTGTGTTCTGCTCTCTGCCAATTTCCTGAAGGAAGAAATCAAAAGCATTAAGATGCTCATAACAGAAGTAAAGGAAATACATGCAATACAAAAATGGCTATTCAGATTTAAGCATTTGAAAAGTTTACATCTACTAGGAGTTTTTAGTGTCTAGGACTCTAGAGAAGGGATACAGGCATCAGTGGGGAGTAAAAGAGCTGGCAGGGCTGACCGAAAAGTCACTAGCAAGGCACTAGTGATAGAAACCCTATTATTGAATGGCTTTTTAAGATGTGAATTAACTCCATGTATGGATATTGTCATTTTTATTTCAAAATATATTTAAAGTGCTCATATGTTCATTTGGTCTTTCTTAAGCATCAGTTTTAATCAGTGACAGTGTATTTTAGAAAAGGTCCTTAGGCAAAACCCAGTTGAAACATATATAAGAAATCATTAGTCATCACATGTTAGAATATTTTGCAAAGTTAATAGACCAAAAGAAGAAGAGAAAGAACTGACAGTAAGATTTCCAAGGGTTAACTAAAGCTATCTATTCTTTTGATAGATGAAACCTCTTCATATGGAGCTGCCATATGTTTGGTAGATTTGTGTGTGCATGTGTGTATCACCAAAAAATATAGCTACAACCTGAAAGCAGTTACTTTATTTGGTGTCTCCTGCTCTCAGAGTCCTAAGAAAGGGGCTCATGTATACATGTTCTAAAAGCACAGCAGCCAGTCATAGACAGCATTAAGACTCATTTTGTAATTGAATGAGAGATTCTTTAAACTATATAGGATCTTATAATTTTCAAAAAGTTTATGCACAAGGTTCTACATAAATCCCATAACTCTTTCGCCTCTACCCTGAACTGCCTCTCCCTCCTTGCATCTCCCCATGGGTAACCACTAGCTTGTTCTCTGTGACTGTGAGTCTGCTTCTTTACTTTTGTTTGTTGTACTTACTGGTTTGTTGTTTTAAGTTCCACATATAAATGATATCATTGAAAGCTTTGAATAGAAAGTTCCTGACTGTTGAAAGAGAATTTGAAAAGAGAAGTATTAAACTAAATAGGTATGTTAAGTTACATGGAAGTATTTTCAAATGAGTAATACATTTACTTAGATTATATTGTATGATGAATGCTAATAATATAGATATCTTAGAAATTCTACAGAGTTTCTAAAATTCTTATATGTACTGGTAAAATGTTATCAGTAATAATCTTAGTCATTATCTTAAAGTGTATGTCACAGCAATAATTGAGTGTCTTTGACAATTGCATGGAATCCAATTTTAAACATACTTTCTTAAGTCTTTTTGTGTCTTTCATGAAAATGGGAGTCTGCTGAAGCATGGCTTACCATGGAAGGAATGACTCGTTATAGGAGGAAAGGGTGAGAAGTAGCTTGATCTAAGAACCAGAGAAAATTCATGAATATCATGTTTATATAGAATTTAGTAGGAAAAAAGTAAGATATTAAATTACACATAAAATATTAGAACTATATATGATTTGTATTATACATGTGTACACAAAATACTTTGAAGAATATCTTTTATAAATTTGTAAGCATAAATATATGCTTAGCTTTTGATTGGCATTTTATACTTAATTGGCACAATTGAAGGTTAATAATTTTTGTAGATACCCTCTTTTCTCTCTTTTAATGGTCTTGAAAAGTTGTTCAGTCAGTGTAAAAAGGGCATTTGTGTGTAATTCAGGCCAACCTAGACTGTCTTTTGACTAGACTAGCCAAATCCTCATCTAAGCCTTCTAAAAAGGCAGAGTTATGCAAAGGAATATTTTGATGATTAGAGAATAATTCAGGTATCAAGCTAGAATAATGCTAAAAGTTTTTATTTTTTTAAAATTTCAAATAATCCAGAATTGATTCATTCCATCTTTGCTTGCACTGTTCAGTTTATGATTTTAAAAAAATGATTTAGGATAAGTTCATGCAATTTTTGAGCAACTTCTTTGCATTCAGTGCAAGCCTGTGGAATACGTGATTCAAAGTCCAGGAAGGGGTATTTACATTCTGCTTTCTCTATCTTTTTTGCTTTGCTTTCAGAGACTAACAGCTACATTAATTGATATAAATCTGAAAGTTCGAGATTGCAGGACCAAATGGTTAACTCAGTTAAGTTCAGTTTAGTTGCTCAGTCATGTCCAACTCTTTGTGACCCCATTGAATTAAGAAAGCCAGGCTTCCCTGTCCATCACCAACTCCCAAAGGTTACTCAAACTTGTGTCCATCGAGTTGATGATGCCATCCAACCATCTCATCCTCTGTCATCCCCTTCTCCTCCTGCCTTCAATCTTTCCAATTATCAGGGTCTTTTCCAATGAGTCAGATCAGGTGGCCAAAGTATTGGAGTTTCAGCTTCAGCATCAGTCTTTCCAATGAATATTCAGGACTAATTTCCTTTAGGATGGATTGGTTGGATCTCCTTGCAGTCCAAGGGACTTTCAAGAGTCTTCTCCAACCCTGCAATTCAAAAGTATCAACTCTTTAGGGCTCAGCTTTCTTTACAGCTCAACTATCACCTCCATACATGACTACTGGAAAAACCATAGCTTTGACTAGACAGACCTTTTTCTGCAAAGTAATGTCTCTGCTTTTTAACATGCTGTCTAGGTTGCTCATAGCTTTTCTTTCAAAGAGTAAGTGTCTTTTAATTTCAAGGCTGCAGTTACCATCTGCAGTGATTTTGGAGCTCCCCCCCCCCAAAAAAAAATAAAGCCTCTCACTGTATCCATTGTTTCTCCATCTATTTGCCATGAAGTGATGGGACTGGATGCCATGATCTTAGTTTTCTGAATGTTGAGTTTTAAGCCAACTTTTTCACTCTCCTCTTTAACTTTCATCAAGAGGCTCTTTAATTCTTCTTTACTTTCTGCCATAAGGGTGGTGCCATTTGTGGGTCTGAGGTTATTTATATTTCTCCCGGCAACCTTGATTCCAGCTTGTGCTTCATCCAGCCTGGCATTTCACTTGATGTACTCTGCATATAGTTTCATTGAGTTCGAGTGCTGCACTTAATTTGCCAGCAAATTTGGAAAACTCAACAGTGGCCATGGGACTGGAAAAGGTCTGTTTTCATTCCAATCCCAAAGAAAGGCAATGCCAAAGAATGCTCAAACTACTACACAATTGCACTCATCTCATACACTAACAAAGTAAGGGTGAAAAGTATCCAAGCCAGGCTTCAACAGTATGTGAACCATGAACTTTCAGATGTTCACGCTGGACTTAGAAAAGGCAGAGGAACCAGAGATCAAATTGCCAACATCCGCCAGATCTTTGAAAAAGCAAGAGAGTTTCAGAAGAATATCTACTTCTGTTTTATTGTCTATGCCAAAGTCTTTGACTATGTAGATCACAACAAACTGTGGAAAGTTCTTCAAGAGATGTGAGTACCAGACCATCTGACCTGCCTTCTGAAAAATATGTATTCATTTCAAGAAGCAACAGTTAAAACCAGAAATGGAACAACAGACTGGTTGCAAATTGGGAAAGGAGTACATCAAGGCTGTATATTGTCACCTTGCTTATTTAACTTATACGCAGAGTATATCATGCAAAAGCTTGCTGGATCAAGCACAAGCTGGAATCAAGGTTGCTGGGAGAAATATCAGTAACCTTAGATATGCAGATGACACCTCTCTTATGGCAGAAAGCAAAGAAGAACTAAAGAGCCTCTTGATGAAAATGAAAGAGAACAGTAAAAAAGCTGGCTTAAAACTCAATGTTCAGAAACCTGAGATCATGGCATCTGGTACCATCACTTTATGGCAATTAGATGCAGAAACAATGGAATCAGTGAGAGTCTTTATTTTAGGGGGCTCCAAAATCACTTCAGATGGTGATTGCAGCCATGAAATTAACAGATGTTTGCTCCTTGGAAGAAAACCTATCAACAAACTAGAGAGCATATTAAAAAGCAGGGACATTACTTAGCCAATAAATGTCTGTCTTGTCAAAACTATGAGTTTTCCAGTAGTCATGTATGGATGTGAAAGTTGGACTATAAAGAAAGCTAAGCATGGAAGAATTGATGCTTTTTACTGTGGTGTTGGAGAAGACTCTTTAGAGTCCCTTGGACTTCAAGGAGATCAAACCAGTCAATCCTAAATGAAATCATCCTTGAACATTCATTGCAAGGACTGATGTTGAAGCTGATGCTCCACTACTTTGGCCACATGATTCGAAGAACTGACTCTTTGAAAAAGACCCTGATGCTGACAAAGATTGAAGAATGAAGGAGAAGGGGACAACAGAGGATGAGATGGTTGGATGCCATCACCGACTCAATTGGCATGAGTTTGAGCAAGCTCTGGGAGTTGGTGATGGATAGGGAAGCCTGGTGTGCTGCAGTCCATGGCATTGCAAAGAGTTGTACATGACTGAGCCACTGAACTGAACTGAGCTGATAGAATTTCATGGAGCTCATTGACACCCTGAATTTGGTCTATAAACTGCTAGACCAAAAAAACCCAAAAAAACAAAACTACCCTTCTATAGAGTTTAGATAGAATCTTAGTTTTTATTATTTAGTAGTAATTAAATAACTTAGAAGGAAAAATTCTAAGACAGAGAATGAACATGTTAACACTATGACACAACATAGCATAACAAAACTTCAGTTTAACTAAAACTCTTTGTTAGTTCTAAGATAGATTGACAAACTTTCAACAGTTCTTATTTATAGTAGAGTACATTTTAGCCCTGTGATAGCTGGTGATTTATGTGAAAATTTTGGTTAAAGTAGGATAGTTTTAAAAACTCTCACATAGCTAAACAAATATTTAAGTTTATATGTATAGATTCAAATTTATCTACAAATATTTTTCAATTCATTTTATAATTTGGACAATTTTGACCCTTATTATAGAAAGATAAAATAATGTTTGCATATCTAAGTTGTTTGCAATTTGGACTCGGAATGCATCAGCTTTAAAATCAAAAGGCTTGAGCAGTATTTCTGGAAGAGACACTCAGAAGCTAAATAATCTCAGTGAAAGTGAAAGTCACTCAGTTGTGTCCAACTGTTTGTGACTCCATGGACTATTTAGTTCACGGAATTCTCTAGACCAGAATACTGAAGTGGGCAGCCTTTCCCTTCTCCAGGGGATCTTCCCAATCCAGGCATTGAACCCAGGTCTCTCACATTCCAGGCAGATTATTTACCAGCTGAGCCACAGGGGAAGCCCAAGAACACTGGAGTGGGTAGCCAACCCTTCTCTAGTGGATCTTCCCAACCCAGGAATTGAACTGGAGTATCCTGCATTGCAGGCAGATTCTTTAGCAACTGAGCTATCAAGGTAGCCCAAAATAATCTTAGTGAAGTAACTTAAATTACATGCCTTATTTCCTGATACTTCTTGTATTGTTATTAGCTTTGAATGAAATAAAATGACAACTATATACAGAGCAGATATTAGTAAATATGTTATCATTATCAAAATAATAGCAGTAATAGCAATAACTTTGAACATGAATAAGTGAAACTGGAATGGGATAGGTTTTAATTGCACAGAAAACAAAAGAATAACATAGAGATCCATAGAAGTCAGAAATAGACTAAAAATAGATTTGTCAGTGACCATGTGAATTATAAACACGGTGCTAAGAGACCAACAACTAAAAGTAATATTCCATATATATAAAGGTTTTTTAACTGAGTACCCCTGAAACTACGGATGGAGTTACAAATCTCTGATCAGTGGGACCACAAAGGATTAGTTCAGATTCAGAATGACTTTTCATCAAAAGATAAAGTGGAAAAAAACTTTGAATAGGAGTGAGCAAGTGACTTGAGTCCTGACAACAGCATTTATAATCACCCTGACAAAATAATTAAAACATTTTAGTTTAATTTCTCTAAGAGGACAGGATATATATATTCATCCCCAAAATCTTCTGTTATTATTCCTACTCCTCTTGTCTGAATTTTTTACAATGTTTTATATATTTATATCATAAATCAAAATAGTATTCATATTAGGATTTGAAAATATTTGGAAATAGCTCTTTAGGAACCCTAAACTAGGAATCACTATATAAAATAATGCCAAGCACTTTTTCAGCTCTTCTAACATGGATAATTTTAATATATTCTATAATATAGCTATGTGACTAATAACACAATTTGCTAGGAACAAAAGCATCTTTTCATGCCTTTTATTATCTATGAAAAAGTACACACACACACACACACACACGTACCTATATAAAGGTTTGAAGGTAATCAAAGCTAGTGGCATACATGAAATGAGGACATAAACTTTTACTATCTTTCAAATAGCCATTTTCCCCTTTGTTTATTTTACCAGAACATAAGCTTTCAGTCTGCTCAGGAACCAGAGCACACATAAAAGCAGGCTTTGTGTGAATGCACTGGGGTTTATTTCTCATTAAATTCACATATTAGACTGCTAATATCATAACATCAAAGGAAGAAAACCAAATGGAATATATTAAAAAGTCAATTTTATTTGGCCAACAAAGAAATAATTTCTTACAACATTGGCCAGAAAAAGATATAAAGACTGGAGTATGAAAAATCAAACCTCTTTATCCACATACACAATAAACTTCAGCAAAAGGAGAGAAGATGACAGAGAAGTAAGACAGGGAGATCGCCATCATCCCCACAAATACATCAAAAACTCATCAAGATATGAAACAACTCCTATAAAGCAACCTCTCAGTTCAGTTCAGTTCAGTCGCTCAGTCGTGTCTTACTCTTTGCGACCCCATAAACCTCAGTATGCCAGGCCTCCCTGTCCATCACCAACTCCCGGAGTCCATCCAAACCCATGTCCATTGTGTCGGTGATGTCATCCAACCAGCTCATCGTCTGTCGTCCCCTTCTCCTCCTGCCCTCAATCATTCCCAGCATCAGGATCTTTTTAAATAAGTCAGCTCTTTGCATCAGGTTGCCAAAGGATTGGAGTTTCAGTGTCAACATCAGTCATGCCAATGAACACTCAGGACCAATCTCCTTTAGGACAGACTGGCTGGATTTCCTTGCATTACAAGGGACTCTCAAGAGTCTTCTCCAATACCACAGTTCAAAAGCATCAATTCTTCAGCACTCAAATTTCTTTATAGTCCAACTCTCACATCCATACATGAGTACTGGAAAAACGATAGCTTTGACTAGATGGACCTTTGTTGACAAAGTAACGTCTCTGCTTTCTAATATGCTATCTAGGTTAGTCATAAGGTTCCTTCCAAGTAGTAAGCATCCTTTAATTTCATGGCTGCAGTCACCATCTGCAGTCATTTTGGAGCCCAAAAAGATAAAGTTTGCCACTATTTCCACTGTTTCCCTGTCTATTTGCTGTGAAGTGATGGGACCGGATCCCATAATCTTAGTTTTCGGAATGTTGAAGCCAACTTTTTCACTCTTCTCTTTCACTTTCATCAAGAGGCTCTTTACTTCTTCTTCACTTTCTGTAATAAGGATGGTGTCATCTGCATATCTGAGGTTATTGACATTTCTCCCGGCAATCAAGTCCAGCTGGACAATCAAATTAAGCTGGACTCAAGTCCAGCTTGTACTTCCTCCAGCCCACTGTTTCTCATGATGTACTCTGCATAGAAGTTAAATAAACAGGATGATGATATACAGCCTTGACATACTTCTTTTCCTATTTGGAACCAGTCTGTTGTTCCATGTCCAGTTCTAACTGTTGCTTCCTGACCTGTATACAGGTTTCTCAAGAGACAGGTCAGGCGGTCTGGTATTCACATATCTTTCAGAATTTTCCACAGTTTATTGTGATCCACACAGTCAAAGTCTTTGGCATAGTCAATAAAGCAGAAATGGATGTTTTTCTGGAAATTTTTTTCCTTTTTCTATGATCCAGCGGATGTTGGCAATTTGTATCTTTGATTCCTCTACCTTTTCTAAAACCAGCTTGAACATCTGGAAGTTCACGGTCCACGTACTGCTGAAGCCTGGCTTGGAGAATTTTGAGCATTACTTTACTAGCATGTGAGATGAGGACAATTGTGTGGTAGTTTGAGCGTTCTTTGGCATTGTGTTTCTTTGGGATTGGAATGAAAACTGACCTTTTCCAGTCCTGTGGCCACTGCTGAGTTTTCCAATATTACTGACATATTGAGTACAGCACTTTCACAGCATCATCTTTCAAGATTCGAAATAGCTCAACTGGAATTCCATGACCTCCACTAGCTTTGTTCATAGTGATGCTTCCTAAGGCCCACTTGACTTCACATTCCAGGATGTGTGGCTATAGGTGAGTGGTCACACCATCATGATTATCTTGGTCACAAAGATGTTTGTTGTACAGTTATTCTATGTATTCTTGCCACCTCTTCTTAATATCTTCTGTTAGATCCATAACATTCTGTCCTTTTTTGAGCCCATCTTTGCATGAAATGTTCCCTTGGTACCTCTATTTTTTTTGAAGAGATCTCTAGTCTTTCCATTTCTATTGTTTTACTGTATTTTTTTGCACTGATAGCTGAGAAAGTCTTTCTTATCTCTCCTTGCTATTCTTTGGAACTGCATTTAGATGCTTATATCTTTCCTTTTTCCTTTGCCTTTAGCTTCTCTTCTTTGCACAGGTATTTGTAAGGCCTCCTCAGACAGTCATTTTGCTTTTTTGCATTTCTTTTTCTTGGGGTTATATTGTATACAAATAAAAGACTAAAATTTAATCCCCTAAAATTTTGCTAGTAGGCTTATGTCCAGGATTTAACATTTTGAATTATTTTAACATCAGCCTTTTCTAAATTTTCCAAAATTTTCACATATTTACTTTGTGTTTAGAAGAAAAAATAATGCTGAGTAATAGTCCCTATTTGAATAGCCATCTATTTCTATTCCTTTAGGAAAGCCTAGGAAATATTAATAGAAGATTGCTTCCTCCATTACCCATTCTCACTTGACTGCTTTAAAAGCTGAGCTCCCTGCCAAAGTGAATTTGAACACTAATTAAAACTGGCATCACACTGGAACACTGTAAGGTTTGTTTGGTTAATTCTTTTTAGCTTATTTCAGGAGAAACCAAATGATAATTAAACAAATATCTATTATTCTTCAGCTCAATTTCTACTCCACTGAAGTCTCTTCTCACTTGAAAGACATTCTGTTTTAGAGCCTGTGATACTGCTGCTCACCCTGTAATATTGCTATCCTGACAGTTCAGGTATCCAGTTCTTCAAGATCCAATGCCCTGAAGGAAATTATGGATCCTGGCTTTTGTTCCTTCTTATTAACTATTGTTCTCATCTAGCACTTTCTCAGATATCACCTTACTTTCTCTGTAATCACACTCCTTGCTTGTGCTGCCTTCTCTGTAACAAGTTCAGATTTGGACTGGCTTATAAGCATTGGCTCAATAACTACTGCTGCTGCTGCTGCTAAGTTGCTTCAGTCATGTCTGACTCTGTGTGACCCCATAGATGGCAGCCCACCAGGCTTCCCTGTCCCTGGGATTCTCCAGGCAAGAACACTGGAGTGGGTTGCCATTTCCTTCTTCAATGCATGAAAGTGAAAAGTGAAAGTGAAGTCACTCAGTCATGTCCGACTCTTAGTGACCCCATGGACTGCAGCCTACCAGGCTCCTCTGTCCGTGGATTTTCCAAGCAAGAGTACTGGAGTGGGGTACCATTGCCTTCTCCACAAGAACTACTAGGCAGAAGCTATTTCAAGTCTTTGTTGAAATGCCACACCCTCTAGGTAGCCTCTTATTTCTCCAGCTACTTGATGTGAGCCTTTCACATGACAGACTTTGCATCATAGTTTGTGCTATAACTCTCTGTGTCACCCCTTGAGTCAGCAAGTACTTGTGTGATGGAGTGAAAACAGTACTGATTTGGGAAGTAAGTACATGATTTGCCTTGAGGCTTTACCACCTGCTTAACCATCTACTAACTTTGATTAAGTTTTTGGTTAAGTCATTTTTGAGAAGTCATTTTGCCTAGATAGACTTGGCTTTATTGCCCTATACAACTCCAAAATCTGTGCCAGGATTCAATAAGATAATGTACACAAAACCGGTTTGCAAATTACTAAGTATTCAAAAGTATAAGCAAAGTGTGTATGCCATATTCCCTTACTTCACCTCTAAACAGAGGCTGATTATTTTTATGGTCTCCATAATACCCTAAACAAGTTTTGGTACCTTCTGAATACTATGGAAGTAATGCTATAGTTAAGATATAAATAATTGATTCATGAGAAACTCATGCAACATTAATCAAACATAAAAGTTTAAGAATAATCTAACCCTCAGATTCCTTTTTTGATCAAGAATTTCGAACTTTATTAAAAATTAATGCTCTGATATGTCTCCTGTGCCTCACACCCTATTTCTTTTTTGGGAGTTTGCCTCATTCATGGACAGATTGCTCCTGTCTCAGGTGCCTTTCATTTACAATCACCTCTCATGTTGCCCCATATTTCTTATTGATAGTTTTTGAAAAGCAAGCCAATTCTTCATCCCAGCACAGCCACTGCAGCTTTCCTTTTGGATCTTGTTCATCTGTTTACAAGGCAACAAAACACACATAAACATCCTTGACACAGCTTAGTGGTGGGAAAATATGATAGTAATAATTTTGGTTTTCAGGCAAATAGTGAGTTTAAAAATGATTACAGCACGCTGCTGCCATATGACTTACCTCATATAAATGATGCTGATAGAAACTAGGATAAAAATGTGCTTTGTGATGCTAATGACGTTAACAGCTAAGATGATAATCAGAGTGATGATACAAATAAAATATCTTATTTCTATGTCAGAATAGATTTGTGCATTCCTGTATCTTTATTATAAAGATCCTTTAAGTTTAGTAAGGCACTGACTATTAGCTCAAGTAATAGTTAAGGAAAATGAGGTACTAGGTAACTTTTTCATGCTTTGTTCAATTATGAAGTTTATAAAAAGTAGTGTAGGTGACCTTATGTGTTCATCACTGTCCCAAGAAAATATCTGCCACAGCAGCCTGTGTTCTAGTACTGGGAGTTATACAGTACCTAAATAAACAAGTAGTATGCAAGGAAGTTCAGATAATGACAAATGTACTGATGGTAATGAACACATACTGTAATTGCAATTTTTGAAAAGACATAGATATTGTTGGAGGGGAGGGTAAAAGGAGGGATTCTCTCAGAGTGGATGGTTGAGAAAGGTCTATGTGAGGGGTAACAGTTTGGCCTGATAGGAAGGAAAGGGGATATAGCCAATATGAAAATTGTTGTAAAAGAATTTCAGAAAGAGAGAATTAAAGACATAAAAGTTATGAGTCAGGAAAGAGCTTGATTCTGTATAGAACAAGATAGATAATTTGTGTGGCTAGAATCTAGCATAATGAAGAAAGACAAATTAATTTGAAATAGGTAAGCAGGAGCCAGATTATGAAAGGTTTATAGGCCATATTAAGGAATTTGTATGACAATTTATTATTAACTATCTTGAACACTGATAAATCCAATTTAATAGTGATATATATTTTTGTATTGCACAGTTTGAATTGCTTACTTAACATTTGCTTTTACATTTTTATTGTTAATTGTATTCTCTTGTCCTATCTTTGTCTGATTGTGAATAAAATTTGTACAAGACCCATAAAATAGCCACACATTCTTTTTCCAATATTCCTGGAAAATATTGTATGAGAGAAAATATTGATTTCTTAAATGTCCATCAGCAGATGAATGGATAAGAAAGCTGTGGTACATATACACAATGGAGTATTACTCAGCCATTAAAAAGAATACATATGAATCAGTTCTAATGAGGTGGATGAAACTGGAGCCTATTATACAGAGTGAAGTAAGCCAGAAAGAAAAACACCAATACAGTATACTAACGCATATATATGGAATTTAGAAAGATGCTAACAATAACCCTGTGTATGAGACAGCAAAAGAGACACTGATGTATATAGCAGTCTTATGGACTCCGTTGCAGAGGGAGAGGGTGGGAAGATTTGGGGGAATGGCATTGAAACACGTATAATATCATGTATGAAACGAGTTGCCAGTCCAGGTTTGATGCACAATACCGGATGCTTGGGGCTAGTGCACTGGGATGACCCAGAGGGATGGTATGGGGAGGGAGGAGGGAGGAGGGTTCAGGATGGGGAACACATGTATACCTGTGGCGGATTCATTTTGATGTTTGGCAAAACTAATACAATTTGTAAAGTTTAAAAATAAAATAAAATTAAAAAAAAAATAATAGAAGACTAGGCCAAGTATTTTTAAGTTTGGGTAGGAGAAAAGAAGTAGCTTTTATTTTTCTTATTGAGCATTTCACTATTATTATAAGTTACTGATTTATTCATTTTCCTTAGAAGGTGTCAGTTTATTTTTCTGAAACTATTCCAAAACATTACAGAGGAAGAAATACACCCAAGCTCATTCTATGAGGCCACCATCACCCTGAAACCAAAACCAGACAAAGATATCACAAAAAAGAAATTTATAGACCAATATCACTGATGAATATAGATGCAAAAATCTTCAATAAAGTACTAGCAACCCAAACCCAACAACATATTAAAAGGATTATACACCATGATCATGTGGAATTTATCCCAGAGATGCAAGGATTTTTCAATATCCACCAATTAGGGTGACACACAACATCAAGAAAATAATGAATGGAGGGGAAAAACAAGATGGTGGAAGACTACAAAAATGTGGAGTTCATGTCTCTCTACAAATGCAAGAATACGTCACCGATGGAGTAATTGTCACAGAGGGCTGGCTGAACACTAGCAGAAGACCATGAACCAGACAAGAAAGATCCCTGTATAACCAAGTAGGACAAAAAAAAGAAGGGAAAAAGAAGAAGAGAGGAAGTGGGATGGAAGCTGTGCTCTTTGGGGAGAGAGTAGAAGGATCAGAGAGGTTCTTGCTTGAGAGAACAGAAATCCCCTCTTCATTGATACAGGGATAAGTTAGAACAGAAGGAGAGAATATGGGACTGTTGGAAAAGAGTGAAACAACCTTTTAGACATTACAGAGTAAAACCTACACAGATGGTCAATGCCACAGCCTTGTGCGTCCCAACCTGGAATGTGTGTCCACCAATGCACATGGAAGCTGGGTGCTGGAATATGAGAACTGGATAGGAGACCTGAGAAAGGCTGCTACTAAATGTGAGGAGACATGCTGAGGGTACAAGAGTGAGGAACTCTGCAACAGGGAATGCATATGGAAGAAACTAGGATTGCCACAGGAGCAAGATGCCATTACCTAGTGACGCACAGGGACTGGAGCTGCCATGGCAGCCTCTCTCCCATGAGCCAGCCTTTGTCCCCACAGAAGCTAAAAAGATGCTAAGAAGACCCTGCCAGGGTTGGCTTCTCGTGCTCATGGCCGAACACTAGGATAGTCTCCCACCAGGGCCAAATCTCTCATACCAGTGGCCACCAGCTTTTTTGTATGTGCTTTACCATCAATAGGGCTGGATCTCTTATAGCTACTGACTTTCCCATACACCTGCCACTGCCAGGGCTCCCACGACCCCTGCAGTCATGCCATCTCCTTGCCCTGTCCTCATTTGGGCAGACTAGAGGGCTCCACAGCTGAGTCTCTGGGGCCATGGAACTAAGGAAGGAAAGTTGAAAGCTCTCTTTGCAGCTGAACAAATTGACACCCCTATAACTGACTTGGTAAAAGCAGCACCTATAACACATCTGAATGGATGATTGCTCCTGTATTCAAAGCAGACCTAGCTTTAGCAGCTGTAGACTTTGTGAACCCATATACAGGGGGGTTGGACCAGGCCAAATCTGAGCTGCCTCTATAACACCCATAAGTCCAGATTCATGATTACTACAATCCTGGGACCTGACTTCAATGGATCTATTCTTGTGACCTGGTAAAAGCAATGTTTGAGAGACACCAGGGCCAATTACTGGTATATCCATAATTAAGGTGAGGCCAAGAGCAGTTCGAGAATCAGTGTAACCTGAGAGCTTGCACAGTGGATGAAAGGTGACACAACAGAGCACACTCACAGATGAACATCTCCAAAGGAGAAATGCTCACTAGCTTCCTTCTCAGAAGTAGTGCTCCAAGCTCACACCACAGATCAGAAACACATCTAAGAAACAAAACTGGGGCCTCCAGTCTAACAATGAGGAAGCAGTTCTTGCCCCTGATAGGACAGTGACAACCACAGAGCAAAGAGTGGCTCTGCTCAATAACTAGGGCAGGCTTCAGTCATCACAGTGCTAATCAAATCCCACACAATAGATCTGGATTTAGTAGCTGTGTGCTGTGTGAGAATATACATGTGGAGATGGGACAAAACTAGGGTTCAAGCTACCTACATAGGTCCCACAGCAGGGCCAAGTGCACGGTTACTGCATTACTGAGACCTAAGCTCAGCGGACCTGAACCAGTGGCTGTATGATAATGCCTGAGAGTCATCAGGGCCAATTGCTAGCATACCTACATTTAAGGTGGGACTAAGAGCAGTTCTAACAACAGTATATTTTGTGACCCTTCATAATGGAGGAAGGGACACAATAGAGCATAATCACAAACTAATATCTCCAGCAGAGGGAAACTCAGTGGTTTCTCTTCCACTAGACATGCTCCAATCTCACCTACCTCACATCACAGATCAGAATCACAGTAAAGAAGCAGATCTGGCCCAAGGAGCAGACCCCATTCCTGACAAGGCAGTGACAACTGCAGAGCAAAGGGGTTTGTTCCAGTTCAATATCTAGAGCAGGCTCTGAAAAACAAAAGATGAATAAAATCCCCTACCAAGGTGATACTGCACAGACCTCTGAACCAAATTCAACCCCCCAGAGGGCAAACACCAGAAGAAAGACAAACTGTGATCCTGCAGCTGAAGAAAGGAAACCAAAAACACAATAACTTTGATAAAATGAGATGGAAATATATTGTTGACAAAGAAGCAAGGAAAAAAACCTGCAAGAACAATTAAGTGAAGAAAAGAAAAGCAATTTATCTGAAAAAGAATTCAGAGTAATGATAGTAAAAATTGATCCAAGATCTCAGAAACAGAATGGAGGAATGGATCAAGAAGATAAAAGAAACCTTCAGCAAAGACCTAGAGCAGCAAAAGAACAAACAGAGATGAACAAGAAAATAACTGAAATGAAAAATACATTAGAAAAAAACAATATCAGAATAACTGAAGCAGAAGAATGGGTAAGTGAGCTGGAAGCAAATTGTAGAAACTTCTTCTGTGGTACAGAATGAAAGAAAAAGGAAAGAAAAGAAATGAGAAAAGCCTCAGATACATCTGGGACAACATTAAACACTCCAAAACTTGAATTATAGAGGTCCCAGAGAAGTAGAGGAAGAGAAAGTGTCTGAGAAAATATTTGAAGAAGTTATAGGTGAAAACTTGCCTAACATGGGAAATGAAAATGCCACTAAAATACAGGAGGTGCAGAGAGTCTCATACATGATAAACTTTAGGATAAACATGCCAGTCAGTTCAATCCCTCAGTCGTGTCCGACTCTTTGCGACCCCATGAATCACAGCTCGCCAGGCCTCCCTGTCCATCACCAACTCCCGGAGTTCACTGAGACTCACATCCATCGAGTCAGTGATGCCATCCAGCCATCTCATCTTCTGTCGTCCCCTTCTCCTCCTGCAATCCCTCCCAGCTTCAGAGTCTTTTCCAATGAGTCGACTCTTCGCATGAGGTGGCCAAACTACTGGAGTTTCAGCTTTAGCATCATTCCTTCCAAAGAACAGCCAGGGTTGATCTCCTTCAGAATGGACTGGTTGGATCTCCTTGCAGTCCAAGGGACTCTCAAGAGTCTTCAACACCACAGTTCAAAAGCATCAATTCTTCGGCACTCAGCCTTCTTCACAGTCCAACTCTCACATCCATACATGACCACAGGAAAAACCATAGCCTTGACTAGACGAACCTTTGTTAGCAAAGTAATGTCTCTGCTTTTGAATATGCTATCTAGGTTGGTCATAACTTTCCTTCCAAGGAGTAAGCATCTTATAATTTCATGGCTGCAGTCACCATCTGCAGTGATTTTGGAGCCCAGAAAAATAAAGTCTGACACTGTTTCCCCATCTATTTCCCATGAAGTGATGGGACCAGATGCCATGATCTTTGTTTTCTGAATGTTGAGCTTTAAGCCAACTTTTTCAGTCTCCACTTTCACTTTCATCAAGAGGCTTTTGAGTTCCTCTTCACTTTCTGCCATAAGGGTGGTGTCATCTGCATATCTGAGGTTATTGAGATTTCTCCCGGCAATCTTGATTCCAGCTTGTGTTTCTTCCAGTCCAGTGTTACTCATGATGTACTCTGCACAGAAGTTAAATAAGCAGGGTGACAATATACAGCCTTGACGTACTCCTTTTCCTATTTGGAACCAGTCTGTTCTTCCATGTCCAGTTCTAACTGTTGCATCCTGACCTGCATACAAATTTCTCAAGAGGCAGATCAGGTGGTCTGGTATTCCCATCTCTTTCAGAATTTTCCACAGTTTATTGTGATCCACACAGTCAAAGACTTTGGCATAATCAATAAAGCAGAAATAGATGTGTTTCTGGAACTCTCTTGCTTTTTCCAAGACACATATAAATAAAGCTAACAACAATTAAGTGCAAAGAAAAATAGTAAAAGCAACAAGGGAAAAGCCACAAATAACATACAAGGGAGATGACTTAAGATTATCAGTTTATTTTTTAGCAGAAACTCTGAAAGCCAGAAATCAGTGGCAGGATATATTTAAAGTGATGAAAGAGAAAAAACTACAACCAAGAATTCTCTACCCAGCAAAGGCCTCAAAGAGATTCAATGGAGATATCAAAATCTTTACAGACAAGCAAAAGCTAAGAGAATTTATCACCATCAAATCAACCTTACAATAATTGCTAAAGAAACTTTTCTAGGCAAAAAAAAAAAACACACACACACACACAGAGAAGAGAACAAAGACAAAGAGAAGGGGAAAAAAAAAAAAGAAATACGAAAATAAACACAAATCAATTAAGAAAATATCAATAGGAACATGAAGTGAAGTGAAAGTTACTCAGTCATGTATGACTCTGCCACCCCATGAACAAAGGTCTGTCTAGTCAAGGCTATGGTTTTTCCAGTGGTCATGTATGGATGTGAGAGTTGGACTGTGAAGAAAGCTGAGCGCCGAAGAATTGATGCTTTTGAACTGTGGTGTTGGAGAAGACTCTTGAGAGTCCCTTGGACTGCAAGAAGATCCAACCAGGCCATTCTGAAGGAGATCAGCCCCGGGATTTCTTTGGCAGGAATGATGCTAAAGCTGAAAACTGTACTTTGGCCACCTCATGCGAAGAGTTGACTCATTGGAAAAGACTCTGATGCTGGGAGGGATTGGGGGCAGGAGGAGAAGGGGACGACAGAGGATGAGATGGCTGGATGGCATCACTGACTCGATGGACGTGAGTCTGAGTGAACTCTGGGAGTTGGTGATGGACAGGGAGGCCTGGCGTGCTGCGATTCATAGGGTTGCAAAGAGTCAGACATGAATGAGCAATTGAACTGAACTAAACTGAGCCATACCTATCAAAAAAAAAAGAGAGAGAGAGAGAGAGAAAGGACTCAAATTAATAAAATTAGAAAGAAAAAAGAAAAAAAGTACAACTGAAGACTGCAGAACTACGAAGGATCATGCGACTACTACAAGTTACTCTATGACAATAAAATCGACAACCTGGGAGAAATGGTCCTTAGAGAGAAGCAATTTTCTAAGACTGAATCAGGAAAATATAGAAAATATAACAGATAAGCCACAAGCATATAAATTGAAACTGTAATTAAAAATGTTCCAACTAACAAAAGTCCAGGACCACATGTCTTCACAGGTGAATTTTATCAAGCATTTAGAAAATACCTAACACCTATCCTTCTCAAACTCTTCCAAAAAATGGCAGAGGGAGAAACACTCCCAAGATAATTCTACAAGGCCACCATCACCCTGGTATCAAAACCAGGCAATGATATCACACACAAAAAGAAAATTATATGGCTATGTCACTGATGAAAGTGAAAGTTAGTAACTTAGTAATGTCCAACTCTTAGGGACCCTAAGAACTGTAGCCTACCAGGCTTCTCTGTCAATGGAATTCTCTAGGCAAGAATACTGGAGTAGATTTCCATTTCCTTCTCCAAGGAAATCATCCTGGAGATTTCCTGACCCAGATATCAAACCTGGGCCTCCCGTATTGCAGGCAGATTCTTTACTGTCTGAGCCACAATGGAAGCCCACAAGGAATCACTGATGAACATAGAGGCAAAATTCTTCAAGATACTAGGAATCCAAACCCCAAAACACATTAAATAGGATCATACACTATGGACAAATGGGATTTATCCCAGGGATGCAATGATTTATCAGTATATTCAAAGCAATCAATGTGATACATCACATTAACAAATTAAAGAATTTAAAACCATATGATCATCTGAATAGATGTGAATTAATTAATTTAAATTTTTGATAAAATTTAATACCCACTTATGATTAAAAAAAAAAAAAAACCTCTCCAGAAAGTGTACATAGAAGGAGACTACCTCAACATAATAAAGACTGTACATGACAAAACCACAGCAAACATCATTCTCAGTGGTGAAAAACTGAAAGCATTCCTCTACGATCAGAAATAAAACAAGGATGTCCACTTTCACCACTATTATTCAACAGTTTTAGATGTCCTATCCATCACAATCAGAGAAGAAAAAGAAATAACAAAAACCCAAATTGGAAAAGAAGGGGTAAAACTTTCACTGTTTGCAGGTGACATGATCCTATATACACAAATTATAAAGAGGCCACTAGAAAACTACTAGAGATTGTCATTGAATTGATAGAGCTTCAGGATACAAAATTAATAGACTGAAATCTCTTATACTCCTATAACTAAGAAGAAAATCAAAAAGAGAAAGTAAGGAATTAAATTTAAGAAATGAAATCTTATTTATGATCACAAAAATAAATATCTGAGAATAAACCTATCTGGAGGACAGAAGATCAGTATTCAGAGAACAATAGAATAAAATGAAAGAAATCAAAGATGACACAAACAGACTGAGAGACATACAATGTTCTTGGATTGGAAGAATCAACATTATGGAAATGACTATACTGTCCAATGCGATCTACAGATTCAGTGCAATCCCTAACAAATTACCAATGGCATTTTTCACAGAATGTGAACAAGAAATTTTACAATGAGTGTGGAAACAAAAAAAGACTCCAAATAGCCAAAGAAACCTTGAGAAAGAAAAAATGTAACTAGAGGAATCAGGCTGCCTGACTTCAGACTATACTACAAAGCTACAGTCATCAAGAGAGCATCCAAAAAAAAAAAAGAAAGAAAAGAAAACAGAAATACAAATCAATGGAAGAGGATATAAAGCCTGAAGATAAACTCCCAAACCTATGGTTACCTAATTGATGACAAAGGAGACAACATTATGCAATGGAATAAAAACAGTCTCTTCAATAAGTGGTTTGGGAAAACTGGACAGCTATATGTAAAAATTAAATTAGGACAATCCATATCACTGTACACAAAAATAAGCTCAAGTGGATTAAATATATAAATGTAAGGCCCAATATTCTAAAAGTCTCAAAGGAAACCTAGAAAAAAACACACTTTGACATAAATTGTAGCCAGACCTTTTTTGACTAACCTCCTAGAATAATAACAATAAGTATAAGGAAATAAGCAAACAGAACCTAATTAAACCTAAAAACTTTGAAAGCAAAAGAAACCATAAATAAAATGAAAAGACAACACTCAGAATGGGAGAAATAATTTACAAATGAAACAACAAACAAGGGTGCAATCTCCAAAATATATAAATACCTCATGCAGCTCAATACAAAAAAAAAGAAAAATAGTCATCAAACCTAAACAGACAGCTTTTCATAGATGCTCAATATAACTAATTATTAGAGAAATGCAAATCAATCAAAAAAATGAAATATCACCTCACATCAGTCATAATTGCCTTCAGTAAAATGATGTTCAAACAATAAATGCTGGAGAGTATCTGGAGAAAAGGGAACCCTCTTACACTGTTGGTGGGAATGTAAATTTGTACAGCCACTATGGAGAACAATATGGAGTTTCTTAAAAAGAAAAACTAAAACTAAAACTACCATATGACCCAGAAAAACCACTCCTGGACACATATCTGTAGAGAACCAAAATTCAAAATATACATGCACCCCATTGTTCATTGCAGCACTATTTACAATAGCCACAGCGTAGAAGCAACCTAAATGTCCACCAACAAAGGAATGGATAAAGAAGATATGGTACATATATAGAGTGGAATATTACTCTGAAAAGTAGTTATGAAAATAAATGAAAAGTGACATTTGCAGAGATGTGGATAGAGCTAGAGACTATCAAAAATAGTGAAGTAGGTCAGAAATAGAAAAACAAATATCATACAATATTGCTTATATATGGAATCTAGGAAAAAAATGGTACAGTTGAACATATTTGCAAAGCAGAAATAGAGACACAAGTGTGAGCAAAGTTATGGATATCAAAGAGTTAAGAGGTGGATGGCATGAGCTGGGAGCTTAGGATTGGCATATATACATTATTATGTATGTGTAAAATAGATAACTAACCACAGGGAATTCTACTGATTGTTCTGTGTGACCCAAATGTGAAGGAAATCTAAATATGAAGGAATATATAAGGATTCACTTTGCTGTACAGCAGAAACCAACTGATTCACTTTGCTGTACTAAATAGCAGAACATAGCAAAGCAACTATACTTCAATATTATTTTTAAAAATGAAACGAATACAAACCATGTGATCATCCCAGTAGATATAGGAAAATCTTTTGACAAAATTCAGTACCTATTTATGATTTAAAACAAGACTCTCCAGAAAGTGGGCATAGAGGGAACATATCTCAACATAATAAAAGTCATATATGACAAACCAACAGGTAACATCATGCTCAATGGTGAAAAGCTAAAAGCATTTCCTCTAAAATCTGGAACAAGACAAGAATGTTCTATGTTACTCTTTTTATTCAATAAAGTTTTGGAAGTCCTATCCATGGCAATCAAAGAAGAAAAATAAATTAAAAAATCCAAATTGGAAAAGAAGTAAAACTGTCACTGTTTGCAGATGGTATAATACTATGCATAGACAATCTTAGAGATGTTACCTGAAAATTATTAGATCTCTTCAATTAATTCATTAAATTTATAAGATACAAAACTAGTACATACAAATCTGTTGCACTTCTATACACTGACAAGAAAAGATGACAATGAGAAATTAAAGAAACAATCCCATTTATCAACTAATTAAAAAAAGAATAAAATACCTTGGAATATACCTACTTAAGGAGACAAAGCCTGTACTTTGAGAACTATAAAACTTTGATGAAAGTAGGTGGTGACTAAAGACACCATCTACAGAGACAAACCTATATAACATGTTCTTGGATAGGAAGAATCAATATTGTCAAAATGACTATATTACTCAAGGCAATTTGCAGATTCAATGAAACCTCTATCAAATTGTCAATGGTATTTTTCAGAAAACTAGAACAAAAACATCTTAAAATTTGTCTGGAGACATAAAAGACCCCAAATATATAAAACAATCTTGATGGGGGAAAAAAAAATATGAAGCTGAAGGAATCAGGCTCCTGAATTCAGACTATACTACAAAGCTACAGTCATCAAAACTGTATGGTACTGGCATTAAAAACAGATCTATAGATCCATAGAACAGGATAGAAAACCCAGAAATAAACCTTTCCACCCATGATCAATTAAGCTACATCAAATAACTGAAAACTATACAGTGGAGGAAAGATAGTCTCTTCCATAAATTATGCTGGAAAACAACAACAAATGGACAGGTAAGTGTAAAAAATGACATTAGAATATTCTGTAATAGCATTATACAAAAATAAATTCAAAATGTATTAAAGACCTAAATGTAAGACTGGATACTGTAAAACTCTTAGAGGAAAACATAGGCAGAACACCCTTTTACATAAATCACAACAAGATCTTTTTCATTTAACCTCCAAGATCAATGGAAATAAAAACAAAGATGAACAACCAGGACCTAATTAGACTCCACAGCTTTTGGACAGTAAAGGAAACCATAAACAAAACAACAACAACAAAATAAACCCCACAGAATATAAAATGTTTGCAACCTATGTCACAAACAAGAGATAAGTCTCCAAAAATTACAAACAACTCATGTAGCTCAATATAAAATCAAAAAGTTGACAAAATTCCTAAAGAGGTTTTTTTCCCAAGAATGCATACAGATGACCAAGAGGCATGTGAAAAAGATGCTCAATATCACTAATTATTAGACAAATACAAATCAAAACTATAATGAGATATCACCTTATACTAGTCAGAATGTCCATTGTCAAAAAAAATTCGTGAACAACAAATGCTAGAGAGTGTGTGGAGAAAGGGAAACACTTTGGGGAATGCAAACTTGTACAGCAACTGTGGAAAGCAGTATGGAAGTTCCTTAAGATACTAAAAATAAAGCTACAGTATGATCAGTCAATTCTGCTCTTGGGCATATATCTAGATTAAAAAGGATATGGTTCAAAGGGATAAATGCACCCCAATGTTTATTGGAGTACTGTTTACAACAGCCAAGACATGAAAGCAATCTAAATGTCGACCAACAGAAAAAAAGGATAAAGAAGATTGCTGCATATATACAATTGAATATTATTCAATCATTAAAAAGAATGAACTAATGACATTTGCACAACATGGATAGACTTTCAGATTATTATACTAAATGACATGTCTGACTAATAGATAAATACAAATATGATATCGCTAATAAGCATAATCTTAAAAAAATGATAAAAATGAACTTCTTTACAAAACAGAAATAGATCTGTATGCTTAGATAATGGATTTATGGTTAGCAGGGGAAAGAGTGGGTAGAAAGGGATAGGTTAGGAGTTTGGGGTTGACATGTACACACTGCTATACTTAATATGTTAATACATGCCTTTTCATGTAATTAATAAACAAGGAAATGAATAAAAATACTTTGCTTAAGCACTTTGGAAAGTTTTTGTTTTGGGGGGCATTAATATTTCATCTCCTTGAATGCCCCAGCAATAAACCTGTCTTTTCTCCAAACTCTGACTTTTTACTTTGTTTGGCCTCACTGTGTTTGGGCACATAAATTTGTATTTGGTAACATTAGTTTTGGTATATATACAAGAGTGATCAGCTGGTTTAATAACTGACCAAAAATGATGATACATACTGTCACACTTGACTTCTTGTGAACCACTTCATCATTTGGCATTTCAGTCAAAATGTATATTTAATGTTAAAGGTAATCATTGCTAAGTTCAGTTCAGTTCAGTCAGTCACTCAGTCATGTCTGACTTTGTGACCCCATGAACCGCAGCATGCCAGGCCTCCCTGTCCATCACCAACTGCCAGAGTCTACGCAAACCCATGTCCATTGAGTCAGTGATGCCATCCAACCATCTCATCCTCTGTCATCCCCTTCTCCTTCTGCCCTCAATCTTTCCCAGAATCAGGGTCTTTTCAAATGAGTCAGCTCTTCACATCAGGTGGCCAAACTACTGGAGTTTCAGCTTCACCATCAGTCCTTCCAATGAACACCCAGGACTGATCTCCTTTAGGATGGACTGGCTGGATCTCCTTGCAGTCCAAGGGACTCTCAAGAGTCTTCTCCAACACCACAGTTCAAAAGCATCAATTCTTCGGTGCTCAGCTTTCTTTATAGTCCAACTCCTAAATCCATACATGACTACTGGAAAAACCATAGCCTTGACTAAATGGACCTTTGTTGACAAGGTAATGTCTCTGCTTTTGAATATGCTGTCTAGGTTGGTTATAAATTTCCTTCCAAGGAGCAAGTGCCTTTTAATCTCATGGCTGCAATCACCATTTTCAGTAATTCTGGAGCCCAGAAAAATAAAGTCAGCCACTTTTCCCACTGTTTCCCCATCTATTTGCCATGAAGTGATGGGACAATCTTAGTTGTGATGCCATGATCTTAGTTTTCTTAATGTTGAGCTTTAAGCCAACTTTTTCACTCTCCTCTTTCACTTTCATCAAGAGGCTCTTTAGTTCTTCACTTTCTGCCATAAGGGTGGTGTCATCTGCATATCTGAGGTTATTGATATTTCTCCCGGCAATCTTGATTCCAGCTTGTGCTTCCTCCAGCCCAGCATTTCTCATGTACTCTGCATATAAGCTAAATAAGCAGGGTGACAATATAGAGCCTTGACGTACTCCTTTTCCTATTTGGAACCAGTCTGTTGTTCCATGTCCGGTTCTAACTTTTACTTCCTGACCCGCATACAGGTTTCTCAAAAGGCAGGTGAGGTGGTCTGGTATTCCCATCTCTTTCAGAATTTCCACAGTTTATTGTGATCTACACAGTCAAAGGCTTTGACATAGTCTATAAAGTGGGAATAGATGTTTTTCTGGAACTTTCTTGCTTTTTTTGATGATCCGAGGATGTTGGCAATTTGATCTCTGGTTCCTCTGCCTTTTCTAAAACCAGCTTGAACATCTGAAAGTTCACAGTTCACATATTGCTGAAGCCTGGCTTGGAGAATTTTGAGCATTATTTACTAGCATGTGAGATGAGTGCAATTGTTCAGTAGTTCGAGCATTTTTTGGCATTGCCAAATTTCAGTTCAGTTCAGTTCAGTTCACTCAGTCGTGTCTGACTCTTTGCGACCTCGTGAATTGCAGCACACCAGGCCTCCCTGTCCATCACCAACTCTTGGAGTTCATTCAAACTCATGTCCATCAAGTCGGTGATGCCATCCAGCCATCTCATCCTCTGTCATCCCCTTCTCCTCCTGCCCCCAAACCCTCCCAGCATCAGAGTCTTTCCAATGAGTTAATTCTTCGCATGAGGTGTCCAAAGTACTGGAGTTTCAGCTTTAGCATCATTCCTTCCAAAGAACACCCAGGACTGATTTCCTTTAGAATGGAATGGTTTAATCTCCTTTCAGTCCAAAGGACTCTCAAGAGTCTTCCCCAACACCACAGTTCAAAAGCATCAATTCTTTGGCATTAAGCTTTCTTCATAGTCCAACTCTCACATCCATACATGACCACTGGAAAACCCATAGCCTTGACTAGACGGACTTTGTTGGCAAAGTAATGTGTCTAGCATTGCCATATGGCAAAGAATGCTCAAACTACCACACAATCATTGCTAAAGAGCATAATAAATAGTAGGAATGACTTTGTAGTATTTATATTATTGATTGTTAATTAGCACCAAGAATATACAATTTTAATGTTGTATTGGCAAGATTAATAACGGTCACAATATATGGATTTTCTGAAATATTATTCAGATAGTCCATACTGCTGCCTATTATAAGGGTATAAGAATGTTGAGTTATTTATTGTTCATGTTTCACAATTATTATTTATGTTTGATTCATAACTGGCCTTGCGTCTAGCAACTGGCTTTGGTAACATGATTCTTTGGTAACCTGACTATTAGTGTCAGCTGGATCTTTCCCCTAAAGTTGTTATCACATTTACTTCCATTGTAAAGTATTTTTGGAACCCACAAAGGGACAGATCTGACATTTCATTGAGGCTACTGAAAAGTTTATGTGACTTCTTGTGCCTCTTTACCAATAAAGGTGTCTGAAGTTACCTATACCATAGTTGTGGAGGAAGAAAAGTGTAGTTATCATCTATAATAACTATATTTACTGTTCTGTTCAGTTCAGTTCAGTCACTAAGTCGTGTCTGACTGCAACACCGTGGAATGCAGAGCCAGGCTTCTCTGTCCATCACCAACTCCCATGCTTGCTCAAACTCATGTCCATTGAGTCAGTGGTGTCATCTAACCATCTCATTCTCTGTCGTCCCCTTCTCCTCTGGCCTTCAATCTTTCCCAGCATCAGGTTCTTTTCCAATGAATCAGTTCTTTGCATCAGGTGATCAAAATATTGGAGCTTCAGTTTGAGAATCGGTCCTTCCAATGAACATGCAGAACTGATTTCCTTTAGGATTGACTAGTTCCATCTCCTTACAGTCCAAGCACCCTCAAGAGTTTTCACCAACACCACAGTTCAAAGACATCAATTCTTTGGCACTCAGGTTTCTTTATGGTCCAAATCTCACATTCATATGTGACCACTGGAAAAATCATAGCTTTGACTAGATGACCTTTGCTGGCAAAGTAATGTCTCTGCTTTTTAATGTGAAGTCTTGGTTGGTCATAATTTTTCTCCAAGGAACAAGCGTATTTTAATTTCAAAGCTGCAGTCACCAACTGCAGTGATTTTGAAGCCCCCCCAAAAATAAAGTCTGTCACTGTTGCCATTGTTTTCTCATCTATTTGCCATGAAATGATGGGACCGGATGCCATGACCTTAGTATTTTGAAAGTTGATATTTAAGCCAGCTTTTTCAATCTCTTCTTTCACTTTCATCAAGAGGCTTTTTAGTTCCTCTACTTTTTCTGCCATAAGAATGGTGCCGTCTGCACATCTAAGGTTGTTGATATTTCTCCTGGCAATCTTGATTGGAGCTTGTGATTCATCCACCCTGGCATTTAGCATGACATATTCTGCATAAAAGTTAAATAACCAGTGCGACAGCATACAACCTTGATGAGCTCCTTTCCTAATTTGGAACCAGTCCATTGTTCTATGTCCAGTTCTAACTGTTGCCTCTTGACCTGTATACAGATTTCACAGGAGGCAGGTAAGGTAGTCTGGTATTCCCATATCTTGAAGAATTTCTCACAGTCTATTGTGATCCATACAGTCAAAGGCTTTAACGTAGTCAATAAAACAGAAATAGATGCTTTTCTGGAACTCTCTTGCTTTTCTGATGATCCAACAGATGTTGGCAATTTGATCTCTGGTTCCTCTGTCTTTTCAAAATCTAGCTTGAACATCTAGAAGTTTACCGTTTATGTACTGTTGAAGCTTCAATTGGAAAATTTTGAGTGTTAATTTGCCAGCATGTAAGATGAGTGCAATTGTGTGGTAATTTGAATATTCTTTGACAATTGCCTTTCTTTGGGGTTGGAATGAAAACTGGCCTTTTCCAGTCCTGTGGCCACTGTGAAGTTTTATAAATTTGCTGGTATATTGAGTGCAGCACTTTCAGAGAGTGATAACACCACCATGCTTATCTGGGTCATTAAAATATATTTTTGTATATTTCCTCCATATATTCTTGCCAACTCTTCTTAATATAGTCTCCTTCTGTTAGATCCATAGTTTCTGTCCTTAAATGTGTCCATCTTTGCATGCAATATTCCCTTGGTATCTCTAGTTTTTGTGAAGAGATATCTAGCCTTTCTCATTCTATCCTTTTCCTTTTTTTTTTTTTTTTTTTACATTGATCATTTAGGAAGGCTTTCTTATCTCTCCTTGCTATTCTTTGGAACTCTGCATTCAAATGGGCATATCTTTCCTTTTCTCCTTTGCTTTAGCTTCTCTTCTTTATCTCAGCTATTTGTAAAGCCTCCTCAGACAACCATTTTGCTTTTTTGCAATTCTTTTTCTTGGGGATGACCTTGATCACTGCTTCCTGTACTATGTCACAAACCTTTGTCCATAGTACTTCAGGTACTCTGCCTATCAGATCTAATCCCTTGAATCTACCTGTCACTTCCAATGTATAATAATAAAGGATTTTTTTTAGGTCATACCTGAATGGTCTAGTGGTTTTCCCCTACTTTCTTCAATTTAAGTCAGAATTTTGCAATATGGAGTTCATAATCTGAGCCACAGTCAGGTGCCAGTCTTGATTTTGCTGGCTGTAAAGAAGGAGAAGAAATTCTCCTTCTTTAGCTGCCAAGAATATAATCAGTCTGATTTCCTTATTGACCATCTGGTGATGTCCATGTGTAGAGTCATCTCTTGTCTTATTGGAAGAGGGTGTTTGCTATGACCAGTGGGTTCTCTTGGCAAAACTCTGTTAGCCTTTGCCCTACTTCATTTTGTACTCCAAGGCCAAATTTCCATTACTCCAGGTATCTCTTGCTTTCCAACTTTTTGCATTCCAGTCCCCTATGATGAAAAGTGCATCTTTTTTTGATGTTAGTTCTGGAAAGTCTTGGAGGTCATCATAGAACCATTCAGCTTCAGTTTCTTTGGCATTAGTATTCAAGGCATAGATTTGGATTACTCTAATATTGAATGGTTTGCCTTGGAAATGAACAGAGATCTTTCTGTCATTTTTGAGACTGCACCCAAGTACTGCATTTTGGACTCTTTTGTTGACTATGAGGGCTACTCCATTTTTCTAAGGGATTCTTGCCCAAAGTAGTAGACATAGTGGTCATTTGAATTAAATTCACCCATTCCAGTCCACTTTAGTTCACTGATACCTAAAATGTCAGTGTTCACTCTTCCCATCTCCTGTTTAACCACTTCCAATTTACCTTGGTTCATGGACCTAACATTCTAGGTTCCTATGCAATAGTGTTATTTACAGCATTAGACTTTACTTCCATCACCAGTCACATCCACAACTGGACATTGTTTTTGCTTTGGCTTCATTTCTTCATTCTTTCTAGAGTTATTTCTCTACTCTTCTCCAGTAGCATATTTGGCACCTACAGACCTGGGGAATTCATCTTTCAGTGTCCTATCTTTTTGCCTTTTCATACTGTTCATGGGATTCTCAAGGCAAGGATACTGAAGTGGTTTGTCATTCCCTTCTCCAGTGGACTATATTTTGTCAGAACTCTCCACTGTGACCGTCCATTTTTGGAGGGCTTATACAGCATGGGTCATGGTTTCATTTAGTTAGACAAGGCTAGTGGCCCATGCAATCAGTTTGGTTAGTTTTCTGTGATTGTGATTTTCATTCTGCCTGCCCTCTGATAGATAAGGATAAGAGACTTGTGGAAGCTTCCTGTTGGGAGAGACAGTAGTTAATTAGTATTGTTGATACAGGTTGCATCATTAATATTGTTTATTAGCATAGTCTGTATAATTAGCTTTGTTATCATAGTTAGCATTGCTAGTTAGTGCTGTCGGTCAGTACAATTAGCAGGTCACTATTGAAAGTTTTGGGGAAGGCAATGGCACCCCAGTCCAGTACTCTTTCCTAGAAAATCCCATGGATGGAGGAGCCTGGTAGGCTGTGGTCCATGGGGTGGCTAAGAGAGCAACTTTACTTTCACTTTTCACTTTCATGCATTGGAGAAGGAAATGGCAACCCACTCCAGTGTTCTTGCCTGGAGAATCTCAGAGGCGGGGGAGTCTGGTGGGCTGATGTCTATGGGGTCACACAGAGTAGGACATGACTGAAGTGACTTAGCAGCAGCAGCACTGAAAGTTTGCTACTATGAGCCATGAATGATGCCAGGATTCTTGGCCTCCAGAGGAGAGGAATTTGATTCAGGGCCAGTGATGAAGCTTGACTGCTCAGAGCTTTTTGTGTATTAAAGTTATTAAAGCATAAAAGAGATATAGAAAGCTTCTGATGTAGACATCAGAAGGGGACAGAAAGAATGCCCCCTTGATAGTTTTTAGCAAGGAGTTATATACCTATTAGGAAGCTTCTAATTAGAGAAAAGAAATGCCTCAAAACTGGGAGAATTGCAGCAGGCCCCTCACAACATGCATTTTGAGATAACATTGGCTCAAACTGAGTCATCCTGGGCCAAAAAAACAATTGACCTGAATCTTTAAGAAAGGCAGATTCCCAAGAAAACACATAGTTCATTAACAGTTTATGCAAGACCTTTCTGTGAGAAAAACTTCATTGGTTAGCTCAAGGTTTGAGATAAAGTTAAGTTCAGGGAGAACCAGGTGTCACCATGACAACACAGGATTGGAAGAGGAAAAAAAGCCTGCCAGGTGTGGCTTCATTTCCTCCTGCTGCTTGCAGACCACTGACCTCCCTCCCAAGGCTATCAACACCCTCATCTAAATGTGAGAGTTGGACTATAAAAAAAGATTGAGCACCAAAGAACTGATGCTTTCAAATTGTGGTGCTGGAGAAGACTTTTGAGAGTCCTCTTGGACAGCAAGGAGATCAAAACAGCCAATCCTAAAGAAAATCAACACTGACTACTCACTGGAAGGATTGATGCTGAAGCTGAATCTCCAATACTTTGGCCAACAGATGTGAAGAGCTGATTCACTGGAAAAGACCCTGATGCTAAGAAAGACTAAGGGCAAGTGGAGAAGGGGGCAATAGAGGATGAGATGGTTGGATGGCATCACTGACTCAATGGACATGAGAGTGATGCACAGGGAAGCCTGGCATGGTACAGTTCATGGGGTCACAAAGAATCAGATGTGACTTAGCATGACTTAGTGACTAAACAAAAAGTAGTTAATAAGTGAAATAGATAAATAAATGCAGAAGTGAGGGCAGCTTTATGTAACAGTAGAAATCTTAATATCCTCTCATAAAGTGATTATTACTTATTAATTATTCAACATGTTTTTTGATTAATTTTACAGTGTAGAAATAAGTCTGACATCATCTTAACCATATGATAAAAGTTAATACCCCCAGTAAAGGAATAAATTTGTTTCATGTCTTTCTTAATATGATGCAGTGAAAATAATTTAGCATCACTTTTAATATTTTCCTCCCCTTCCCAAGTCATTATTTTTTATGTATTAGTTCTGCATAAATTATGAGGAAATACAATTAAGTCCAAATTGATGGAAATCCTACAAGATGTTTGTGCTATAATCTTTAAAAATATTGAAGTCAGAAAACATAAGGAAAGAGAGGCATTATTCCAGATTGGAGGACATTAAGGGACATGATAACTAAATGTAGCACAGGGTTCTGGGTATTGTCCGGAGAGTGTGTAATTTGCTCACTTCTGTCTCACAGCAACAAAAATTTGAAATGGCAGCCCAGTATTACAGCTCAGAGTTTTATTTGGCAAACAAAGGCTAGTACACTCTGGAGGTGTGAGGGCGGGCCAGCCCCAAAAGAGAGGCCTCAATCCATCTTGGCTTTCTCTTTTTATACGTTTTGTCTCCTTCCCACTGAGCCTGCCTTGTGCAAATTGGACTAGCCAAGAAAGCGGGCTGTTTGTTTCACCTGACCTTCTTCCTCCAGTCCACAGATTTTCTTTTGTCCCATTTTTGCAGGCTTTCCCCTTTCTTTGTTTTTTAGCCACCACCATTTTGGACTCCTTTTTCCTATTCTAACTACCAAAAAATATTATTGATATACATATCACTGGATAAAATTTCAGTGAAATCAGTTAATAAGATGGTGATATTGGGTGGCATTAACTTTCTGATTATGATGGTTTATTGTTGCCATGAAAAGAATGCATCCTTTATGCTAATATACATTGATGCATTACAGGTTAATAGGATATCATATATGCAGCTTACTGTCATATACTACAGAGAAATAAGTTAAAAACAAACAAACAAAAAAAGAAGATGTTAACACAAAATTAAGAATTAACAATTGGAGAAACTATGTAAATGGCATACAGGAACTTTTTGTACTATTGCAATTATTTCATGAATTTGAAAATACTTTCAAAGAAACAATTCAATTAAGTAATGTAGTAACATGAACTAGAACATGTCATCTCATAACAATTGAGAAGTCTCTCATTTCTAGAATTTGGAGATTCATGATGAAGTTAACAAGGAATTCCTATTAAAAAAAAGAAAACTTATATACCAATTACAGCAATATCAATTATAATTTGTAAGGTTCTGAGAACTATTTGTTAATACAAAAGACCTCTGAAACCTAAATCATGACTTGAATGCCTTTCCAGACTAAATAATCTCCCATTACCAAAAAATACTATAGAATTACTGGATAATTTACCCCATTATTTTAAATATGAATCACATACATTGAAGTAGATTAAATGCAATATGTAGAAATATTTTTATGAACCAAAGTATCCACTAGCTAATCATGTTTTTATTTTTATGTTTCTTTAAAAATAGATAAACCTAAGATATACAGGAAAAACAGAAAAAAAAAAAGTGTCTCACCAGCATTTTACCCTCTAATCATCTCCCAGGATACATAAGAAACAAAGTAGATTAAAGTCTCTCTAGTCATTTGTCAACAATTGTGATATATTTTTCTCTCAAAAACTCATGGTAAACTTATTCCCAAAAGAACTACTGACAATATCCAGATAATAAATTTTTCAAAGGTGCATTGAGTTATGTATACACAGGGATGTGTGCAGAAAATAAAAGTGTATCAGTCTGAGAACAAAGCTGACTTTACATTCCCACTGTGCTTGGTCTATGGAATCTTTCCATGTTGAGCTGACTATATCATCAAACTATGGATAAATCAACATTCCTTCCTAGGGAAATCTGTAAACTATTGCCAAGAAAGGGTTTACTGCTCAACTCAAAAAGAAGCCAATACTATGACACTGGTTTTTTAGAAAAAAAAAAAAAAGTTTATTGAGAGGTCAACTGAGAGGGAGACAGGAGACAAGGCTCTTAAATATGTCTCTCTCATCTGAGGTCAGGTCAAACTTCTATGGGTTAAGGGAAGCCCTGATGGGGTAGTTTTCAATTGTATGGCTTTTGAAACTGGCAGTTTATGGTAATATGTGATCAAGGGGTTTCAGCACCATATCTTCTTGGAAAATAGACCATTCATTTCTGACACAGGTCTGGCATTCAGATTGCAGTCCTGCCCTCGTCCTTTGGTTCCATACAGAAGGGAGAAACTTTGGTTATGGGTGTTATTTGAGGTGAAAATTTTCTTCTCTTTACATGATTGGCTGCATGGCTTTCAGTTTTGTCCTGCTATCTCTGAATAAAACTTAGTATCTTATTATCCACAGAGTAGGATCAGTTTGAACTGGCCCTACCTTACAGAACTTCCAGCTCACTATCTCAGAAGCTATTACATTTAAGTTTATTACTCTTGAGATTGCATTTTTATTGTTGTTAAGTAGTGGTAAATACAAAGACTACAAGGAGAGTGGAATACAAAGGCTACAATGGAAAAACAAAGTTTATTTTTCTGGGATCCCATGACAATGTTTAAGGCAATGCACACAGCTCTTAGTACGCTGCATTGTACTAATGGTAAATGTATCTGTCACCCCAGGTCAGCCTGGATGAACAGTCCTTGAAAGAATGAATTGTGTTCTATTTCATTTACAGGGTTTTTTAAATGTTTGGCGCACACTAGTACTTAATAGATATTTGTTGAGTTGAATGCAAGAACATTCACTCCCTTTGGAGATCACAAAACTGAAAAATTCAAATTGAAGAAAGTGGAAAGATCTAGAGTAACAATAGATCATGAAATGGGCTTTATAACAAAGGATACAGAGAGAGAGAGAGAGAGAGTCCTGACTAATTATTTGCAATTTTCTCTAGTAAATTTCGACCTTAATGAAACTTTCCATATTAAGTTAACCAGAAATATAAGAAAAATGGCGAAATGTCATGTGAGATGTCAAGGAAAGAAGAGAGTATATCTGGTCTCTTTACCTGAAAGTGCCCATTAATTCTTCTTCCTCTTCTTCTTCTTCTTTTTTTTTTTAACCACAGGAAGAAAAATTAGAATGTATACCAGTCAATAGAGACAGATAGTCTATAGGTAATCTACCACTGAATGTATCTATTCAAAATTTAAGAAGTCTATTCTTTATTCTGCTCTTTTCTCCCCAAAGGGCAAGGCCAGTGAAGATACCATTGCTTCACAGACAAATGTGTATGCCAAAGGCTGTCTTTGCTGCTCTTTATAGATTAAAAAAAAAAACCAAACATTTTTTTTTAATTAAATAAAACCTATGCTGCTGGCAAGTTTTACCCTTGGATCATTTTCTCCAATATATAACTGATATGTAATGAAGCTAAAATTAATGTTTCCTGGGGCTCATCATTATCTAGCTATGAAATCAGTCTTTTCTGGGAGTTAAAACTGTAGTTCTGACAGTTTTTGGAGTAGTGATTTAAATGCAATGTATCTATTGGGGAAGGTAAAGTTCTTTTTTTTTTTTTTTTTCATTTAGTTCAGCCAGTCATCTGTTTTTTTGCAATCCACTTGATAAGTATTAAAAATATGTAAAAATGTTGTCAACCAGGTTTCTTGACCTCCTTTATTGATAGAAATTGATCAGATGCAAGATAAGAAATTTAGGCAAGGTTTTAAGGATTAGAACATCAAATTTGGGGGTTTTTGTTAGTTTGTTTTAGAGGGAGTGTGTGGAGGGAAACACAGTTCATGCCACAACATCTTAAACAATCAAAAAATAAGAAAAATCAAAACTATTACAGCTAATATCAGAAATAATACTGATACCAGAAAATGTTATACCAATAAATTTGAAAATATAAATGAAACATAATTTCCTTGAAAGGTAAAATTAATTTATGAAGAAAAAAAAATTAAAGGTAAAATTAATTTATGAAGAAATAAACAACTTGACTAGCCCCTACATCCATTACTGAAAATAAATTTGTAGGAAAAAAAACAAACCCCAAAACAAGCAACAAAATCCTTCCACAAAGAAAGGCCCAGATGGCTTTACTGATACCTTCTAACAAATATCTGAAAATTAAATGATCCTAGTTCTATACAAACTGCTGTAGAAACTCATTTTGTGAGGACATTATTTCCTTGTATGTTAGTTTCTTAATATAGGCTAAGTAATATAAAATAACAGAAATTTATTTTCTTCTAGTTCTGGAGTCTAAAAATTTGCAATCAAGGTGTCAACAGGACCACACACCCCCTGAAGTCTCTATAGGAGAATCTTTCCTGGCTTCTTCCAACTTTATGTGTCTTCAGGTGTTTCTTGACTTTTGGCCACATCACCTCAGTCTTTGACTCTGTCAGACATATTGACTTCCCCTTTTCTTTGTCTGTGTCTTTCCCCTACTCTCTGTCTCAAATATCCCTTTGCAACTTTTTTTATGAATTGATAATCAGATAATCTAGAATAAGCCCTGCTTCTCAAGATCTTTAATGTAATCATATTTTTGGAGAGTCACATAAGGAGACATTGAGTCTTTCACCATATATTACTCACAGGTCTTGGGTATTAGGGTCTGGATATATCTCTTTAGTAACTAGCATTTAGCAAAATAAATGTTGATGCCAAAACTGGACAAAACCATTATTATAAAGGAAAGCTACAGGCCAACATCTCCTATGGAAACAAGGGGAAAACAACAAAGACAATTTTAGAAACCTGAATACGATATAGCTTTAAAATACTTTTTGACCAGCTAGGGTTCATCTGAGGAATGCAAGTTTGGTTGAATATTTAAAAATCAATCAATAAGGAGAGAACAGATGGTGGAGGAGTAGGTGGATGTGGAGTACATCTCTATCCACGGATACATCTGGAATACACCTTCAGACACAGAAGTGCTTGCAGAATACCAGCTGAGAGCAGGTAGGAGTACCTGACCAATGGAAAAAAATATATAGAACCATGCAAAGGTAGGTAGGATGAAGGAAGTAGGAGAAAAAGAGGAGAGTTAGTAGGACTGGATCTGCCCTTGGTGGGTGAGGGAACTGAAGCAGAAGTCCAGATAGCCACATTGGGGCAATTGTTTGGGACAAAGGGAAAACATTTGAGGCTGAGAGTGAAACAGATGATCTGTGACAGTCTAAATGAAATGAGAATCACACAGACAATTTTTGCTGCAGCCACAGGGATGTGGGTTCCCTAGAAAGCACAGTCAATGGAAGCTGGAGCATACAGATTGTGGAGCAATCTCAGGGTGAGGCCTGCTATTGACTGCATGGAGACAGCCCCAAGGGATGTGAGGGGGGAGATTGGGGTGGCAAATGCCTGTGGAAGAAAACTAGGCAGGCTGCATGCAAGGCAATACTGCTGAGTCATGCATAGGAGTTGAAGTCATCTCTGAAGCCTCTCTCTCCCCACAGACCAGCACCTGGCAGCTGAACAACAGAAAGGAAGGCCCTTTAAACACCTGACATATGGGACAACAGAGTAGGAGCCCAGTCAGGGGAACACTTTTAGTGTCTGAAGTGCCCAACAAAAGAGAAGGACTCCAGCCAGGAGAGCCCTCTAAATGCGTGAATGGGTGGAGCAATGGCGAAGAACTAGTCAAATAGGCCTTCTAATATCCAGCTGTCAGACGTCAGAAAAAGTCTCTGATAAGGCCATATGTCCTGCAGCTGAGGCAGTCTGTGTCCCTGCACACGTGGTGCAGCCAGGATTCCTGCAACCCAAGCAGCTGCACCGCCTTCATGCTCAATCCTCACTGGGGCAGAGCTGCTAGAAAAAGCCCTGATAGAACCATATCTCCTGTGACAATAGCCACCAGGGCTCCTGCATAGCCAGCATTGCCAGGGTCTCTGTGATCCAAGCAACCATGTAACCCTTGCATGATTCCCACCAGGAAAGAGCTGCCAGAGGCTAGAAAAAGTCTTGAGTCTATGCACATGGGGTGGTTCTATAATCTGGAGTCAAAAATCACTCCTTGGAGGGCACTCAAGATAGTGGGGTACAGTTTACTATGTTAGCGGGCCCAAGGGGAATTAGTTCCCAACAAGGACCCTGATGATTTTGGAGGACTCGTTTTTACACCTTCCGCTACATGACTGGTTCACTTCAGTTCAGTTCATTTGCTCAGTTGTGTCCGACTCTTTGTGACCCCATGAACCACAGCATGCCAGGCCTCCCTGTACATCACCAGCTCCTGAAGTTTACCCAAAACTCATGTCCATCGAGTTGGTGATGCCATCCAACCATGCAACCATCTCATCCTCTGTCGTCCCCTTCTCTTCCTGCCCTCAATCTTTCCCAGCATCAGTGTCTTTTCAAATAAGTCAGCTCTTCGCATCAGGTGGCCAAACTATTGGAGTTTCAGCTTCAACATCAGTCCTTCCAATGAACACCCAGGACTGATTTCCTTTACGATGGACTTGTTGGATTTCCTTGCAGTCCAAGGGACTCTCAAAAGTCTTCTCCAAGACCACAGTTCAAAAGCATCAACTCTTCCGTGCTCAACTTTCTTTAGAGTCCAACTCTCCAATGAACACACAGGACTGATCTCCTTCACGATGGACTTTCATCAATAGGCTCTTTAGTTCTTCTTCAATTTCTGTCATAAGGGTGGTGTCATCTGCATATCTGAAGTTATTGATATTTCTCCCAGAAATCTTGATTACAGCTTGTGCTTCATCCAACCCAACAATTAGTATAAGTACTCTACATATAAGTTAAATAAGTAGGATGACAATATACAGCCTTGACATACTTCTTTCCCAATTTGGAACAAATCTATTGTTCCATGTCCAGTTCTAATTGTTGCTTCTTGACCTACATTCAGATTTCTCAGGAGGCAGGTCAGGTGGTCTTGGATTCCCATCTCTTAAAGAATTTTGTGGTAACCAACACGGTCAAAGGCTTTGGCATAGTCAATAAAGCAGAAGTAGATTGTTTTCTGAAACTCTCTTGCTTTTTTGATGATCCAACAGATGTTGGCAATTTGACCTCTGGTTCCTCTGCCTTTTCTAAATTCAGCTTGAACATCTGGAAGTTCAAAGTTCATGTCCTGTTGAAGCCTGGCTTGGAGAATTTTGAGCATTACTTTGCTAGCGTGTAAGATGAGTGCACTTGTGTGGTAGTTTAAACATTCTTTGGCGTTGCCTTTCTTTGGTATTGGAATGAAAATTGACCTTTTCCAGTCCTGTGGCCACTGCTGAGTTTTCCAAATTTTCTGGCATATTGAGTGCAGCACTTTAGCAGCATCATTTTTTAGGATTTTAAAGAGCTCAACTGGAATTCCATCACTACAAAGTGATGCTTCCTAAGGCCCACTTGACTTCACATTCCAGGATGTCTGGCTTTAGGTGAGTGATCACACCATTATGCTTATCTGGGTCATGAAGATCTCTTTTGTATAGTTCTTCTATGTATTCTTGCTACCTCTTCTTTATAACTTCTACTTCTGTTTCAGTCCCTTATTGTGCATATCTTTGCATGACACATTCCCTTGGTATCTCTAATTTTCTTGAAGAGATCTCTAGTCTTTCCCATTCTATTGTTTTCCTCTATTTCTTTGTATTGATCACTGAGGAAGTGATAAAATACATTCCATTTTATGGCTGAGTAATATTACATTGTGTATATGCACCACAACTTCTTTATCCATTCATCTCTCAATGGATATCATGGTTGCTTCCATGTTCTATGTATTGTAAAAGTGCTACTATGAACATTGGGATACATGTGTCTTTTTAAACTTTTGTTTCCTCAGAATATATGCCTAGGAGTTGGATTGCTGGGTCATATGGTACTTTTATTCCTAGTTTTTTAAGGAATCTCCATACCATCTTCCATAGTGGCTGTATCAATATACCTTCCCACCAACAGTGCAAGAGTGTTCGCTTAAGTTTGTACCCTCTCCAGCATTTATTGCTTGTTGACTTTCATTATGACTATTCTGACTGGTGTTAGGTGATATCTCATTGTAGTTTTGATTTGTATTTCTCTAAAAATGAGTGATGATGGTCCTCTTTTCATCTGTATGTCTTCTTTGGAGAAATATCTGTTTAGATATTTTCCCCACTTTTTTATTGAGTTGTTTGCTTTCTGGTATTAAGTTGTATGTACTGCTTGTATATTTTGGAGAGTAATCCTTTGTCAGTTGTTTCATTTGCTATTATTTTCTTCCATTCTGAGGGTTGTCTTTTCCCTTGTTTGTAGTTTCCTGTGCTGTGCAAAAGCTTTTAAATTTACTTAGGTCCCACTTACTTATTTTTGTTTTTATTTCCATTACTCTAGGAGGTAGATTATAGAGGATCTTGCTTTGATTTATGTCACTGAGTGTTCTGCCTATGTTTTCCTCTAAGAGTTTAATTGCTTCTGGTTTTACATTTAGATCTTTAATCAATATTGAGTTTATCTTCATGTAGGTATTAGAAAGTGTTCTAATTTTATTCTTTCACATGCAGCTGTCCAGTTTTCCCACACCACTCATTGAAGAGGCTATCTCCACTCCCTTGTGTATTCTTACCTCCTTTGTCAAAAATAAGGTACCCATTGTTGTGTGAGCTTATTTCTGGGATTTCTATCTTGTTCCATTGGTCTATATTTCTGTTTTTGTGCCAGTGCCATACTGTTTTGATGACTGTAGCTTTGTAGTATAATCAGAAGTCAAGAAGGTTGATTCCTCCAGCTCCATTCTTCTTTCTCAAGACTGCTTTGACTATTTGGGGTTTGTTGTGTTTCCCTATGAATTGTGAATTTTTTTTTTGTTCTAGTTCTGTGAAAAAAAAAAAAGTCATTGGTAATTTATTAGTGATCGCATAGAATCTGTAGATTGCATTTGGTAGTACAGTCATTTTCACAATATTGATCCTTCCTACACAGGAACATGGAATATCTCTCCATTTGTTTATGTCATCTTTGATTTCTTTCATCAGTGTCTTATATTTTTCAATATACAGTTCCTTTGTCTCCTTAGGTAGGTTTATTCCTAGATATTTCACTCTCTTTGTTACAGTGGTGGATGGGATTGATTCCTTAATTTCTCTTTCTGATTTTTCACTGTTAATATATAGGAGTGTATTGGTTTTATGTTCTGCAAGTTTGCTAAATTCACTTATTGGCTCTAGTACTTTTCTGGTACTATCTTAAGGATTTTCTGTATATAATATCATGTCATCTGCAAACAATGAGAACTTTACTTCTTTTCCTATTTGGATTCTTTTTATTTCTGTTTCTTCTCTGATTGCTGTAGCTAAGACTATGAAAACTATGTTG
Organism: Bos grunniens; assembly: GCF_055505025.1. Classification (NCBI taxonomy): domain Eukaryota; kingdom Metazoa; phylum Chordata; class Mammalia; order Artiodactyla; family Bovidae; genus Bos; species Bos grunniens. Next base: position 14,795,217 of record NC_141188.1, read on the forward strand.
AATAATAGTGGTGAAAGTGGACACACTTGTCTTGTTCCTGATCTTAGAGTGAATGCTTTCAATATTTCAACATTGAGAAAAATGTTCATTGTGGGCTTATCATATATGTCCTTTACTGTGCTGAGTTAGGTTCCCTCTATGTCCATTTTTTGAAGAGCTTTAATCAGATATGCAGATGACACCACCCTTATGGCAGAAAGTGAAGAAGAACTAAAGAGCCTCTTGATGAAAGTGAAAAAGGAAAGTGAAAAAGTTGGCTTCAAGCTCAACATTCAGAAAACGAAGATCATAGCATCTGACCTCATCACTTCATGGTAAATAGATGGGGAAACATCGGAAACAGTGGCTGACTTTATTTTTCTGGGCTGCAAAATCACTGTGGATGGTGATTGCAGCCATGAAATTAAAAGTTGTTTGCCCCTTGGAAGGAAAGTTATGACCAACCTAGATAGCGTATTTAAAAGCAAAGACATTACTTTGCCAACAAAAATCCATCTAGTCAAGGCTATGGTTTTTCCAGTGGTCATGTATAGAAGTGAAAGTTGGACTGTGAAGAAAGCTGAGTGCTGAAGAATTGATGCTTTTGAACTATGGTGTTGGAGAAGACTCTTGAGAGTCCCTTGGACTTCAAGGAGATCCAACAACTCCATCCTAAAGGAGATCAGTCCTGGGTGTTCATTGGAGGGACTGATGTTGAAGCTGAAACTCCATATGTTGGCCACCTGATGCGGAGAGCTGACTCATTTGAAAAGACCCTAATGCTGGGAAAGATTGAGGGCAGGAGAAGAAGTGGACAACAGATGATGAGATGGTTGGATGGTATCACTGACACAATGGACATGGGTTTGGGTGGACTCCATGAGTTGGTGATGGACAGGGAGGCCTGGCATACTGCAGTTCATGGGGTCACAAAGAGTTGGACATGATTGAGTGACTGAACTGAACTGTACTGAATCATAAATCATAAATGTGTGCTGAATTTTGTCAAAGGCTTTTTTGCATCTATTGAGATTATCGTATTCTTTTTATCTTTCAGTTTGTTAATATGGTGTATCACATTGATTGATTTGCATATATTGAAGAATCCTTGCATCCTTCAAATAAACCCACATTGATCATGGTATATGAGCTTTCTAATGTGTTGCTGAATTCTGATGTCTGGAATTTTGCATCTATGTTCATCAGTGATATTGGCCTGTAGTTTTCATTTGTGTGTTGTGTTTGGTTTTGTTATAAGGGTGATGGCCTTGTAGAAGTTGTAAATGTTCTTTATTCGTCAGTTTTTTGAAAGTGTTTCAGAAGGATAAGTATTAACTCTTCTCTAAACGTTTGATAGAATTCACCTGTGAAGTCATCTGGTCATGGGCTTTTGTTTTGGCAGATTTTTGATCACAGTTTTGATTTCGGTGCTTGTAATTGGGTTGTACATAATTTCTATTTTTCTCCTGGTTCAGTCTTGGAAGACTAAACTTTTCTAAAAATCTGTCCATTTCTTCCAGCTATCCATTTTATTGTCATATATTTGCTCATAATAATCTCATAATCCTTTGTATTTCTGCATTCTTTATTGTAACCTCTCCTTTTTCATTTCTAATTTCTTTGATTTGATTCTTCTCTCTTTTTTTCTTATTGATTCTGGCTAAAGTTTTGTAAATTTTATCTTCTCAAAGAACCACCTTTTAGTTTTATTAATTTTTATTATTGTTTCTTTCATTTATTTTTCATGTTTTTCTGCCCTGATCTTTATGATTTTTCCTTTTGCTAATTTTGGTGTTTCGTTGTTGTTCTTCTTCTTCATCTTTATCCCATTGTTTTAGGTGTAAAGTGAGGTTGTCTATTCAATGTTTTTCTTGTTTCTTGAGGTAGGATTGTACTGCTATAAACTTCCCTCTTAAAACTGCTTTTGCTGCATCCCATAGGGTTTGAATTGTCGTGTTTTCATTGTCATTTGTTTCTAGGATTTTTTGTTGTTGTTGTTTTTGATTTCTTCAGTAACCTGTTCATTATTTAGAAATACATTGTTTAATTTCCATGTGTTTGTGTTTTTACATTTTCTGTCTTGTAACTGATATCTACTCTCATAGCATTGTGATCAGAAAAGATGTTTGATATGATCTATGTATCATTTCAGTTCAGTTCAGTTCAGTCGCTTAGTTGTGTCTGACTCTTTGAGACCCCATGAACTGCAGCACGCCAGGCCTCCCTGTCCATCATCAACTCCCAGAATCCACTCAAACCCATGTCCATCGAGTCAGTGATGCCATCCAGCCATCTCATCCTCTGTTGTCCCCTTCTCCTCCTGACCTCAATCCTTCCCAGCATCAGGGTCTTTTCCAATGAGTCAACTCTTTGCATGAGGTGGCCAAAGTATTGGAGTTCCAGCTTCAACATCAGTCCTTCCAATGTACACCCAGGACTGACCTCCCTTAGGGTGGACTTGTTGGATCTTCTTGCAGTCCAAGGGATTCTCATGAGTCTTCTCCAACACCACATTTCAAAAGCATCAATTCTTCGGTGCTCAGCTTTCTTTATGGCCCAAGTCTTACATCCATACATGAATACTGGAAAAGCCATAGCCTTGACTAGATGGACCTTTGTTGGTAAAGTAATGTCTCTGCTTTTAAATATGCTATCTAGGTTGGTCATAACTTTCCTTCCAAGGATCATTTAAGACTTGTGTTTTCTTTTTAATTTTCTGTTTTGATGATCTATTTTTTGGTGTAAGTGGGGTGTTATTGTCTCCTACTATTATTGTGTTTTCTCAATTTCTCCTTTTATGTCTATTAGTGTTTGTCTTTTTGTATTAAGTTGCTCCTATATTGGGTGTATGAATATTTATAATTTTTTATGTATTCCTCTTGGATTGATTCCTTGATCATTATGTAGTGTCCTTCCTTATCTTTTGTAACATTCTTTATTTTAAGGTCTATTTTGTCTGACATGAGAATTGCTACTCCAGCTTACTTTTGCTTTCCTTTGCATGAAATATATTTTTCCATCCTCTAACTTTCAGTTTATATGTGCCTTTAGGTCTGAAGAACTGTGGAAAATTCTGAAAGAGATGGGAATACCAGACCACCTGATCTGCCTCTTGAGAAATTTGTATGCAGGTCAGGAAGCAACAGTTAGAACTGGACATGGAACAGACTGGTTCCAAATAGGAAAAGGAGTACGTCAAGGCTGTATATTGTCACCCTGCTTATTTAACTTATATAAAGAGTATATCATGAGAAACACTGGACTGGAAGAAGCACAAGCTGGAATCAAGATTACCAGGAGAAATATCAATAAACTCAGATATGCAGATGACACAATCCTTATGGCAGAAAGTGAAGAGGAACTAAAAAGCCTCTTGAAGAAAGTGAAAGTGGAGAGTGGAAAAGTTGGCTTAAAGCTCAACATTCAGAAAACAAAGATCATGGCATCTGGTCCCATCACTTCATGGGAAATAGATGGGGAAACAGTGGAAACAGTGTCAGACTTTATTTTTCTGGGCTCCAAAATCACTGCAGATGGCGACTGCAGCCATGAAATTAAAAGATGCTTACTCCTTGGAAGGAAAGTTATGACCAACCTAGATAGCATATTCAAAAGCAGAGACATTACTTGGCCAACAAAGGTCTGTCCAGTCAAGGCTATGGTTTTTCCTGTGGTCATATATGGATGTTAGAGTTGGACTGTGAAGAAGGCTGAGTGCCGAAGAATTGATGCTTTTGAACTATGGTGTTGGAGAAGACTCTTGAGAGTCCGTTGGACTGCAAGGAGATCCAACCAGTCCATTCTGAAGGAGATCAGCCCTGGGATTTCTTTGGAAGGAATGATGCTAAAGCTGAAATTCCAATACTTTGGCCACCTCATGCGAAGAGTTGACTCACTGGAAAAGAATGATGCTGGGAGAGATTGGGGGTAGGAGGAGAAGGGGACGACAGAGGATGAGATGGCTGGATGGCATCACTGACTCGATGGACATGAGTCCGGGTGAACTCTGAGAGTTGGTGATGGACAGGGAGGCCTGGCGTGCTGTGATTCATGGGGTCGCAAAGAGTCAGACACGACTGAGCGACTGAACTGAACTAGGTCTGAAGTGGGTTTCTTGCAGACAACATATATATGGATCTTATTTTCGTATACATTTGCCAGACTGTGTCCTTTGGTTGGGGTTTTTAATGCATTTACATTTAAAGTAATTATTGATATACATGTTCCTATTGCAATTTTCTTAATTGTTTAGTGTTTGTTTTTGTAGATCTTTTACTTCTCTTGTACTTCCTGACTATAAAAGGCCCTTTAACATTTGTTATAAAGCTGATTTGGTGGTATTGAATTTTCTTAAATTTTGCTTGTCTGTAAAGCTTTTGATTTCTCCATCAGTTTTGAATGAGATCCTTGCAGATAGAGTAATCTTGGCTGTAGACTTTTCCCTTTCAATACTTTAAATGTTTCTTGCCATTCCCTTCTGGCCTGCAGAGTTTCTGCTGAAAGATCAGCTATTAAATGCATGGGGTTTCCCTTGTGTGTTACTTGTTGCTTTTCTCTTGCTGCTTTTAGTATTCTTTGTGTTTAAACTTTGTTCATTTGATTAGTATGTGTCTAGACATGTTTCTCCTTAGATTTATCTTGTATTAGACTCTTTGTCCCTCTTGGACTTGACTGACTATTTCCTTTCAATGTGGGGGAAATTTTCAGCTATAATCTCTTCAAACATGTTTTCATACCCTTAATTTTTCTCTTCTTCTTCTGGGAACCCTATAATTTGATCTTAATGTGATTAATATTATCCCAGTACTCTCTGAGACTATCTTAAGTTCTTTTCATTCTTTTTTTCTTCATTCTTCTTTTCAGCAGTTATTTCCACCATTTTATCTTCCAGCTCACTGGTCTGTTCTTCTGGTTCAGATATCCTGATATTGACTCTGTCTAGAGTATTTTTAATTTCCATTATTGTGCTGTTTGTCTCTGTATATTTATTCTTTAATTCTTTTAGATCTTTGTTCATGGATTCTTGCATTTTCTCCGTTTTATTTTCAAGATTTGGATCATCTTGATTATCATTATTCCGAATTCTATTTTCAGGTAGTTTGCCTATTTCCTCTGCACTTATTTGGGCTTGGGTGTTTCTACTTTGTTTCTTAATTTGTGCAGAATTTCTCTGCCTTTTCTTTCTTTCTTTCTTTCTTTTTTAACTTATTATATTGAGGTCTCCTTTCCCAGGCCTCAAGATTGAATTATTTCTTCCTTTTTTTTTTTCTTCCCTTATAAATTTGGTCCAGTGATTTGTGTAAGCTTCATGTAGAGTATGACTTGTGCTTGTATTGTAGTGGGAGGAGGTGAGTTTCTTTTTCTTTTTTTTCCTTTGATGAGCAGGGCTAACTGAGGTGGTAATCCTGTCTGCTGATGATTGAGTGTGAATTTTTATCTTGTTTGTTGTGTAGATAAGGCTTCCTGTACAGGGTGCTACTGGTAGATGGGTGATGCTGGGTCTTATATACAAGTGGTAGCCTTTGTGGGAGTTGTCATTTTTTGATACACCTTAGGGACTGGAAGCGGAGATGGCAATGGCACCCCACTCCAGAACTCTTGCCTGGAAAATCCCATGGATGGAGAAGACTGGTAGGCTGCGGTCCATGGGGTGGCGAGGAGTCAGACACGACTGAGCGACTTCACTTTCACTTTCCACTTTCATGCATTGGAGAAAGAAATGGCAACCCACTCCAGTGTTCTTGCCTGGAGAATCCCAGGGACAGAGGAGCCTGGCAGGAGGCCGTCTATGTGGTCGCACAGAGTTGGACATGCCTGAAGCGACTTAGCAGCAGCAGCAGCAGCAGGGACTGGAAGTAGCTCAGCTGGAATAGCATCTCTCAAAGAACTGATGCTTTTGAACTTTGGCATTGGAGAAAAATCTTGAGAGTCTCTTGGACTGCAAGCAGATCCAACAGTTGCTGTCAATCCTAAAGAAAATCAGTCCTGAATATTCATTGGAAGGACTTTGGCCACCTGATGAGAAGAACTGACTCCTTGGAAAAGACCCTGATGCTGGGAAAGATTGAAGGCAGGAGGAGAAAGGGATGACAGTGGAAGTGATGGTTGGTTGGATGGCATCACCGACTCTATGGGCATGAGTTTGAGTAAACTCAGGGAGTTGGCAATGGGCAGGGAGGCTTGGTGTACTGCAGTCTATGGGGTTGCAAGGAGTGGAACTCAGCTGAGAAACTGAACTGAACTGAGGGTTAGGAGTCCTCTGGTAGTCTAGGGTCTTGGAGCCAGGACTCCCACTCCAAAGGCTCAAGCATGGTCTCTGGCCAGGAACAGAGATTCCACTGGCTTGTTATGACATTAAATGGGGTTAAAACAAATACCCAAAAATGAAAAACCAAAGACGAACCTCAGACAAATAGTAATTACAAAATCAGGCAAATGATAATTAAAATAATGGAATATACACACCTACATATACACCCATAAGCAAAATCAAAACAGTCCAACAGGCATAAAATAGAATAGATTGACCTGATGAACAAAGGAAACAAAGAAATTCTATCCACCAGTTAAAAACAAAAGTAGCTAAAGCACAAACTGGAAAACAAAACTAAATCAAGGTACCAACTGGGGAATAAGGCAATGAAAAAAAAACTAACAAACATGGTGAGAAAAAGAAAGAAAAGAAATAAAGACTAGAAATGCAAAGTGAAATAGAAGTAGATAAGATTTATATATATTAAAGATGAACTGCAAGGGGGAAAGAATAGTAGGAAAAGGAAACAAATGAATAAAAGTATTAAAAATAATAACAGCTTAAAAATTTATAAATTAAAATTTAAAAATAAAACAACAACAACAAAAAAAGAAAAACTCGACGGAACTGCAAAAGGCCAAGATGGAGGCAGAAATTTATAACAGAGATGAAAATTGTCATTGAAAAAAAAAATCTCAAAAGCTTAAATAGATTTCATAGTGCTAATAAAATTGACAACTACAAAGGGGGGGGGGGGAGAAAGAGAAAAAAATCCAAAAGAAACTATAAAACAAGTCAAAATACAAGAATAATAAAAGTTTTTTCCTGAGTCTCTGCTGACAGCGTCCTTTCCCTTGCTGGGAGTCCACCTCGCCTCCCTATGATGTCCTCCAACACTATGCTGGTCTCTGGACCTGCTGTGAGGGCAGCTCAAACTCTAATCTTTTCCTACTCCTGTGTGTTCTTTGCTGTAATGTCCACAGCTATCAAAACTAGTGTGTTTTCTTTTGTGGGAACTCTCAGTTTTCTTATATATATTCCATAGACACAGAGTCTGCCTAGTTGATTGCATGGATTTAATCTACAGCTTGTACAGCTGGTAGGAAGGTTTTGGGTCCTCTTGCTTAGCCATACTGCCCCTGGGTTTTAATTGTGGTTTTATCTCCATCTCTGTATGTAGGTCATCCACTGGGTTTGCTCCTAAGGCTGTCCTGGAGGACTTGGCAGGACCTTGGTCCCAGTGAGTGCCAGGTGTCGAGGTTGAGCAGTTGCTTGGGTCACAGATTCCCTGGCGACACCAGATATTCAGGGGAGTTGGTAGCTTATGGCAGCAGGAAATATGATTCTCTAGAAGGGTACGGAAACTCACTCCAGTATTCTTGCCTGGAGAATCCTTTGACTGTGGCAGGCCGCAGTCCACAGGGTCACAGACTTGGACATGACTGAAGCAACCCTGCATGCATAGATGCAAGACACTTTTTTGCGTGGCAGTCCTGCCCCAGTGAGGATTAAGCATAAGGGTAGTGCAGCTGTTTGGGTCATAGGAACCCTGGCTGTGCCAAGTGTGCAGGGACATGGACTATCTCAGCCACAGGGGCTATGGCTCTATTAGAGTCTTTTTTCAAGCCTCTGGCAGCTGGCAATTGGAAGGCCTCTTTGGTTAGTCTTTCTTTGTTGCTCCTCCCATTCAGGCACTTAGAGTTCCCCCTTGCCTAGGACCCTTCTCTGTTGTTTTGTGCACCAGGCACAGAAAGTGCCCTCTCCCCCAGCCTGGGGTCCTACTCTGTTGTTCAGCATATCAGACACTTAAAGGGATACACTGGGTGGGGTCCTTCTCTGTTGCTCTGGGCATCAGGTGCTTGATGGGCCAGCCTCTCTATTGTTTAGCTGCCAGTGTTGGGGTACATGGAGAGAGAAGCTACTGTGATGGCTCCAATCCCTATGCATGACTCAGCAGTATTGCCTTGCTTCCATGGCTGCCTGACCTTCCTTCACAGGCATTTCCCACCACAATCTCCTCCCTCATGTCCACTCCGTTAGTCTCCCAGCAGTCAGTCAGTAGCAGCCCTCATTTGGGGATTGCTCCACAATCCCTATGCTCTGGATCCCTGCTGCTGTGGCTTCTAGGGGACCTGCATCCCTATATATATGACTGTGGCAAGGATTCTCTGATTCTTATTCCATTTAGGCTGTCACTGACCAGCTGCTTCACTCTCAGCTTCAAATGCTTCTCCTCTGACTCAGACAATTGCCCCAATGTGGGGATCAGACCTCTGCTTCAGTTCCCCCACCCACCGATGGCAGATCCTGTCCTACTAACACTCCTGTTCTTCCCCCTAGTTTCTTCATCCTACCAAGTTTTGCATGATTCTACATATTCTTTTCCAGTGGTCAGGTACTCCTGGCCACCCTCAGCTGCTATTCTGCAACCACTTCTGTGTCTTTATTTCTGATGTATCTGTGGAGAGAGATGTATTCCATGTCCACCTACTCCTCTGCCATCTTGTTCCTCCTCTAAACGTTCTTTAGAACTGCCCTTCTTGGGAATTGGGATGAGGATTGACATTTTCCAGTCCTGTGGCCACTGCTGGGTCTTCCAGATTTGCTGACATAGCTAGTGCTGGAGACAACACATTTCCTGATTTCAAAATATATTAAAAAGCTACATCATGCAAAATGCTGGGCTGGATGACTCATAAACTGGAATCAAGATTGCCAGGACAAAAACCTCAGTTAGAACCGGACATGGGCAATGGACTGGTTCAAAATTGGGAAAGGAGTATATCAGGACTGTATATTGTCACCCTGCTTATTAATTCTATGCAGAGTATATCACACAAAATGCTAGGCTGGATGACTCACAAACGAATCAAGATTGCTGGGAGAAATATCAACAAGCTGAGATATGCAGATGATATCACTGTTTTTTAACCATGTTACAATTTCATTTATCAATTATACATTGAAAAAGCTAAAAAAGAAAAAGAAAACACACCCAAAATAAGTTAAGACAACTAATCAAAAAATATTCCTATGCCAAAGTTAAACAATAAACTGAAAATATTTTAATTGTATTTTTGATGAAGGGTTAATATAATTCCTATATAGAGATCTTATAAAGTATTTTTTAATTCCAATAAAAAGTGAGCAAATAAACCAGCATTTCATTCAATATGAAATACAAATTGGTTTTTAATATGTGAAATTTCAACAAATTAAGCAACAATTAAGATATTGTTTTGTCTACTCAAATAACCAAGATGAAAAACCAATGACAAAATGCAGTCTGGGTGAACACATAGGGAAATGAGATATCTCAGGCACTGCAAAAGTGGTACAAACAAGTACAGTAAATCTGGAGGAAACTTTAAATATTTACCTAAAACTTTAAATGTGTACCCCCTAAATAGGCTTCCCAGGTGGCACAGATGGCAAAGAATCTGCCCACAGTGTGGCAGATCCAGGTTTGATCCCTAGGTTGAGAAGATCCCCTGGAGAAGGAAATGGCAGCCCACTCTAGCATTTCTGCCTGGAAAACTCCATGGACAGAAGAGCCCAGCAGGCCACAGTCCAGTTCAGTTCAGCTCAGTCACTCAGTTGTGTCTGACTCTTTGTGACCCCATGAATCACAGCATGCCAGGCCTCCCTGTCCATCACCAACACCTGGAGTTTACCCAAACTCATGTCCATCGAGTCAGTGATCCCATCCAGCCATCTCATCCTCTGTCATCCCCTTCTCCTCCTGCTCCAAATCCCTCCCAGCATCAGGGTCTTTTTCAATGAGTCAACCCTTCACATGAGGTGGCCAGCGTATTGGAGTTTCAGCTTCAGCATCAGTCCTTCCAATGAACATCCAGGACTGATCTCCTTTAGGATGGACTGGTTGGATCTCCTTGCAGTCCAAGGGACTCTCAAGAGTCTTCTCCAATACCACAGTTCAAAAGCATCAATTCTTCGATGCTCAGCTTTCTTCACAGTTCAACTCTCACATCCATACATGACCACTGGAAAAACCATAGCCTTGACTAGACAGAACTTTGTTGGCAAAAAGTCTCTGCTTTTGAATATACTATCTAGGTTGGTCATAACTTTCCTTCCAAGGAGTAAGCGTCTTTTAATTTCATGGCTTCAGTCACCATCCACAGTGATTTTGGAGCCTCCCAAAATAAAGTCAGCCACAGTTTCCACTGTTTTCCCATCTATTTGCCAGGAACTGATGGGACCAGATGCCATGATCTTCGTTTTCTGAATGTTGAGCTTTAAGCCAACTTTTTCATTCTCCTCTTTCACTTTCATCAAGAGGTCAGAGGCAGCAGCCACAAGAAGCTACCCCACATCCGAGGTCAGAGGCGGTGGCCAAGAGGAGCTACCCCACGTCCAAGGAGAAGCAGCTGCGTGGGCGGAGGAGGGCCGAGAGGACCTACTCCAAGTTCAAGGTCAGGCGTGGCGACCTCATCCAAGGTAAGGAGCAGCAGCTGCACTTTGCTGGAGCAGCTGTGAAGAGATACTCCACGTCCAAGGTAAGAGAAGCCCAAGTAAGACAGTAGGTGTTGCAAGAGGGCATCAGAGGGCAAACACACTGAAACCATAATCACAGAAAACTAGCCAATCTGATCACACGGACCACAGCCTTGTCTAACTCAAAGAAACTAAACCATGTTGTATGGGGCCACCCAAGAGGGACAGGTCATGGTGGAGAAGTCTGACAGAATGTGGTCCACTGGAGAAGGGAATGACAAACCACTTCAATATTCTTGCCTTGAGAATCCCATGAACAGTATGAAAAGGCAAAATGATAGGATACTGAAAGAGGAACTCCCCAGGTCAGTAAATGCCTAATATGCTACTGGAGATCAGTGGAGAAATAACTCCAGAAAGAATGAAGGGATGGAGCCAAAGCAGAAACAATACCCAGTTGTGGATGTGACTGGTGATAGAAGCAAGGTCTGATGCTATAAAGAGCAATATTGCATAGGAACATGGAATGTTAGGTCCATGAATCAAGGCAAATTGGAAGTGGTCAAACAGGATATGGCAAGATTGAATGTCGACATTCTAGGAATCAGCGAACTAAAATGGACTAGAATGGGTGAATTTAACTCAGATGACTATTATATCTACTACTGTGGGTAGGAATCCCTTAGGCCACAGTCCACAGGCAAAGAGCCAGACACGACAGACCAACTAACACATACACACACACACACACAGAAAATATCATTTTTAGAAATTCATCTCAAGTAAATAACTAGACAAATAAATAAGATGTAAGTATGAATTTCTTAAAATAATCATAAACAATGTAAAAGAAAAATTATATAAATGCCCTAAAGATGAAGATTTTATGGGCTTCCCAGTTGGCACTAGTGATAAGTAACCACTAGCAGTCTGGTAATGCAGGAGACATAAAAGACATGGGTTCAATCCCTGGGTCAGGAAGGCCCCGCAGAGAAGCACATGACAGCCCACTAAGCATTCCTGCCCAGAGAATCCCACAGACAGAGGAGCCTGATAGGCTACAGTCCAAGGGTCCACAAAGAGCCAGAGACCACTGAAACCATTTAGCATGCATACATAGTACCTCCACACAATGTAATATTATAAAACCACTATAAAATTTAACACTGATTTTATGGTTATAAACCCAGAAAAAATATTTATTAACATATTTGAAGTTACAAAATAAAGCAAGTTAAATGGCACTTTTTACAGACATAGAAAAAACAATTCAAAAATTCATATGGAGCCATGAAGGATAGCAAACAGTCAAATCAATCTTGAGAATAAAGAACAAGGTTGGAGACATCACATTTCTTGATTTCAAAATATATTTAAAAGCTACATCATGAAAATGCTGGGCTGGATGACTCACAAACTGTAATCAAGATTGCCAGGAGAAATATCAATAACCTGAGATATGCAGATGATACCACTTTAATGGCAGAAAGTGAGAATGAAATAAAAAGCCTCTTGATGAGGGTGAATAAGGAAAATGAAAAAGCTAGCTTAAAACTCAACATTCAAAAAACTAAGATCATGGCATCTGGTCTCATCACTTCATGGCAAATAGATGGGGACAAAGTGAAATCAGTGACTGTTTTACTTTCCTGGGCTCCAAAATCACTGTGGACAGTGACTGTAGAGATGAAAGTAAAAGATGCTTGCTCCTTGGAAGAAAGCTATGACAAACTTAGACAATGTATTGCAAAGCAGAGACATCACTTAGCCAACAAAAGTCCATATAGTCCTAGCTATAATTTTTCCAGTAGTCATGTACATGTGTGAGAGTTGGACCATAAAGAATACTGAACACACTGAAGAATTGATGCTTTCATACTGTGGTGCTGGAGAAGACTCTTGAGAGTCCTTTGGTCAGCAAGGATTGATCCTAAAGGAAATCAACCCTGAATATTCATTGAAAGAACTGATGTTGAAGCTGAAGCTCCAATACTTTGGCCGCCTGATGCAAAAAGTGACTCATTGGAAAAGACTTTGTTGCTGGGAAAAATTGAAGGCAGGAAGAGAAGGGGGCAACAAAGGATGAGATGGATGGATGGCATCACTGACTCAATGGGCATGAGTTTCAGCAAACTCCAGGAAAAAGTGAAGGTAGGGAAGCCTGGCATGCTGTAGTTCATGCCATTGCACAGAACTGGGCACGACTTAGTGACTGAGCAACAACAAATATTTAAATTAATGATGCCTTAAGTACATAGATTGTATCTTTCAGGTGTAGTTTTGACTCTCTTTCTTGATTTTTTCTATTATTCTATAGGAAATAGTGACGAACATGGGCTGGCTACCATATTTGCTTCTCCTTTTGATTAAAAACCAGTGTTCAAACACTTTCTACAGGGAGTAGCTAGAAGGTATTACTCACATGCCCCAATAATAAGCACATTCAGCAACAAAGTCTGTAGCTTCTTTATGGAAGTTCAAACCTGGAAGAGGCCTTAATGATTATCTTGTAAGAACAGAAATTAGATACTTAATTAAATAAAACAGTCTTTAAAAAGTGTCATAGATATTGACTGAGTCATTACCAGAGGTCAGGTTTCCTGATTCTCAGTTCAGTGCTGTTTTGTTTTGTTTTGTTGTTTGTTTTGTCTTGTTTGTTTTTTGATATTGAATATATATTTTACACTTACAAAAGAAACTGCCCATGCCTCTCTCTGCTTCATCTCCCTAAAACAGTTTCATTTGGCAAGCATTAAGAATGTTAAAATAAATTAAGCAAGTTAACTACAGCACAATTATTTTCAATGTAGCTGTCATAATTATTAGAATTTAAATCTCCAAAAAGTGACCAATGTCCAAGTAATTTATAAGGATATCTTGAATAACATCCAAAAGGAGAATTCCGTATTACAAGTTAGCAAATTTTAGTACAAAAATAGTCTGTGTGTTGCAATCATGCTTTGCTTCAAAATTGAAATTGTCAGTCAATATCTATGATAAATTTCATATAAAATATGAAATTTACAAATTTCTGTGTCATCCTTGTTCAGAAATTGTGATAATCTTCTCTGAATTGCTTCAAATTTTTTTCTATGTGTTGCTGAAGTGGGCACCAGTTCTTTTTATTATGCTTTAATGCCTAGTTGGTATGAGAAAATGCATCAGCAATATAAAAAACTACATAGTCATTAAGGGCTAAGTTTAGTTATTTCCTGGACTTTTCCCTGATAGCTCAGTTGGCAAAGAATCTGCCTGCAATTCAGGAGCCCCCTGTTTAATTCCTAGGTCAGGAAGATTCACTAGAAAAGGGATAAGTGACCCACTCCAGGATTCTTGGGCTCCCCTATGGTTCAGTTGGTAAAGAATCCACGTGTAATGCAGAAGACCTAGGTTCGATCTCTGGGTTGGGAAGATCTGGAGAAGGCAAACTTTTGGGGCTTCCCTGATGGCTCAGTTGGTTAAAGAGTCCACCTGTGATGCAGGAGTCCCCCGTTCAATTCCTGAGTCGGAAAGATCTGCTGGAGAAGGGATAAATGACCCATTCCAGGATTCTTGGGCTCCCCTTGTGGCTCAGCTGGTAAAGAATCAACCTGTAATGCAGGAGACCTGGGTTTGATCTCTGGGTTGGGAAGATCCCCTAGAGAAGGGAAAGGCTACACATTGCAGTATTCTGGCCTGGAGAATTCCAGGGACTATATAGTCCATGGGGTTGCAAAGAGTTGGACATAACTGAGTGACTTTCACTTTCACTTTATTCTCTAGCTTGAATAGAAAAGTTATATTCTATGTACTTTCCACAAATTATTTTACTGCCAACCAGAGTTTCTGAATACCATGGAGAACACAGATAATTTTATTAGGTGTACCCTGAGCTGATATAAAACTAGTCAACATTAGATTAAATCTGATACTTATAACAACCAGTAAATATATAATTCCCAGCAAGTTTCATGAAACATTGAAAATAATTGTCAACCTACATTTCTACCTTTATATATTGGTGTATCTTTGGCTTTTGTGGACTCAGGAAAAGATAAGTTTTTAGATCACTTTAACATTCCTTGCCTTTCTGACAGTACCTATCAAATCATTATATTGTGTAATATAAGTCCAAGAGCATCTATCTCATTATAAATACATTAATTGACACTAAAGAATTTGGATTATGATTTAATCATAAACAATTTTCCCTTCCATCATGCAAAAAATAAAGTAGTAAGTTCATATATATGAAAGTATGGTAAACACTGATAAAGACAGACTTTCCAATTTTTACATACTTGAGCCTCTTTTTAATACAGGCTTTAAATTTCAGATTAAATAAACAGATTAGTTTTGCAAAACACACTTATTTGTCACCAACATCACCTATGGGTGTTACCTACATGTTGCATACTGTTTTGCTTTAGAAGAGAAAAAGGTAAGAGTCAGTATTTATAAACTGGTTTTTATGTAAGTGGCATTTTCTCAGGTTGTTAGCATTCAGTTTTCCACTGAGGACACACAAGTTTTCATGAACAGTTGAATGCAAACGTGGCATTAACTCTGAACATGGCTTCAGTCTTTGATACTTGAGACAGCGGCAAGTAAGAAATACTTATCACTGGTGTATTTCTATGGTGAAGTTTCTCATTGCAGACTCACCAAGAACTTTTGACCTCTGGACCCAAAGACTGTCAATTACCCGGCTTACAGAGGTGGAATATAGGGAACCAGAAGCATCATTTCTCTGTCATCCAGTTAACATCTTATCAGAAGGTGGAAAGCAATTTGTCCAATATTTCAACCACCAGGGAGAATTCTTTATTAGCTTTTGGATAGGTTTGCCTTTCAATCAAATGATTTGAATAGTTTCTGTGGCAAGAGAGATACTGCAGTCAGATAATAATTTTGCATTCCATCTTATCATTAATGCTTTAAACCTCATGGGTAGTCACAGTGTCTTTTATGGAGGTCAAAGCAGTTTATAACCTTAATAAAAACTCATAGCCTCAGGAACATCAAGTGTAAACTAGCAAGGGGGATTGACTGCATAAAAATATAATTAGATCACCACTTTGGAATGCACTAGCTAGAGAATTTCAAAGGCAAATCAACAGTATAAGAGTACAATGGCACCCCAAACTTCAGTCCTATTCCGAAATACACACATAAATTGGCACTACCCAAAGGAAAATGAGATAAATCATCTTTTTTTCTCCTTCTGGATAGGCACTTTTTATAATTTTATATTTAATTGCAAAATATTTTTATGGATGCTGTACAGAAATAGGTTAAAAAGCATTTTGATAGATTTGAATTTAAAACAGTTAATAATCATAGTGGTTCTCAGCTGTTATAAATTTATTTCTATATGGCACTTAGGTCACTGTATTTTGAAGTGTGAAATTAATACAAGATAATATGCAAGAGTGATTTTGAAAACTACATCATCATCTACATTTCCCAAGGAATAGATCACTCCCTCCTAAACATTGCAAAGAAATTATAGTTTTCAATATTTGCCTAAGTGGTACTCTCCAGTAGAATCACTCACCTCTTTTACAGTTTCCCTAAGCTTCTACTTTCTTCTCTTAGGCATTGTTTACTGGCCCTACTTATGTTCATAGGAAATAAGAAAGAAAACAGGACCTGCTATCCCAGGTATTCTGATACAGTAAATGCTCATCTTCTTTGACCTCCACAGAAACCTTTAGAGGAAGGCATATTCTTACAGACTGTGGATCAGAGAGGTTAAATAATTTTGCAAGGTCATATTCCTGATGAATATCAGAACTTAGTTCTGCTGACTTCACCTTGTCTTTCAAACGCAGTAAAACATACTGTCTACTGCATAAATGAAAAAGAGCAGGCCAAGTGTTAGGGAATGATCCATGGAAGGATAGTGGTTGAAGTGTCTGAAATAATCCTTCAAGAGGTAACACACTTGACTGGAGGGCTAGTTTTCAGGGTCAGTACTGGAATAGCCTGACATATCAACTGACCCTGAAGCAAACAGGGTGCTAATTTGCACTGGCAGCTTAAACTAGAAGCTAAATAGCTAGGCTTGTTAGAATATCAATTTTTTAAAAGTCCACTGGGTTTACCAAGAAATTATTGTTGACTCCTGCCCCAAGACTACAGGTGCAATGTCTTGTGCCAAGGCCACAGAAGCAGAACCCGAACCAATGTAACCTTCAAAACTGACTGAGCCTCAATGTAACCATTGCCAAAAGCCCCTCTGATCATCATCAGCAGGCTTCCTAACTGCAAGCAAATTAGGCAAGAATGTCCACTCTGGTAGTCACCCTAGAGTGGCCTATGTTGTTCTGTGTGTCTGACTCTTTGTGACCCCATGGACTGCAGCTTGCCAGGTCTCTGTCCCTCACCATCCCATAAAGTGTGCCCAAGTTCATCTCCATTGTATTGGTGATGCCATCCAGACATCTCATACTCTGACACCCTCTTCTCCTTCTGCCCTCAATCTTTCCCAGCATCAGGAACTTTTCCAGAGTCAGCTGTTCACATCAGATGACCAAAATACTGGAGTTTCAGCTTTAGTACCAGTCCTTCCAAAGAGTATTTAGGGTTGATTTCCCTTAAGATTGGCTGGTTTGATCTCGTTGCTGTCCAAGGGAGTCTCAGAAGTCTTCTCAAACATCACAGCATACAAAGGCAACAATTTTTCAGCACTCCACCTTCCTTATGGGCTTCCCTGGTTGCTCAGATGGTAAAGAATCCACCTGCAATGTGGGAAACCTGGGTTTGATCCCTGGGTTGGGAAGATTCCCTGAAGAAAGGAATGCTACCCATTCCAGTATTCTTGCCTGCAGAATTCCATGGACAGGAGAGCCTGGCAGGCTATAGTCCACGAAGTAGCAAAAAGTCAGACATGACTTATTCACTCCACCTTTTTTACGGTTCAGCTCTCACAACCATGACCACTGGGAAGACCATAGCCTTGACAATATGGACTTTTGTCCGCAGGGTAATGTCTCTGCTTTTTAACACACTGTCTAGGTTTGTCATAGCCTTCCTACAAAGAAGTAAATGTCTTCTGGTTTCACGGCTTCAGTCATTATCTGCAGTGATTTTTAGAGCCAAAGAAGAATTCTGTCACTACTTCCACTTTTACCCCACTATTTGTCATGAAGTAATGGAGTCAGATGTCATGATCTTAGGTTTTTTTGTTTGTTTGTTTGTTTTTAATATTTAGCTTTAAGCCGAATTTTTCACTCTCCTTCTTCACCCTCATTAAGAGGTTCTTCAGTTCCTCTTCATTTCCCATCATTAGAGTGCTATCATCTGCATATCTGAGGTTGTTGTTTCTCCCACCTATTTTTATTCCAGCTTGTAACTCATATTCAGGCCAGCATTTTCATGACATGCTCAGTGTATAGGTCAAACAAGCAGAGTGACAGCAGACAGTCCTGTCATACTCCTTTCTCAATCTTGAACCAATCAGTTGTTCCGTGCAGGACTCTAACTGCTGTTTCTCGACCTGCATACAAGTTTCTCAGGTGACATGTAAGATGGTCTGGTAGTTCCATCTCTTTAAGAGTTTTCCACAATTTATTATGATCCACATAGTCAGAAGATTTGGTGTAGTGGATATAACAGAGGTAGATGTTTTCCTGGAACTCCCTAGCTTTCTCTGTGATTTAGGAAATGTTGGCAATATGATCTCTGGTTTGTTAGGAGCCACGTTAGGCATTACAGACAAAATGGAGGCACAGCCCCAGCCCCCTCTCCTCATTCCATAGGACCCGGGATGAAGGAGTTAGCTCTTGTGATTCTGACTTGTTTCTTCCTTTCTTTGGTTGAGTTGGCTGGAAGGAATGTTAAGGTACTTATTGTTCTTGAGAGAAGTGTGAGAAAGCATAAAGCCTTCTGCAGTTGTGCCCAGAAAATAATCTATAAAGTAACCATTGACATTTGTTCAAGGATTTTTGCAAAGAATGTCCCAGGACGAGCACATAGGCTGCAGCTTGAGGCCATGGGAAGGATTGTTATCTGAGACCTGTTTGTGAGGGATACATTTTTGGCAAAGGAAGTTTGCTGAGCTTAGGGTTTAGGAATAATTAAGAATAGTTAGAAGCCTTTTTAGGAGAAAGTGAGTTTAAGATAATAGGGGCAAGTGGGATTTAGAAAGATAAGAAATAAACTGAGGAATGTGGTATGCAGCCCAGACATAAGCATGAGTTAATGTAATCACAAGTAAACATGATTCTGAGAGAATCGCTGAAGCAGGAACTGTGTTTGAAGGGCAACAATGAGACAATAATCTGGGCGAGGGGAAACTGAAAATGACAAACCTCTGACCTAATGCTTTTGAAAAAGTATAAAAGAGAACCTGATGCTTGAAATAAACATGTAGGCTAGTACCTCGAGTCAGAGGCTACATCATTTACCGCTGACACTGCTCATCCCTTCAGGCTGATCCCCTGGCTGCTGGAGCTGGACTCTGGCACTGGTTTCTCTTCCTTTTTTGAACCCAGCTTGTACGTTCAGAAGTTATTGGTTTGCATAATACTGAAACCTAGCATGCACGATTTTAAGCATGACCTTACTAGCATGGGAGATGGTTATACTAGCATTGTCTGGTGGTTAGCACTTTCTTTAGTACTACCCTTCTTGGGAATTGGGATGAGGATTGACCTTTTCCAGTCCTGTGGCCACTCCTGGGTCTTCCAGATTTGCTGATATAGGGAATGCAACACCTTGATGGCATCATCCTTTAGGGTTTTGAATAGTTCTTCTGGAATCCCGTCACATCCACTAGCTTTATTGACAGCAGTGCTTTCTAAGGCACACTTGACTTAGCACTCCAGAATATCTGGCTCTGGGTGGCTGACCACACCATTGTACTCATCCAGTTTGTTTGGATCTTTTATGTACAGTTCTTCTGTGTATTTTTTCTATCTCTTCTTGATCTCTTCAGCTTCTACTAGATCTCTACCATTTCTCTCCTTTATTGTGCCCATCTTTGGGCAAAATATTCTCTTGATATTTCCAGTTTTCCTGAAGATATCTCTGATCTTTCCCCTTCTGTTGTTTTCTTCTAGTTTTATGCTCTGTTCATTGAAGAAGGCCTTCTTGTCTCTCCATGCTATTCTTTGGAAATCTGAATTTAGTTGGATATGCCTTTTCCTTTCTCCCTTGCTTTTTGCTTCTCTTATTTCTTTAGCTATACGGCCTCCTCAGATAACCCCTGTGACTTCTTGCTTTTTTTTTTTTTTAATTTGGTATGGTTTTGTTCTCTGCCTCTTGTACAATATTACAGACTTCCATCCACAGTTCTTCAAACACACTGTTTACAAGTTCTAATCCCTTCAATCTTTCATTAACTCCACTGTATATTCACAGGGGATTTTATTTATGTTGTATCTGGCTAGTCAAACTTTTGATTTATGTTTCCCTGCTTTCTCTAAGCCTGACTTTTGCTATGAAAAGCTGATGATCTGTGCCAGTCAGGTGCAGGTCTTGTTTTTGCTGACTGTATATAGCTTTTCCATCTTTGGCTACAAAGAATACGATCAATCTGATTTCAGTATTGGCCATTTCGTGATGTCTATGCATAAAGTTGCCTCGTGTGGTTGAAAATGGCATTTGCTATGACCAATGCATTCTCTTGGTAGAATGCAGTTAGCCTTTGCCCTGATTCATTTTGTTCTTCAAGGCCAAACTTGTCTGTTACTCCATATATCTCTTGACTTCCTACTTTTGCATTCCAATCCCCAATGATGAATATAACATCTTTTTTCAGTGTTAGTTCTAGGAGGTCTTCTAGGTCTTCATAGAACTGATCAACTTCAGTGGCCTAACCGGTCACCTAATATCAACTTTCCAGCAGGAATTATAAAAATTGGCTACTAACCTACATAAACTGTTGACTCTCCCTGGTCCATCAAAAGTTGCCAGCCTGCTTCACTTACAGTGCCCACTTTATCTCTGCTCTTTTTTCTTAATAAAGTTACTCCTTTCTGAAATGCTCTGTCTCTGGAAAGTTTTTTCCAACCCATGCTGCAACTGTCTCAACATTTGGTGACACAAATGGGGACTCTTAGAAAGGTTTCCCCAACTCTCCTTTCCTCTCTTGTTTCTTTTTCCTCAAACAGGCAAGTGACTATGGAAGCAATTGAGGAATTTTGGCCAGGGTTACTCTCTGGCATGTTCCAAAGGACCTACAGTCCACCATGCCCCAGTAGTTACCACCTAAGCAGGTGAGACCTCTCCTTTCCTCTTCTTCTCCTTCTCCCTTACACTGAAGACCAGGCCAATTAAAATTGTGTAGACATGGGTCAGGAACTTAAAGTCATTGCCTACCACTTGAAAATTCCCATAATAGGATCAGGGAGTCATGGAACAGACCAAGCTATTAGTGTGTTCCCTCAGCAAGACAACGTCAATTCAAAGTCAGGCACATTTTGGTTCAAGCAAAACACTAATTTTTTTCCCTTGATCATCACTTCTGTGAAGGACTACAAGGCATATTCCTCAGTCTATCTTCTCTGCTACTTTCACTTTTCCTTACTGGTGTGCATGCTCAGTCACTCAGTCATGTCTGACTCTTTGAGACTCTGTGGACTATAGCCTGCCAGACTGTCCATGGAATTTCCCAGACAAGAATAATGGAGTGGGTTGCCATTCCTTGTGCCAGGGCATCTTTCTGATCCAGGGACTGAACCTATGTGTCCCACTTGTCCTGCATGGCAAACAGATTATTTACCCCTGAACCAACTGAGAAGCCCCAGGAGCCTAGAAGATGCTTCTGAGTCATCCCAAAATCTGTCTTCCACATTTCAGGGAATTGTCAAAAAGTGAATCATGATTGTTTCTAGGAACTTCTTTTCTGTCCTTTCCTGCCTTAGCTGCCAGGTGCATTTCCACATGGTTTGTGCCTAGGCTTCTAACTGGTTGCACAGTTTGTGCCATTCTCTGTCACATGCTCAGGGGTCGGTCGCCTTTCGCTGTTGAACACGATTGTTGAGATGGTTGGCCATTTGTGCTTCTAGCTTTGCAGTGCCTTATCTCACACAGAAGGTTCACTGGAACAGTTGCAACAGCTTCTGTGGCTGGTGAGCTCTTGGTACCCTCATTCTCAGAATAGGCTCAGGTATATCTCAAGAATCCTCCCTCAGATTCACATCTAGGCTGTATTCTCAGGAACTGGAAAAAAAAAAAAAAGATTATGAAAATCTTAAAAACAAAAAGCTTCAGATTATTTTCCAGTGAAACTTGGCCCCACTACAAATAGGGGGACCAAGAAAAATGGTCTTTTAATGGGACACTAAATTATAACACAATCCTCCAACTTGATTTCTTTTGCTGTTCCTTATGTTCAAACTTTCATGGCCCTTAGTCAGAATCCAGATTGAATGACTCATGCCATATGTGTCTTTCTGTTGTTGTCTTATCCCCTAATCCTCACTATCTCCTTCTCCATCAGATTTTCTGGCCCAAGACTTCTCCTGTAATCAAAACACTGAATGAACTCTGCTAATATTCTAAAGAATCCCCTTCTAACTCCTTATATCTCTGGAGGGGGAGGGGGGGAATGAACCAAACTTCCCCCATTTTTGAAAGTTCCCTTACTCCTTCAGATTCTGCTGATCAAACTAAGACCCCACCTCCCGAGAGGGACAATCCCTGGTGAGAAAACATCTTATCATCCAGTCTGCCCTGTTCAGAGTCAATCTGAACATTCTTTGGTTTAAAATTTTTAACTATGAGATCATGATCATAGAAAGAAAAAAGACAATAGAGCTATGATATTCTTTAAACTCCAGAGAAAATTGGTTAAAATGAAATCTTTTTGAAATTGCAAAACTGCTTCTTTTCACATGTGCAATTAGAAAAAACTGGCTTGTTGAGATACATTTTTTGGAGCTCCAACCCTGAGAAAACAGAAACATGCCTAAGAAAAAGCCTGAAGTCCTTATGTCCTTGAGATACACAGCCCACTCTGCCTGAGATTTCAAACTTGGGCAAATTAGTAGAACTTCAAGCCAAGAGAAAAACAGAAGAATGGGCAAAGAGACATTTTAAATCTCTCGTGGAAAAGTATGAGATCTCTGTCTGTCCTGATTTATGTATCTCTCAGTGTGTGTCTTTGGATAATATTGTGGCTGTTAATTTGTAAACGAGCTCTAATTCAATTGGCCTAAAGAAAAGTAAACACTTACAAATCAAACAATCCTAAATACAATAGAAATTAAACTAAATGAATATCAGGTTCATGTGAAAAGGGAAATGTTCAGTCGCTAAGATGTGTCTGACTCTTTCAGACCCTGTGGACTGCAGAATGCCAGGCTTCCCTGTCTTTCACTTTCTTCCGGAGTTTGCTCAAATTCATGTCCATTGAGTTGGTGATGCTATTTAATCATTTTATCCTCTGCCACCATCTTCTCCTTTTGCTTTCCGCCTTTCCCAGCATCAGGGTCTTTTCCAATGAATTGTTGCATTGGGAAATATTCAACGTTAAGATAATACCTGAGGGTTTTTTTGTTAAACTAATTAATATGGACCTATCTGAAGAATCATCAACATTAAGAGCAATACTTTTATTGTGCTTAGCTTCAATATAAGCAAAAGAAGATTCTGTTATATCTACTGCAAATTTTCTAGCAAGGGAAGTAACTCAATGTGAAGAAACTTCTAAGGAAAGAAAATGCAAATGTGATAAGAGTTTTGCATGATTTGTGTTTACTAATCTACAGAGTATTGATATAAAGGGCGGTTCATTTTTTTTAATAGGATGTTTTTAATAAAATATATAAAAAATGAATTAGGAAGTACGTATGACTTACTATTTCTGAATGAACAAAGTGATGAATACAGAAAGTGAAAAAAATGTTTGCAGAAAGTAGACCCCAAAAAAAGAGTTTTGTGTGTGGTACAAGTTTCTTAAGACACTAAAGTGCCTTTGAAATATTTTCTTGTTACTTTGAAGTGAATAACTATTGTTTCATAGTAAATAAAAGCTGCTACTAATCTAGAATTTGATTTTCTCTATAAGTTTATAAAGTTAAACATTCTATGAAGTTTTCTTAGAATGCTGCTTTAAATAACAGATTACGTGAATTACTTTGCCTATAAGTGATTTATATTTGTTTTTTTTTTTCAAATATTTTGTTACTTTGGTAAAATGAATAAACATCATTTCATAATGATCTATGACAATTATGGCACATGTAGATAAAGTACAATTTGCTTCTATAAAAATTAATTCCTCACTCATTGTTAAACTTTTGCTATCCCAATGTCCTTAAAACATGACAACGATCTCCTAAATCAGGGAATTTAAAATGGGCAAACAATGGATGTAAATCACAGTGAGGGTTATGGAAAATCCAAGATGGCTACTTGACTTTTCTGTGCTCTCTGACAAATGTCACCTTTTAATTTGATGGGATAAATTATTTCTTGGCTGCATTGTTGATGCTTTAACAATGGAGAAAAAAAAAGATTAAAAATGTGTCTTCCACTTGGGATATACTTTTTATAATCTCCAATGATCAGGGGACCCACATCACTAAACAAGTTATACAAGGCTTAACAAAAACTTCACAAACTTCTTAAATCAATTGCTGTCATTATCATCCTCAGTCATCAGGCAAAGACGACAGAACAAATATTAACTACATAGGATTAAATAAACTGCTAAATATGATTGTAGTTTTCATGAGTTTTTATCTAACATATTACTGGGTTTTAGTCTTTATTTTCAGATATAAAGAAGCTCTTCTCCTCAAGCTACTTAAAACAGTTTGGTAATTTACATCTCTGGGTAAAATTATAACATTTTCATTTTCTCTCTGTCTTGTCCCTCCAGAAATGGGAGACACTTGTGTTCTGAGAAGACTTAGCAAGTAAATTAAAAGGCAGCCTTCAACATGTACAGAAACATCAAAGTATTTTGGGATGCTCTAGAAGAAAAAAGAAAAAATCACCTAGGCAAAATCTAATGACAGACCTATGGTATCTATAGTCAATGGACCAAAATTATTTTTAAAACAAACTAGTCTTAGCTGTGTTTAATATAAATGGGGGTACTTTTAGACAAAAAAATACATTTCACTAAATATTACATTCTGGTTTTGTTAATTAAGGTCTCCATTTACCAAGACTCACTTCCCAGTTAGTTCCTTGATGTTACATTATACTATTGCAAGATTTAATTGAGTTAATAAAAGTACATTCTAAGTTTGTTTCTGAAGCTTAACTTCAAAATCAGTCTTTGAATAAAGACCAGTTGCTTCATGATCTATAACCAGGAGTTTAACACCAGGCTATAATCATTTAACAAACAAAGTCAGACTACCTAGATATATACTTCAGTTCAGTTCAGTATGAAAGTTCTTAAATTCTTACTCATGGCCTTACTATTACTTCTAACTATAATTTTTCTTATATTGCTTATTTCAGAAAATTGTTGCCTCTTACACTACCAAATGTGTGACTTAGCCCCTAATAAAATGATGATATATAGTTCCACATGAGATCAATGATTGTAATAATGTAACTCTAGATACAGAAAGAAGCAAAAAGGGGGGATGTTTTCCTGGACTACAAGAGACTACCAGCAAGGCAAGTATGCTCCAGAACTTTTGCTATTTTCATGATCTAATCCAGTAAGAGTAAAGTGAGTAACCTACCAGAAAAATATTTGCCAGACTTGGGAATGAGCATTCCTAACACCATGGGACAAAATGGACATGAGATGCCCCTGAAACCATGGTCAAATTTATGGCCATGAAGGTGTCCTGCCAATTGGAAATTGGTAATTTTCATCTGCCTCTACAAAGGTTAAATTAGGAACCACTTCAGCTGCTGACCTTCAACACCCTCTGAAAGGAGTTCAGGGTAGAAATCAGAAATGAGACAGTCTGTGCTCTGGGAAAAGCTAGCAGAACAGGCCTTCAAATAGTTATATCTTTTCAGGTAAAGATTTTCATAAGGCCCAATTATTGCATCTTCTCATACCTAGAGAAACACTAACATCATGGACCAATGTCCGTCTGATCCTGGTTCTCCTAGTTAGCCCCTCTTTTAGTCCCCTTGGCAGGTTTTCTACTTCTAAAACCTTCAGGCCATATATCTCTAACCATCTAATTAAGCTTGTTTCTTCTAGAATACAACAAATACTTTTCCAGTTGGTGCTACAACAAGGATACCAGCCAGCTAGCACATGGACTACATTAGAACAAGCTGCCTTGTCATTCCATGGACTCTCATCTCCTTTTGTAAATGCACAATGACAGAGAGTGGGCATTGGGACCCAGGACCCCACAATGCCCTGTCTAGCAGGAAGAAGCTAGAGTTAGTTTTTGCCCCTTTGCCAGTGACCCAGGTCCCCATGACCCAAGATGAGGATAGACAGGTTGACATGAGCAGGGAGTTAAGGGGCCAAAGATTCATGCTCCAAGGCCACATGTGCAATGCCTTGTATTAAGATCACAAAAGCAGAGCCCAGTGTGAAGATCACCTCTGAAACTGATTGACTCCCATTATAACCATTGTCAAAAGCTCTCCTGATCATCACCAGAAGCTTCCTGACCCCAAATCGGGCAAGGATGCCCACCCTAGTATTCACTGTATAGTGCCTTAACCAATTACCTAAAGTACAAGTCAAGCAAGGGTGAAACTTGAGGATGCAAATGCGGATTTGGAGAAAAGCCAGGAATGAAGGAGTAGGTAAACAATGAAATAAGGGTAAGGAGATAGAAAAAAGCAATCTCAGGATCAAGAGTAGCCTTATTTTAAGCTTAGGAAGAAACAAGATCTATTAGCTTATCGCCAATGACCAGGAAGTACTGACTGCAACTGTAGGATCAGCTCTTCCCCACTGCCTTACACAGATGAAGGCACTTCATTAAAAAGCTTCCTACAAAATTCTGCCTTATTAACAAAACTGATCTATAACAACCCATGAGCAAAGTATTACTAAATATTCTTCCTTATGTGGATTCCAGGATTGATTTTCTTTAGAGTGAATTATATTCTAGATAATTTTTAATAATATCCATTTACTTTTTCATGGATGTGATGGCATTTTATCTGTGTATGTGATTAAACCCAAGTTCCTGTGTCCAATGCACAGTTAGGCCAGACAAAGCAAAAATTTGGAGTTTAGAGCAGAGAAAGGCTTATTGCAAGGGCCAAGTAAGGAGAATAGGTGGCTATGCTCAAAAAGCCCAAACTCCTCAGTGGTTTTGAGGGAACAGTTTTTTAATGGCATAATACAGGGTGACAGCTGCATGATGTATGGCTTTCTTTTGATTGGTTGATGGTGAGGTAACCAAGTAGTATTACACCAACCAGTATGGGATCTGCAAGCTTTTGGTCAGCATGTAGTTGCCACCCTCCACCAGATGGGAGTCTTGGTCTCTGCAGAACTCAAAAATATGCATTAGATTATTACCTTTATCCCTTTAGGAGAAACTGGTAGTCCTGTGAATCAGTTGTCTTAATAATGTTAACAAGATGAGGTTGCTTTTTTGAAACTCACAAAAAGCCTAGGAGACTAAAGACCTTTTTTTCCTTACAAACAAGAAATGAACGTAGAGGGGCTTTTTACCTGGGAGGATCCGGCACGGTTTCATATATTTACTCAGACATTCCCAATGACAGTGAACTTTAAAAAGCAGTGACACATGTGGAGGATTCTATCCCTACCTCCCCAACTGCTACTCCCACCACACTAGCTAAAATCAAGGCTGAGTTTAGATATCCCCAAAACAGAGCAAAACTCATTTATAGCTGTATGCTAAACAGTCTTGCTTTCCAGAGCCTCAGACATTATTTCCCTGTTAATAGTAACTTTTCA
Source organism: Bos grunniens (assembly GCF_055505025.1). NCBI lineage: Eukaryota > Metazoa > Chordata > Mammalia > Artiodactyla > Bovidae > Bos > Bos grunniens. The sequence goes on from NC_141188.1 coordinate 14,822,714, forward strand.
AAATAAAGTATTTTGGTAACAACATGATGTTAAGCTAGGTGCATCAAGGATCTTAATTATGAGGCTAGATATAAACTCTTTTAATATGAAAACATTTTAATTTAATGAATGATGACTATTCTAGAATGAATATTCATTCCAGAATAGTAACAGGTCCTCTTCCTGGCTCTACAAATTGTTATTTTTGAAAATGTGCAAGATATTGTGACCTCAGAGATCTTCTTTTCCTGTTTGAGAAAAAAAAATTTTTTTTTAAAGGTACAATGACATAAAAAAATGAAAGTAAGGTTTTTATTCTGAAGGATTAGCAATAAAATGAACTATATGGTCCCTTTAGTCAAATCTATGGTCTCTCCAGTAGTCATGTACTGCCAGGAGCCAGCGTGAGGAACTCCGCCTGTGGCAAAGGTCATGAGGAAGGAGGCTCGGCATACGCAAAGGCGGGATCGTGCCTCAGGAGTCCCCCTGGAAATTCTCAAGCATCTACCCCCAAAACCAGAGTCTGCCTACTTTACTGCTTTGTGCTCTCACCTACACCTGTGACTTTACAGGGGGCTGTCCCCCACCATCTCTTTCTGAGAAGGAGTTAACTTAGAGCTCCAGTTAATAATAATTCCTGGGCGTGACAAGAGTGTTTCAACCAACAAACTCCTCTGAAGGTTCTCTAGCCTGCCTGACAGGTTTGTCCAGCCACATGTGATTGTTCACAGCCTCCCGTCTCCCATCTAGTGAGAGGCACAAGATGCTTTAAATCTTCTAAAAACAGATTCTTTTGAGAAGTTAGGAAATTATTAGTGTAGTATAGAGGGCTGATTAGAAATTGTATTGGTGAAGGGTTTTCATTTGTTGAGCCAATGTTTGATGCTAAGTCTCCACATCCCCTGCACTTATACACATTAATGAAAATAACTAGCATATAGGAGAAATAAGTATTAACCTTTGATATTAATCACGTTAGACCTTGGGCTAAGCAAATTCTTTTCTTAATTAGAACCCACTGCACCCTCACCCTATAGGAATGCAACTTTATCTGGTGCCTTCGGAAGGTGGCGCCTGGTTTAGGAATAAATCACCCCTGGAGAAATAAGTGTTCTGGTTGACTGACCACTATCACAAAGAAAGGGTTGTAAATTGTTAGCAGGCCCCCTGGCCAGAAGATGATGTAACACCCCTAAGACCTTTGTATATATTTGTATGAAGCACCTGATTTTGATAAAAGTCAGGACTGCAGACCCCACATGACTTTTGTATTCCATCTCTGTGTATAAAAGCAGACCCGAAAAATAAAGAGATGAGTCAGTTCCTAGAAAGCCTGGTCTCCTCATGTCATTCTTTCTCTCACCTTCTGGCTGAATTCCCATCTGGAGCGTGGAGGCTCACCAAGCCTACTGATTTTGCCTGGGCTTCTAAGATCTGACCGGGGAGGCCTTAGTGTCTCCTCTCCTTCGGGAGAACGGGAGGACACCTGCGGCCTACGTAGGTGGTGCAAATTCCTTGTCTTGGAATTTTATTGGTTTTCCACGTAAAACAAGGTATTCAGCCTCTTTTCTCCACTGAATTTTCTCGCTGAGCTATCCTTATTTAACCACTCTTTATACCTTTAATTAACGCTTAATTGATCTATTGTTTCCTGGTCGCCGACACCATCCCCCCTTCGAGTTCCCTGGATCCACTGGGGCTGGCCCCTGGCAAGGTACAGATGTGAGAGTTGGATCATAAAAAAGGCTGAGTGTTGAAGAACTGGTGCTTTTGAAAAGCAGTGCTTGAGAAGACTCTCAAGAGTCCCTTGGACTGCAAGGAAATAAAACCAGTCATTTCTAAGGGAAATCAACCCTAATATTCACTGGGAGGACTGATGCTAAAGCTGAAGCTCCATTACTTTGGCTACCTGATGGGAAGAGCTGACTCACTGGAAAAGACCTTGATGCTGGGAAAGACTGAGGGTAAGAGGAGAAGGGAGCAACAGAGGATGAGATGGTTTGATGGCATCACTGACTCAAAGGACATGAGTTTGAGCAAACTCCAGGCGATAGTGAAGGACAGGGAAGCCTGGCATTCTGTAGTTCAAGGGGGCCTCAAACAGTTGGCAGTTGAACAACAACAACAATCTCATGGATGACTATAGGAGAAGAGGAAGTATGCAATGGAGGAGTGAAATTATACTCAAGGGGAATGATGTTTCATCCCAGTCTTGTGGGGAGCAAAGGGCTGAATGAGCAAGCTAAATATTCCCAAGTTGTAATTATGTTTATTAAATATTTCCCTGCACTTAAAGATTATCTTTATAACATAATGAAATGTATAATTTGCTGTCTTAAAAAAAAAAAAAAGCAGAAACCAGATATTTGTTCTGGAAGTCTATGTCTAAATTTAAATAGTTCCTACTAGGTGGAAAATTGTATGTTATAAAGCAATGTGGAACAATAAACAGACTTTGGTTTTAAAAATCAAGCCAGTTATTAAGTAATCAGCCTTTTAAGTTTAAATTGAATATATTTAAATTTCCAGTAAAAAGAAAAAAGTAATTAGATTTCAATTTTCTTCCTGTAATGTTGAATTTGGGCTAAACAACTCCTAGGTATGATTCTTCATTAATCTGAAGATCAAATTTATTCATGAATAGGACCATCATGGGGACCTCAAAAATAATAATTGTTGTTAGGAATCATTAAAACCTACTCACAGAAATAGAAAAGTAGTCAAAAGTCATGAGGAAACAGCTCTTTCTCTCTCATACACACACACAGTGTCACACAATTATCCACAAAAGTATCCATTAAATAAAAAAGAAAATGTTCAAATTTATAAATAATACAAATAAAAGCAAAGACATTATTTTCACCTATCAAATTGGCAAGTATCTTTTTTAAAAGGTAATATCCAAGTTGACAAGAAATCTCATATGAAATAGAAGGATCATTCCCTGGTGGCTCAGAGGGTAAAGAGTCTGCCTGCAATGTGGGAGACCTGAGTGTGATCCCTAGGTCTGGAAGATCTCCTAGAGAAGGAAATGGCAACCCACTCCAGAATTCTTGCCTGGAAAATCCCAAGGATGGAGGAGCCTGGTGGGCTACAGTCCATACGGTTGCAAAGAGTTGGACACAACTAAGCAACTACACTTTCTTTCTTTCTAATATATTGAATGGATTATAAATTGGCATTTTTAGGAGACTATTTTTATCACATGGACGGAGGAGCCTGGTGGGCTGCTGTCTATGGAGTCGCACAGAGTCGGACACAGCTGAGCGACTTCACTTTCACTTTTCACTCTCATGCATTGGAGAAGGAAATGGCAACCCACTCCAGTGTTCTTGCCTGGAGAATCCCAGGGACAAGGAGCCTGGTGGGCTGCCGTCTATGGGGTCGCACAGAGTCGGACATGACTGAAGCGACTTAGCAGCAGCAGCATTTTTATCAGAATGTGCCCAAGTTACAAAAATGTTGATGCATTTTGATTTAGATATTTCACATCTGGGAATTTACCCTGAGAAAATAAGCACTGAATTATAGATTGATGTTGAAAAGTGAAAGTGATAGTCACTCAGTTGTGTCTGGCTGCAACCCATGGACTGTAGCCCACCAGGCTCCTCTGTTCATGAGATTTCCTAGGCAAGAATACTGGAGTAAGTAGCCATTCACTTCTCCAGGGGATCGTCTTCCCAACTCAGGGATCGAATCCAGATCTCTGCATTGCAGGCAGATTCTTTGCCATTTGAGCCACCAGGGAAAACCATTGTTGATGTTGTGTCAGTCAGTTCAGTCATGTCTGACTCTTTGCGACCCCATGGACCACAGCATGCCAGGCTTCCCTGTCCATCACCAACTCCTGGAGCTTATTCAAACTCATGTCCATTAAGTCAGTGTTGGCATCCAACCATCTCATCCTCTGTCATTACTTTCTCCTCCCATTTCAATCCTTCCCAGCATGAGGGTCTTTTCCAATGAGTCAGTTCTTTGTATCAGGTGGCCAAAGGACTGGAGTTTCAGCTTCAGCATCAGTCCTTCCAATGAATACTCAGGATTGATCCCCTTTTGGATAGACTGGTTGGATCTCTTTGCAGTCCAAGGGACTCTCAAGAGTCTTCTCCAACACCACAGTTCAAAAGCATCAATTCTTTGGTGCTCAGCTTTCTTCACAGTCCAACACTCATATCCATACATGACTACTGGAAAAACTATAGCTTTGACTAGACAGACCTTTGTTGGCAAGTAATGTCTCTGATTTTAATATGCTGTCTAGGTTGGTCATAACTTTCCTTCCAAGGAGCAAGTGTCTTTAGTTTCATGGCTGCAATCACCATCTGCAGTAATTTTGAAGCCCCCAAAAATACAGTCTGTCACTCTTTCCATCGTTTCCCCATCTGTTTGCCATGAAGTGATAGGACCAGATGCCATGATCTTAGTTTTCTGAATGTTAAGTTTTAAGCCAACTTTTTCAGTCTCCTCTTTCACTTTCATCAAGAGGCTCTTTAGTTCCTCTTCACTTTCTGCCATAAGGGTAGTGTCATCTGCATATCTGAGGTTATTGATATTTCTCCTGACAATCTTGATTCTAGCTTGTGCTTTATCCAGTCAACATTTCTCATGATGTACTCTGCATATAAGTTAAATAAGTAGGATGATAATATGCAGCCTTGACGTACTCCTTTTCCTATTTGGAACCAGTCTGCTGTTCCATGTCCAGTTCTAACTGTTGCTTCCTGACCTGCATACAGATTTCTCAAGAGGCAGGTCAGGTGGTCTGGTATGTCAATCTCTTTCAGAATTTTCCACAGTTTATTGTGATCCACACAGTCAAAGGCTTGGCATAGTCAATAAAACAGAAGATGTTTTTCTGGACCTCTCTCGCTTTTTCTATGGTTGTTGGCTATGTGAAAAATATGAATATTATTTTCTATATTGTCTTCTGATGATATGAGATTGTGTAGTATTTGTACCATTTATATTCGTGCATTCCTTTATATATATGTTTGTTCATTTTCTTATGACTCTTCCAAGCCCCAACGTAAGTCCATTATCCATGAAAACTTCATTGACTCAGCAGTGCTCATGGTACTCTCTCCCTTAAGCATTTAAATATCTATACAGTTTAACAGTTGATTAGAGAGTACTTGTTTTCCATAGCTTTTCAATTAGTCTGAGTGTACTCGAATGCAAGAATCTTGAGGTATGATTGTTTTATTTTTCTCCCCACTGCCTCATAGTGCTATTCACAATAAAACTAGTTGAATGATTTCCATACATGTTTGAAGTAGTTCGATATGCCTTTAGCAATTTTTTGTTAAAACAATTTAATACACTGGGTACAGTGATGTTTTTAAAGATAATATTTGAAATAATATAAAAGAATCTGGACCAGATGAGTGTTCATTTCAGTACGACAGGGGAACATTTCCAATGCTGAAGGAATTCTTCTGTCCACCTCCTCCTGTGTAAACTCTGGCTTCTTACACCTTCATTATTTAACATTCCCTGCCTAGCATGAAATCAGAAGAGACTGGCTCATTAATGTTCCACTCCAGCACATGTTATTTCCAAAACAATTTAAGAAATTCATGAATATTTCATTGTCTTTGTAAGTGCCAGGGAGATGGCACCATTCCCTAAGAAACCAAAAGCTAGTTTCTAAGTTTGCTTCCCTGCAATTACAACCAAAGAGAGTGTATTCCCTCAATGAGCATTTCTGGGAGTCAGTACATATTAGCCAGAGACATAAATGAAAAGCAGAATCTGAAACAGGGACATCAATTTGAAAAAAGGCATTTGGAGGAATTCTTCCTTTTAAAGGCAGATGCTGGCCTGCTTCAACCTGCTTATACATATGTCAGAACTCAGGAAAGATTAATAAAGTTTAATCTAATTTCTTTTTTTTAAATATAATTTCTTACTGGCACTTAGTGAAAGTTAAAAATCACATAAGTAAATTTAGCCACAGGAAATATTTTTTAAATGATAAAGAAGACGACTCTGGTCTTTTTCTTTTTCTTCCCTCTAGCTTTCTTTTCAGATATAATACTTCATGAAAAGGTTAAGCAGTCTGAATCATTATTGTTCTGTTTTCTCACCATCTTCTTTCACACTCTTCCCTATATTTTCAAGAGTCATATAATTGTGACCATAAGGAAGAGCTGTTTAACTCAACCGTATCCAAGCTATGAGCCAATTTTGAAAATAGAAAGTTAAAACAAAAAGTGTACCACATTTCAAAGTACCCCACTCCACAATAGCTAGTGGAATATGATAATATATAGGACATAAGACAGAGAAGGCAATGGCACCCCACTCCAGTACTCTTGCCTGGAAAATCCCATGGACGGAGGAGCCTAGTAGGCTGAAGTCCATGGGGTAGCTGAGTCGGACACGACTGAGCGACTTCACTTTCACTTTTCACTCTCATGCATTGGAGAAGGAAATGGCAACCCACTCCAGTGTTCTTGCCTGGAGAATCCCAGGGACAGGGGAGCCTGGTGGGCTGCCGTCTATGGGGTCGCACAGAGTTGGACACGACTGAAGCAACTTAGCAGCAGCAGTAGCAGGACATAAGAATGATAAACACTGTATTGTTAAATATGATATTTTCTAGATATTTATTTCTATGGAAATATACATTTGACACCCTATAATTCCTATAAAAGGCACAGGAATTACTTTCCCATTTTGTATGTAAGAAAACTGACATGGAGTAGTTAAAAAAATTGTATCAAAAAATATTAGATTAACCTAATTGTAGAACTCACACCTCTGATCAGTCCAAATCTCTTTAGCTGAAACCAGGTGATATATCCTATGGAGCACTCCTTACGTGGAGACTTAATAGATAATATTCTCTGAGAAAGATTAGCTCTCCAATGTAAACAGTGCTTCAAAGTATTTGGAAGCTGTGTGCAATATCTAGTTCAAAATTAGTATGGAAAGCTCTAAAATACCTCCCGCTGACACCTGATCATCTTTTTTCCCCATCACTTAAATATAGTTTTTGAAAATATATGACACTAAGAATGTAACATTTGGAATACAGCCCTGGGTGCAAACTCAATAGCTCAGTAGCACTCATTTGAAATCCTTATTAGACCATGTTCCTGTCTGTCTCCAAAGGCCTACTTTTTTTTCTATTTCCATGAGAAGAACAGGACATTATCTGCAGTTTGATCAAAAAAGGAACAATCAGTTAGTTTGACCATTACTAAAAAGAAGTTACCATATTGTAACTTCACTTAGTATCATGCACTTTAACAAAAAGTAAATATAATTCTTCATGCAATCTCTGAAAATTAAGCTTTGCTATAGTTTGAAACCATAACTGAAAATCAGTGCAGTTCTTTCACCTATGTCACCTCTTTTTCCTGTGGTCAGTTTTGCAAGTAGGCAGTTATATACAACAGGTAATCGACATTAGGTGCTTTCAGGGTCTAAAAGAATACCACAAGCCTACAGTTCCTAGATACTGACTGAAAGAATTTATTGCTAAGTACTGTGGTGCTTCTAAAATTCATCAAGTGCCATGTGATTCCCAGAGTACCCTGAGGTTGAACACAGAATCAAGACTTTAAGGGCCAGCCCTGTATAGTGAAAACATCTTCAGGCAATTTGAATGGTGTTCTGAGATGGAGGTATTCCTCAAACCTTCACTGTCTCTAAGCCATTTATGAAATACATGTTTGATGAATGCGTGTTCAATCTCTATTTATCCCTGAAAAAGCAGAGACATCCCATGCATTGATGCAGTTTAAAAGCTAACTTGTGGGGATTTAGAATGAAGTATAGAAATTATTTTAGGATTACAAGTGGAATTAGTGTTAGAATATAGTATAAGGATTCTCTGCAATCATTCCTTCTTATCTTCTCATAGCTTAAAGTCTCCATTGACACCACACATTCATCTAGTTACAATATTATCTTGTTACTTAACTTTAGCCAAGATCCTTAAAAAGCAGTTGTTTCCTGAGTTCTTGTCTGCATTGCACCACTTGCCCAAAACAGCCACTTAAAACAAGGACACAAAACTAAAATATTTTCTGACAATTCGGGATATATAGTATGTGTAGGGAAAGAGCAAATTAGCCAAGATGGCGTGGTCAGGCTCTCGCCCCACAGCCTCTAACTTTTGCCCCACGTTTTGTAAATAATGATTATGTAACAGCTGAATTCACTCACTGCACTGCACATACATGTCTCAAGGTTTATGTAACAACTGAGATCACTTAGAGCACTTATATCACTTAGAGCACTGTGCATGCACAGCCCGAGGTATTCGCTTGGTCATGGCTTGCGTGTGGTTCGCCTGTATGAGCTTCACCACGAAAGCCCTGGCTGCTGCTGCATTGGGACTACACTGGAGCAACATAATGATTATGTTATGTGAGGTTATGTTATGGCTCTGTTATGGGTATGTTGTGGCTGCTGCTATGGCTGCTGTCAGCCCGGAGAGAGGCTGTGTTATGGCTGCCATGCCAGCTAGGAGAGAATAAACATGTCTGCAGTTCCTATGGCCCCTCATGTCTTCTTCCAGCCTCTTAGCTCAAACCTTGCCTACCCTGGGTTCAATGAACAGTATGGACATTGTGAACAGCAAGACAATTGGTGTCATGAACTGGATCAGCAATATGTTTCCCAAGTTATTATAGAAAAATATTTTTCTAATATTTTTTCACTGCATGACATGTATGCTGCTGCCAAGCCACTTCAGTCGTGTCTGATTCTGTGCGACCCCATGGACTGCAGCCTACCAGGCTTCTCCGTCCATGGAATTCTCCAGGCAAGAACACTGGAATGGGTTGCCATTTCCTTCTCCACATGACATGTATAGGAATTTTTAAATCTGTAATATCAGATTGCTTCCTGCTTTCTGCCTGACCACTAACATTTGCCACATGTTTTAAGTGTTTGCTATAGTAGCACCCTACTTCTGTGTTAGTCAGAATGATAAAAATTGCTATTTTTTCAAATGTTAAGAGCTTACAATAATTTTAAAAATCTATTTCACCAATGAAAATAGAATTAAAGGACTCAGAAGTTGGAGAATTCCATGATGGAAGGGACACAGAGTTGCCCTGAACCCAGAGTTGCCACTTGGTGAATTGTCTTTTCTTCATCATATTGCATAGTGATCAACACAAAAAAAATTCTATTGTATGAAGCCACTGTATTTGAAAATTATTGTTTTAATTGTTACCAATCCCCAGTGGGTTGGTGACTCCTCATTGGGTCTTTTGTCCAGTGGTGACAGGCCAATCTAACAAAATTGGATTCACTACAGCAGAGGAGGAAATATTCTTTGATCCAGGAATATTGATCCTTCCTTGAGAAGGGAGGAAGTGCTCTAAAAACACCTTCTTCCTGAGGGGAGATGAGTGGAGGAATTTTAAGGGCTATGAGAGGGCTTTATTATCAGAACTCTAGGAAAGGGACAGAGATTTTCAGGGGCAGTTAGGGTATGTGCAATCTTCTACATTTCTTTGTACATGACACAAACTGTGCCTAGCAAAATGCAAGCTTCCCCCACTGGTCAGAGACTTCAGCATGGTAATGAAACAAAGGAAACTTTTGGTCACCTCCAAGCCTCAAATGCCAGACACGCTTCTTTGATCAAATCAGAGTTGGTTCAGGGCAGTTGATCACTGCATATCTTTTGAAGCACAGCTGTAAAACATCTTTGACAAATGCCAAGTACTTTAAAATAATCTTAGAAATAAACCAAAACAAGGTTCCTTGATTTCCCAGGGGCAGATATGGGTTGACATAACAACTAACCTTATTTATCCTAATAAACTGTTCAGATAATCCTGCCCACTTATTGAAGAGCACCACTATAAATCCAGTTGCCTAAACCAGAAACTTGGTATTAGTTTCAACTCTAATTTTTTTTCAATTCCTTTGTCCAATCTCTTATAAAGCATTTTAGATTCTACTTTCATATGTAGTATGTTGAAATATATACATTTCTTTGCTCCACCAGTATACAACCTTATTTCAGGCTACTAATACTCTCCCAAATTATACAGTCTCAAAGTAATTTATCCTCTAACCCAACTCCTGATACCCAGTAATCCTTTTAATACATTTCAGCTCAACTGATCTTTTAAGGGTCCAGTCTGGTCATATAAATTCCCCACTTAGTATCTTTCAAGGAATTGCTATTGCCAGAGGGTACATTCCTAATTATTTAGACCACTTATCAAAACTCTTATGAATTAGCCTGTTTTCCTTATCAACCTCAATTCACTGTTTGCCCTTCAACTTTATGTAGTTTCTTGAATATGCCATCTTCTCCCATGTCGCTGAGCATTTGCATATTCTGCCTAAAGTTCTGTCCATGAGGTTACTCTCTCTTCCTACTTATTTTCACTTTATATTTTGATTTTCTTGGATAACTCCCATAAATTCCTAAAAGGTAGTTATGTGCCTTATGTTGCATCATCACAGAATATGGATCTGTTGACTAAAAAATTATAGTCACAACATGAAAATACAGAGTTACTTTATTTGATGGTAATGTTTAGGACTCCAAGCTCGGGAGACAGTATCTCAGTAGCACTGAGAAAAATGCTCCAAGGAGGAGGGGGTGTGGGTGGGGGGGTGGTCAGGCTATACACAAGTTTGCAACAAAGGTACCAGGAAGTCTGAACATCAAACATCAGATGTCAAGTTAAGGAATTTCTATATGTGGGAAGATGCAAGCCTCTGGGCTCACTGAATTCTTTCCTTTCGTGTGTATGTCAGCTGCCTGGGGCCAAATCCTGTTTCCTTGTTCACCTTAAGGAGTGGCAGATGGCTGCTTCTTGCATCCCTGCCCCCCCACCCCCACCCTGCTCCTCAGCAATCACCAATCACCTGATTTGGGGGACGTGGCGGGAGTGGCATCTGCTGGATTGCAGTTTTGGGACCTCTCATTCACATTTGGAGGCCAGAAATCACTGATGGCTGTGACATTTCTTATTTATTGATATGGTAGTAGATATTTTCATTTCACAGTCCTTCACCATGATCACAAATTCGACCATATTTGGGAGACATTTGATGACCTTTCTTTTTTATTTTTTGTCCCAAGACACTGGGAGACTTATCCCAGATCAGGCAAGGTTCTCATTGATATGTCACTCCAGGTGTTAATTTTCAGATTAGGCCTATTGATAATAAAAGATTCTCTGAATCCTCAAGCTTCTAACCTAACACAATCCAGGAGAAATTTCCCTTGTTGCTTCTTCCCATACCTAGAATCACAGTTACAATTATTCTACATTATATATGTGATCTATTTTTCAAGATGTTTAGCTATCATTAATTTGACCAGAAGCCTGGTTATACATCATGTAATACAAAAGGCAACAATCTTATAAAATAAAAAGATTACAAATAATACAGCTAATAACAACATAATTAAGGTTACAAATAGGGATTTAAGCCATGAGCTTTCAGGACCAAACCATCTTTCTAAAAGATCACCAAGGCTGGGAAATGGATCATCAAAGGCAGCAATCTGATTTTTCATGTGACTCATTAAATGTGTTTCATCTGGTGTGTAAACACAATGTTCAGTTTGAATTATAGCACAAGTACCCCTTTGAGTTGCTGTAAGGATATCAAGGGCCATATGATTTTATAATACAGCTTTTCTCATCATAAAGACCACAAAATTTAGTAGGCTAATAACCTGGTTGCTATCACTTAATGCTTTTTAAGTGAATTTTGTTATGACTTCAATGTGAGAAATAACATTTTCCAATCCTACTGAAGGTATAAAAATAGCTTCTAAGTGATCATACCAGTTAAATACAGATCTCTTGGTCCATCAGGCTTGTATTGATGGTAAATATGCTGGAGTCACTTCTAAATTTGTATGCAAGTGGCCTGGGGCCCAAGAAAATCTTAAAGTATACCTCCCAAGCCAGTCTGGTGGAAGCGAAGGCCATAAATTAAACCCACAAAGCCACTGAGTCCCGTTAGGTGCCTGTCATCCAATATATTTCTGGACATCTGACCCAATCTGTTTCAACCATCCCATGACTGAGGCAACATCCTTTCTAATAGTCTAGAGACATTTTTTTTTTTTTTTTTGTCTGAAATTTTTTTTGTTGCTCTGATTGAGCTTGAATAACCTTAAGCGAAAATTCATATTCATGGCCAGGGTCAGAATAAGTATGTTTGATAGGCCAAGTGGGTTCCATCTAGTGATATCAGAAGTAGCCCAGACAGCTATAATTCCTTTCTTTTAAAATAAACTTTCTCAGAACCAACCAATCAGAGCCTTGGAAGGGAGAAACCCACAAAGGTAAACCAGATACTGGATGCAGGTAATTGACCACAAACCCAATAATTTGATGAATTTCTAAAATTTGCATGAGATCACACCCATGATAGGAAAACATTTGATTTGTATAAGAGTCCAAGAAACTAAGAAAATGTTATGAAAAAGCATACGTGTTAGGTGCAGAATTTTGGGACAGCTGTGTACTTCTGCTGTCTGATTCTCATCCTGGTTTTGGTGTTTCCTTATTATCAGAGAGTTGCTTTAAGGTGAGTTTGAGCTCAGCAGTTCTCCCTATAGACCAGAATGGTACATGAGCCATTTTTAAGTGGGAAATATGAATCCAAGATTAAATTCCCTTCATTTTACTGCCATGAGCTACTCAAAAGAAGCTGATAAGACCCTTTCCATTTAGGTTGGAAGGAGTCCTTTAAATGATGTCTTTTCCAATGTACATTGTTAGTCATGGGAAATCTGATTTTCATTTGAGGATAGATTATTGTGATAATCTTCAGAAAAAAGTTTAGAATGACTTGTCAATAATTTGATTAAACACTTTCAATAAGATGATATATCTCCCTTAAGTAATATCAAATCGTATAGTGCTTCAATCAATCTCATTGGTCTCCCTGTAATAATATCAAAGGGAAATAAGTGATGTTTGCCCAAGGAATGGATCTGAGATTTAAGAGAACCAATGGAAGGGATTTAGGGCAAGGTAATTTTAGCCAATTTTATTTTAATTGTTCCATTCGTCCTTTCCACAAACTCAAAAGATTTGGGGTGATAGGCACAATGGAAATGTTGCGTAATTGGCTAACATTTATAAATTTCCTAAATAAATTGTCCAGTAAAGTGGGACCTTCTATCACTATGTAGATAGAAGGAGATTCCCCAGATGGAAATTACTCTTTCTAAAAGCAACTTCCCTATCTATTGTGCCATGGCCCTTCTGCATGCTTAAAGATTTGAGTACAAAGTAATTAGGAAACTTGCATATTTCTGCAACATGTAACACTTTAGTATAATTGCTAGAATTATGACTGATAACATTAAATCAGGACATATCAGATGTTAGGGATTCCATATAAATTTTGGATTTCTGTAATGATATTTATCTATATATTACAACCTAAAATTTGCTTTTAATCACTTGATAACATTTTTGAAGTAAAAATATTAAGCAAACTTAGCTTAACATTTCTTTCTTTTTTTTTTTTTAACATTTATTTCTGAGGTTCCTCAGAGATGTTTCTTCAAAGCATCCATCCCAGTGTCAGGTGGAGACTAAAAAACTTAGATTTTGATATTTGGAAATGTTATTAGAAATATCAAAAAGATTCTAAAACACAGGATCATAGATCGCCGAAGCAACACCTATTCACTTAACCAATGTCACAAAGAAAATAAATATAGATCATTTAAGGGCACAGAAACTCACAGAATCTGTTATCAAAAGGGGAACTTCAGTTCAGTTCAGTTGCTCAGTCATGTCTGACTCTTCGAGATCCCACGGACTGCAGCACGCCAGGCCTTCCTGTCCATCACTAACCTCTGGAGCTTGCTCAAACTCATATCTGTCAAGTTAGTGATGCCATCCAATCATCTCATCCTCAGTCGGGCCCTTCTCCTCCTGCCTTCATCCTTCGAAACATCAGTGTCTTTTCCAGTAAGTCAGTTCTTCGCATCAGGTGGGCAAAGGATTGGAGCTTCAGCTTCAGCATCAGTCCTTCCAATGAACACCCAGGACTGATGTCCTTTAGGATTGACTGGTTTGATATCTTTTAAAGTCCAAGGGACTCCCAAGAATCTTATCCAACACCACAGTTCAAAAGCATCAATTCTTCAGTGCTCAGCTTTCTTTATGGTTCACCTCTCACATCCGTACATGACTACAGGAAAAACCATAGATTTGATAGGATTGGACCTTTGTTGGAAAACTAATGTCTCTGCTTTTTAATATGCTGTCTAGGTTGGTCATAACTTCTCTTCCAGGTAGCAAGCATTTTTTAATTTCATGGCTCCAGTCACCATCTGCAGTGATTTTAGAGCCCAAGAAAATAGTCTGTCATTGTTTCCATTGTTTTCCCATATATTTGCCATGAAGTGATGGCACCAGATGCCATGATCTTCGTTTTTTGAATGTTGAGTTCTAAGCCAGCTTTTTGACTCTCCTTTTTCACTTTCATCAAGAGGCTTTTCCGTTCTTCTTCACTTTCTGTCATACGGGTGGTGTCTGAACTTATTGATATTTCTCCTGGCAATCTTGATTCTAGCTTGTGATTCATCCAGCCTAGCATTCCTCATGATGTACTCTTCATGTAAGTTAAATAGTCAGAGAGAAAATATACAGTAAATATACAAATTGAGGTACTCCTTTCCCAAGTTGGAACCAGTCTGTTGTTCCATGTGCAGTTCTTACAGTTGCTTCTTGACCTGCATACAGATTTCCCAGGAAGCAGGTCAAGTGGTTTGATATTCCCATCTCTTGAAGAATTTTCCACAGTTTGTTGTGATCCACACTGTCAAAGGCTTTGGTGTAGTTAATAAAGAGAAAGTAGATGTTTTTCTGGAACTCTCTTGCTTTTTCAATGATCCAACACATGTTGGCAATTTGATCTCTCGTTCCTCTGCTTTTTCTAAATCCAGCTTGAACATTTGGAAGTTCTCAGTTCATGTGCTGTTGAATCCTCGCTTGGAGAATTTTGAGCATTACTTTGTTAGCATGTGAGACGAGTACAAATGTGCAGTAGTTTGAACATTCTTTGTCATTGCCTCTCTTTGAGATTGGAATGAAAACTGACCTTTCCCAGTCCTGTGGCCACTGTGAAGTTTTCCAAAACATCTATTTCTGCTTTATCGACTATGACAAAGCCTTTGACTGTGTGGATCACAATAAACTGTGGAAAATTCTGAAAGAGATGGGAATACCAGACCACCTGATCTGCCTCTTGAGAAATTTGTATGCAGGTCAGGAAGCAACAGTAAGAACTGGACATGGAACAACAGACTGGTTCCAAATAGGAAAAGGAGTACATCAAGGCTGTATATTGTCACCCTGTTTATTTAACTTATATGCAGAGTACATCATGAGAAACGCTGGACTGGAAGAAACACAAGCTGGAATCAAGATTGCCGGGAGAAATACCACTAACCTCAGATATGCAGATGACACTACCCTTATGGCAGAAAGTGAAGAGGAACTAAAAAGCCTCTTGATGAAAGTGAAAGTGGAGAGTGAAAAAGTTGGCTTAAAGCTCAACATTCAGAAAACAAAGATCATGGCATCTGGTCCCATCACTTCATGGGAAATAGATGGGGAAACAGTGGAAACAGTGTTAGAGTTTATTTTTCTGGGCTCCCAAATCACTGCAGATGGTGACTGCAGCCATGAAATTAAAAGACGCTTACTCCTTGGAAGGAAAGTTATGACCAACCTAGATAGCATATTCAAAAGCAGAGACATTACTTTGCCAACAAAGGTTCATCTAGTCAAGGCTATGGTTTTTCCTGTGGTCATGTATGGATGTGAGAGTTGAACTGTGAAGAAAGCTGAGCACTGAAGAATTGATGCTTTTGAACTGTGGTGTTGGAGAAGAGTCTTGAGAGTCCCTTGGACTGCAAGGAGATCCAACCAGTCCATTCTGAAGGAGATCAGCCCTGGGATTTCTTTGGAAGGAATGATGCTAAAGCTGAAACTCCAGTACTTTGGCCACCTCATGTGAAGAGTTGACTCATTGGAAAAGACTCTGACTCTGGGAGGGATTGGGGGCAGGAGGAGAAGGGGACGACAGAGGATGAGATGGCTGGATGGCATCACTGACTCGATGGACGTGAGTCTGAGTGAACTCCCGGAGTTGGTGATGGACAGGGAGGCCTGGCGTGCTGCAATTCATGGGGTCACAAAGAGTTGGACATGACTGAGCAACTGATCTGATCTGATCTGAGTGCAGCATTTTAACACCATCATCTTTGAGGACTTGAAATAGCTCAGCTGGAATTCCATCACCTCCACTAGCTTTGCTCATAGTGACACTTCCTAAGGCCCATCTGCCTTCAGACTCAAGGATACCTGGCTCGAGGTGAGTGATCACACCATCGTGGTTTTCTGGGTTGTTAAGATCTTTTTTGTATAGCTGTTTTGTATATTCTTGCCACCTCTTCTTAAGATCTTCTGCTTCTGTTAGGTCCATACCATTTCTGTCCTTTATTGTACCCATCTTTCCATGAAATATTCCCTTGGTATCTCTAATTTTCATGAAGAGATCTCTAGTCTTTCCCATTCTATTGTTTTCCTCTATTTCTTTGCATTGGCCCCTTAGGAAGGCTTTCTTACCTATCCTTGCTTTTCTTTGGAACTCTGCATTCAGATGGGTTTATCTTTCTGTTCTCCTTTACCTTTAGCATCCTTCTTTTCACAGTTATTTTTGTAAGGCTTCCTCAGACAACCATTTTGCCTTTTTGCAAAGGAGCATTTAGACAAAATAAAATTTCCAATCTTGCATTAGCTTACTTAACAAAGTTAACTTCAATCTAAATTTAGTTAGTCCTGACTGTGTATTGTAGACCTAGAAAAATATGTGCAATCTAAAAGTTGAAAGTTTGATTTTATTTGGTGGGAATTTTAGGACTTGACCCCAGGAGACAGTATCTCAGGTGATCCCGAGAAAGCAGGGATAGAGCAAGGCTATATACAAGATTTCAGTGAGGGACAGGTCATCTGAATATTAAAAGGTTTACTGCTAATTAAGAGAAAACTAAATCTCTTTCATAAAGAGATTTAGCCATCTTCTATATATGGGAAGATGCAAGCTTCTGGGCTTGCTGAAATCATTTCTTTCATATGCATCTAGTTATTTGGGGCCAATCCTGCTTTCTTTATTGTTCACATACTAATTTCTTATTTCCTTTAAGAGATGGAAAGTGTGGCTGATGGCCCCTTCTCATATCACCCACCCCCCAGCATCTCAGCTCTTACTGGGGAGGAAGTAGGTGATGGCTTCCAAAGAGCTGACTTTGTTTCACCTGGGCTCAGAAATTTGCATTTGGAAAAGTCTTGTTTACTGGAAGACTTTAGAGCAGAACACATTTCATTTCATAGTATAAAACTTTTTCCTTAGGGTTTCTCTTCATAATCTCTCATTACTTTTTGTATCCAGCCTTTCATTTTTCCTCTAAATAAAATTAACCAACTTATTTGTTCTCACTAAAATGTAATTTCATTTCTCATATCTCCTTTACTAAAAACATACATTTTATTTCCTACGGTATCCTGAAAAGTTGCTGTATTATTTCTAATAGCTTTAATTACATGTTTAAATTAGAATCCTCAACTGTTAAAACTTTAATTTTAATAAAACTAAGAAGCAAGTGATTATGAACTGTCTTTACATTGGCATTTTATAAATTAGTGAGCTTAAACATCAGTAATAATTTTTAAAATCATTTGTCATCTTATACTACTGAGCGTGCATGCAGACATTTTCATTAACATTTTCAAAATGCCTTTTTTTTTTTTTTAATTTAGTAATTGATGTTTCAGTATTTTCTAAATAAACTTTCATCACTTAGTTTAAATGGGCACAGCTTTAGAATCTTAAATTTTCAAACATCTGGAAAGGTCATTTTGACAACTACAAAGTGGCACTTGCCAAGAGTGTTGCCAGCTCCTGAACAACAAAGGCATTTGCCATCAGCCTCTGCAGAGATTGAAACCTGTGCTACTGCAGCTGTTGACCTTCAACGTGCCCTGAGGGAATTCAAGTGGAGTGAGGCACTCCGTGCTCTAGGGAATCTGGTGGAACAGGTCTTCAGATAGATATTTTCAGGAACTGATTTCATGATCCCAATCTTTGCATCTCTTCATACCTCGAAAAACACTAAGTCCTTTCATGATGACATCAGATCCTCATGACTAGCAGAAAACCTTTTGTAAACACTTGATTGCATTGAACCCCTGCTTCACCAAAATCTTTTATATTGACTTTCCCCCTGGCCCCTACCTCTTTGGTGCAATCTCTCAGAACTATCTGAGGTGCTGTCTTCCAGGTTGCAGTCCTCATTTTGCTTCAAATAAAACTTAACTAGAAATTCTCAAGTTGTGCATCTCTTTTATTTGACAGTTGTGGTGACCCTGAAGGGACCCAGAGTGGACTTACCTCCTTTGTCTGAACCCCACAAGCAACCAGAGCTTTGGTACCAGCAGCAGCCCCTTGCACCCATCTGCCTCCTTGGAGAGTGTAGACTAATTTGTGTAAGTCTTCCCTGGTTCTCAAATCTCCCATATTCATTGAGATTCTGAGTTTTATTTGGCAATGGAGCAGGTTACCTGCTCCTTTCCAGTTGGAAAGACTCAGTGGGAGCAGGTGAAATATTAGGGGCATACCCACACATGGTCTAAACACTCAGTGGGACTTGATTGAAAGATACAAAGAAATTCCCACCCAGTCAAAAGATACTTGGTAGGGGTGCTAGCTGCAGATAACCAGGGGAACACCCACACAGTGGAAATGTACTGAGAGGGGTTCAATTTAAGGAAACTGAGGGATACCCATGGCTCAGTTGAAAAGATACTGTGGCTACTCCACTGTAGGGGACTGAGTAGTCTTGACTGAGTGGTTAGGTAAGAGGCTGATCTGACACATTTTTCTTCAATTTGTCTGTCTTCATAGAATTGGTTAGGATAAAAGTGAGGAAAATACATGAGAGCTTTGCTCCAAAGAAAAGGGACAAGACTCCTTCCAGCCAGTTATGGCTTTCTCAGGTGATTGAGAAACCTATGGCAGTGGTGGAGGCCGGGTCCTCCTACTTTGCAGTGGCCCCATAGGGAAACCCACTCAATTAAAACACTAGCTCATTTGGGGGTCACAGTATGAATTGGCCATTCAGCAACCTGAGCAGCCATGGAGGTCTTAGTTTGCCAGATGCAGAATTGGAGACATGTAAGAGGAGCTGAAATGAATCTGGGGTGACACTTGGAGGAGTTAAGCTCACAAGCAGCACATAGGCTCACCAAACAGTTTCACTAGTGATGGCTAATCCCTGAAAAATTCAACTTAAAATGGGAAACAGAATCTCAAAAACAGAAATGAAGGATGTCAGAAAGCCAACCTCTGACTAACACTCTAGCGGATCCAGTACAATACATATATAGCTCATACTTGCAAGTACTTAATTAATTGGAGAAATTATACTAAATGAGATCTCAACAAAGTGCCCAAACTGAGGTTCTTTTGATATTCCAAAATTGATATTTTTTCACGCACAGTTAGAAAAAGCCTGCTGTAAGGTCAAACAGACTGAATGGAATGCTTACTTTGGTATCTAGAAAGTTCTAAAAGAGTGAACAGTAGAGTAACTTCTTTCAGAAAATCAACAAGAAATTGCTTGAAAGTATATAAAAACTAAAAAAAGGCCACTAGCACTGACTCTGCCAGGCCATAGGTCTAGTGGAAATGGAAAGTCACATTTGGTATTTAGCCCATCTGGCATTTTATTTCTGGGGATCACTTTGCCGTCTTTTGGGGGTGTTCTTGCCACTTGGCTTTTGATTTCTGGGCATCTCTTTGCCTTTTGTTTTATTTGGAGTATGATGCCCAGCTGGTGAGGTTCTGGTTTGGATTGGTATTGTTGGTTTGGTTTGCATGCACAGGCATCTGGTACAAAATGCTAGACGTAATGTGGGAATTGTTCCCTCTAAGGTTCCAATGCCCCACCTGGGAACCCCTTGGAAAAAAAAATTTTGACTGGTCAATCTGTAGCTATGATCCAATGCCAAGAAAAATGGCCTAAAAACTTTAGATCTTTATTGACATAGGATAGGAAAATGGACTAAAGTTCCCTTATGTTCAGGACTTCCTCCTGTAATTAACAGGCTGAGGCTAATCAAACTAAGACCCCCCCACTTCTCAAGAGGGACAATCCCTGCTGGGACCAAACTGCCCTTGTTATCGGGGCCAGTTTGAGCACTATCTGGTCTAAATTTTGGCAATAAAACTATGACCACAGAAAAATTTTGACAATGTGGTCACAATATTCTTTAGACTCCAGAGACAGCTTGAAGAAAAAATTATCTCTTTAAGAATTCTTGCCCTGAGGAAATAACTCCCCCTATACCTTTACACCTGGAAAAGGTAATAGCAACCCATTCCAGTGCTCTTGCCTGGAAAATACCATGGGCAGAGGAGCCTGGTAGGCTGCAGTCCTTGGGGTCTCTAGGAGTTGGACACGACTAAGCAACTTCACTTTCACTTTTCACTTTCATGCATTGGAGAAGGAAATGGCAACCCACTCCAGTGTTCTTGCCTGGAGAATCCCAGGGATGGAGGAGCCTGATGGACTGCTGTCTATGGGGTCGCACAGAGTCAGACACGACTGAAGCGACTTAGCAGCAGCAGCAGCATACCTTTACACCAGAGCTCCCTGGATCACTTATCTGGACACAATTTCTAATTCCTGAAAAATAAAAAAATAAAGAAAGAAAGAAAAAGAAAGAAAGGGAGAGGAGACAAAGCCTTTTAAAATCTTGTTCCAACCATTGTTTACTACTAGTGAGTTTTGTATTGTGACATCTGGTTTATAACTAAGTTTGGAAAACAAAGCTATAGGATTTCTTTTGTGTCTCAGTGTGTGACTTTGTTTTCTGGATAATATTGCTGATTGCTGAGATTAGTTTGTAAATGAGCTCTAATCTAATTGGCCTTAAAAAAAAAAAAAAAGTAAGTGCTTACAAATCAAATAATTCTAAATACCAGAGAAATTAACCTAAATAATTTCAGGTTCATGTGAACTAAGAAATGTTTAGTATTAAGTATTAAATATGTGATATTAATGTTTGCTTGTTGACCTAACTAATATAGACCTATCTAAGAGTAATTAACATTAAGAAAAATATTTTTATTGTACCTAGGCTTAAAATGTTAAATATTATCATATCTGCTACAAGTTTGTGAGCAAGGAAATTACCTTGAGTGAAGAAACTTCTAAAAAATGTAAATGAGATATGAGTTTTTAGATAAATCTATTAAGAATGCTTTAGGAATGTCTGTCTAAAATAGTCTCTCCATTTTGGGGTAACCTGAATTTCTAAGGGTTGTACTAAACTAAGTGTTGGAAGTCTATTGAATAGCTAAGTCATTTCCAAATAAGATTTTGAGACATTTATTACTAATTGAACACTAATTTCCTCTTACAGAGAAACTAAAGAGATTTGGGACTTAAAAATAAATAATGTTTGGTGCCATTCTAAAATTTTCTCTCCAAGAAAGCAAAGGTTTTAGAAATTATCACTGGTATTTATACTCACCAATCTATAAAATGTTAAAAGTCAGTTCTTTGTTGCTTAAGGAAAGTAGGAAGTGGTTTTTTTTTTTTTTGGTAAGAAAAAAAAGTTATGAGGAATGGGATTGAATTTTGTGAAGGGGAAGGAGGTAAACTTGACTTACAGATGACTTTTTAGGATGAAAAAACACAGTAATGGGTATAGAAGCTGAAAAGAAATTTTGTGGATAGTGAACCATGAGAAAAGAGTTTTGTATGTAGTTAGGACTAAGCTTAACATAAATTTAATTAAGTTTACCTTTTAAATAAAGTAAGTTGGTGCAAAAACTTGAATTTAGCTTTTCTCTCTGTTAAGGACACCTTTTCTTCAGAGGTTGAACTGCCTTTGATAATAGATTTAAGTTTCTCTATCTCTTAAAGGAATTGTTCTGAAATCCTTTGGATTTCACTTTGACTAAGTGAATAGCTGTTTCACAATGACCTATGATCCTATTTGACTGAGTGTTCTAAACCTTTTTGATATTTGTTGACAAAACTTCCTAAATCATTCTAATGAAGAGCTTGATTTCTAGCTAACTTTGGGATGCCTCAGAGGGCCCTTGAAACATCACAAAGAGATATTACACTAGTTAGGTTCATTTTGTATACAAAAATACATGGTAAGTGTTATCAACTGAGTAGTAAGTCTTGGGTTATATTGTATGGTAAATGTTCCTACTATAGTTATCCTAGAAAATATGTGGAACTTCTGATATGTTTGGATAAAATGTTATCAGTCATAATTCTAGTTGCAATCTCAAAATATTGTCATAGCACTAACCAAGTTTTGCAAAAATGCTTCCTCTTCAAGAAGGTTTATAGAAAGGATTTTTGGATAAATACCGATTTCTAAACTGGGTGAGGATTCTAACAGAAAAGCTTATGGCTTCACAAAGTTTAACAAAAGGACTGAATGAACTGATGAATATGCTTACCACTTTCATGTTTTCTATCTGAAAAATTGCCAGTTTGAATCTGTGTCTTCCAGGTGTAAGAAAAAACCTTCCCCTCAAACTAATTATGACAGTAATTTTATAAAATTATATTTTATAAACAAATTGAAACATTTATCTTTTCTATCTGAACCCTCCAGAGATTGGAAACTCTTAGTTTCCAGTAACTTTATCAGATAAATTAGGAAAGTTATCTCACTAATAGGTATAGAAATCTCAAGGAATTTTGGAGACCTTGAGAAGGGAGGAATTCACATCTTAATTTGGTTATATTTGGTTAAAATGATGATGATTTTAGGCAGAAAAAAATGTTTCAATAAATGTTAAATCCTAGTTTGTTAATGGAGGCCTGTATCTACTAAGATGCATTTCCTGGATAGATCTTTGCTGTTAGAGTATATTATGTAAAATTTAATTAAACTATTTAATGATGCTCTAGGTTTATTTCTGAAGCTATCATTGGATAAAGATCAAATGTTTCAATCTACAACCAAGACTGGAAAAAGACATAATTTAAGAAACTGTCTCCAATCTGGATGGAAGCACCTGTCAGCTACTCTTAACTGACGCATTCACAGTGAAACTGAAGGGATATTGACTCTTGGACTAACTCCCACTTTCAAAGGCCCCTAAGGTGGACTGGTCTATACAGAGGCCTGCCAGCTCAAACTCACATTAAAACGATGCTCAAAGAGAGGCAATGGCACCCCACTCCAGTAGTTTTGCCTGGAAAATCTCATGGAGGAGGAGACTGGTAGGCTGCAGTCCATGGGGTCGCTAAAAGTTGGATATGACTGAGCATCTTCACTTTCACTTTTCACTTTCATGCACTGGAGAAGGAAATGGCAACCCACTCCAGTGTTCTTGCCTGGAGAATCCCAGGGACGGGGGAGCCTGGTGGGCTCCCGTCTATGGGGTCGCAGAGAGTCGGACATGACTGAAGTGACTTAGCAGCAGGATGAGAAAAAGATGACATCAGAAGTAAGACAGCTTACCCAAGATGCTGATGTGATTTGTATGATCATTCATAATGTTTTCTTGAGTCCTTGGACCTATTCCTATCAATAAAATGTTTTCTGTCATGACAATGATTCTATGCTACTTTAAAACTCAATCCAATTGTTGGGTTTGGCCAATTAGCTGTGTTTAGTACACCTGGTTCACCTTGATGGATTTCTGTCCTCCAGGGCTCTGATTGGATACCACCTAGGAAATTTATTTTAGATGAGAGTACAGTTCTGTTCTGTCTATTCCTGATATCACTAAATGGTAGACTCTCACCTGGCCAATTAATAATACCTGCTCTGATGCTGGCCATAGATTTAAATTTTCTCTTCAGTTCAGTTCAGTCACTCACTGTTTCCACTGTTTCCCCATCTATTTCCCATGAAGTGATGGGACCAGATGCCATGATCTTCGTTTTCTGAATGTTGAGTTTTAAGCCAACTTTTTCACTCTCCACTTTCATTTTCATCAAGAGGCTTTTTAGTTCCTCTTCACTTTCTGCCATAAGGGTGGTGTCATCTGCATATCTGAGGTTATTGAGATTTCTCCCAGCAATCTTGATTCCAGCTTGTGTTTCTTCCAGTCCAGCGTTTCTCATGATGTACTCTGCATATAAGTTAAATAAACAGGGTGACAATATGCAGCCTTGACGTACTCCTTTTCCTATTTGGAACCAGTCTGTTGTTCCATGTCCAGTTCTAAGTTTTGCTTCCTGACCTGCATACAGATTTCTCAAGAGGCAGATCAGGTGGTCTGGTATTCCCATCTCTTTCAGATTTTCCACAGTTTCATGTGATCCACACAGTCAAAGGCTTTGGCATAGTCAATAAAGCAGAAATAGATGTTTTTCTGGAACTCTCTTGCTTTTTCCATGATCCAGTTTTCTCTTAGGGTTATTCAAATTCAATCAGAGTGACAAACTGAGTCTTAGTCAAAAAAAACTAACCTCTCATCTATTAAAAGGAAAACCCCCAGTTATGGGATGGATCTTTATGGTTAGCACCAGGCTTTGGTTGTTAAAGTTCAAAAGCTCCTGTACATTGAGAACTATTAAATCATATTAAAAATGATAAACCTAGTAATATTATGAGACAAGGTTGGGTTCTATATGAACTATGCCTATTATTACCCTTATAGAGAGTGATTGATATAGAACTCAGTGGATTTGTGGCACTAATATATGGCCTTAACATCTACAGGGGTGGATACAAAAGTGTAGCCTGGGATTCTGATGAATTTAAGGTCATACACAAGAGGTAATCCCAACCAATCTACCACTGATATTATCCAAATGGGTCAAAACATCTGTACTCTATTAGTATGACAACTTAGCAGCTATTTCTTTGTGTGCATGAGCCTTCAATGGGATTGGAGGAGGTAATTGGCCACACTGAAGACTTAACAACTTTCATAAGCTTTAAATGATAATAACTGGGCTATAAGTCTATTGAATTCTGAGATCTCTTTGATGAGAAAGGCATTGCTACACAACTGCAAGGCCCTTGACAACTTACCTCATCTCAGGGAGTTATCTGTGCTATAATTCAAACTGATTGCTATATTTTCATACCCGATAAATCCTTTAATGTAACACAATTGATGAACCATATGAAAAATCAAATTTTTGCTTTAAGTTACCATTCCCTAGTCTTGACAATTTTTTAAAAAACTGGTTTGGTGTGGGAGGCTCATGGATAAAATATTTACTTTTAATTCCACTAATGTTATTAACTATATTATTTGTATTTTGCCTGTTTCACAAGATTATTGTTTCTTGTATTACCAAGTGTATGATTAAGCCTCCAATGAAAATAATGACTAGACTTGAAGCAGTTGATCAAATGAATAGCTTGATATGGGATCAATGATTGTAATAGTGTAACTTTAGATATTGGAAGATGCAACAAGAGGGAATACTTTCCTGGACCATAACTAGAAGACAGGTGTCCAGAGATCTTGGATTATGAAGACCTAGCCCAGTAATATCACATTGAGTGGCCTATCAGCAAAAATCTTCTTCAGAAATGGGAATGAGCCTTCCCAGCAACACTGGTCATGAAAGTATGCCCAGAAAATATGGTCAGATTTCTGACCACAAGGGGGCCATACTACAAATGGCACTTACCTAGAGCATTGCAAATGACTGAACAACAAAGACATTTGCCATCCACCTCTACGGAGATTGAACCCCATTCTGCTATAGCTGTTGACCTTCAACAACCCCTGATGGAGCTCAGGGTGGAATGAGGAACTCTGTGCTCAAGGGAATCTAGTGAGGCAGGTTTTTAGATAATTGGATGTTTTTAGGAACAAATTTTATGATTTCAATCCTTGCATCTCCTCAGATCTAGTTCAGTTCAGTTCACTCAGTCATGTCTGACTCTGCGACCCCATGAATTGCAGCACTATAGGTCTCCCTGTCCATCACAAACTCCCGGAGTTTACCCAACTCATGTCCATTGAGTCGGTGATGCCATCCAGCCATCTCATCCTCTGTCGTCCCTTCTCCTCCTGCCCCCAATCCCTCCCAGCATCAGGGTCTTTTACAATGAGTCAATTTTTCTCATGAGGTGGCCAAAGTATTGGAGTTTCAGCTTCAGCATCAGTCCTTCCAATGAACACCCAGGACTGATCTCCTTTAGGATGGGCTGGTTGAATCTCCTTGCAGTCCAAGGGACTCTCAAGAGTCTTCTCCAACACCACAGTTCAAAAGCATCAATTCTTCGGCACTCAGCTTTCTTCACAGTCCAACTCTCATATCCATACATGACCACTGGAAAAACCATAACTTTGACTAGACAGACTTTTGTTGGCAAAGTAATATCTCTGCTTTTTAATATGGTATCTAGGTTGGTCATAACTTTCCTTCCAAGGAGTAAGGGTCTTTTAATTGCATGGCTGCAAACACCATCTGTAGTGATTTTGGAGCCCATTAAAAATAAAATCTGACACCGTTTCCACTGTTTCCCCATCTATTTGCCATGAAGTGATGGGAACCAATGTGATGATCTTAGTTTTATGAATATTGAGCTTTAAGCCAACTTTTTCCCTCTCCTCTTTCACTTTCATCAAGAGGCTTTTGTGTTCCTCTTCACTTTCTGCCATAAGGGTGGTGTCATCTGTATATCTGAGGTTATTGAGATTTCTCCCAGCAACCTTGATTCCAGCTTGTGCTTCTTCCAGCCCAGCATTTCTCATGATGTACTCTGCATATAAGTTAAATAAGCAAGGTGACAATATACAGCCTTGATGTACTCCTTTTCCTATTTGGAACCAGTCTGTTGTTCCATGTCCAGTTCTAACTGTTGCTTCCTGACCTGCATATAGGTTTCTCCAGAGGCAGGTCAGGTGGTCTGGTATTCCCATCTCTTTCAGCATTTTCCACAGTTTATTGTGATCCACATAGTCAAAGGCTTTGGCATAGTCAATAAAGCAGAAATAGATGTTTTTCTGGAACTCTCTTGCTTTTTCCATGATCCAGGGGATGTTGGCAATTTGATCTCTGGTTCCTCTGCCTTTTCTAAAACCAGCTTGAACATCTGGAAGTTCACGGTTCATGTGTTGCTGAAGCCTAGCTTGGAGAATTTTGAGCATTACTTTACTAGCGTGTGAGATGAGTGCAATTGTGTGGTAGTTTGAGCATTGTTTGGCATTGCCTTTCTTTGGGATTGGAATGAAAACTGACCTTTTCCAGTCCTGTGGCCACTGCTGAGTTTTCCAAATTTGCTGACATATTGAGTGCAGCACTTTCACAGCATCATCCTTCAGGATTTGAAATAGCTCCACTGGAATTCTATCACCTCCACTAGCTTTGTTTATAGTGATGCTTTCTAAGGCCCACTTGACTTCACATTCCAGGATGTCTGGCTCTAGGTGAGTGATCACACCATTGTGATTATGTTAGTCATGAAGATCTTTTTTGTACAGTTCTTCTGTGTATTCTTGCCACCTTTCTTAATATCTTCTGCTTCTGTTAGGTCCATACCATTTCTGTCCTTTATTGAGACCATCTTTGCATGAAATGTTCCCTTGGTGTCTCTAATTTTCTTGAAGAGATCTCTAGTCTTTCCCATTCTCTTGTTTTCTTCTATTTCTTTGCATTGATCACTGAGAAAGGCTTTCTTATCTCTCCTTGCTCATATCTAGGGAAACACTAAATCCCTTCGTAGTGACATCAGATCCTCATGACTAACAAAAAGCCTTTTGTAAAATGAGTGCTTAATGGTATTGAACTCCTCCTTCACCCAACCTTATATATTGACCTTCCCCCACTGTTCCTTTGGAGGAGTCTCTCAGAGCTATCTGAGATGTTGCCTTCCAGGCTGCCATTTTCATTTTGCACTAAATATAACTTACAACTCTCAAGTTGTGCATATTTTTTAGTCAGCACAAATTTGTCAGCAAGGAAAGTAACTCAAGTGAAGAAACTTTTAAGGGTGGAAAATGTAAATGAGATTGGAGCTTTTGGACAAACTCTATTAAGAATAATTATGCTTTCAGAATGTCTGTCTAAAATAGTCTTTTCAGATTTTGGTAACCTGAATTTCTAGGGTTCTGCTAAACTAAGTGATGAAAGTTTATTCAATAGCTAGGTCATTTCCAAATAAAATAAAATAAGATTCTGAAACACTGATTACTGGAAACTAATTTCCTCTTACAGAGAAACTAAAGAGATTTTGAGCTACTAATGAATAATGTTTGGTTCCATCCTGAGATGTTTTCTATAAGAAAGTAATTTTTTTTTTCTTTTAAGAAGTTATTATTAGTATTTATGCTCACCAATCTATATAATGCTAAAATAAAGGTCAACTCTTGTTTGCTTAAGGAAAGTAGGATGTGTGTTTTCCATAAAGGAAGTTATGAGGTATGGAATTTTATTTTACAAAAGGAAAAGAAAGTAGGTCTGACTTAAAGATGGCTTTTTAGGATTGAAGAACACAGTAATGGCTACCTACAGAAGCTGAAAAGAAGTTTTTTTGGAAAGCTGACCCTAAGAGAAGAGTTTTGTGCATGGTCAGGACTATGTTTGAAATTTAATTAAGTTTATTTTAAATGAATTTAAAAGTAAGCTAGTACAAAAAAAAAAAATTGAATTGGGCTTTTCTCTCTGTTAAGAGGAATCTTCAGATGTTGAACTGCCTTTGATAATAGATTTAAGGTTTGTTTTTTTATTTGTTTGTTTGTTTTTCTCTTAATCTGTTCTGAAATCCTCTATTGTTACTTTGGCTAAGTGAATAGCTATTGTTTCAAAATGACATATTATCCCATCTGACTTAGTGTTCTAAACGCTTTTGATATTTATTCACAATACTTCCTAATCATTCTAATGAAACACCTTTGACTTCAAGCTAACTTTGGATGCTTCAGAGGGCCTTTGAAACATCCCAAAAAGAGATATTACACTAATTTGGTTCATTTTATGTGCTGAATTACATGGGAACTATTGTCAATTGAGTAATAAATCTTAATTTATATTGTATGGTAAATGTTACTAATATAGGTATCCCAAAAATTATATGGAGTACTTAAAATTCTGATATGTCCAGGTATAATGTTATCAGTCATAATTCTAGTTACTATTCTCAAGAGTTGTCACAGCACTAACCATGTTTTTCACAAATACTTCCTCAAGAAGATTTATAGAAAGAACTTTGGGATAAATATAAGATTCTGAACTGGGTGAGAAATTAAAGGATTGGAAAACTGATGACTTCACAAAGGTTAACAAAAGGACTGAATGAACTGACAAATATGCTTATAAAGTTAATTTGTCTGAAAAATAACTGTTTTGAATCTGTTTTCTAGTTGTGAATACAGTTCTCCTCAAACTAATTATGACCTACAGTAATTTGTTAAAATTATGCTTTTGTAAACAAATTGAAAATATGTATATTTTCTCTGTATCTGACCCCTCAGGAGAATGGAAACTTCTAGGATTCCAGTAACTTTATCAAATAAGTTAGAAAGGTAATCTCACTAACAGGTACAGAAATCTCAAGGAATTTTTGAGACCTTGAAAAGGGAGGAATTCACCTTGATCTGTTAGGTGAAATCTGTGTTAAACCTTTAGCATGATTTTCTTAGCCCTGAGAAGTTTTATTTTAAAAGTTCAGTCTGAGATTCTTTTTATAAAAGTTTCAGCAAAGCAAAAATATCTATAATAAATTATAGTTATAAATAATCAGGTCACATTTATTGAGAGTAGCTCTATTTTGCAAATAAATTAGTCTTAATTTAGTTATATTTGGTCAAAATGAGGGTTATTTTAGGGAGAAAACGTGTTTGAATGAATGTTAAATTCCAGTTTGTTAATGGAAGTCTGTGTCTACTAACACTCATTTCCTAAATATTTCTTTGCTGCTATGCTATATTAGTGTAAAATGTAACTGAATTATTAAAGACACTCTAAAAAAAAAAAAAAAAAAAAGACACTCTAAGTTTGTTTCTGAAGCTGACCTTAGTAATCTATCTTTGGATGAAGGTCAGATGGCTCCCAACCTAAAACCAAGACAAGAGAAAGACATAATATAAGGGACTGACTCCAACCTGAATGGAAAAACCTTTTTATCAGGTACTTTTAACTAGCTCATGCACAGTGAAATTGATTCTTCAATTAATTCCCACTTTCAAAGGCTCCTACACTGGACTGGTCTATAGCGAGGACTGGTGACCTCAAACTCACATTAAAATGAGACTCAAACAGAGAAAGCTGCACTACAGTAGGAGGAGAGGAAGATGCTATCAGGAGATAGCTTGCCCAAGTTGCTCAATCCGATTTGTATAATCATTTATAAAGTTTTCTTGACTTCTTGGGCCTTTGATTATAAATCACATGTGTTTTTTTGTTTGTTTGTTTGTTTTTATCATGGATATGATTCTATGCTAGTTTAAAACTCAATCCAATTGTTGGGTTGTGGTCAATTATATGTGTCTAGTACTCCTGAGTTACCTTGGTGGATTTCTCCCACCCAGAGATCTGATTGAATTCTCCCTAGGAAATTTATTTTACAGGAGAATTCAGCCCAGTTCCATTTTCTCATCATTTAACTAGAGATGATCTTCTCACCTTGTTAATTAAAAACACCTCTTCTAACCCCAGCTATAGATTTAAGTTTACTCTTAGGGTCACTCAAACTCATAGTGATGAGCTAAGTCTCAGTCAAAAACTGTAACATCTTATATATTAAAAGGAAAACTCCCACAAATATGGGATGGATATGATAAATACCAAGCTATGGTATTTTAAGTTTAAAAGCTCCTCTATATTGAGAACAATTAAATCATACTAAAAATGATCAACCTAGTAATATTATGAACCAAGACTGGGTGCCTTATCAGTTCAGTTCAATTCAGTCACTCAGTCATGTTTGACTCTTTGTGACCCCATGGACTGCAGCTCACTAGGCTTCCCTGTCCATCACCAACTCCTGGACCTTGCTCAAACTCATGTCCATCAAGTCAGTGATGCCATCCAACCATCTCATTATCTGTCGTCCCTTTCTTCTCCTGCCTTCAAACTTTCCCTCCATCAGTATTTTTCCAATGAATCACTTCTTAGCATCAGGTGCAAAGCATTGGAGCTTCAGCTTCAGTATCAATCCTTCCAGTGAATATTCAGGACTGATTTCCATTAGGATGGATTAGTTTGATCTCCTTGTTGTCCAAGGGGATATAAGGAGTCTTCTCCAGCACCACAGCTTGAAAGCATCAATTCTTCAGTACTCAGCTTTCTTTATGGTCCAACTCTCACATCCACACAAGACTACTGGAAAAAACCATAGCTTTGACTAACTGGACTTTTGTTGGTGAGGTAATGTCTCTGTTTTTTAATATGCTGTCCATGTTTGTCATAACTTTTCTTCAAAGGAACAAGCATTTTTTAATTTCATGGCCTTTTTGCATTTCATTTTCTTAGGGATGGCTTTGATCACCACCTCCCATACAATTTTATGCACCTCCATCCATACTTCTTCAGGCACTCTGTCTATCAGATGAAATCCCTTGAATCTATTTCTCACTTCCACTGTAAGGGATTTGATTAGATGGTACCTGAATAACCTAGTGGTTTTTCCTACTTTCTTCGATTTAAGTCTGAATTTTGAAATAAGGAATTCATGATCTGAGCCAGAGTCAGCTCCCAGTTTTGTTTTTGCTGACTGTATAGAGCTTCTCCATCTTTCTAGATATGAAGAGAGGCAAAGATTGGGATCATGAAATCAGTTCCTGAAAATATCTAACTGTCTAAAACTTGTTCCACCAGATTCCCTGGAGCACAGAGTGCCTCATTCCATCCTGAATTCCCCCAGTAGGTGTTGAAGGTCAACAGCTGCAACAGTACAAAGTTCAATCTTTGCCAAGGCAGATGACAAATGCCATTGTTGTTCAGGTACTTGCAATGCTCTTGGCAATTGCCAATTTGTAATTGACAGGTCTCCCTCATGATAAGAAATTTAATCATACTTGGGGTGGGGGCATTTAATAACCATTTCATTATATTTGCTAGGAAGGCTCACTCCTAGTTCTGGAGAAGGGTTTGCTAATAGGCCATTCAATGTGCTAGTACTGGTAACCTGAATTTCTAGGGTTGTGCTAAACTAAGTGATGCAAGTTTATTCAATAGCTAGGTCATTTCCAAATAAAATAAAATAAGATTCTGAAACACTGATTACTAGAAACTAATTTCCTCTTACAGAGAAACTAAAGAGATTTTGAACTACTAGTGAATAATGTTTGGTTCCATTAATGTCTTAATATTCAAAGATCCCTGGAAACCTGTCTTCTAGTTATGGTCCAGGAAAATACTCCCTCTTTTTGCATCCTCTCATATCTAGAGTTACACTATTATAGTCATTGATCATATATTGAGCTATACAATTGATCAACTTCTTCAAGTCTAGCTCTCATTATTTTCCTTGGAGGCACAGTCACACACTTGGTAGTAAAAGAAAAACAATCTTGAAAAACAGGAAAAATACAAATAATATAGGTAATAAGTAGTGGAATTATAAGTAAATATTTCAACCAGAAGCCTTCCACACCAAACCAATTATTTAAGATTTTCAATTGTTTAAGATTGTCAAGATTAGGGAGCGGGTCACGTAAGGCAGAAATATAATTGTTCATATGCTTTACCAAATGCATTGCATTACCAGGTTCATCACATATGAAAACTAAGCATTCAGCTTGAATATGGCACAGGTATCTCCCTGAGATGCTGTAAGGTGTCAAGGGCCTTGCAGTTTTGTAGCATCACCTTTCTCATCATAGAAATCTCAGAATTCAATAGGCTAATAACCTGGCTACAATCATTTAAAGCTTGGTGAGTGAAAGTTGTTAAGGTTTCAATATGGCCAATTACATCCTACAATTAAAGACACAAAAATAGCAGCTGAATTGTCATAACTGTAGAATACAGATCTCTTGACTCATCAAAATTTCATCAACATTACACTGGCTGGAGTTATCTCTAATTTGTTACATATATGATCTTGAGTTCATGAGCATCCTAGGCTATACCTTCTTATCCGTCAGCCCCAAGCTACAGGGCAAGGCCATAAATAAGTACCACAAATTCGCTGAATTCCATACCAATCACTCTTTCTAAGGGTAAAAATAGGCATAGTTCAGAACTGAGGTCTGTAAAATTCAGACTTAAATCGAACAAAATTGGGAAAACCACTTCCTGGTGGCTCAGATAGTAAAGCATCTGTCTACAATCCGGGAGACCTGGGTTCAATCCCTGGGTTGAAGAAGATTCCCTGGAGAAGGAAATGGCAACCCACTCCAGTACTCCTGCCTAGAAAATCCCATGGACGGAGGAGCCTGGTGCCGGCTGCTGCCCATGGGGTCGCAAAGAGTCGGACACGACTGAGGGACTTCACTTTATCACTTTCACTGGACCACTCAGGTATGACCCAAATAAAATCCCTTAAGATTATGCAGTTGAAGTGACAAATAGATTCAAGGCGTTAGATCTGATAGAGTGCCTGAAGAATTATGGGTGAAAGTTCATGACATTTACAGGAGGCAGTGTTCAAAATCATCCCAAAGCAAAAGCTTTGGTTGCTGAAGGAGGCCTAACAAATAGCTTAGAAAAGAAGAGAAGCAAAAGGCAAAGGAGAGATGGACAGATATACCCATCTGAATGCAGAGTTCCAAAGAATAGCGAGGAAAGACAAGAAAGCCTTCCTAAGTGATCGATGCAAAGAAATAGAGGAAAAAAACAGAATGGGAAAGACTAGAAATATCTTCAAGAATATTAGTGATACCAAGGAAACATTTCATGCAAAGATGGGCAAATAAAGGACAGAAATTGTATGGACCTAACAGAAGCAGTAGATACTAAGAAGAGGTGGCAAAAATACACAGAAGCACTATACAAAGGATACCCTAGTGGCCCAAATGACCATTAGGGTGTGATCACTCACCTGGAGCCAGGCATTTTGGAGTGGGAAGTCAAATGGGTCTTAGGAAGCATCACTACAAACAAGCTAGTGGAGGTGATGTAAATCCAGCTGAGCTACTTTATATCCTAAAAGATGATGCTGTGAAAGTTCCGCATTCAATATCCTAGCAAATTTGGAAAGCTCAGCAGTGGCCACAGGATTGGAAAAGGTCAGTTTTCATTCTAATCTAAAGAAAGGCAATGCCAAAGCATGTTCAAGCTACTGCATAATTCCACTCATCTCACACACTAGCAAAGTAATGCTCAAAATTCTCCAAATTAGACTTCAACAATACATGAACCAAGAACTTCCATATGTTCAAGGTGGATTTAGAAAAGGCAGAGGAACCAGGAATCAAATTGCCAACATGTGTTGGATCATAGAAAAGGCAAAAGAATTCCAGAAAAACATCTACTTCCACTTCACTGACTATGCTAAAGCCTTTGAACTGTGTGGGTCACAACAAATTGTGATCCTTTCCAAATTGGAAAACTCTTCAAGAGATGAGAATACCAGACCACTTTACCTGCCTACTGTGAAATCTGTATGCAAATCAGAAGCAACGGTTAAAACCGGACATGGAACAACAAACTGGTTCCAAACTGGAAAAGGAGGATATCAAGGCTGTACACTGTCACCCTGCTTATTTAACTTATATGCAGAATACATCATGTGAAATGCTGGGTTGAATCACAAACTGGAATGAAGATTTTGGGAGAAATATCTGTAGCCTCAGATATGCAGATAATGCCATCCTTATGGCAGAAAGTGAAGAGGAACTAATGAGCCTCTTGATGAAAGTGAAAGAGGAGAGTGAAAAAGTTGACTTAAAACTCAGCATTCAACAAACTAAGAACATGGCATCTGGTGCCATCACTTCATGGCAAATAGATGGGGATACAATGGAAACAGTGACAGACTATATTTTCTTGGGCTCCAAAATCACTGCAGATGGTGACTGCAGTGATGAAATTAAAAGACATTTACTCCTTGGAAGAATAAACCGAGATGGTTTATTAAAATGAAGAGATATTACTTTGCCAGCAAAAATCCTAGTCAAAGCTATGGTTTTTCCTGTAGTCATATATGGATGTGAGAGTTGGACCATAAAGAAGGCTGCTACTGTTAAGTTACTTCAGTCATATCCAACTCTGTGGGACCCCATAGATGGCAGCCCACCAGGCTCTGCTGTCCCTGGGATTCTCCAGGCAAGAACACTGGAGTGGGTTGCCATTTCCTTCTCCAATGCATGAAAGTGAAAAGTAAAAGTGAAGTTGCTCAGTTGTGTCTGACTCTTCGCGACCCCACGAACTGAAGCCTACCAGGCTCCTCCGTCCATGGGATTTTCCAGGCAAGAGTACTGGAGTGGGGTGCCATTGCCTTCTCCAAAGAAGGCTGAGCACCAAAGAATTGATGCTTTTGAACTGTGGTGTAGGGGAAGACTCTTGAGAGTCACTTGGACTGCAAGGAGATCAAACCAGTAAGTCCTAAAGGAAATCAGTCCTGAATATTCATTGGAAGTTTCACTGGATGATGAGGTTGAAGCTCCAATACTTGGCCACCTAGTGGGAAGAACTGACTCATTAGAAACAACCCTGATGCTGGGAAAAGTAGAAGGCAGCAGGAAAAGGGATGATAGAGGATGAGATGGTTGGATGGCATCATCGACTCAATGGACGTGAGTTTTAGCAAACTCTGGGAGATGGCGAAGGACATGAAAGACTCAAGTGCTGTGGTCCATGGGGTGGTGAAGAGTCAGACGTGACTGAGGGACTGAACAACAATATCTGGACAAGTACTAAATCTGTCATGATGACATCAACTCCTCAGGACTAGCAGAAAACCTTTTGTAAAATATGAGCTTGATTGCACTGTACTCTCCTTGTTTCTTTGGAGTAGTCTCTCAGAGCTATCTGAGGTGTTGTCTCCAGGGCTGCAGTCCTCATTTTGTCCCAAGTAAAACATAACTCATAATTCTCAAGTCGTGCATCTTTTACAGTTGACACTTTATCCAACAGTTCTTGTCTCATTTACATTTACCTTAAAGTTTTATCACGTTATTTTCTTATAAGAGATTAGTAAGTTTTTATTTATTAACTTAGGAAGTGTCAGACGAGTGTATGCTCCTCAGTTCTGTCTTGTCACAACAAAGATTTGGAGTGACGGACATTAAAGCCCTCAGCATGTCACAGCTCTCGGGTCTTGGACAGACCGTGTTATAGCTCTCAGGTCTCGAATGGACTGTGTTAGACAAATCAGTGTTACAGCTCCATATTACAGCTCCATGTTACAGCTCTATTTTATTTAAATAATAACAGGAAAATCCATCCTCGAGGCATGAGGGCATGTCGACCCAAAGACGCGAAGAGAAGAGTGCCCCAAGGCACGCGTGCATGCACGCGCGAGCCCTTTGGCTCCTCTTTTTATTTTATTTTTTTTTAATTTTTAAACTTTACATAATTGTATTAGTTTTGCCAAATATCAAAATGAATCCACCACAGGTATACATGTGGCTCCTCTTTTTATATGTTTTTCTTTCCCCCCTGGGCCTGCCCTATGTAAATTGGGTTAGCCAGGAGTGTTGTTTGTTTTACCTGAGGTCCTCACTCCTGTCCTCGGGCCTTCCTTTGTTCTATTTTTGTGGGCTTTTCTCTTCCTTATCTTTTAGCCACCGCCATTCTGGACTCCTTTTCCCTATTCTAACTACCTAACAGAAGAATACAGTATTATACTTAATTTTGATGATTCAATGACATCTATATTATTTTAGACAAACAAAAATTAATATCAGGTATCAACTTAAAATTGAATATTTCTCAGTTCACATGAACCTGAAAGTCATCTTGGTCAGTTTTCTTTAAATGTAAGTGTTACCAAATCCAACTTTGCTCTGCTCGCCCCACAACAGGCCAATGAATCTGAGAGACAGGATGTTGAGGCAAGGAAAAGGACTATATTTGGAAAGCAGCTGACTGAGAAGATGGCAGGCTAGCACTTGAAAATAACCATCTTATCAGGGTCTGGATGTCAGATTATTTTATAGATCAGAGATAGAGGGAGGTGAGGAAGCAAAGTAAAAGGGAATTAATCTTGCAAACACCTCCTAGAATGGCAAGCCTCAAGCAAGGGATGCATTAAATTTTCCCTTCCTGTCCACAGGTGGACAAGATTCTGAACAAGGGCATTTCGGTTTAGCATCAGGCAGAGGATCAGGATTCCCTGAAGCAAGCCATTCTCTATGATTATAATAGCAAACTCAATGAAAAACATGTCAGAAAAACAGTTCTATCATGGAGTCAGAATTGGCTTCCTCTCTGCAACCATGCCCCACTGTCAAAGTACAGTACACAATCTTGTAGTAAAAGGGGTGACAACTGTTCTGCTCAGTCAGATGGATCTTTCTAGGAGTGTCTGCCATTTTTACCAGTGCTTCAAATGTTGAAAATTTTCGTTCTTTTTTCCATTTTTGGAAAGTATCTATCTTACAACTGTAGACTAAGAAATACTGAACTTCAAATCCATGAGATAGCATCTCAAGTTAAGAAATTTGGTGCTTTTCTATGTATAGGAAGATGCAAGTTAGGGCTCATTAATATTATTTATTTGGTATTTACCTCAGCTATCTGGGCTTGTAATCCTGCATTTTCAGAGTTTGCTGAAGGCTAACCATAGGGGTTGGTTAGAGTGACTGAAGTCTAATGACTGGTAGGGGGCAGGTATTCCACTTCCTGAGGACTCACTGGCTCACATTGAAGGGCTGCAATCACTGATTCCATTCCTCAGGTCTTCTTCTCTTGGTCATGAATGATCATTATCTGGGAAATACTACATGATCAACTCTTGTCCCATGGCACTGGGAGGCTCATCCCAGTTAGGGCAAATATTCTTTTTACGCCTATCCAGGTGTTAAGTTTTGGACCAGGCCCTGTCAATAATCAAAAATTCTCTGGATTCTAACTTTAATCCAGGCAACATTTTCCCTTCTAGTGTGATACCTAGAATCACACTACTGCAATTATTTTATGTTGCAAATGTGATTTCCTCAAAATGTTTAGCCATAGAAGTTTTGTTTGAGGTCTATTTGCACATTGATTACTGCAAGAGATAGCAATCTTATAAATTAAACAGGATATAAGTAATGCAGACAGAGACATAGAGCAGCAGAGAGACACAAAGTGCAATTTGAAAACAAAGAACTATAATATTATATTATAGCTAGTTGTAATCCAGTTGTAATAATCAAGTGACCAAAGGATCCATAACTAATTTGATGAGCTAGCTGCAGTTTCACTGCATTGGCCATGTACACTTATGTGTGGTCTAACCTTTGAGACCAGCATGTGTTACTGGCAAGATCAACCAGGTAGAGAGAAAAAGATATATGTTCCAAAAGTCATAATCTACCAAATTATTGGAAGTCCTAATTAATTGAAGGAGAAGTTTTTCTTACACCTAGAAAACACAGATTTAAACCAATAATCCTTTCAGATAGAAACCATAAAAGCCATAAACCATAGTTATTAGTTTACTCAGTTTTATGTAAATAATCCTTTTGTTAACAGTTTTATGAAGTCATCAGATCTTTCAATAGAATTTTTCAGATTTCTTTCTCCCTTCAGGATTATGTTCTGAAAGTCAGAAACTTGTAAAGTCCTTTTTATAAATCTTGAAGAGGAGACATTTTGCAAAGGCATTAGAATGAAACCATAACTGTGTATGCTAACAAACGATTTAAAGAAGGCAAATTTAAATTTGATTACTGTTGTGACATATAACACCTTTAGATAACTAAAAGTATGGCTGGTAATATTTTACCAATATATATCAGATTTTTAGGATCTCTGTATAATCTGTAAAATATCTGCACCATTTACCATATAACTTAAAATTTTTTATTCATTTGACAACTAGTTTAACATACCAAGTAAAACTGATTAGTTTAATATCTCCCTTTGGGCTCCCTCAGAGACCCTTTGAAGCATCCCAAGGTTAGTTAGAGGTCAAAGGAACTTTATTATAATTTGATTTGGGAAACCCTTCAAAGGAATACCAAAACATTTTAAAATACAGCAGAACCATAGATCACTGTGAAACTTAGCCAAAGTGACAATAGAAGATTTCAAAGGCAAATACAGATTATTTAAAATACAGATTATTAAAAAAAAAAAAAAAAAAAACACTTGATTTCTGTTATCAAAGGCAGTTTCTCATCTTCAGAAAACTTGTCTGTTTTAACAGAGAAAAAATGAATTTACATTTCATAGCAGCTTTATTTAAAAGTTCATTTACTGAATTAAACTTATATTAGGCTTAGTCAATCCTGACTGATCATGTACAAACCCTTTCTGGGGTCCATTTTTCACAAACCCTTCATCACTTATTTCAGCACAGTTTTAAATTTCAAGTTGTAGATTACCTGGAGAGAGCCTAAAACATATATTTATAAGAGTTTACTCAAAACTCTTCTCCTTTATATTTTCATTCCTTAAATGTTCTTTGTTTAACAAAACCTAAAAAAAAATGTTTCTCTGAATAGAAAAAAAAAAAAAATCCAAATCCAAGTCTTAAGAAATCCTGATCATGCATAACTCTTTTCAGTATTTTTTATTTCCACATCTTCTACTGAAAACACATATCTTAGTTTTCTTGAAGCTTTTTCCACTTTTAGGTACATTTTGGTTGACAAATTTGTAACATATAATACCTTATTTATGTTAAAACCTAGGCACAATGAAAGTATTATACTTAATAATATACTTAATACATTGATGACTCAAGGCCTGTCTTATTATTATAATTAGATCAACAAACTTAACCATTAATACCAGATGCTAATTTAATATTAAATATTTCCCAGTTCCCATGAACCTGAAACTTATTTAACTTGATTTTCTTGTAATGAGATTTTTTTTTTTTTTTGGTTTGTTTATAAGTACTTACTACTGTTATTTAAGCCAATTAAATAGAGCTCTTTTTATAAATCAACCCTGGCAGTGCTATCCAAAAAAGGATATAAACATGTAAACAGCAAGGCCTCAGTTTACATCAAGATTTCAGTTCTGAGTCAGGTACAGCAATGTAAAACCCAACAATAGTTTACAAAAGAGGTTGGATTATAATTGCAATTCTCACAGATGAAACAAGTCAGGCTCACTTGGCTTGATGGCTAAATATCAATATTTGTAGAAAAAGCAACTTTTATTACCTTGGACAAGCAAATTTCTAAATTACTTTACCCTTTCTAAAATTTGTATTAAAAAGACAGCAGAGATAAAGATTTCTGAGAAGACCAAGGAGGACATTTGCATCTCAAAGACACTGGCAAGTTCTTTCTAAGATGACTTTGTTTCCCCTTTATTTAATATTTACAGACTTTATAAGGTGAGCAGAGATGGTTTGGGGAGTGGTAAAAGGATTTTTTGGAACCATCCTTCTGGTCCTCTAAAGACTACCTTTGTAAGCCAAGGACAGTTATGTTTTTTCTTTCCTTTCCCCAAAGAATTGGGTGGCCTCCCCAGTAAGGATTGACGTACTTATTCACCCATGTTGGAAAGTTTTACCCTCCTCCTCTAGCTTAAGGGAGATGGCCTCTTAGGAAGCCTAGAGGCAACAGTCAGGCTCCCACAAGTCAATCTGGACTGAGGAGGAAAGAAACAAAGGCAACAGGAAAGATAAGGAAGACTGACTGAGGAATCCTCCCTGTATTTCCACTGACCTGATCCTCAGCTTAAAAGAGGTGGAGGAAAGGAGGGCTCTCACCCGCTTGGGTGGCAGTGGGCTGTGGGCCTTTGGAACACACCAGAGAGAACCCTGGCCAGAATTCCTTAATTGCTTCCATAGCTACTCGCCTGTTTACAAAAGGTTCACAGAGAAAGAAATGAGAAAACGGTAGAGGAAGACATAGAGGAAGCAGTTAGTACCAGATGTCTGTGCATTACCAAAGTAACCAGAATAAACCAAAACCTAATCAACCAGAAAGTCACATTAACATAACTTTCCAGTCCCATTAGGCGGGTGGCCTTTCTCGAAAGTGCCTTATAAAGAAAGCTTCCTTTCAAAGGAAGAACACCCCAAGTAGTAGTCAGAGTCTCCTGGATGGGAGCTGCTGCTGCTAAGTCACTTCAGTCCTGTCCAACTCTGTGTGACCCCATAGATGGCAGCCCACCAGGCTCCCCTGTCCCTGGGATTCTCCAGGCAAGAACACTGGAGTGGGTTACCATTTCCTTCTCCAATGCATGAAAGTGAAAAGTGAAAGTGAAGTCGCTCAGTCGTCTCCAACTCTTAGCAACTCCATGGACTGCAGCCCACCAGGCTCCTCCATCCATGGGATTTTCCAGGCAAGAGTACTGGAGTGGGATGCCATGCTCCCCAGATTGGACAAGATTGAAAAGGCTCCAATAGGACCCTAATGTCAAGCTGTTCTGGGGGAAAAGGTTATTTGAGCATTAAATTTACAAAGGAGAGTGGTATCTATCGGACAGAGTCAATCAACTTGTTCCCCACTGTCAAAGTTACCTGGGGCTCCTGTAAAGGAAATTAGAATTGGTTGCTTCAAGTCCAAGGGAGCTCCCTGAGCATGTTCATTATCAGAGTGTTCCTCTCCTTTGTAAAGCATTTCTGACTGTCAGATTGTTTAATTGTGAGCCATTCAGGGTCATTGCTCTTCTGATTTTAACATACTTGGCTCAGACGGTAAAGCCTCTGTCTACAATGTGGGAGACCCGGATTCGATTTCTGGGTCGGGAAGATCCACTGGAGAAGGAAATGGCAATCCACTCCAGTACTATTGCCTGGAAAATCCCATAGACAGAGGAGCCTGGTAGGCAACAGTCCGTGGGGTTGCAAAGAGTCGGACACGACTGAGCGACTTCACTTCATTTCAATACGCACTCCAAAGATCTTTTCTTTGGAATAGATGATATATTTTCCATATTTATAAGCCTTAAAACTACAAAACACAAAAGGCACAGACAATTTCCAACAAAAACAGCACAAACAGATTTTAGCATTGATGCACACAGACAAACCAATTCCCCAATAGGGTAAATAAATTTACCCTATGAAGCAAATGAACTAATTCCAACTAGGCTACCCACTCCCACACAAGAACTAGCTCCCAAAGGAACTGGTTCCAACTGGCCCATTCCCACAGGTAAATAAATTTACCTTACAGAAGAGCTAATTTCAACTAGGATGGGCTTGCCCCATGAGGACCAGTTCCCAATGAACCAGTTCAGGGTAGGGTGCAACAATACCTCCCCTCTGCAAATTGGTATCCCAAGCATTGGTTTGTTCTGTAAAGAAAAATCCCCGATTGAGGGGAAAAAATGTTCCAAGTGTGCACAACGGAGTGACTTACACTCCAAAATCGAGCCCATCGGCTCTTCATACAAAAGGACACTCAAAACAAGTGAACCGACTGAACCGGCTATCAAATTGGGTAGACTTACCCTACAAATGAAATTGAGTCTGTCGACTCTAGAAGTTTGTTGGTTCCTTATCTTAACTGCCAAGCATTGAGATCAGCCAGTGCCACTTCAGGGAATCCTGAAGGAAAGAACCTCAGGACAAATAGCCCTGGTAGCTGCTAGGGTCTTGTCCCAATATTCCCTGACTGGGGCCGGTCAACCAAGAGTAGCAAGTCTCCTGGCTGGTTCACCAGACTGTTACCAAGTCCAAGCTCCCTCTGCTCACTGCACAACACGCCAATGAATCCGAGAGATGAGGTGTTGAGCAAAGAAA
This sequence comes from Bos grunniens, assembly GCF_055505025.1. Lineage (NCBI taxonomy): Eukaryota > Metazoa > Chordata > Mammalia > Artiodactyla > Bovidae > Bos > Bos grunniens. Next base: position 14,865,421 of record NC_141188.1, read on the forward strand.
ATGACTTCACTCAGAAAGCAACTGACAGAAAGGATGGCAGGCTAGCACCTCAAAATAAGCATCTTATCAGGGTCTGGATGTTAGGCTCTCTTATAGATCAGAGATAGAGGGACGTGAGGAAGCAAAGTAAAAAGTACATTAATCTTGCAAACATCTGGAATGGCAAGCCTCAAGCAGAGGATGTGTTAATTTCTCCATTCCTGCCATCCTCAGGTGGACAGGGTTCTTAACAAAGGCGTTTCAGTTTAACAGTCAGCCAGAGGGGCAGGCTTCTCTGAGGCAAGCCATTCTGTATGATTACAATAACAAAAACAATGAAAAGTAAGTCAAAGAAACAGTTCCATCATGGAGTCAGATTCGGCTTCCTCTCTTTTGACACTGTCAGCCATCTCTTTACCACCCAAACTATCAATTACACAAAGGAAAGAGACCATTTAGGACTCAACAGCTTCACCACCGCGGCTCTGGCTCCAGCCTAGCCTCTCACCCACCACCAGAGGCTTGGCTCCTCTGAGCCCCTCCGCGTCTGGCCACCGGCTCCCACCCTGCCCTGCCAGGGTCAGACTCGCTGAGCCCGCACTGGATCCTAATTATTTTAAGCTACCTGTGGAAATGGCTTTCCTTGCCAATATTTGATTTAGGAGTAGGCATGTGACTGGCTTTTGACCAAAGAGACACCTGGGAAAGTCTGCTGGGGGACTTCTAGGAAAAACTTCCCCACTGTTGACACTCAAGGTTTCTCTTCTTTCTCTAGACAGGCACTCTCTCATATGATAGCCACTAGGAACAGGTGGCTATTTAAAATTAAATCAATTAAAATTCAGTGAAATTAAAAATTCAGTTCCTCAGTCACGCTAGTTACATGTCAAGCGCTCATTGGCTGCCATATGGGACAGTGCAGACACGGAGTATTTCTATTGTTGCAGAAAGTTCTATTGGATAATGCTGTGCCTGGACATTTTCAGTTTGGATTTAATGCTGAAAGAGTGGTAGCCATCTGAAAAACACTGAAAGGGGCTAGGGATTGCAAGTGAAAATGGAGATAACCTGAGGTTTTCAAAGTTTGGCTTCCCTGACAGCTCAGTTGACAAAGAATCAGCCTGCAGTACAGGAGACCCTGGTTCAATTTCTGGGGTGGGAAGATCCCCTGGAGAAGGCTACTCACTCCAGTATTTTTGGGCTGGAGTATCTCCAGTATCTTGTGGCTCAGTTGGTAAAGAATCCCCCTGCAGTGTGGGAGACCTGGGTTAGATCCCTGGGTTGAGAAGATCCCTAAGAGAAGGGAAAGGCTATCCACTCCAGTATTCTGGCCTGGAGAATTCCATAGACTGTATGGGATCACAAAGAGTCAGACATGACTGACTGACTTTCACTTCACTTCACTTCACTGCAACATAAGTACTTTTTATTAAAGTTCAATAGAGCTCTTATAAATTCAATTATAATAATATCTTTAAAAGTAGAAATATCTCCTTTGTATAATGTATACACAGATGCAAAAAAACTAGAGATGTCATGGCTTTACTAAAAGGTTAGATATGAACCAGGTATTACAATATTTATGTAAACTTACTGGTTAACAAACAGTTTGAATACTCTAAAGTTTCTTGCTCAGATGACTAAGGCTTACTATCTGTATGTTTGGGCTTGTTATAGAAACTGTGGGAGCAGAAAGAGACAAGAAGCGGCACTCAGAGATGCAGAAAAACAGGGTCTATTCAGCATTGGTGCAGGCTCAGTGGCGTCTCCTCCAGAGGCTGAGGGCCCAGGCATTGTTCTGGGTATTTTATATACAGCACAGACTTTCCTGTCTTCAGGACTTTACTGCTCAAGCAGCTCAGATCCCCCTCCCCAGGCAGCATAGGTTCCTGAAGATGGGATGAGAAAGCAAGACTGCAGAAATGGAGGTAGTGAGCAGTGAGCAAAAGCTGTTTAAGCAAGATAACGGAAGCAGAAGGCAGAAAGTTGTTATTCTAGATCTGGGTTGGTATTCTAGTTCGGGGTTCCCACCTCAGGCTGAAGGAACATCATTTTTCAGAAGTTTAGATTTAAAACTGCCACTTTTTCCCTATGGTCTTCTAGGTGCTGCCTGTTTAATTGGGCTTAGTCTACGTCATTGTAGCCCGTACTCATGTTCTGGTTTAGACATTTGTGACACAAAGGCAGTTGTTTAGTTTTTCTTTTTTTTTTTTTTTTTGAGGAAAGAGAAAGGTGGCTTTCATTCTCAGAGGGTAGAAAAGGGGACACAGCATGGTCATGACTCAAGATCTTCACCCCCATCCATGAGGAGTCTAGGGGCTTCTATAATGTAAGGCCTCGAAGTCAGGAATCAGTGATGAAGAACAAAGGTAACAGGATCTTGATTTCTTCCTCTTGCACTGTTTCAAAGACAGCCATAAACTGGTATCAGTAACCCAGTAATTGAGTCTGGCAGTTCAGTGCTCTACAACCTTCTTTCTGATACCAAAGAACAAGGCAAAGGTAAGAGTAAACACCAAATAGGGAATGTATTTAGCATAGAGTCAAATAGTTGTTTTTTTTTTTTTTTTTGGCCTAAAGTTGCAAAACTCAATGGCAAGATTTATATCAAACTGAAACTTAACTTATGAAGTTCTATGCTTTATAACTTTAGAGTTTTAACTTATGACTTCAAAGGTTTGTATAAAGCATTTAGCAAAGATCTTTCAGAGTTTTTAAAGTAAACCAAAGCAAAACCACTATTTTTATTTTATTAGCCTTTGGATATTCAGTCTGGTTCAGTGCAGTTGCTCAGTCGTGTCTGACTCTTTGCGACCCCATGAATCACAGCACGCCAGGCCTCCCTGTCCATCACCAACTCCCAGAGCTTACTCAAACTCATGTGCACTGAGTTGGTGATGCCATCCAACCATCTCAGCCTCTGTTGTCCCCTTCTCCTTCCCCCTTCAATCTTTCCCAGCATCAGGGTTTTTCAAATGAGTCAGTTCTCTGCATCAGGTGGCCAAAGTATTGGAATTTCAGCTTTAGCATCAGTCCTACCAATGAATATTCAGGACTGATTTCCTTTAGGATGGACTGCTTGGATCTCTTTGCTGTTCAAGGGACTCTCAAAAGTCTTCTCCAACAACATAGTTCAATTATTAGTACTAAGTTTATATTAATATTTTATGGCTCATGTAACTATTGGTTTCCTCAGTACGTTTAGTCAGTATTTCCTTAGTGGCAAACTATATGCCTTGTTTATCCCATAATATAAATTAGATAAGGCCTATAACCACCTTACATAAGGCCCATTTAGATATACCAATTTATATACCTTTATCTAAATGCCATCAACTTCTATGCATTTAATTTTAGTTTTCATAAGTTTCTAATCTACAGGCTCTGTTCTTAGAGGAGAGTTTAGGGGACTTTTCCTTTTTGTTCACTGTCTATTTTGCCTATTTTTATGTAAATGGCTTTGGGATCCCTAGAGTCAGATAGAACTGACTAAGTCAGGTACTTTGGCCTAGCTGTCCCAAAATAATTGGCCAGATATCTCAATGTAAAATTTTCTAGTCCCTTAAATAGATAACTTCAAACTGCTGTAAATACAACAGACTTGTTTAGCTTTTAATGTTGGGGACCAGTAAGGGGTCCCTTTTGGCTCATTAACTTTAGGTAGTCTAATAATATCAAATCTTTAATCATGTAAATGGGCTTTATTTATCCCATTCTAGATAACTATCCAAATAATTTTTTATTCATTTGAGGTAACTCATTATTTTTTTTTACCTCTTTGAAATAACATTTTTTCCAAGTTTTTTTCTTTTTTTAATATTCTTAATTGCTCTTATTAGCATCTATAAGACCTATTGAGAAGGCCTCAATGAAGCTTCCTAAACCTGTTTTTCTTATTCTAAAATAAAAATTTCTTACCTGCCACTCCTTAAGGTGAACAAGGAAATAGGATTTGGCCTCAGACAGCTGAGGTGCATATGAAAGAAATGAATTCAATGGGCCCAGAGACTTGCATCTTTCCATATATAAAATGCTTAATTTCTCAACCTAATATCTGATTTTTGATGTTCAGACTGCCCACTCCCTATGTTGCAAACTTGTATAATTTGACTTTTGTTTTATAGATTCAAACAAAACAGTTGTTTGCAATGAGAGGACTCTAGACTTAATGATTTGTTTCTCTAATTTTAAAAAAATTCATCTTTTGGCCACCAATAAATTACATCTCCACAGAGATGCAAATCATTAATAATGCAAAAAGACCTCTTATAGGGCTAACAGGAATAAAACCACAACAGACCAACCCAGGAAGATCAGATAGAACATTTACATCTCAAAGACACAGAGAAATCTGAGCTTCCCTCTACAAGGCCTTGTTTAAGGTTTTACCAAGCCAATTTTTAATTTTTAACTGCATATGCATTAAAGAGCCCACTCAATATTTAGGACAAGATTTAATTTCTCCAGTTAACTAGATATTTGCAATTATCAACTCTCTATGTCTTTCTACAATGGAGTCACCATCAGAGTCTTTCAACTGAGGCCCAGGTATTCTTCCTCTCCTACCCAGCGTCTTTCAACAGGACCGGCATTCCTCAGTATCTTTTCAACTGAGCACCACCCAGTATCTAGACCCTGAGTGGATATATCCCCAGTGTCTTTCAAATGTCTTCTCCCCCAGCACCTTAACTGAGAGGGGGCAGATACCCGCTATATCCCACCAAACAAAAAACTTAAAATCGCAGCCAATAGGGGAAATCCAAGAACCAGGAGGGACTTACTCAAATCCATCCTGAACTCCAGAGGAAGTGGATGGGTACAAGCAGCCTTGGTTAGTACCATGGCTCTGGTTTCTCATAGAGTTCAGGTGGAGGAGAGAAATCTGCTCTGGGTCCCTTCATGTTGGTCACCAAAGCTGTTCATTAAAAAATATAGTCATAACCAGATGGTAGAGTTGTTTTATTTGGTGGGAATGTTTAGGACTCTGAGCCCAGAAGGCAGAATCTCAGTAGCTCTGAGAAAACTGCTTCAAGGACATGGCAGGGGGTGGTGGGGAAGGGGGTGTGGGGGAAGCCAGGCTATATACAAGTTTGCAACATAGGGAGCAGGCAGTCTGAACGTCAAAAATCAGATGTTAGGTTGAGAAATTAAGCATTCTATATATGTAAAGATGCAAGTCTCTGGGCTCACTGAATTCATTTCTTTCACATGTACCTCAGCTGTCTGGGGTCAAATCCTATTTCCTTGTTCACCTTAAGGAGTAGCAGGTATAGCAGATGGCTGCTTCTTGCATTCCCTTAGCTCCTCAGCAATCACTGCAGTGGGCGAAGACATTTGCTGGATTGCAGTTTTGGGAGCCCTCATTCACATTTGGAGGACAGCAACCTTGTGGCTCAGCTGGTAAAGAATCTGCTTGCAAAGCAGGAGACCTGAGTTGAATCCCTGGGTTGGGAAGATCCCCTGGAGAAGGGAAAGGCTACCCACTTCAGTATTCTGGCCTGGAGAATTCCATGGACTGTATAGTCCATGGGGTCGCAAAGAGTCAGACATGGCTGAGTGACTTTCACTTTCACTTTCAATTGCTGATGTCTGTGATATTTCTATTGGGTTATTGATAAGGCAGGAGATATTTTCATTTCATTTCACATATCTTATCTGTAACCACTGCCTTCCTGTCAGTCTTTCCTTAAACCCTACATTCCTTATGGTCAAGGACTGAATCTTAGTCATCAATGCATTCTGAACACCTAACTTAGTACCTGGCTCACAGTGTGTTCAATACATAATGAATAAGTGGACGATTAGTGTTTTTTTTTGTATAAATAGTTACTTGTAGAACCATTAGTGTAATTGTAGAACAGAGGCTATAAAATTTCCTGGGTTTATAAAGAGTCCTACATGCTGTTTTAAATTCAAAAGATTTCTACTATTCTGCACTTTTCTATAGATGTCAGGCGAGTGTATGCTCCTCGGTTCTGTCTCGTCACAACAAAGATTTGGCGTGACGGCCATTAAAGCCCTTGGCATGTCACTTCTCTCGGGTCGTGGACAGAATGTGTTATAGCTCTCAGGTCTTGAACAGACCGTGTTACAGCTCTTAGACAAATCAGTGTTACAGCTCTATTTTATTTAGAAAATAGCAGGAAAATCCATCCTCGAGACATGAGGGCATGTTGACCCAAAGACGTGAAGAGAAGGGGAGAGAGAGAGAGAGAAAAGAGAGACCCCCAGACCTTTGGCTCCTCTTTTTATATGTTTTTTCTCCCTCTGGGCCTGCCCTATGTAAACTGGGCTAGCCAAGAGTGCTGTTTGTTCTACCTGAGGTCCTCATTCCGGTCCTCAAAACTTCCTTTGTTCTATTTTCACGGGCTTTTCCCTTCCTCATCTTTTAGCCACCACCATTCCGGACTCCTGCTTCCTATTCCAACTACCTAACAGTACATTCTGATAGAATGTAGAAGTAGACTTGATCATATGGCTAGTGGCCACATGTCTAGGAAAAAAAGCTAGAAATTTAATATAAACATTTATGTTCTTATTTCTATTCCATAAGCTAATGATATTTTTAAAAACTTTGCCGTATTGCTAAACACACACCAAATATAACATACATACTTTTGCATTTTTCAAATGTAGGTAAATTTCTTAAGGCCTGCATGCATATCTATATATATATTCACCAGCTATATCCATATAAGCACAATTCCAATCAAGGCAAAAAGATTTTGCTGGAACCAACAATAAGCCTGTAAAATAAAAATCAACAAGGAAATCCAATTCAATCATATTTCAGAGTTTATCCTTTTCAGAGTTCAAATTTCTTCCTTGACAATGACCAATGCAATTTCTTATGGTTTTCTTTTTGTGATTAATCCCAAATACTGTAAATAAATTCATTTAAGTGGATGCAACTAAAAATACTGCATTCTGTTTAATAAATTCTGTTTTATTATAAATAGATATAAATGGTATATATCAAAAGTGTAAAGCAACTAAACTGTGTAATTTTACTGTCATAGTCACCTAAATAAATAGTATTACTGCATCAAAATTTAAGCTTACTTTCTTTTCACTTCCAAATAAAATGTAAGAAGAGCTACTTATTCCTTTTGTTCTTCAAAGTTTACATTTTAGTAGATGTGATGGTTTCTCATTAACGAGAACTCCATTGCTACAGCCCCATAGATGTGACTTGCTTTTAAACTATATTCACATTTGTTGTCTTGTTTTTTCATATTTAATAATTTTATTTATTTTTATAGTGATTGAAATTATTTAACAACTCTACTGCTCTATATCTGGGCTGCTGCATATGCCCTGAAATTCATTCTCTTGGTCTTTTTAGAGGCATGCCTACACTTCAACTTAAATCTGCTAATCTTTTCGCTTGAATGGATTAAAAAAATTATTGACAGTAGAAAAGAAAAAGACTCAAACAGTGGCTAATTTTCGAGGTTAGAAAAGGTCTTCCCTTTTACTCTAAACATTTTCTGTTTCTACTTGCAAATGGCTCAAATTCCTTTAATCAGGTACCAATCTTTTTTCTGTTCCTATGTGAAAGTTGTTAATGTAAATAAATGTTTTCAAGGGGAGGAATTTGGTGATTTATAATGACTGGTATTTGAATAACTATCATCAGTTTCTAACGAATTTTCAATAAAAAAGCCATTGGATGTGGCAGAATTGGGAGGCAAGATCTTAAAGGCAAACTTCATCAGTTTCATAACTTCGAAGCCAGTAAGTCTTTCTCCACTCCTGACTCTAACTGATTAATGGTTGCTAAGAAAAGACTTCAGATCAACTGCTTCATTCTTCACTCCTCAAAATGGAATGTCTTTTTTTTTTGCAATATCAGATAATCTTTGAAGTATCCCAAGTTATTCAGTAACAGCAAAAAAGGAATAGTTCTTTGCTCTGATTTGTTTTAATATTTTTAATTTTGAGAAATCTTAGTTTAATCTAAGTGGAAAAAAAAAAAAGATGCTTTTTTATCTGTCTTTAAAATTAAAGACATTAGCAAGATGAAAAGCAAAACCAGAAGAACCACCATTGCTAAGCTTTGAGCATATATCAAGGAGAAAGAAATGGCAACCCACTCCAGTATTCTTGCCTGGAGAATCCCAGGGACGGAGAAGCCTGGTGGGCTGCCCTCTATGGGGTCGCACGGAGTCGGACAGGACTGCAGCGACTTAGCAGCAGCAGCAGCAAGGTGGTTATATTGCTCTTCATCCTGCCCACTATACCAATTGTATTGCTGATCCTGTTTGTGACGCCAAAGTCTTGCTGTTTACTCTGTCTGTACTGTTCATTATACCCAGGATAGGCAAAGTAGAGCTAAGAGGCTGGAAGGAGACTCAAAGAGCTTTAGGAACTGCAGACATGTTTTTCTCTCCTGGCCGATGCAGCAGCCATAGCAGCAGCTATAGCATAACCTAACACAACACAACCTTTCTCCTGGCTGCCGTAGTAGCCATAGCAACAGACACGCTATATTCTCTCCTCTCCTGGCTGACCCAAGGGATGCAGCCGTGATGCGGCAGTAAATGCCGCTGCTTTTTAGGTAGAGCTCACACATGTGTACATCACAAAGTAGTTCGTGACCAAGCAAGCACTTCGTGACATGCATATGCAGTGCTATAAATGATCTCAGTTGTTACATAGTCATTATTTACAAAATGTGGGGTGAGAGAACCTGACCACACCATCTTGGCTAATTTGCTATTTCTCTATAGTAGTTGCTAAATTGGAGAAGGCAATGGCACCCCACTCCAGTACTCTTGCCTGGAAAATTCCATGGACGGAGGAGCCTGGTAGGCTGCAGTCCATGGGGTCGCTAGGAGTCGGACACGACTGAGCGACTTCACTTTCACTTTTCACTTTCATGCATTAGAGAAGGAAATGGCAACCCACTCCAGTGTTCTTGCCTGGAGAATCCAAGGGACCCAGGAGCCTGGTGGGCTGCCGTCTCTGGGGTCGCACAGAGTAGGACACGGTTGAAGTGACTTAGCAGCAGCAGCAGCAGTTGCTAAATATATTCTGTGAAAGAAAAAGAACAAATTTGCATAGCATTGGTAATTTAGTTACGAATAGCCTGAAGTCCTCAACTTAACTAGGATTTAGAACACTTTAACTGAAAACACATACGATGTACAAATCAGCACACTAGCTGTGAAGAGATTTCATGAACAAAATCCCCAGGATTATAGTGATTCTAAAATAGCATCAAGGGAAGCCATCTACTAAGGGAAACAATTAGGACAGAATCGCATTCCAACTCTGTTGCTTGTGTATTGCATATCAAAGGAGTTTACAGGTAATTTTCTATCATTATGTACAGCTTGCATATTTTAGCACTCTGCACTGCAGTTTCCTCATCTATCAAGAAAGTTTTCAAACAGGAGCTGTGAAGAAAGAACAACTGGGAACTGTTGACTCATATAACGAAACATATTTTGAGATCCTTTGTGAATAGAGATTAACTACATTTTTTTCTTCTTTTACAAGGTTCCTGATCTTCAGCAAAAGTTAGAGTATAATTAAAGCTACAATTGCTGTTTAGGTAATCAGGAACAATGAGAATAAAAGAGGGGGAACAAAAATGAGCTATTATGTTAAAGCAATCTAACCAGATTTTAAATATAGTTTACTATATCTAAAAATAAAAGAAATGTCCTGTAAATTGTAGCTATGATTCCACATGGTTCTTCATTACAAAAAACAAAGCAAACCCAACAAACAAGCAAAACTGGAGCATATTTAAGTATCTGGTACTTACCATGTTTTCAGTTCAGTTGCTCAGTCGTGACCAACTCTTTGCGACCCCATGGACTGCAGCATGCCAGGCTTCCCTGTCCATCACCAACTCCCAGGGTTTACCCAAACTCATGTCCATTGAGTTGGTGATGCCATCCAACCATCTCATCCTCTGTTGTCCCATTCTCCTCCCACCTTCAATCTTTCCCAGCATCAGGGTCTTGTTTTAAGGGAGGACAAAGAAATATAAGTAACACCTATGTGGAAACAAGACCAACAAAATGGGAAAAGCAAAGGCTATTTATTCAGAGCTTGCTATAGTAAGGGAGTCAGCTACCATCACATATGTTTGGCAGAAACTCCAACATGGGGAAACTTAATAGTAGGGTAAGTAGAGGCTTCAGAAATGCCTTGTAGACTGTTGACCTAGAGAAACTGTGGTTGAGATAATCAAAAGTGGGGCATCTATGGTATTGGTATTGGTATTGGTTAGTCAAGGATAACTGGCTTTCTTTGGTCAGTCCTAAGTTGAAAGTGGGAACAAAAATTAGGGAAGGCCTCAGTTACCTTATCAGGTCCTGGATATTTCAGACTGATTGTTAAGTTATTACTTTGCTTCCTGGATTATTATTAGAAATATCAATCTGCTTTCCTACAAGTATGACTCATAGAAGGATGGCTTCCTGGGTTGTCTATTTTAATAAAGGGATGGTTTCCAGGCCAGGTTGCAACAGGTTGTGGTTTAGAGGTCTATTTTTATATATGGCCTGGGTATTATCCATTTACAAGTTCAGTCTGTCACATACATTTGAACTATCAAAAATAAAATCTTTTAATTTCTATAGAACTTTGAAGAGATGATTATATTTTATCAAGGAATGTATAGAAATATAGTAATATTCAGACATAAGATAGATGGGCTTCTAAGCTGAGCAGCTGGAGTTTGTCCCCTGCTTCAAAATAGCAGGAACAAGGGAAAAGCTGAGCCTTGCCCTGATGAAAAATAGAGACCACGTATTTCTTTCTTATTTTCAAGGTCAAGAAGGCCTTTCCAGTCAACTATATATGCACAGAAAGGCTCCTTGGAGGTGAAAAAGCAAGTGATATCAATCAACCCATAGGCCTCTTCACTAGAATCCATCCTGACCAAGAGATGTGCACACACAAGGGAGAATCTGGAGATAAACCAAATATGGACTCAGAATCAGGCGAAGGAGGATGACTGGCCAAAGGAAATCAGAAGAAATGCCCCATATAAGTGATTCTACATACCACAAGGGTGTGACCCTCTCTCTCTGAGTCTGCCTGTGTGTCTATCCACTTGTGATCTTTTTCCTCTGAATAAATACTTGCCTCACTACATTAGATCTTTATGGGAATTTATTGTTTTAAAACCAAAAGGCCAGGGGCCTTGTTGCTGTCCACTGGTGTCTGGTGGTCCAGTGGCTAGAATTCAGTGCCCTCACTGCAGCGATCTGACTTCAGTTTCTGGCCAGGAACCGAAATCGTGCTTCAGTCTGCTGTAGGCTGAGGCCATCCAAGATCAAGATGGACATAGAGACTGTAATACCTAGTAGAAAATGGACTAAACCCTTTGAGATATTCTGCAAACATTGTTCAATTATTTAGGAATAGACAAAACCAGAATTCTATCTTAAAGAAAAAAAAGATTGTTCTTTCTAATATTCTCAATAGTCCATTATATGCTGTGGAATACTGTGTTTAAAGAAATATATTCACTTCTACCATTTATTCCTTTTCAAACAAAACTTCTTTAATACCTATATTGAACTTTCTCAAAGAAGATCAATCCTTATATTCTGAGTGGGTTTGATTTTTATTTTATTTATTCTAGTATGTTTTATTTTCGATAACCTAAAGTTATATAAAAGCAAGAACTTTCTCTTGTATGGTTCTAAAATAGCTCAGAGTTTTGAAACACGATTTCCCTAAAGTGTTTGTTACTCAGCCATGTCCAACTCTTTGCTACCACATGGGCTGTAGACTGCCAGGCTCCTCTGTCCATGGGATTTACCAGGCAAGAAAACTGGAGTGGGAAATCATTCTCTTCTCCAGGGAATCTTCCCGATACAGGGATTAAATTTGCATCTCCTTCATTGGTAGGTGAGTTATTTACCATTTGACCCGAGAGCTTGGAGTCTGGGCACTGGAAAATAGCAAAATCATGGTTAGGACAGTTCAGTTTCTCAGTCGTGTCTGACGTTTTGCAACCCCATGGACTGCAGCACACCAGGCTTCCCTGTCTATCACCAACTCCCAGAGCTTGCTCAAACTCATGTCCATCGAATCAGGGATGCCATCCAACCATCTCATCCTCTGTCATTCCCTTCTCCTTTGGCCTTCAATCTTTCCCAGCATCAGGGATTTTACAACGAGCCAATTAGCATCAGGTGGTCAAAGTATTGAAGCTTCAGCTTTAGCATCAGTGCTTCCAATGAATATTCAGAACTGATTTCCTTTAGGTGGCTGGTTTGATATCCTTGCAGTCCAAGGGACTCTCAAGAGCCTTCTCCAACATCAGAGTTCAAAATCATCAATTCTTCCGTGCTCAGCTTTCTTTATAGTCCAACTCACATGCATACATGACTACTGGAAAAAAACAGCTTTGACTACATAGACCTTTGTTGGCAAAGTAATATCTGTGCTTTTTAATATGCTGTCTAGGTTGATTATGGCTTTTCTTTCAAGGAGCAAGTGTTTTTGTTTTTTTTTTTTTTCATGGCTATGGTCACTATCTGCAGTGATTTTGGAGCCCCCCGCGCCCCCCCCAAAAGTCTGTCAATATTTCCATCCTTTCCCTATCTATTTGCCACGAAGTGATGGGACTGGAAGCCATGATTTTAGTTTTTTGAATGTTGAGTTTTAAGCCAATTTTTTCACTCTCCTCTTTCGTTTTCATCAAGAGACTCTTTAGTTCTTGCTTGCTTTCTGCCATAAGGGTGGTGTCATCTGTGTATCTGAGGTTATTGATATTTCTCCTAGCAATCTTGATTCCAGTTTGTGTTTCATTCAACCTGACATTTCGTATGATAAGTACTCAGCATATAAGTTACATAATCAGGGTGACAATATACAGCATTATAATGTCCTTCTTCCCCAATTTGGAATCAGTCTGTTGTTCATGTGTGGTTCTAATTGTTGCTTTTGGACCTGCATACAGATTTCTCAAGAGACAGGTAAGGTGGTCTGGTATTCCCATCTCTTGAAGTATTTTCCACAGTCTGTTGTGATCCACATAGTCAAAGGCTTTGACATAGTCAATAAAGCAGAAGTAGATTTTTTCTGAAAATCTCTTGCTTCTTCGATGATCCAACTGATGTTGCCTATTTGATCTCTGGTTTCTCTGTCTTTTCTAAATACAGGTTGAACATCTGGAAGTTCATGGTTCACATACTGTTGAACTTGGAGAACTTTGAGCATTACTTTGCTAGTGTGTGAGACGAGCACAATTGTGCAGTAGTTTCAACATTGTTTGGCATTGCCTTTCTTTGAGATTGGAATGAAAACTGACCTTTTCCAGTCCTATGGCTGCTGCTGAGTTTTCCACATTTGCTGACATATTGAGTGCAGCACTTTCACAGCATCATCTTTTAGGATTTGAAATAGCTCAACTGGAATTCCATCACCTCTACTAGCTTTGTTCTTAGTGATGCTTAGTAAGGCCTATTTCACTTTGCTTTCCAGGGTGTCTGACTCTAGGTGAGTGATCACACAATCGTGGTTAACCTGGTCATGAGGATTCTTTTTGTATAGTTCTTCTGTGTATTCTTGGAACCTCTTCTTAATATCTTCTGATAGATCTGTATTATTTCTGTCCTGTATTGTGCCCATCTTCACATGAAATATTCCCTTGGTATCTCTAATTTTCTTGAAGAGATCTCTCGTCTTTCCCATTCTATTGTTTTCCTCTATTTCTTTGCATTGATCACTGAGGAAAGCTTTCTTATCTCTCCTTGCTACTCTCTGGAACTCTCTGGAACTGTGCATTCACACATTTATATTCATATCTTTTGTTTTCTTCTTTACCTTTAGTTCTTCTTCTTTTTTCAGCTATTTGTAAGCTAGCCTCAGACAACCATTTCATTTTGCCTTTTTCCATTTATTTTCCTTAGGGATGGTCTTGATGACTACCTCCTCTACAATGTCACAAACCTCCATCCTTGGTTCTTCAAGCACCCTGTCTATTAGATCTAATAGCTTGAACCTATTTGTATTTCCATTGTATAATCATAAGGCATTTGATTTAGATCATACCTGAATGGTCCAGTGGTTTTCCCTACTGTCTTCAATTTAAGTCTGAATTTGACAATAAAGAATTCATGATCTGAGCCACAGTCAGCTCCCAGGCTTGTTTTTGCTGACTGTATAGAGCTCCTCCATCTTTGGCTGCAAAGAATATAATCAATCTAATTTCAGTATTGACCAGCTGGCGTTGTCCATGTGTAACATCTTCTCTTGTGTTGTTGGAAGAGGGTGTTTGCTATGACCAGTTCATTCTCTTGGCAAAATTCTGTTAGCCTTTGCCTTGCTTAATTTTGTGCTCCAAGGCCAAATTTACCTGTTACTCCAGGTATCTCTTGACTTCCTACTTTTGCATTCCATTCCCCTGATAAAAAAGACATCTTTTTTTGTTGTTAGTTCTAAAAGGTCTTTTAGATCAAGCTTTAGTTTCTTTCAGCATTACTGGTTAGGGCATAGACTTGGATTATTGTGATATTGAATGGTTTGCCTTGAAAAGGAGCAGAGATCATTCTGTCGTTTTTGAGATTGCACCCAAGTACCACATTTCAGAATCTTTTGTTGACTGTGAGGGTTACTCCATTTCTTCTAAGGGATTCTTGACCACAGTAGTAGATATAATGTTTATCTGAATTAAATTCATCCATTCCAGTCCATTTTAGTTCACAGATTCCTAGAATATCGATGCTCACTCATGCCATCTCCTGTTTGACCAGTTCCTATTTATCTTGATTCATGGACCTAATATTCCAGGTTCCTATTCAATATTGTCGGAGAAGGCAATGGCACCCCACTCCAGTACTCTTGCCTGGAAAAATCCCATGGATGGAGGAGCCTGGTAGGCTGCAGTCCATGGGGTCGCTAGGAGTCGGACTGAGCGACTTCACTTTCATTTTTCACTTTCATGCATTGGAGAAGGAAATGGCAACCCACTCCAGTCTTCTTGCCTGGAGAATCCCAGGGGTGGGGGAGCCTGGTGGGCGGCCGTCTATGGGGTTGCACAGAGTCGGACACGACTGAAGTGACCTAGCAGCAGCAGCATTCAATATTGTTCTTTACAGCATCAGACTTTACTTCTATCACCAGTCACATCCACAACTGTGTGTGTGTGTTTGTTTGTTTGTTTTTCACTTTGGCTCCATCTCTTCATTCTTTCTGAAGCTATTTCTCCACTCTTCTCCAGTAGTATATTGGGCACATACTAACCTGGGGAGGTCATCTTTCAGTGCCACTTATTTTTGCCTCTTCATACTGTTCATGGGGTTCTCAAAGCAAGAATACTGAAGTGGTTTGCCATTCCTTTCTCCAGCAGATCACATTTTGTCAGATGTCTCCACCATGACCCATCTGTCTTGGGTGGCCCTACATGGCATGGCTCATAGTTTCATTGAGTTAGACAAGGCTGTGGTCCATGTCATCAATTTTATTAGTTTCTGTGATTGTGGTTTTCATTCTGTCTGCCCTCTAATAGATAAGGATAAGAGGCTTATGGAAGCTTCTTGATTGGAGAGACTGACTTTGGAGGAAACTGGGTCTTGTTCTGATGGGCAGGGCCATGTTTTGAATCCAATTTTCTGTTGATGGGTGTGACTGTCTTCCCTCCCTGTTGTTTGACCTGAGACCAAGCTATGGTGGAGGTAATGAAGATAATGGTGACCTCCTTCAAAAGGTCCCATGCATGCCCTGCTGCACTCAGTGCCCCGACCCTGTAGCAGCTCACCGCTGACCTACACCTCATTCAGAGACTCCTAAAGACACTCATAGGCAAATGTGAGTCAGTCTATTGTGGGGTCAGTGCTCCTTTCTCCTGGGTCTTAGTGTGCACAAGGTTTTGTTTGAGCCCTCCAAGAGTCTGTTTCCCCAGTTCTGTGTAAGTTCTGTAATCGAAACCCACTGGCCTCCAAAGTCAAATTCCCTGAGAGTTCTCAGTCCCTTTGCCAGATACCCAGGTTAGGAAATCTGTTGGGAGTCCTAGAGCTTTCTTAACCATGCGAGAATTTATTTGGTATAATTGTTCTACAGTTTGTGTGTTGTCTGCTTGATGATTCTATGGTGAGGTTGATAGTGACCTCCTCTAAGAGGGCTTATGCCACATGCTGTGTAAACCATGTCTGCTGCACCCAGAGCCCCTGCCCCTGTGGCAGGCCACTATTAACCCATACCTCCACAGGAGACTCTCAAACCCTCAAAGGCAAGTCTGGCTTAGTCTCTGTTGGATCTCTGGGTCCTGGTGCACACAAGGTTTTGTTTGAGCCCTCTGAGCATCGCTGGTGGGTATAAGGTTTGATTCCAAATGTGATTTCGCCCCTCCTACCATCTTGCTGGGGCTTCTCCTTTGCCCTTGGACATGGGATATCTTTTCCTGGTGTGATCCAACATTCTCCTGTCAATGGTTGTTCAGCAGCAAGTTGTAATTTTGGAGTTCTTACAGGAGAAGATGAGTGCACATCCTTCTACTCCACCATCTTGTGATAGAATCATGGTATTTCATCCCAAAGTAGTTGTGTATAAAGGGATCCCACACACCATTCATTAAATCTCTGAACAACACATGCCATTAGAAAAATACTGAGCTAGCTGCTAGGGCTGGAGAGGAAAAGAAAAAAATGATATAGATTCTGCCTCAAAAACTTAAGGTCTGGTAGAGAGAGGCAGACTTGTAATCAAAGCAGACTAACTAAAAATCATTCTTCTCTAAAGTCATTCTAGAAGTGTTTGTAAACATAATGAAAATGACAGAGAAGGATGTTTCAGTTCTTGGAATAGGGGACAATGGAAGCTCAATAAAGCCTGTTAAGAACACATGATTTGGGGGATTTGTATCTTCCTTCCACTATGTGGGCAAAATCAAGGCATTTAAGGGCTTTGGTGACTCAGACAGTAAAGAATTTGCTTGCAATGTGGGAAACCCAGATTAGATCTCTTTTTTGGGAAGATCCCCTGGAGAAGGGAATGGCAATCCACTCCAGTATTCTTGCCTGAAGAAGTCCATGGACAGAGGATCTTGGTAGGCTATAGTTCATGGGGTCACAAAGACTTGGACATGACTGAGTGACTAACATATACAAGGCATTTAAAATCAGGAAACAGAGTAAGCAAAGGCATGGGGTATAAAGTAGCTTAATAATTTGAAAATTTTTAAGAAATTTACAGTGGCCAAAAAGAGGGTACATGGTGAAGCAGGCTAAAGGAAACATGAGAGGGCTAATAAGAAGCAAATTATAGAGTGCAAGAATTTCCTACTGAGAATTTTGTCCTTGATCTTGTAGGCAGTGAGGGGCTTTGGAGAATTTTAAGGAAGGCTATATTTTTACAAAATGTTTTTCAGAAAGCTGTACCCACTGTCATTATATGTATTCTTGTATATTTTTTTAAAAATTTGTTTTTATTTATAGCTTTTATAACTATACTCATGTAAGAATGCTAATGTTCTAATAAGAGAATTTACAAAGAAACTTCAAGATCAGAGTTAATTTGTATAGTAGAAATGAGATGTTTCACATCTAAGGGGACAAAATTGACTTACAACAGGAGAGAAGAAATTTTAGGGATCATCTTCTCCAAATTCTCTTTTTACATAGTGTATGCGTGCATGCTCAGTTGTGTCCAATTCTTTGCAACCCTATGGACTATAGCCCACCAGACTCCTGTGTCCATGGGATTACCCAGGCAAGAATACTGGAGTGGGTTGCCATTTCCTCCTCCAGGGGATCTTTCTGACACAGGGATCAAACCTACAAATACTGTGTCTGCTGTGTTGGCAGATGGATCCTTTCCCACTTGGGAAGCCCTCTTTTACGTAGACAGGATGTTAAATTAGAAATTTTGTTGGAAGATGCAGCAGATAACTATGACCAAAGTGCACCTTGTCAAATTGTCAAAGGAAAGCATAGAGAACCAATTGCAAGACTTAAGGGAATAAGATCTGGTCACTGGAGATTAGTGTGGGTTATTTTAGATCTTATCTGGCAAATAGGTACAAGCCTCAAGATATCCAAGGTATTTTTGTCAGAATAGAAAGATCACACACATCAAAGGAACTACAGTTAAATGTCCCCAGTAATCATGGGGAGTCCCTAAAAATACAGGGTTGTCATATTTAGCAAATTAAAATTCAAAAACACAAGGTAAATTTGAAGTTTAGAAAAACAACATGTAGAATTTTTAGTATATCTCAAATCTTGCATGGGAGATAAGTACACACAAACACATACACACACACACACACACACACACACAACTACTGTTTATTTGAAATTCAATTTTTCTTTTTTGGCCATGCTGCATAGAATGTGGAATCTTATTTATCCAAGCAGTGATCAACCCTGTGTCCCGTGCAGTGGAAGCAATGGAGTCTTAACCAATGTACTGCCAGGGAAGTTCCAAAATTCAAGTTCAATTCTATTTTTCTTGGAAATCCTGTTGAAGAGCCCACATGAGCACTGAACACTGACCAGATTCAAAAGCATAAAGCCGGCATGTGACTGTAAAAGCCAAGTGAAAATTTTTCTGATTCCTTTACTATACCTCTTTCACTAAGACTCAGCCCTGGAGAACCGATTAACTATAAGTTTGTGGGAAAGGATCAAGGGAATAAGGAATAATCTGCCCACATTTCTATCACCCACTGCAGCAACCTCCAGCTGGAGAAGGAGGTAAAATAGCTGAAACTGTGAATGTGTTTATTCCATTAAATTGAACATTCTGAGTTCTAAGTCTGTTTTGACTCAAATTGACTGTAGAACATTGGATTAATTGAGAGAATAGAAAAGTTATGAGCCTGTATAAGTTTTCTTCTAGATTAAGGGAGAAAAGCATTTACCTACCTCCTAAGCAAAGTGACTGAGACAATGGGAGAAAAAAATAAGCTTGTGCTCTCATTGGACTCATAAGCCTTGTTTGTTCAATATGCCAGTGATGTGCTAATTAATGACCAGAGGCCTAAAGACAGTTCGTCTAAAGATAGCCTAAAGATGGAACTAGTGATAGTTCTGTCAGTGGATTGCTGGAGATGGACAAAGGAAACTCTTCCACGTATGCTCTGCAAATCTTTCCATGGCAATTCGGTCATCCTTCTGCCAATAATGGGCCTTCTTCTCTGCACACATTCCCCTGGAACTAGAGAAATGACAACTGGAAAACTGACTCAGAAATGCTCAAATAACTCTCATTTGCAATATCTTCAGAAAGACTTGAATGAAAATTCAAAAGAAAGTTACCCAGAGGGATGGTATGGGGAGGAGAGTTCAGGATGGGGAACACATGTATACATGTGTCAGATTCATTTTGCTATATGGCAAAACCAATACAATATTGTAAAGTTAAAAAATAAAATTAAATTAAATTAAAAATATTTTTAAAAAAAGTTACCTATCCTAGTTGTATCTGAGAATATAAAAGCATCTACTACCTTCCTTTAACTTGGGCACTGCCTAGATGAGTTCACCAAAATGCAAAAAGGCCCATTGCTCCTGGGTGTGGAAATTGAAATTGCACAAGAGCTTATTCTCCTGAGCACTCAGTGATCGGTTACTGTTCAAAGAGTGGCCCCACTTTTAGGGGAAAATTAGCTAATGAATGGAAAATCCTTATGATGGGGAAGACTTAACACTGAGGAGGGTGACAGGGAAGGAGAGAGAGCAGAAGAAGAAACAGATGTTAAAAGAGTGAACTGATGCTGTATTAGTTTCCTATGGCCTCTATAACAAATTGTAACAAATTTAGTGGTATAAAATGATAAAAAATTATCTTATAGTTATGAAGATCAGATGACTTAAATGATACCACAGGGGTAAAATAAAGGTGTGGACAGGGCTGAACTCCTCTGGGGACTCTGAGGGGAAATTATTTCTTTGCCTTTTCTAGATTCTAGGGTCCACATGCATTTCTTGGCTTCTGGTCCTTTCCTCAATTTTGATACCAGCAATGGATCACTCCTACCTCTACTTTTATCATCATGTCTCCATTACTGACTCTAACTTCCTGCTGTCCTCTCAATTATAAAGACCCTTACAATTACATTGGTCTTATACAAATATTCCAGGATAATCTTTCCATCTCAGGAGCTTTAATTTTAATCACTGCAAAGTCTCTTTTGCAGAGTATTAATAAGATAATATAACTCCTGTTGTGAAAATTTGGGGCATAGACATCTTTGGAGGCCATTATTCTGTCTACCACAGATGTGTTCTTTTATCTTTGTTTTGGAGTCAAATTTTAAGTTGTGAAATGAGAGGCAGAAATGGTGGCACCAGGTGGGATTTCTCCCTTTACCCCTTCCCCTTCTATTGAAGTCATTTATCATTTCAATTTTGGAGTCAAGAGCTCTCAAAGTTTATGATTATTTTATGTCATAACAGAAGCTTGACATCTATTTAACATTCACCTTTGGTAACACTTTATATCACTTCTTAATCTGGTTTCTTTCTTTGCCTTATGGCTATACCTCTGCTCCTCCTGGAGGGAACTATTTTTTCCCTACTTTGACTGCGTGATTCCATGAGGGATACCAGTCTAAATCCCCCCACTTAATAGCTACAATTGTGGAGTTGTGGACCAAGACAAGAGAAACAAAATCCTTTGGAGACTTCTATATTGCTGAGGTAGAGATGTGAAACTCACTTCTGGCCATTGATATTGAAAGGTAAGGTGAAGTCTATAAGAAGTTGTCATGTCTTCCAACAAACAGAAAAAATAAAACCTAGCCTGCAGTAGAAAAGAAGCTGAGACAGTGAAGCAAGTTGAGTCTGATGAAGAGGCAGTTCTATTGGAAAACTGATTCCCTGAATTACTCAATTTGATGATTAGTGTTACCTCTATCCTTTCCTGCTATGAAAGTAAAAAATTCCTTTTGTTTGCTTATTAAGCTATTTTACATTAGATTTCAATAATTTGCATTAGTTATATTTTTTAGTAGTGTAGTCTTATTCTGAGCTAAGTGCTATAGTTAAAATATTATATTAAATTCTTAAAACAGGCTTGTAATTGTATAATACTTATTTTTGTTTTACAAACAAAGTAACTGAGGCAAGACCGGTTAAGTAACCGCCAAAGTTCATACTGGTAGAATGAGGAATCAGAATATAACCCAGTTCCCTGAATCAAAAGTCCAGTCTATGAACCGCAACACCAACTGCCTCCTTTTCTCCCTTGTAGTGAGACAGCACATCATGTCAGCCAGGTGAATCTCTTTGCCATGTTTTGAATATGTTGTGCTCAATCTTGTATTTTGCATAGCTGTTTCGTCAATCATGTTGTGAAACCACTACAGGGCTGAGGACAGAAATGCTTACTGAAAAAAAAAAAAAAAAAAAACTGTTCAAAGAGGAAATATTCAGCATTCACTACTGATTACATTAGCTCCAAAGTAAATATTACTTTCTTACTTTAAAGAAAGTAAATATTTAGACCACAAACTGATGATTATGACTTACAATGTCCAGGTTGCTGCTGCTGCTGCTAAGTTCTTCAGTTGTGTCTGACTCTGTGCGACCCCAGAGACAGCAGCCCACCAGGCTTCCCCATCCCTGGGATTCTCCAGGCAAGAACACTGGAGTGGGTTGCCATTTCCTTCTCCAATGCATGAGAGTAAAAAGTGAAAGTGAAAGTGAAGTTGTGTCCGACTCTTAGCACCCCCACGGACTGCAGCCCACCAGGCTCCTCCGTCCATGGATTTTCCAGGCAAGAATACTGGAGTGGGTTGCCATTTCCTTCTTCAATGCATGAAAGTGAAAAGTGAAAGTGAAGTCGTTCAGTCATGTCTGACTCTGTGCGACCCCATGGACTGCAGCCTACCAGGCTCCCCCGTCCCTGGGATTCTCCAGGCAAGAACACTGGAGTGGGTTGCCATTTCCTCCTGCAATGCATGAAAGTGAAAAGTGAAAGTGAAGTCGCTCAGTCGTGTCCGACTCTTAGCGACCCCATGGACTGAAGCCTACCAGGCTCCTCCGTCCATGGGATTTTCCAGCCAAGAGTACTGGAATGGGTTGCCATTGCCTTCTCCAGTTTACCATATCTCAAATCTTTCTGTGTTGTAGACTTTTAAACTTTTAATTTGTTTTAAACAAAACATTTTTACTTTAACATGGTATGACACATTTGAGAGCCTGAAATAAATGAATTTGTTTTAAAAATGACTGAGATGTATAGCTTTACAATTTGTTCAGTGTACTAAGTGTGGTCAACCATTCAAAGACACTCACTAGATTACTTCCATGGTTAACCAACAGATAAAGTCCAGATATGGCAAAGGACAAAATGTGTTGTGGGAGAAATGGGAAAATGAATGTCATTTTGGATGTCCTAAGAGTTTTAAGCTAGTCAAATTTTGGCATAAGTATCACTATTTCATAGATGCTTTCTAGATTATATGTACCCTGTTACACAAATAGGAAAAGGAGTACGTCAAGGCTGTATACTGTCACCCTGCTTATTTAACTTATATGCAGAGTACATCATGAGAAACGCTGGGCTGGAAGAAACACAAGCTGGAATCAAGACTGCCGGGAGAAATATTAATAAACTCAGATATACAGATGACACCACCCTTATGGCAGAAAGTGAAGAGGAACTCAAAAGTCTCTTGATGAAAGTGAAAGAGGAGAGTGAAAAAGTTGGCTTAAAGCTCAACATTCAGAAAACGAAGATCATCGCATCTGGTCCCATCACTTCATGGGAAATAGATGGGGAAACGGTGGAAACAGTGTCAGACATTATTTTTTGGGGGGCTCCAAAATCACTGCAGATGGTGACTGCAGCCATGAAATTAAAAGATGCTTACTCCTTGGAAGGAAAGTTATGACCAACCTAGACAACATATTCAAAAGCAGAGACATTGCTTTGCCAATAAAGGTCCATCTAGTCAAGGCTATGGTTTTTCCTGTGGTCATGTATGGATGTGAGAGTTGGACTGTGAAGAAAGCTGAGTGCCGAAGAATTGATGCTTTTGAACTGTGGTGTTGGAGAAGACTCTTGAGAGTCCCTTAGACTGCAAGGAGATCCAACCAGTCCATCCTAAAGGAGATCAGTCCTGGGTGTTCGTTGAAAGGACAGATGCTGAAGCTGATACTCCAATACTTTGTCCACCTCATGCGAAGAGTTGACTCATTGGAAAAAACCCTGATGCTGGGAGGGATTGGGGGCAGGAGGAGAAGGGGACAACAGAGGATGAGATGGCTGGATGGCATCACTGACTCGATGGACATGAGTTTGGGTGGACTCCAGGAGTTGGTGATGGACAGGGAGGCCTGGCGTGCTGCGATTCATGGGGTCGCAAAGAGTCAGACACGACTGAGCAACTGGACTGAACTGAACTGATACACTTATCAGGCTGCACTTCTTTTTAGCACTTATTTATTTAATTGATCAATTATTTGTTTTCTGTGTCACCACTAGACCTGACTGCAAGCAAAGGTTTTTTATATCTCCAGTACCTAAAGGAAATCAACCCTGAATATTCATTGGAAGAACTAATGCTAAAGCTAGAGCTCCTGTACTTTGGTCACTTCATACAAAGAGCTGACTCATTGGAAAAAACCCTGATACTAGGAAAGATTGAGGGTAGGAGAAGAAGGGAGTAACATAGGGTGAGATTGTTAGATGGCATCATTGACTCAACGGACATGAGTTTGAGCAAACTCTGGGAAATAGTTGGAGAAGGAAATGGCAACCCACTCCAGTATTCTTGCCTAGAGAATTCCATGGACAGAGGAGCCTGGTGGATTTTATATACTCCAGGGGGTCGCAAAGAGTCAGAGACAGTTGAACAACTAAGGCTGGGAAATAGTGAAGGACAGGGAAGCCTGGAATTCTACAGTCCATGGGGTCACAATCAAGACACCAGTGAGTGACTGACCCAAGGGAACATTAATAAGTAAGACCCCTCACAAAGCCCTCCATCTTCACACCCAAACCAAGCCCACCCAAGGCCAGCAAGCTCCAGTGCCTGAATGGCCCACACCAATCCTTCAAAATAACAGAAACACAAGGCTGCACATTAGCAGACAAGTTGCCCAAAGCCATATCAAACACATAGATACTGAAAAATTCACTACTGAACATGGCACTGTCCTTCAGACAGATGAGATGCATGCCCATTGACCAGAACACAGGCACAAGTCCCCCCTAACTAGAAATCTTCAAAAGTCACTGGTCCAACCCCACCCATGGGGCCAGACTCCACAATTATGAGAAACTATGACCTTGAGAATTTTTTGGTTTAAACACAATGAGAAAGTTAAAGCTTAGGCAGTCCAGGCCCCTTTAAGAAGGAGATGAACATTCTAGCTCAGGATTTCCTTAAGCCTTGTGCAACAATGTATCTTACCTGAGAACTGGCGCCTTCTTCAAGTCCAGAGCTGATAATTACACAGGGAGACAATGTCTTACTCATGAAAATATTTTTCTTAGACTCTATTGGTATAATTGTAACAAATCTTTCCTGGGGACCTGTTTCTCAAGACTTGTATCCCTGATTGTAGCAACACTATATCACATCTAGAGACATTGCTCCTTACCACCTGTCTCCC
Organism: Bos grunniens; assembly: GCF_055505025.1. NCBI lineage: Eukaryota > Metazoa > Chordata > Mammalia > Artiodactyla > Bovidae > Bos > Bos grunniens. The sequence goes on from NC_141188.1 coordinate 14,889,939, forward strand.
TGGCTAATCTTGTGCTGAAGTTATCTCAGGAAATACGCCTTGGGAAAGGGTCTGGTGGAAATCTTACAAACTTTAGGTATTCTTTTTATCTATTCTCAGCAGCTGGTTGAAAAGTACATAATGCCCTGCTTAAACCAGTGAGGCGGGTACTTTCCTGCCCCCTTCCAGTGCCTCTCACTGGAAGCTCTCTCAATCTCTTTACACTCTAATAAAACTTAGTTATACAAACCTCTGAATGACTAAGACTGGGTCTTCTGGGTCTTGGACTGAAATTTTCTAATTTGGAGACCACAAATAATGGCACCGTTCACCGCTCAACTATCAACAATTTTTATTTCCTTTATATAATTCTTCCTCTACATTGGCATTTTGCAGTGCTCTGAGGGTATTTTGTTTGTTTATTTGTTTTTCATATTATTCTTTTCCTGCTGTGGTTATTCTTTAATATATAGAAATCTTTTTTATATTCCTTTACATAACTTGGCTTTTCTATTTTTTCAGCCATGTTTCTTAGTCTGTTTTGTTTTCTTTGCTTTATTCCCCAGTTGGCACATAGCTTTGGTTTTATTTTCCAGTTTATGTTTCAGTTAATTTTATTTTTAATTGGTCTATACCATTTTTGTCTCCTTTGCTCAGCAGGTCACTATTTTGTACTTGTTTTCTTTGGACTGTTTTGGTTTTGTCTGTGTGTGTGTATTTCATTAATTTTGGTTATTATGTATCTGATTCTGTATTTACCATTTGTCTGCATTTGTTTCTTTTGTTTCTTGTTCTGTTCAGTGTTTTGTTTTTCTGTGTTTGTTTTAATACCCCCTGGTGGCCCTCAGATGGTAAAGAATCTACCTGCAATGCAGGAGACCCAAGTTTGATCCCAGGTTGGGAAGATGCCCTGGAGAAGGGAATGACAACCCACTCTAGTGTTCTTGCCTAGAAAATCCTGTGAATAGAGAAGCGTGGCAGGCTATAGTCCATGGGGTCGCAAAGAGTCAGACATGACTCAACAAATAAGCAATAGCAGAATGATGTAATAAATGACTTGTAGAATCTCAGTCCTCTGGCCAGAGTTCAAGCATGAACTTTTGGAGTGGGCGTGCTGAGTCCAGGATCCTAGAATGCAAGAGAACTCCCTTACCTCAGGGATTATTAGTGAGAACTATCACTAAAGCTTCCACCTATATACAAGACCTGGCTTCACACAAGTACTGGAAGCACCCAGTGCAGGACACTTCATGCACACAACAAAAAGACAAAAACACAAACTCAATCATCAGTAGGAAGGATTCCCACAGACATTCTAAAACATATCACCTCATACAGCCCTGCCCATCAGAAGAGGGGGTAGAGGGGAACATGTCTTTCCACCAGAATGCAGGCCACAATTCACTTTCAACACAAAGCCTACACAAATCAAATCACTAGACCAGACTTATCCACTGAGTGAAAGTGAAAGCCCCTCCTCCTCCTCCTCCTCCAAGTCGCCTCAGTCATGTCTGACTCTGTGCAACCCCAGAGATGGCAGCCCACTAGGCTCCCCTATCCCTGGGATTCTCCAGGCAAGAACACTGGACTGGGTTGCCATTTCCATCTCCAATGCATGGAAGTGAAAAATGAAAGTGAAGTCACTCAGTCGTGTCTGACTCTTAGTGACCCCATGGACTGCAGCCTACCAGGCTCCTCCATCCATGGGATTTTCCAGGCAAGAGTACTGGAGTGGGGTGCCAAGCCCCTCAGTCATCTCCAATTCTTTGTCACCTCTTGGACTACACAGTCCATGGAATTCATCAGGTCAAAATACTGGAATGGGGTAGCTTTTCCCTTCCCCAGGGGATCTTTCCAACCCAGGGATCCAACCCAGGTCTCCCACATTGCAGGGGGATTCTTTACCAGCTGAGTCAAAACAGAAGCCCAAGAATGCTGGAGTGGGTAACCTATCCCTTCTCCAGCAGATCTTCCCAACCCAGGAATTGAACAAGGTCTCCTGCATTGCAGGTGGATTCTTCCCCAACTGAGCTATCAGGGAAGCCCAAGGAAGAAGTCCACTGAGGGCACAAACCAAATGGAAGAAGGAATACTATTCTAAAGTCTGGGAAAAGGAGATCTCAAACTCAGTAAGTTAGAAAAAATGAAGCACAGAGATATACTGTGCAAGTGAAAGAACAAGTTAGGTACTCACAAGACCAAATAAATGAAGAGGAAATAAGAAAATATCTAAAACAGAATTCAGAGTAATGATAGTAAAAATGATTTTAAAAAAACCCTCAAAAATAGAATGGGGAAAATGCAATGAATGAACATATTTTAAAAGGACCTAGAAGAAATAAAGAATAAACAAACCAAGGTGAACAACACAATCACTTAAATTAAAAATATTATATTAAATTAAAAATATTATAGAAAGAATCAATAATAGAATTACTGAGGCAAAAGAACAGATAGGTGAGCTGGAAGACAGAATGGTCGAAATAACTGCTGAAGAGCAGAATAAAGGGAAAAGAATGAAAAAAATTGAGGGTAGTCTCATAAACCTATGGGACAATATTAAATAAAACAACATTTGAATTATAGGGGTACCAGAAGAAGAAGAGAAAAAGAAAGAGCTGAGAAAATTTTTGAATTTTAGTTGAAAACTTCCCCAACATATGGAAGGAAATAGTCAATCAAGTCCAAGAAGTGCAGAGAGTCCCATACAGGGTAAACCCAAGAAGAAACATGCTGAGACATATTGGTCAAACTAACAAAGATTAAACACAAAGAAAGAATAACAAAATCAGCAAAGGAAAAGCAACAAGTAACAACGGAAACCCCATATGGTTAACAGCTGATCTTCCAACAGGAGACTCTGTAGGCAAGAAGGGAATGGTAGGGTATATTTAAAGTACTGAAAGAGAAAAATCTACAGTGAAGATTACTCTACCTAGCAAGGATCTCATTTAGAGTTGATGGAGAAATCAGAAGCTTTACAGACAAGAAAAAGTTAAGAGAATGTAACACCAGCAAATGAGCTTTACAACAAATGTTAAAGGGACTTCTGTAGACAGGAAGCACAAAGAAAGAAAAAGATCTGCAAAAACAAACCCAAAACAACTAAGAAAATGTCAATAGGAAAATATATATCAATAATTATTTTAAATGTAAATGGATTAAATAGTCCAACCAAAAACTGCCTGGCTGAATGGATACAAAAGCAAGACATACATATGTCTTGCTGTCTACAAAACATATATAGTATATACTATATACACTATTGGAGAAGGAAATGGCAACCCACTCCAGTACTCTTGCCCAGAGAATCCCATGGAGGGAGGAGCCTGGTAGGCTACAGTCCATGGGGTCGCAAAGAGTCGGACATGACTGAGCGACTTCACTCACTCACTCATATATACTATATACTATACACACACACACACACACACACACACACACACACACGTATGCTGTCTACAAGAGACAGCAAACATTATTCTCAATGATGAAAAACTGAAAGCATTCCCTCTAAGATCTGGACCAAGACAAGGGTGCCCACACTCACCACTATTACTTAACACAGTTTTGGAAGTCCAAGTTATGGCAAGCAGAGAAGAAAAAGAAATAAAAGCAATCCAGACTGGAAAAGAAGTAAACCTGTCACTGTTTGCAGATGACATGACTCTGTACATAGAAAACCCTAAAGATACTATCACAAAATTACTAGAGCTAATCAATTAATTGAGTAAAGTCACAGGATACAAAATCAAAACACAGAAATCACTTGCATTCCTATACACTAACAATGAAAAAATCAGAAAGAAAAATTAACGAATCAATCCTGTTTATCACTGCAATAAAAAGAATAAAATAACTAGGAATTAAGCTACCTAAAGAACCAAAAGGGCTCTTCACAGAAAACTATAAAACACTGATGAAAGAAACCAAAGATGACATAAACAGATAGAGAGGTATTCCATGCTCCTGGGATGGAAGAATCAATATTGTGAAAATGACTATACTACCAAATGCAATCTACAGACTCAGTGCAATTCCTATCAAATTACCAAAGACAGTTTTCACAGAACTAGAACAAAATATTTCACAATTCACATAGAAACATAAAAGGCCCTGAATAGCCAAAGCAATTTTGAGAGGGAAGAATGGAGCTGGAGAAATCAACCTTCCTGACTTCAGGCTGTACTACGAAGCTATAGTCATCAAGGCAGTATGGTACTGGCACAAAAACAGAACTATAGACCAATGGAACAAGATAGAAAGCCCAGATATAAACCCACACATCTATCTTTTATCTTTTATAAAGGAGGCAAGAATATACAATAGGGAAATCACAGTCTCTTCAATAAGTGTTGCTGGGAGAACTGGACAGTTATATGTAAAACAGAGAAATTAGAAGACTTCCTCACACAATACACAAAGATAACCTCAAAAAGGATTAAAGATCTAAATGTAAGACCAGTAACTATAAAACTCTTAAAGGAAAACACAAGCAGAACACTGTATGATATAAATCATTGCAAGATCCTCTACGACCCACCTCCTAGAATAATAGAAATTTAAATTAAAAAGTGGGACCTAATTAAATGTAAAAGCTTTTGCACAACAAAGGAAACCATAAACAATGTGAAAAGACAACACTCTGAATGGGAGAAAATAATAGCAAATGAAACAACTGACGAAGGATTAATTTCCAAAATATACAAGCAGCTCATACAACTCAATGCCAGAAAAACAAACAGCTTAATCAAAAAGTGGGCAAAAGACCTAAACAGACATTTCTCCAAAGAAGACATACAGATGGCTAACAAACACATGGAAAGATGCTCAATATCACTCATTATCAGAGAATGCAAATCAAAAATACAATGAGCTATCACCTCACACCAGTCAGAATGGCCGTCATAAAAGAAATCCACAAACAAGTGCTGAAGAGGGTGTGGAGAAACCCTCAGTTAATAATGCCAAATAGTTTTTTATAAGTGGTGATACTAGCTAATACTTCCACCAGCAGTGTATGAAAAAACTCGGTGCTCTTTTTCCTCTCCAGTGAACTTTAACCAAGCTGATGTGCATATAGTTGCATCTGATTTGAGTTTTAACTTTGGGGGTTTTGATTCTTTCTTTGTTTTGGTATTGGGATATCTTCTTTTGTGAAGTGCCCATTCTAGGCTGTGGTCCAATTTTTATCTCTTCCTTATTGATTTGCAGATTTCTATTTTTTTTTTCATTCTGGATTCATGCCCTGTTCAACAGTTACACATATTGTAAATATCTTCCATTTGGTGGATTATGCTTTAATTTTAAGAGGGGTTCTTAATGTTAATGCAGTTATACTTAATCTTTTCCTTTATGTATCACATTTTCTATAGACTATAAAAAGTTTTTTTCTGCCTAAAAATCTTGACTGTACATATTAATATTTTCTAATATAACTTTTTGAAGCTTTGTTTTAAAACTTTGATATTTAAAACTATGATACATCTCATACTGATTTTTGTACTTATAAGAGGTAAGGATTAATGTCTATTTTTTAAAATGTATTTCTAATTGTTCTAGTGATGGGTATTGGAGGATTATTCTTTTCCCCACAAATTGGTGGCACTAATTTGATTTTAAATCAAACATTCAATACACGAGCATTGGCCAATAAATGGCAAAATTAGTCAAAGAAAAATATATTTGTATATTATGATCTAGCAATTTTATATATATATATAAAAGACATGTATAAAAATATTTCAAAGCAATATGGCTTATAACAGACCAAAAGTAAAAAACTGCTAATTAATTATGAAGAGTAGAATGGATACATACATTCTGCAAATTTATTTAGCACACATATTCTATAATAAAGACAAAAACGATGAACTATAGTTACATATTTCAGGAAGAAATCATAAGAATATGATGTCAGACCAAAAAAAGTCTGAAAAATATATTTATGTCTATGTATTCAATGGTGTTTTTTTTCCTAAAGTACAAAAGCAAGTAAAATTAATCTGTTCCTAAAATTTAAAATAGATACTTTTAAGTAGTTATCTATTAAAAGAATAAATAGTGATGAATGGGAAAGAAGAGAGGGAGGAGAATTTCATTGCTGGTATTTTTATTTCCTTACTGCATTGTTTTTATGTGGTTGTTTCTCAGAATGCTTATAATATACACATTATTTTTCAGTATATATAATATGTGTTAGTAAAAGGTTTACTTGAAATCGATAAAGTAAAAGAAATCTTTATGTTGACATGATATGTATTAATTTCGAAGACAGGTGCAGTGCTTTGAGATGCAGATGAAAGGACACAAGGAAATCCTCAGACGATCAGACATTTATTGTAGCTTTGTCATTATTTTCCTAGATAAATAGAGACAGTTTCTCACCATTATATTTGTTCATATGAGAACTCTAATTTTTATTTCTTACTCTTCTGTTGATTTTATTTTGTTCTATCTCTATGGTCTTTTCCCATAATAGCTTTCATTTTGGAATAATCAAAAGCTAGTTTGGAAAAAAAAAAAATGAAACAAAACTTTGTCAGTGTTTCTCATTGGCATGTGTGACTGCCCATCTGGTCACATTCACAAAATTATGGCAAGATGATGCTTTCTCAATCTTATTAATTCAGTGCATGTTTTTATTTGAGATGTTGGATGATCATATTCGATTCCAACTATCCTGTCAACACTCATGGGAACATTTGGCTCTTAAGTTATAGCACATGCCCATAGCTTCCCTATTTCTTAATGATGGAGCATGCTTTAGTATACTAGAGGATACCTTTTAAGCACATCAAAATAAACATTTGTACCAAGACCTCTTCAATTAATTACCATGATTTAGAAGTATATATCCATCCAAACTCCATGATTAACATCTGTTTTCGTGTCTTTACACCTGCTTCAGAAGTGCAATAACTTTCTGTCTTATAGCCCCCAATTTCTCCTCTATCCAAGCCAACTTATACTATACTAACACATTAATCTTCGCAAAACACAACTTTCAAAATTCCTCACTAACCGCAGATTTTTTTCTTTATATTAGACCTCCTAAATTTTTATCAAGCCAAAGAAATATTCACTATGGGATAGTTTTAAAAAAGCAGATTCTGTGTCCCTACTTGAGATCTAGAGTAAAGCTGAGAAATCTATGCTTATTTGCCTGTCCAATGTGAATTAAAATTGGAAACTCAGAACTAATTTAGACATTGTTACATTTATGTCTCTGCTCTATTAAATGGAGAAATAACTATGCAAAAATTAAATTTGTACTTTAGCCAAATATTCACAACACTGAAATAGTGCACTGCCAAGAAGTCATCCCCCTCAGCAGGCTCCTGTAGATAACTTTACAACTTTCTCTTAGCTACTGTAGTAAAATTTGACCCAAATTGGAACATAGGAAAAATAAGATAATGTCAATAAAGATTTTGACAACATGGGCTATTTATAGACTTGTTTCTCAGAGGTTAAGATAGAAAACTTTAAACAATTTCCTAAAATGTAAGAGATGTCAAACAGCTACTATAGGGAGCTCCTTAGAAACCCATGCAGAATAGTCTTTCAGGAAGAATCAAAAGTTGATTTAACTCTATGAAAGGAGACTTTTAAAAAAAGAAAAGTGATCAGAATTATACAGGAGGAGACCACACAGCTCTAGGAATAATGGCAAAATTAATGAAAGTTCCATTAAAGATCAGCATGCTGCTGCTAAGTCGCTTCAGTCATGTCCAACTCTGTGCGACTCCAGAGATGACAGTCCACCAGGCTCCCCCGTCCCTGGGATTCTCCAGGCAAGAACACTGGAGTGGGTTGCCATTTCCTTCTCCAATGCATGAAAGTGAAAAGTGAAAGTGAAGTCGCTCAGTCGTGTCCCACTCTTAGCGACCCCATGGACTGCAGCCTACCAGGCTCCTCCGTCCATGGGATTTTCCAAGCAAGAGTACTGGAGTGGGGTGCCATTGCCTTCTTCAAAAGATCAGCATAGAGACATTGAAAAAATTATATCTTATATTTGGAGATGTCCATTTCTACATGACTACTTCAGAGAAATTGCTGTTGATCAGTTGCTAAGCGATGTCCAACTCTTTGTGACTCCATGGACTGTAGCATGCCAGGCTCCAAACTATCTACCAAACTCTGCTCTGCATAACGCAGGCGGCTGCAACAGCGCACATAGCGCAGCTGAGAGGAGCTACCCAACGTCCGAGGTCAGGGGCAGAAGCCGGGAGGACCCCATGCCCGAGGGGCGGCGGCCAAGAGGAGTTACCCCACGTCCGAGGTCAGGGCCAGTGGCCGAGAGTGCCAGGCTGCACCGGCACAGGAACAGCCGAGAGGAGCTACCCCACTTTCGAGGTCAGGGGCTGCGGCGGAGAGGCGCTACCCCTCGTGGAAGGTCAGGGAGGCAGCCAAGAGTGCCAGGTTGCGACAGTGCAGGAGCAGGCGAAAGGAGCTACCCCACGTCCAAGGTCAGGAGTGGCAGCCAGGAGGAGTTACCCCACATCCAAGGAGCTGTGGCTGCGAGGGCGTAGAAGGGCCTAGAGGAGCTATTCCACATTCAAGGTCAGGAGGGGTGGTGGTAAGGAGATACCCTTCATCCAAGGTAAGGAACAGCGGCTGCACTTTGCTGGAAGAGCCACGAAGAGATAGCCCACGCCCTAGGTAAGAGAAACCCAAGTAGATGGTAGGTGTTGCAAGAGGGCATCACAGGGCAGACACACTGAAACCATACTCACAGAAAACTAGTCAATCTAATCATACTAGGACCACAGCCTTGTCTAACTCAATGAAACTAAGCCATGCCCATGGGACCACCCAAGATGGGCGGGTCATGGTGGAGAGGTCTGACAGAATGTGGTCCACTGGAGAAGAGAATGGCAAACCACTTCAGTATTCTTGCCTTGAGAGCCCCATGAACAGTATGAAAAGGCAAAATGATGGGATACTGAAAGAGGAACTTCCCAGGACAGTAGGTGCCCAATATGCTACTGGAGATCAGTGGAGAAATAACTCCAGAAAGAATGAAAGGATGGAGCCAAAGCAAAAACAATACCCAGTGTGGATGCGACTGGTGATAGAAGCAAGGTCTAATGCTGTCAAGAGCAATATTGCATAGAAACCTGGAACGTCAGGTCCACGAATCAAGGCAAATTGGAAGTGGTCAAAAAGGAGAGGGCAAGAGTGAACATTGACATTCTAGGAATCAGCAAACTAAAATGGACTGGAATGGGTGAATTTAACTCAGATGACCATTATATCTACTACTGTGGGCAGGAGTCGCTTAGAAGAAATGGAGTAGCCATCATGGTCAACAAAGGAGTCCAAGATGCAGTACTTGGATGCAATCTCAAAAATGACAGAATGATCTCTGTTTGTTTCCAAGGCAAACCGTTCAATATCACAGTAATCCAAGCCTATGCCCCAAACAGTAACACCGAAGAAGCTGAAGTTGAACGATTCTATGAAGACCTACAAGACCTTTTAGAACTAACACCCAAAAAAGATGTCCTTTCATTATAGGGGACTGGAATGCAAAAGTAGGAAGTCAAGAAACACCTGGAGTAACAGGCAAATCTGGCCTTGGAATACGGAATGAAGTAGGGCAAAGCCTAATAGAGTTTTGCCAAGAAAATGCACTGGTCATAACAAACACCCTCTTCCAACAACACAAGAGAAGACTCTATACATGGACATCACCAGATGGTCAACACCAAAATCAGATTGATTATATACTTTGCAGCCAAAGATGGAGAAGCTCTATACAGTCAACAAAAAAAAGACCATGAGCTGACTGTGTCTCAGATCATGAACTCCTTATTGCCAAATTCAGACTTAAATTGAAGAAAGTAGGGAAAACTACTAGACCATTCAGCTATGACCTAAATCAAATCCCTTACGATTATACAGTGGAAGTGAGAAATAGATTTAAGGGCCTAGATCTGATAGATAGAGTGCCTGATGAACTATGGAATGAGGTTGGTGACATTGCACAGGAGACAGGGATCAAGACCATCCCCGTGGAAAAGAAATGCAAAAAAGCAAAATGGCTGTCTGAGGAGGCCTTACAAATGGCTGTCTGAGAGAAGGCCTTTCTCTTCTGTGAAAAGAAGAGAAGTGAAAAGCAAAGGAGAAAAGGAAAGATATAAGCATCTGAATGCAGAGTTCCAAAGAATAGTAAGAAGAGATAAGAAAGCCTTCGTCAGTGATCAATGCAAAGAAATAGAGGAAAACAACAGAATGGGAAAGACTAGAGATCTCTTCAAGAAAATTAGAGATACCAAGGGAACATTTCATGCAAAGATGGGTTCAATAAAGGACAGAATGGTATGGACCTAAAGAAGCAGAAGATATTAAGAAGAGGTGGCAAGAATACACAGAAGAACTGTACAAAAAAGATCTTCATGACCCAGATAATCACGATGGTGTAATCACTCACCTAGAGCCATCCTGGAATGCGAAGTCAAGTGAGCTTTAGAAAGCATCACTAAGAACAAAGCTAGAGGAGGTGATGGAATTCCAGTGGAGCTTTTTCAAATCCTGAAAGATGATGCTGTGAAAGTGATGCACTCAATATGCCAGCAAATTTGGAAAACTCAGCAGTGGCCACAGGACTGGAAAAGGTCAGTTTTCATTCCAATCTCAAAGAAAGGCAATGCCAAAGAATGCTCAAACTACTGCACAACTGCACTCATCTCACACGCTAATAAAGTAATGCTCAAAATTCTCCAAGCCAGGCTTTAGCAATATGTGAACCGTGAACTTCCTGTTGTTCAAGCTGGTTTTAGAAAAGGCAGAGGAACCAAAGATCAAATTGCCAACATCCACTGGATCATCGAAAAAACAAGAGAGTTCCAGAAAAACATCTATTTCTGTTTTATTGACTATGCCAAAGCTTTTAACTGTGTGGATCACAATAAACTGTGGAAAATTCTTCAAGAGATGGGAATACCAGACCACCTGATCTGCCTCTTGAGAAATCTGTGTGCAGGTCAGGAAGCAACAGTTAGAACTGGACATCAACAACAGACTGGTTCCAAATAGGAAAAGGAGTACGTCAAGGTTGTATATTGTCACCCTGCTTATTTAACTTCTATGCAGAGTACATCATGAGAAACGCCGGGCTGGAAGAAACACAAGCTGAAATCAAGATTGCCAGGAGAAATATCAATAACCTCAGATATGCAGATGACACCACCCTTATGGCAGAAAGTGAAGAGGAACTCAAAAGCCTCTGGATGAAAGTGAAAGTGGAGAGTGAAAAAGTTGGCTTAAAGCTCAACATTCAGAAAACGAAGATCATGGCATCCGGTCCCATCACTTCATGGAAAATAGATGGAGAAACAGAGGAAACAGTGTCAGACTTTATTTTGGGGGCCTCCAAAATCACTACAGATTTTGTTTGCAGCCATGAAATTAAATGACTCTTACTCTTTGCAAGAAAAGTTATGACCAACCTAGATAGCATATTCAAAAGCAGAGACATTACTTTGCCAACAAAGGTCCGTCTAGTCAAGGCTATGGTTTTTCCAGTGGTCATGTATGGATGTGAGAGTTGGACTGTGAAGAAGGCTGAGAGCCGAAGAATTGATGCTTTTGAACTGTGGTATTGGAGAAGACTCTTGAGTGTCCCTTGGACTGCAAGGAGATCCAACCAGTCCATTCTGAAGGAGATCAGCCCTGGGATTTCTTTGGAAGGAATGATGCTAAAGCTGAAACTCCAGTACTTTGGTCACCTAATGCAAAGTGTTGACTCATTGGAAAAGACCCTGATGCTGGGATGGATTGGGGGTAGGAGGAGAAGGGGATGACAGAGGATGATATGGCTGGATGGCATCACTGACTCGATGGACATGAGTTTTTGTGAACTCTGGGAGTTGGTGATTGACAGGGAGGCCTGGCATGCTGCACTTCATGAGGTGGCAAAGAGTCGGACATGACTGAGTGACTGAGCTGAACTGAACTGATGCATTTCCCTCACATATAATCATATATATGTTTTATTTATTTATTTATTGCAAGGAACCTGGTTACACAGTTGTGGAGCCTGGTTTAATAAGAAAAAAATCCACAGGGCAGCGTACTGGGAAGAGCAGGCTGGCATTTTGAACATGGACTGAAAGGCTGTCCACAGATGAGATTTTCTTTTTTTTCCTTCTTTTTATTAAAAAAAAAATTATTTTATACTGAATTATACACACACACACACACACAAACACACACACACACACAACAGTGTAGGAATTTTCTTGTCTCTCCAAACCCTCTCCAGCATTTATTATTTGCAGACATTTTGATGATAGTCATTCTGAATGGTGTGAGGTAATAACTCATTGTAGTTTTCATTCACATTTCTCTAATGATTAGCATCTTTTCATGTGCCTTTGACCATCCTTACATATGGTCATCTAAAATTCGTCCTACAAAATGTCATCATGGCGATTTCTTGACTTTTGCATTCTATTGTTTTCCTCTATTTGGTTGCACTGATCACTGAGGAAGGCTTTCTTATCTCTCCTTGCTATTCTTTGGAACTCTGCATTCAAATAGATATATCTTTCATTTTCTCCTTTGCTTTTCACGTCTCTTCTTTTCACAGCTATTTGTAAGGTCTCCTCAGACAGCCAGATTACTTATTTCTATTTCTTTTTCTTGGGGATTGTCTTAATCACTGTCTCCTGTACAATGTCACGAACCTCCATCCATAGTTCTTTTGGCACTCTATCAGATCTAGTTCCTTAAATATACTTCCACTGTATAATCGTAAGGGATTTGATTTAGGTCATACCTGAATGGTCTAGTGGTTTTCCCTACTTCATTCAATTTAAGTCTGAATTTGGCAATAAGGAGTTCATGATTTGAGCCACTGTCAGCTCCCAATTTTGTTTTTGCTAACTGTGTAGAGCTTCTCCATCTTTGAGTGCAAAGTATATAATCAGTCTGATTTCAGTGTTGACCATCTGGTGATGTCCATGTGTAGAGTCTTCTCTTGTGTTCTTGGGAAAGGGTGTTTGCTATGACCAGTGCATTTTCTTGGAAAAACTCTATTAACTTTTGCCCTGCTTCATTCTGTACTTCAAGGCCAAATTTGCCTGTTACTCCAGGTGTTTCTAGACTTCCTACTTTTGCATTCCAGTCCCCTATAATGAAAAGGACAACTTTTTTGGGTGTTAGTTCTAGAAGGTCTTGTAGATCTTCATAGAACCATTCAACTTCAGCTTCTTCAGCATTATTGGTCAGGGCATAGACTTGGATTACTGTGATATTGAATGGTTTGCCTTGGAAATGAACAGAGATCATTCTGTCATTTTTCAGATTGCATCCAAGTACTGCATCTCAGACTCTTTTGTTGACCATGATGGCTACTCCATTGTTTCTTAGGTATTCTTGCCCGCAGTAGTAGGTATAATGATCATCTGAGTTAAATTCACCCATACCAGTCCATTTTAGTTCACTGAATCCTAAAATATTGACGTTCATCTTGCCATCTCCTGTTTGACCACTTCCAATTTGCCTCGATTCATGGACCTAACGTTCCAAGTTCCTATGCAATATTGCTCTTTACAGCATCAGATTTTGCTTCTATCACCAGTCACATCCACAACTGGGTATTGTTTTTGCTTTGGCTCCATCCCTTCATTCTTTCTGGAGTTATTTCTCCACTGATCTCCAGTGGCATATTGGGCACCTACTGACCTGGAGAGTTCATCTTTCAATGTCTTATTTTTTTGTGTCTTTATACTGTTCACGGGGTTCTCACGACAAGAATACTGAAGTGGTTTGCCATTCCCTTCTCCAGTGCACCACATTTTGTCAGAACTCTCCACTAGGACCCGTCCATCTTCGGTGGCTCTACAGGGCATGGCTCATAGTTTCATTGAGTTAGACAAGGCTGTGGTTCATGCGATTAGATTGGTTAGTTTTCTGTCATTGTGGTTTTCAGTCTATATGCCCTCTGATGGATTAGGATAAGAGGCTTAAGGAAGTTTCCTGATGGGAGAGACTGATTGAGGGGGAAACTGGGTCTTGTACTGATGGGCAGGGCCAAGCTCAGTAAATCTTTAGTCCAATTTTTTGTTGATGGGTGGGACTGTGTTTCCTCCCTGTTATTTACCTGGGACCAAACTATGGTGGAGGTAATGAAGATAATGGCGACCTCCTTCAAAAGATCCCATACACATACTGCTATACTCAGTACCCCCAACCCTGCAGAAGGCCACCACCACCCCACACCTCCGCTGGAGACTCCTGGACACTCACAGGCAAGTCTGGGTCAGTCTCTTGTTTCTCCCCAAATCAGTTTATATATGCAGATGTAATTTCAGTCTGATTTCTCAAGTCTTTCTCTATGATCTTAGACTTTGAATGTGAGTAAAAACTGAGGACATTCCACACTGAGAGTTCCCATTTTATAGAACACAGGTGAATGCAGGTATGATTTGTGTTTTTAACATTATTTTCTGCACTCCCAGCCTTGTAAGCTTAAAATGACTATTGTAAAAGTGTTAGTCCTGTCCAACTGTTTGCAACCCCATGAACTGTAGCCTGCCAGGTTCCTCTGTCCATGGAATTCTCCAGGCAAGAATACTGGAGTGGGTTGCCATTCCCTTCTCAAGGGGATCTTCCTGACCCAGTAATTAAATCTGGGTCTCCTGCATTGCAGGTAATTTCTTTACCATCTCAGCCACTATAGTAAGTAGTAATTCAACATTTCTACTGACATTTGTTTGGCTTTCTGAACAAAATTCTAGGAACTAAAGGGTTAGCCGAAATGTATCCAGTACGAAATTGTTGTAGGCTGACAAATTCTTTCACAGTCTTATCAGTGTCTCCCAGAATGTTGGAATTTAATTCTTTAACTCCTTCAGAAATGAATTGTCTACAAGGTGATTTGGGAAACAGAGTTCCTTGGGAACAAAGAAGGTTAACAGAAATTGAAATATCAAAGTTCTTAGAGAGCTTAAATTGGACCTAGGAAGTTAGGGGTCGAATGGGCTTTAATTCTTCAAGATAAGCTGACACATTTTATATAAATTGAGTTCTTGGGAAGAGAAAGGACTTAAGAGTTAGGAACTAAGACAGCCAAATTCATTCTGTAACTCTGGGTTAATATTCACTATGCTCCCTGTGGTGGCATCTCTACTATGCCTAGGGCTTTATAAAAGAATTTCACCCCGATAAAGGGAAGGGCAAAATGTAAGATATAAGATTTTCCTAATTCTTTTTTTCTTTACCACACTAAATCCTATCATGATTAAGGCTAGTGTTAATCACTCAGTCTTGTTTGATTCTTTGTAATCCTGTGCACTGTGGTCTGCCATACTTAAGGCTAAGGAAACAATAATTAAATATGACTTGTAATTTAAAAATTAACTAATTGTTCATATCAATAAGGCTAAGTGTTTTTAGTGTCAGGTCTATTATCCCTCTTCTGTGTCTTCATTGATCAAAAGTCCATTTATAAAAATAAAATATATAATGTTTTCTTTCTCTGAGCGATAGAATTAAAGGATAATTTTATTTCCTGATATATACACTTTCTGCATTTTTCAAGTCTTCTGCAGTAAGAATGTGTTATTGTATTAAAAAAAATAAATTTGAAAGCAGTAAAGGAACTACCACTTAAGGGATATGTTTAATAGGATCCCATATTAGTTTCCTATTGGGGCTGAAACTTAGTGACTTAAAACAACACAAACTTGTAGTTCTGAGGTCAGAAGTCTAAGAGCGGTTGACAAGGTCACGTTGCTTCTGGAGGCTCTAAAGGAGAACAGACTTCCTTGTTCATTCTAGCTTTTACAGTTTACCTGTATTCCTTGACTCATGGTCCCTTTCTCCATCTTCAAAGCCAGTAGTATAACATCTTCAACTTTTCCTATATCTCTTGTCCTCTCTATCTCTCACCTCCGCTTCCATCATTATCTTCTGTGACTCTCTTTTAATTCTCTCTTATAAGGACTCTTGTGAATACATTGGCCTGTCTGATAATCCAAGATAATCTTCCCCTTTTAATATCCTTAATTACAGTTGCAGAATCCCTTGTACCATGGAAGGTAACATATTCCTGGGTTTCAAGGATAAGAGATGGACAGTTCAGCTCAGTCATGTCTGACTCTTTGCCACCCTATAGACCGCAGCATGCCAGGCTTACCTGTCCATCTCCAGGATATGGACATCTGGTATATGGACATCCTGGGTGCATTTATTCAGCCTATGGTAGACTCTTTTTATTTAGCTTTTTTGAGTTTTTCCAAACATTTTCAAGCTCTCTTTCATCTACTACCTTATGCCTGACATGTGCACACACACACACACACACACACACACACAGAGTGTACATATTTTATGTCTCTACAGAGTATATAAATATTCCGGTAAATATTATGACAATTAACATTCTTGATCCTTTTACCTTTGGACTTTAAACACTACTGTTTTTCTCTCTTTTCATCTCATTCTCTCTAATTTTATTCAGTGTTCAAAAATGAATTGAGTACCTACATGGCCCCAGGCTCTAAGTTGTAAAGATAGTGTGGTGAACAACGCAGATATGGATTCTGTTCAGGGAACTTTCATAATGGTAGGAGGAGTGAAATAAGCCTGCAGACAAATATATAAACAAAATAATCAGAGAGTTGTATAAATGTTAGGAGTAAAATATACAGCTAATAATGAATGACTACGGAGAAGGCAATGGCACCCCACTCCAGTACTCTTGCCTGGAAAATCCCATGGATGGAGAAGCCTGGTAGGCTGCAGTCCATGGGGTCACAAAGAGTCAGACATGACTGAGCGACTTCACTTTGATGTGTTGGAGAAGGAAATGGAAACCCACTCCAGTGTTCTTGCCTGGAGAATCCAAGGGACGCAGGAGCCTGGTGGGCTGCCGTTTATGGGGTCGCACAGAGTCGGACACGACTGAAGTGACTTAGCAGCAGCAGTGAATGACTAATGGAGAGATGAATGACAGGGTCATCACTGAATGTCTTTCTAAAGGGTAAAATTGATGCTGAGACCTGAAATGAAAAAACACACACACTGTGGACTAAAACCAAACCAAATTGAAATATTGTGGATAAAGTCTATCCTAAGTCATTTCCTACAATATCTGCAACAGATATTTTTTAGTGGCATGAATACTGATTTGGGACCTGGGAGACACAGAGAAATAATAGAGAAATAACCCTCAATTTTCTCATCATGATGTTAGGAAATTGAATAATAAAATCAAATATTCTATGTGTTTTGATAAATATGCACAAAATTTATTTTTGCACAGTTTTAGATGCATTGTCCTTTGGGTTATTGAAAGTCAAGTAATTTGGCAGTAATATAGCACTTTATTTTGGTTGTAGGTGTGTGTTTATGTGTTTGTGTGTCTTGATAAATGTTGAATCAGTAGAGTATTTCATGCCAGGAATCACCAAATAGGCCAAATGACTGAAAAATAATTGCTAGTTTATTATGGCAATCTAAGTCCACATCATTTATGAAATGAGGCTTCTAGTTCCTCTGTTTATCTAATAAAAGTGGAGGCACAACCAGTTTATTGCTTTGATCAGATATGTTGTCCACAAGCTGTATTCATCTTTTCAACACTGAGTAATTGTCTAACACTGCTGACCCCAAAATGGTTTGGATTCTATTCAGTACCCAGGAAAACATTATAGATGATTCTTATTTGATCATAACAAAGCAGCTCAGTGTGTTTTTATAATGGTAATAAGTAAAAGTAAATAACCAATTTTGTCTGAATGAAATAAAAAATCAACACTTCTCCTTTGCAATATGATTTTCAGGAAGAAAATCCACAGATTTGTCTCATTTCTAAAGGTCTAGTTGCAAAGCATTGAGGTATATTTTTTACAAATCTACATGAAATGGGCCAAAACACGCTATTCAGATTTTGAATGTACCCAACAAGCTCTTAGTAGCTCAACTTTATATCATTTTTACAGATGATTATAATGGATATATTAATATATCCTCATCCCTTGGAAAAACAGTCTCTGTTTAAGCCTAACATATTAGGGACTTCCCTATAGCCCAAATAGTAAAGAATTTTTCTGCAATGCAGGAGACCACGGTTTGATCCCTGGGTTGGGAAGATCCTCTGGAGAAGGGAATGGCAATCCACTCCAGTATTCTTGCCTGGAGAATCCCACAGACAGAGAAGCCTGGCGGGCTAGAGTCTGTGGGGTTGCAGAGTCGGACATGACTGAGCGACTAACACACACACACATAACATAAAAAGAGATTTATCTGTGTGCTGCTGCTGCTGCTAAGTCACTTCAGTCGTGTCCCACTCTGTGAGACTCCATAGACGGCAGCTATGTGCACACATCTAATAAATATTTTGTAGAGAGAAATTGGGTGAGTTACTTCTTTATTCAGTAAGATATTATTACTGATAATATTCTGACACTTATGATGACCATAAAGGTTATTCCTATGATTTTCCTCCCTATTAAAACTCCCAAGTTTATGGTGGTATTTATCAAGAAAATATATGAACATTTCTCTCACAGGTATTCATCAACTTTTATGAATTTTTAATTAAAATCTAAAAAGTATAAAAAACATAAATATAATTGAGTACCTAACTTTCTTAAGGAATAGATAAGAAATAAAAGTTATAATCTTTTAGGAATTAAGAACATATTTGTTTTGCTAAATGATTGACAAAAATAGAAATGAAGATAAACAAATGCAACTTCAAATATTTTCATGGTTTATATTTTTTTCAAACAATCCAAAGTATGTGAGGAATTTCCATATTGCATAACAACCAAATAAAAAGGCACATTCAAAAAAATGGATGATTTACTTTGTCAGGACTTATCCCTTATTTGGTTTTGTTTCTTGCTGATTATTTAGTATTGCAGGAACAAATGTACAAAGACACAGCATTTTTAAAAATGTGTTATAAGGTCATGAACTTGGCTTTATCTATAATAGCTGAGGCTGTCCCTCCTATCTGATTAGTTCTTGCAAAACAGCAGAACCAACTTCCTAATTCTACCTATGAGAAAGTAAGGAATCTACTCTTTAGAAATATGTGTTTAAATATCATTTCTTGTTGTTGTTCAGTAGCTCAGTCATGTCCAACTCTTTGTGACCTCATGAACTGTAGCCCATCAGGCTCGTCTGTCCATGGGATTTTCCAAACAAAAATATTGGAGTGGGTTGTCATTTCCTTCTCCGAGGGATCTTCCTGAGCCAGGGATCAAACTCATGTCTCTTGCATCTCCTACATTTGCAGGCAGATTCTTTACCACTGAGCCACCAGGTATCACTTATCACTTTGTTGTTGTTCAGTCTTTAAGTCATGTCTGACTCATTGTGACCCCATGAAATGCAGCATGCCAGTCTTCCCTGTCTTTCACTATCTCCCTGAATCTGCTCAAATTCATGTCCATTAAGTCAGTGATATCATCCAACCATCTCATCCTCTGTTGTCCCCCATCTCCTCTTGCCCTCACTCTTTTCCAGCATCAAGGTCTTTTCCAATGAGTCAGCTCTTCACATTAGGTGGCCAAAGTATTGGAGCTTCAGCTTCAGCAGCAGTCCTTCCAATGAATATTCAGGGTTGATTTCCTTTAGGATGGACTGGTTTGATCTCCTTGCAGTCCAAGGGACTCTCAAGAGTCTTCTCCAGTACCACATATCGAGAGCATCAGTTTTTCAGCCCTCAGCCTTCTTTATGATCCAACTATCACATCCATACATGACTATTGGAAAAGCCATAGCTTTGACTATATGGACTTTTGTTGGTAAAGTGATGTCTCTGCTCTAGGTTCGTTATAGCTTTTCTTCCAAAGAACAAGTGCCTCTTAATTTTGGGGCTGCAGTCACTGTCCAGTGATTTTGAAGCCCAAGAAAATGAAATCTGACACTGTTTCCACTTTTCCCTCGTCTATTTGCGAAGAACTGATGGGACCAGATGCCATGATCTTTGCTTTTTAAATGTTGAGATTTAAGCCAGCTTTTTCATTCTCCTCTTTCACCTTTATCAAGAGGCTCTTTAGGTCCTCTTCACTTTCTGCCATTAACGTGGTATCATCAGCATATCTGAGGTTGTTGATATTTTTCCTGGCTATCTTGAATCCAGCTTGTGAGTCATCCAGCCCAGCATTTCATATGATGTTACTCTGCATCCAAGTTGAATAAGCAGGGTGACAATGTACAGCCTTGACATACTCCTTTCTTTATCACTTCAGTCCAGTTCAGTTCAGTTCAGTTGCTCAGTCGTGTCAGACTCTTTGCGACCCCATGAATCACAGCACACCAGGCCTCCCTGTCCGTCACCAACTCCCGGAGTTCACTCAAACTCATGTCCATCGAGTCCGTGATGCCATCCAGCCATCTCATCCTCTGTTGTCCCCTTCTTCTCCTGCCTCCAATTCCTCCCAGCCTCAGGGTCTTTTCCAATGAGTCAACTCTAAGCCTGAGGTGGTCAAAGTATTAGAGTTTCAGCTTCAGCATCAGTCCTTCCAATGAACACCCAGGACTGATCTCCTTTAGGATGGACTGGTTGGATCTCCTTGCAGTCCAAGGGACTCTCAAGACTCTTCTCCAACCCCACAGTTCAAAAGCATCAATTCTTCACAGTGCTTAGCTTTCTTCACAGTCCAACTCTCACATCGATACATGACACTGGAAAAACCATAGCCTTGACTAGATGGACTTTTGTTGGCAAAGTAATATCTTTGCTTTTGAATATGCTATCTAGGTTGGTCATAACTTTCCTTCCAAGGAGTAAAGGTCTTTTAATTTCATGGCTACAATCACCATCTGCAGTGATTTTGGAGCCCCCAAAAATTAAGTCTGACACTGTTTCCACTGTTTTCACTGTTTCTCTTTAGAAGGTATTAAATACAAACAAAACAGCACAAACATCCACTTTTGAAACTTTATTTCCTTTAGTGCTAAACATGCATGTATCTATTTTAAAGAATACCTTCACATGCATAATTGTAGTAAGATGAACAACAAAGTCTGATGCTGAACTCTGAACTAAAGATTGAGCCATTGAGAGGCTCCCCATGCTCCACTTCCACCCCTAGGTCCCATGAATATCAATGTTACTTTCTTGTTAGGCTGATATTTCCCTCATCCTCTTAAGTACCCATTCATCAATTCACACCTGCCTTGGGATAGGGTAGAATATGTGACTCTCAGTTGCAATGTTAGGGAAAGGGGTATTGTAAGGAAGTACAAAGCACCCTTTCCTTGGATATGGTAAAAGGACTGAATCACAGTTTCAATTCTTCTGTTCTAATCCTTGCTCTCTCGTTAACTGTAATGATACTGGTTAATTTATTAATTTCTCTTTACCTCAATCTCTTTACATATAACAGAAACAGCTTGGACTAGATACTCTGCAAGATTCTTCATAATCTTTATGAATTCTCAATTTCAGTGCTCCTGACTAAAGTGATTTCCTTCTCCCTTTCACCATATAAGTTATTCATATAAATAACCTGGAGGTGCAAAATCCTTCATTGTTTGCCAGTAGGCTGACCTCCATTTTACACTGTCTATGTCTATATGACTGAATGATTTGACTATTTTCAAGTCAGCCTCCTAACAATTCATCTTGTATTTGCAATTTGGCAGCAGCTCAGTGGTTAAGACAATTGGAGTAATTGTGAAACGGTCACTCTCTGGTTCTTCTTTGGCACAAAGCCAGCCTTCTGTTTTCTTTTGCAGCTAAGCCTCATTCTTATAGTATTTAGCTAATAAATTTAACATTTATAGACTTATTTCAGAGAAGGTGATGGAGTACGACTGCCACTGAGTAGATGCCCAACCACTTCCTCTCATATAGGTACACCCAAAGGCAGGGCACCACCAAAGTGCAAGAATGACGCCACCAAAGTCCAAGAAATGGTCCATTCTGAAGGAGGACGAACTGAGCATTGTTCCACCCATAGAGAAGCATATGTAAATCTCTTACATCAACAAATGAAATAAAAAGATGGTGAGCTTGATGCCTGAAGAGAATCATGAAAAATAGAGGAGGAATGCAATTAGATATTCAGTATCTCAGTGTTTATAATAAATTTTTACCTAATAAAAATGTATTTGTCTTGGGAAAGGGATAGGAGTCAAGTTAATACTACTGACACAAAGGTCAGAGTCAAGAAAAAATCGCATCTATTCTAACACTGTGATACATTTTTATGAAGCTGTATATAGTTTTAAATAGCCTTTGAAACAAGCTACCCCTCTTGACGGAAGTAGTTTTTCTTATGACATCAATTGTAAGGATTTCTAATCTATCCTTTTTGTGTACTATTGGACTGTAATATTTTGAGAAATACTGTCACAGATCAATTTGACTTTTGACACTGAAATAACAACTTTCATGTTGAATGTCTCAATGAAAAAAATGTTGACTGGTATATAAATATCAATATCAAAAAAAAAAAAAGGATGTTACAACTATCAAGCCATCATATTATGGCTGACCCAAAGATGAATGCAGAGAGAGCTCAGGATAGAAATAGGACGTCCACCATCAACCCATCAGTCACTGCACCCACCCCATAACAGTAATCCTAGGAGACTGGGGACAACAGAGGATACTAGCCGCAAATAGCTGAAGTGCATATCAAAGGAATGATTTCAGTGAGCCCAGATTCTTGTTTCTGCCCATAGATAAGAAAGTGCTAAATTCATTAACTGGAGATATCTTGTTTTCTTTAATTAACAGTAATCTTTAAAGTTTTGACTACCTGGTCTTTGTTGTAAAAATCCCTATCTATTCTACCTTCTGCTTTACCTCTTCAGAGGAGTCTTTCAGAGCAGAGAGGATTCTTCCCAGGCTTAAATCTCCAGCTTTGTGTGCAAAATAAAACATAATTCTCAACTATTTTGTTATTGCTCTTCAGTTGCTAAGTCATGTCTGACTCTTTGACCCTATGGACTGTAGCATGCCAGGCTCCTCTGTCCTTCACTATCTCCTGGAGTTTGCTCAAATTCATGCCCATTGAGTCAGTGGTGCTATCTAATTGTCTCATTCTCTGCCACCCCTTCTCCTTTTGCTTTCAATCTTTTTTCAGCATCAGGATCTTTTCCAATGAGTCAGCTCTTTGCATGAGTTAGTCAGAGTATTGGAGCTTCAGCTGTAGCGCCAGACCTTTCAAAAAAGATTCAAGATTGATTTCCTTCATCAACCAATTGAATAGTTTGATCTACTTGAAGTCCAAGAGTCTGCTCCAGCATCACAATTGGCTCTCAGCCTTCTTTATGGTCCAACTCTCACCTACACACTTGACTACTGGAAAAGCCATAGCTTGGCCTCTACGGACCTTTTTCACCAAAGCAATGTCTCTGTTTTTCAGTACGATTTCTAATTTGTCATAGTTTCTCTTCTAAGGAGCAAGTGCCTTTTTTTTTTGAAGTTTTTAAGATCAATTTATTAAGTTCAATGATGAAAGCCATCAGAAGAATATTCTCCTGAAAATTATTTTTTTCTTAGAAAAAATAAAGGAAAATCAATACCCTCTCAGCATAGCCACAGATGCTGTGGCAGTCAAGCCTCTCTGCAGATGGGAATAGTCCATCAGTCAGTCAAGTCACTCTCCCGGTCAGCAGGATTGTAGTCTGGATCATCATCATCCTCCTCCAGCTCCAAGTCATCCATTTCCTGGAACAAGGACTCATCTACCTCCACGTTGTTTCCAGCATCTTCCAAGGACTGGATATCAGATGTGTCGAGATTATGATCTGTTTCAAATAGTTGTCTCCTACTTAATTCATTTTTTCCTGTTTGCTCTTCTTCCTTCATCCATTTCTTTTTAATTTCCAAGGGTTCTACATCAAACTTGGCCTTCCAATTTAAGAAATTCTCAGTTGTAACAGGAGTACCATGGAATAACTGCTTTTCAGCTTCTTTTCCTTCTTTTTCTTTTTGTTTCTTTTCTTCTTCTCTTCTAGTTTTTATTTGATCTACTATTTCATTTAATTTTTCTTGTACAGCTGTCACTAAGGTGAAGATCATCACTATACCAAGTTTTCTTCTGCCTGTAATGCTAATAATTTTAAAATATCTGCTACATCATTATTTTCTAGATTTAACTGGGCGAATATTTCATAAAGGGGAGCTTCATCTGGGTATTTTTCACTGTATGTAAACTTGAGGATTGTCTGGACAGTTTCATCATTTTCTCCAGCCTCAGATATCACAGTAATGGTGAAGCTGGGTGGATTTTCTGATAATACTGTGAAGGAGTCAGGGTAGATGGACTCCAGAGCCTCCAGCTCGTTGCGCTGCTCCTCACCGTAATCTGTCATCGCGGCCCTCGCTGCAGCCCATGGATCGCTCAGATACCCAGGCGGCATGCTGCAGCCCGGACCGCAGCGGCGCTGGAAGAGCAGGAAGCGGCCAGGCGGGCGCAGGCGCAGAGTCCCAGGCAGAGAGGCCTGGGGCCCACAGCCAGGCTGGGCCTGCTAATCAACAGCCCCTCGCCGGTCTCCGACTCGCAAGTGTCTTTTAATTCCATGGCTGCAGTCACTGTCTGCAGTGATTTTGGAGTCCAAGAAAATAAAGCCACTGTTCCCATTGTTTCCTCATCTATATGCCATGAAGTGATGGGACTGGAGACCATAACCTTGGCTTTTTGAATGTTGAGTTTTAAGCCAGCTTTTTCACTCTCCTCTTTCACCTTCATCAACAGGCTCCTCTTCACTTTCTGCCATTAGTGTAGTGTCATCTGCAAATGGGTTATCAATGTGTCTCCCAACAATCTTGATTCCAGCTTATGATTCATCCAGCCTGGAATTTTACATGATGTATCTTGCATATAGGTTAAATAAGCAGGGTGAAAATAGGCAACCTTGATGTACATCTTTCTCAATATTGAAGCAGTCCATTGTTCCATGTTCTAACTGTTGCTTCTTGATCTGCATACACCTTTCTCAGGAAATAGGCAAGGTGGTCTGATATTCCCACCTCTTTCAGAATTTTCCAGTTTATTGTGATCCACACAGTCAAAGGCTTGGGCATAGTCAATAAAGCAGAAATAGATGTTTTTCTAGAACTCTCTTGCTTTTTCTATGATCCAGAGAATGTTGGCAATTTGATCTCTGGTTCCTCTACCTTTTCTAAATCCAGCTTGAACACCTGGAAGTTCATGGTTAACATACTGTTGAAACCTAGCCTGAAGGATTTTGAGTGTTACCTTGATAGCATGTGAAATGTGCACAGTTGTATAGCAGTTTGAACACTCTTTGGCATTGGAATCAAAACTGAATTTTCCAGTACTGTGGTCACTGCTGCTTTTTCCAAATTTGCTTGCATATTGAGTGCAGCATTTTCACAGCATCATCTTTTAGGATTTGAAATAGCTCAGCTGGAATTCCATCACCTCCAATAGCTTTGATTCATAGCATTTCTTCCTAAGGCCCACTTGACTTTATATCAAGGATATCTGGCTCTAGGTGCGTGACCAAACAATCATGGTTATTTGGGTCACTAAGACTTTTTTTGTACAGTTCTGTGTATTCTTGCCACCTCTTCTTAATCTCTTCTACTTCCATTAGGTCCTTACAATTC
Organism: Bos grunniens; assembly: GCF_055505025.1. Taxonomy (NCBI): domain Eukaryota; kingdom Metazoa; phylum Chordata; class Mammalia; order Artiodactyla; family Bovidae; genus Bos; species Bos grunniens. The sequence continues at coordinate 14,915,479 of NC_141188.1, forward strand.
CTGTCCTTTTTTGTGCCCATCTTTGCATGAATGTTCCTTTGGTTTCTCTAATTTTCTTGAGGCTATCTCTAGTCCTCCCCATTCTATTGTTTTCCTCTATCTCTTTGCATTGTTCTCTTAAGAAGCCTTTCTTATCTCTCCTTGATTTCCTTTGGAATTCTACATTCATTTTGGTGTATCTTTCCCTTTCTCCTTTGCCTTTCCCTTCTCTTCTTTTCTCAGCTTTTGTAAGGCCTTCTCAGACAACCAATTTGCCTTCTTACAGCTCTTTGGGAGCAGCAGACATATGAGATTAACTGAGAAACAAATGCTGTGTTCACTCCAAACAAAAGATATATCCTGTATCATAGTACCTGGAGTTGCTATCTGAAAATGAGATACTTTACAAAATATGTACCTACAGTGTAACCCCCTCAAAAAAGACCAGTGTTAGCTGAGCTTTGTCAGATATGTCTAGTATGCATCTGGTGACCTCATTAATTTTCTCAGAATTGGGAAATAGCACAGAGCCATGTCCTGGGCCATGTGACTATGTGAAGACCAATAGACAGGATGCAACTAAATAGAGAGCTATCTAAACCAGTTAAATCATAGGTCTATCCATTCCCATTAGTACCTGGAACTATCACAAGTTATACTCTAACCAAAACATATGCCCTGCATAATAATAAAACTTACCATTTTCCTGGCACTGCAATTAATCAAAGCTCACTGCAAATATAGGCAAGAAAGATAAGTAGAAAGCTCTAGCTTTGAAGATATTCAAATGTATTGGAACGTTACCCACAATTGACTGATTAAATCTCTCATCAATATTTCAGGGTGTGTGATTCATGATTTCATGACCTCAGTTGAGGAGATGTAGCAACAGAGACCTAGAAGCAAAGCATTCATTCTATTTCATGTATTCTGCATAATAAAGGAAAGTAGACAGCTTGTCATTCTGGGTATATCTATCTGTGACCCCACAATCCCAATCCTAAATATTTATCCAACATCAGCTCAGTTCTGTTTAGTTGCTCAGTTGCATCCAGCTCTTTGTGACCCCATGGACTGCAGCACACCAGGCCTCCCTGTCCATCACTAAGTCCCAGAGTTTACTCAAACACATGTTCATTGAGTAGATGAGACCATCCAATCATCTCACCCTTTGTCATCCCCTTCTCCTCCTACCTTCAATCTTTCCAGCATCAGGATATTTTCCAATGAGGTAGTTCTTCTCATCAGTTGGCCAAAGTATTGGAGTTTCAGCTTCAGCATAAGTCCTTCCAATGAATATTCAGGACCGATTTCCTTTAGGATGGACTGGTTGGATCTCCTTGCAGTCCAAGGGACTGAAGAGTCTTCTCCAACACCACAGTTCAAAAGCGTTAATTCTTCAGCACTCAGCTTTCTTTATAGTCCAACTCTCACAGCCATACATGACTGGAAAAACCATAGCTTTGACTAGACAGAACTTTGTTGGCAAAGCAACGTCCCTGCTTTTTAACATGCTATCTAGGTTGGTCATAACTTTTCTTCCAAGAAGCAAGTGTCTTTTAATTTCATCATCATCATCATTCAATTTCATCATCATCAATTTCATCATCATTCACGGACAAAAAAATAAAGTCAGCCACTGTTTCCCCATCTACTTGCCATGAAGTGATGGGACCAGATGGCATGATCTTAGTTTCCCGAATGCTGAGCTTTAAGACAACTTTTTCACTCTCCTCTTTCACTTTCCTCAAGAGGCTCTTTAGTTCTTCTTCACTTTCTGCCATTAGGGTGCTGTCATCTGCATATCTGAGGTTACTGATATTTCTCCTGGCAATCTTGATTCCGGCTTGTACTTCTTCCAGCCCAGGGTTTCTCATGATATACTCTGCATATAAGTTAAATAAGCAGGGTGACAATATACAGCCTTGAGGTACTCCTTTCCCTATTTGGAACCATATATAAAGACAAACAGCTCAGTTGTCAGTTAATAAAAGAATGGACAAACTGTTAGATATCTATGCAGTGGAATTCTAATCATCAATGAAAGTTAACAATTTACCATTACCACTAGACTTCAGGTGAGATCAAGTATGAAAAAACACCTACCATGTTTTAATTAGGTAGGCTTGCATTGTCAGACTGAGACTCATCCTTTTATCTGTTCATTATATTCCATGTGGGAAGTCAGACCTTTGCAACAATAACCATGGAAACTGCTCTGAGTCGTTTGCAAAAAAAGTATGTTGTTTTGCCTTGGTAAATGTAATTATTTTTCGGACATTTCTGTTTGTCTGTTTTCTGACATGGAGAAACACAGTTTTTTGAAAATCACGCACCCAATAACTTATCTATTTTACTAATTAGAATACTTTGTAAACAATTTGGAATTCTTTATAAATAAAATAAGGTACCTGTGATCAATGATCATTTAGATCATCCTTTATTTTATTTATTTATTTTTAATTGGAGGATAATTGCTTTAAAATATTGTGATAGTTTCTGCTATACCTCAATATGAATCACCCATAGGTGAACATATGTCCCCTCCCTCCTGAAATTCCCTTCCACATTTCACCCCATAGCACCCCTATAGATTGGCAGAGAGCACCAGGTTTGAGATCCCTGAGTCATACAGCAAATTCCTGCTGGCTAACCATTGTACAGTGTCAGACTTTATTTTTGGGGGGGCTCCAAAATCACTGCAGATGGTGATTGCAGCCATGAAATTAAAAGACACTTACTCCTTGGAAGGAAAGTTATGACCAACTTAGACAGTATATTCAAAAACAGAGACATTACTTTTCCAACAAAGGTCCATTTAGTCAAGGCTATGGTTTTTCCAATGGTCATGTATGGATATGAGAGTTGGACTGTGAAGAAAGCTGAGAGCCGAAGAATTGATGCTTTTGAACTGTGATGTTGGAGAAGACTCTTGAGAGTCCCTTGGACTGCAAGGAGATCCAACCAGTCCATCCTAAAGGAGATCAGTCCTGGGTGTTCTTTGGAAGGACTGATGCTGAAGCTGAAACTCCAATATTTTGGCCACCTCATGCGTAGAGTTGACTCATTGGAAAAGACCCTGATGCTGGGAGGGATTGGGGGCAGGAGGAGAAGGGGACGGCAGAGGATGAGATAGCTGGATGGCATCACCTACTCAATGGACATGAGTTTGAGTGAACTCTGGGAGTTGGTGATGGACAGGGAGGCCTGGCGTGCTGCAATTCATGGGGTTGCAAAGAGTCAAACATGACTAAGAGATTGAACTGAACTGAACCATTGTACCTATGGTAAAGTGTATGCTTCAATGCTACTTTCCCAATTTGTCCCATGCTCTTTCCACAGCTGTGTCCATAAGCCTGTTCTCTATGTTTGAATATCCACTACTGCCCTGCAAAAGGCTCATCCTTCTATATTCCATATATATATATATAGGTTAATATATGATACTTGTTTTTCTCTTTCAATTTATTTCTCTTTCTAACTTACTTTGCTTTTCTTTTTCTTACTTATTCATCCTAGTATATTACGCTATAGGTTCCCCACCTCATTAGAATTGGCTCAAAGTGTTCTTTTTTATGACTGAGCAATATTCCATGGTATACATTTATTACAACTTCTTTATCCATTCATCTGTCAATGGATATCTAGGTTGCTTCCATGTCCTAGCTATTGTAAATAGTGCTTCAATGAACATAGCGGTACATGTGTCTTTTTCAATTATGGTTACCTCAGAACATATGCTCAGTTAGTGGGATTGTTGGGTCTTATGGTAGTTTTCTTCCTAGTTTTCCAAGGACACTCCCTACTGTTCTCCATAGTGGCTATATCAATTTACATTTCACCAAAAGTGCGAGAGCGTTTCCTTTTCTCCACATCCTCTTCAGCATTTATTATTTGTATAGTTTTTGACGATGATCATTCTAACTGGAGGGAGGTGATACCTCATTGAAGTTTTGATGCCATTTCCTTCTCCAATAATGAGTGGCGCTGAGCATCTTTTCATGTTTTTATTAATCATCTATATGTATTTGGAGAGATGTCTGTTTCTGTCTTTTGCCAAGTTTTAGATTAGGTGTTGTTTTTTTTTTTTTTTGGTACTGAGTTGCATGAGCTGCTTGTATATTTTGGAGATTAATCCTTTGTCAATTGTTTCATTTGCTATTATTTTCTCCCATTCTGAGGGCTGATTTTCCACCTTGTTTATAGTTCCCTTTGTGGTGCAAAAATTTTTTAATGTAATTACATTTGTTTAAGTATGTTTAATTAATTAATTACCTACATTTAATTATGTTTATTTATTTTTGTTTTAATTTCCATTACTCTAAGAGGTGGGTCATAGAGGATCTAACTGTGATTTTTGACAAAGAGTGTTCTGCCTATGTTTTCCTCTAAGAGTTTTGCAGTTTATAGTCTTATATTTAGATCTTTAATTTGCTTTGAGTCATTTTTGTATATGGTATTAAGAAGTGTTCTAATTTCATTCTTTTACACATAGCTGTGCAGTTTTCCCAGCATCACTTATTGAACAGGCTATCTTTTCTCCATTGCACATATTATTTCCTCTTTTGTCAAAAATAAGGTGCCCTTGGATGTGTGTGTTGATAGCTGGATTTTCTACCTTGATCCATTGATCTGTATTTCTGTTTTTCTGCCAGTACCATACTGTCTTAACAACTATAGTTTTGTAGCATAGTTTGAAGTCAGATTCCTCCAGCTCTGTTTTTCATTCTTACAGTTTATATGCCTATTCAGGGTCTTTTGTGTTTCCATTTAAGTTGGGTTTTTTTTTTTTTAGTTCTAGTTCTGTGAAAAATACCATTTGTAGTTCGATAGGAGTTATATTGAATCTACAAATTGCTTTCAGTAGTATAGTCATTTTTTTCAATATTGATTCTTCCAATCCAAGAACATGGAATGTCTCTCCATCTCTTTGTGCCACCTTTGATTTCTTTCATCAGTGTCTTATGATTTTCTACATACAGATTTTTTGTCTATTTTAGGCAGGTTTATTCCTAAGTATTTTATTCTTTTTTTGCAATGGAGAATGGGGTTGTTTCCTTAATTTCTCTTTCTGATTTTTCATTTTTAGTGTATAGGAATGCAAGGGATTTCTATGTATTAATTTTATATCCTGAGACTTTATTAATCAATTAGCTCTATCAATTTCTGATGACATTTTTAGGTATAGTCTTAGGTATAGTTTTATATTCTAGGTATAGTTTTATGTCATCTGCAAACAATAAGGGTTTTACTTCTTCATTTCCAATCTGCATTTCTTTTATTTCTTTTTCTTCTTTGATTTCTGTGGCTAAGACTTCCAAACTATGTTGAATAATAGTAGCAATAGTGAGTGGGCACACTTTGGCGTGTTCTGTTCTTAGAGGAAATACATTTACATTTTCACCGTTGATAATAAATTCTCTTTGGATTGTCATGCATTGCCATTTGTTTATGTTAAGGTAGATTCCTTCTATGTCTACATTCCGGAGAGTTTTTATCATAAATGGATGTTGAATTTGGTTGAAAGATTTCTCTGCATCTATTGAGATAATCATATTGTTTTTATCTTTCACTTTCTATTATGGTGTATCACACAGATTGATTTGTGTATACTGAAAAATCTTTACATTCCTGGAATAAACTCTACTTGATCATGCTGTGTGATCAAGTATTGTTGGATTCTATTTGCTTGAATTTTGTTGAGAATTTTTGCATGTATATGCATCAGTGATATTGGCCTCTGATATTCTTTTTATCTGACATCTTTATCTAGTATTTGTATTAGTGTGATGGTGACCTTGTAGAATTAATTTGGGAGTTTGCCTACCTCTGCAATTCTCCAGAAAAGTTTGAGTAGGATAGGTGATTCACCTGTGAAGACATCAGGCCTTGGCCTTTTGTTGTTGTTGTTGGAAGATTGTTGACTACATTTTCAATTTCCATGCTTGTCATTGGTCTGTTCATATTTTCTATTTCTACCTGGTTCAGTTTTGGAAGGTTATACTTTTCTAATAAAGTGTCCATTTCTACCAGGTTGTTCTTCTTCTTCTTTTTTTTTTTTGGCATATAGTTGCTTCTAGTAGTATCTTATGATCCTAATATTTCAGGGTTGTCTATTTTCCATTATTTTCTGATTTTATTGATTTGAGTCTTCTCTCTTTTTTTCTTAGTGAGACTGTCTAATGATTTGTCATTCTTTCTTAATCTTCTCAATTAGCCAGCTTTTAATTTTATTGATCTTTTCTATTGTTTCCTTCATTTTTTTTTCATTTATTTCTCCTCTGATCTTTATGATTTACTTCTACTAACTTTGGGTGTTTTTATGTGTTGCTGTTCTTACTCTTTTTCCAGTTGCTATAGATGTAAGGTTAGATGGTTTATTTGATGGTTTTCTTGCTTCTTGAGGTAGGCTTGTATTGCTATAAACTTGCCTCTTATTATTGCTTTTACTGTGTCCCCTAAGTTTTTAGTTGTCATATATCATTGTCTTTTGCTTCTAGGTACTTTTAAATTTTCTCTTTGATTTCTTCAGTGACCTCTTGTTTGTTCAGAAGCATGTTGTTTAGCCTTCATGTGTTTGCCTTTTATAGTTTGTTTTTGTTTTTTTTCCCTGTGAAAGTCGCTCAGTCATGTCTGACTCTTTGTGACCCCATGGACTATATAGTTCATGGAATTCTCCAGGCCAGAATACTGGAGTGGGTAGCCTTTCCCTTCTCCAGGGGATCTTCCCAACCCAGGAATCGAACCCAGGTCTCCTGCATTCCAGGCAGATTCTTACGAACTGAGTGTAGTTGATATCTAATCTTATAGCACTGTGGTCTTAAATGATGCCTGAAATAATTTCAATTCTTTGTAATTTACAAAGGTTTGATATGTGACCCAAGATGTGGTCTATGCTGAAGAATGTTCCATGTGCATTTTGAGAAGAAAGTGAATTCTACTGTTTCTGGATGAAATGCCCTATAGATACCAATTAGATCAAACTGGTCCAATATATCATTTAAAACTTGTGTTACCTTATTAATTTTCTTTCCGGATGATCTTTCCATTGGTGTGAATGCAGAGTTAAGCCCTTCACTATTGTTGTGTTACTGTCGATTTCCCCACTCCAGTACTTTTGCCTGGAAAATCCAGTGAATGGAGGAGCCTGGTAGGCTGCAGTCCATGGGGTTGCGAAGAGTCGGACGCGACTGAGCGACTTCTTTCACTTTCACTTTCATGCACTGGAGAAGGAAATGGCAAAGCACTCCAGTGTTCTTGCCTGGAGAATCCCAGGGATGGCAGAGCCTGGTGGGCTGCCATCTTGGGTTGCACAGGGTTGGACACGACTGAGACAACTTAGCAGCAGCAGGAGCAGCAGCATTTTCCCTATGTATTAAAGTGCTCCTATGTTTGGTGCATACATATTTATAATTGCTAAATCTTCTTGGATTGATCTCTTGATCATTATGTAGTGTCCTTTGTTGTCTTTATTTTAGAGTCTCTTATGTCTGATATAAGTAGTGCTATTCTCACTTTCTTTTGATTTCCATTTGCATAGAGTATCTTTTGCAGTCCCAACTTTCAGTCTGTATATGTCCCTAGGTCTGAGGTGGGTCTCTTATAGAGAGCAAATAAAGGGGTCTTGTTTTTGTATCCATTCAGCCAATCTGTGCCTTTTGGTTGGAGCATTAATCTGTCTACATTTAAATTAATTATTGAGATATATGATCCTATGACTATTTAGGTTACTAGTTTGAGTTTGACTCAGTGGCCTTTTTTTTCTCTATTATATAATAATATTTCCTTTCTTAGAATTCCTTTAACATTTGTCATAAAGCTGGTTTAGCAGTGCTAACATCTCTTAATTTTTGATTGTCTATAAAGCTTTCAATTTTTCCTTCAAGTTTGAATGAGATCCTTGCTGGATAGAGTAATCTTCCATCTAGGTTTTTTCCTTTCATCACTTTAAATATATCCTGCCTCCCCATTCTGGCCTGAAGAGTTTCTATTGAAAGATCAGCTATTATTCTTATGTGAATCCCTTTCTATGTTATTTGTTTCTTTTCGCTTGTTGCTTTTAAAATTTCTTCTTTGGTTTAACTTTTGTTAGTTTGATTAATATGTGTCTTGGTGTGTTTTTCCTTGGACTTATCCTGTATGGGACTCTGTGGGCTTCCTAGACTTGGGTGGTTATTTCCTTTTCCCAGGAGAACAAGTTTAACCTGCATGCTTCTCTCCCTTCCTAAATAATTCTCTGTATCTCTTTCTTACAGTTTTAGTTGTAAGTCCTTCTGTCAGTCTCCAGGAAGTTTTCAGTGAGAATTGTTTCACAAGGAGATGTATTTTTGATATGTCCATGGGTGGAAATAAGGTCTGTGCTCTCCTACTCTGCCATCTTGATCTCCCATTCAGAATCAGTTATTAATATTAACTTTATTTCAAGGTTTTCCTCCCTCTCTGAAGAAGAGTGAGGTGGAGTTGAAAATTCTAAACTTCTGATCATGGTTTTGTCTTACTGGTGACCAGTTTCCACCCAAGAGTCATCCAGGAGCCCATCCAGAATCTCCCTATTAGAACAAAATATGCTCCTAGTGCTCCTATTACTTAGGAATTTATAGGTATTTTAGGGGTCCCATGTCAGGAAACATGGTCAAAGGCCAAATATTAGAACAAGAGATGCTCTTCATATTTTTAATCACTTAAGAAACTACAAGGGTTTTAGGAGTGTTGTGTCATGAACTAGAGGCAGATGTGTGTGTGTGTGTAAAATTAGTTTACATAAATATTATAAAGTTTATAAGATATACTATGAACAATTCTAGTGAGTAAATTTTATGTATTGAATTAAATAAATTATCAACAAAACATGGGGCTTCCCTGGTGGCTCAGATGGTAAAGAATCTGCCTACTATGCAGGAAACCTGGGTTTGATCCCTGGGTTGGGAAGACTCACTGGAGGAGGGAATGGCTACCCATTCTAGTATTTTTGCCTTGAGAATTCCATAGACAGAGCAGCCTGGCAGGCTACAGTCCATGGGATTGCAGATTCAGAGGGACTGAACTACTAACACTTTACTTCCCATAAAGAATCAGAAAACCTCACTAATTCTAAAACCAGTAAAGCAACAAAAGGTCAAAAATATCCCCACAGAGAAAATTCTGTGTCCAGCTATCTTCACTGATTAGTTATGCTATACAATAAGAAAACAAATATTTCAAATTTTAGATATGTTATATAATTTTATGTGGCTAGAAGCATTTCTCAGCCTCAGCATCATTAACAATTTTTGGTCAGATAATTATTTAGTGTCATGCTATCCTGTTCATTACATGATATTCAGCAACATCTCTGACTTCTACTTATTGGATACCATCTCCCTAACAGTTGTCCAATTGTGACAACTAAAACTTTCTTCAGATATTGTCAAATGTTCCTGGGAGGTAAAAACAGTTACTGCTGAGACCTAGCCTGATATTAAACTTGGCAAGATTATGTGAATGAAAAATTATAGCCCAGTATGACTCATGAACTTAGATACAATTAACTAAGGCAAAATATTAGTAAACTGAATATGACAACTCATAAAAGAACAAAAGTTATGACCAAATTGGGTTATCATAATCACTAATGATTGATTAATCATTAATGATTAATCAGAAAAACATCTATTTCTGCTTTATTTACTATACCACAGTCTTTGACTGTGTGGATCACAATAAACTGTGGAAAATTCTTCAAGAGATGGAATACCAGACCACCTGACCTGCCTCTTGAGAAACCTATATGCAGGTCAGGAAGCAACAGTTCTGGACATGGAACAACAGACTGGTTCCAAATAGAAAAAGGATACATCAAGGCTGTATATTGTCACCCTGCTTATTTAACTTATATAAAGAGTACATCATGAGAAAGGCTGGGCTGGAAGAAGGACAAGCTAGAATTAAGATTTCCGGGAAAAATATCAATAACTTCAGATATGCAGATGACACCACAATTATGGAAGAAAGTGAAGAGGAACTAAAAAGCCTCTTGATGAAAGTGAAAGTGGAGAGTGAAAAAGTTGGCTTAAAACTCAACATTCAGAAAATGAAGATCATGGCATCTGGTCCCATCACTTCATGGGAAATAGATAGGGAAACAGTGGAAACAGTGTTAGACTTTATTTTTGGGGGCTCCAAAATCACTGAAGATGGTGACTGCAGCCATGAAATTAAAAGATGCTTACTCCTTGGAAGGAAAGTTATGACCAACCGAGATAGCATATTCAAAAGCAGAGACATTACTTTGCCAACAAAGGTCCATCTAATCAAGGCTATGGTTTTTCCTGTGGTCATGTATGGATGTGAGAGTTGGACTGTGAAGAAAGCTGAGAGCCGAAGAATGGATGGTTTTGAACTGTGGTGTTGGAGAAACCTCTTGAGAGTCCCTTGGACTGCAAGGAGATCCAATCAGTCCATTCTGAAGGAGATCAGCCCTGGGATTTCTTTGGAAGAAATGATGCTAAAGCTGAAACTGCAGTACTTTGGCCACCTCATGCGAAGAGTTAACTCATTGGAAAAGACCCTGATGCTGGGAGGGATTTGGGGCAGGAGGAGAAGGGGACGACAGAGGATGAGATGGCTGGATGGCATCACTGACTCGATGGATGTGAGTCTGAGTGAACTCCAAGAGTTGGTGATAGACAGGGAGGCCTGGCGTGCTGTGATTCAGGGGTCGCAAAGAGTCAGACACGACTGAGTGACTGAACTGAACTGAACTGAACTGAATGATTGATTTAACATTAAAAAGTAACAAAAATCACTTCAAGCACAATCAAACAAATATAGGAACTTTTCAAACGCTATTGGAGAAACATTTAATGAAATTCAGCAGATATTTATAGTGAAAAAAAAGCTTTTGCTAACTAAAAAGAAAGAAAATTTCTTTATTCTGGTATAAGTATGTTCAGAAAAAAATAAAGGAAACAATCTTAAAGTAACTACAATAATTAATATTGCTGCTTTTAAAGCACTTTTTTCAGGGAAATTTTGTGTGCCTTTTATCATCACTTTATTTATCAGCCTAGTGATGCATTTTTAAGAATAACGAAACATAAAATTTGTAAAGGATAGGAAGCAACCATTGGCATGAATACAATGATATATTCATGCTATTTTAAAAAATCAAAAATAAAATATAGGATATATATTAGCATTAGTAAGAGAGTTTAACAAGATTCAGTTCAGTTCAGTTCATTTCAGTGCAGTCGCTCAGTCTTGTCCGACTCTTTGCTATCCATGAATTGCAGCACGCCAGGCCTCCCTGTCTGTCACCAACTCCCGGAGTTCACTCAAACTCATGTCCATCGAGTCAGTGATGCCATCCAGCCATATCATCCTCTGTCATCCCCTTCTCCTCCTGCCCCCAATCCATCCCAGCATCAGGGTCTTTTCCAATGAGTCAACTCTTCTCACGAGGTGGCCAAAGTATTGGAGTTTCAGCTTTAACATCATTCCTTCCAATGAACACCCAGGACTGATCTCCTTTAGAATAAACTGGTTGGATCTCTTTGCAGTCCAAGAGACTCTCAAGTGTCTTCTCCAACACCACAGTTCAAAAGCATCCATTCTTCAGCGCTCATCTTTCTTCACAGTCCAACTCTCACATCCATACATGACCACTGGAAAAACCATAGCCTTGACTAGATGGACCTTTGTTGGCAAAGTAATGTCTCTGTTTTTTAATATGCTATCTAGGTTGGTCATAACTTTCCTCCCAATGAGTAAGCGTCTTTTAATTTCATGGCTGTAATCACAATCTGCAGTGATTTTGGAGCCCCAAAAAATAAAGTCTGACACTGTTTCCACTGTTTCCCCATCTATTTCCCATGAAGTGATGGGACCAGATGCCATGACCTTCGTTTTCTAAATGTTGAGCTTTAAGCCAACTTTTTCACTCTCCTCTTTCACTTTCCTCAAGAGGCTTTTGAGTTCCTCTTCACTTTCTGCCATAAGGGTGGTATCATCTGCTTATCTGAGGTTATTGATATTTCTCCCAGCAATCTTGATTCCAGCTTGTGCTTCCTCTAGCCCAGCACTTCTCATGATGTACTCTTTATATAAGTTAAATAAGCAGGGTGACAATATACAGCCTTGACATACTCCTTTTCCTATTTGGAACCAGTCTGTTGTTCCATGTATAGTTCTAACTGTTGCTTCCTGACCTGCATACATGTTTCCCAAGAGGCAAGTCAGGTGGTCTGGTATTCCCATCTCTTTCAGAATTTTCCACAGTTTATTGTGATCCACACAGTCAAAGGCTTTGGCAAGATTACTGGACACAAAATTACTCCATAAGATAAATAAAATACAGAGGTATATGCCAATAATAAGTAGAAAAAAATTAAAAATCTAAACGTTGTTTACAATAGCATCAAAAATATGAAGTACCTGGAAACAGATATACCAAATGGTTTACAAGTGCTATATGGAAAATATAATGGGATGATTGAGAAATACTAAAATAGGCCTAAATAAATGGAGTTGCAGGCTGTGTTCATGAATCCTGGGTCAGTCATCTTCCAAGTTGATCTATGAATTTAATGTAACTTTCAACAGATTTTACTGTGGGCAAGCTAATTTTAGGCATTTGCCTAAAATGAAGAAATGTCAGAATATTTTGAAGAAACATTAAGGATGGAGACTTATTACATGACAAGAGTTACTTTAAAGCTTAGCAAATAAGGCAGTGTGGAAATAATGGATAGATAAGTGGATCACTGGAATGACATGGAGATGGACTGGCATAAAACATGGACTTGGATGGGCTTTATGACAGAGATTGTAATGCAGACCTATGGAGATAGGATAGATTGTATTACAAAAGTATTGGGACAATTGATAATTCATGTGGAATAAAATAAATTTAGATATTTATTTCCCAAGATATATTAAATTCAATTATGGGTTCTGTAAAATTTCAACCTAAAAAACAAAAGTTCAATAATTTCAGAAGAGATCAGGTAGAATATCTTCACAATCTTGTAACAGGGAAAGACTACACAAGACTCAAAATACACTAACCATAAAGGTGAAGATTGATTGTTTAATCAGTTTCAAAGTAAAGATTCTTTAGACTTCAAAAGTCACCATAGAATGAAAAAACAAAACTAATTGAAAGCATGTAACTGACAAAGGGTGTTATCTGTAACATATGATGACATCTTATAAATCAATAAGGAAAAGACAAACAATTTTTTTACATTTACATTTAAAGTCACTCAGTCATGTCCAACTCTTTACGACCCCATGGAATATACAGTCCATGGAATTCTCCAGGCCAGAATACTGGAGATGGTAGCTTTTTCCTTCTCCAGGGGATCTTCCCAATCCAGGGATCAAACCCAGGTCTCCCACATTATGGGTGGATTCTTTACCAACTGAGCCATAACGGAAGCCCAAGAATATTGGGGTGGGTACCCATTTCCTTCTCCAGAGGATCTTCCCAACCCAGGAAACTAACTGGGGTCCCCTGCATCACAGGGGGATTCTTTACCAACTAAGCTATCAGGAAAGCCAACAATCTGACATGTAGTTTGTTTCCTCCTGCCACTTAAGAGAGAGAGAAAAAATGTCTGACATTTACAGCATATTTCCTCCATTTTACTGAGGAAGAAAATAAAACATTAATATATGAAAAATACCATCTCACAATAATCAGACAAATGCAAACTAACTGTCAGCAAGACACCATTACACAATTACCAGGCTGTCAAAAATTACAAAGTCTGATTATATAATAAGTATTAAGCTGGGATGGCATAGGCTAAACAGTAATTTAAAAATAAAAATCATCTGTTCAAACAATGAAAGATTATTTATTAGCCATGTGCAGTTCAATGCAAGAGCTTGTCTAAGGGTTTTACACATAATAATAACTTAGGGGAAAAGCTAAACAAGTTTTACTGTTGCAAGGCACTGCCATCTACACTTGCTGCAGCACAGAAAGAATGTTGAGAATTACTTTAAAGGTCTTAAGTGCTTTCACCTAGAAATAAAAATTATCATTTAAATCAAGGAAAAACTTAGCCTCAGGATTTTGACTAAGTTCTAAGAGGGGACTGAATGTTGTTCATGAAAGAAGAAGTGCACTGAAAATATTAAAGACAATAGTGATATCTGTCACATCAAAAGATGGCTCCTATATGGAACAATGGAAACTGTCATACACTTCTAGAAAAGTTAAAATTTGTAAAAAAAAAAACATGTTATAAAAGTTTTGTGTTGCCTAGAAATGAACAACCAAAGAAATAGAGGAAAACAATAGAATGGGAAAGATTAAAGATCTCTTCAATAAAATTAGATACCATGGGAACATTTCATGCAGATGGGCACAATAAAGGACCTAAAAGAAGCAGAAGATATTAAGAAGTACTACACAAAAAGGTCTTAATTAAAAGGACTCACATAACCATGATGGTGTGATCACTCACCTAGAGCCAGACATCCAGGAGTGTGAAGTCAAATGGGACTTAGGAAACATTACTATGAACAAAGCTAGTGGAGATGAGGAAATTCCAGGTGAGCTATTTCAAATTCTAAAAGATGATGCTGTTGAAGTACTACACTCAATATGCCAGCAAATTTGGAAAACTCAGCAGTGGTCGCAAGACTGGAAAAGGTCAGTTTTCATTCCAATCCCAAAGAAGGGCAATGCCAGAGAATGTTCAGACTACACACAATTGTACTCATTTCACATGCTAGCAAGGTAATGCTCAAAATCCTTCAAGACAGGTTTCAACAATACATGAATCAAGAATTTCCAGATGTACAAGCTGGATTTAGAAAAGGCAGAGAAACCAGAGATCAAACTACCAACATCTGTTGGCTCATTGAAAAAACAAGAGAATTCCAGAAAAAAACATCTACTTCTGCCTCAATGACTATGCTAAAGCCTTTGACTGTATGGATCACAACAAACTGTGGAAAATTCTTAAAGAGATGGGAATAGAAGACCACCTTGCCTGCTTCCTGAGAAGCATGTATGCATGTCAAGAAGCAATGATTAGAACCAGACATGGAACAATGGACTGGTACAAAAGTGGGAAAGGAGTATGTCAAGACTGTACATTGTCACTCTGCTTATTTAACTTATACGCAGAGTACATCATGTGAAATGCCAGGCTGGATGATCACAAACTGGAAGCAAGATTGCTGGGAGAAATATCAACAACCTTAGATATGCAGATTATTCCATTCTAAAGACAGAGTGGAGAGGAACTAAAGAGTGTCTTGATGCAGGTGAAAGGAGAGCAAAAGCTGGTTTAAAACTCAACATTCAAAAAACTAAGATCATGGCATCTGGTCCCATCAATTCATGGCAAATAGATGGAGAAACAATGGTAACTGACAGACTTTATTTTCTTGGGCTCCAAACTCACTGCAGACAGTGAATGAAGCCATAAAACTAAAAGATATTTGATCCTAGGAGGAAAAGCTATGACAAACCTATTAAACAGCAGAGACATCATTTTGCTGACAAGGGTCCATCTAGTCAAAACTATGGTTTTTCCAGTAGTCACGCACAGATGTGAGATTTGGAGCAAAGAAGGTTGAGTGCTGAAGAACTGATGTTTTTTAAATGTGTTTCTAGAACAGACTGTGAGAGTCCAAGGGACTGCAAGGATATCAAACCAGTCAATCCTAAAGGAAATCAACCCTGAATATTCACTAGAAGGACTGATGTTGAAGCTAAAGCTCTAATAATTTGTCCAGCTAATGGAGTTGACTCATTGGAAAAGACCCTGATGCTGGGAAAGATTGAGGGCATAAGGAGAAGGGGCTAACAGAGGATGAAATGGTTGGGTGGCATCATCGATTTGATGGACATGAGTTTGAGCAAACTCCAGGAGATGGTGAGAAACAGTGAATCCTGGTGTGCTGCAATTCATGGAGCTGCAAAAAGTCAGACACAACTGAGTGACTGAGTAACTACAACAACAAATAAAGTGAAACATGCTCACACCCAGCCATCTGGTAATCCTGTCTCTGGGGATATACTATAGAATCATTACTATATGTGTGTACTAGGAAACTTTGAACATAAGTGTGAACAGAATCATTTTTCACAACACCAAACATTCACCAAACATTTGCAGTTTGGCAAAAAATTCATTTATCATATAATAGAAAATAAATGTATTTATACAGAGAAATTCCATAGAGCAGTGAAAATGAATGACTGGCCTATGCTACTTAGATAAGCATGGATAAATATAATAAATACAATATTGAGGAAAGAACAGTATATAAAACATGATTCAGTTTATAACTGGCAAAATTGTATTATATGTACACATACATATATGTGCATATTTACATCATGTCAGGAATATACATACATGTGTATACAGATATTTAGAGTCAAACAAATGCAAAATACTTAAGTGATACATTTATATTTATGTATACTTAGCAATTTCTTCATAAATATTTTTCTAAGTGTTAAATCTGTCCAAAAGAACAAAGAATAATTATCACAAAGGTCAGGATAGCAGTCACCTCTAGGGTAGAAACAGTAGGAGGCAATTAAGGATGTGCATAAAGCCCTTGTCAGATGCTATTAATAAGTGTTCTTTTCCTCACCAGGTGTTTTTAATTAAGGTGATTGGTTTATCCTCCCTATCTGTATGTATGTAAAAAGAGAACAAGACAAATATAGGTAGATACTATATAATATAAAACATTTTTTAAAACAGAGAAAATAATATTCAAGGAAGAAATGACAAGAGGCAATAAATTATAAATAATACCAAGGAAGAGTACAGTCAGTTAATTTCAAAAGATCAGAGAATAGTGAAATGATTGTAGGCTCTAATGGTCAAGAATATATTAATGAAGGAGCCAGAACTTATCATAGGGGTTGTAGGAAGATAAAATTCTAGTGGGTGGGAAGAGAAAGCAGCTCGCAAAATGGAAATGGCACAAGAAGGAAAATGCTGAAATATAATTTAGTACATGATGAACATGGAACAGTGGCTTAGATAGCACATTTGTGTACAATAATGGGACTGTTTTGTTTTCTTTCTATTCAGTTATTAATTCCACTTCACTTCAGTGAGGTATATATGAGGATAGTACAAGTATGTATCATTGTAATGGTCTGTATTTGCATTTAATCCTTAAGCAAAAAATATAGATACAAAAATAAAACTTTAAGTGCTCTCCCAAATATTCAGGAGATGGGAGAAGTATAACTAGAGGATTAGAAAGGAAGAAAAGAGAATATCTGGGCCTTGCTGATATCTTTGAAATCATATTGTAGAAATGATCCTCTAGACCACTGTTATCTGAAGCATGGACAGTGCAAAGAGGATCTGGTACCTGAGCTGTTCATTACTCGCATGACAATAGAAGCTCAGAAATTGACAATAGGCATTTAGGAATTATTGTAGAAATTTGAAAGTAATCTATTTGTGAAATGAAATAATTAAAAATTTGGGGTCTTTCTATATGTCAGTTTTTTGTTTAAATATATCTGACATAAAATTGTACAAATGTAAGATATACAGCATGTTAATTTTTGAATTTATATATTGCAATATGATTGCAATTATAGAAAAAACTAACACATTGATCATGTTATGTATGTAAATTATTTGTTCATTTCTACAGGAATTTATACAATTCAGTGTTGGATAGAATTTTTTTTTTAAAAGAAGGGGCTTTAGCCACATATAATTTAAGAAGTAGTGGTATATATTTTATCTAGACATGAGGCTTACACATAGATACATTTTGATATTTAGCTGAGACCAAGAAAAAAATGAATCTAAATTTTTTGTAGCATTTCCTCTAATGAAAATAGCGAGATCACCTTTTAAGAAAAGAAGAATCTAATTTATTCTCACACCATACCCTGGAAGAATACCTTGGGTATTCTTTCTTGGATATACTTTCCCTTATCCCTAGCTCTATGCCATAAGTAATCAACTCTCTACCTACTCAAAAGAAGGTTAGTTAATCTTATAGATACTAACTGATAAACCCTAAACTCTTAAATTTTTGCCACACTTGCTTTCTCTGAACCTCAGAACAAATTAGTGGATGCAGGAGAGAATAAGTGAATTGGAAAGTCATATATCTTTGATCTTGCTATTTCTCTGTTTGCACATCTTGGGTTTTTCCTCTTTATACTTGGAACATATTTCTTTTAGTATCCAAAGCACTTGTATACACGCTCTTCTTTCCATGTCTATTGCTACTATCCCATCTCAGAACATCATTATCTCTAGCTTAATCTTCTACAATAACCACCAATGTAAATTCCAGCCTATGGCTCCCTCCACCATACTTTATTCCACTCACAACTGGCAGATTTCTTTTCCTGAAGTGGAAATGTAATTTTAGCTCTGAAGTTTAAAATCCTTCAGGGCTGCCTACTGACCAATTGCTATTGATGAATTATAAATTCCTTATATCAAGCATTCAACATACTCCATGCTATGGATTCAAATGATCTTTCTAGTCTGACCTCCCACTGTTCTTCATCACATAATTTATTATGCTTGAAAAAAAAACAAATACTATTCTCTAAACACAGCATATCCTCTTAAGCCTTTCTTAGTCCTCAGTAGAATACATGACATTTCCCTCCTTTACCCTCATATTTTCCTCCTTTCCCTTTATGCCACTTTGCTTGATGGGCATTATAGTTATTGAGCTTATAGCACACTGGAATATTAACGCCTTCCCTAAGGTGTCATAAATGTTCCACAAAAATAGTCTGTGTGCATGCACGCTAAATTTCTTCCATTGTGTCTGATTCTGTGTGACTTTATAGATTGAAACCCGCCAGGCTCCTCTGTCCATGGGATTCTCCAGACAAGAATTCTGGAGTGTGTTGCCATGCCCTCCTCCAGGGGATCTTCCTGACCCAGGGATTTAACCCCCCATCTCTTAGGTCTACCTGCATTGGCAGGTGGGTTCTTTAACACTAGCACCACCTGGGAAACCTGATAGTCTGTAGTGTGTGAAAAATTGAATTCTCCACTGCACAGGAGACAGATGTAAGCCTATTGTTTATAACAGTCCTTCCACTGTTGTTACCCATTTTCACATGGCCAACATTTTCAGTCCAATATACTGACTTAGAATTGTTCTCTGTATATATTCTCATACTGTTCTCTCTGCATAGAGAGAAAATTCTTCTTTCTCTGTGTATGCAAATCCTACTTAACATTTATCCTGTTTAAATCCCTACTCCTCCATCTTTCATGTTTTAAGGGTAGGAAGTGAGTTCTCCATTTGCAGTAATTTCTTATTACTAATTTGAAAATTAGTACTGAACTGATTTATGGTATTACATGTATCTCTTTTTCATAGTCACTTGTAACCGTATGTCTGTTATTTATTAGTTTTTAACAGTTGAGTTGCCTGTGGCTTGTCTGCCATATGCTGTAGTAACTAAGAGTATGTATGATGGATCTAGACTGCTTAGGTTCAAATCCTAGTTCTGCTACTTGTTAGTAGCATGGGGAGGTTTCTCATCCTCCATGTGCCTCAACTTTCCTTATCTGTACCTGCTGCTGCTGCTGCTGCTGCTGCTGCTGCTAAGTAGCTTCAGTCGTGTCCGACTCTGTGAGACCCCATAGACAGCAGCCCACCAGGCTCCCCTGTCCCTGGGATTCTCCAGGCAAGAACACTGGAGTGGGTTGCCATTTCCTTCTCCAGTGCATGAAAGTGAAAAGTGAAAGTGAAGTCTCTCAGTCGTGTCTGACTCTTCGTGACCCCATGGACTGCAGCCTACCAGTCTCCTCCATCCATGAGATTTTCCAGGCAAGAGTACTGGAGAGGGGTGCCATCGCCTTCTCCGTTATCTGTACCTACCTTATTCAATTGATGAGTATTAAATGAGTTCATACAAGAGAACCACCTAGAACAGTGCTTGTCCCTTGGTAAGTTCTCAGGAAACACCACCCTCCATTATCGTACTTGGAGAATAAGGGCTTTTTCTGTTATTTTTTCTTTTGTTTTGTTTTTCCTTTCTGTGAGGCCACAACTTCATTTAGTCTGTGTGTATTTAGTACACACAGTATGCTAGTATTGGCATATGTACAGGGGGTAGTAGTCATGAACAAGATGAGGCTTATGTTCTGGAAGACATATTGGGCTTGTTTTTTCCCTCAACTCTATAAACTGTTATCATTTGCACAAGTGAGGCTTTATTGTTATAAGTTCATGATGCTTCCATCCTTACCTTAGCTCTATGTTCCCAGTAAGAAAAACACTGATTAAAATCCAATAAACTTGAATTGAAATTCTAGGGAACCAGTATGATCCAGAATAAAACCACAGACTTTGGAATAAGAAAGGGCTTAGTTCACTGCTTAGGTCTATTATTTACCAGATGGCTGACTTCAAACCCACTAACTTTCCTGAGCTTCAGTGTCCTACTTTTTAGAATCTATATAATATCCACCACTTAAGATCATTGTGTAAATCAATTGAAATAAATATTTAAAGTGCCCAGCACATAGTTATAAACCCAATAAAGCAAGCTATTACTGTTTTCATGGAAGACTGTATATTTGCTATAGATATCAAAGATTTCTATAATAAAACATCCTAGAGTGCTTACCCCATGATCTTCCTCTACTAAAATTAGATTTAATCATTCAAACTTAATATATTAAAAGTACATTAGGTAATCTTAAAAAAGTTAATGAATTGTGTACATTTTAATAAATAGCATTTAATAACTCTTAATGAGGTTTAAATATATAAACTAATATCTTAATATAAAAACATCTATTTTCTCATAAAAACAAAACTGTTATTCATGATATCTATAAGAAAGTTCATATCTTTCTCATGTTTTTATGATAATCTCTTTCTCCAGTCTTCTCACCAATAGCAGCATCTGCAACTAGACATATTCTTAAAAACCAGAAGAAGCAATCCTTTCCTCAAGCCCAGACCAAGAACTGAATGGAAAAGGAGAGTGGTAAGCCAGTTTTGGCTGTGGAGTCTCACAGCTAATAGATGACTTGTCACTGTTTTTATCATTTTTTCCTCTCTTCTGGTGTTCTTCCAAGTGGTGTCCATTATGAAAAGCACCATCCTTAGGACAAATTAGAGTTCTAAACATACTTAAGAAATGTTTATCAAAGAATATAATTTTTGTCATTATCTAGGGATGAATTTTCCAATATGGTAGTCACTAGCCACAGTGGCTATTTTGAGGTGGTATGCTGGTAAATATTTAACAATCAGTTTCCTACTTCAACCCACCCTCTAAAAAATTTGCATCAGTTGAAGATTCATATGGAATAAATATTCTTACAGGGACCAATTTTAATTTACCATTGTTTCATGAAATTCAGAAAATGTAATCACCAGCTGGAAATTCAGTGCAAGCTGGCTCCAACATAATACTGAGAATGGCTAGTCCATACTGCATGCATTTTTTAAGTGTAAAATACACACCATATTTTGAAGACTTAGTGAAAGAAAAAATTAAAATATGTAAAGTATCTCTATCTTTATATTGACTGAACATTGAAATAATATGTTAGATATATTGGGTTAAATAAAATTATTAAAAATAATTACAATTGTTATTTACCTTTGTAAAGTGTGGGTTACTAGAAAATGTAAAAATTAAATATGTGACTCAAATTTTATTTCTATTGGACATCTAGGGAAATATTTTTAAAACAAACAAGCATATCTGCATTTTATATTATATTTAATTAATAGATATTATTTGCTTAATTATATTGCTGATTAAATCCTGGTTAAAATTAAATTTCTGAAAATCTTAACCTGATTTAGCTCAGATAACTGAGAAAAATGTTGTTTCAGAACAGTATTTTCATAATTTTCACCTACTCAAAAAACAGCAACATCTTTGAATATGTGTATACATATTTTTAAAAATGTTTCTTGTTACTTCTCAAATTCCTTAGTATTAAATGGCACTTGCAAACACTTTAACATATCTGGTAATGCTGGGGTAAGTAGGAAAATGTTAAATGTATGTGATCAAATGGTACAACCCTGAGCACACTTATAAGAAATAATGGTTGAAGCAAATTGAAAATTGGAGCACATAGGCTGAATTCAGGGACAAGTGTGGGTTTTATCGAGACCTGTAATTTTCCAGTGGTTCCACTGAGGGCTGTGAATATACTACATGTGATTTTGAAAAGCCACTGACTGCCCTTCAGTGAGCTGATAGACCAGCTGGAAGGAATGATAATGCAGCCTCACTGGGGAGCTTCGCCTACACAAAGGAACAGAAGAAGGGCAACAGTACACAGGACAGCTTTGGGTCTAAAAGTCATAACTGGGAGATGACATATGAGCCCTGCCAGGTTACCATGCCTCACCAAGCTTGTCAGAAAACATTTCTTGTAACTGTGTTCACACAAAAGGGTACAAAGGATTCACTTATCAAAAACATAAATTCCAAATTCAGTAGGCCTTTGTCATTAGGAAATTTGTGGAATCTGGTCTTTCACCTAAATCACTTTTTCATTATGATAATGTCATCCTTAGAGTATGACAAAATGGAAAGGTACAAATAGAGCTCCATAGGGGTACAATACAATGGAAGGTAGAATTCTAGATATTATGGGATGGAGGGAAGCACGTTGGACTGGGTATCAGAAGGCCTCTGTTCCAGTTCCAATTTCTCTTTAACTCTGTTTAACACTGAACAATCCTTTTAGCTATTGAACTTCAGTTTCTTCATCCTCAAAATAGAAATAATAGTAAATGCCTGATGAAGAGATTGTGAGCTTAAGTAGCAATTACAAAAAAAAAAAGTGGGGGGTGATCTTTGAATGTGGAATATTTTAAAGCATTCCTGTTAAATAGTCTTAGGGAGCAAGTAGGTGTCACCAAACAAGATTCAAAGAAAATTCTATCTTTCAAGATATGTTGAGAGAAATAATTCATTGGGCAAGGCTGTCTAAAACTGGGAGTTCTCTGCAAAGGGTTTAAGGAATTTTTAAAAAGTCAGTTATTAATATTTTCCCTGTTCTTCATTAGTTTATAATTTAGATTAGAATATGTGAATAAACACATAAAATAGGACAAGTCTAAGAAAATTTTAAATAATAGCATGTTCATGTGAATTAGCTGAGTTCCCTTAGCACGTTTATTCTGAGTAAGAGAACAGACTAGGTTTTATACCGTGAAGGTTTAAGGAAAAATGCACGTCTTAAGCAGGGGCTTATAATATTTCTGAATTTGACTGGGAGGGGAATGGCATGATAAAGAAGCTGTTGTAGCCAGAATCAAGGGCATATTTTAGGGACTCGGAAAAACAGAAAATGTTCAGAACACAAGCAGAGAAGTTTTCAAACATTAATATGAGGGTCTGCAGTGTTAAACTGAGAAGCTTGGCTTGGATTACTTGTTCAGTGGGGAAATTTTGAAGCTCCTGAGTAGAATCACATTTTCGGCAAATGGAAGACCATGATGACTAGAACCAAACATTCTAGCGTGGGTGGACACTCTAAGAATGAGCTCTGTTTCCTCATCTATAAAATGAAAATCTCATTTTATGATTTTATAAGAATTAAAGACTTTGAAACCACAATCGCCTGACATATACTTAGATGTTCAATAGAGAGTAACTTTTATTTTACATTTAAATGGAGTTTTACATTTTAAAAAGCCTTGGATACTTTTTCCTATACCACAAACCTGACTTTCAGTTTTCCTAAGAGGTTCATTGGCTGTACATAGACCAAAGTCTAGTAAATGGTGGGAACTGAATTGGCTTCAGAGGCTGGTTGGGATTACTCCTTGCAGATACTTGTGTTTCTAGAAAAGGGCATTTGCCCTATTTCATATAGCGTACTATTTTCTAAGGTATGCACCCCAGAAGGCTTACGTTGCATTTGGCTACCACAATGTGATGTTAGATTATAGGACTTATTCACATACACTTATTCATTCATTCATTCAACATGAAACATGCTAAGTATTCATGTTGGGTCAGGTTCTACACTAGGCACCCACCATAAAAATTTACGACTAGCCTGCCACCCTACAGACTGGGCTTCTCTCTTTCTGTTTTCTTAGTTCATGGTTCATAGTTCACAACCCTTAGAGGGAAGGCTATTCCACAGTGCTCTTTACAGTGCTCTTTACCTGTGAAAATAGCAATTCTTTCTTCCTTTTAGTAAACTGTGGTTTTAAAAATGCTAAAGTCTTCAGATATTCATAGCATTTTTAAATAGTAAGAATACCAGATAATGGAGTTGGAAAATGATTTTCTTTCGGAAGCTGGGTTATGCCTGGCCTACTACTGAAACTTTTTGGGCTCACTAATGAATTGCAAAAGAATTCCTGCTTGACCCACATAACAATGCTGCTATTAAGATGAAGTGAAGTAATCTATGTAAAATGGTCAAAACCATAGTAGGCTCTACAGAGATAAACACATATGTGTGTGTGTTGAGTATGTTGATGTGTGAGAAAGATATAGGTCAAACTATAGAACTTGTATTTACAAATTTTTTACCAGGAAGCCTATAAGGGGACGTGTGATTGCAGTGCTGCAGGTGATGTGGGAATTCTGAAACTCTGTAAATAGAGACAAATAGACTAAAACCTGCTTGATCAGTACATGGATGTTGTATGACCTGCTACTCTTCTCAAGGACACACCATTATGCACATTTACCAGCTTCCTGGGAATGAAAGTCTTCATCTCTGTGTTAAGACCTTCTAGGGTTGACACACTTGTATAAGGCGAAAATGTTTCTTCTTTATGGTAATGAACATCAATACTGATCCAGGCTGCTACAAGTGGGGCAGCCGATACGGGAGCATTTTGCCCTTAGATGGAGGCTGTTTCTGTTCTTTTTTATTGTGAGTCCACCTTGTTGCTCCTGCTGTCATGTGGAGGAGGGAGGGACAGTTCTTGAACATCTTAAATGATATTTATTTTTTTCCCTGCCTTGGTAGTTTCAGTGAGTGGCCTCCTGAGTTAGAGAGTGTGAAAAGACAGCAGTGCAAACTGTGTAGTGTAGAGGGAAGAAAGAAAGAAAGTGAAGTCGCTCAGTTGTGTCCGACTCTTTGCCACTCAATGGACTGTAGCCTGCCAGTCTCCTCCATCCATGGGATTTTCCAGGCAAGAATACTGGAATGGATTACCATTTCCTTCTCCAGGGGATATTCCCAATGAAAGTACAGGCTTCTGGAGATTGGCTGATCTGGTAAAAATGTACTTTGTATGTCAGTTGCTATCGGCTACTCCTGATATATGTGTGAACATAGTTTCTTGCATGTCTGCAAGTGTTTGAATAAGTACATATCCACACATTATATAGAAAATACTTATGAATCTGTGTTATACTACACTTACACATAAACATGCACAAGGTAAATGAAAGAGAGAGAAAATTATTTCCTTGGGGGAGAAATTTATTGTTTTGTTCAATACTATATCACTGCCATTCAGAATAGTATCTTACATACAGTAAGTGCTTATATTAGTCACCTTTCACAGATGTTACATTTTTTTTTAAAAAAGAGGAAATTCAAAGCTTATAACATTGGACATGTTTCTTGTGCATAGATCCTTAAGCTTGTTATTGCTTGGCTTTATTCCTCTAAGTCCTACAAAACATTTGCTGGGCTTGGTTCCAGGCTGAGGATTGGATTCACATCTATTTCATGGGCTTCTCATTACGAACCGAGGATTGGACATATGGGATATAAGTCCATTTTCTTGCTTCAAATTTAAATAGGAAAATACAAAGAAAGGCTGTGGAGCTTACCAGAATAAAGACCTGAGGGGAAGCAGAACTTGCATTCCCTGTGACTATAGAGGAGTGACCACAAGAAGACGACTATGGACAAATCGCTGTCCCTCTCTAGGTAGTGAGAGTGGTGGACCAAGTCAGAAGTTTTTGACTTTGGACAAATTCATTCAGAATCACAATGTACATCAGATAAAAACACCATGGCTTGGTGGCAGCTCCTGCTGCTGCTGCTAAGTCACTTCAGTCATGTCCGACTCTGTGCGACCCCATAGACGGCAGCCAACCAGACTCCCCCGTCGCTGGGATTCTCCAGGCAAGAACACTGCAGTAAGAAAAGTGCTACCCATAGTGGTCTCTTGTCCCAAGCAGGAGCAGTGCTCTAAGGAAGAAAGAAGACGTGAGCTCTGAGCTCCAGGAGGGTGTCTGGACCAGCAGTAGCAACATGGAACAATGGCAGTCTGAGAAGAGTGAAGTGTGGCACAGCAGAGATGCATGATCACACATATTACCACCAACTGTCTTGCCCTAGAGGAGAAGCAGATTTGACAACAACCACAGTCTCCTACTGTTATGGACAGAGATTGAAACACAAGAGATGAGCGACTGGCCTCAGAAACAAGCAGAAATTCCTTCTGCTCCAGGTCATATGATTATGCGAAGACAGTGTATGAAAAAGCACTGTTATTTGTGCTGTTTTCCATTTCTTTTAACTTAAAAACCATTCTGATGTATTAGTGCATATTTATTTGGGCATATGCATGTACACACTCCCAGTGACATCCCTAAACAGAAACCTCACAGACTGAGAGTTCCCTTAGTGCCTCAAGAAAATGGAGGTTTACTCACCCTTTCAATTTGCTTCCCTTCAAAGACTCACATCAATCTTAATGATGAGAATGTTTCAGTGACTCTGTCTAACTGCTCTAATCTGGGTGAGAGTCAAGATGAATTCTAGAAATGTGCTAAATATTCCTAACATTTGCATACCAGGGGGCTTTGATTTATTATAATTTTTGTTTTTTAATATTAAAACTGTTGTTGTTGTTGCTGTTGTTCAGTCACTCAGTAGTGTCTGAAGCTTTGCAATCCCATGAACTGAAGCATGCCAGGCTTCCCTGTCCTTCACCATCTCCTGGAGTTTGTTCAAACACATGTCCATTGAGTCAATGCTGCCATCCAACCATCTTATCCTCTGTTTCCCCCTTCTTCTTCTGTCTTCAATCTTTCTCAGCAACAGGTTCTTTTCCTATGAGTCAGCTCTTCCCAACAGATGGCCAAAATATTGGAGCTTCAGCTTCAGCATCAGTCCTTTCAATGAATAATGAGGGTTGATTTTTTAAGAATTAACGGGTTTGATCTCCTTGCTGTCTAAGAAACTATCAAGAGTCTTCTTCAGAAAATGTTGAGACCATCAATTCTTTGGCACTCAGCCTTCTTTACAATTCAGATAGCACTTCCATACATGATTAGTGGAAAACTGTACCTTTTACTAGACAGACCTTTGTAGGCAGTGATGTCGCTTCTTTTTAATAGGCTGTCTAGATTTGTCATAGCTTTTCTTCTAAGAAACAAACATTTTTTAATTTCATGGCTGCAGTCACTGTCTATAGTGATTTTGGAGACCCAGAAAATAAAGGCTGTCATTACTTCCACTGTTTCTCCAGCTATTTGTTATGAAGTGATGGGGCCATATGCGATGATCTTGGTTGTTGAATGTTAAGTTTTAAGCCAGCTTTTTCACTCTCCTCTTTCACCTTCATCAAGCAGCTATTTAGTTCTTTGCTTTCTGCCATTAGGGTGGTGTCATCTGCATATCTGAGGCTATTTTCTTCCAGGATGTTTCTTCCAGCAATCTTGATTCCAGCTTGAGCTTCATTCAGCATGGTATTTCACATGATGTGTTCTGCATATAAGTTAAATAAGCAGAGTGACAATATACAGCCTTGATATACACCTTTCCCAGTTTTGAAACAGCCCATTGTTCCATGTCTGGTTCTAACTGTTGCTTACTGACATGCATACAGGTTCCTCAGGAGGCAAGTAAGGTGATCTGGTATTCCCATCTCTTCAAGAATTTTCTACAGTTTTCTATGATCAACACAGTAGAAGGCTTTAGCATAGTCAATGAAGCAGAAGTAGATGTTTTTCTGGAATTCTCTTGATTTTTATGTGAGCCAACAGATTTAGCAATTTGATCTCTGGTTCCTCTGCCTTTTCTAAATCCAGGTTGTGCATCTGGAAATTCTAGGATCATGTACTATTGAAACCTTACTTGAAGAATTTTGAGCATTACTTTGCTTGCGTGTGAAATGAGTGCAACTGTGTGGTAGCTCAAACATTCTCTGGCATTGCCCTTCTTTGGGATTGGAATGAAAACTGAGCTTTTCTAGTACTGTGGCCACTGCTGATTTTTCCAAATTTGCTGGCATATTGAGTGCAGCATTTTCACAGTATCATCGTTTAGGACTTTAAATAGCTCAGCAGGAATCCCATCGCCTCCACTAGCTTTGCTCATATTAATGCTTCCTGACCCGCACTTGACTTCACGCTCCAGGATGTCTGGCTCTAGATAAGTGATCACACCATCCTGGTTATCCAGTCCATTGAGACTTTTTTTTTTTTTTGTACAGTTCTTCTGGGTACTCTTGCCACCTCTTCTTAATATCTTCTGCTTTTGTTAGGTCCAGTTTCTGTCCTTTATTGTGCCCATCTTTGCATGAAATGTTCCCTTGGTATCTCTAATTTTCTTGAAGAGATCTCTGGTCTTTTCCATTCTGTTGTTTCCCTCTATTTATTTGCATTATTCACTTAAAAAGGCTTTCTTATCTCGCCTTGCTATTCTTTGGATTTCTGCATTCAGATGGATATTTTTTCCTTTATCCTTTTCCTTTTGCTTCTCTTCTTTTCTCAGGTATTTGTAAGACCTCCTCAGACAGCCATTTTGCATTTTTGCATTTTTTTTCCCCCTTGGGGATGGTTTTAGTCACCACCTCTTGAATAGTGTTTTGAACCTCCGTCCATAGTTCTTCAGGCACTTTGTCAGATCTTATCCCTTGAATACATTTCAGATCAGATAGGATTAGATCAGTCGCTCAGTTATGTACGACTCTTTGCGACCCCATGAATCTCAGCACGCCAGGCTGCCCTGTCCATCACCAACACCCGGAGTTCACTCAGACTCACGTCCATTGAGTCGGTGATGCCATCCAGCCATCTCATCCTCTGTCGTCCCCTTCTCCTCTTGCCCCCAATCCCTCCCAGCATCAGAGTCTTTTCCAATGAGTCAACTCTTCACATGAGGTGGCCAGAGTACTGGAGTTTCAGCTTTAGCATGATTCCTTCCAAAGAAATCCCAGGGCTGATCTCCTTCAGAATGGACTGGTTGGATCTCCTTGCAGTCCAAGGGACTCTCAAGAGTCTTCTCCAACACCACAGTTCAAAAGCATCAATTCTTCAGCGCTCAGCCTTCTTCACAGTCCAACTCTCACATCCATACATGACCACAGGAAAAACCATAGCCTTGACTAGATGGACCTTTGTTGGCAAAGTAATGTCTCTGCTTTTGAATATGCTATCTAGGTTGGTCATAACTTTCCTTCCAAGGAGTAAGCATCTTTTAATTTCATGGCTTCAGTCACCATCTGCAGTGATTTTGGAGCCCCAAAAAATAAAGTCTGCCACTGTTTCCACTGTTTCCCCATCTATTTCCCATGAAGTGATGGGACCGGATGCCATGATCTTCATTTTTTGAATCTTGAGCTTTAAGCCAACTTTTTCACTCCCCACTTTCACTTTCATCAAGAGGCTTATTAGTTCCTCTTCACTTTCTGCCATAAGGGTGGTGTCATCTGCATATCTGAGGCTATTGATATTTCTCCCGGCAATCTTGATTCCAACTTGTATTTCTTCCAGTCCAGAGTTTCTCATGATTTACTCTGCATAGAAGTTAAATAAGTAGGGTGAAAATATACAGCCTTGACATACTCCTTTTCCTATTTGGAACCAATCTACTGTTCCATGTCCAGTTCTAACTGTTGCTTCCTGACCTGCATACAGATCTCAAGAGGCAGATCAGGTGGTCTGGTATTCCCATCTCTTTCAGAATTTTCCACAGTTTGTTTTGATCCACATAGTCAAAGGCTTTGGCATAGTCAATAAAGCAGAAATAGATGTTTTTCTGGAACTCTCTTGCTTTTTCTATGATCCAGCGGATGTTGGCAATTTGATTTCTGGTTCCTCTGCCTTTTCTAAAACCAGCTTGAGCATCAGGAAGTTCACGGTTCACATATTGCTTCTTGCTTGGAGAATTTTGAGCATTACTTTACTAGCGTGTGAGATGAGTGCAATTGTGCGGTAGTCTGAGCACTCTTTGGCATTGCCTTTCTTTGAGATTGGAATGAAAACTGACCTTTTCAGTCCTGTGGCCACTGATGAGTTTTCCAAATTTGCTGGCATATTGAATGCAGCACTTGCACAGCATCATCTTTCAGGATTTGGAATAGCCCAACTGGAATTCTATCACCTCCACTAGCTTTGTTCATAGTGATGCTTTCTAAGGCCCACTTGACTTCACATTCCAGGATGTCTGGCTCTAGGTCAGTGATCACACCATAGTGATTATTTTGGTCGTGAAGATCTTTTTTGTATAGTTCTGTGTATTTGCCATCTCTTCTTAATATCCTTTGCTTCTGTGAGGTCCATACCATTTCTGTCTTTTATCGAGCCCATCTTTGCATGAAATGTTCCTTTGGTATCTCTGATTTTCTTGAAGAGATCTCTAGTCTTTCCCATTCTGTTGTTTTCCTCTATTTCTTTGCATTGATCGCTGAAGAAGGCTTTCTTATCTCTTCTTGCTATTCTTTGGAACTCTGCATTCAGATGTTTATATCTTTCCTTTTCTCCTTTGCTTTTTGCTTCTCTTCTTTTCACAGCTATTTGTAAGGCCTCCCCAGACAGCCATTTTGCTTTTTTGCATTCTTTTCCATGGGGATGGTCTTGATCCCTGTCGCCTCTACAGTGTAACGAACCTCAGTCCATAGTTCATCAGGCACTGTATCTATCAGATCTAGGCCCTTAAATCTATTTCTCACTTCCACTGTATAATCATAAGGGATTTGATTTAGGTCATACCTGAATGGTCTAGTGGTTTTCCCTACTTTCTTCAATTTCAGTCTGAATTTGGCAATAAGGAGTTCATGATCTGAGCCACAGTCAGCTCCTGGTCTTGTTTTTGCTGACTGTATAGAGCTTCTCCATCTTTGGCTGCAAAGAATATAATCAATCTGATTTCAGTGTTGACCATCTGGGGATGTCCATGTATACAGTTTTCTCTTGTGTTGTTGCAAGAGGGTGTTTGTTATGACCAGTGCATTTTCTTGGCAAAACTCTTTTAACCTTTGCCCTGCTTCATTCTGTATTCCAAGGCCAAATTTGCCTGTTACTCCAAGTGTTTCTTGACTTCCTACTTTTGCGTTCCAGTCCCCTATAATGAAAAGGACATCTTTTTTGGGTGTTAATTCTAAAAGGTCTTGTAGGTCTTCATAGAATTGTTCAACTTCAGCTTCTTTAGCATTACTGGTTGGGGCATAGACTTGGATTACTGTGATATTGAATGGTTTGCCTTGGAAATGAACAGAGATCATTCTGTCATTTTTGAGATTGCATCCAAGTACTGCATTTCAGACTCTTTGTTGACCATGATGGCTACTCCATTTCTTCTGAGGGATTCCTGCCCGCAGTAGTGGATAAAATGGTCATCTGAGTTAAATTCACCCATTCCAGTCCATTTCAGTTCACTGATTCCTAGAATGTCGACATTCACTCTTGCCATCTCTTGTTTGACCACTTCCAATTTGCCTTGATTCATGAACCTGACATTCCAGGTTCCTATGCAGTGTTGCTCTTTACAGCATCGGACCTTGCTTCTATCACCAGTGACATCCACAGCTGGGTATTGTTTTTGCTTTGGCTCCATCTCTTCATTCTTTCTGAATTTTTTTCTCCACTGATCTCCAGTAGCATATTGGGCACCGACTGACTTGGGGAGTTCCTCTTTCAGTATCCTATCATTTTGCTTTTTCATACTGTTCATGGGGTTCTCAAGGCAAGAATACTGAAGTGGTTTGCCATTCCCTTCTCCAGTGGACCACATTCTGTCACATTCTGTCAGATCTATCCACCATGACCCGCCCATCTTGGGTTGCCCCATGGGCATGGCTTAGTTTCATTGAGTTAGACAAGGCTGTGGTCCTAGTGTGATTAGATTAACTAGTTTTCTGTGAGTATGGTTTCAGTGTGTTTACCCTCTGATGCCCTCTTGCAACACCTACCGTCTTATTTGGGTTCTCTTACCTTGGGCATCCGGTATCTCTTCACGGCTGCTCCAGCAAAGCACAGCCATTGCTCCTTACCTTGAATGAGGGGTATCTCTTCACCTGAATATATTTAGGGATATAAATATATTTAGGGATATAAATATATAAATATACCTGAATTATGCAGTGGTTTTCCCTACTTTCTTCAGTTTAGGTCTGAATTTGTCAATAAGGAGTTCATGATCTAAGCCACAGTCAGCCTCCGGTCTTATTTTTGTTGATTCTATAGAGCTTCTCCATCTTTGTTTGCAAAGAATATAATCAATCGATTTTGGTATTGACCATCTAGTCCATGTGTAGAGTTGTTTCTTGTGTTGTTGGAAGCAGGTGTTTGCTATGGCCATTGCATTCTCTTGGCAGAGCTCTGTTAGCCTTTGACTTGCTTCATTTTGTACTCCAAGACCAAATTTGCCTGTTACTCCAGGTATCTCTTGACTTCCTACTTTTGCATTCCAGTCCCCTATGATAAAAAGGACATTTTTTTTTTTTTTTTTGCCATTATTTCTAGAATGTCTTGTAGGTCTTCATAGACCTGTTCAGCTTCATCTTTTTTGGCATTAGTGGTTGGAGCCTAGACTTAAATTACTGTGATAATGGTTTGCCTTGGAAGCAAACTTAGATCATTCTGTCATTTTTGAGATTGCACCCAGGCTTTACATTTCTGACTCTTCTGTTAACCATGAGGGCTACTCCATTTTTTCTAAGGGACTTTTGCCCACAATAGTAGATATAATGGTCATATGAATTAAGTTCACCCATTTCCATCCATTTTATTTCACTGATTCCTAAAATGTTGATGTTCACTCTTGCCATCTCCTGTTTGACCACTTTCAGTTTGTCTTGATTCATGGACCTAACATTCTTGGCTCCAAACTGCTGTACCATGAATTAACCATAAAAATAATTTTCAGAGAATAGTTATGTGGCCCACATGGACATAGGGGCATAAGGAGAAGACTTGGATGATCTTGAGTGCCCTGCTATTATTATCTCTGAAAACATAAAAGACAAGGGAATCTCTAAAACTTTTCTCTATCTCTAAATCCAGGTTATTCTATATTTGTAAAATTGAAATTCAAAGATTTAGCTCATAATTATCACAGAGGGATGGTAGAGACAGAAATTTCCCCCAGTTCAGGATCAGGGGACCACGTAGTTCCAATATGTAAAGAGAAGGCTGCTTTGTATCCTTGAATCCTTATAAAAAGGCATAGACTCTACCATAAATTGCTATATGAATGCTTGATCCCTCTCAAGGACTATCATATAGTTCTTATTATCTTTTGGATTAACGGACACTTTTTTTTTTTTAGCTTCTTATCTTGTGTTAGGGTATAGCTGATTGATAGTGTTGTGATAGTTTCAGGTGAACAATGAAGGGATTTAATCATTCATATACATGAATCCATTCTCCCCCAAACTCCCTTTCCCACCCAGGCTGCCACATAGCATTGAGCAGGTTTCCATGTGTTCTATAGTTGGTCCTTGTTGGTTATCCATTGTAAATATGGCAGTGTGTACCTGTCCATTCCAAACTCCCTAATTATCCTGTCCCCCTCATGCTTCCCCTCAGCAACCATAAGTTTGCTTTTTTATGTTTGTGAGTCTCTTTCTGTTTTGTAAGTTAATTTGTTTCATTTATTTTTTAGATTTCACATGTAAGGGATGAACGACCACTTTTAAAATGAATATTATGAATCTCTCTGCAGACGAGAACACCATATGCCTAAGGTCACAAAATTATGTTCCAGATTCAGGCTCCCTGAGGCTTATCAGTGGAAGACTAAGAAATGGTTTTTGGATAGGGATCCAACAACCTTAGAGTAATAAAATGACTTTGTGGAAATATAGAAAGAAAATAGAATTTCAACTTATAAAATACCTATTTTTTAAAATTTTCATTCATTAATATTTAGTATGATTTAAAAGTTCACTTATTTATAAATAACACCTATATTGAGGGCACATATTTCAAAAATTACTGATACTACATAACACAGTTTAAAGAACACTGGCCTATATGATCATAAGTGAGGAAATTCTCTCTGTTCAAAGGACCCTAGTTCTGAACTCTGAGAACCAAAGCTAGTCTCATAATTATGTAGAAATGTGATTAGAAGACTTTCTAACTTTAAGCCCAAGAATTCTAATTCTAAGCCCAAGAATACTGGAGTGGGTAGTCTATCCCTTCTCCAGCAAATCTTCTTGCCCCAGGGACTGAACCAGGGTCTCCTGCATTGCAGGCAGATTCTTTACCAGCTGAGCTACCAGGGAATCCCTTTCTAATTTTATAACTGATCTGAAATCCTATTATGGTGTCTAAATCCCTCATTATCCATTTCTTTAGTTGTTATATGCTGAAAGCATACATATGTATATACAAAAATCTTAAAGGACAAGATAATGAATATGTGCATTGTTTCTCTACTTATAAGATTCTTGGAGAAGAGAACACCTAAAAGCAATGTTTCGTGGATACTCTGGGAAGAAAAGTAAAGCCATGAGAATGTGTGGAGTCACCAGGAGATACAATTTTGGTCCAACCTGTAATAGGGACTCTTACATGCTACAAGAGAGCAGTTGAGCACTAAATATCAGTGAGCAGCATAGAAGTGGAAGTGTGGTGAACTTAGGAGTATAAGGAATGGTAAACAAAGCAGAATTTGGAATCCATTGCAAACACACTTTCCTCTGATTTGCAGTTTTTTCTGTCTGGCCCTATTAGTGACTTTTATGTCTTTTTTAGTGACTTTTATACATAAACTTTTAGTGACTTTTATGCATAGACTGCTTTTATGCTGACTATCTTATAATGTGGTACTTTCCTGTGGCTCAGACAGTAAAGAATCTGCCTGTAATTTGGTAGACCTGGGTTTTACCCATGAGTCAGGAAGATCCCCTGGAGAAGGGAACAACAACTGATTCCAGTATTCTTCCCTGGAAAATACCATGGACAGTGGAGCCTGGAAGCTACAGTCCATGGTCTCCCAAAAAGTCAGACACAACTGAGTGACTAACATAATAGAGATTTCTGTTTGGATTCAGAGCTGTCTTGAGGGAGACACACTCTTGGGATACCTTTTTCTATTTTTGGTTGTGCTGGGTCTTGGTTGCAGCATATGTACTCTTCATTGCACCATTCAGGCTTTCTCTAGTTTAGCGTCCTGGCTTCTCTAGTTGTGGTGGGCAGGCTTAGTTGTCCCACACCATATGGGATCTTAGTTCCCCAATCAGAGAATCAGGGATGAAACCCAAGTCCACTGAACCACCAGGGATGTCCCCTGGAATATCTTAAAGCATCGTTTTTCAATTGGGTGTGATTTTGTTCATGGGACGTTTTTAGTTGTCACTACTTATAGGGTCTGTCACTGTTATATAGTGGGTATAAGCTAGGCATGTGATAACATCTTACAATGCAGAGGACAGCTGCCCACAATGAAGTATTGTGCTGTGCTTAGTTGCTCAGTCATGTCTGACTTTTTGTGGCCCCGTGAGCTGTAGCCTGCTAGGCTGTTCTGTCCATGGGGATTTTCCAGGCAAGAATACTGGAGTGCCCTACTCCAGGGATCTTCCCAACCCAGGGATTAAACCCAGGTCTCCCACATTGCAGGAGGATTCTTTACTATCTCAGCCACCAGGGAAGCCCCCCAAAAGTATTACCTCACCCAAAATGACAGTAGTTCCAAAATTGAGAAACCCTCTCTTATAGGAACAAAATGATGCCATTAAAATTGACAAGGCAGGAGGCAACACCAGCAATGTATATGCTCATTCAATAGCTCCTTGTTGCCTGTTCTATCCCAGAAATCTCAATCCTATGAATAGCCAGTCTGCTCCCAGTGGGGTCTGAAATATTACTGTTTTGTCACCAACTATCTATCTCACAATAGGGAGGTGATTTAGGATGAGCTCTGTCAAAGGAACTGAAAATCTGCCCTTTCCATTGGTCTTAAAGAAACAGAATTTAATGGTCTCAGCTGGGACCTAATGAGCCAACGTTCACATCAGAAAGCTACTCTGTGTTTGACATATTTGACAGGGTGTTATGGGGAAATAGAGGGGAAAATATATAGGTATATTCAAAGACTAACTGAGCACTGCAACTGAGCAATCCATGGACATTCTATCCTCTAGTTAGAGGTTGCCACACTTCAGTGGAGCCAGAGACAGACTCTGCTATGAAGATGTCATTTTTTTAATATGGAAAAAAAATATGGTTTTAAATATAGCAAAAGCAAGGAGCATTGGGGAGGAATGATGTTGGTTATAGAAACTTCTGTCAAAAAGAACCACTCAGCTGTGGCTAACAGTCTGACTTCAAACTAAAATGTTTTAGGTGCTTCGTGTTCTACTTTGGTATGGAGAAAATAGGACTGAGGTGTGCAGGGGATCCCATCACAGAGCAGACTGGGCCAGTCCAGGGAGACAAGGACATCAAGACAGAATTTCTGAATTGGTCAGGGGCTCCTAGCACAAGGACTATCACCTAATCTGGCTACTTCAGGTGATAATAAAGACTACAGGCTGTAAGGGAATGTTAGCAGAGAGGGTGGGATAACTCTGATTCTGGAACAGCCTCAAGCAATCTATCCAGCTCTGGGCTGCTGCTAAATTACTGAATCAAGAACTGAGGCCAGAAGTGTAGCAAGCATTCATGTGCATCGCTTATGTCAAACTTGTGTGTAAAGATTAATGTCAGCTGCTTGTGTGTGTGCTCAGTCACTCAGTCATATCAGACTCTTTGTAACCCCATAGACTGTAGCCTGCCAGGCTCCTCTTTGCATGGAATTTTTCAGGTAAGAATACTGGAGTGGGTTTCATTTCCTCCTTCAGGGGATCTTTTCAACCCAGGAATTGAACCCACATCTCCTGTGGCTTCTGCATTGGCAAGTGGATTCTTTACCATTGTGCCACCTGGGAAGCTCGATCACCTGCTTTATATCTGACTAATTAACATTTTTCAATCTCAGTTTTTGCACCTTAAAAATGGAGATACTAATAGACTTCACAGAGTTACTTTAAAATCATGCATGTAAATTACTTATGAAAGTTAACCAAAATCCTGCTTATAAATCTAGCACATAGCATAATCTTAAGGAATATTTGTGAACACATAATTGAAATCAGCTGAGATTATAAGTAGGGCTAGTTTATGACATAGGCAACAGACCAAGTGCATGAGGACAGGACCCTCCATTTCTATTACCCAATTTACGGGTTGCTATGGCCTCTGGACGGAGAAGGCAATGGCACACCACTCCAGTACTCTTGCCTGGAAAATCTCATGGGCAGAGGAGCCTGGAAGGCTGCAGTCCATGGGGTCGTGAGGAGTCGGACACGACTGAGTGACTCCACTTTCACTTTTCACTTTCATGCATTGAAGAAGGAAATGGCAACCCACTCCTGTGTTCTTGCCTGGAGAATCCCAGGGACGGCGGAGCCTGGTGGGCTGCCGTCTATGGGGTCGCACAGAGTCGGACACAACTAAAGCGACTTAGCAGCAGCAGCAGCATGGCATCTGGACATGCTACAGTCCATGAGGTCACAAAGAGTCAGACACAAGTTAGCAGGCAAGCATGAACTATGGTACCTGGAATATTGTATAAGTGAAATGACCCTCCTGATGTAAGGCATCCTAGGTCTTTATTACTGCCTAAAATGACCTATTCTATCTAATAAATTACTCTGGAAAAAATTTTAACTATTTTTTTAATTGGAGGATAATTGCTTTACATAATTTTGTTGTTTTCTGTCAAACCTCAACATGAATCAGCCATAGGTATACATATACCCCCTTCCTTTTGAAACTCCCTCCCATCTCCCTCCCCATCCCAGCCCTGTAGGTTGATACAGAGCCCCTGTTTGAATTTCCCGAGCCATACAGCAAATTCCCATGGGCTATCTATTTTACATATTGGAATGGAAGTTTCCATTTTACTCTTTCCATACATCTCATCCTCTCCTCCCCTCTTCCCATGACCATAAGTCTATTCTCAATGTCTGTTTCTCCATTGTTTCCCTATAAATAAATTCTCCAGCTCCATTTTTCTACATTCTGTATATATGTGATAGAATTATTATTTATAATACTTTATATTATTTATCTTGTATTCATCTCTGTATTTATCTTGCTCTTTTTGACTTATTTCACTCTGTATAATAAATAAGTTCTAGGTTCATCCATCTATTAGAATTGACTCAAAGGTGTTCCTTTTCATGGCTGAGTAATATTCCATTGTGTATATGTACCACACCTCTTTATCCATTTATTTGTTGATGGGCATCTGGTTGCTTCCATGTTCTAACTATAGTGCTGCAATGAACAGCGGGATAATGTGTATTTTTCAGTTTTGGTTTCCTCAGGGTATAAGCCTAGGAGTGGTATTGCTGTGTCATATGGTGGTTTTATTCCTAGGTTTTTAAGGAATCTCCATACTGTCTTCCATAGTGGCTGTATCAATTTACCTTCCCATCAAGACTACAAGAGCATTCCCTTTTCTCCACACCCTTTGCAGCATTTATTGCTTGTAGACTTTTTGATGATGGCCATTCTGACCAGGTTGAGGTGATATCTCATGCAGTTTTGATTTGCATTTCTCTAATAATGAGCAATGTTGAACATTTTTTCAGGTGTTTGTTAGCCTCCTACATGTCTTCTATGGAAAAATGTCTGTTTAGGCCTTTTTCCCACTGTTTGATTGGGCTGTTTATTTTTCTGGCATTGAGTTATATGAGCTGCTTGTATTCTTCCATTCTGAGGGTTGTCTTTTCACCTTGCTTTTTCACTCTCCTCTTTCACTTTCATCAAGAGGCTTTTTAGTTCCTCTTCACTTTCTGCCATAAGGGTGGTGTCATCTGCATATCTGAGGTTATTGATATTTTTCCCAGCAATCTTGATTCCAGCTTGTGTTTCTTCCAGCCCAGCGTTTCTCATAACGTACTCTGCATATAAGTTAAACAGTAGGGTGACAATATACAGCCTTGACATACTCCTTTTCCTATCTGGAACCAGTCTGTTGTTGCATGTCCAGTTCTAACTGATGCCTCCTGATCTGCATATAGGTTTCTCAAGAGACACGTCAGATGGTCTGGTATTCCCATCTCTTTCAGAATTTTTCACAGTATATTGTGAACTGTACAAAAAAAAGATCTTCATGACCAAGATAATCACCATGGTGTGATTACTCACCTAAAGCCAGACATCTTTGAATGTGAAGTCAAGTGGGCCTTAGAAAGCATCACTACGAACAAAGCTGGAGAAGGTATTGGAATTCCAGTTGAGCTATTTCAAATCCTGAAAGATGATGCTGTGAAAGTGATGCACTCAATATGCCAGCAAATTTGGAAAACTCAGCAGTGGCCACAGGACTGGAAAGGA
Organism: Bos grunniens; assembly: GCF_055505025.1. Classification (NCBI taxonomy): domain Eukaryota; kingdom Metazoa; phylum Chordata; class Mammalia; order Artiodactyla; family Bovidae; genus Bos; species Bos grunniens. The sequence continues at coordinate 14,954,954 of NC_141188.1, forward strand.
TCAGTTTTCATTCCAATCCCAAAGAAAGACAATGCCAAAGAATGCTCAAATTACCACGTGATTGCACTCATCTCACATGCTAGTGAAATAATGCTCAAAATTCTCCAAGCCAGGCTTCAGCAATACATGAACCGTGAACTTCCTGATGTTCAAGCTGGTTTTAGCAAAGGCAGAGGAACCAGAGATCAAACTGCCAACATCCACTGGATCATCGAAAAAGCAAAAGCGTTCCAGAAAAACATCTATTTTTGCTTTATTGACTATGCCAAAGCCTTTGACTATGTGGATCACAATAAACTGTGGAAAATTCTTCAAGGGGTTGGCATACCAGACCACCTGACCTGCCTCTTGAGAAACCTATATGCAGATCAGAAAGCAACAGTTAGAACTGGACATGGAACAACAGACTATTTCCTATTTCCAAATAGGAAAAGGAGTATGTCAAGGCTGTATATTGGCACCCTGATTATTTAACTTCTATGCAGAGTACATCATGAGAAACGCTGGGCTGGAAGAAGCACAAGCTGGAATCAAGATTGCCAGGAGAAATATCAATAACCTCACATATGCAGATGACACCATCCTTATGGCAGAAAATAAAGAGGAACTAAAAAGCCTCTTGATGAAAGTGAAAGAGGAGAGTGAAAAAGTTGGCTTAAAACTGAACATTCAGAAAACGAAGATCATGGCATGTGGTCCCATCACTTCATGGGAAATAGATGGGGAAACAGTGTCAGACTTTATTTTTGGGGGCTCCAAAATCACTACAAATGGTGACTGCAGCCATGAAATTAAAAGACGCTTACTCCTTGGAAGAAAAGTTATGACCAACCTAGATAACATATTGAAAAGCAGAGACGTTATTTTGCCAACAAAGGTCCCTCTAGTCAAGGGTATGGTTTTTCCAGTGGTCATGTATAAATGTGAGAGTTGGACTGTGAAGAAAGCTGAACGCTGAAGAATTGATGCTTTTGAACTATGGTGTTGGAAAAGACTCTTGAGAGTCGCTGGGACTGCAAGGAGATCTTAGCAGTTCATTCTAAAGGAGATCAGCCCTGGGTGTTCTTTGGAAGGAAGGATGCTAAAGCTGAAACTGCAGTACTTTGGCCACCTCATGCGAAGAGTTGACTCATTGGAAAAGACTCTGATATTGGGAGGGATTGGGGGCAGGAGGAGAAGGGGACAACAGAGGATGAGATGGCTGGATGGCATCACTGACTCGATGGATGTGAGTTTGAGTAGACTCCAGCAGTTGGTGATGGACAGGGAGGCCTGGCGTCCTGCGATTCATGGGGTCTCAGAGAGTTGGATACGACTGAGGGACTGAACTGAACTGAACTGAACTGAGGCTTAGTGCTCTGGTAGTCTAGGGTCTTAGAGTCAGTGTTCCCACTTCAAAGGCTCAGGGCTTGATCTCTTCAAAATCTTCCCATACAGTATATTCTGCATCTCTTCCAGCTGCTGCGTTAACTAGAAGCCCCTCCTCCAGACTGACCTCTGCTACTCTTTCAAGGATCTCAGCCATCACCTGCAGAGGTCTCAGTCGTCAGAACAGTCTCAATCTCTAGTACCAAATCGTAATAAGCCACAGAACTTGAGGAGCACCTCTGCCACTAGTCAGGTTACCTTTTACTGCACACTGAAAATTATTTTAATAAATTTTGTGCACAATACAGAGTTTAAATTTGAAATGATTTTATCTGTAAACTAAACTCTGACTAGCTGTGGACTTTGGACAAACAATTTAACTGATCTGAGCTGTTGAATCCTTTTCTGTAGTTAATTACAATTCTAACTGATCTTCCATTTCTTAAAGGCATTGGAATATATTGAAAATTTCAAAGTGGTGCATAAGCAAATGACAATATTATTAGAACTGTTATTCAACATGTTACATACACATACGTACATGAAACAGAGTGTGTGCTAGTAATAAACTTATCTTTGAATGTAAACAAAGATAGAAAAATACAAACCATTGAATTGTCAATATTAGAGTTGAAATGATGGGCATCAAGAAATAGCATTAATCAGGAGCATCTTCTAGAAGTGGGTATCTTGGAAGAAGGAAATTATGTGAAATAACAGAGATGGTGAATCAGGATTTTCCAGATGCATAGCAAGTAGTAGAGGCAAATAATGACCTGGTAGTGGTACCCCTTCTCCACTGATCCTAAGGTTCAGTATCTCTCTCTTCTAGTGAGTGAAAGTCGCTCACTCTTTGTCCGACTCTTTATGACCCCATGGGCTATACAGTCCATGGAATTCTCTAGGCCAAAATACTGGAGCCTTTCCCTTCTCCAGAGGATCTTCCCAACCCAGGGATCAAACCCAAGTCTCTGGCATTGCAGGTGCATTCTTTACCAAATGAGCTATCAGGAAAGCACACCTCTCTTCTAGTAGAAGCTAAAGGAGCAGTGATTCCAAAGCAGTGGAGGTACTTCTAATAGAAGATTATTCCCAGAAAGCCTGAGGCTCAGGTCAAGAAATACTGTCCCTGGAAGTTTAGAGTTCCATGTACGGACTTAGTCATGGGGCAAGGAAAAAAACTAGTATTTATTAAGTGCCTGGACTTCCCAGGTAGTGCAGTGGTAAAGAATCTTCATGCTAATGCAGGAGATGCAAGAGATGCAGGTTCTGTCCCTGAGATGGGAAGATCTCCTGGAGTAGGAAGTGACAATCCACTCCAGTACTCTTGCCTGGAAAATTCCATGGACAAAGGAGCCTGGATGGCTACAGTCCATGGGATTGCAAAGAGTCAGACAGGACTGAGCAACTGAGCGGAGCAGATTAAGTGCCCATTTCATGATGTGTGTTGAACCAATTAGTTTTAGAAAACTAACCAATCTAACCACATGGAAACAGCCTTGTCTAACTCAATGAAACTAAGCCATGTAGTGTAGGGCCACCCAAGATGGACAGGTCATGAGGGAGACTTCTGACAAAATGTGGTCCACTGGAGAAGGGAATGGCAAACCACTTCAGTATTCTTGCCTTGAGAAGCCAATCAACCTTATGAAAAGGCAAAATGATAGGACACTGAAAGATGAATTCTCCAGGTCGGTAGGTGCCCAATATACTATTGGAGATCAGTGGAGAAATAACTCCAGAAAGAATGAAGAGACAGTGCCAAAGCAAAAACAACACCCAGTTGTGGTTGTGACTGGTGATAAAAGCAAGGTCCGATGCTGTAAAGAGCAATATTGTATAGGAACCTGGAATGTTAGGTCCAGGAATCGAGGCAAACTGGAAGTGGTCAAACAGGAGACGGCAAGAGTGAACATTGACATTTTAGGAATCAGAGAACTCAGATGGACTGGAATGGGTGAATTTAACTCAGATTACCACTATATCCACTACTGTGGACAGGAATCCCTTATAAGAAATGGAATAGCCATCATAGTCAACAAAAGAGTCCGAAATGCAGTACTTGGATGCAATCTCAAAATGACAGAATGGTCTCTGTTCGTTTCCAAGGCAAACCATTCAATATCACGATAATCCAAGTCTATGCCCTGATCAGTAATGCTGAAGAAGCTGAAGTTAAATGGTTCTATGAAGATATGCAAGACCTTTTAGAACTAACACCCCCAAAAGATGGCCTTTTCATTATAGGGGACTGGAATGCAAAAGTAAGAAGTCAAGAAACACCTGGAGTAACAGGCAAATTTGGCCTTGGAGTATGGAATGAAGCAGGGCAAAGGTTAATAGAGTTTTGCCAAGAGAACACATTAGTCATAGCAAACACCCTCTTCCAACAACACAAGTGGAGACTCTACACATGGACCTCAACAGATGGCCAACACCAAAATCAGATTGATTATATTTTTTGCAGCCAAAGATGGAGAAGCTCTATATAGTCAGCAAAAACAAGACCGGGAGCTGACTGTGGCTCAGATCATGAACTCCTTATTGCCAAATTCAGATTTAATTGAAGAAAGTAGGGAAAACCAGTAGACCATTCAGGTATGACCTAAATCAAATCCCTTATGATTATACAGTGAAAGTGAGAAATAGTTTTAAGGGACTAGATCTGATAGACATAATGCCTGAAGAACTACGGACTGAGGTTCATGACATTGTATAGGAGACAGGGATCAAGACCATCCCCAAGAAAAAGAAATGCAAAAAAAACAAAATGGCTGTCTGAGGAGTCCTTACAAATAGCTGTGGAAAGAAGAGAAGCAAAAAGCAAAGGAGAAAAGAAAAGATATACCGATTTTAATGGAGAGTTCCAAAGAACACTAAGAAGAGACAAGAAAACCTTCCTCAGTGATTACTGCAAAGAAATAGAGGAAAACAACAGAATGGGAAGGACTAGAGATCTCTTCAAGAAAATTAGAGGTACCAAGGGAACATTTCATGCAAAGATGGGCTTGATAAAGGACAGAAATTATATGGACCTAACAGAAGCAGAAGATATTAAGAAGAGGTGGCAAGAATACACAGAAGAACTGTACAAAAAAGATCTTCACGACCCAGATAATCACAATGGTGTGATCACTCACCTAGAGCCAGACATGTGGGCCTTACAAAGCATCACTATGAGCAAAGATAGTGAAGGTGATGGAATTCCAGTTGAGCTCTTTCAAATCCTGAAAGATGATGCTGTGAAAGTGCTGCACCCAATATGTCAGCAAAATTGGAAAACTCAGCAGTGGCCACAGGACTGGAAAAGGTCAGTTTTCATTCCAATCCCAAAGAAAGGCAATGCCAAAGAATGCTCAAACTACTGCACAATTGCACTCATCTCACACGCTAGTAAAGTAATGCTCAAAATTCTCCAAGCCAGGCTTCAGTTATACGTGAACCGTGAACTTCCTGATGTTCAAGCTGGTTTTAGAAAAGGCAGAGGAACCAGAGATCAAATTGCTAACATCTGCTGCATCATAGAAAAAGCAAGAGAGTTCCAGAAAAACATCTATTTCTGCTTTATTGACTATGCCAAAGCCTTTGCCTGTGTGGATCACGATAAACTGTGGAAAATTCTGAAAGAGATGGGAATACCAGACCACCTGACCTGCCTCTTGAGAAATCTGTATGCAGGTCAAGAAGTTACAGTTAGAACTGGACATGAAACAACAGACTGGTTCCAAATAGGAAAAGGAGTATGTGAAGGCTGTGTATTGTCTCCATGTTTATTTAACTTATATGCACAGTACCTCATGAGAAACACTGGGCTGGAAGAAGCACAAGCTGGAATCAAGATTGCTGGGAGAAATATCACTAACCTCAGATATGCAGATTATACCACCCTTGTGCAGAAAGTAAGAAGAACTAAAAAGCCTCTTGATGAAAGTGGGAGAGGAGAGTGAAAATGTTGGCTTAAAGCTCAACATTCAGAAAACTAAGATCATGGCATCTGGTCCAGTCATTTAATGGCAAATAGATGAGGAAACAGTGTAAGCAGTGGCTGACTTTATTTTTTTTTGGTCTCCAAAATCATTGCAGATGGTGATTGAAGCCATGAAATTAAAAGACCCTTACTCCTTTGAAAAAAAAGTTATGGCCAACCTAGACAGCATATTAAAAAGCAGAGACATTACTTTGCCAACAAGGTCTATCTCATCAAGGCTATGGTTTTTCCAGTGATCATGTATGGATGTGAGTGTTAGACTATAAGAAAGCTGAGTGCTGAAGAATTGATGCTTTTGAACTGTGGTGTAGTAGAAGACTCTTGAGAGTCCCTTGGACTGCGAGGAGATACAATCAGTCCATCCTAAAGGAGATCAGTCCTGAGTTCATTGGAAGGACCGATTTTGAAGCTGAAACTCCAATACTTTGGCCATCTGATGCAAAGAGATGACTCATTTGAAAAGACCCTGATGCTGGGAAAAATTGAGGGCAGGAGTAGAAGGGGACGACAGAGAATGAGATGGTTGGATGGTGTCACTGACTCAGTGTACATGAGTTTGGGTAAACTCTGGGAGTTGGTGATAGAGAGGGAGGCCTGGCGTGCTGTGGTCCATGGTTTCACAGAGTCAGACATGATTGAACGACTAAATTGAACTGTTGAACCAGTTGCCAGCATCATATTAGAATCTGATGAGATGCTTCCTATCATGTACAAATAAAGCAATATAATCTCAAAGAGTCTCAAGAAATCAAATGAAAAATGGCAAAGATCGTGTTCTTCCTTACTGTATAGTTAATAAAACTTCAATAATACTAATTTATTGGAGAAACATTGAACTGAATTTACTACCACACTGTCAAATAGGAACTTGCCTGCTTGTACTCTCATCTTCCTCAACAGGAATGTGAGCTCATCACATTCTTCTCTTGTACCTCCTTCAGCATAATGAAGGACACATGGCTGAAGTTTAATAGGCACATAGAATTTTGAATGAAACTGAATTGAAAACTTGGACAAGTTTATTGAATCTTTATACACATGTGCTTCTGGAAGGTATTTTCTTCAGAAACTTCCCAAATATGCAAAGCAAAGCAAATACAAAAACAAAACAAAACAATGAAATTTACTGTATCTGAACATTAGGTAATCCTTTCTCTGATTTATGAAGAGGGTATTTTAACTTTCAAAGTGTTTCTCTGAAGGTTTCCCCACACCTTCATGCCACCTCTCAGAGTCTGTTTTTTCCCCATTCAGCAAGACTAAGGCTAGCTGAGTCATTGTACAAGGGCAATTAGACGCACACAGATCTCCTTTTTGATTTCACCTGATTATAAGCCTCTGTCCTCTGTCCTCACCTTCAACACAAAAATACACACCCCTGAAGTTCATTCCCACCGCCTAAAGACTAGGAAACACAGAAAATGAGCAGTGGAAATATCAAGCTGCTGGCGATGCTGTCAACTATTCAGTTTTGAACTTAGAGCACAGCACTGCCAACAGACAACACCCAAGAGCATCCGAGTGTTTCCCTTTGTTAACTGGACAGGCTGGGACCTTTCACAGAAAGAAATAAAAGAGAAACACACATGTGTAGAACATGTCTCACAGTCCTGAATTCAAAGAATTACAGTATTATGTGGTTTTTCCCCCAGATTCTCTTTTATAACAGATGTTATTAATATACTGCTGTTTTGTATTTTACCACAATATGTAAAATAAAAGGAAATGGCTGCTACCCAAGAGGTATGGATCAGCACCGAAAGCTCTGTGGAACTATTAAGCATTGCCTTTAATCAGTTTAAATGGAAGGAAGTGATATAGCTAATTATGGAAGACCAGGTTTTTCTTTTCATTTTTAAAATATGTGAGTGTATTGCAATCTTCCATAATGTACACTCGTATTTCTGCACACAACATATTTCACACCCATTTTAATGAAGCCCACTGGGCATTCAACATTCTCTTGTTAAGCTAGAGTTGGACCAGAATGAGGGCCTCCCCAACATCAGTCAGTAAATTGAATATATACTGATAGTTAAGCTGCCCTGCTTGCCATCCACTGAGTACAGTTTCCTACCCTTTGCACACACTATTTCCCCAAACTCTATTCCACAGTTTGACATGGTTATATGTAAATTATTTTTCATAACTCATTTCAGTCCTCTATTTCTTCTGTCCCTGACCCTTTTAGTCTACACTGTATGTTCCTCACCATGTGTGCTCATTATACCATTCATTTAATCCTGCTTACATTTCATATTTCCATCTTTCTTACTTATATTGTGCACCGCACACCATCCACTCACCCATAGAAGGGAGCTCCTGAGAAACACAGACCAACATTCATGTTTCTGTCTTTAGTTTGTATAGTATCCTGAACATTAATGGAAGCTTCCCCCACCCACCCCCCAAAAAAAGGAGTAAAAAAAGGAAACTATATTTGTGCCTCCATGTGAGGGAAAAAGATATAAACATTATTCCAGCCAAATTTAGATGATATATGAGTACAATTTGATGGGGCTGATAATAGTGGATTTGGGCAAACTTTTTACTGGGTTGAGAGGATGTAAAAAGAATGAACATGATAGCTAGAAAATGAGGGTGATGGAGAGCCATAAAATCTTTTACTGTGGTGAAACAGTGCCAAGAGCAGAGGAAATTTTGTGTTTTAGACAGTGACTGCTTCGTGGTCTGGACTGCAAATAAATCCTTTGATCATCTGTCCTGTGATATTCACTGTAGTGAACTGTAACCTTACCAGTAAATTTTCACTGTAGGCTTAGGTTCTGAAACAAAGGCACAGCTTCATTGCATGGAACTCTTGTCAGAATGTCCTTTGCTTTCATGGAATTTTAAGATAATGAGAGGATGTACGGCTCTCCCCTGCACCAACCCCTTTGCAGGATTCTTGAGGGCAAATAAGGCAGTTCTCCGTTCCATGCTTTTGCTCATTCAATTGTTATATGCTCATCTATTGTCCCAATTGTACCCCGTGAGTGGAATAATGACTGTTCTTTAAGGAAAAAAGAGAAAAATCTGTCTTGAAAAACAAGAGGGAGCTAGAAGAACCTGACTATGGAATCCTCTATGGCTTTGCCCTCCTTCCATTGCATACCCTGGGTGTTATCTCAAACAGATATGAGACAAAAGAAAGAGACATTCAGGTAAAGAAGAAAGTCTGGTTATATAACTAAGTGTGATAAACAGGCTCACATGCAACTTTATTGATCAGATCCGACATCTGTAGAGATGATGAGAGCCCCAGAACAAGTTCTTACCTCAAAATGTCTTTTTAATCTGTGCACTCATAATGAATACCTACACTTCTTTTTGAGGAAGGACAGAGTCTTACCTTTCATAAGAAATGTGACTTCAAATGGCAAATTACTCCTGAGGGAGTGGGAAGCATCAGAAATTTAAAATCATAATAAAATATAGAAACAGAATATGGATAGAAGACTGAGAGGGTTGGGTAGAAGAATGTCCATTTAAAGGATAAAAATAAGATAGAGTGAAAATTGGAAATGAAGTCCAGATTTATCAGGAATTGGAGAATTATTTCACTATGGTTTTCTTAGACCTTAAACAACTATTCTCTAACAAAGAAAACACCTACTGAAATAGCATAAAATTCAGCAAGCCATATAACCGTCTCCTCCAAAATGGACTGTTGCTACACAGTAAGACTCTGTACTTCCTTAAAAAGAAGTGTAGGTATTAGTTTCAGTGTACAGATTAAAAACACATTTTGAGGTAAGAAACTTGTTCTGGTGCTCTAATTTTCTTCAAGAAAACTAGAGTATAAAGTAAATATTTCATGAAAAAATGGGCACTATAAAGGACAGAAATGGTATGGACCTAACAGAAACAGAAGATATTAAGAAGAGGTGGCAAGAATACACAGAAGAACTATATAAAAAAGACCTTCATGACCCACATAATCATGATGGTGTGATCACTCACCTAGAGCCAGACATCCTGAAGTGCAAAGTCAAGCAGGCCTTAGGAAGCATCACTACCATCAAATCTAGTGGAGGTGATAGAATTCCAGTTGAGCTATTTCAAATCCTGAAAGATGATGCTGTGAAAGTGTGACACTCAATATGCCAGCAAATTTGGAAAACTCAGCAGTGGCCACAGGACTGGAAAAGGTCAGTTTTCATTTCAATCCCAAAGAAAGGCAATGCCAGAGAAGGCTCAAACTACCATACAATTGCACTCATCTCACACACTAACAAAGTAATGCTAAAAATTCTCCAAGCCAGGCTTCAACAGTACATGAACCATGAACTTCTAGATGTTCAAGCTAGATGTAGAAAAGGCAGAAGAACCAGAGATCAAATTGCCAACATCTGCTGTATCATCAAAAAAGCAAGAGAGTTCCAGAAAAACATCTACTTATGCTTTATTGATTATGCCAAAGCCTTTGACTGTGTAGATCACAACAGACTGTGGAAAATTCTGAAAAAGATGGGAATACCAGACTACCTGACCTACCTCTTGAGTAATCTGTATGCAGGTTAAGAAGCAACACTTAGAACCAGACATAGAACAACAGACTAGTTCCAACTGGCAAAGGGGTACATCAAGGCTGTATATTGTCACCCTACTTATTTAACTTATATGCAGAGTACATCATGGGAAATGCCAGACTGGATGAAGCACAATCTGGAATCAAGATTGCCACGAGAAATATCAATAACCTCAAATATGTAGATGACACCACCCTTATGGCAGAAAGTGAAGAGGAACTAAAGAACCTCTTCATGAAAGTGAAAGAGGAGAGTGAAAAAGTTTGCTTAAAGCTCAGTATTCAAAAAACTAAGATCATGGCATCTGATCCCATCACTTCATGGCAAATAGATGGGGAAGCTATGGAAACAGTGACAGACTTTCTTTTCTTGGCTTCCAAAACCACTGCAGATGGTGATTGCAGCCATGAAATTAAAAGTCGCTTGTTCCCTGGAAGAAAAGTTATGATCAACCTAGACAGCATATTAAAAAACAGAGACATTAATTTTCCAACAAAGGTCCATCTAGTCAAAGCTACGGTTTTCCCAGTAATCATGTATGGATGTGAGAGTTGGACTATGAAGAAAGCTGAGTGGTGAAGAATTGATGATTTTGAACTGTGGTGTTGGAGAAGAGTTTTGAGAGTCCCTTGGACTGCAAGGAGATCCAACCAGTTAATCCTAAAGGAAATCAGTCCTGAATATTCATTTGAAGGACTGATGCTGTAGCTTAAACTCCAATAGTTTGGCCACCTGATGCAAAGAACTGACTTTTTGGAAAAGACCCTGAGGCTGGGGAAAATTGAAGGCAGGAGGAGGAGGGGACAAAAGAGGATGAAATGGTTGGATGCCATCTCTGACTCAATGGGCATGAGTTTGAGCAAGCTTCAGGAGCTGGTATCCTAAAGGTATCTATGAAGACCTTCTTTGCAAATAGGATATTTACAAATACAGTCAAGCTAAAAAAATATCATACTGGATTACACTGGGCCCTAAATACAATGACTAGTGTTCTTAAATGGAAAGGAATATTTAGAGACATAGTGCCATGGATACACAGGGAAGAAGAGCATGTGATGAAAAAGACAGAGATTACAGTAATACAGTTACAGGTCAAGGAATGGCAAGGATTTCTGGGGACCACTAAAAACTAGGAAGAGACAGGGGAGAATTCTTCCCTAGAGTCTTCAGAGGGCCCATGATCCTGCTAACACCTTGATTGTGGACTTCTAGCCTCCAGAACTGTGGAAAAAAACATTTCCACTGTTTTAAGTCACGGTGGTAATTTGTTACAGCAGCTAGAGCAAATTCATGGGGTTCTCAGGTGACACTCATGGTAAAGAATTCCAATTCTGTGTGTGCCAATGCAGGACACAGAGATGAGGGTTCGATCCCCAGGTCGGGAAGACTCTCTGGAGTAGAAAATGGCACCTGATATAGTATTCTTGCCTGGAAAATTTCATGGACAGAGGAGGCTAGCAGGATACAGTCTATAAGGCGGTAAAGAGTCAGACTGAGAGACTGAGTGCCATAGCAAATTCATACATCAAGTACCATCCAATCCATCTATGTGTCCACCTGTGTGCAAGTTAAAAGTGAAGGTGAAAGTCACTCAGTCATGTTCTATAGTTTTGAGACATCAGGGACTGTACCCTGCCAGGCTCCCTCATGGAATTCTCCAGGAAAAAAATATTGGAGTGGGTAGCCATTTCCTTCTCCATTTTCTTCTCGACCCAGGGATGGAATCAAAGATCAAACTCAGGTCTCCTGCACTGTAGACAGATTGTTTACCATTTGAACTGCCAGGGAAACTCTGTTCACCTGTGTATTAAAGCACAACTCTCCATGAATCTCACTTTCCTGCATGTCTTATGAACAGAGGCACTGACAGCTTTTGATCCAGACTATCTTTTCAAGGATGCCTGAATAGCAAAAATTTCTGAAAGACAAAGAATCTACATCTGGGCAGATGGCAGACATATTTGCTGTCCAGGATGATAGATACAATGTCTGTCTTCAGAGTCAAAGTTGAGATGGTTTGTTTTCAGCCTCTTTATAAATTTCCTAAACTTGAAGTCTCTCCTATATTTGGACCATTGTGTTGCAGGAAAGGGGACCCCTTCTAGGGCCTGAAACTGGGCTGTTGTCTAACACTCGGAAATGAATTGTCCAAGGAGACACATGTGCTGACAAAGCAAGAGATTTCATTGGGAAAGGGCACCCGGGTGGAGAGCAGCAGGGTAAGGGAACCCAGGAGAACAGCTCTGCCACATGACTTGTAGTCTCTGGTTTTATGGTGATGGGATTCGTTTATGGGTTGTCTTTAGTCAATCGTTCTGACTCAGAGTCCTTCCTGGTGGTGCATGCCTTGTTCAGCCAAGATGGATGCCAGAGAGGATTCTGGGAGGTGGTTGGACATGTAGTGTCTTCTTTTGACCTTTCCCAAACTCTTCTGGTTGGTGGAGGCTTTTTACTTCCATCCCAGAACCTCCTGTCCTAAAACAACTCATGCAAATGGTTAGTATGGTGCCTGGCCAGAGCGGGTGGTTTCAGTGTGCTTCCCCTAACAATTTTATGCAGGGCTCACCGTGTCCTTGTCCCCAGTGGCAAGTGGGGCTCAGAAAACCAGCACAAATGATATTCTGGCTACTGTCGATTGGTATGGGTAAAATACTGTCCTTTGTCTCTGACTTAGAAGTCTTGTGTTTTCTGTCAGCATTCCTGAAACTGTAGTAGATGCATTTATAAGCTTGCAAGTAGGGTAAAATCTCAGACCCTTCGCAGTTCTTGATACTGTATGTCTTGACATCCAAGCACCTATCTTCTCCCCTGTCTCCATTAGTGAGTGAGCTCATGGGCCCTCTTCACTTGCTCATGAACATGCCAAACAGGCAGTACAAGACCAGGTGTTTATGGTTCACGATTTCTAAATGCATAATTGGGTAGTCAAGATCAGCACACACAAATCAGTTAGACCTTCAAGATCAGCAACATGGATATCCCCTGAGAGTCGGTCAGAAATATGGAATCTTAGACCTCACTCCAGACCTAAAAATCAAAATCTGAATTTCCCCAAGATCCCCAGGTGATATACAGGCACATTATAGCTCGAAAAGTACTAAATTAGAACAAAATTGGCTGAAGAATACCTGATTCTCTGTGTTATGGTACCGTAGTGAGGAAGACCAGCATCACCTGGGGTTGTAAGGATAAGTCATATAGATATAGGAAAGGTAGACATAGGAGACTGGGAGATAGGAAAACCTGAAAATTAGGAATATGTAAGAAAAAGACACAGAAAACTCTGAACTCTCAACTTTACAATTATTATCTTCATTTGCGGAGAAGGAAATGGAAGTCCACTTCAGTATACTTTCCTGGAAAATCCCATGGACAGGAGTCTAGTGGGTTACAGTCCATGTGGTCGCCAAGAGGCAGACACAACTGAAGCAACTTAGCACAGCACAGCACGTCTTTCATTTGATCCACTCAAATCAATAATAAACCAAACTGCTCAGAGTCCTCCACGACTCCTGTAGGAGGTAGGGGACTCAGATTGGAGGACTTCAGAAAGCAAGAAGAGGTATTTAAGCTCCTGTGATTCAGGGGAGCTTAACTCAGAGCTTAACTCTCTAACCTGTTTCATTGCTGCTAGTGGCCCCAAAATGCTACTTTTTTCTCATACTTTAAATACAAATATTTCAAAAGTTAGGCTATTTTAGCAGACTTTGGGTCCCCCAAAAGCTTTAAGGAAGGAAGTTAAGAAAGGAACAGAAAAGTCAAATATTACAGGCAAACTAATAGTCAAAAACATGGGAGATGGGCATCAAAGTCTTATGGCTTTCCAGAATTTCTGGCTTCCAAGTACAACAGCATCCACATGTTAAAAAAAGTTTGAACCACCTCCACCCTAACTTCCATCTTGGACAGTAGAGGTTGGAAGCTCAGTGTACCATGAGTCCTGCCAAGCCCTGCTACAAAGCACAAGATGGCAGAGACCACAGGAAGAGCTGAAAAGGGTTAGAGCATCTGGAAATTTCAAATAGAAAAAAAAATTAAAATGTAAATTGCAGTGTCTGCTGAATATCCTTTGGAGAATTCTAATACTATAATTATATTATTTACTCCTAGACATGTGCCTGGGTGCATAATTGCATTAATATGCAGGAGGGCAGTTCATTCTTCTTGTTCAATCTCCTTCTACATTTTACAACTTTGTAAATGTCAGACCATTAGGTAATAACTCTCTTGTGAGGACCTCATTACCTATAAAGCATTCATATCTGCCACATAAAAGACGCAGGTAGATGCAGATTCAGCAATTAACCCATATATCTTTATCCATCTGGCTGGTCTTGCTTTAAACACACACACACACATTTTTTTCTTTTAAAAAGTCCCATTCTTTCCTTTTATTTTAAATTTAGGAAATGGAACTGTCAGTCCAAAGATTCATTTCCTCTGGTAAGTGGCTCAAGTAAGGGCACCATCTTTAAATTATAATCCAGGCAGAGTCCCCAAATTCTAAGCAGTTTCAGGGGCAGGAGATCTCTAAGCTCCTTGTAAGGATGTGAAAACTCCTCTCTCTTGTGCTGTACCCATCCCTGCCACAAACAGGTCACCTGAAAGACTAAGCCTTGCCACACAGGCTTACCTCTTAGAGCAATGTCCTTGAGTTCTGCCTTTCTATACCTCTGCCCCTTTGTCAGAACCTGTCACTGTTGTGGCAATCATAAACAAATGTAACCTTTGGAGTGACAAAGATTCTCATAGATCGAGTTCAACTCAGGATTCTCCAAACTCCAAATTCTTTTCCAACTAGTCTTAATTCTGGGAACTTCTATGTTCATATCAGCACGGTCCAGTTTATCAACAATCTTGCTAAATCACTTAAAGAAGAAGCCCTACCCTCCATTTGTGATCAAGTTCCTCATCCTCCACCCCACCCCACAACCCAGGAGATGTCTGATCAATCTGACTTCCTCCCCACTCTGCACCCCCCACCTCTCCACCTCCATCCCTAGGGAGGGAAGGCTGCTGTATCCCAGGCATTGTTCTCCACTTGGGGGATCCTCTGGGTTCTGAAACTCACATTTGGAGGGTGTGGATGGCTGTGACATCATTGTTTATAGATATGACAGGAGATACTCCACTCCACGCTAGTAACTATCTCAAGATTGCATTCTACTCAGGAGTACAGCATTAACCTAAAGGAATGGAATTAATGACCCTGATAGGTGAAATTTTTTTTTTTTCATAATGAATGAGTCTTGTTGTTTCTTCAAGGTATACATACAGAATAACAATCAAACTCCTTCCTGTTTACTTTCTATGCTGGGGGTGACAATGAAGAGATGCAGCTTTTCTAGTACCATATAAGTGTGTCAGTCTTTATTTACATTTCTAAGAGGAATCAGCTAAGCACATTCCTGTACTCAGCCAGGATGTAAATAGGTTAGTTCCCAAGGAAACAATTACAAAATCTCACAAACAAACCCCAAGAAATTAGATTGTAATGCCATTTTTATGACAAGTTTCAAGTACCCAAAATAAAATCCATGTCTCACATCTCACATCTATTAAAACAATTTATTACTGGCCTGCTTCACCTACCCAGGTTCTTTAGATTTTGAGGGACAACTTTCAGTCACTTTGCTAAAAAAATATTTTATCTGAAGGAAAAACTGTCTAAGAAGTGTGATTAGTCAGGTAAGTCAGTCTTGTGAACTTCGACTGGACTGAAAAGGACTCTATTGTATTTCACAATTAAAAATAAATACTGATCATTCTAAGCCAGGTATTAAACAAAGTGAACTTGATGTATGTTTTGTATGCTGAAATTAAATAATAACAATGCCTTCGAATTTGTGTATATGTATCCATATATTAGGGCTTCCCAGATGGCCCAGCAGTAAAGAATCCACCTGAAATGCAGGAGACACAGGTTCAATCCCTGGGTCAGGAAAATCCCCCTAAAGGAGGGCGAGCAACCCACTCCAGCATTCTTGCCTGAAGAATCCCATGGACAGAGGAGGCTGGCGGGCTACAGTCCACAGAGTCTCAAAGAGTCAGACATGACTGAAGTGACTTAGCACGCACATACATATATTAAAGTACTTCCTTATAATTTCATGTGCTGGCATGAGAATACCTGACAGAGCCCCCCAAAAATTGAATATCCTAGAAGGCGCAGAACATTCCCTCTAAGAAATGTAATATTTCCTACCATATCAGTAAATGAGAATGTCACAGTTATCAGCGATTCTAGCTCTCCAGTGTGAGTTCCTGAACCCTAAGGGCACTCTGGAAGGAGAATACCTGTGTACTAGCAGCCATCAGAATTGTAGCCACTCCCCAAGATGAGACCAAGGGAGATCAGGATGTGAAAAACACAGGACCTTGGTCCCAGGAAAGCTGAGATTCTATGAAAGGAATGATTTCAGTGAGCCCAGACTCTTGCATCTTCCCACACACAGAAAAGCTCTAAATCTCTTTACCGGGGATATGTGGTTTCTTTAATTAATAATAATATTTTGATGTTCAGACTACCTGCCCTTTGTCACAAAACTCCTATATATAACCTGACTCCTCTCACCTCCTCAAAGTAGTTTTCTCAAGGATTACTTGAGATGCTGTCTCCCAGTCTTGAAGTCCTAAAAATTCCCACTGAACAAAACATAACTCTCACCTATTAGGTTGTGACTATTTTTCAAGTCAACACCACAAAGTAGTCACTAATAACATTCCTTATCACCATCCAACTCCTTTCTCATATCCTGCTGGCCCTGTGATCTTCCTTTCTCATGACTCTTTCTTGCCATTTTCATGCCACAATCAGCTCCTTAGTACACATTTGGAGACAGCCTTGTCCTCCAGACTGCTATTGTTGGTCATTTGAGTAGGAAGCCAAGGTCCAGGAGACCACACTGACTCTTCACATTTGGAGGGTATTTAAAGAGGTTTAAATTCTGATGGGAACTCTGATTGGGAAAGGGAAGCATGATTTGAAAAGAGAGGATGGAGAAAAAGAAGAGGCAACAAGAACAGAGAATTGTTAACTAAAAAAAAAATAAAAAAAATAAAAAGTTGCTACTTAAGTTTTATTTGGGGCAATATGAGGAATGCAGCCCAGGAGACAGCATCTCAGATAGCTCTGAGTAACTGTTCCAACGAAGTAAAGGAAAGGAGAATATATATGTGATTTCAGTAAAGGAGGAGTACATGCTATCAAGCACTTATTTTTCCAAAAGATTCCTACTAGTCTTATGAAGCTTCTGCTCATCACAAGAAACAGTCATCACCATGAAGGATTTTAGTGTTTTTCTATGTATGAGGAGGTACAAGAATTGGGCTCATAAAATCAGCTCCTGAGAATATCTAACTGAAGATCTTTTTCCCTAAGCAGAGAGTGCCTCATTTCTGCCCTCTTCCTTGAACTCCTTTAGGGGATTTTGATGGTCAGCAGCTGCAACAGCACATGATTTAATCCTTGGAGAGGTAAATGGCAAGCAGTCATGTCAAGTGTCAATTTGTGGTTGACGGAATAAACAACTTAGTTTGCTTCCTTCTTTTCATGTTTGACATGCAGCCTCTCTGACCCCTCCTGAGGACCCAAGGTTTGGTTCACTTGTGCACTGTCCTTCCCTGAGAACCTGGCCCTTTGAAAATGCTCTGCTTCCTAGAAGTCAACGTTTCCAGAGAAGGAGGTCTAATAACATCACCTCTAGAACAGATGGTCACTAATTGCCACAAGTAAACAAACATAGGCAACCAACATATTATAACCTTGAACATCATTAATTTTCAAGAACACCAGGGTGACTCATTCCCCATCAGTGGAAAACTGGGAGCAGAACTGAGGGAGCTGAGCCAGGCTGTCAAGCAGGAGACCTGACTCCTATCCTGCTGCCTCCAGACTCAACAGGGAAGTTCAAGAAGCCACTTAACCTTGCTGCCTTTGTTTTCTCACCTGTAAAACAGTAGGTGATAAAATCCCTCTGCTTCTTCATTGGGTTTTATATGAGTGAACTAATTAATGATTGTATAAAGTTTAATACAATGCAACATGTAATTGAGTAGTTTAATTATCAAGGTTCAGTTCAGTACAGTTCAGTCACTCAGTCATGTCCAACTCCTTGCAATCTCATTGACTGCAGCATGCCAGGCTTCTCTGTCCATCACCAACTCCCAGAGCTTATTCAAACTCATGTCCATGGAATCAGTGATGCCATCCAACCATCTCAGCTTCTGTCATCCCCTTATCCTCCTGCCTTTAGTCTTTCCCAGCATCAGGGTCTTTTCAAATGAGTCAGTTCTTCACATCAGGTGGCCAAAGTATCATCAAGGTAATTGTCCAATAATAATAGGTTGAAAAACAGTGATAAATAGTGCTTTTAAAATGTAGATATTACCATTTTGATATTTTCTCTCTGATCTGTATTTTCAAATTAGTAGCATATATATTAATATTTTCAGTTTTATAAAATTATTTTATTCTACAAAGCTACTTCCTCTATTATTTTAATTGTGATAATTCCAAGCAGAGAATTGTTGTAGATTTAAGTAATAACTGGACATTCTAGTTAAAATATCTTTTATGCTTACGAGTCCTAACATAAAACCATAGGGTCAAGGATCTTCCCACTTCTTACACATTTAGAGAATTCACTACTTTTATATCCATTTTCCAAACTAGATCAAAAGGAGGACTTCTCAGTCATAATTTCTTAGTTTTTGACCTCTGTTTCAGTAAGTTCACTTCTGTTTTTCTCTTTATAAACCTTTTTACAAGCTATTTTCTCCTGGAATGCCCTCTATTCTCCTTCACAGCATGGCTTCTTTCTGGAATATTCCTACACCTTTTTCAAAAGGCAAATTAAACTTTATTCACTGATGTTTTCCATCATATCTCTAAGAAAGCCTAGGATTTTCTCATCTGTTTAATTTCTTTTACATTTATGTGTGTGTGTGTGTACAATGAGTTGCTCAGTCATGTCCAACTCTGTAATCCCGTGGACTATTGCCTGCCAGGCTCCTCTGTCCATGGAATTCTCCAGGCAAGAATACCAGAGTGGGTTGCCTTTTCCTTCTCCAGGGAATCTTTCCAACCCAGGGACCAAATGCACATCTCCTGAAACTCTTGCATTGGCAGGCAGATTCTTTACCACCGAGCCACCTGGAACCTCCGTTATATGAGTTATCAGCATGTGTTGCTCTGACTTGCTAACTATTGGTTTCCTCACTGTTTATTAAGCAACTTAAGAGCAGAAATTATCTCTTCTAATCATCTCCTTTTCCCAGCACAATTAATGGCACAATATAAGTGTTCAGTGAATATTCTGGTTGTGATTAATAAAGGATAGTTTCCAAGAAGGCAGTGTTGAATAAGTTATTGCTTTTATCATTATATATTTTCTCATTTAGTAGTTATCATGTGTAAATCTGCAAAAAAAATGTGACTTTAAGAAAAGTTGTCTCGCTTAACACAGTTGATAGCTGCATCATGCTCAAATCTTTATGCTTTGCAAAAAAGTCTTTCATGACTTGGTGCCCGCTTATATTTGTAACCTCAAAACCCATCGTGCATGTGTGCTAAGTCGCTTCAGTCATGTTTGACTCTGCAACTGCATTGACTGCCTCTAATCTCTGCCCATGGGATTCTCCAGGCAAGAATACTGGAGTGAGTAACCATTCCCTTCTCCAGGGGATCTTCCCAACCCAAGAGTGTCTCTTACATCTCCTTCATTGGCAGGTGGGTTCTTTACCATTAGCGCCACTGGTGACATAAGAAACTCAGGTTTGATTCCTGGGTAGGGATGATCCCCTGGAGGAGGGCAGGGAAATCCACTCCAGGATTCTTGCCTGGAAAATCCCGTGGACAGAGGAAGCTAGTGGACTATAGCTCATAGGGTTGCAGAGCAGGCACACTGAAGTGACTTGGAACACTCAAATCCCATCACTGTCCCCAAAAGGACACCTATTAAAATCACACCAGACTTCCCACAGTCTCTTCAACCATCCCTGTTGCATGGTGCCTATGTCTGTGCATCCATCATGGTCTGGAATAGACTTCCCACCTTCCTTGATAAATTCCTACTCATCCTTCACTTCAGTTATCATGTCTGTGCTTTTTCTTGACACTTTGTGCCCCACCTCCCTTTTATTCTTTATATTTTCTCAGGGTCTTTACAAGCCACTCCCTCCCTAACCTAATTGATTATTTATATACCTTGTTTTCTTCAAGCTAGGGGCTCCTTACAGATAAGAACAGTGTTTGATTCTGACTTGAAATAGCACATCTTGTCGAAGGGCCTGACACACAGTTAATGCTTATGAATAGTTGCCCAATGAATGAATGAATGAGTTACCCCATGAATGAATAATTGCTGATTGCTCTGCCTATTATGCAGGTTGTACTGTGCTGTGCTTAGTCGCTCAGTCCTATCTGACTCTTTGCGACCCCATGGACTGTAGCCCACCAGTCTCCTCTGTCCATGGGGATTCTCCAGGCAGGAATACTGCAGTGGGTTGCAAAGCCCTCCTCCAGGGGATCTTTCCAACCCAGGGATGGAACCCACTTCTCTGGGGTCTCCTGAATTTCAGGCAGATTCTTTACTGGTAAGCCACTGGGGAAGCCCATTATGCAGGCTAATTGGAAGAAAATGAAAATTGAAGAGCCTATCTTCTACTCTTTAACTATAAGGCATAACATTTTCACTTTCTCCCAGTTTATTTTTAGATACACTTGAATAAACATTTAAATTATTTTATGAAATTTGCTTTATTTTCCTAGGATAAACTGTGTCTATGCACTACCTTTTCTTTCTCCATGATGCCCACATACCCTGCTATGCAACCTCATGTTCCACTCTCTCTGCCCAGGTTTTAGAATTATTTCCAGGCTACTTTGAGAAAATTTATTTCTAGTCTGTACAACTCTAGGCAATAAAAGGAAATTTCCCAACCACACATGAAAATTGTCATGGTTTAAGGAGCTCAGAGGAGAATAACAGTGATTGTGAGCACCCAAGAGTAAATCCAGCACATGCTAAACTTTAAGAATTCTAGAGATTGAAAAGAGATGTATGGCTTGGAGAAGAAGTCAAAAATCTGTATTTCCGCATACTTCTCAAATCTGTGCAATTTGAAAAAAAAAAAATTGTGCCAAGACTGACAGACTTAAAATATTCCATTTCTTTTACTGAAGCATTTCATTGTACAGCTCAGAAGTAGTGATTGATAATTAAAACTGAATATAAACATTGGTGATATAATCTTATTCTGGAATTTTTATACATAAATGGGAAACTGAAAGCATTCTTTTACAGAGTAAGTAGAAAAATTTTGCATATTCATTTTCAAGGAAGATCCTTGCTCAAGGCTGAATATAATTTAAATATATATTTATCATATATATATATATATTATCAAGTATATATATCAAAATATACATATATGTATATATCTTTTTTGAATCAAGTAAGTTCAGCATCATCATTAACAACTAACATCATCAATGTTATTTACTAATAGCTTACTGGACTGGATGGTATTTACCTTGAAATATCAATAGAATAAGATGAGATCATGCCTTTTCTGAAAGAAGGGCCTGAGGGATACTCCTTGAATAAGTATCCAAGATGTTACCAACATCATCCAGAGATGCCAAGCCAGAGCTCCACAGGGAAGAGAGTCAAGCCCCTTTGATGTTTTGTAAAATAGAAATACCTTAGTCCTGTCCCTCAGAGAAAATCATCAGTTATTTATAAACAACTCAGAAAATTAAATAATACGGTCAAGTCATAAACATTTTTTGCATTGTGTTTCTCTTCATGTCAATGTTTAATAGGCCGAAAAGTCCTCATTTTCTTAAGAATACTAATTCCTCCCCTGATAGTAATGACTCTTATGCCAAGTCCACAGAGACTTGGGCTTGATGCGGCCCACAATAGATGACTGATGCTGCTATTGTACATTTTGGGGGCTGTTCCTTGTAGGAGAGAAATCCCATAATCAAGTTTCAATCCATGGGGTTTTAATATAACTTGTTTCTAAATCAAGAGAATTTTAATGAGGTTGGACTGTAGGACTTTGTAGAGATTGGGACCACTGCTATACTTATTTTTCTTGGTTTCCAGAGTTTCTTTTCAGAAGAAAGTGACTTTGAGCAAGGTCTAGGTGTGAAATTGTGAATCTGAGCACAGTTCTTTTTGGAAACCCCAGGTCTGCTTTATTTACGTTTCTTTCCTCTGGACTACTACTTCCATTTTCACTATCTCCTTCTTCTTCCCTTTATAGTCTTTGAATAACGCCCCCAGTGGAGACGCTCAGACCAGTACTGTTCAGCTTCCTGTGAATTTAAGTCACAGTTACACTTTAATAGGGCTGTTAAGCCTTCTTTTAACATCACCAAGCCCTACTTAGATTGCTGTTAAAAATATTTCTGAAAGCAGTGAATGAATAAAAACAAAATCAGTTTGGAGTAGGAAACCATATCCTTTTGCAATCATAATTAGGTTTCTGGCTTTTTTGTCTAAGAATAAATCAGTAGTACTTTAATAAAGTGGAAGTTTTTATCACTACTATTTACCTTAATTCATTTGCTGCTCCCTCTCTCCCACCTTCATGTAAGGAATATATTCTAACGGTTGCAGCGACAGGATAACCTACACTTTTCACTTCCCCTTGAGGGGCATGAATGCCCTTTAACTCTAGCCCTTCCAAATATGGGTCTGTTGTTCATCAGACTTAAACACGTGTTTGCTGAAAGCTTTCAGTTCAGTTCAGTTGCTCAGTTGTGTCCGACTCTTTTCGACCCCATGAATCGCAGCATGCCAAGCCTCCCTGTCCATCACCATCTCCCGGAGTTCATTCAAACTCATGTCCATTGAGTTAGTGATGCCATCCAGCCATTTCATCCTCTGGCGTCCCCTTCTCCTCCTGCCCCCAATCCCTCCCAGCATGAGTCTTTTCCAGTGAGTCAACTCTTCACATGAGGTGGCCAAAGTACTGGAGTTTCAGCTTTAGCATCATTCCTTCCAAAGAACAGCCAGGGCTGATCTCCTTTAGAATGGCCTGGTTGGATCTCCTTGCAGTCCAAAGGACTCTCAAGAGTCTTCTCCAACACCACAGTTCAAAAGCATCAATACTTTGGCGCTCAGCTTTCTTCACAGTCCAACTCTCACATCCATACATGACGACTGGAAAAACCATAGCCTTGACTAGATGGACCTTTGTTGGCAAAGTAATGTCTCTGCTTTTGAATATGCTATCTAGGTTGGTCATAACTTTTCTCCCAAGGAGTAAACGTCTTTTAATTTCATGGCTGCAGTCACCATCTGTGGTGATTTTGGAGCCCAAAAAAATAAAGTCTGACACGGTTTAGCTTTCTATTTAAAATATTATTGTTACTCTGCTCAAGGGAGTAAATAAATCTCAGGCTTTTGAGTCAGTCAGTACTTAGTGAATCACAAATGAATAGTGTAACATGAGGTTCAGTTTATTCTTCTGACTTTTCACTGTAGAAAATTTTAACACATAGGAGAAATCTGTTTCAACTTTAGCAAACATCTCAAAGATCATTTTTAAAAATTAGTGGTTCCTATCAAAAAGCTTTAAACAAAAAACAAAGTGTAAAAGTTATGATATATATTTAATTATGTGGTTCTTGAAACAAGCTATGAATATTGGCCCTTATGGTAACATTTATAAACAAAAACATTTAGATATTGGAAGTTTCAATGGAATAAGTGTGTGACTTCCCTAGCCGAGCACTTATATGAAAATGATATTGATTTGGATTATGAATTCAGTAAATTAAAATCATATGGTGAAGGCATTGGAAAGAAGGGACCTTGGAGATATTGTTAGTATATTAGAACCTGTAGGAAACACTGTCAATAGAGTGGAAAGAATTCCTAATTAGTTTCACAAGCTCTCAGGGTAAGGGGACAAAGATTCTTATATATGCTTTGTCACATAACATTTAATTTCCTGGGGTTAACATTTCTGATAGTCATTGGCACCAAAAGTTCAATTTGCAATCCCAAAAGCATAAACTGATCATCATGCTTATACATTATAAACAATGTGGGCAATAGACTCCAGAAGTTAAGTTTATATCATTTCATTCTTTCTCTCTCTGCCATTCTTTTATCAGTAAGCATTTACTAAGCATCCACTACATCCAGCTTCTGGGTGCTGCAGATTATAGCCATGAATCATTGTACCAAGGCCTCTGCTTGACGAACTTACATTTTTTTCAAGTAAGTTATAGGCAAGCAAATAAATGAGTAAATGAATAATGAGTAAGATACTTTGGAATAATAAAAAAGAAATTGCAATAATAGAATAGAATGCTCCCAGAACATTTATAGAAAAAGCTTTCTGAGAGCATGAAAAATAGCAGCCAACTCTGCAATATTGTAGGAAAAGAGCAAAAGAGGTGGAGGGCTCAACTTGTGCAATGACCCTGAGAAAAACATGTATGAGGACCAGGAAGAGCCCTGGTACCTGTGACTCAGCCAATTCTCTTCTTTCTAGGGTTTCTGTACCCGATTCCTACTGCACTGCATTTGTTTAGACCTAATCACTTGGGCTCTGCTGCATTCTCATCATTCTCATAGTATCCTTGCTTCCATGCTTTTCTTTATTGTTACTCAAAATATCTCCATATATTAGAGTTCTAACTGTCCTGTGGAGTAGTCAAATCTCCATAAACTTAGCTTCTATAAACTTCATCATCTCGTTATGACTCCTAATGTTTCTATTCATTTGTCTATTATTACAGACATGCCATGAATTTTGCTACCTTAATCTCTATGTTCAGATCATTCTCAAACAGTCAACTTACATAACTTTGTCCTTATATTCAAATCCTACATACACTTTAAAACATCCGTTTAAGACACTAAGATCAAATGAAATTTGATCCCTCTAAGGGATCAAATTTTCCCCTCTAAGTCTTCCCTTGTTAATGTAGCCTAAAATATATCATTTTTCTTTCAAAGAAAGAAAAAATCATTTTCACTGTCAAAGAAAGTGAAGTCGCTCAGTCGTGTCCGACTCTTTGCGACCCCAAGGACTGCAGACTACTAGGCTCCTCTGTCCATGGGATTTTCCAGGCAATGGTACTGGAGTGAATTTCCATTTCCTTCTCCAGGGGATCTTCCCGACCCAGGGTTCGAACGCGGGTCTCCCACATTGTAGACAGATGCTTTACCATCTGAGCCACCAGGGCTCATAGACTTTTCTTTCAAAGTCTATGGCAATTCCTGACCATGTAATTCATTTTTCCATCAATCAATTTACAGTTTACAACATCTTTTCTTTAATTATTGAGAAATATTTTATATTTATCCTATTTCTCAGATGCTCATTTTTGCTTCCCCAATTAATTGTAAATACTTTAAGACCGAAACTGTATTTCATGTTTCTTCCTTTCTCCTAGACTGCCCAGCCTAGTGTCTGGCTCACAATAGTTACCCAATAACTGCTTATGATTTTATCTGAACTAAACACAGCTCTGTCTGACTTAATGGGCAAAAGTGTGTGTTACAATGGCCCTACCTTTAATCTGAGAGTTGCCTTCAATAAAAAAGAAATTAACTATTATGGTACATCCTTTAGTGAAAGGGAAATACCCTTCTAACTCATGCCTCAAGTCCCTTCCCAGCAATATTTGTGAAAGGTACTCTATTGATTCAGAAAAGGGAAACTTCAGGAGGCAACATTCCACAGGAAAATTAGTGATTCTGTGGATAATGAATGAAACTGCAGAGAAATAGATGAGAGACCCCAATTAAAGTTGTTTAGTCAGCAAAGAATAAGAACAACAAAGAGGCCAATCCGTTTAAAAAAATATTATACCTCATATAAAATCTTTAGAAACCTAGAACCACCAACATTGAGAACTACTTACTGATGCTAGTCTTACAGCTCTTTCCATCTAATCACGTAACTTTTAATACCTCTTACTCTTGGTATCTATCCTGACACCTTGCCTCACTCACACTTACTGAAGCCTTTATTTAATTCAGACCTCACCCTACTTTGGCTCATTCCAAATTCTCTCTTCACCCTGGTGTCCTCAGTATCCCTGGTTTTAAGGCATCAGACCAACATTCCTCTCTACTGCATTTTTACCCCCTAGGTCTGCCCTTCTCTACTTATGCTATCCACTCCTTTGCCCTCATCCTGGACTTTGTCACTGCTTAGCGTTGTTCCTTTTCTAAAACTTCTGATTTAAAATTTAATTTTCAAATAATTCAACTGCACAATAATTGGCCAATGGTTGAATAAATTATTGCAATTGTGGAATACAAAATAACATGTGTTTATTCAAACAAATGAGATAGTTGTAAAAGTACTATGGAAGTTCACTAAGATATTATTTGTTGAAAAATGTCAATTCAAACATTATGATCCATTAAAAAAATAAGTTATGTGCAACCATGTAATATGTATTAATATGTATGTAAATGGGCTTCCCTGATGGCTCAGATGGTAAAGAGTCCACCCACAATGCGGGATAACTGGGTTTGATCCCTGAGTTGGAAAGATCCCCTGGAGGATGGCATGGCAACCCACTCCAGTATTCTTGCCTGAAGAAGCCCCATGGAGAGAGGGGTCTGGAGGGCTACAGTCCATGGGGTCACAAAGAGTTGGACATGACTGAGCAACAAAGCACAGCACAGCACATATACATAAGTACAGAGAAAAATTTCCAAAAGAATAAACACCAAACTGCTGAAAGTGGTCATTTTGGGAAAGAAAGAGCTCATTGATGGGGAGAATGAGGAGACACATCAATATTTTACTCTCTGCAGCTTTATATCCTCTGATTTTTTTTTTTTGGCTTAAATTTTAAATTTTTTAAATTCAAAAATTTTAATGAAGTAAGCTGAAATATAATTTGTAATAGTTTCCGATGTACAACTTAATGGTTCCCTTGAAACACTTCCAACAAGAGTCTATTTGTACATTATTTGTGTAATTTTTAAATGTATGTATAAATAAATAAATTTCACACCCTGAACCCAACTTTTACCCTTCTAATAGTTATATGATTACTTCTCTCAACTTTGTTTGGACCATATTGCGAGTTTATGAGCTTTGACCCCTGTCATTTTTCTGCTTATTTCCTCCTATCTTTCTTTCTTTGGACAGTCCATCTTACTTTCCATTTTCTGATTCTTCAACCATCTTACTGTAGTTTTGTAATTTTTGTCCTATTTTTCTTTTATCATATCTACTTACTATTATTCCATATTAGAATGTGCTCAACTGTCCACCACATTCGTATTTTCTTCCTACTTAAATGACTCCTCTACTTCCACTGCAGGCTATTTTTCTCTATTTATACCTACAGTATTGTCATTCCTCAGAGATTTTCCTGAGGACCTCTTCTTTCCTCATGTTTCAGGCTCTTTATAGTAAATCTCATCTACGTTTTCAACTTTAAACTCAGCTAAAGCTTAGTAAGAATTCCCAAGTCTTTGCTTCAATCTATTTCTCTCTACTACATTCCAGACTCATGTAGCCAGTTGGCACCATGTGACGCTAAGAGTCGGACACGACTGAGTAACTTTCTTTTCACTTTTCACTTTCATGCATTGGAGAAGGAAATGGCAACCCACTCCAGTGTTCTTGCTTGGAGAATCCCAGGGACGGGGGAGCCTGGAGGGAGGCCGTCTCTGGGGTCGCACACAGTCGGACACGACTGAAGCGACTTAGAGAGAGAGAGAGAGACTTTCACAGATACATTAACCTAAATGCATTCAAAACCACATCCTTTTTTCTTCTCCCCAGATCTGTTTCTCTGTCGTATTTGTTATCACTATCTCAGGAATGGCTCCATCATTTTCTGGTTGTCCAAATCACCAGATTTTCCGGTTTGAATTATGATTCTTTCTTGCTCTCCACATTCATGCATTCACCTGTCTTACTGACTGTACCCCCTAAATAATTCTCACAATGTTTATTTCTAGTCATCATCTCCTGCCTGGAATATTACAACAACCTCTAGTCTAGTGTCTCTCACTTCTGCTTTTTTCTCTCTAATCCATTTCTCACACAGCTTTAGTGATCTTTCTTAGACCCAGATATAATTGGCCACTTCCCTGATAAAGATCCTTTAATGACTATAAAAGTCTTTTTTAGGGCTAATAACACTTTTCACAATGGATTCCTTCTTCATTCCTTCACAATGGTTACTTCTCGAGTTCATGTCATTTTACTAACACCTTACCTTCTATTCTCCATCTGTAAGGAGCTTCTTTAAAGCGCTGTACCTTTTTTTGTTATCTCTAAGTTTACTAAATTTACTAATTCCGGTTCTTCTATTTACTATTTACTAATAATCTCTAAATTTACTAAATATACTAATGCCGGTTCTTCTGCCTGTGCTACACTGCTACCACTCTGCATTGAACAAATTCCCACTCTCCTTTCTAGTCTCAAGTTAGACGTAA
This sequence comes from Bos grunniens, assembly GCF_055505025.1. NCBI lineage: Eukaryota > Metazoa > Chordata > Mammalia > Artiodactyla > Bovidae > Bos > Bos grunniens. Next base: position 14,983,291 of record NC_141188.1, read on the forward strand.
TTTATTCCTCTGGTCCCAGAGAAACTTAAGTATTTTTTTTCAATATTCTAACTCACTTTTTGTCTGTTTTCTTCACTAGACTAAAACCAAGTTCCTTGAGAGTTAGGAAAAGGAAATTTATTGTAATGCTCATAGCTGGAATATGATATCACCAAAATGTTTATGTCTCTTGTATCTCTCCCTCCAACTGAAGTCTCTACTTTAACTCATTACTCACACCAGTTACCAGACTTCCCTATTTCAGTATTCCCTGTACTATGAGTTCAATATCTAATATTCATTTTATATGTCCTGATTCCCTTAGGAAAACTATTATTTGCTTACAAGATTCCCTTTCTTGGTGATTTGAACTAATATGCATCTCACATAATCCTCCTCATTGGTCTCCCAGATTTCATCTTGCTCTGATTCATTTTTCATTTAGTCATCTGAACGATTTTCTTGAGGCTAAATAAAATCATGCCACTCCCTACTTAAAACTATAGGCTCAATAAATATTTGTTGTATTAAAGAATAAACATTGAATGGATGAACAAAGACATAGTTCTGATAAAGTAGAGAGAATCTAGGACTGAAACCAGCGGTTAATATGACAGGACTACTTTTGTCATTTGCAGCTATGCAGTACAGCTCAGATAGCATATTCAAAAGCAGAGACATTACTTTTCCAACAAAGGTCCGTCTAGTCAAGGCTATGGTTTTTCCAGTGGTCATGTATGGATGTGAGAGTTGGGCTGTGAAGAAAGCTGAGCACCGAAGAATTGATGCTTTTGAACTGTGGTGTTGGAGAAGACTCTTGAGCGTCCCTTGGACTGCAAGGAGATCCAATCAGTCCATTCTAAATGAGATCAGTCCTGGGTGCTCTTTGGAAGGAATGATGCTAAAGCTGAAACTCCAGTACTTTGGCCACCTCATGCAATGAGTTGACTCATTGGAAAAGACTCATGCTGGGAGGGATTGGGGGCAGGAGGAAAAGGGGATGACAGAGGATGAGATGGCTGGATGGCATTACTGACTCGATGGACATGAGTTTGAGTGAACTCTAGGAGTTGGTGATGGACAGGGAGGCCTGGCATACTGCAATTCATGGGGTTACAAAGAGTCAGAAACGACTGAGCGACTGAACTGAACTGAACTGAATATTTATCAAGTTAAAAGATAAATCACTATATAGGATATATTTACCCTAAAAAAATGTTTATCTGATATTCATATAAAATGAGCATCCTATATTTATATTTACTAAATCTGGCAAACTTAGACTTGGTACAAAATATAGCTGAGCCTCAGTTTTACTATCAATAAAACAGCAAATTATTTCCCCCTTATCTGGCTTTTGTGATGATTAAGTGGGATAATCCATGAAATTATTTACAAATAGTAAAGCATTTACAATCATAATTACTACCATTCACTATCAACATTCCCTGGTGAGAGAACTGAGACAAATATTCAGATCTCTACACATTCAGTTCAGTAAACTTTCTGATTAATAAGCAATCCATTCCTCCAACATTAACTCACTCAATAAAAAAAAATGATTGAGGAAAATACTAAGAAATGAGCCACTGATTCAGATCTTTTACTTACGAGTGATAAAATGTCATAATATTGTATGTGTATAAATAGATTAAAATATATAATATTGTCTGGCTTGTTATAAAACTTAATACAAATAATTAGCATAAAATATGGATCATTAAGCAGTTTTTCCACTCAACATTTGAGCAGTGGTGGTGGTTTAGTCACAAAGTTGTGTCTGACTCTTGAGACCCAAAGAACTGTAGCCTGCTAGGCTCCTTTGTCCAAGGGATTTTTTTCAGGTAAGAATACTGGAGTGGGTTGTGATCTCCTTTTCCACAGGATCTTCCTGACCCAGGGATCAAACCTATATCTCCTGCATTGCAGACAGTCTCCCGTATTGCAAGATTTCTTACTGCTGAGCCACCAAGGAAGCCCCACTAAATATTTGCACTTCTTTAAATTCATGCATGCTTTTATATCTGAATCTTATTCATTTTAATGCTAGCAAATAGTCAACTTAAGGGATTTTAAACTTTACTGATTGTGTTTTTCATCTCTAAGCTTGACAGTTAATTTTCATGTCTCTATGTTTGAATATTTTTTTCCATTGTGTTATGTATTGTCTAATCCTTCATGAAGTTATTTCTTTACTTATTTCATAGGGTATTATATTTAATACTCAGAACTATTTCTACAGCAATATTAAATTGGTAACAATAATGTAAGGATTCTGGCCCTCAGAGGAATTCAGTAATTTGCTCAAATTGTCATCACTATCAAGTGGCATTGCTGAAATTCAAAAGATCAGCTCTTCTCATTTATCACTTTCATATGAAAACAATTTATTCTGAGAGCCCTCAAACCTGATAAAACACTTGAATAATAATGATGATATTGAGAAATAATGGACAAAGCAAAGAAATGGTGGGGAATATCACATTTCAATGTATACATTGAAAGGGGAAAGTCAAATTATATTACAAATAAGAAGCTTTTTGGTTTTACCCTTTCCTAAGATGTTTATATTCCCTACAGCTTCCCCTACTTATAAATAATGAAAACTCTTCACCAATATTTGTGTTTCAACTGGATAATAAAGTTAAGTTCAAAGAAATGTGTCTCTAACACCAAGGTCAACATACTTTATCTATAAATGTAAATATTTTTAGCTTTACAGGCTTTGTACCTTCTGTCACAAAGACTCAACTACTGTCAGAGCACAAGAATCAACATAGATAATAAGCAAATGAATTTATGTGACTGTGTACCATGTGCTCCTCAGAGAAGGGCATGGCAACCCACTCCAATATTCTTGCCTGGAGAATCCCCATGGACAGAGGAGCCTGGCGGGCTACAGTCTATGTAGTCACAAAGAGTTGGACACAACTAAGCAACTAACACTTACACTTACTTTATGAATAGTCACTGGGTTATACAAACCATTGGTTATGGTTTGCCAGTCCCTGTTCTATAGAAGAATTTATTAGACATTGGTGCCAGGCAAATAATGAATAATGCTTTGAACAGGAAAAATTTCCTATATTATTTCACATAGTTAAGCATGCACTCCTCCCTTACAGATGGTCAGCCGTGACTTTAGACTGGCTAGTAAAGGGGTTTGTGATATCTTTCTGCTTACAAATTGTAAAGCAGCTCAAATCTCTGAAGGAAGCCATGAGACCACACATGTATTACTATCTAGGAGATAATGGACTCCTTGTTCTATTCATTTCTTTGTCTTCTAGGGAAAACATCATCAGAGACAGACCTCAAGAATTACTGTCCTGTGATATGTTGCCTAGTATCTGCAGAATAAAATTTCCAGAGCATAATTGGAAAGGAAAACACATCTATAATACATCACATGTGAATTTTGAACACATATATCTTAACTTCAATGTGCTTTTCAACTATTTGCTCATTCAAGTATTATATATATATATATATATAATAGTTTGTATGCATATTGGCCATATGGAAGAAGAGAAATTTGGAACAGTAAATTAGGATCCAAAGTCCCCTTAATTCCCATACTTAGGTTTCCAAACTTTACAGCAAAAGAAGATGAAACAAAAGGAGATGAGGAAGGAAAAAAATCTAGAAGGGGAGGAGGAAGAATGGGGGAAGGAAGAGGAGAAACCAAAAGGAGGAGAAGAAAAGAAAGGAAGGGAGGGAATGAAAGTTAAAGTTAGAAGGAAAGAAGGAAGGTGAGGAAACTGTACCAAACATACAATCATTTTTTCTAAACAAAACTTGGATCTTCGGATCTCTTATTCATTTATTTACCCACTAGTCAAGCACATATGAAGTCAAGCACATATCTACCTACACTAGATACCTGGCCCACATACCTTGATATACCTCTGAGGTACCTGACAATTTATATAATTATTACTTGTAAGCTTCCCTATCTCTTACAATATTATGATTTCCTTGAATATAAGTGAAAGTGAAGTCGCTCAGTCATGTCCGACTCTTCGCGACCACATGGACTGCAGCCTACCAGGCTCCTCCGTCCATGGGATTTTCCAGGCAAGACTACTGGAGTGGGGTGCCGAATATAAGTACTGCATATTAATCATCTTTGTATCTTCAGATACTCTGTGACAGGTGGTATTGTTAGCACCAACTCTGTCTCCCCAGTTCTGTCATGTGACTTTGCAGTTCTTCCCATAAGGTTACTGCTAAGCCCCTTCACTTTGGACTTAGCCAAAGTTATTGGTTTGGTCAATAAAGTGAGAGGGAGGTGTTTTGTCCATCTTCCAATGCCTATTAAAATGTATTAGGTGTTTCTTCTTGCCCTCCTGTGCATTTGGCATCATGAGAAGTGGTTTGTCTGGCAGTTACTGCACCCTCAACCTGGGACCACGGAGAAGGAGATGGCACCCCACTCCAGTACTCTTGCCTGGAAAACTCCATGGACGGAGGAGCCTAGTAGGCTGCAGTCCGTGGGGTCGCTAGGAGTCGGACATGACTGAGCGACTTCACTTTCACTTTTCACTTTCATGCATTGGAGAAGGAAAGGGCAACCCACTCCAGTGTTCTTGCCTGGAGAATCCCAGGGACGGGGGAGCCTGGTGGGCTGCCGTCTGTGGGGTCGCACAGACTTGGACACGATTGAAGTGACTTAGCAGCAGTAACAGCAGCAACCTGGGACCAAGAATAAACATACAGAGAGGGGCCCCTGAGCCAAGAATTTAGTGTGGAGCAAGTCCAGACAAGTCTGTGGCTTGAAGAAAAGCTGCTCAGCTGGGACCAACCAAATCAACCAACATCTTCTTAATATCAAAATATATGAACTATATTAACTAATTGTTGTTTAAAGCTACTGAGTTTGGGAATGGTTTAGCAGTAGTAGCTAACATATACTATCCCAACCTTATGCCTAGCAAAATGTATGGAAAATAGTAAATGTTCCTTAACAAACTAATGGGAACTTTAAAAACCTTTAAACCAATTCCTTTAAGCCTTGCTTTCTTAAGCCTTTTCTAAGCAGACAGCTCTCCTTTTTACCTTGTCTGGGCTTGACATTCCAAATCATACAGACCCTGAAAAAATACAAGTCTCAGACACCTTTCAACATTAGCAGATTTAAAATCACTCTGGAGGTCTGTATCTGAGGAAAACAAAAAGAACAGAAGAGAAAACAATGCTTGACCGGTTCTAAGGTCCACATTGGTCTATTTTTCCTATTGAGTGTTTCAGTAAAGAATCCTTTGTCTTTCACTGCATTTTCTCATAAATTTTTGCAATTTTGTCATACTTATCATTGAGGAGATGGAGAACAATCCCCTTTACTAATTAATTTTGCAGAAATACTCTTCTCTTGGTAGTAAATCCAATAGAAATATTCATGACAGTGTCACTTTGTAAGATAATGAACTGTGATTCGCTTGGCTTTCATTGGGTAAGGGCTTTTATCCTGATGTTTCTTGATAGGGGAATTCCCCATTTCTCTGGATGTGTTTACACAGAGAGCTATCAAGAGCAGCAATTAATGTAACAAGTCAAGACTTAAGATAGACATCCATCACTCAGTCATGGCAACTAAGGAGTAGGCAGCCAATTAACCAGGCCCTGAAAACTGATTAGTATGGCAAAATTCAAGTGGAATCGTTCAAGCTGGAATATGAGAAGCTTTCCGTCCATTTGGCTCATCAATATCTCTATATTTAATAACTCAAATATAAATAAATAAAATAAAAGGTAAATATAAATAAATAAAATAAAAGGTATTTTCTCTAAAAAAAAAAAAAAAAGATCAGTGTGTACTGAATGTGGGAAAAAGACATTGCTTTCAAGCCCCTCCTGAATCTTTCTCTTAGACCAGGGGATTAAGTAGAGAGAATCTTGATTGGGAGATCAATAGTCTTAATCTTTGCGCTAATTGATGATAATTCTCTGTGTGATTTTGCTACCACCACTCTGACATCAATTTTTTCATCTATAAAATGGGAGGTTTTATGAACTTAAACATATTTTCAAAATCCTCTTTGTATTTGACATTTATATTTGGTTCAGTTCAGTTCAGTTCAGTTGCTCAGTCGTGTCCAACTCTTTGAGACCCCATGAATCGCAGCACGCCAGGCCTCCCTGTCCATCACCAACTCCCGGAGTTCACTCAGACTCATGTTCATCGAGTCAGTGATGCCATCCAGCCATCTCATCCTCTGTCGTCCCCTTCTCCTTCTGCCCCCAATCCCTCACAGCATCAGAATCTTTTCCAATAAGTCAACTCTTCGCATGAGGTGGCCAAACTACTGCATTTTCAGCCTTAGCATCATTCCTTCCAAAGAAATCCCAGGGCTCATCTCCTTCAGAATGGACTGGTTGGATCTCCTTGCAGTCCAAGGGACTCTCAAGAGTCTTCTCCAACACCACAGTTCAAAAGCATCAATTCTTCGGCATTCAGCCTTCTTCATAGTCCAACTCTCACATCCATATATGACCACTGGAAAAACCATAGCCTTGACTAGATGGACCTTTGTTGGCAAAGTAATGTCTCTGCTTTTGAATATGCTATCTAGGTTGGTCATAACTTTTCTTCCAAGGAGCAAGCGTCTTTTAATTTCATGGCTGTAGTCACCATCTGCAGTGATTTTGGAGCCCCAAAAAATAAAGTCTGACACTATTTCCACTGTTTCCCCATCTATTTCCCATGAAGTGATGGGACCACATGCCATGATCTTCGTTTTCTGAATGTTGAGCTTTAAGCCAACTTTTTCACTCTCCTCTTTCACCTTCATCAAGAGGCTTTTTAGTTCCTCTTCACTTTCTGCCATAAGGGTGGTGTCATCTGCATATCTGAGGTTATTGATATTTCTCCCAGAAATCTTGATTCCAGCTTGTGCTTCTTCCAGCCCAGCATTTCTCATGATGTACTCTGCATATAAGTTAAATAAGCAGGGTGACAATATACAGCCTTGACATACCCCTTTTCCTATTTGAAACCAGTCTATTGTTCTATGTCCAGTTCTAACTGTTGCTTTCTGACCTGCATACAAATTTCTCAAGAGGCAGGTCAGGTGGTCTAGGATTCCCATCTCTTTCAGAATTTCCCACAGTTTATTGTGATCCACACAAGCAAAGGCTTTGGCATAGTCAATAAAGCAGAAATAGATGTTTTTCTGGAACCCTCTTGCTTTTTCAATGATCCAGCGGATGTTGGCAACTTGATCTCTGGTTCCTCTGCCTTTTCTAAAACCAGCTTGAACATCTGGAAGTCCGTGGTTCACGTATTGCTGAAGCCTGGCTTGGAGAATTTTGAGCATTATTTTACTTGCGTGTGAGATGAGTGCAATTGTGTGGTAGTTTGAGCATTCTTTGGCATTGCCTTTCTTTGGGATTGGAATGAACACTGACCTTTTCCAGTCCTGTGGCCACTGCTGAGTTTTCCAAATTTGCTGGCATATTGAGTGCAGCACTTTCACAGCATCATCTTTCAGGATTTGAAATAGCTCAACTGGAATTCCATCACCTCCACTAGCTTTGTTCATAGTGATGCTTTCTAAGGCCCACTTGACTTCATATTACAGGAATGTTGGCTCTAGGTGAATGATCACACCATTGTGATTATCTGGGTCGTGAAGATCTTTTTTGTACAGTTCTTCTGTGTATTCTTGCCACCTCTTCTTAATACCTTCTGCTTCTGTTAGGTCCATACCATTTCTGTCCTTTATCAAGCCCATCTTTGCATGAAATGTTCCCTTGGTATCTCTAATTTTCTTAAAGAGATCTCTAGTCTTTCCCATTCTGTTGTTTTCCTCTATTTCTTTGCATTGATCGCTGAAAAAGGCTTTCTTATCTCTTCTTGCTATTCGTTGGAACTCTGCATTAAGATGCTTGTATCTTTCCTTTTCTCCTTTGCTTTTTGCTTCTCTTCTTTTCACAGCTATTTGTAAGGCCTCCCCAGACAGCCATTTTGCTTTTTTGCATTTCTTTTCCATGGGATGGTCTTGATCCCTGTCTCCTGTACAATGTCACGAACCTCAGACCATAGTTCTTTAGGCACTATGTTTATCAGATCTAGTCCCTTAAATCTATTTCTCACTTTCACTGTATAATCATAAGGTTTTGATTTAGGTCATACCTGAATGGTCTAGTGGTTTTCCCTACTTTCTTCAGTTTCAGTCTGAATTTGGCAATAAGGAGTTCATGATCTAAGCCACAGTCAGCTCCTGGTTTTGTTTTTGTTGACTGTATAGAGCTTCTCCATCTTTGGCTGCAAAAAATATAATCAGTCTGATTTCGGTGTTGACCATCTGGTGATGTCTCTTGTGTTGTTGGAAGAGGGTGTTTGCTATGACCAGTGCATTTTCTTGGCTAAACTCTATTAGTCTTTGCCCTGCTTCATTCTGTATTCCAAGGCTAAATTTGCCTGTTACTCCAGGTGTTTCTTGACTTCCTACTTTTGCATTCCAGTCTCCTATAATGAAAAGGACATCTTTTTTGGGTTTTAGTTCTAAAAGGTCTTTTAGGTCTTCATAGAACCGTTCAATTTCAGCTTCTTCAACGTTACTGGTTGGGGCCTAGACTTGGGTTACTGTGGTAATTCAGGCTAGCTTCAGTCAAATAAACTATCAATAAAGATTGGCAATTTGACTTAGTTTACAATGATCAGAGTCAATTTTTTAAGAAATATAGATATCTAAATAATACTCAAAAACTGTAGAATGAACATGAAAGGATTCATTTATATTATATATTCATTTTGTTTTAAGCACTGAATGAACATACATCTTTAGCCTCATATTAGACAGTAATCAGATACATTGGCTCATTACTGGCTTGTATATTAGTATTGTGGGAATAGAAGCTTCATTGTATGAATTGCTGTTCTATGTCATAAAACAATCTCCCACAGAAGTTGCTGACACACGTGATTACAAAACCATGGTTAATCATTATGAACAAATTGTGAGAGGGAGAATAAAATACTGGATATGATCAAAATAGTGCTGCTCAAAAAATGAACCAATATTTATTGAATATCTGATATGGATGACATTTTTTACACATATTACCTCACTAAAATTTTATAAGCCTCCTGCAAAGGATGGTTTTACAGAGAAAGTAGAAGCTTAAGGGGGATAAATTATCTGGGGAAATAAAAGATGAAAACTTTAAAAACCAGTCTTTCTAAATTAGAGTCATATGTTCTTTTAAAAATCACTAAACTGATACTAAAATGAAAAAGTGATCAATGAAAAATGAAAAGGCAAATTTATTCATTTTATTGACCAGCACGTTTAATATCAATTTCTATCACTTTCCAAGAACTGTCACTTTGTGACACATTATGTAATTTTTGATGTGTCTGATAAGATGTGCAAGTCCACATAGTGACCTATTATACTTGAATTTTAGGGAGCTGATCCCCTGTGACTTCTTTGTGAACAAAATTAAAATATCTAGACTTGGTAGCATAACCAGATGGAGAATATGTGGTTAAACATTTGTATACTTAAATATATTAATTAATGCATATATAATATTGTGCAATAGTTTGGAAGACTTGATTCAATAAACTCACTCACACATATACACACAAAATTACAATGAGTGTTTTACTTTCTGAATGCTCAGATCAGAACTGAGGAGGTTCCATGGAAATAGTATCTAGAGTTCTAAAATGCTAAACAAATTGAGGCAAGTTAGTCACTTAATCAGGATTATGTATGTGTGTATATATATATATATATATATATATATATATATATATATATATATATGTAAGAGGTGGCCAAGAGGAGATATCCCACTTCCAAGGTCAGGAGCAGTGGCTGTGCTTTGCTGGAGCAGCTGTGAAGAGATATCCCATGTCCAAGGTAAGAGAAACCCAAGTAAGACGGTAGGTGTTGTGAGAGGGCTTCAGGGGGCAGACACTCTGAAACCATAATCACAGAAAACTAGCCAATCTGATCACATGGACCACAGCCTTGTCTAACTCAGTGAAACTAAGCCATGCCATGTGGGGCCACTCAAGACAGGCGGGTCATGGTGGAGAGGTCTGACAAAATGTGGTCCACTGGAGAAGGGAATGGCAAACTACTTCAGTATTCTTGCCTTGAGAACCCCATGAATAGTATGAAAAGGAAAAAGACAGGACATTGAAAGAGGAACTCCCCAGATCAGTAGGTGCCTAATATGCTACTGGAGATCAGTGGAGAAATAACTTCAGAAAGAAGGAACGGATGGAGCCAAAGCAAAAACAACACCCAGTTGTGGATGTGACTGGTGATAGCAGCAAGGTCCAATGCTCTAAAGAGCAATATTGCATAGAAACTTGGAATGTTAGGTCCATTCATGGCACCTGAATCGAGGCAAATTAGAGGTAGTCAAATAGGAGATGGCAAGAGTGAACGTTGACATTCTAGGAACCAGTGAACTAAAACGGACTTCAGTTCAGTTGTTCAGTCGTGTTTGACTCTTTGTGACCCCATGAACAGCAGCACGGCAGGCCTCCCTGTTCATCACCAACTCCAGGAGTTTACCCTAACTCATGTCTATGGAGTCTGGGTGAATTTAACTCAGATGACCATTATATCTAATATTGTGGGAAAGAATCCCTTAGCAGAAATGGAGTAGCCATCATAGTCAACAATAGAGTAGGAAATGCAGTACTTGGATGCAATCTCAAAACCAACAGAATGATCTCTGTTCATTTCCAAGGCAAACCATTCAATTTCATGGTAATCCAAGTCTATGCCCTTGCCAGTAATGCTGAAGAAGCTGAAGTTGAATGGTTCTATGAAGACATGCAAGACCTTTTAGAACTAACACCCCAAAAAGATGTCCTTTTCATTAAAGGGGACTGGAAAGCAAATTAGGAGTCAAGAAACACTTGGAGTAACAGGCAAATTTGGCTTTGGAGTACAGAATGAAGCAGGGCAAAGGCTGATAGAGTTTTCCCAAGAAAATGCACTGGTCATAACAAACACCCTCTTCCAACAACACAAGAGAAGACTCTACCCATGGACATCACCAGATGGCCAACACCAAAGTCAGATTGATTATATTCTTTGCAGCCAAAGATGGAAAAGCTCTATACAGTCAGCAAAAAGAAGACTGCGAGATGACTGTGCCTCATATCATGAACTCCTTATTGCCAAATTCAGACTTAAATTAAAGAAAGTGGGGAAAACCACTAGACCATTCAGGTATGACCTAAATCAAATCCCTTATGACTATACAGTGGAAGTGAGAAATAGATTTAAAGGACTAGATAAGATAGACGAGTGCCTGATGAACTATGGATGGAAGTTCGTGACATTGTACAGGAGACAGGGATCAAGATCATCCCCAAGAAAAAGAAAAGCAAAATGGATGTCTGAGAAGGCCTTACGAATAGCTGTGAAAAGAAGAGAAGTGAAAAGCAAAGGAGAAAAGGAAATATATAAGAATCTGAATGCAGAGTTCCAAAGAACAGCAAGGAGAAATAAGAAAGCCTTCCTTAGCGATCAATAAAAAAAAAAAAAGGAAAACAATAGAATGGGAAAAACTAGAGATCTCTTCAAGAAATTAGAGATACCAAGGGAAAATTTCATGCAAAGATGGACTCAATAATGTGAAGTCACGTGGCTCTTAGGAAGCATCATCATGAACAAAGATAGTGGAGGTGATGGAATTCCAGTTGAGCTATTTCAAATCCTAAAAGACAATGCTGTGAAAGTGCTGCATTCAATATGTCAGCAAATTTGGAAAACTCAGCAGTGGCCACAGGACTGGAAAAGGTCAGTTTTCATTCCAATCTAAAAGAAAGGCAAAGCCAAAGAATGCTCAAACTACCGCACAATTGCACTCATCTCACACACTAGTAAAGAAATGCTCAAAATTCTCCAAGTCAGGCTTTAGCAACATGTGAACTGTGAACTGCCAGATGTTCAAGTTGGTTTTAGAAAAGGCAGAAAAACCAGAGATAAATTTCCAACATTTGCTGGATCATAGAAAAAGCAAGAGGGTTCCAGAAAAACACATATTTCTGCTTTATTGACTATGCCAAAGCCTTTGACTGTGTGGATAACAATAAACTGTGGAAAATTCTGAAAGAGATGGGAATCCTAGACCACCTGACCTGCCTCTTGAGAAACCTGTATGCAGGTCAGGAAGCAACAGTTAGAACTGGACATGGAACAACAGACTGGTTCCAAATAAGACAAGGAGTATGTCTAGGCTGTATATTTTCATCCTGCTCATTTAACTTCTATGCAGAGTACATCATGAAAAATGCTGGGCTGGATGAAGCACAAGCTGGAATCAAGATTTCTGGGAGAAATATCAATAACCTCAGATATGCACATGACATCACCCTTATGGTAGAATGTAAAGAAGAACTAAAGAGCCTCTTTATGAAGGTGAAAGAAAGGAGTGAAAATTGGGCTTAAATCTCAACATTAGGAAACTAAGATCATGGCATCCGGTCCCATCACTTCATGGGAAATAGATGGGGAAACAGTGGAAATAGTGTCAGATTTTATTTTGGGGGGCTCCAAAATCACTGCAGATGGTGATTGCAGGCATGAAATTAAAAGATGCTTACTCCTTGGAAGGAAAGTTATGACCAACCTAGACAGAATATTAAAAAGCAGAGACATTACTTTGTCAACCTTTGTCAACAAAGGTCTGTCTAGTCAAGGCTATGGTTTTTCCAGTGGTCTTGTATGGATGTGAGAGTTGGACTACAAAGAAAGCTGAGTGCTGAAGAATTGATGCTTTTGAACTGTGGTGTTGGAGAAGACTCTTGAGAGTCCCTTGGACTGCAAGGAGATCCAACGAGTCAATCCTAAAGGAGATCACTCCTGAATATTCATTGGAAGGACTAATGTTGAAGCTGAAACTCCAGTACTTTGGCGACCTGATGCGAAGAGCTGACTCATTTGAAAAGACTATGATGCTGGGAAAGATTGAGGGCAGGAAGAGAAGGGGATGACAGAGGATGAGATGGTTGGATGACATCACCAACTCAATGGACATGAGTTTGAGTAAACTCTGGGAGTTGGTGATGGACAGGGAGGCCTGGCATGCTGCAGTTCATGGAGTCACAAAAAGTCGGACACGACTGAGTAACTGAACTGAACTGATAAATATTCTGCTTGTATATACCCTCATAGTGTGGTTATTTACCAGGGAAAGTAACTCTGGCTCCAAGGCTAAGAGATAATGGGAAGGTGTGTCAGTTAATAATCAGGACTGCTACTGCTTAGTTGCTCAGTTGTGTCCAATAATGACTGTTTCTTGCCAGCTCCTGTGTTCATGGGATTCTCAGGCAAGAATATTGGAGTGGGTTGCCATTTCCTTCTCCAGTAATTAGGACTAGAGGTGCAGTTTTTGCCTTGACTACTTTAGCTTTGGTTGACAGATGCATAGTAACCATCCCGTTTCTCCCTAAATATTTCTCTGCCTGATTATGGTACTGACACTGACAAAGAAGCCACCACTCCCTATCTGCAACCACCTCCTCATGGTACATGAAGTCCAGCTTTGAGCAGATTTCATCAGTTCCTTTACATTACTAGTAATTTGAAGAGCATCAATATTATTTACCATAGTTGATCCCTGAGTGGCCATTGAGCATGTCAGTTTCATTCCTAAACAAACAAAATAATAAAGACTAACTGAAGTCTGAAAAGCGACAGCTAAAATCTATAGATTGCCTCATCAGCTGAGTATAAACCTTGTGTTTTTTGGCTGTTGACCAGGGAGTAGAGGTATCAGTGACAGGTGGGAAGTATGATAAAGCATTTCAGGTAGTAAGCAGACACTCAGAGGGAACTGTACCATGATGGACACTTTCAATATTCTCCCAAAGTACATAGAATTTTGGTTAAAAGTCATAAATTACTTTTGTTTAAGTGAAATTATGGTTGGATATATATTTTTTTTTCCCTTTGGGCAAACCAATGAAAAGGAAGGGAGTAAATTGAATAGTATTCACAGCCATCCAGAAATGAGAACTGACAATGTTTTGATACACACTCTTCTCTGTGAACTTCAAATGGACATAAACAGTAAGCCTGGGATCTAGTCCCTTGTGATGTGTTCCAGGGCTCAATATTTAGTTCTGACCCCGTAATGTATTTTTGTGATAGTGGTGATACATGTACGTGTGCTAAGTTGCTTCAGTTGTGTCTGACTGTTTGAGACCATTTAGACTGTGGCCCAGCAGGCTCCTCTGTCCATGGGATTCTCCAGGCAAGAGTACTGGAGTGGGTTGCCATGCCGTCCTCCAGGGGATCTTTCTGACTCAGGGATTGAACTTGTGTTTCTTATGTCTCCTGCATTGGCAGGTGGGTTGTGGTGAAGGCTGTTGCTTATTAGAATGACTATACCAATTTTGGCTGACAAGCTTTAGAGAGGAAAGGCTAATTAAAAGAGGTAAAATCAGTGATGTGTCAAAGCTAACTCATATAGCAGCTAGCTAGTAAACTTTGAGAAAATTTTGGGCCAATCGTTAAAGCAGTGATAGGTTGAAATCAGTGTTGGAATTTGCAAACACAATAAGCAGGGTTTTATTTAGTTTTAGTTTTCCTGGAAAGCTCACTGTTAAATATTTACCAATTATTGACTAAAAAATATAATCACAGCCTGAAAGAAGAGTTATTTTATTTGATGGAAATGTTTAGAACTCTGAGCCTGGGAGACAGCACCTCAGTATCTCTGAGAAAACTGCTCCAAAGAGGCAGGAGGGGAAATCAGGCTACATGCAAGTTTGCAACAAAGGGAGCAGACAGTCTGAATATCAAAGATCAGATATCACTTTAAGGAATTAATCATTGCATTCTCCCAACTCCTCAGCAATTACTGTGGTAGGTGGCAGCATCTGCTGGATCACATTTTCGGGAGCCCTCATTTGCATTTGGAGGACAGAAATCACTGATGGCTGTGACATTTCTTGTTCATTAATCTGGCAGGAGATATTTTCATTTCACACAATAGAAAACTGGGAAGTTGCAATCCATATTAGTGTCAACTATAATTATATTCAGAGCAACAGAGGAAAAGTATCTCACCTATATCCATTTTCTCATCCCTGGTTTAAAGGGATAATTTTCATTGTCTAGGACTCTAAATCATCTCACGGGAAAATAAAAGTTAATCTCATAAAGAGCATGTCCCACATGGAACTGAGGAGTAACAAAAAGAGTTAACATGAACTATGAAAGAGTTATGAACACAAAGTGCCATTTATTTTAGCCAAAAGCACATCATTTAAGAGCTAACAAAAAAGAAGTCAACAATTTTTCTCTAGTTAATAATGGTTTCCACTTTCCTTGTCTTCAAATGCTTTGTGCAGGAAGTTCAGAAGATTTAAAGAAATTCTGATTAGCCTTTCCATCCAGAGGTCCTCTTAAAATCTTTTCTTAGGTTAAATTTAAATTCAAAAGTATCAGCTATGGTCTTTGTTTGTCACTGTAAGAAGGAATTAAAGTGTCACAGAGGTAAGATTCTAGAGTGGTGATTTTTCTTTCTCCCCAAATACATTGTCTTTTATGAAACAGGAAGGAGGACCAGCATATAAAGAAATGTTTTGAAGAATGGCTTTTGCTTTTTGTACATATGCTATGGACCTCAGTATTCCAGGATGAATTCAAATTTTTCTCTCATCAAACTCAGGGATCTGTTATAAAAATACCCAAATGTGGCTGATTTATTTCTCATTTTTCTTTTATTTATTGATTTGGATGCAGGCTTCTTGCCTTGGAGATTTGCATTCTCTGGCATTAGTCAAGGTCAGAGTACAGAGCCTTTGTGTGCATTCTAAGCCATTTCAAGTCTGTGTTCACTCCCTGATGTGAAGCCTTTTATAAAAGACACCTTGCTCAGAATTGACCCACTTTGGACTCCTGCATTTTGTTTGTCTTCTACTAAAGACTGAGAAGCTACATTTTCATTTCATATTCCACATAAATGCTTTCAGAATAGCTTAAATCTGGAGCTGTCTGGAAACAAGAAAACTATTAGATGATTTCCCGGAATCGCTTCCTGCTCCTCAGCTTAAGGCGCAAGGGGCTCCATCACTCGGTACACACTAGTGTTTCTAAGATGGTATTGATGATTGCAGGCTCTCTGGCATGAACCCCTCTCCTGGATCTAACATTTGCTAGTCATTCCCCAGGTGTTGTTGTCACCTCTGCTCTGGTTTTCTGATCTCAGTTTGCCTCACTGAATTCGCCGATAAATAATGCACATAGCATGTTATATGAGAGTGACTCAATATATGAATATTAAC
Source organism: Bos grunniens (assembly GCF_055505025.1). NCBI lineage: Eukaryota > Metazoa > Chordata > Mammalia > Artiodactyla > Bovidae > Bos > Bos grunniens. The sequence goes on from NC_141188.1 coordinate 14,999,543, forward strand.
AATATTCAATTAAGGTCGATTTAAATCTATTGAGATTCAGGATCAGTTCAGATCAGTCATTCAGTCATGTCCAACTCCTTGCTACCCAATGGGCTGCAACACGTTAGGCTTCCCTGTCCATCACCAACTTTGAGAGGTTGCTCAAATTCTTGTCCATCGAGTCAGTGATGCCATTGAACCATCTCATGCTCTGCCGTCTCCTTCTCCTCTCCTAGCATCAGAGTCTTTTCCAATGAGTCAGTTCTTTGCATCAGGTGTCAAAGTGTTGGAGTTTCAGCTTCAGCATCAGTCCTTCCAAAGAACATTCAGGACCGATTTCTTTTATTATTGATGGTTTGATCTCCTTGCATCCAAGTGACTCTCAAGAGTCTTCTTCCAACAAGACAATTCAAAAACATCAATTCTTCAGTGCTCAGCTTTCTCTATGGTCCAACTCTCACATCCATGCATGACTACTGGAAAAACCATAACTCTGATTAGACAGATCTTTGTCAGCAAAGTAATGTCTCTACTTTTTAAGACACTGTCTAAGTTTGTCACAGCTTTTATTCCAAAGAGTAAGGGTCTTTTACTCTCATGGCTGCAGTTTCCAACTGCAGTGATTTTGAAGCCCAAGAAAATAGTCTTTCACTGTTTCCCCGTCCACTTGCCATGAAGTGATGGGACCAGATTACATGACCTTAACATTTTGAATGTTGAGTTTTCAGCCCGCTTTTTCACTCTACTCTTTCACCTTCATCAAGAGGCTCTTTAGTTCCTCTTTGCTTTATGCCACAAGGGTGGTGTCATCTGCATATCTGAGGTTATTGATATTTCTCCCGGCAAACTTCATTCCAGCTTGTGCTGCATCCAGCCCAGCATTTCACATGATGTACTCTGCATATAAGTAAAATGAGGAGGGTGACAAAATACAGCCTTGATGTACTCCTCTCCCAATTTGGAAACAGTCTGTTGTTCCATGCCTGGTTCTAACAGTTGCTTCTTGAAATGCATACAGATTTCTCAGGAAGCAGATAAGGTGGTCTGGTATTCCCATCACTTGAAGGATTTCCCACAGATTCTTGTAATCCACATAGTCACAGGGTTTAGCATAGTCAATGAAACAGAAGCAGATGTTTTTCTGGAATTTTCCTGCTTTTTCTATGATCCAATGGATGTTGGCAATTTGATCTATGGTTCCTCTGCCTTTTCTAAATTCAGCTTAAATATCTGGAAGTTCTTGGTTCATGTACTTTTGAAGCCTCACTTGGAGAATTTTGAGCATTACTTTGCTAGTGTGTGAAATGAGTGCAATTCTGCAATAGTTTGAACATTCTTTGGCATTGCCTTTCTTTGGGATTGGAATTAAAACTGATCTTTTCCACTCTTGTGGCCATTGCTAAGTTTACAAAATCGCAGGCATATTGAGTGCAGCACTTTCACAGCATCATCTCTTAGGACTTGCAATAGCTAAGCTGGAATTCTGTTACATCCACTAGTTTTGTTCCTAGTGATACTTCCTAAGGCCCACTTGACTTTGCATTCCAGTATGTCTGGTTCTAGGTGAGTGATCACACTATTGGCAGTTATCTGGGTCATTAAGATCTTTTTTGTGTAGTTCTTTTGTGTATTCTTGCCACCTCTTCTTAATATCTTCTGCTTCTGTTAGGTACTTACCATTTCCATCCTTTATGGTGCCTATTTTTGCATGAAATTTTCCCTTGGTATCTCTAGTTTTCTTCAAGAGATCTCTAGTCTTTCCCTTCTATTGTTTTCCTCTATTTCTTCACATTGATCACTTAGGAAGGCTTTCTTTTCTCTCCTTGCTATTCATTTGCATTTAGATGGATACATCGTTCTTTTGCCTTTAGCTCCTCTTCTTTTCTCAGCTAATTGTAAGGCCTCTTCAGACAATCATTTTGCCTTTTTGCATTTCGGTTTCTTTAGATGGTTTTGACCACTGCCTCCTGTACAATGTCATGAACCTCCATTCATAGTTCTAGAGGTAGTCTGTCTATCAGATCTAATCCTTTGAATCTATTTGTCACTTCCACTATGTAATCATAAGGGATTTCATTTAGGTCATACCCAATGGTCTAGTGGTTTTCCCCACTTTCTTCAATTTAAGATGGAATTTTCCAATAGGGAGTTTCTGATCTGAGCCACAGTCATTTCCCTATCTTGTTTTTCAGACTGTTTAGAGCTTCTTCATCTTCGACTGCAAAGCATATAATCAATCTAATTTCGGTATTGACCATCTGGTAATGTCCATGTATAAAGTCGTCTCTTGTGTTGTTGGAAGAGATTGTTTACTATGACCAGTGCATTCTCTTCACACAACTCTGTTACCATTTGACCTACTTTATTTGTATTCCAAGGCCAAATTTGCCTGTTATTCCAGGTATCTCTTGACTTCCTACTTTTGCATTACAGTTCTCTATGATGAAAGGACATATATTTTGGTGTTCATTCTAGAAGGTCTTGTAGGTCTTCATAGTACCATTCAACCTCAACTTCCTTGGCATTAGTGGTTGGGAGACAGGCTTTCATTACTGTGATATTGAATGGTTTGCCTTGGAAATGAACAGAGATCATTCTGGCATTTTTGAGATTGCATCCAAAACCACATTTCAGACTCTTTTGTTGACAATGAGGGCTACTCCATCTCTTCTAAGGGATTCTTGCCCACAGTAGTAGATATAATTGTCATCTGAATTAGATTCGCCCATTACAGTACATTTTAGCTTGCTGATTCTTAAAATGTCAGTGTTCACTCTTGCCATATCCTGTTGGACCACTTCCAATTTACCTTGATTCATGGACTTAGCATTCCACGTTCCTATGTAATATCTTTACAACTTCAGACTTTACTTCTATTACCAGTCACATTCATGATTGGATGCTGTTTTCACTTTGGCTCAGCCTCTTCATTCTTTCTGAAGCTATTTCTCCACTCTTCTCCAGTAACATGAATGAAGCACAAGTTGGAATCAAGATTTCTGGGAGAAATATCAATAACCTCAGATATGCAGATGACACCACACTTATGGCAGAAAGCAAAGAACTAAAGAGCATCTTGATGAAAGTGAAAAAGGAGCATGAAAAAGCTGGCTTAAAACTCAACATTCAGAAAACTAAGATCATGGCATCTGGTCCTATCACTTCATGGCAAATAAACAGGGAAACAATGGAAACAGTGAGAGACTTTATTTTCTTGGGCTCCAAAATCACTACAGATTGTGACTGAATCCATGAAATTCAAAGACATTTGATCCTTGGAAGAAAAGTTATGACCAACCTAGACAGAATATTAAAAACCAGAGACATTACTTTGCCAACAAAGGTCCATCTAGTCAAAGTTATGGTTTTTCCAGCAGTCATGTATGGATGTGAGAGTTGGACTACAAAGAAAGCTGAGCACAAAAGAATTGATGCTTTTGAACTGTGGTGTTGGAGAAGACTCTTGAAAGTCCCTTGGACATCAAGGAGATCCAACCAGTCCATTCTAAAGGAGATCAGTCCTGGGTATTCACTGGAGGGACTGATGTTGAAGCTGAAACTCCAATACTTTGGCCACCTGATGTGAAGAACTGACTCATTGGAAAAGACCCTCATGCTGGGAAAGATTGAAGGCAGAAAAAGAAGGGGATGACAGAAGATGACTTGGTTGGATGGCATCACCAACTCAATGGACATGAGTTTGGGTAAGCTCTGGGAGTTGATGTTGAACAGGGAAGCCTGGTGTGCTGCTGTCCATGGGGTCTCAAAGAGTCGGATACAACTGAGTGGCTGAATTGAACTGAACTGAACCCACGTGGTGAGTTCATCTTTCAGTGTCATATCTGTTTGCCTTTTTGTATTGTTCATGGGTTTCTTAAGGCAATAATACAGAAGTGGCTTGCCACTCCCTTCTCCAGTTTTGTCAGAACACACCACCATGACCTGTCTGTCTTGTGTGGCCCTATACATCATGGCTCATAGTTTCATTGAATTAGATAAAGCTGTGATCCATGTAATCAGTTTGGTTGATGTTCTGTGATTGCAGTTTTCGTTCTGTCTGCCCTCTGATGGACAAGGATAAGAGGATTGTGAAAGCTTCCTGATGGGAGGGACTGGCTGTGGGGGAGTCTGAGTCTTGCTCTGATGGGCAGGACCATGCTCAGTAAATATTTAATCCAGTTTTCTGTGGTTGGGTGGGTCTGCCTTCCCTCCCTGTAGTTTGGTCTGGGGCCAAACTATGGTAGGGGTAATGGCAGTGATGGAAACCTCCTTCAAAAGGACTTATGCCAGGTAACCAAATCTCCCAGAACTGTTATATTCAGTGCCCCTGAGATTCAGGATAATAATCACTTAATAAGGTGGGCTGATATAGTTCATAGATATATAGTTAAATTTTTTGCAAGGTTCTTCTGCAAAAAGAAGTAATTTACTGATCATCTCTAGATATCAAGACCTGCTGCCTTTGTTGCAAGTAGGAAGCCAATTCTGAATCCATGGGAAACTATTTCTTTGATTTGCTCTTCCTTGCTTTTATTTTTATAATCATACTCAATGGCTCGCTGGAGGACCCTGCCCCTCTGCTTGACTGTAAACTAAACTACTTTTGTTCAGCTCCTGGAGAGATAGTTTGTCCCTGCTCAACTGTGAATGGAAGAGATTAACACACCCCTTCCAAAGGCAGGCCATTCCCAGGAGATGTTTTGCAAGACTGAAGACCCTTTCACTTTACTTCCCACTACCTCTCTCTCTATCCTGCCTTTTGACTTTAGTACTTCATTGCTTCTTTTTCTCTGATCTATAAAACAACCTGGCATCAGACCCCAATAAGATGATTATTTTGAGGTACTAGTCTGCCATCTTCTCAGTCAGCTGCTTTCCGAATAAAGTCTCTTCCTGGCCTCAGCACCTCATCACTCAGATTCACTGGCCTATTGTGAGGAGCAAGTGTGGACTCAGTAACACCCTGTTTGTAAAACTGAGGAAAATCGTAGTTACTACTTCATAGGCTTATTTTGAGAATCAGTATGTAAGTTGTATGTGAAGTGCTTGCTCTGGTATATAGGAAGTATGCAAAAATACAAATAATATAATAATTGATGTTCAATTACCTGTGCCTGGAAAGGTTTAAGCACACTATAAGGAAGTAAGATATTGAATTCAGACACTGCTTCCACTAACCTCAACTTCAAACACCAAGCAGCTGCCTGGGGCAAGATGCTCCACCAGGAAGGAGGCCCAGATGCTCAGAATTAATAGAAAAGAATTGGAAGTCAAAACCAAAACAAACCCCAGGCTACCTGACTGACCTTTGATTCTCTTAGTTTCTACTCATCTCAACTTTCCTAGCTACATAATATACTTCATAGGGCTAGAGAAGCAATGTGTTAGGTAGGTAGAATAGGGAAAAGGAGTCCAAAATGGCGGTGGCTAAAAGACAAGGAAGGTCCGAGGACCAGAGTGAAGACTTCCGGCAGAACAAACAGCACTCCTGGCTAAGCCCAATTTGCATAGGGCAGGCCCAGGTGGAGGAAAAAAACATATAAAAGGAGGAGCCAAAGCGCTTTCTCTCGGACTCTCTCTCCCGCGTGCATGCGCGCTCTCTGTCTCTCTTTCTCTCTCTCTCTTTCTCCCTCCCCACGCACTTCTCCACTCTCTTCTCTTCGGGTCTTAGATTCTCCTCCTATCTTATAAATAAAATAGAGCTGTAACACTGATTTGCCTAAGAGCTGTAGCACGGTTTGTCCAAGACCTGGGAGCTGTGACGCGCTGAGGGCTTTAATGTCCGTTGCTCCAAATCTTTGTTGTGACGAGACAAAGAACCGAGGAACATACTTGCTTGACAAATGTAACCAAAATATTTGGAGATATATCATACTCCTTCATTCTTAGAACACAGCACTAGTTTAATATACTAATTATTAAATTTTTGGGGGGAAAAGATATTTTATACATTAGATATAATTATTAATTAAAGGATAAATTGATTTCAGAAACATAAGAAATTAAGAAATCAAGTATGTTTTTCTGAATCAAGGAAATAAACACAGTAAATTCTAAATTAGTTCTCATACTCTGAGATCCATCCTTCTCACCAGTTCTCATTCACTCTATCACAATTTGTTATAGAATTTATATTGGTTTCTAAGGAAATAAACTGTGCATGATGATTGGCCAGGCATGATGTCCAGAAAGATGGGATAAGGCTTGGATCAGAAGCTCAGTGAAGGAGGTGAGAAAACAAAAACTCAGAACCAGGTGGGATTTGGATTTCCAAAATCCATACATGTGTACACTCAAGTGACATGAGTACCAAGAATGGGATTTTGGGGTTACTACTGATAAAATAAAATTCATATTTTATGGCAAGATTTAAAAAATTGACCAAGTTTTTCTTTGCCCATCTGGGCCTCCTCCCTTCCCTTTAGTGTGTGTGTTGTTCATCTCCATTAATCAAACCACCATAGGAGACATCTTTCCTTCTCAGTCTTGTAAGGAACCACAGTAACCCATGACCAGCTGCTCACTTTGTGAGTATAGATCTGGATTGTGTAAGCTGTCAAAAATACATCATTGGGAGAACAAGATGGCAGAGGAGTAGGTGGACATGGAGTACATCTCTCTCCGCAGATACATCAAGAATACACCTTCAGACACAGAAGTGCATGCAGAACACCAGCTGAGAGTGGACAGGAGTACCTGACCAGTGGAAAAGAATATATCAGTTCAGTTCAGTCACTCAGTCATGTCCGACCCCATGGACTGCAGCATGTCAGGCCTCCCTGTCCATCACCAGCTCCTGGGGTTTACTCAAACTCATGTCCATTGAGTTGGTGATGCCATCCACTCATATCATCCTTTGTCATCCCCTTCTGCTCCTGCCTTCAATCTTTCCCAGCATCAGGGGCTTTTCAAATGAGTCAGTTCTTCACATCAGGTGGGCAAAGTATTAGAACCATGCAAAACTCGGTAGGACAAAGGAAACAGGAGTGTTAGTAGGACTGGACCTGCCCTCAGGGGGTAGGGGAACCGATGCAGCGGTCTGATCCCCACAGCGAGGCAACTGTCTGAGTCAGAGGAGAAACATTTAAGGCTGAGAGTGAAACAGCTAATCTGTGGCAGCCTAAATGAAATGAGAATCAGACAGTCCTTGCCACAGCCATACATTTGCCAAACAGGAACATGGGTCTCCCGGAAGGGGCAGAGGCTGGGAAGTGGAGTTTAGGGATTGTGGAGCAATCCCAGTGCGAGGGCTGCTATTGACTGCAGAGGGACGGATGTGAGGAAGGAGATGTGGTGAGAAATGCCTCTAGAGGAAAACCAGGCAGCATGGAAACAAGGTGATACTGCTGAGTCATGCATAGAGGGTGGAGCCATCACCATGACCTCTCTCTCTCTCTCTCCACAGGCCAGCATCAGCAGCTGAACAATAGAGAGGCTGGTCCATCAACTGCCTGTGCACCGAACTACAGAGTAGGACCACACCCAGGGTGCTCCTTTAAGTGCCTGATGCGCTGATCTACAGAGTAGGACGCCAGTCAGGGGGCCCCCTCTATGTAACTGACACACCGAACAATAGAGAAGGACCCCAGGCAAGGGATCCTTCTAAGTGCCTGAAGGGGTGAAGCTACGGAGAAAGACTGGCCAAAGAGGCTTTCTGATCACCAGCTACAAAGAGGCTCGGAAAAAGACTCTGATAGGGCCATAACTCCTGCCATGGAAACAGTCCATGTCCCTGAACACTTGGCACCACCAGGGCCCCCGCAAGCCAAGCAGCTGCACCACCTTCATGCTCAGCTCTCACTGGGGCAGAGCTGCCACAGGCAGAAAAATAAATAAATAAATAAAATAAAAATAACGTCTTGTGTTTATGCACACAGGGTCACTTCTGTCCTGTCCGACTCTTTGTGACCCTGTAGACTGTAGCCTGCCAGGCTTCTCTGTCAGAGAAGGGGTTCTCCAGGCAAGAATACTGGAGTGTATTGGTCAATACTGATTGTCATACCCTTCTAAAGCACTATATTTCCTACTACCCTAGCCACCAATCCCCTTGAGTACCTGGTGCTGCCAGAATCCCTGCGACCCAAGCAGCTGCACCACTTCCACACCTGGCCCTCACTGGGGCAGACCCAAGCCCTCCAGGGCAGCCTTAGGAGCTCAACCCCAGTGGGTGATCCACATGTAGAGGTGGAAATAAAACCACAATTGAAACCCAGGGGCAGGGTGGCTAAGGAAGAAGACCCCAAACCTTCCCACCAGCTGTACAAGCTGCAGAGTAAATCCACATGATCAACTAAGCAGGCTCTGTGTCTATGGAATATATAAAAGGCCATTGAGAGCTCCCACAAAAGAAAATGCACTAGCTCTGATAGCTGTGGATATCGGAGGCAAGATCACACAGGAGTAGAACTAGATTAGAATCTGAGCAACCCTCACAGCAGGTCCAGAGATCAGTACAGTGTTGAAGGGCATCCTGCGGAGATAAGTTGGACTGTGATTCCCAGAGCGGGAAAGGACTCTGACAGCAATGAGTCCAGAAAAACATGTATTATTCTTATTTTTTGACTTGTTCTGTAGATTCTTTTGGATTTTTTTTCTTTTCCCTTTTTCCTTCCTCTGTTGTAGTTGTTGATTTTATTGGCACTACGAAATCCAATTAAGCTTTTGAGCTTCTTTTTTTTCTTCTTCTTCAGTCACATTTTTTATTGTTGTCATAAACCTCTGCCTCTACATTGGGTTTTTGCAGTTCTGTGGAGTTTCTCTTTTCTTTTCCTCTCTCTCTTTTTTTAATTTGAATTTTTAATGTTTTAAACCTATTATTATTTTTCTACATTTACTCCTTCATTTGCTTTCCCTATTGTTCTTTTCCCCTTGCAGTTAATCTTTAATACATATATAAATCTGCTTTATCTACCTCTATTTAACTTTGCATATCTATTCTTTCTTTTCTTTCTCTTCCTTCCTCTCAACATATGTTAGTTTTATTTTCATTGCTTTATTCCCCAATTGGCACCTTGCTTTAGTTTAGTTTCCTAGTTTGTGCTTTAATTAGTTTGGGTCTGATAGATGTAATTTTTGGCGTCCTTTGCTCACCAGGTTAATCTACTGTATGTAATTTTTGTTGGACTGTTTTGATTTTGCTTTTGGGTATATATGTATATGTGTATATTCAGTCACACTTACTATTGTTGTTACAAACTTCTGTCTCTACACTGGCCTTTTGCAGTTCCATGGAGTTTTCCTTTTTTTCCCCTTTTTTCTTTCTTCTTCCATTTTTTTCTCTTTTCTCTTTTTTATAATTTTAATTTTTAATTTTTTAAACCTATTTATTTTTTCTACATTTATTCCTTTGTTTGCCTTTCCTACTGTTCTTTAATGTATATAAATCTTCTTCATCTACCTCTGTTTAACTTTGCATATCTATTTTTTCTTTCTTTTCTTTCTTTCCTTTTCTCTCAACGTATCTGTTAGTTTTGTTTTCATTGTTTTAATCCCCACTTGGCACCTTGCTTTAGCTTTGTTTTCCAGTTTGTACTTAAGTTAGTTTTGTTCTCAACAGGTAAATATAATTTTTTTAATTTCCTTTGTTCGCTGGATCAATCTACTGTACTTTTGTTGACTGTTTTCACTTTGCTCATGGATATATAGGTGTATGTGTATATTCCATTATTTTAATTATTATTTGCCTGATTTTATAACTGTCATTTGGTTCCTTGTTTTTGGATATTTGTTTTATTCTCCCTTAATGTCATAACAAACCACTTATGGAATATTTGATCCTAGCCAGAGATCAAACCCTGAGCCTTTGGAGTGAGAGCACTGACTCCAAGACCCTAGACTACCAGAGAACTAATCATAGGGTGTTTCAAATAGTGAGAACTCACACAAAGGAAACCACTTGAATATAAGACCCAGCATCACCCAACCAACTGTGGCACCTTGTGCAGGATGCCACATCTAAACAACAAACAAAAGAAAAATACAAACCCAATCATCAGCAGACAGGATTACCACCTCACTCAGCCTTGCCCATCAGAGGAAAAACAAACAAACAGAACCTCAGCACAAATTTGACCCTATATGAACCTCACAAAACCACTGGACCAACCCTAGGAAAGAAGAAACCAAAAGGAAGAAAGAATTCAAGGAGAGAATTAAACTTTCCTTGAAGCCTGGGAAAAGGAGACCAAAAACACAATAACTTAAAAAAAAAAGAAAAAGAAAGGCAGAGAAATACTACACAAATGAAGGAACATACTAGAAACACAGAAATCCAAATAAATGAAGAGGAAATAGGCAAACTACCTGACAAAGAATTCAGAATAATGATAGTAAAGATGATCAAAAAACTTGAAAACAAAATGAAGAAAATGCAAGAAGCAATTAACAAAGACCTAGAAGAATTAAAGAATAAGCCTTCAGAGACAAACAACACAATTACTGAAATTAAAAATAGTCTAGAAGAAATAAATAGCTGAATATCTGAAGCAGAAGAATGAATCAGTGAGCTGGAAGATAAAGTGGTAATAATAACTTCTGAAGAGCAGAATAAAGTAAAAAGAATGAAAAGAGCTGAGGATAGTCTCAGAGACCTCTGGGGCCATATCAAACACAACAACATTCGAATTATAGGGGTCCCAGAAGAAGACAAGAAAAAGAAAGTTTATGAGAAAATTTTTGAAGAGATTATAGTTGAAAATTTCTTCAACATGGAAAAGGAAATAGCCAAACAAGTCCAAGAGGCACAAAGAGTCCCATACAGGATAAACCCAAGGAGAAATACACTGAGACACATACTAATCAATCAAACAAAGACTAAACACAAATAAAGAATATTAACAGCAGCAAGGGAGAAGCAACAAGTAACATATAAGGGAAACCCCATATGCTTAACAGCTGATCTTTCAGCAGAAACTCTGCAGGCCAGAAGGGAATGGCAGGATATTTAAAGTACAGAAAGGGAAAAATCTACAACCAAGATTACTGTACCCAGCAAGGATCTCATTCAGAATTGATGGAGAAATAAAAAGCTTTTCAGATAAGCAAAAATTAAGAGAATTTAGTACCACCAAACCAGCTTTACAACAAATGTTAAAGGGACTTATATAGTCAACAAATGCAACAGAAAAAAAAAAAATCTACAAAATCCCCAAACAATTAGAAAATTGCAATAGGAACATATATATCAGTAATTACTTTAAATGTAAATGGATTAAATGCTCCAACCAAAAGACACAGACTGGCTGAAAACAAAAACAAGACCCATATATATGCTGTCTATAAGAAACTCACTTCAGACCTAAAGACACATATAGACTGAAAGTGAGAGGATGGAAAAATATATTCCATGCAAATGAGAAGCAAAAGAAAGCTGGAGTAGTAATCTTCATATCACACAAAATAGACCTTAAAATAAAGAAGATTACAATAGATAAGGAAGGATACTACATAATGATAAAGGAATCAATGCAAGAGGAAGACATAACAATTGTAAATATTTATACACCCAACATAGAAACACCTCAATACATAAGACAAACACTAACAGACATAAAAGGAGAAATTGACAGTAACACAATCATAGTAGGAGACTTTAACACCCCACTCACACCAATGGACAGATCATCAAAACAGAAAATAAATAAGGAAACATGAGTCTTAAATGATACATTAAATGAGATGGATCTCATTGATGTCTTCAGAATATTCCTTCCAAATGCAGAAGAATACACCTGCTTCTCAAGTGAACATGGAACATTCTCCAGGATAGACCATATCTTAGGTCACAACTCAGACCTCAGTAAATTTAAGACAGTTGTAATTTTATCAAGCATCTTCTCTGACTACAATGTTGTGAGACTAGATATAAATTACAAGAAAAAAAAAACTGTAAGAAACACAAACACATGGAGATTAAACAACACGTTTCTAAATAACCAGCAAGTTATTGAAGAAATCAAAAGGAAAATTAAAAAAAAATTCTAGAAACAAATGACAATAAAAACATGACAACTCAAAACCTGTGTGATGCAGCAAAAGCAGTTCTAAGAGGGAAGTTTATAGCAATACAATCCTACCTCAAGAAACAAGAAAAACATCGAATAGACAAGCTAACTTTACACTTAAAGCAACTGGAAAAAGAAGAAAAAAACTCCAAAATTAGTAGAGGAAAAAAAATCATATAGATCTGAGCAGAAATAATTGAAATAGAAGTGAAAGAAACAATAGTAAAGATTAATAAAACTAAAAGCTGGTTCTTTGAGAAGATAAACAAAATTGACAAGCCCTTAGCCAACTCATCATGATAAAAAGAGAGAAGAATCAAATCAACAAAATTAGAAACAAAAAAGGGGAGGTTACAACAGACAATGAAGAAATACCAAGGATTATAACAGACTATTATGAACAACTATATGGCAATAAAATAGATAACCTGGAAGAAATGGACAGATTCTTAGAAAAGTTCAATCCTCCAAGACTGAACTTGGAAGAAATAGAAATTATGAACAGTCCAATTACAAGCACTGAAATCGAAGCTGTGATGAAAAATCTCCCAAAAAACAAAATCCCAGGACCAGATGGCTTCAGAGGAGAATTCTATAAAACATTTAGAGAAGATCTAATTTCTATCCTTCTAAAATTCTTTCAAAAATTTGCAGAGGAAGGAACACTTCCAAACTCATTCTACAAGGTCACCATCACCCTGACACCAAAACCAGACAAAGATAAAACACACAAAAAAGAAAACTACAGGCCAATGTCACTGATAAACATAGATGCAAAAATCTGCAACAAAATTTTAGCTAACAATTCAGCAACACATCAAAAAGCTTACATACCATGATCAAGTTGGGTTTATTCCAGGGATGCAAGGATTCTTCAATATACAGAAATCAATCAATATGATATACCATATCAAAAATTGAAAGGTAAAAACCTTATAATCATCTCAATAGATGCATAAAAAGTATTTGACAAAACTCAGCACCTATTTATGATTACAACTCTTCAAAAAATGGGCATAGAAGGAACATACCTCAACATAGTAGAGGCCATATATGACAAGCCTACAGCAAACCTTATTCTCAATGGTGAAAAACTGAAAGCATTCCCCCTAAGATCAGGAACAAGACAAGGGTGTCCACTTTCACCACTATTATTCATTTTAGTTCTGGAAGTCCTAGCTACAGCAATCAGAGAAGAAAAAGAAATAAAATGCATCTAGATCAGAAAAGAAGAAGCAGAGTTCTCACTGTTTGCAGATGACATGATACTGTTCATAGAAAACCCTAAAGGTAGTATCAGAAAATTCCTAGAACTAATCAGTGAATTTAGCAAAGTTGCAGGATACAAAATCAATACACTGAAATTATTTGCATTTTTATATACTAACAATGAAAAATCAGAAAGAGCAATTAAGGAATCAATCCCATTTACCATTTCAACAAACAGAATTAAATATCTAGGAATAAACTTACCTAAGGAGACAAAAGACCTGTACACAGAAAATTATAAGGCACTAATGAAATAAATCAAAGATGGCATAAACAGATGGAGAAATATTCCATGTTAATGAGTAGGAAGAATGACTATACTGCCAAATGCAATCTACAGATTTAACGAAATCCATATCAAATTACCAATGACATTTTTCACACTACTAGAACAAAAAATTTCACAATTCATATAGAAACACAAAAGACCCAGAATAGCCAAAGCAGTCTTGAAAAAGAAGAAGAGAGCTGGAGGAATCAAGCTTCCTGACTTCAGGTTATACTACAGAACTATAGTCATCAATACAGTATGGTACTGACACAAAAACAGAAATATAGACCAATGGAACAAGATAGAAAGCCCAGAAATAAACCCATAAACCTATGGCTACCTTATTTTTGAAAAAGGAGGCAAGACTATACAATGGGTCAAAGACAGCCTCTTCAGTAAATGGCACTGGGAAAACTGGACAGCTACATGTAAAATAATGAAATAAGAACACTTCCTAACAGCATAAACAAAGATAAACTCAAAATGGATTAAAGACCTAAATGTAAGACCAGAAACTATAAAACTCTTAGAGGAAAACATAGTCGGAAAACTCGATGATATAAATCAAAGCAAGAGCCTTTATGACCCACCTCCTAGAACAATGGAAATAAAAACAAAAGTAAACAAGTAGTACCTGATTAAACTTAAAAGCTTTTGCACTGCAAAGGAAAGTATAAGCAAAGGTGAAAAGACAACCCTCAAAATGGGAGAAAATAATAGCAAATGAAAAAACTGACAAAGGATTAATTTACAAAATATACAAGCAGCTCATACAACTCAATGCCAGAGAAACAAATAACCCAGTCAAAAAATGAGGAAAAGACCTATACAGACATTTCTCCAAAGAAGACATGCAGATAGCTAACAAACACCTGCAAAGATACTCAACAACACTCATTAGTAGAGAAATACAAATCAAAACTACAATGAAATATCACCTCACACTGGTCAGAATGGCCATCATCAAAAAGTCTACAAACAATAAATGCTGGAAATGGTGTGGAGAAAAGGGAACACTCTTGCACTGTTGATGGGAATGTAAATAGATACAGCTACTATGGAAGACAGTATGGAGATTCATTAAAATCTAGGAATAACAGCACCATATGATGCAGCATTACCACTCCTAGGCATATACCCTGAGGAAACCAAAATTGAAAGAGACACATGTATCCCATTGTTCATTGCAGCACTATTTACAATAGCTAGAACATGGAACCAATCAGATGTCCATCAACAGATGAATGGATAAAGAAGTTGTGGTATATATACACAGTGGAATATTACTCAGTCATAAAAAGGAACACATTTGAGTCAGTTCTAATGAAGTGGATGAACCTAGAACCTATTATACAGAGTGAAGTGAGTCATAAAGAGAAAGACAAATACCATATTCTAACACATATATATGGAATCTAAAAAATGGAACTGAAGAATTTATTTACAAAGAAACAATGGAGAAACAAACATAGAGAATAGACTTATGGACATGGGGAGAGGGGAGGAGAGATTGAGATGTATGGAAAGAGTAACATGGAAACTTACATTACTATATGTAAAATAGATAGCCAACTGGAATTTGCTGTATGGCTCAGGAAACTAAATCAGGGTCTCTGTATCAATCTAGAGGGGTAGGATGGGGAGGGAGAAGGGAGGGAGTTTCAAAAGGAAGGGGATATATGTATACCTATGGCTGATTCATGTTGTGGTTTGACAGAAAACAACATAATTCTGTAAAGCAATTATCCTTCCATAAAAAAATAAACAAATTAAAAGCCTAAAAAAAAAAAAGAATTTTCCATAGTTTGTTGTGATCCACACAAAGGCTTTGACATAGTCAATAAAGCAGAAGTAGATGTTTAAAAAAATACATCATTGATGAACAAATCTTTGTTTCAAAAACTTATATAATTGTCCTTTGATCTCGAATGAGTAGAGCAGTCCTCAGAACTTTCTAAACGATATCTCTCAGGTTGGCTCAAATAAAATTTTCCATTTCTTTCTTAGGTGGACTATTGATTTGAGCCACATCACTATGCCAACAGTGACTAACACATACACACACACACACACACACACACACACAAAGAGTTTGACAATAAAAGTCCTTATAGTCAAAGCAATGGTTTTTCCAATGGTCATGTACAGGTGTGAGAGTTGGACCATAAACAAGGCTGAGCACCAAAGAATTAATGCTTTTGAACTGTGGTGCTGGAGAAGACTCTAAGACCCATGGACAGCAAGGAGATCAAACCAGTCAACCTTAATAGAAATCAATCCTGAATATTCATTGGAAGGACTGATGCTGAAGCTGAAGCTCCCATACTTTGGTCACCTGATTGGAAGAGCTAACTCATTGGAAAAGACCCTGATGCTGGGAAAGATCAAGGGCAAGAAGAGAAGGGGGCAATGGAAGATGAGATTCTTGGATGGCATCATTGATTCAATAGACTTGAGTTTGAGCAAACTCTTGGAAAAAATGAAGTACAGGGAAGTCTGGCATGCTGCAGTTTATGAGATTGCAAAGATTCAGACACATCTTAGCAACTGAAGAGCAACAAATACTTAAGCCAAGGGGCTCAAATATTATTTTACGCACCCATTCTCTATTCACAATGCATAAAGTATGGGTAACAGTCAAGAGAATAGTAAGGGTGGCAATGTAATGAGCTGGCTCATAGAATAATGAGTTTTGGAGTAAGATCAGAGGACTAGGAAGAATAATTATAACTAGTTACTTTAGCATTAGTGTTGTGGTCAGGTTTAGACTTGGGCTTTTAGGAATTTCAGAATTACAATTTGGAAAGGAGCTGGCACCCAGGTATAAGACCAGCCAAATCTCTGTACCTGAAGAACACAGATTCAGCTGTCTTAGGGAGAAAAGGGTCACTTAGATAGAGGGTATCATAGCCATAACCACCAAGGAACAGGATAATGATATCTTTGGGAGGATGAACTTAGCTCCTTTCCCTTCCAGTGGTCATTTCTTTGCTTTGCCCTTATACTGGAATGTCTACGTCATCTATAAGCATCTCAATAGCTGTCTCTTCCCTGTACATATCACTGAAATAACTATACTATGAATATTTTTAATTTAAATCTGGCCTCTGCAGGCCATCAGGAAATCCGGATGGATCTCTAAGGAGATCTAGACAACCCCTGACCTTGAGGAAAAAGGAAAACTTTGCTCTCAGTTTAGAGAGTCCTTCTATCCCTCTGAAAAGTCTTCATGACTTCTTTATTTCAGATATTTTCCTTGCATTATGCAAATGGATCAGAGGAGCACAACAGCACTTGAACATCAATCTCATTAATACTCAGAACAATGTTATAAAATTCCCATTGCAAAATAAAGGTAGAACAAAAAAAGTATCAATTAATATAAAGATGTCTTGTGTCCCTTTATCATTAGCCTTAAAAATGTTGTTCTAGTCATGCTGCTGCTACTGCTGCTAAGTCGCTTCAATCGTGTCCGACTCTGTGCGACCCCATAGACGGCAGCTCACCAGGCTCCCCCTTCCCTGGGATTCTCCAGGCAAGAACACTGGAGTGGGTTGCCATTTCCTTCTCCAATGCATGAAAGTGAAAAGTGAAAGTGAAGTCGTTCAGTCGTGTCTGACTCTAGCGACCCCATGGACTGCAGCCTACCAGGCTCCTTTGTCCATGGGATTTTCTAGGAAAAAGTATGGAGTGGGGTGCCATTGCCTTCTTCATGTTCTAGTCATAATATTTCACAATAATACATTTAATAAATTAAAAAAAAAAACATTTAAAACCTAAAAATAAAATTATGCTCTCATAATGATATATTTTATGAGCATGTGTGAGAAAAACAGTATATGAAAATACAGTGTCACATATGCCATAGTAGCAGTATGTGTGGGGGTATTCAGGAAATTCAGAAGAGAATAAACTCAACTCAGGCAGAGAATCAAGAAAGGTTGCACAAGGCAGGTGATCTGATCTAGGATTACTGTCTTTGAAAACTGACTAGAAATTATCCATGATAAGATTCTAGGCAGAAGAAACAATATAAGAAAAGTCAAAAGAATATGTAGAAATGTGTGTCTGTGTGTGTGGTAGGTGAAGAGGATGCATGTGTGTGTTTGTGTGTGTGAGAATTCCACTATCCCCCTTGCTTCTGAAGTCAGTGCAATCAATTATATATACTACCTGATAAATGAGTATAAGTTTCACATTTTTTCTGTACAGTGGTCTTGCACTTTAAGCCTAACTTCCAGCTATAGAATCAAGTTTTTGTTCTTCAATAAAGGAATCTCCACTACCATGTCACAGGGATGCCATATATTTAGTGGGAAAATTTAAAATAGACCTTAGAGAGTCACCTCCTATGTATGCAAGCAGGCCTGTTCTTAGCTTTGGCAATAATGCCAGCTCCCAAGATGGTACACAGCTAGGAGGCTATTTCTTGCTGCAGTGAGAACATCCAGTATTTACCAACCATGTGGTTCCTCCCCTATCCTGGCCAGGCTCCAGGTTATTTCCATCTGTGAGACTTACTACTTGTGATATAATTGGGTCATACCACACCATGTATGATACTTCTGGGGATCAAGCCAATTTCTTTCTATCCCCAACCCATTCACTGCTCAGTGGGTCAGTAAGCATTATGCTAAGTGACAAGAAGTGCAGCCAAGCAACAGTGAGGTGAGGGGCACTGTGGCAAACCTGAATTTCAACTTCCAGGTGTCCATGGCCTCCAGACCTATAGGCTAATCCTGCTTGGCAACATTTTTTGTCTTTATTTTTCATCAAATAATATCACCCTCTAAGTTGTGCAAGGAAGCAGTCACAAATTGTGTTAGTAATGGTGCAAGACAGAATGCGGTTCCAGACATGAAATCTCTAAATACTAGCCCTCATGGTGTGAGGATTGACTGTCACTTTGGAGAATCCAATAATCTCTGCCCTTGTGCTTCTTCATCAAGCAAATAAGGATTCTCACTGCAAGGAATACCTAGCTATGAGAGAGATAAAAATATATTCAAAACTTTAAAACATTAAATAATATTGAATTAAGCCAGGTAGTTGTTCATCCAGAACATTAGTTAACACCACTGAGAGCAAGCAGGCATATTTTCCAAGGCAAGTAGGTCAAATGCTGTTATCACACTTTTCTATCCATGTACTATATGCTGCCTAATTTAGAAGGGCGTCTGGGATCAAAGAAGTTAAGTTCTCGCCACTGAATATTAAATATTCATGAGAGCCTATCATGTACAATATGCTGTACTATATTTTTATTAATTTTAGTGATTTGTTCAAGGTCAGAGAGCTGGTTAGTGTAAGGCTACATTAGCCGACCTTACTCCCAGCTGCATTATCTATCATTCCATTCTATCACATGTTCTGGAATTCATTGTTTTCAATTGGGCAAATAGAAGAATTTATGTGCTTTAGGTTCACAACTGTTTCATCTGAGGTTCTAGCTACATAAAGCACTTAGATTTTTTCCAGAAATATTTAATTTGGTTTTGCTTAATTTATGAAAGAAAATATATATTAGTGACACCAGGACTTTAAAGAAGAGGAAAAAAAAAAAAAAGAATATCTTGGAAAGACAAGTAAATTCCTAAGTAAAAGCAGTAGCTGCAAAGAGAGCATGAGATTCCAACACAATCGACACATAAATAATTCTACAATTATTTGCAGTTTTAAGGTTCACTGGCTGTGATTCTTAAGAAAAGGAAGTCAGATCAGCAACATGAACCAAATGATCATCTGCCACGCTAGTCTTAATCACTGCTGCCCGTTGCTGGATACTCTTTCCAGGCTATATCCACTTAACTGTGGCCCTGACCACATGGACATGAAATAAAGAAAGGAAAAGAAATTTGGCTCTTATCACAGAATATGTCATGCTGATTTATTAACCTCAAATATAGCTTAATCTGCATAAAAATAGAACCTTACAAACTGACTGGGATTAATAATTCTAGTTCAAGCTCTAATTCCTTCTGGTAGTCTTACTTAAATGTGCTTGTTTGTGGCTCAGATGGTAAAGAACCTGCCTGCATTGCAGGAGATCCAGGTTTGATCACTAGAGACGCAGGTTAGATCCCAGGGTCAGGAAGATCCCTTGGAGAAGGAAATGGCAATCCACTCCAGTATTCTTGCCTAGAGAATTCCAAGGACAGAGGATCCTTGTGGGCTACAGTTCATGGGGTCACTACAGTCCTTAGGGTTTCTACAGTCCATGGGGTTTCAAACAGTCCAACACGACTGAGTGACTACACTTTCATTTTTCACTTTCAGTCTCATTTAAATAGGTCATTCATCACTGTGACCTCTTTTGATAATCATCTTACTATAATACTGAATTTTATGTTAATTCTGTTATAATTTAGCCAATGTTTATTTGCAAAATAATCACTAAGGTATTAGCTCTGCTCCCCTCCCCAAGATGGGTCCTTACCAACATTCTCCTGAAGGCCCACACAATTGAAAATAGTCTATTCCATTATCTGCTAAAATGTATTGTTCAAGAATCATTGTGTTTGAGAAGGACAGAGCACAAGGAAAAGGAGACATTATCACAGACACTTTACCTGGATTGTGAGGTAGATCACTCATTTTGAGCCAATCAAGACATAAAATATGGCTCAATGACAAAAATCCAGGTCAGTTGGCACACATTAGTTGATTTTTATTTGTGCTAGGATCTGGCAAGTTCACTTATGGTATTATTTCTTATTAACCAGAACATGCCCGATTGTGTTGTTGTTGTTCAGTTGCTAAGTCATGTCCAACTCTGTGCGACCCCATGAACTGTACCACACCAGGTTTCCTTGTCCTTCACTACCTCCTGGAATTTGTTCAAACTCATGCCCACTGAGTCAGTGATGTCATCCAATCATCTCATTCTCTGTCACCTCCTTCTCAGTCTTTCCCAGCATCAGGGTCTTTTCCAATGCATCGATTCTTCCCATCTGATGATGACTGGAGCTTCAGCTTCACCATTAGTCCTTCCAGTGAATATTCAGGATAGATTTCCTTTAGCATTGACAACAAACTGGAAAATTCTTAAAGAGGAACATTATGAATTCTAATAAATTCAGTCTAATTCATTACAATGTAACATAGTAATGATTCAAGTACCTCTGAAAGGTACACTTAGTGCACAGGGGCAGATGTATAGGAGACAGATGTGTAAGTGTATGTGTGTGTGTGAATGTGTATGTACTTGATCACACATTGTTCCATGGACAGTCAGAGAAACAAGAGAGTGCTCTGTCTGGCAAAGACCAAGAATATAAGATTAAAACTGTCCTTCTGGGAAAGAATAACATAGGTACAGAGGTGGTTTTTCTCTTTCCCATTTCTGATAGATCTCAAAGTGGAATGGCCATTGCTACCTGAAGGCTACCTGAAGAATCTGGATCTGATAAATGAGCTAGTATGTCATAGGTGTCCTGAGCAAACATCCTGATGAGATGATCTCAACATTTGTGTCAAGATAGATTATAAGTAATATTGTTCCACACTTAGTTATAGTTCCTCTTTCTTTAGGTAATCTCCTTAGGTAATATACCCATGATTGATAATAAAATTAGCTATTTTAGAATTTAGACTTCTATTAAAGATTATCTAATTCAACTCTAGATAAGACAGAGTTTCCCATAAGAATAAGTCATTTGCTCACAAGTTGTAGATAAAAAGGTGAGCAGTAACAGGGGCCAGGCCAGAATCCATATCTTTTGATTCCTGTCTCACTGCTGTGTGTATGTGTGTGTGCTCATGGTGTGTGTGTGTGTGCATGTGTGTGCTTAGTTGCTCAGTCATGTCTGATTCTTTGCAACCCCATGGACTGTAGCCCAGCAGGCTCCTCTGTCCATGGGGATTCTCCAGGCAAGAATACTGGAGTGGGTTGCCATCCCCTCCTGCAGAGGATCTTCCCAACCCAGGAGTCAAACCCAGGTCTTCTTCACTTCAGGTGGAATTTTACCATCTGAGCCTCCAGGGAAGTCCTGTCTCACTGCAACTTCCAACTTTAACGTCTCTGATATGCTATGTCCAACATTTCTCACTATGAGCATTCATTTGTATCAGATCTCACTCAAGGAGTGAACCAGGTAGGCAGCTCCCTGGGAGCCAGTTTACATGATACGTAAAAGTATTGAAAATACTTGGCAAAAAAAATTCTGTTTAAGTTTTTTGTAACATGTAATGGAAAAATCCAAAGGAATTTTTTGGCCAACCTTCTGCCTCATCTTCACTACTTAGATAAAATCATTTTGAAAGGAAACTGAATCACTAACATATCCAGTGTATCCACATCTCTCAGTCTAGCCCATATATAGACTGATGTGTGTGCATGTGTGCCATCGCTTCAGTCTTGTCTGACTCTTTGCAGCCCTATGGAATGCAACCTGCCAGGCTTCTCTGTCCATGGGATTCACCAAGAAAGAATACTTGAGTGGTTTTGGAGCCCTCCTAGAGGGGATCTTCCCAACTCGGGGATGGAACCTGCATCTCTTACATCTACCTGCATTGACAGGTGGGTTCTTTACTGCACCACCCAGGAAGTTCCATAGAGAAAGTTAATCCTTACAGTTTAGTAGCCAAAGACAAAAAGAGGAGGTTTTCTATGGGCTAGCAAGATATTGCACACTATGCTGAGATGCCTAAAGGATCAAAAGAAGAGTCTAGTAAAGTTGGGAATTTACTGATTTTCCTAAATAATCATTTAACATATTTTCTTTCTTCTAATACCTCATTAATATCACTTCCACACCACAATCTCAGCTCTTGACTATTTCACTGTGGAAAACAAACAAACAAACAAAAAACCAATCAATGAGAAAAGAACTTCCACATGTACCCACCTTGAAATTACACGTCTGAAATTACACCTGTGCCCATGCATTCTGCCTTGAGGAAACAGTGAACAAACTGTCTGTGTTTCTTATCTTAGGTGAAGTCAGATGCTCAGGGATGAGGCTCCTGAAATCACCCCTCTCATTACTCTATCAATAATATTTACCCCTCTACTGGATGGTCTCCACCAGTAATTCAACAATCTCAATAAGACACCGTTTTATAAAACCTTCTCCTAACCCTATATCTCTTTTTTAATGCCTGAATTCTCTTCTCTCTTTTAGTAAAACTCATTGGAAGGGATGTCTATATTTTACTTTATTTCATCTTCTTGATATTCTCTTGAACCATCCTTAGTCTGATTTTCGTCCCCATCCCTTCATAGAAATAGGTCCTGTGAACCTCTCCAATGATCTTCATGTTGCTAAATTTCATCTTCAGTTCTCATCTTACATAACTTCTCTGTAGCATTTGTCACAATACTTCATTTCTTTGTAGAAGCACTTAGTTCCTAAGACATCACTCTCTCTTGGTTTACTTCATGTTGGCACTGTATTGGCTACTCCTCAATTTCCTCTGCTGGTCTCTCCTAATTTTCCCAATCTCTAAATGTGGGAGAACCCCTTACAGTTTGGCTCTTTGTGGTAAGCAAAGTAAGAATAAAACTTTAAATTATTTTAATGATATATCTATTGGAAGGGAGATTTTTAACTATTCCCTTTAGCTTACTATTCATAATTTATACAATTTGTAATCACCAATCACAATATGATCACCCAAGTTCAGACCAATATCATCTCATGCTTAACTAGTGCAATAATACATCATTCTTCTGTCAGTCTTCCACCTCCTGTTCCTCCAGTCCATTCTATGCGGTATTACAAGTGTATCATCCTTTGGTACAATTTTATACTCATGATTCCATACTCAAAGTTGTATTTCCTCTTTCCTATAACATCCAACTATTACTAGCTATACCCACTCAGTCTACTAATAGAAAAAATTCCCTTCTTTCCATCACCTTTTAATTCCCTTATTCATATCTTCTCAGTATATGCCAAGACCTTGATTCCTGTATATGAACTTTAACTCAAGTTACGTAACAAGTTTTTTGTCCCTTGAGCACTGTGATCTCCATAGCTGAAGCCTTTCAGACCCCCTTAAGGGGTTAGAGTTTAGGTCCAGGCCACAAAATATGTAAAACACAGAACTTCTAGGTCAACATTTCCAAAATGTACTCAGATTCATACTAATTTTATGAGCTGTTAATATAGCTCGTGCATATTCATACACACACACATGCACACAGCATCTATAGCTAAAGGTTAGTCTGGGAAATGCTGGTTTAATCAAAGTTAAATAGTAATCTTTGTCTTTTCTATGGGATTGAATATATCACTTTACAGTGTATTCTCTAGTCCTGCGTAGCTCAGTTGGTAAAGCATCTGCCTGCAATGCTGGAGACCTGGGTTCAACTCCTGGGTCAGGAAGATCCCCTGGAGAAGGAAATGGCAAGCCTCTCCAGTATTCTTGCCTGGAGAATCCCATGGACAGAGTAGCCTGGTGGGCTACAGTTCATGGGATTGTGAGAGTCGGAAATGACTTAGCACTATTTTTCTTTCTTTATACAATGCCAGCATATTAAGAAGTAGTGAGTATGTGGGAACTCCTAACAAGATAACTATACCTCAGTCCTAACATTGGTGTCTCTGTCACATCACCCTGCATATGTATTTACTGTGAGGCCCTAAATGTGCTCTCATTTTCTTGGAACTAGATTCCCATCATTGTTCTCATGCTTTCTGCCAAGAACATAAATCCTGCTGGCAGCACCAATCATTCTGAGTACATGCTAAATTCTCCTCAAAGTCCTTATCTATGGAGACTTTCTCTGAATATTTATTGTTGGAACCAAGTTTGGTTCAGATTTATTACTATACCCTTCTCTATTTTGGCCCTTTTGGGAAAATTTTAATTACTCAGTTAAATTTAAGGTATTGATTTAAAAAGAACTGGGAAAGAGACTGAGCCTTCCTTAACAGACATTTAACCATCTCTATCATTAGAAAATCAGCTTAAATATGCAAAAATATGCAAAAAAACACAAAAATAAACAAGCAGGTCTTCATCAAACTGAAAAGCTTGAAAAGCAAAGAAAGCAAAGAAAACCATCAACAAAATGAAAAGACAACCTACTGAATAGAAGAATTTTCATATATCTGATAATAAGTTAATATCCAAAATATACAAAGAACTCATGCAATTCAAAAGCAAAAACCAAACAATCTCATTTTAAAATGTGCAGAAATCCCATGGACAGATGAACTTTGTGGGCTATAGTCCATGGGGTCACAAGAGACTTGGACACAACTGAGCATCTAAACAGCAGCAACAAACAACAATATCTGAATAGTCATTTTCTAAAGAAGATATATAGATGGTGAGAAGGTACAAGAAAAGATGGTCTACACTGTTAATCATCAGAGAAATGCAAATCATACCACAATGAGATATCACCTCACACCTGTTAGAATGCAATGGCAACCCACTCCAGTACTCTTGCCTGGAAAATCCCATGGACAGAGGAACCTGGTAGGCTGCAGTCCATGGGGTCGCTAAGAGTCAGACACAACTGAATGACTTCTCTTTCACTTTTCACTTTCATACATTGGAGAAGGAAATGGCAAACCCCTCCAGTATTCCTGCTTGGAGAATCCCAGGGATGGGGGAGCCTGGTGGGCTGCCATCTATGGGGTTGCACAGAGTCGGACATGACTGAAGCAACTTAGCAGCAGCAGCAGCAGCTGTTAGAATGGTTAATATCAAAAAGATAAGAGATAACAAGTATTGGTTAAGATATAGACAAAAAAGAACTCTTGTGTACTGTTGATGGAAGTATAATTGATGCAGTTACTATGGAAACAATATGGAGGTTCCTCAAATAATTAAGACTAAACTACTATATGATCTAGCAATTCCACTTCTGAGTATTTATTTGAAGAAAACAAAAATAACAACACTAACTTGAAAAGATATAAGGATACATGCACCCCCATGTTCTTTGCATCATTATTTATAATAGCCAAGATATGGAAACAACATATTAATGGATAAATGAATAAAGAAACTGTGGTATACATGCACAATGGAAGAGTATGCAGCCATAAAAAAGAACAAAGTCCGCACCTGATTAATAAAGGGCAAATAGCTTTTTTTTTTTTTTCTCAAATATGTGAGAGTTTATTCATTCATCATCTCAGGTAGATAGAAAAATAATAACTGCCTCCTCGACTTTTGACAAGGAAAGTGTATGAACTGCCAGTTCTCTGGAACAAACAAGCAATTGCACATTATCATCTATATTTTCAACTTGGGGAATCAGTGAGTCCTACAGTATAAATTTCATGAACTGTGTAGTCCCATCTCTTCTAGACCATATCACTTCATAAACACTCACATTAAAGCATAAACTGGAGATGGAAATGGCAACCCACTCCAGTACTCTTGCCTGGAAAATCCCATGGACAGAGGAGCCTGGTAGGCTACCTTCCACGGGGTCGCAAAGAGTCAGACAAGACTGAGCGACTTTACTTACTTACTTAAACCATAAACAGTAATATTAATAATAGAGGAAAGACTTGAAGAAGGCAGATATTTAAAAGTAGAATAAATCAAAAGCCTTGTCTCTAGAAGCAAATGCAAAACAAAACAACACCACCAACAAAATTAAGGCACAAATATCTATTGAATCTTTAGCTTATTGGTAGAAATGTTGGAGGGGTGGAAGCACTCAAATACAAATGAAACATACAGACTCTCAGAGAAAATATCAGAGATGAGGATATACATTAAGAAAAATAAGTCTGGACATGTAAGACAGGGTTGGATTATTGAAGCTGGGAAGTTTCAATTCCATTTTTTTTTTCTTTTTTAAAAAATATTCGTTTGGCTGCACTGGGTGTGGGTCTTAGTTGCAGCACATTGTCTCAGTATTTGTGGTGTACAGGCTCAGTAGCTGTGGTACATGGGGTTTAGTTGTGCTGTGGTATGTGGGATCTTATTTCCCCAACCAGGGGATTTAATCCGCATCCCCTGTATTGCAACGTGAATTCTTAGTCACTGGACTACCAGCGAAGTCCCAAATTTCCTTTTACTTTTGTCCTTAAAATCTCCTTTTGCTAAGAAAATATAGTCTGTCACCATACACAGAATTTTCATTCCTATCCAAAGTTCTTTTGAAAGTTCAACATACTCGCTGCCCTCTCTTGACATCTGTAATGTTTAACTTCAATGTCTCTGCCCCTGAGGATGGGATGAACACATTTTGGCCTGAAGAACTATCTTCTTGGTAGGGTATCAGCAGGTGACCTTTCCTAAAAATATTGTCCTCAGGGAGGCTCAACCCCATAGACAGGAATAAATTCCTTTCCAAGCTAAGCCTCAGATCAATAATGGGAAATTGTATATGCATAATAAGGAGAAAGACTTTCCATGGCAAAAAGAGTGAAAAAAAAAAAAAAATCCAGAGAGTGTATCTTCTCCATCAGTTGTGGCCCCACCTGGGAGAAAGCCGTGGGGTTTGAGATGCAGTTGTCTGCCAAATCAAAATTGGGATCTGGGTGAATGAGTTTTCTTCCTCTCAGCCCTGCTGAGCCTCATTTTCAGAGCTCGAAGGCCAACTTGCCATGAAACTGTAATTTGGAAAAGTTCTTCATCTGCAACACTTTGATCTTCTATACTTTTAACAATATTTTGGCATGACAAATTAAATTTGAACTAAATTAAAATACTGAACTGTTTATTTGTGAGTGGCTTGTGGTGAAAGACTGGGGAATATTATGAGGTTTAAAGCTTTAAAGATTGAGTAGATCAACAGTTTAAACATTTTAAACTATATAGTTTATTTTTAAACCCCAAGGAACTTCAGTCTATAAGACAAACAAAAGTATAGCTTCTCTGGTTAAAGAGGTTAATGATAAAAGAGCTCTAATTCTTCCCCCAAAACAATTCAGAGCCACAATATATGCAATGTTGGACCTCTGGGGATGATATTGAAAAAGGTTGCCTGGTGCAGAGGGGTTGCTCTAAGCACAGGTTTTTGTCATCAGGATAAAAGATCTAATTCTTGGCAGAAATAATAGACATGTGAATCATTCAAAAGACATTTCTATTCAGTTTTCCCAACATCATTTATTGCAAACTATCCTTTCTTATTTAAATACTCTTAACTCTGAGCTCTTGATTTTCTCCAATTAATCTGTGTGTCTTTTTTTTAATGCCAGTGCCATACTGTTTTGATGACTATAACTTTGTAATGTAGTTTTAAATCTGGACACAGGATGCCTCCAGTTCTTATTTCTCAGGATTGCACTTGAAGTTCAGAGTCTTCTGTGATTTCACCCAAATTTTTTTTTTCTATTTCTGTAAAAAGTGTCATTGGAGAAATAATAAAATTTTCAGTATTACAAAAAAAGGCAGTTATACTTACATGTTTAGTACATTCAGTGATTTTGAAAAAATAATCAACCTCAATTGAAAGTTATGTTCCATTTTTATAGTGCATAATTGTAACAAGTAACTTTACCTCCTAAAGTTCCTCAGGCTCATGAATCCTTACAGCCATTGGAAGGATTAAATGTAAATATAAGTAAAAAAATATATAGTAAAGTAATGCTCAAAATTCTCCAAGCCAGGCTTCAGCAACATGTGAACTGTAAACTTCCTGATGTTCAAGCTGGTTTTAGAAAAGGCAGAGGAACCAGAGATTAAATTGCCAACATCCGCTGGATCATCGAAAAAACAAGAAAGTTCCAGAAAAACATCTATTTCTGCTTTATTGACTATGCCAAAGCCTTTGACTGTGTGGATCACAATAAACTGTGGAAAATTCTTCAAGAGATGGGAATACCAGACCACCTGATCTGCCTCTTGAGAAATTTGTATGCAGGTCAGGAAGCAACAGTTAGAACTGGACATGGAACGACAGACTGGTTCCAAATAGGGAAAAGGAGTTCGTCTAGGCTGTATATTGTCACTCTGTTTATTTAACTTCTATGCAGAGTACATCATGAGAAACGCTGGACTGGAAGAAACACAAGCTGGAATCAAGATTGCTGGGAGAAATATCAATAACCTCAGATATGCAGATGACACCACCCTTATGGCAGAAAGTGAAGAGGAACTCAAAAGCCTCTGGATGAAAGTGTAAGTGGAGAGTAAAACAGTTGGCTTAAAGCTCAACATTCAGAAAATGAAGATCATGGCATCCAGTCCCACCACTTCATGGGAAATGGATGGGGAAACAGTGTCAGACTTTATTTTTCTGGGCTCCAAAATCACTGGAGATGGTGGCTGCAGCCAAGAAATTAAAAGATGCTTACTCCTTGGAAGGAAAGTTATGACCAACCTAGATAGCATATTCAAAAGCAGAGACATAACTTTGCCAACAAAGGTTTGTCTAGTCAAGGTTATGGTTTTTCCTGTGGTCATGTATGGACGTGAGAGTTGTACTGTGAAGAAGTCTGAGCACCGAAGAATTGATGCTTTTGAACTGTGGTGCTGGAGGAGACTCTTGAGAGTCCCTTGGACTGCAAGGAGATCCAACCAGTCCATTCTGAAGGAGATCAGCCCTGGGATTTCTTTGGAAGGAATGATGCTAAAGCTGACACTCCAGTACTTTGGCCACCTCACGGGAAGAGTTGATTCATTGGAAAAGACCCTGATAGTGGGAGAGATTGGGGACAGGAGGAGAAGGGGACAACAGAGGATGAGATGGCTGGATGGCATCACTGACTCGATGGATGTGAGTCTGGGTGAACTCCGGGAGTTGGTGATGGACAGGGAGGACTGGCATGCTGCGATTCATGGGGTCACAAAGAGTTGGACAGGACTGAGCGACTGATCTGATCTAATCTGATAAGTAAAACACCTGGGGCAGTATTTATCCTAAATCTGTCTCCTCCCAACTTCCACCCCACTGTTCTCAGTGACCTTATAATGTTGAATGGAGGAAGGCGAGTATATACATAAATAACCAACCAAGAACACTTTAGTGTGTTCAGTGTCATATTAGAAACATACATAAAGTGCTGTGGGAACATTAATAAGCAAAGGCTCCATACACTTTGATCACAGGAAAGGCTTCACAATTAAGAGGCTACCTGAATAGGTGGAAAGAAGGAAGGATGGAGTAGTTGGAACTTATTATAAGGAAGAGCTCACATTCACTAGACATACAAAGGAGGCAAGTGAATGTTCCAAACAGAAGGAGGCTTGAGCTGAAAGCAGAGGCAAGAGAGCATGTTAGGATTCAAGGCAGTCAGAGCACAGGATGTAGGCTCCTTACAGACCATGGGTCTTGCCTGTCATGTGCCCATCTTAGCATCATCTATGGTGCAAAGTTGGTTATTATCTGACTAAGGCTGTTATATAGTATCAATAATTCCCATTAGTGTACACAGCTTTGTGAGGAGTCGAGACTTTGTTCTTTTCATAATGGGGAGGTTTTTAAATCATAGTAGCCAATTAGAATCTGATTTTACAGGGATAATTCTGGTTTCTCTCAGGAAGAACAGTTGCATTCCAAACATTGATCCCAAGGAGATGATAAAGGAAGGTATTTTAAATAGCCCAGCAAATGATGATAATATAATCACAGCTAGCATTTACCTTAATACATGCCAGGGAAATTGCTAACTCTATTATTGCATTATCTCATCTTTTCCTCATCATAATCTAAAGGAAAAGGTACTACAGCCATCCCTATTTTAGAGATAAGGAAGCCAGGGCACTAAGTTAAGTAATTTAGCAAAGTCTGGAACTATTTAGCAGTGGAATTTACTTCTGACTATAGAGGATTTCGCTAATGATGATTTGATCTAAAATCAGTAGAATCTGATGGCAATTTAACAAGAAATAAAGTGACCAAAGCAAACGACAAGGTTTCTAGCTTGAAAGACTGGTAGATCATGCATGATGTCATCAACTGAAAGGGAAATTTTAGTGAAATGAACATATGTGCTGAAAAGTATGGGAAATGGTTAAGAAGACAGATGACTAGAAAACTGGATGGGGAGCCAAATATTTAATGACAAATTTCTTCGGAGTTTTAAAAATGTTGATCAACAAGTAAGAATCATAAGATATATCTATGTATGTCAGATGGATAAATAGATAAATTGATGGAGCCTATCTTATTCATTTAAAAGACAAAGTCATTTTGAATTTAGAGTTATGCCTTACCATTATTTTGAACTCTGAGTGGTTAGATTATTACCACAGTTGGTATCTTCTGGATCTTTCAGAATTTTCTGCCTAAGAGACAGAGAAGGTTGAGAATATCTATAATCACAAAATACATCAATGGATTAAAAAAAAACTGCAAAAACTTTACGGCATTTGCAGAATGAGATTTTAAAATACATGAGATTTTAAAAGAAGAAATATTGATTGTGAAGGGAATTTAGATATTATCTGGTATAAATTCCTTATTTTTCTGACCAAGGGGCATAAAGACAAGAAGATTATATAACTAGGTCAAATTTTCTTTCATACCACATCTTGGATTCCTATCAGAGATACAGCAAGTAAAATTGATGGAGATAGGCCAAGAAGAATTTTCAGCTGATATTCATTTTTTAAAAAGCTACTGAAAATGAAAAATATTTGCGATTTTTAAAAAAATCAGATGATTGCATGCATCTTCCAAATCAACATTTTTCAGGAAGGATACTTTTATACACAAATAGTGGAAAGGAATTGTGTGATCCTCTTAGGAGCCTGGGACCATTGCTGTAGGGGCCATATTTGTACCTCTCCTTGTCTCTTCTTGTAGAGAGATGGGCTGGTACATTTAATACTACACTACAGTAACATTAAGGGCTTCCCTTGTGGCTCAGATAGTAAAGAATCTGCCTGCAATGCAGGAGACTCAGGTTCAATCCCTGGGTCTGAAAGATCCCCTGGAAAAGGAAATGGCAATCTACTCCAATATTCTTCCTTGGAGAATTCCATGGACTGAGGAGCCTTGTGGGCTATAATCCATGGGGTTGCAGACAGTCGGAGACGACTGAGCGACTAACACACAGTAACTTTGTTCCTACCTTCAGTTCAGTTCAGTTCAGTCTCTCAGTTGTGTCTGACTCTTTGTGCCCCCATGGACTGCAGCACGCCAGGCTTCCCTGTCCATTCAACTCCTGGAGTTTACTCAAACTCATGTCCATTGAGTCGGTGATACCATTCAACCATCTCATCCTCTGCCATCCCCTTCTCCTCCTGCTTTCAATCTTTTCCAGCATCAGGATATTTTCAAATGAGTCAGTTCTTCACATCAGGTGGCCAAAGTATTGGAGTTCCTACCTTAGTGTTTTTCTACAAATATGATTCCCAGCAACTGTAAAATTCTAGAGCATTTGAAGGCTTAAAAAAAAAAAAAAAAAAAACTCTAGCATTTGATACCACTCTGTCTTGTTTTATAGACGTTCTTTCTTTTTGAAACAGCAGATTCCTTCAAAGCAAAAAAAAAAAAATATTCTTATCCCTCTTGCATTTTCTTGTGGTCACCGTTCGTTAAGAAACTCTCTTTTCTATATCCAAATATAGCGCTTCCATTTTTTTCCTCATTCTTTAAGTCAGCTTCTTTGAAATGAAGGTTTGTGCTAGTATTTTCTTCTCATTATTTATTATAATGTATACATAAAACATTAAGTGTTGATATTTCAAGTGTCAGTTTATGGCTAGAACAGGGGTAATTTCTAAATGTGAATGGCATTAAGGCTTAGAAATGTAGCTGGTACAATTGCTGGGTCACTGAGCTTCTAAGAACTTTGGATTTCTGTCAAGGAAAGATTTAACATGTTTGGAAAGTGGAGGGAGATACAAATGTCCACACAGTCCCAACCGATACAATAAGCATGTTATTAGGGGTCAGTTAAGCTTAAATAAAAGCATTTTATAAGCTCAAAAGACCAAAAGGTCTTAGTTCTCACAGTTTATTTTTCTACTGGTAAACGAACAAAGCTTTACATAAGCTAGTTAAAGCAATACATATTAACCTGGAAGTTTCATGATAGTGTATTTTTTTTTTCTTACATAAATGCTCAGCTTCTTCCTTTCTAGTCACAATTGAAGGCTTAATTGGGAATAAAGGAAAGGAGTTGAGATGGGAGAGCCAAGTTGAAGGGCTGCTTGTGGAATTCTCTTTGCGTTCTGGTTTGATCACTATTCACATATGAACTATGTTAAACCAAAAATTTCCTCCATGTTGAGCGTCTAGAATTTCATTTAATTTTTTTTTGCAAAACACAGTATTAAGTAGCCTCCTACTGTCCCCCTGGACATTTCTTAAATCATGAGCACTGACCTTTTCTATCAGAGAAGTATGTGCCAGTCATTGATATTCAGTACTACCTCTTGGTTTAAAAAAAAAAAAAAAGAGGGGGATTAAAGTGCTATATTTCAAAGGGGTTGTATTAGGGTAGTTACACAATTTGATTTATAAAGTTACTCTGATTCTACTAAAAATGGATTCTAAGGGGAAATGAATAGAAATAGAAAGATCAGACAAGAGATTACACAGTAATAATTCTGGTGATTGAGAGAGTGGTTTCATTTAGAATGGTGGATGGAAATGGAGAAAAGTAAACAGATTTAGAACATTTTTTTAGGGTGTGGACTTAAATAAGAGAATGAGGGCAGGAGAGGATGATATCTACCCAAGGGATTTAAGAGATAATTTCTACAGTCAGTTCTTTCCTTGGAATTCTTCGCCGATTCATCATATTAAACATCATCTCACTTATTCTGAAGGACTAATAGTGCAACTAGTACTTCCTATTCTTGGTTCATTTTTGACTTTTACAAAAACTTTTTGATTTATCTATAGCCTTCTATATTCAATCTGACCTATACACATAAAGAAAACTGCATGTCTGCACTTAACATACAGATATGTCCTTAATAGGGAAAGCAGAACATTTATTTATCTATATGTCTGCCTGTCTATTTATCTTAGAGACTTTGTAGCTAGAAATCATTTAGCTGTTGCATGCCAGATTTTTTGCTCTTTCTTCTATACTGCACCGTCTCCTCATAGGTGTGATAGCTTACTGGAGAGGACAGCCAATATAAATATATATGAGGGATATATTTCTCTTGAATAATTTACAATCTTCGTGGGAGAAAGGAATTTTGTTTTTACTTAGCTACATGAATCAGTAAAGGGCAAACAAATGATTAGTCTTCCAAGTCCTGAAGAAATATAAAGACCTTTCTGGGCAGAGATAAAAGATATATGGAAACATTGCAAGACAAAAAGGATGTAGCAAGTCTAACTTAATCTTTGAAAATTGATAAGAATCTGGTTGACAGAGAGAAATTGGGTGAATATTGTAAACACTAGGACCAATAAGTATGATAGAAGTAAGAAATTTGTATGAGGAATGCCAAAGAAAAGTTGACCCTAGCACTTGTTAAGGGGCAGCTGTGTCAATCCACATGTATTACATATTATCTAATTTAATACTTGTAATGGTGAAACAGGAAAATATCAGTATCCGAGTTTAATAGATGTGAGAACTGAGACTGAATATATGAGACACTTTTTCTAAGGCCATGGAAAAGTACGAGGCAGAGCTAGGTTTTGCTTCTACATTTTGTACAGTTCTAGAGTTAACTTCACTGTGCTGAAACTGCTTAGTGAATAGTAAGAGACAGAAGGTGACTTGAGGCTAACTTGAGAGGTGCCTTAATTGGTAAGCTTATTAATGGATACAGAAGACTTAAATAGAGTGATGCCTGCTAAATTTGTTTCATTTTGTTTTGCTTTGATTTTACTATGTGTTCAACATGTTAAGCAATGGTTTCTAAAATAGTTGAATAGTCTTCTGCGGTAAAAATTTTGGAACATTTGGAAAATTTGAAAAATTCTGGCAAGTTTGTTTAGCTGGTCCAATTATTTTATAGTCTCCCTTTTTAGAGGTGATATTATAACATTAAGGAGCTGTGAATCACAGATTCCACAACATGAGGGTTTTCAATTTATAATGTTGCAAAATAAATCATCATTTGCTCTGTTCACTCCTTTTTTGGAAATAAGATGACTATAATTCAACATTTTGGTAATTTTCCAAAAGAATAATGCCTCCTGTCTGACCTCCAATATGTATTTGTTAGTTTTCTGCTATGTTCACAGCTTTATGGTGTTGGGAAAGTCTGCATTTAAAGTGTCTTCTGCTAAATGTTTGCTGGGCTTTTCCTCTGAATTATGTCTTGAGATCTCCATGACAGTCATGCTCTGCTAGGCCTACTGCCAGCCTGGGGCAGCCAGTGTACAGCCATGGGACTGAAAAGCAGCAGCTGGCCGAGCATTTAGGACCAGACTTCTCTGGGCAAGTGTACAACTAGTGAGGCTCACTGCATCTAATACCTGCATCAAATTGTATTCACTTGTGTCTCACCTTGTCAGCCTACAGAATGCCAAGGTTCCCCATGTTCCAGCAAAAGGGGAAGCAGATTAGCTCTGGGCCAGATAAGGAAGGGAAAATATGAGACATTTGTCAAAGTTAGTGAAAACTTAAACTCTGGACCATTTATGCAAGGGTCTCAAATGCTCTATGGAATTGTACCTAAGTCAAAGGAGAAAATAAATGAAACACACAACCAACATAATAGTTGTCAAAATGTCTAAATAACTCTCTGAAAGTCATGGGGTGAAAAGGCAGAGGCTTCTCTTTTACAGTGTTCAGACAGGATCATGAGGAACTAAATGTCTTCTCAAGAAAATTAAAATAAGTATATGTTAGTACCATGATATAGTATAAAGCAAGATTGCAGAGAGAGTGCAGACTGAAGAGAAGCAAAACATAATATGGGTAGTAGATTGATCTACATTCAGGCTTGTAAACCAGTAGTCATAGTATAATTCTGAATCTGGAGGAGGGGTCAAAGTAGGAAGAATCACTTATTGTGATAAAGAGTATACCTCATCAGTTCAGTTCAGTTCAGGCGTTCATTCGTGTCCAACTCTTTGTGACTCCATGAATCGCAGCATGCCAGGCCTCCCTGTCTATCACCAACTCCCGGAGTTCACTCAGACTCACGTCTGTCGAGTCAGTGATGCCATCCAGCCATCTCATCCTCTGTCATCCCCTTCTCCTCCTGCCCCCAATCCCTCCCAGCATCAGAGTCTTTTCCAATGAGTTAACTCTTTGCATGAGGTGGCCAAACTACTGGAGTTTCAGCTTTAGCATGATTCCTTCCAAAGAAATCCCAGGGCTGATCTCCTTCAGAATGGACTGGTTGGATCTCCTTGCAGTCCAAGGGACTCTCAAGAGTCTTCTCCAACACCACAGTTCAAAAGCATCAATTCTTCGGTGCTCAGCCTTCTTCACAGTCCAACTCTCACATCCATACATGACCACAGGAAAAACCATAGCCTTGACTAGATGGACCTTTGTTGGCAAAGTAATGTCTCTGCTTTTGAATATGCTATCTAGGTTGGTCATAACTTTCCTTCCAAGGAGTAAGCGTCTTTTAATTTCATGGCTGCAGTCACCATCTGCAGTGATTTTGGGGCCCAGAAAAATAAAGTCTGACACTGTTTCCACTGTTTCTCCATCTATTTCCCATGAAGTGATGGGACCGGATGCCATGATCTTCATTTTCTGAATGTTGAGCTTTTAGCCAACATTTTCACTCTCCACTTTCACTTTCATCCAGAGGCTTTTGAGTTCCTCTTCACTTTCTGCCATAAGGGTGGTGTCATCTGCATATCTGAGGTTATTGATATTTCTCCCGGCAATCTTGATTCCAGCTTGTGTTTCTTCCAGTCCAGTGTTTCTCATGATGTATATCCTATGCTATGCTAGGTCGCTTCAGTCATGTCCGACTCTGTGTGACCCCATAGATGGCAGCCCACCAGGCTCCGCCGTCCCTGGGATTCTCCAGGCAAGAATACGGGAGTGGGTTGCCATTTCCTTCTCCAATGCATGAAAGAGAAAAGTGAAAGCGAAGTCGCTCAGTCGTGTCCAACTCTTAGCGACCCCGTGGACTGCAGCCTGCCCGGCTCCTCTGTCTATGGATTTTCCAGGCAAGAGTACTGGAGTGGGGTGCTATTGCCTTCTCCATGTATATCCCATAGGTTAAAGCAAAACTATGGATGATAACAATATTAGTTGGGCAGCAGGAATTCAAAACCACTCAAGAATGCTAAAGGAAGGTATAGGTAAAAAGGCATTAGAGGTTTCAGCTGGATGAAATAGAGAGATAAAAATGTTATTTTTAAAAATAGAGAAGAAAAGATAGATAAAGCTGGACACTCAATAAAAATATAGAGATTAGAACAGGCAAAGGATCATCTTTTTTTTCCATCTGATGGTAGCATATTTGGTAACTTTATTCACATTAAAAAATGGGTGCCCACCCACAAAAGGAGTAATAGATTAATAGAAATAAAGTAAAACTTGACCTTACAAAGACTCTCTAGATATACTGAGGTATTTCAGTCTGATAAAAGAAGTCTCAGAGAGGAAAATGAAGGTTGCCTTCAGATATTTGAAAGACTATTGTCCCAGAATAAAGATTATTACTTTCTATAGTTTCATAATCTTATCATTCAGATTTCATCTGCTTAACATTTCCTTGCAACTTCCTTCGGTTCCCTAATCCCCTGAATTCTGGAATTTTTGATGTAAATTAAAGTCAGAAATCAAGGCAACAAAAGGTAACAAGAGCAAAGGGAAAGAATGAGGATGATGAAATTAGACTGGCAACTTCTGAGGGAAAAAGTTGCTTGATCTGAAGACAAGCTACTGATTCATGAGGAACAAGATGAAGCAGTGACAAAGTGGGATGAAGGGTAGCAAGGCTCTTCTGACACACTGGGTTTGTGGAGCCACTGAGCCTAGATAATGTCTAGCCTAAGTTCTCTTTACCACCTGATATTCCTAAGTCTCAACTCTAGCCTCTGGCCCACAGTACCATTCAGAGTTACTGGGGAGTAGTGTTTTCATAGAATCAATGTTCAATAATTCCAAATAGTAGGCATTTCCTAGTCAAGGCATAATTAGCTTTGAATTTGTAAAAGGTCTATCCCAACCAACTCCACTATTCTTGCCTGGAGAATCTGCATGGACAGAGGAGCTTGGCAGGCTACAATCCATGGGTCATGAAGAGGAAATGACTGGGTGACTAAGCAGAGTACAAGAGGAAATTTAAAGTAAATACTTGGAAAGTTATATACAAGAAACTTCTTTAAGCATGCAAACTTCCCTCTTCCTCACATGGTGTTAGGTCATGTTTCTGAGTTGCTGGAATCAATTGTCTACAGTGTTGATTCAAATCAGCCTTCTATTTATTAATCCTGAGTTATTGCTTTCAGGTGTACAGATCAAGTAGAAAGTCCATCTGTTTCAGTTCTAGGAAACACATGATTAATTAGCCATTATCAAAATTCCAAGTAGATCAAATTATTCTGATTACCAGTTATGCCCTGATGCTTTCAATGGTAATCTTGCTTCTGTGTATTAATAACTCATACATGCCTCTGCTCTTCTGAGTATCCAGAATTCTCATTGAAATCAGAATCCATCTAAATGGTTGAATTTCCACTTATAGTCTAGACACAACCAGTGAAGTGCTCTCTAAGGTCTTGGGTATTCCCTTATCAATAGGGAACAACATTTAGGCTGCTTGCAGAACATGTTTTGGAAGAATGACTAATTATACATGATAAAGCTACTCTAAATATCTCATGTTTTCTTAAGCTTTTGGATTTATTTGGTTCAGTTCTGTTCAGTTTAGTCACTCAGTCATGTCCAGCTCTTTGCAACCCCATGGACCACAGAACCCCAGACTTCCCTGCCTGTCCATCACCAACTCCAGGAGCTTGGTCAAACTCATCAAGTCGGAGATGCAATCCAACCATCTCATCCTCTGTCATCCCCTTATCGTTCCACCTTCAATCTTTCCAAGCATCAGGGTCTTTGTCAATGAGCCAGTTCTTTGCATCAAGGTGGCCAAAGTATTGGAGTTTCAGCTTCAGCATCAGTCCTTCCAATGAATATTCAGGACTGATTTCCTTAAGGATTGACTGGTTGGATCTCCTTGCAGGCCAAGGGATTCTCAAGAGTCATCTCCAACAACACAGTTCAAAAGCATCAATTTTCTGATGCTCAGTTTTCTTTATAGTCCAGCTCTCACATCCATACATGACTACTGGAAAAATCATAACCTGGACTAGATGCAACTTTGTTGGCAAAGTAATGTCTCTGCGTTTTAATATGCTAAGTGGATCATAGTTTTTCTTCCAAGGAGCAATAATTTTTTAATTCCATTCCTGCAATCACTATCTACAGTAATTTTGGAGCCCCCCAAAATAAAGTTTGTTACTGTTTTCCTTATTTCCCCATTAATTTTCCATGAAATGATGAGACTGGATGCCATGATCTTAGTTTTCTGAATGTTGAGTTTTAAGCCAACAATTTCACTCTCCTCTTTCACTTACATCAAGAGGCTCTTTAGTTTTTCTTTGCTTTCTGCCACAAGGGTGGTGTCATCTGCATATTTGAGGTTATTTATATTTCTCCTGGCAATCTTCATTCCAGACTGTGATCCATCCAGCCCAGCATTTCACATGATGTACTCTGCATATAACTTAAATAAACAGGGTGACAATATATAGCTTTGACTTACTCCTTTCCCAATTTGGAACCAGTCTGTTGTTCCATTCCAGCTCTAACTGTTGCTTCTTGACCTGCATACAAATTTCTCAGGAGGCAGGTTAGTTGGTCTGTATTCCCATCTCTTGAAAAATTTTCCACAGTTTGCTCCAATCCACAGTCAATGGTTTTGGTAGAGTCAATGAAGCAGAAGTAGATGCTTTTCTGGAACTCTCTTGCTTTTTCTATGATCCAACAGATGTTGGCAATTTGACCTCTGGTTCCTCTGTCTTTTCTAAAACCAGCTTGAACATCTGGAAGTTAGTTCATGTACTGTTGAAGCCTGGCATGGAGACTTTTGAGCATTACTTTGCTAGCATGTGAGATGAGTGCAATTGTGCAGTAGTTTGAACATTTATTGGCATTGCCTTTCTTTTGGATTCAAATGAAAATTGACCTGTTCCAGTCCTGTGGTCACTGCTGAGTTTTCCTAATTTGCTTGCATATTTGACAGAGTGCCTGAAGAACTATGGATGGAGGTTCATGACATTGTATAGGAGGCAGTTATTAAGATCATCCCCAAGAAAAAGAAATGTGAAAAGGTAAAATGATTGTCTGAGGAGGGCTTACAAATAGCTGAGAAAAGAAAAGAAGCAAAAAGCAAAGGATAAAAGGAAAGATATACCCATTTGAATGAAGAGTTCCAAAGAACAGCAAGAAGAGATAAGAAAGCCTATCTCAGTGACCAATGGAAAGAAATAGAGGAAAACAACAGAATGGGAAAGACTGGAGATCTCTTCAAGAAAATTAGAGATACCAAGGGAATATTTCATGCAAAGATGGGCACAATAAAGGACAGAAATGGTATGGACCTAACAGAAGCAGAAGATATTAAGAAGAAGTGGCAAGAATACACAGAAGAACTGTACAAAAAAAGATCTTCATGACCCAGATAACCACGATGGTGTGATCACTCACCTAGAGCCAGACATCCTGGAATGCAAAGTCTAGAGGGCCTTATGAAGCATCACAACAAACAAAGCTAGTGAAGTGATGGAATTCCAGTTGAGCTATTTCACCCTAAAAGATGATTCTGTGAAAGTGCTGCACTCAATATGCCAGCAAATTTGGAAAACCCAGCAGTGGCCACAGGACTGGAAAAATCAGTTTTCATTCCAATCGCAAAGAAAGACAATACAAAGAATGTTCAAAGTGAAAGTGAAGTCGCTCAGTCCCGTCCGA
This sequence comes from Bos grunniens, assembly GCF_055505025.1. NCBI lineage: Eukaryota > Metazoa > Chordata > Mammalia > Artiodactyla > Bovidae > Bos > Bos grunniens. The sequence goes on from NC_141188.1 coordinate 15,039,799, forward strand.
CTCTTTGCAATCCTGTGGACTATAGCCCATCAGGCTCCTCTGTCCATGGGATTCTCCAGGCAAGAATACTGGAGTGGGTTGCCATTTCCTTCTCTGGGGGATCTCCCCAACCCGGGGATCGAACCCGGGTCTCCAGCATTGCAGACAGACACTTTAACCGCTGAGCTACCAGGGAAGCCCAAGAATGTTCAAACTACCACACAATTGCACTCATCTCACACACAATGGAAACCCACTCCAGAACTCTTGTCTGGAAAATCCCATGGATGGAAGAGCCTGGTAGGCTGCAGTCCATGCAGTCACTAAGAGTCAGACACAACTGAGTGACTTTACTTTCACTTTTCACTTTCATGCCTTCGAGAAGGAAATGGCAACCCACTCCAGTGTTCTTGCCTGGAGAATCCCAGGGAGAGCGGAGCCTGGTGAGCTGCTGTCTATGGGGTTGCACAGAGTTGGACACGACTGAAGCGACTTAGCAGCAGCAGCAGCAGCACATGCTAGAAAAGTAATGGTTAAAATTCTCCAAGCCAGGCTTCAACAGTATGTGAACTATGAACTTCCAGATGTTTAAGCTGGATTTAGAAAAGGAGAGGAACCAGAGATCAAATTGCCAACATCCAGTAGATCATATAAAAAACAAGAGAGTTCCAGAAAAACATCTACTCCTGCTTCATTGAATACAACAAAGCTTTTGACTGGATGACAACAAACTGTGAAAAATTCTTAAAGAGATGGGAATATTGGACCACCTTACCTGCCTCTTGAGAAACTTGTGTGTAGCACAAGAAGCAACAGTTAGAAATAGACATGGAACAACAGACTGGTTCCAAATTGTGATAGGAGTACATCAAAGCTGTATATTGTCACCCTGTTTATTTAACTTGTATGCAGAGTACATCTTGAGAAATGCCAGGCTGGATCAAACACAATCTGGCATCAAGATTGCAAGGAGAAATAGCAATAACTTCAGATATGCAGATGATACCACCCCTATGGCAGAAAGCAAAGAAGAACTAAAGATCCTCTTGATCAAAGTGAAAGAAGAGAATGAAAAAGTTGGCTTAAAACTCAGCATTCAGAAAACTAAGATCACGACATTCAGTCCCATCGCTTTATGGAAAATATATGGGGAAATAATTGAAACAGTGACAGACTTTATTTTGCGTGGCTCCAGAATCACTGCAGATGGTGAATGCAGTCATGAAATTAAAAGACACTTGCTCCTTGGAAGGAAAGTTACGACCAACCTAGACAGCATATTAAAAAGCAGAGACATTACTTTGCCAACAAAAATTCATCTCGTCAAAGTTATGGTTTTTCCATAAGTCATGTATGGATGTGAGAGTTGGACTGTAAAGAAAGCTGAGCACCAAAGAATTGATAATTTTGAACTGTGGTGTTGGAGAAGACTCTTGAGAGTCCCTTGGATTGCAAGGAGATCCAACCAGTCCATCCTAAAGGAAATCAGTCCTAAATATTCATTGGAAGGACTGATGCTGAAGCTGAAAATCCAATACTTTGGCCATCTGATGTGAAGAACTGACTCATTGGAAAAGACCCTGATGCTGGGAAAGATTGAAAGCAGGAGGAGAAGAGGATGACAGAGGATGAGATGGTTGGATGGTATCACTGACTCTGTGGGCATGAATTTGGGTAAAGTCCGGGAGCTGGTGATGGACAGGGAGGCCTGGCGTGCTGCAGTCCATGGGGTCGTGAAGAGTCAGACATGACTGAGTGACTGAACTGAACTGAACTGAGTGCAGCACTTTCATACCATCACTGTAGGATTTGAAATAGCTCAGCTGGAATTTCATCACCTCCACTAGCTTTGTTCATACTGATTCCTCCTAAGGCCCACTTGATTTCACATTCCAGGATGCCTGGGTCTAGGTGAGTGATCACACCATCATAGTTATCTGGGTTATGGTGATCTTTTTTTATACAGTTTTTCTGTGTATTGGTGTCACCTCTTCTTAATATCTTCTGCTTCTGTTAGGTCCATAATGTTTCTGTTCTTTATTGTGCCCATTTTTACATGAAATATTCCCTTGGTATTTCTAATTTTCTTGAAGAGATCTCTAGTCTTTCCCATTCTCTTGTTTTCCTCTATTTCTTTCCATTGATCACCAAAGAAAGTTTTCTTATCTCTCCTTGCTATTCTTTGGAACTCTGCATTCCTTGGTTGAATTGAATTTGGATTCCTTGAAATACATTAAACTAAGACATTTCCTGCCTGGAAAATCCCATGGATGGAGGAGCCTGGTAGGCTGCAGTCCATGGGGTCGCTGAGGGTCGGACACGACTGAGGGACTTCACTTTCACTTTTCACTTTCATGCATTGGAGAAGGAAATGGCAACCCACTCCAGTGTTCTTGCCTGGAGAATCCCAGGGACGGGGGAGCCTGGTGGGCTGCCATCTATGGGGTCGTACAGAGTCGGACATGACTGAAGTAACTTAGCAGTAAGACATTTCTGGTATCTTCACTTCTTTTGGCTTAGGTTACTCCTGTATCTAGTTTTAGTTAACAATCCATGAAAATAATTAAATCTACTTTCTGCTACTTGAGTTAGTTTGTCCTAGTACATCAAATCCATACTCTCTTGTAATTACACCAAAACTGACAAATTCAACTTGATCTAAAGTATGTCACTCTTTCCCTGGTCTAGCATCCTTGGAACCAATTCCTATATGTTTATTCCAAGAGTTTTTTGTAGATATAGACTGTGGAAATGTATAAGTCAACACTTAGGTTAGATTTTTAATTAATGCCCAAGAACATACTGGGATCTAACTCCAGATACCACATGGAACAATCCAGTGGGGCAGGAGGAGACCGGGCATACTTTTTGTTGAAATCATCACAATCTCTTCAAGCATCACAGTTGGCCTCATCTCACAGGAAAGACAGAATATTTCTGATATGTTAGTGTATTTAGAGGAGTTGGTGTTGTTCAAATTCTCTCAAATGTTCCAATTCCAGTCCTTCTGGGTACAACTCTTCACCAAACAATGTCTCATCTTTTATCTGATGATCTAAAGTAAGTTGTGAATTTAATCCATGTTTTAATTCAGAAACACACATGATAAGATCCTATAACTGTTTTTGCACACATCAGCCTTGGAACCATAAGAGATTTTTTTAAGCAGGACATTTCAATGCCTTTATTCTCTAATGTAGTTAGAAGTAGACAGTATTTTCCATTATAACTCTGCTCTCTATAATGTTCTATTACAGGGTTATTTCAGCCTATCCAAATCATTATTTCATCTCTGATGAAATGAAATGGCCACAAATGATGACATCAATATAACAGTTTGCACTGGATGGCACAGATAATCCTAGTGCCCTCACTATAACAGTAAATGGATCCTTCCCCACCCAAATCAAAGAGCCCATTCCAGACTGCCTTTTCTTTTCAATCTGTGTTCTGTAACTACTTCTGCTCCCAATTATTCTGTGAGTCAGTGTTCTTACAGAATCTATTCTTACTTTAATTTAATAAAAAAAGATATGCATCCACACCACAGAGGTGTTCGATGAAAATCCTACAGATAGAGCCATCTACTGCTCAACAGCTAAAACATTAGAATCTGCATTATAACTGCTGCAAAACAAACAACAACAACAAGAGATTCCACCAATATATTTTACACAAAAATTGCATATCATTATATCCTGATGTCTACATATACCTTCCAGGTTTCATTCAGGTACACCTACTTGACTGAATCAGATCACAACAATCTGAGCTCCAGGGAATCCAGCAAATGAAGCAGTTAACTTCAGGAAACACATGCTACAAGGAGATTGGGGTGGTATTTTATGAACCTATCTCGGGAGATGTCCCAGTCACATTTACCAGTATCCAGTGATACTTTGATTTGAGATAGTTTTGGGGGGAAATCTCCTTACTATTTGAACCTGGAGTATTAGGTTTATTATCATGACTGCTATCTTTCACTGAAAGGAGAAAAATACCTCCAGATGAAAATTTCCATATGCAAAATAAAACTTGCTTTATTTGTTTATGTCCAATACCCAAATTTACATCAGCATAGAATGTTAAAAAAATCTTATTCAATATCAGTTCCTACCTTCAGGGATCTGCAGTCAGGTAAGGAGAAAGACACAGAAGTAAATAATGATAAAATATTATGGTAAGTACAAAGGATGAAATGTGCACAGGGAAATCTTGTTGATATACAATAACAACAATGATACTGGAAGTTAAAATTGAATGTGTCCAGCTGTGTTCTTGGTTTATTTCCATGTGTGTAATATCATACCAATATCTTATGATTGAAAGTCAATCATAGCTTTGCAATCTTAACATCCTGTGACTCATAAATTCTTTTGGTCCAGAAAGGATCTTACCATTACCTCTTATATCATCCAACAGAGGAAAAGCCTGGTTTCATTTACACCTTAAAAGTGGTAACGCTCGTCGTAGACTCTGGCACCCTGCCCCTTTTAGGCTAAACAATATTATTGCTGCTTAGATTTGTGTCAGTTTTCTCTTACTGAAGTTGACAAAATATAATTTGAAAAGCTTCCTTATAGTATTCTATGACTTTAGATAAGTATACTTTCCAACAAAGAAATTTGTTTTAATAACTTTGAACCTAGTGGAGTGGAAGAGGGAATATCTAATTTGTTCCAAATCATTCCATTTCACCTTCCTAAAATTTGGGTGATGCCCAAATAAAACAGGATAATTTTGTCATATAGCTGCACTGTCATCTGTTGTAAAGAATGACACTTTATAGCAGTTCCACAAAGCCATAACCAGTGAACAAAGTTAGAATCAGCTCTGCCAAAAGTACCGAGTGAGAATGTCACCACCTCAGGTGTGCTGTGGGGAATATCTCCTTGTAACTATCCTTGAATAAGACATCTTTTTCTCTCACATGGAGTAGTTTACACTAGGGAAAGTTCACAAAGGTTTTTATGTACACTATCATTCTCATTCTCGAACTTATTTCCCTGAATGCATAGAACACCAAAAGAAAAGAGATCATTCTGAAGTGCTAGATTTGAATTCACACATTCTAACTTCCACTTTGAATCAACAAGGAAGTATTATTTCTAAAGTAACTCAGCTAGTCAGAGAAAAGGCCCAGGATAGCAATCTAAGTATACTTTAACACGTATGCTGTCCCTGCATGCAGCTGGCACTCTTGATCTGCTATCAGTGTTTTGTTTTATTTACCCCAGGGGAAGAAATAGTGCAGCCAGGTAAGATGTAAGCCTGTCAACAATTTGATTTATGGGGCCCTAGTCCTGATTTCTCTCTCAAAACATTAACCAAAGAGGCTTTTATTCAGTCATTACAGTTTTATTCCTTTGAGGTTTGGGGCACTTAATCCTCAAGACATTGATTAAACCTCTGTTAGCGGTCAGAATTATGTTATTACCAGTATCTTTTGCAGAAATTTCTAAGATTTGGCCATCTGATAAAGACTTGAGAGAAGAAGACATTGGGTGGAAAGATGGGGAAAATCTAAGAGTTCCGCTGACATCCTAATTTATCAAAGAGATGCCTATGGTGACATGGCATATCAATACTACTCTGCAATCCTCTTGGTTCCAAAGATATTTATTTGGAGTAAGCTGGCTTAGGTTATAAGAATTCCAAAGCAATAGATCAGGAATAAGGAAATCAATGTCTCTCACTTGAGAATGAATCTCATGACCTTGGGTTGGGGTGGTTTCCTCCAAACACCCCACACCTTGAAGCAGACAGTTATAGCCAACACTTTGTATTTAATATTGCCTACACTGTAAGTGGAAATAGCTCTCTATATCACATCCAATTTCAAAGTGTAAATTATTTTCCAGGAATGACCTTTAGGGATTTTCACCCAGGAGACTAACCTTTTAAAATCCATAATAAAAGCCTGTCAGATTCTATGTGACAGTCTAATATATTATTCTTGTATTAGGATCAATCACAGCCCAGGGCCTGAGATTCAATATATCTTGTTGAAAGAATGCAAAGTTTTCAGAATACATTACAGTGAAATTTACAAATCCCATGGACATAAATTAGTAAATCTGTTTAATATACTTTTATGTCACTGAATCTTTGCTGGGTGCCTTGTTGGTGTGGAGACTGAGCAGGGCTCTTTCTGAGGCAGAAAATATAGCAGCTCCCTGAACATGCTCCCTACCTCCTCTACCCCCACGACATTCTTGGGTTATTGAATCTAGATGCCACATAGCACATTATAATAACCCTTATAATCATAAAAGAAGAAATGGTGGAAGATAGAAAAGGAAGAAACATCAAGGAATAAGCAGAAACAGAAGTGTATTTGTTAGTCCGGTGAAAGAAAGTGGGAATAAAAAATGTTTTGCTCTGGAAATTTTGATTCATTTTTAAATATTAAGCTATCTTTTAATAGCAATTGGTCTTGGTTCTGATAAGATTTGATAACCCATAAACTGCCCTTTCAGACAGCATGGCTGAGTGAGACCAGACTTCTCTCTTTCAGAGTCCAGGTCTGTTATTAAATTTTCCCCTGTTGACCTGGAAAGACACTGTTGCAAAGTTGCTAATCCTTTGCCTCAGTAAGAAATGTCTCTGGAATTGGAGGGTGGCAGAAGCAGAAGAAACCAAGCAGGAGTTAACACTACCTGACTTTTGAGAAGTATTCGTTCCCTTAAGAAATCCAGCCCTGTAACTTCTCTGACTTTAATGCTCACACCTTTTTTTTTTTTTTTTAATTTTATTTTATTTTTAAACTTTACATAATTGTGTTAGTTTTGCCAAATATCAAAATGAATCCACCACAGGTTTTGTTTTACCCATCAGTTATTTGGTGAATGAAGTCAGAGAAATTAAATCATGAAACTCAACAGAGGACAAGACTTTGTGTCCCATTTGTGATGAATACTTCTCTTCTTCTGGTCTTTAGAAAGTTCAAAGTAGAGACATGATAACCCTTGTAAAGATGTTCTGTACTTCTGTGTTTTAATATTCAATTTCAAAAGAACTTCTGAAGTGAAGATTGTCAAATAAGCAACTATATCCCTCCAGCAACTACAGCAGTGACACGCAACACTTTGGAGCAGCAAGTTCTATATTTGTGGTACCTTACTTCACTATCAACATGAATAAGGTAAAAATATAGATGGAGCCATGAGGCTGACATCCTTCATGCAGAATGGATTATGTCTGAGGCCAAGAAAAAAGTCAAATTCTTCACAAGAAAATGTAATCAGAATTCATGCTATGCATGCATATTGAAACAGTTTTCTCTAAGTTACTCAAGTAACCAAGAGGTCTTTAGTAAGAACACATCAAAATATAGACTTCTTGGCAGCAGTCACTAAGTCAAAGATTAATACATTTCTCTTTTACATGTAAGTCTGTTAATCCAGGCCTAGCACTGTGACACTACTGAGTTGGGGACTCCTGTGGCTCTGCTATTTCTAGGGTTCTGCCTTGTCCTCATCATCCAAGAGAACTCATCATCACACCTCATTCAGCCCACAGGAAAGGGGAACAAGAGGACGTAGAAGTCATGCCCACTCTCTATTAAGGGCATGACCTGTAAATTTAACAGGTGAATTTGCTCACATCCATTGTCCAAAACTTATATAAATGGCTGCACCTAAGTGCAAGGAAATCTGCAAATCTTATCTTTATTTTAGGAAGCCACATATTGAGCTAAAATTTAGAGGTTCTAGTTCTAAAAGGAAAAGACAGACTATAGAAACTGGGAGGCTAACAGCTATCTTCTATGTACATAGAAATACACACATAGTACTATGTAAGTAGATAGTGTTCTATGTTCTATCTATGTTCTATGTACATAGATAGTGAACAGCCAGAGCCTGTCATAAAGTATTGAGTAAGGAGTTGTCAGTCTTCTACAGCCTGAGTCTTTCTTCTTGTCCAACTGCATGACCTAACTGTCTTCAAACACTGTTTGCCTTCAGCACTATACCTTGCTGCTGCTGCTGCTAAGTCGCTTCAGTCGTGTCCGACTCTGTGCGACCCCATAGACGGAAGCCCACTAGGCTCCCCCGTCCCTGGGATTCTCCAGGCAAGAACAATGGAGTGGGTTGCCATTTCCTTCTCCAATGCATGAAAGTGAAAAGTGAAAGTGAAGTCGCTCTGTTGTGTCCGACTCTTTGCGACCCCATGGACTGCAGCCCACCAGGCTCCTCCATCCATGGGATTTTCCAGGCAACAGTACTGGAGTGGGGTGCCATTGCCTTCTCCGTCGGCACTATACCTTAATTTACCTTAAAACTGTCCTCCCTGGCCCCTTTCTGTTGGGATTTTCCTCAGCATAACAACCCTGTGTCATCAAGAGAAATGCATTAACAGACACTATATCATGAGTACCCACCTTGAATTTTTTCAGAAAACAGTGCCCTCTGTGGCAACTATGCTCAGGTTATTGTCTTCTTTAACATACCTGATCACCCCTAAAATTCTCTGCTGTTTCATAAGAAACTTTGGGAAACTTCTTTAGCTCATAATGCTTCTATGGATTCTCTCATTCAATCTTTCATTTATTTCAAGTAATCAAATCTACCATGATGGTCCAGGTTTAATCTCAACTGCTTTCTGAAGTTTCCCCTGACTACTGGGATCTCACTGACTATATTCTCCTTTGAACTTCTCTTGGCTTTTACAGAAATTTTAACCCACAATTTACATTTATATGCTCTCTTACATGACTCATTCATATCACATAATGTCATAGGTATTAATATTCAGTCAGTCAGTTCAGTTATCAGTCATGTCCAGCTCTTTGCAACCCCATGGAATGTAGCATGTTGGGCTTCCCTGTCCATCACCAAATCCTGGAGCTTGCTCAAACTCATGTACATCGAGTCAGTGATGCCATCCAACCATCTCATCCTCTGTCATCCCCTTATCCTGCCATCAATCATTCCCAGAATCAGAGTCTTATCCAAGGAGTCAGTTCTTCACATAAGGGGGCCAAAGTAATGGAGTTTCAGCTTCAGCATCAGTCCTTCCAATGCATATTCAGGGCTGATTTCCTTTAGGATGGACTGGTTGGATCTCCTTGCAGTCCAAGGGACTCTCAGGAGTCTTCTCCAACACCACAGTTCAAAAGCATCAATTCTCCAGTGCTCTGCTGTCTTTATGGTCCAACTCTTACATCCATACATGACTACTGGGAAAACCACAGCCTTGACAAGATGGACCTTTGTCGGCAAAGTAATGTCTCTGCTTTTAATATGCTGTCTAGGTTGGCTATAGCTTTTCTTTCATGGAGGAAATGTCTTTTAATTTCATGACTGCAGTCACCATCTGCAGTGATTTTGGAACCTCCCAAAATAAAGTCTGTCACTGTTTCCACTGTTTCTCCATCTGTTTGCCTTGAAGTGATGGGACTGGATGCCATAATTTTAGTTTTTTGAATGTTGAATTTTTAGATAGATTTTTATTAACATTGCCTTCTATCAGTTCCCTGAAGACAGTGACCATTTATTTTGCTCAGTACCAGTTCAAAACTTCAAACTTGATGAATTGATTAAATATTTAAAAACTGCTCATTTTATGACTATCAATACAATCAAAACTAATATCCATGAAAAATAATAAGGAACTTTTGGAGATGATGGACATGTTTATAGATATATAATTTTTCTAGTGATGGTTTCACAAATGTGTGAAGTGAAGTCGCTCAGTCGTGTCCTACTCTTTGCAACCCCATGGACTGTAGCCTACCAGGCTTCTCCATCCATGGGGTTTTCCAGGCAAGGGTACTGGAGTGGGTTGCCATTTCCTTCTCCAGGGGATCTTCCTGACCCAGGAATCGAACCCAGGTCTTCTGCATTGCAGGCCGACGCTTTACCCTCTGAGCCACCAGGGAAGGACTTTTGTCCCAACTTAACATCCTATATATGTCTTATATACATATACATATACATATACACATACACATACATATACATACATATATATATATATATATATAGCTTCTGGTAAGTCAGTCATACCTCAATCAAGTGGTTAAAAATAATCAAGAACTAAAATATATTCTGAAACACTAAGTCTAAAAGATGAGCAAGGTAAAGAGAGCAAGGTACGAGGTAAGGAGCAGGCTTCATGGAATCACCAAGAATGCAGACTCCCCCTCAGTTTGGCTGTACAGATGGGTAGACACTTTGTTGGAAATACTGTAGGATGATACAAGAAGGGACCATTATCAGCAGTAATGTTTCCCTGTTCTTCTACCAGTTCTACAACCTACAGTTTCTACTTCAGATGTCATTTGGATCTAACTTTTTCAAAACTGTTTCCTCAGCAACCCTTCAATGTTTTTTTTTTTTTTAATATCAAAATTTTACAAAGATCACAAAGGAATTACTTGAACATACCATGATATAAATAGATTATTTTTTAGCTAAAGTTACGTACAGAGATAGAGAGGTAGAAGATAGTTGATAGATAGATATGCACACATATTATATACATAGGTAATACAAAGTATTATTGATGCATACAATATGGTTATGGCATTAACTATAATTCTTCCTCAGAATGGACCAAGAAAAGCCCTAATCCACCTATCCAAATAGATGATCCCTCGATCTTCTTTTGTCCTATGATTCTATGTCATCATTACTTCTTTTGATCACAGATCATTCCATGCCATATGGTGACTCACAGGAATGACCATTTTCTTATATTAAGTCTGAAATACCAATTACATAGCACTTCAGTTCTTCTTCCTCCTCCTTTCCTTCTTTTCTCTGTCCTCCTTTCTTTTCCTCCTCTTCCTTCTTCTGGCACTAGCTTCTTTCCTTTGCTCTAGCTGCAGCATGAGTAATATCAGAAATATTCTTTGGGGCAGGAATTAAGTAACTGTCAATAGAAGTGACATACCATAACATGTTTACTAAAATTAATATTCTTAAAAATCCATTTTTGCTATTTTCTATCTCAAACTACTAAACTTGTTTATGCTCACTTATGCGTGTATGACCATAACTCTACCCTTTGCAAATTATATTTGCTTTGTCACATCTATGCAGTCAAAATGATCCATATAATGAATGTAAAACTTTATCCATTTCACACATTTTGAAACATGAAGACTCTGACATAGAAGAAAATCATTCTTTTTTCTTTTTCTTTTTATTGTTCCACATTTGTATTCTGTCCTATAGTGCAACTTCTCTAATCACTCCTGCTTTGGAGTGATACAATGCATTAAAGTGGCTTTATGATTGATTAAAAGTTCCAGCTCTGCTCCTACATTTAATCAATGGCAGCATCCCTAGCTGTCTCCATTGGCTACAAGGCATTACAGATTAAGAGCACACATTTTTTTCTATTTCAGAACAAATTATGATTTCTGTAACTACAATATTTTTGAGCTTCAGAAAGTGACAATTACTTCTAGGAAAATAGCATATTCATTTTAATTATAATTAATTAGAATGCTCAATGTTATTGTAACATATATTTCATTACTACATGTTCTGCAAAGGCTATGATAATGTTGGTTCCATATTTATTTCAACAGTTTGTAGATGACTCATATTAAATGATTATTAAAGAAAACCTGACACTTTAGCCACCAGACACCACACTTTTCAAGCCTTGGAGAATATTTATGAAGAAATTTTCATCTGCTTTAATCTTAGATGATAGGCAAATCTTCCTTGGTTCTGGTGACACAGGAGATACTTATCATCTTTTATATATATATATTTTTTTTCTAGAATGAAGTGAAAGACACCTTTCCCCCTGTCCGAGGTAATATTTCTTCCCTAAATGACTGGCCCAGATATTGATGCTGATTAAGATTGTTAGTTTATAGTTAGCTTATAGTTTATAGGCTTTTGGCCACAACTATAAAAGGAATCTAAGAATCACTGTTTACTGTCCTCTGAAAGTTAGCCCAGTGTTTTGTTTTTCTTGAGAGCAGAGAGTATATCATATCATCTTTGTGTCCATCATAAGAAGTGCAATTCCATACTCATAATAAGTTTAATATACATTCCTTGAGTGAGATATTTGTGAACTAAAATTTTTTTAGAGAGTCCTGAAAACCTTCACTGGAAATAAGACAAAAATTAATTAAGATAGCATTTGTTTTATTTATAAGACTAAAAATATCCTCTAAGTGAACTCTTATACTGTGTTGATTGCCACCCGTTTGTAAACAAAAATGTTTCCAGATTACTACCCAAGATGTCAAGAACACTGAAAAACTTACACTTGTGAATATACCAAAAATAGTGAATACAGCTTTGACTAATGATCATGAAAAATAAACATCAGCATTTTCCAAAAGTGTCAAGATATTGAAAGACAGAGACTAAGGAACTGTTCAAGATTGGAAGAAACTAAAGAGAAATTGTAACTAAATGGAGTATGTAATCTTGGGTAGGATCCTGGGACAGAAAAACAGTGGAAAAACTGATAGAATTCAAATAAGGTCTGTATGTTATCAAATAAATTGGAATACACTGCTCATCCCTTACAAAATCAATTGCATGCTCACAAATGGTGAGCATGCAATTAAGGCATGCAATTAAGGCACCTTAATCAGAATGCCAGCAATCTAAGGAGACGGTGGAATCAGCATCCCCCAAGAACCACCTCTGAAGATTCTTCTCATCCACGAAATTTAGAAGAGAAGGAAGGGAGTAATCTCAGTTAATCACTGAGAGAACCATCAGAGTTGTCACCATCCCCCTCTGTGTGCAGGCTTGTTGACTCCTGGTGAACTTCCTGTAGATGTTATCTTGTTCACACAGTTTAGTCACAGTTTGGGAGATTACTGAAGAGGAAGCTAAGGAAAAGATCTGGTTATGTGTTCATCCTAGAGGATCAGGTAATCACTTAGGATTTTTTGAGATTCATGCAATAGAAATTAGCTTAAACAGGAACCTTATGGGCTTCTTGAAAATTCAGAGGTAGGTGACCTTCTAATTTGACCCAACCAGAACATAGGGAGCTTGGCAGCTCCAGCTCCATTACTCTTTCCTTCTCCAACTATACTTTCTTCAAGCTAGATTTCTTCATGGCCTTATGATGGATACCAGCAGTCACTTATACCAAGCTTTGCCGTTTGCTTTCTGAGAGAGAAACAAATCCTTGTTTTCCTTTTTCATCAGGGCAAGACTCTTCACAAAGGCCTCTAACCATTTTCCTCTTGAGTCTCACAGGCCAGGATTTAATCATATGTACTTTCCTATACCAATGACTGCCAAGAGGTCACATAATTAGTTTAATCAGAGCTCATCTTTGAGACAGAGGGTAGAGTTAGACAGAAACCTGAGTATAATCAGATCTCTTTAAGGAAAAAGGAAATGAATATTTGGGAGGCAAAAAAAAAAAAAAAAAAACTCATTATGATTATAATTTGAAAGGGATCACTGTTGAATATTTATGATGAAGTACTGTTCTACACCAAATAGGGAAAGGAGTACATCAAGGCTGTATATTGTTACCCTGATTATTTAACTTATACGCAGAGTACATCATGAGAAAAGTTGGGCTGGATGAAGCACAAGCTGGGATCAAGGTTGCTGGGAGAAATATCAATAACCTCCAATATGCAGATGACACCACCCTTGTGGCAGAAAGCGAAGAAGAACTAAAGAGCTTCTTGATGAAAGTGAAAGAGGAGAGTGAAAAAGCTGGCTTAAAACTCAGCATTCAGAAATCTAAGATGATGGCATCTGGTCCCATCACTTCATGGCAAGTAGATGGGGAAACAGTGGAAACAGTGACAGGCTTTATTTTGGGGGGCTCCAAAATCACTGCAGATGGTGACTGCAGCCATGAAATTAAAAGACGTGTGCTCTTTGGAAGAAAAGTTATAACCAACCTAGACAGCATATTAAAAAGCAGAGACATTACTTTGCCAACAAAGGTCTGTCTAGTTAATGTAATGGTCTTTCCAGTAGTCACATATGGATGTGAGATTTGGACTATAAAGAAAGCTGAGTGCCAAAGAGTTGATGCTTTTGAACTGTAGTGTTGGAGAAGACTCCTTTTTTTTGGGAAATTAAAAAACACGTGTTTATTTTATTATTTTTAATATAAATTTATTTATTTTAATTGGAGGCTAATTACATTACAATATTGTATTGGTTTTGCCATACATCGACATGAATCCGCCACGGGTGTACTCGTGCTCCCCATCCTGAACTCCCTCCCAATACTGTCCCTCTGGGTCATCCCAGTGCACCAGTCCCGAGCATCCTGTATCATGCATTGAACCTGGACTGGGGACCCATTTCACATATGATAATTATACATGTTTCAATGCCATTCTCCCAAATCATCCCACCCTCGCCCTCTCCCACAGAGTCCAAAAGACTGTTCTATATATCTGTGTCTCTTTTGCTGTCTCTTCTACAGGGTTATTGTTACCATCTTTCTAAATTCCATATATATGTGTTAGTATACTGTATTGGTGTTTTTCTTTCTGGCTTACTTCACTGTGTATAATAGGCTCCAGTTTCATCCACCTCATTAGAACTGATTCAAATGTGTTCTTTTTAATGGCTGAGTAATCCTCCTTTGTGTGTATGTACCACAGCTTTCTTATCCATTCGTCTGCTGATGGACATCTAGGTTGCTTCCGTGTCCTGGCTATTATAAACAGTGCTGCGATGAACATTGTGGTATACGTGTCTCTTTCCATCCTAGTTTCCTTGGTGTGTATGCCCAGAAGTGGGATTGCTGGGTCATATAGCAGTTCTATTTCCAGTTTTTTAAGGAATCTCCACACTGTTCTCCATAGTGGCTGTACTAGTTTGCATTCCCACCAACAGTGTAAGAGGGTTCCCTTTTCTCCACACCCTCTCCAGCATTTATTGTTTGTAGACTTTTGGATAACAGCCATTCTGACTGAAGTGAAACAGTACCTCATTGTGGTTTTGATTTGCATTTCTCTGATAATGAGTGATGTGATGCATCTTTTCATGTGTTTGTTAGCCAGCTGTATGTCTTCTTTGGAGAAACGTCTGTTTTGGTCTTTGGCCCATTTTTTGATTGGGTCATTTATTTTTCTGGAATTGAGCTGCAGGAGTTGCTTGTATATTTTTGAGATTAGTTGTTTGTCAGTTGCTTCATTTGCTTTATTCTCTCCCATTCTGAAGGCTGTCTTTTCACCTTGCTTATAGTTTCCTTTGTTGTGCAAAATCTTTTAAGTTTAATTAGGTCCCATTTGTTTATTTTTGCTTTTATTTCCAATATTCTGGGAGGTAGGTCATAGAGGATCCTGCTGTGATTTATGTTGTAGAGTGTTTCGGCTGTGTTTTCCTCTAGGAGTTTTATAGTTTCTGGCCTTATGTTTAGATCTTTAATCCATTTTGAGTTTATTTTTGTGTATGGTGTTAGAAAGTGTTCTAGTTTTATTCTTTTACAAGTGGTTGACAGGTTTTCCCAGCACCACTTGTTAAAGAGATTGTCATTTTCTCCATTGTACATTCTTGCCTCCTTTGTCAAAGATAAGGTGTCCATAGGTGCATGGATTTATCTCTGGGCTTTCTATTTTGTTCCATTGATCTATATTTCTGTCTTTGTGCCAGTACCATACTGTCTTGATGACTGTGGCTTTGTAACAGAGCTTGAAGTCAGGCAGGTTGATTCCTCCAGTTCCATTCTTTCTCAAGATTGCTTTGGCTATTCGAGGTTTTTTGTATTCCCATACAAATTGTGAAATTATTTGTTCTAGCTCTGTGAGAAATACCGTTGGTACCTTAATAGGGGTTGCATTGAATCTATAGATTGCTTTGGGTAGTATACTCATTTTCACTATATTGATTCTTCCCATCCATGAACACTGTATATTTCTCCATCTATTAGTGTCCTCTTTGATTTCTTTCACCAATGTTTTATAGTTTTCTATATATAGGTCTTTTGTTTCTTTAGGTAAATATATTTCTAAGTATTTTATTCTTTTCATTGCAATGGTGAATGAAATTGTTTCCTTAATTTCTTTTTCTGTTTTCTCATTGTTAGTATATAGGAATACAAGGGATTTCTGTGTGTTGATTTTATATCCTGCAACTTTACTATATTCACTGATTAGCTCTAGTAATTTTCTGATTGAGCCCCTTGGACTGTAAGGCGATCCAACCAGTCCATCCTAAAAGAAATCAGTCCTTAATATTCATTGGAAGGACTGATGACGAAGCTAAAACTTGAATACTTTGGCCAGCCGATGTGAAAAGCTGACTCATTTAAAAAGACCTTGATTCTGGGAAAGACTGAAGGCAGGAGGAGAAGGGGATGACAGAGGATGAGATGGTTAGATGGCATCACTGACTCAATGGACACAAGTTTGAGCAAAATCTGGAAGTTGGTGATGGACAGGGAGGCCTGGCATGCTGCAGTCCATGGGCTTGCAAAGAGTTGGACACAACCGAGCGACTGACCTGAACCTAACTGAACTACTCTACACAGTAGAAAGCATGTATGTACAGAACAGTAACCTAACATTGTAACAAGCAAGTGCTACAGGTTTAAGTGCATTTCTAGATGAGGATAACTAGATACCCTCAGGTTAATATACAAAACACAGACCACCACAGAATCCTAGATTTAGAGGTTTCTTACAGATCTGCACTGCTACTGCTAAGTCACTTCAGTCGTGTCCAACTCTGTGCGACCCCATAGATGGCAGCCCACCAGGCACCCCTGTCCCTGGGATTCTCCAGGCAAGAACATTGGAGTGGGTTGCCATTTCCTTCTCCAATGCATGAAAGTGAAAAGTGAAAGTGAAGTTGCTCAGTCGTGCCCAACTCTCAGCGACCCCATGGACTGCAGCCTACTAGGCTCCACCGTCCATGGGTTTTCCAGGCAAGAGTACTGGAGTGGGGTGCCATTGCCTTCTCCACAGATCTGCACTAACCCAGTGCAAAACTCCTCCATCCTAATAACCAGCCTCTTCTAAAACACGTCTCATATGCGTTGGCTGCTTTCAGGTCTACTAGCCTGGAAGTTATGTTTTACATTGCTTTCATTGTGTCTTCTGGATCCTCACTCATATTCAATCCTTTTCTCTATGGGAAACTTTCTGAATCTAGAAGATAACTTTCACATTTTGCTTTTTCTTCACACTGAACAAGGTTGTTTTAGACATCTTCTATGCCTATTCAGTCTCCAGATCACCATGTTACCTCTCATACTGTAGCTGTCACCCCCTCCCCCACGTGTTTGATTTCATTAAAAGAAGCACAGTTGTGCCACAAGTTACAGGACAGCTGGATATTATATTCATTAATGTACCCTCACATTATGTGCTTAATATGTTAATATTATTTCACTTTAAGTTCCTTGGGGAGTGTGGAGAAATGAGTTTCCACATAATAAACTGCCTAAATGTGCTGAATAATGATACAAACGTCACTTCCATTCTTCTTCCCACGAACTCCTGCTTAGTGGCCTCCTGAAGGTAATAACAATAAAGCAAAGTTAAGGCGAAAGTTGGGGAAGAACTTAGCAGATGTTTAGCTTATTTGAGCCAGGGGACATACTTTCCTACCAAGGCCCCAGCCAGCCTTCAAACTACAATAAAATAAACCTTGCTATTGCAGTGGAAGGAATCACGCCTGAGTTATTATCTTGCATTAGAATATGCATCAATCTATTTGGTAGCCTTGAGAGCAGTTCTAACTCAATATACCAGAGTAGAGGAGAGAGGAAGAGACTGGAAAGTCATTATATTTAGCAAATCCTCATCTTCCCCTCAATGCACTAACATGTCCTTCACACAAAACATGGTTTCTGGACAGAGCTGCTTTAAACTGGAGAATACAATTCTCAGTTTCACAAAACCAAACGATCTATTCTTGTGTAGACAAAGAATTATTTCTCTTTCCCCCAAAACACAGTTCTAGTGATGGTCTGGCCTGCCCTCACTGGGATGACCAAGCAGCTTGATTAGCTAGTATAGCCCCAGTTGATAATAACTGTTTTGATGTAAATATTAGCAAAGGTCCCTTTCATTCTCAGGTGTCTGGATTTAAACAATAAATTATTTGGTCATTTGATAACAGAATATCACAGATTTAAACCAGGGATATTGGAAGTCCATATGAAGTTCGTGATAGAGAAATTGCTCAGTCGTGTCCAACTCTTTGCGACCCCATGGACTGTAGGCCACCAGGCTCCTGCATCCATGGGATTTCCCAGGCAAGAATACTGGAGTGAGTTGCCATTTCCTTCTCCAGGGGAACTTTCTGATCCAGGGATCGAACCCGGGTCTCCTACATTGCAGGCAGATGCTTTAACCTCTGAGCCACCAGGGAAGCCCTATATGAAGTTATTATCACCCAAAAAAGGGTCTTTCTGAAGTATGAGGCTATCATAATACAACCCCCATTTGGTATAAGAGAGAGTAAGTGACACATATTGTCATATAACTTGGTCTTAACAAGACCAGCTATAGAGCTCATTTCAAATGTTTCACTAGAAAATGTCATTGGAAGTCATTTATTCTCCTCATCTCCTTTCTTGCAGTCAGACTGATGGGGAGAGAAGGGTAGCTAAGAAGACTTCATTTTTTCTTCTGTGCATATGATTTTGCTGGTTTTTTTTTTATTTTCTTCTGGATGAGAGAGACAATATGATGTAAAGAAATATAGAACATGTCTTTCCCCTCTTCACAAAATATATATTATTTTATCTTTAAAAATCAATATATTACTACTAAAACATTTGGAGCATACACAAAATGTAGAAAGAAAAAGAAATGTTCAGTTCTCAGAACACTGCAAGTGGAGAGTCTACAAAGAAATAAAAATTTTATTTAGAATTATACTTTTACTTTATTTACTCTTTTCAGACTGCCCTTTATACTTTTCTCCATTATTGTAGTTTTTGCATGTTCTTTTTTTTAAATTTTATTTTATTTAACTTTACAATATTGTATTAGTTTTGCCATATATCAAAATGAATCTGCCACAGGTATACATGTGTTCCCCATCCTGAACCCTCCTCCCTCCTCCCTCCCCATACCATCCCTCTGGGTCGTCTCAGTGCATGTTCTTATGTCCTTTTCATTATAGATGACTGGACTGCAAAAGTAGGAAGTCAAGAAACACCTGGAGTAACAGGCAAATTTGGCCTTGGAGTATGGAATGAAGCAGGGCAAAGGCTAATAGAGTTTTGCCAAGAGAACACAATGGTCATAGCAAACACTCTCTTCCAACAACACAAGAGAAGACTCTATACATGGACATCACCAAATGGTCAACACTGAAATCAGATTGATTATATTCTTTGCAGCCAAAGATGGAGAAGCTCTATACAGTCAGCAAAAACAAGGCCAGGAGCTGACTGTGGCTCAGATCATGAACTCCTTATTACCAAATTCAGACTGAAATTGAAGAAAGTAGGGAAAACCACTAGACCATTTAGGTATGACCTAAATCAAATCCCTTATGATTATACAGTGGAAGTGAGAAATAGATTTAAAGGACTAGATCTGATGGATAGAGTGCCTGATGAACTATGGATGGAGGTTCGTGACATTGTACAGGAGACAGGGATCAAGACCATGGAAAAGAAATGCAAAAAAAAGCAAAATGGCTGTCTGGGGAGGCCTTACAAATAGCTTTGAAAAGAAGAGAAGCAAAAAGCAAAGGAGAAAAGGAAAGATATAACTATCTGAATGCAGAGTTCCAAAGAATAGCAAGAAGAGATAAGAAAGCCTTCCTCAGGGATCAATGCAAAGAAATAGAGGAAAACAACAGAATGGGAAAGAGTAGAGATCTCTTCAAGAAAATTAGAGATACCAAGGGAACATTTCATGCAAAGATGGGTTTGATAAAGGACAGAAATGGTATGGACCCAACAGAGGCAGAAGATATTAAGAAGAGGTGGCAAGAATACACAGAAGAACTGTACAAAAAAGATCTTAACAACCTAGATAATCACGATGGTGTGCTTACTCACCTAGAGCCAGACATCCTGGAATGTGAAGTCAAATGGGCCTTAGAAAGCATCACTACGAACAAAGCTAGTGGAGGTGATGGAATTCCATTGAGTTATTTCAAATCCTGAAAATGATGCTGTGAAAGTGGTGCACTCAATATGTCAGCAAATTTGGAAAACTCAGCAGTGGCCACAGGACTGGAAAAGGTCAGTTTTCATTCCAATCCCAAAGAAAGGCAATGCCAAAGAATGCTCAAACAACCACACAATTGCACTCATCCCACACGCTAGTAAAGTAATGTTTAAAATTCTCCAAGCCAGGCTTCAGCAATACATGAACTGTGAACTACCAGATGTTCAAGCTGGTTTTAAAAAAGGCAGAGGAACCAGAGATCAAATTTCCAACATCTGCTAGACCATGGGAAAAGCAAGAGAGTTCCAGAAAAACATCTATTTTTGCTTTATTGACTATGCCAAAGCCTTTGTGTGGATCACAATAAACTGTGGAAAATTCTGAAAGAGATGGGAATACCAGACCACCTGACCTGCCTCTTGAGAAACCTATATTCAGGTCAGGAAGCAACAGTTAGAACTGAACATGGAACAACAGACTGGTTCCAAATAGGAAAAGGAGTACGTCAGGGCTGTATATTGTCACCCTGCTTACTTAACTTATATGCAGAGTACATCATGAGAAATGCTGGGCTGGAAGAAGCACAAGCTGGAATCCAGATTGCTGGGAGAAATATCAATAACCTCAGATGTGCAGATGACACCACCCTTATGGCAGAAAGTGAAGAGGAACTAAAAAGCCTCTTGATGAAAGTGAAAGAGGAGAGTGGAAAAGTTGGCTTAAAGCTCAACATTCAGAAAACAAAGATCATGGCATCTGGTCCCATCACTTCATGGGAAATAGTTGGGGAAACAGTAGAAACAGTGTCAAGCTTCATTTTTGGGGTGCACCAAAATCACTGCAGATGATGATTGCAGCCATGAAATTAAAAGATGCTTACTCCTTGGAAGGAAAGTTATTACTAACCCAGATAGCATATTGAATAGCAGAGATATATTGCTTTGCGAACAAAGGTCCGTCTAGCCAAGGCTATGGTTTTTCCATAAGTCATGTATGGATGTGAGAGTTGGACTATGAAGAAAGGTGAGTGCCGAAGAATTGATGGTTTTGAACTGTGGTGTTGGAGAAGACTCTTGAGAGTCCCTTGGACTGCAAGGAGATCCAACCAGTCCTTTCTAAAGGAGATCAGTCCTGGGTGTTCTTTGGAAGGACTGATGCTAAAGCTGAAACTCCAATACTTTGGCCACCTCATGCTAAGTGTTGACTCATTGGAAAAGACCCTGATGCTTGGAGGGATTGGGGGCAGGAGGAGAAGGGGATGACGGAGGATGAGATGGCTGGATGGCATCACTGACTCGATGGACATGAGTTTGAGTGAACTCTGGGAGTTGGTGATGGACAGGGAAGCCTGGCATGCTGTGATTCATGGGGTTGCAAAGATTTGGGCACGACTGAGTGACTGATCTGAACTGGAGACCTCTCTGAAATATTTCCTAAGGTTGCTGGTCCACAGTAGTTCCTCTTCCCCCACTGTTTCTCAACCACCTATTTCACACAGGTTATATATTCCTTTGTAGCTTTCTATTATTTATTTTATTAAAATTTTTTTCTTCAACTAAACTCACACCTTTTCATTCAATGAAAACTCCTTTCTTATACCTCTTCATATCCTTAGCACCTAATGTACACATGATAAGAGCTTAAGAGCTATCTGTCTTTTGAGTTGAAGTTATGATGATGGTGATAATGATGTCAAATGTGTTTCTAATTCATTTAGTCTTTGCACTCTGCTCTCTCTGATTATTAGCCTTGATCAGATATCTTAAAGGACTTTTAAATTCTGTCAATAATATCTGTGTCCCCTCATAGAAAATTACATTCAGATCTAGAGCTTCTCAGATATAGAATGATGTTAACAAATTGCTGCAAATTCCGGGGATAGTTGCTGGATTGAATTAGGGAATGCAGGACTTGATTTATGAGGAAACTTTTAAAGAACTAAATATGCATAGCTGGTTTCCAAAGAGATTTAGAACCGGTCTGGGGGATCTGACAACTATATATCAGTAGCTCGTGGCTGAAAATAACATTGCAAGAAGAGCAGCTTAAATTAGGGAAAACAGCCTTTGGAGACAGTCACCAGGGATGTTAATTACTAGTGAATTAAACATACCAATACATGAATCCATTGCTTTCTCAGTGCTTTGTATGCACAGAAAGCACCTAGGAAAAGTGTTACAATGCAGATTCTGATACACTGGGTCTGAAGCAAGCCAGGATTCTACATTTCTAGCAAGTTTCCAAGTGGTCCAGAGACTAAACATACTTAGCCAACCCCCTTCTCTTTATGAATTGTGCAATTCTGCTTAATTACAAAGAGTAATAAGCTTCAAATATGGGATATTTAAATGAAATAAAGTATCCTGGAGCCTACAGTGAGGAAATAGGAAAAAGCTAATCAAGCAGGGCATGAAGATGAGTTCTTTCCTCCAAATGTTCATCTGCCTTTTTTGGCATCCATATAGGGCCTGCACACTGCGATTAGCCATGCTGTGATTAGCCTCATTGGTTCTCTCATCTTCTTATTCATCTTTTCACTTGTGCCAGATGACATTACAGGAAGAAAGCAGAGATACCTACAAATGATGATGGTAGGCTGTTGTGAAGCTCCTCTTAGCTTCCAAAATAACTCCCCCACCTTTTGATTAATGCCTGGAAATTTACAGCTGGTGCTTCACTCCTTTAGCTTAAAATATCCATCCTCTTTATAGAGGACATGTGCATCTTAGTGTGAGTAGCTTTAAATTTTTTCTTGGAAGATTTTAATAGAGAGCAATAAGATACTATAACGTTTATGTACTGGGGGAGTAGACAAGGACAGCTAATGGTGAGGACCACCTGTCTATTTCACACATAACAATGAGGTCTGAAGAAAAGGGGACACTTTGCCAATGTCACCTGCTTACCTCTTTCTTAAATTCACATTTCTATGTCAGCTTTCTTTTTTTTTTTATTTTTTTCAGTATACCAAATCTTCCTCTCTCTACTCCTGGAGATCTGCACAGCTCTGATCTTCATCTATTTCAGGCTAAAATCCTAACTGAGCTTCCTCCAGCCCTTGGAACAAGTCACTGATAGACATTGCTTCTCACCTGAATTAGGCTTAATCAGATAACTTAAATAACGTTTCCCTCGTGAGGTATAAGTCTTAAGCTGTTGAGTTTCCGTTCCTTTATTATAATCAAAGCAATTGGGATAAAAATTGGGAAGATGAATCTATCTGCTGCATATCAAATAGCTCAAAGATACTTTAAGTAACTTACTCGTTACTTAAAGACATATTATCTGGTTAGTCAAATGAGCACAGAGTAAGGACACTATGCCCCATCCCATCCCAACCCACTTCCTCCTGAACTCATTTTTTTTTCCCCTTTTGATACCCAGATATTAACATCTCCTGTTCTCCTAAGGTTTCATAGGTCACACACAATTTTTTATATATCTTCTAATTTGATTATACTGATAATCTTTAAGATAGTAAGTAGTATTGTTACTATTTCTGATATGGAGGCTGAAGAAATTTGCTCATGAAACAAGTTAATGTTATACTCAATGTCATACATAATTTGAAATTTGGACTTTGGCCTTTGGACTGCAAATCTCATTTTACTTTCTTAACAATATACTTTTTGGCCAAGTCAATTCTTTCAGTCCCAGCATATGTTCAGGATTTATTGCTTTTACTTAATGAAGTGAACTTGAGTTCAGTTCAGTTGCTCAGTTGTGTCTGACTCTTTGCTTACCCCATGGACTGCAGCACGTCATGCCTCCCAGT
This sequence comes from Bos grunniens, assembly GCF_055505025.1. Classification (NCBI taxonomy): domain Eukaryota; kingdom Metazoa; phylum Chordata; class Mammalia; order Artiodactyla; family Bovidae; genus Bos; species Bos grunniens. The sequence goes on from NC_141188.1 coordinate 15,063,606, forward strand.
CCAACATCAACTTCCAGAGTTTACTCAAACTCATGTACATTGAGTCAGTGATGCCATCCAACCATCTCATCCTCTGTAGTCCCCTTCTCCTCTTACCTTCAGTCTTTCACAGAATCAGGGTCTTTTCCAATGAGTCAGTTCTTTGCATCAGATGGTCAAAGTATTGGAGTTTCAGCTTCAGCATCATCAGTCCTTCCAATGAATATTCAGGACTGATTTCCTTTAGGATGGACTGGTTGGATATACTTGCAGTCCAAGGGACTCTCAAGAGTCTTCTCCAACACCACAGTTCAAAAGCATCAATTCTTCGGTGCTCAGTTTTCTTTATAGTCCAATTCTCACATCCATACATGACTACTGGAAAAACCAGAGCTTCAACTACATGGACCTTTGTTGGCAAAGTAATGCCTCTGCTTTTTAATACGCTGTCTAGGTTGGTCATAACTTTTCTTCCAAGGAGCAAGCGTCTTTTAATTTCATGGCTGTAGTCACCATCAGCAGTGATTTTGGAGCCCCTCAAAATAAAGTCTGCCACTGTTTCCCCATCTATTTGCCATGAAATTATGGGACCAGATGCCATTATCTTAGTTTTCTGAATGTTGAGATTTAAGCCAACTTTTTCACTCTCCTCTTTCACTTTCATCAAGAGGCTCTTTAGTTCTTCTTTGCTTTCTGCCATAAGTGTTGTGTCATCTACATACCTGAGGTTATTGATATTTCTCCCGGCAATCTTGATTCCAGCTTGTGCTTCATCCATGAGTATTTCTAATGATGTACTCTGCATATAAGTTAAATAAGCACAGTGATAAATAAGTACAGCCTTGATGTACTCCTTTCCCAATTTGGAACCATTGTTGTTCCATATCCAGTTCTAGCTGTTGCTTCCTGACCTGCATACAGATTTCTCAAGAGGCAGGTCAGGTGGTCTGGTATTCCCATCTCTTTCAGAATTTTCCACAGTTTGTTGTGATCCACACAGTCAAAAGCTTTGGCATACTCAATAAAACAGAAGTAGATATTTTTCTGGAACTCTCTTGCTTTTTTGGTGATCCAACAGATGTTGGCAATTTGATCTCTGGTTCTTCTGCCTTTTCTAAATCCAGCTTGAACATCTGGAAGTTCACAGTTCATGTACTGTTGAAGCCTGTCTTGTAGAATTTTGAGCATTACTTTGCTAGTGTGTGAGGTGAGTGCAATTGTGTGGTAGTTTGAGCATTCTTTGGCATTGCCTTTCTTTGGGATTGGAATGAAAACTAACCTTTTCCAGTCCTGTGGCCGCTGCTGAGTTTTCCAAATTTGCTGGCATATAGAGTGCAGCACTTTCACAGCATCATCTTCTAGGATTTGAAATAGCTCAACTGGAATTCCATCAACTCTGCTAGCTTTGTTTGTAGTGATGCTTTCTAAGGCCAAGAACTTAAGTAAGTCATGATAAAATATCAATTTTGTGTTTTCTTGTGTAATATTTATTATTTTCATCTATGTTTTCCCAGTCTACCTCCTCCTTTGGGAAAATACAATTGTTTGCAAGTTTTGATTATTAGAACTGTAATAATCAGAGTTGACATACTTAGTATTTTCTTAAGTTCAATTCATAAGAGAAAGAAGCAGAAGGCAACTAAACCAAATGGTGCAATTTTACTTCAGAAATCCAATGCAAACCTTCAAGTCATTATAAATTCAGTGTGAACTCATTTTCTGTCTCTGTTTTTAGTACAGAACATTGAAAATTCATGACCATTAAGATGTAGCCAAGGCTGTTTAAGATTCCCCAGTCTGCAGAGACAAAATCAATCATGTTCAATAGGCTGTCCTTAGTGAAATGTAAAACAAATGTGAACATAAAGACAATGCTGCACAAGAGTTTGACAAGTATGTGTTAAAATGGTTTAGATTCTTGATTCATCATGAACTGTAATTGATGAAACTTGTGGTGGTGGTTTAGCCACTAAGTTGTGTCTGACTCTTGCTACCCCATGGACTGTAGTCTTCCAGACTCCTCTGTCCATGGGATTCTCCAGGCAAGAATACTGGAGTGCGTTGCCATTTTCTTTCTCCAAGGGGTCTTCCAAATTGAATCTGGGTCTCCTGCTTTGCAGGTAGATTCTTTACCAACTGAGCTGGGAGGGAAGCTTGATGAAACTTCCCACTCCCTATATGTTCTGCTTAGCTTAGTTTTTATGCAATTTCTATTTTTTTCTAACTTGGTGACCAGAGCTGAAAATACTAAAGTATTCCCACCTCCCTTCATTGGGATAAGCATTTGGATCAGTAGCACAAAGCCTAGCCCTCATTTGAGGACCACCTCCTATTCTACTCAGCTCTGTTTAAATAATATCAGCTTAACTCTTTCTAGTGATATCAAATTGGCAGTATCGAGAGCAGATGGTACTGGCAATGAAGACACACTTTTTTCTCTCTCTGTCTTTTTCCTCTAAACTGTTGCCCCCCGCCCCATATCTAAGGGTTCTGCATCTGGGAATTCAACCAACTGCAGATTGAAAATATTTTTTAAAATTCCAGAAAGTTCCAAAAAGCAAAACTCGAACATGTCATGCCTCAGCAATGATTTACATAGCATTTACATTGTATTTACAACTATTTACATAGCATTTGCATTGTATTAGGTATCATAAGTAAATCATCTAGAAATGATCTAAAGTATATGGAAGGATGTGCATAGGTTATATACAAATGCTATGCCATTTTATATAAGAGACTTGAACATCTGTGAATTTTGGTATCTGCAGGGGTCTTAGAACCAATCGCCAATAGTTACTGAGGAATGACTATATTTTTCTATGTAAATTACATGATATTTTAATTAAAGAAGTGAATAGTGATGTTTATGATTTTTATACATTTTAGTTATCCTATCTTATTTTTTTAGGTATATCCAGTTAACTAAAGGATTTTTGTACCTTTTATTTTTTAGGTATTAACTTGTGTCTGACTCTTGGCCATATGGACTGTAGCCCACCAGGCTCTTCTGTCCATAAGAATTCCGGGGCAAGAATACTGGAGTGCGTAGCCATTTTCTTCTCAAGGGAATCTTCTAGACCCAGGGATCAAACTCATGTTTCCTGCGTTGCAAGTGGATTCTTTACCACTGAGACACCAGGGAAACCTTTTGTGCCCAGAAAGAGAATAATAAAAATGAAGCCACTGTGATACAGTAAGTAGAATGTTGTTCCAAATAAACATACACTGGAGCACATTGGGAAAGAGCCATCAAAGAGGGTGGCCAGACCAGATGTGAAGATAGCTAAATAAAATGCTAAATTTTAGGATTAAAATGAGATAGTCATAGACCATGTGAAAATCAAAAGTCAAAAGTTACTCCCTAAAGCCCTTTATCTATACACCAAAATAGCTAACATTAAAATGACTGTCAATATCAAATATTGTCAAGGACTGAAGTAACTAGGACTCTCACATATTGCCTACATGGATGGAAAATGGTATAACTATTTATATTCCCAAGGACAAAGTAGCCTGGTGGGCTGCAGTTCATGAGGTCACAAAGAGTCAGACTCGACTGAGTGACTAAACACACAGTACATTTTTATTTTTATAGACTGTCAGTATCTATTAAACTAAATGTTAACTTACCCTTTGTCATAGTAATTCCACTCCTAAATAGATATCCAAGAGAAATGAATATATTCAGCCACCAAAAGACATGTACAATAATGTTCATAATAGCCTCATTTTAAATAACCAAAAACCAGGAAGTAATCCAACTGTCAATCAATAAAAAAATGGACAAATGGTAACATTTCCATAGAACTGAATACTATTTAACAATTAAAAAAAAAAGCCCTAACTGACACATTCAACAACATGAATAAATTTTATAGATAGTGTGCTGAGAGAAGGTAGATAGAAAAGATGTGCAATGAATGAATTTATTATATGAAAAAAGGGTGCTAGCTATGGATGGGAATGGGGTGGGGTAAGAGGGCTTACCAAATGGAAGGGAGTATGAAAGAGGCTTCTAGAACACTAGAGAAGTTCCTTATCTTCTGGTGATAGATACATGGGTGTGTATATATAAAAATTCATTGAGTTTTATTCCTAGTATTAGTATACCTTATGGACTTTACTATGCATACCACATACTATTATGCTACAATTTTGTTTTAAGTACCTGAAAGTAACAGTAAGTCTAGGCACAGAAACTGAGTAAAATCACCACCTCCATCTTTGCTTCAGAGCTTCCTTCGCAGGTGCAAGTCCCAGAGAAAATTAATTTCAACTCTTTTAAAGACACACACTCTGGTCACACCGCCTTAGTACATACCTAATCCTTAAAATGTTCTCATTTGGCTAATGATCCAGGTTGTTCACAGAACCTGTGAGCATATCATAAAAATGCCCACTGGCCAATGAGTAACACTGCAGTAATTGTCTTTTTTATGGGTATTATGCCTATGCATAACTTTCATCATTAACACAAATGTTCCTTTACTCACGTCATCTCCATTTCCGTTTTAAAACTGAAAAATTTGGTAATTTGCCATTAGATTTCAGGATATTTGTGAAAATGAATAATGTTCCATTATATTTTAATCATCTCTTATATGAGTTTTTATTTCTCACTTGTGGATTGATAGTCTATTAAAAACTAGCTTAGAAGAAAATTAAAAAGCCTTAGAAAGCCATAGTGCTGGAATCAGATAATTTTTTAAATGCATTTTAAAGTATAGTGGAAACCCACAACCTTCCCCTCCTACCACTTTAAGGTAAAGCTGAACTGACAGCAATCTTTGTCCTAATGCTGGGCAAGGTAGCAAACTGAATGAATAAATGAGTCTTAGAGGATGGAAATAGCTTGATAATGATTTTCTCATGGAAAAAAAATTTATTCAGATAGACAGATCACAATGATTTTTGCACACTGCTGTTGCTTAAACCATTATACCATTAATTATAGAACTACTGATTCAATACTAAGATCTTTCTAACAATAATTCTGAGAATCTACTATAAATGACAATCAAAGTAGTATTATCAGTTACATTTTAAAAAGAGAGAAGCTATTTTCATTATACAGAGAAGGCAATGGCAACCCACTCCAGTACTCTTGCCTGGAAAATCCCATGGACAGAGGAGCCTGGTAGGCTGCAGTCCATGGGGTCACTAGCATTTGGATATGACTGAGTGACTTCACTTTCACTTTTCACTTTCATGCATTAGAGAAGGAAATGGCAACCCACTCCAGTGTTCTTGCCTGGAGAATCCCAGGGACGCGGGAGCCTGATGGGCTGCCGTCCATGGGGTCGCACAGAGTCGGACACGACTGAAGAGACTTAGCAGCAGCAGTAGCAGCAGCATTTTTGTTATAAACTTTATTTTAGGTTGATAAGATGGAGAAGGGATGGTGGATGTGGAGTACATCTCTCTCCATGGATGCATCAGTAATGCATCTACAAATGCAGAAGTTCTCCAGAGCACCAGCTATGTCTTGGCAGCTGACCACAAGATTTCTTGACCACAAGAAAGGAACATATTGATCCATGCATAACTCAATAGAACAAAGGAAAGAAGGGAGAAAGAGGAGGAGAGAAAGAAGGACAAGACCAGTACCTAGGGGTGATGGGGAGCTAAAGAGGGGATGAGATACCTGCATATGGTGCAATTAATTGGAACAGAAGAGAAGCATTTGAAGTTGTCAGAGAGTGAAACAGTTATTCTGTAACAGTCCAAATGGAGTGAGAACCACAGAGTCCATGCCACAGCCTTGCATACCCTGGAAATGGACTGTTCCACCAGAACACAAAGTGGCAGGGAGCAGGAGCATGGAGACTAGATAGCAATTCTAGGTCAAGGACTGCTGTTGACTGCAGGGAGATGGCCCAAGGGGACAGAAGAGAGGAAATCCACAATGAGGAATGCCTTTGGAGGAAAGCCAGCTGGTCATAGAGGCAGGGTGCTACTGTTGAGTTACGTGCAGGGGGTAAAGCTAACCCTGTAGTCTCTCTCTCCCCACATGCCAGTACCAGCAGCTGAGCAATAGAGAAAGATGTCAGTGAGTGTGGCTCTTTGATGCCTGATGTGCCAAGCAATAGAGAAGGACCTCAGCCAGGGATGCCCTTTCTGCCTGCTGTGCCAAACAAAAGAGAAGGACCAGCCAAGGAGGCCTTTTGAGCACCAGCTGCCAGAGGCTAGAAAAGAATGGACTAGAGCCAAATCTCTTGTGCTAATGGCCGCCAGCTTCCCTACATACCTGGTGTCCCTGCAATCCAAGCAGCTGCATCACCTCCATGCCCAGTCACTGGGGCAGACCCAAGTCCTCCAGGGCAGGCTTGGGAGCAAACTCCTGTGGGTGACCCACAGGCAGAGGTGGGGATAAAAGCATAATTAAGCTCCAGGGGTGAAGTGACTAAGGAAGAGGATCAAACATCTTTCCATGAGCTGTCCTAGTTAGGTGAGGTGGGTTGAGGCTCACAGACAGGGAAAAGATGCTGACAGCTGAGACCTGAGAAAAGCATTCATTATTATTATGTTTCATTCATTCTGTAGTTGGGTCTGGATTATTTCCTAAATTTGTTGTTGTTGTTGTTGTTCTCTCTACTTTTTTCTTGTTGTTATGGTGGATGTTTTCATTAGTATTATTTCTATTTAGGCTTTTGGGGACCTTTCTTAAATCACATTTTTATTTCTTTCACATATATCTACTTCAGCTTTGTCTTTCTGTGGTTCTGTGGTTTTCTTTTTATTCTTGTTGTACTTTTTATTTAATATAACAACCTTTTTTTATATATACATCTAACTTTGTTTTCCTATTTTTTTTTCTTTTTCTTCTTTCTTTTCACCATGTTGGTTTATTTTGTTTTCTCTGCTTTACTCCTCAGTTGTGAGTCTGCTTTGGTCTTGTTTTTCTGTTTTAGCTACTTTGCTTTTAATTGGTTGATATCATTGTGTGTGTGTGTGTGTGTGTGTGTGTGTATATATATTTATTTTTATTTTTATTTTTTATTTTATCTATTTTTTTTAAATTTTATTTTATTTTTAAACTTTACAATATTGTATTAGTTTTGCCAAATATCGAAATGAATCCACAGGTATACCCGCGTTCCCCATCCTGAACCCTCCTCCCTCCTCCCTCCCCTACCCTCCCTCGGGTCGTCCCAGTGCACCAGCCCCAAGCATCCAGTACCGTGCATCGAACCTGGACTGGTGACTCGTTTCATACATGATATTATACATGTTTCAATGCTATTCTCCCAAATCTCCCCACCCTCTCCCTCTCCCACAGAGTCCATAAGACTGATCTATACATTGGTGTCTCTTTTGCTGTCTCGTACACAGGGTTATTGTTACCATCTTTCTATATTCCATATATATGCGTTAGTATACTGTATTGGTGTTTTTCTTTCTGGCTTACTTCACTCTGTATAATAGGTTCCAGTTTCATCCATCTCATTAGAACTGATTCAAATGTATTCTTTTTAATGGCTGAGTAATATTCCATTGTGTATATGTACCACAGCTTTCTTATCCACTCATCTGCTGATGGGCATCTAGGTTGCTTCCATGTCCTGGCTATTATAAACAGTGCTGTGATGAACATTGGGGTATATGTGTCTCTTTCCATTCTGGTTTCCTCAGTGTGTATGCCCAGCAGTGGGACTGCTGGATCAGAAGGCAGTTCTATTTCCAGTTTTTTAAGGAATCTCCACACTGTTCTCCATAGTGGCTGTACTAGTTTGCATTCCCACCAACAGTGTAAGAGAGTTCCCTTTTCTCCACACCCTCTCCAGCATTTATTGCTTGTAGACTTATGGATTGCAGCCATTCTGACTGGTGTGAAATGGTACCTCATAGTGGTTTTGATTTGCATTTCTCTGATAATGAGTGATGTTGAGCATCTTTTCATGTGTTTGTTAGCCATCTGTATGTCTTCTTTGGAGAAATGTCTATTTAGTTCTTTGGCCCATTTTTTGAATGGGTCATTTATTTTTCTGGAGTTGAGCTGTAGGAGTTGCTTGTATATTTTTGAGATTAGTTGTTTGTCAGTTGCTTCATTTGCTATTATTTTCTCCCATTCTGAAGGCTGCCTTTTCACCTTGCTAATAGTTTCCTTTGTTGTGCAGAAGCTTTTAAGTTTAATTAGGTCCCATTTGTTTATTTTTGCTTTTATTTCTGATATTCTGGGAGGTGGGTCATAGAGGATCCTGCTGTGATGTATGTCAGAGAGTGTTTTGCCTATGTTCTCCTCTAGGAGTTTTATAGTTTCTGGTCTTACGTTTAGATCTTTAATCCATTTTGAGTTTATTTTTGTGTATGGTGTTAGAAAGTGTTCTAGTTTCATTCTTTTACAAGTAGTTGACCAGTTTTCCCAGCACTACTTGTTAAAGAGATTGTCTTTAATCCATTGTATATTCTTGCCTCCTTTGTCAAAGATAAGGTGTCCATAGGTGCATGGATTTATCTCTGGGCTTTCTATTTTGTTCCATTGATCAATATTTCTGTCTTTGTGGCAGTACCATACTGTCTTGATAACTGTGGCTTTGTAGTAGAGCCTGAAGTCAGGTAGGTTGATTCCTCCAGTTCCATTCTTCTTTCTCAAGATAGCTTTGGCTATTCGAGGTTTTTTGTATTTCCATACAAATTGTGAAATTATTTGTTCTAGCTCTGTGAAGAATACCGTTGGTAGCTTGATAGGGATTGCATTGAATCTATAAATTGCTTTGGGTAGTATACTCATTTTCACTATATTGATTCTTCCAATCCATGAACACGGTATATTTCTCCATCTATTAGTGTCCTCTTTGATTTCTTTCACCAGTGTTTTATAGTTTTCTATATATAGGTCTTTAGTTACTTTAGGTAGATATATTCCTAAGTATTTTATTCTTTCCGTTGCAATGGTGAATGGAATTGTTTCCTTAATTTCTCTTTCAGTTTTCTCATTATTAGTGTATAGGAATGCAAGGGATTTCTGTGTGTTGATTTTATATCCTGAAACTTTACTATAATCATTGATTAGTTCTAGTAATTTTCTGGTGGAGTCTTTAGGGTTTTCTATGTAGAGGATCATGTCATCTGCAAACAGTGAGAGTTTTACTTCTTTTTTTCCAATTTGGATTCCTTTTATTTCTTTTTCTGCTCTGATTGCTGTGGCCAAAACTTTTGACTTCCTTTTTCTCACTGGGTGACACTTCTATTTGTTTTTGGGTCTGTTTTGATTTTGTTTGTAGATGTTTGTGTGTGTGTGTGTGTATGTTCCTTTGTTTTTCTTTATATTTGTCTGATTTTGCTTTTTGATTTGTCTTGGTTTTGGTTTTTATTTCTTTTGTTGTTATTGTCATTAAAAACAAATTGAAGGATTTTGACTCCCCAAAAAGAAGTTGGCCTTGAGTCTGTGGGGTGGGAGTGTGATGTCCAGGACACTAGACTATCATAAAACCTCTGGCCTCGGGGAGTTTTAATCAGTGAGAACTCCTGTGAAAGCCCACATCTGGATCCAAGACCTGGCATCACACAACTGCAGGCAACACTGACTATTGGAAACCTCACTCAAATAACAAGCAAGTTAAAGTCACTCAGTCAGGTCTGACTCTTTGCGACCGCATGTAGCCCATGGAATTCTCTAGGCCAGAACACTGGAGTGGGTAGCCATTTCATTCTCCAATGGATCTTTCTAGCCCAGAAATCAAATCCAGATCTCCCCCATTGCAGGCAGATTCTTTACCAGCTGAGCCACTAGGGAAGCTGAACAAGAGAGGAATACAAACCTAATAATCAGCAGACAGGCTGCCACTTGACTTCACATTCCAGGATGTCTGACTCTAGGTGAGTGAGCACACCACTGTGATTACCTGGGTCGTGAAGACCTTTTTTTTTCTTAATGTCCTTTTAATTACCTAAAACAATTCAGATTGCAAGCTGTTATATTATTGAATACCTCTTTGTTTTACATAAGAAAGACCTCTCCATATGGCACAGAAACATTTGTTTACTGAACATTTACTTCTCCAGTCTCCCTGTGAATTATCCTTTGTCCCCTTTGAAGTTCTAGACTCCCACCCCCTTCTCCTTAGTTCAGAATAGCATATAAGCCTCATTGACTGACTGTCCATTGAGTCCAATATTCTTATAAAGCCCTACTTATACAAAATTAAATTTGCTTTTCTCCTGTTAATCTGTCTTGTACTCCAGCCAGAGAACCTAGAAAGGCAAAGAAAAATTTCTTCTTCTCTGACAGAAGAAAGGAACGGGAAGAAGAGAAAGAGAAAAAAAGTTCCTTTGTATAGTAAAATGACTAACAAAAAATGTAGAATGTTGGAATTAGAAGATTAACATTTGGCATCCACCATCATAATAATTGATTCTAGAAAGAATCAAAGTGAATGCTAATAATTTTACCCAAGTGAAATTTGAGTACTGGAAGATTTTATAAGCCTCAAAGTGTTTTCTGCTGCTGCTGCTGCTACTGTCAGGCTTCAGTCGTGTCCGACTCTGTGCGACCCCATAGACGGCAGCCCACCAGGCTCCCCCGTCCCTGGGATTCTCCAGGCAAGAACACTGGAGTGAGTTGCCATTTCCTTCTCCAACGCAGGAAAGTGAAAAGTGAAAGTGAAGTCTCTCAGTCGTGTCTGACTGGTAGCAACCCCATGGACTGCAGCCTACCAGGCTCCTCTGTCCATGGGATTTTCCAGGCAAGAGTACTGGAGTGGGTTGCCATTGCCTTCTCCGAAGTGTCTTCTGACTAGGTACTTAATGATTATAAAGGCAAAAACAGTAACTTTATAGTGAAATCACCTAGAAGACATGATCGTGATCAGGTGATCAAAGTTAACTTCTGTAGTAATCCATATCAGCTGTCTCCTGATGTACACACTAAGAACACAAGATCACTTCCATGGTCTTTCTGCCCCGAATGCTTCATCTAATTTTGAGAAAGTATTAAACAAGCCCAAATTGGAGGACAGTCTACAAAATAACTGGCCTATATTATTTTTAAATAGTTAATACCATGAAATAGAAAAACTGTGGTACTGGTCCAAATAAAAGGAAACTGAAGAAAACATGAGAATTGAATGTGGAACATGATCCAGGATTTTCTATAACTATAAAGGGTATTACTGGGATAAAACACAAAATCTGAGTATGGTTTTAGCATGCATGCATGCTCAGTCACTCAGTCATGTCCAACTCTTTGCAACCCCCTGGGAGTTGTAAAAAAATCCCAGCTTGCATGTTTATGGGATTCTCCAGGTAAGAATACTGAAATAGGCTCCCATTTTCTCTTCTAGGGAATATTCCCAGCTCAGAGATCAAATCCATGTCTCCTGCATCTCCTGCATTCGCAGGCAGATTAACATATTAGATAATATTATTGTACAATGAATGCCCTGATTTTAACAATTATACTATGGCTATGTAAGCAAATTCTGTATTTTTAGAAAACACATTGAAATATTTAGAAGTAAAGAGACATTATGTCTGCAACATGTAGAGAGAACAAAAATGATAAAGCAAATGCAAGTATGCCAAAATATTAGCATTTGGGAAACCTGAGTGAAAGGAGTAGAGAATTTTTTTTTTTCCTTACAACTTTTAAGTTTAAACTAGATGAAAATAAAAAATTACTGGAAAAAAAATAACAAAAGGGGGAAAAATGTGCAGGCTTGAAAGGCATAAATGTGGGCTTGAATCCTGGCTCTCCTGCATACTATCTGTGTGATCTTAAGCAAGTTGTTTAACCTATCCAAGCTTTACATTATAAGCTATAAATTTTCTCTCCTAGAGTTTTTAGGAGAATTAAATATTATTACATGTAAAATACTCGATAAATTTATTATTAGGATGTATAATACAGAGAAAAGTGGATAGACTCCAAATATATCAAGATGATCATGGGAGGTTCTGGATTGGGCACTACATCCTGTTGCTCCCAGACCACCAAAATCATTTACTAAATAATACCTGAGGCAAACTTCTCAGTCCTTCCCCTAATCCTTCCCCCCCCCCTTTTTTTTTTTTTTTTTTTGAAACTCTGAAAGAACTTCAAAACTCTGATGAGATCTTCTAGGTGATGAGAAGGAAGCAACTTAACAAACTATTAAACTAAAACACACATACCTTAACAAAGATATGATATTATAAATTTTAGCAAATCTGTGCTAGCCATTTTTATTTATCATAGTACTCATGGATAATGATACATCAAGTTGGTCCAATACTTCAGATGACTCTCTTTACCAGCTCATTGCACTAGGGAAATGGGAAATCCAGATATGAGTGCTCTGTTTATGGGACCTAGGTTGCTGTGGGTAAAAGTTCTGTTTGGATATTGATAAATTGTCTCCCACAGAATAATTTATAATTTAAGCCAACTCTCTTTTTGTTCAAGAAAGTGTTCAAGAATCTTTAGTTCAAGAAATGTTCAAGGCTATCCATCCATCAGAATTGTGGAGAAGATAATTTTCTTGAACTTCTGAAATCATATTATATGAAGGTCCCTATTTCTCCCCCATGCAAAAGGTCAACTCTGCTAAATAATTTCCCATTGTACAAGACAGTCCTTTTTTATAGTTTTCTCCCTTGCAGCATGCAGTCTTATTCATCATGTCATGTTTCAAGGAAGAAATCAGCAACCTATTGGCTTTCAAGGCCTGAGTGATGGGGACAGGAGCAAAAAATACCTCAAATTGGAGCTGGACAGGAGCAAAGTTGACAACAGCTCCTGAGAAGCCATTTGTTTTGCTTATTTATATCCTGTCAGGACAGTAATGAAAAAGGAACTAAATCAAATGTAGAACTCAGTAACCATCCATAATTTGTCCTTGTCCTTATTTAGAGAATAATATTTCTGAAGAATTTAAAGATTCTGATTAGGAATAATGTCTGCTACAAGTAGGATGACCATGTAAGTTGTCATTTAAAATGAGCCCCCTTGAAGAGTAAAAGGGGATCAACAATTATTCCAGCACAAAAGATTTCAGTCAGGACTTCCCCCAAACAAATCAAGGCATATGGTCACCACAGTGATGGAGATAATATGTAGAGGTTTGTTCTAATTTTTTCAGATGACTGACAGATCGGGTTCTAAAATCTTTATTTCAGAATATTAGAATAAGCAAAACAGATTTTTAGAGCTCAGATAGCTTACTCTTTCCATTTTACAAATAAAACTGAAATAAAAGAGAAACTTTATTAATACCTATAGAATTATAAAATGAAAATGTCAAATTCTTTTTTTTTTCTTTGTAATGTTAGTTCAGCTAAGACCCTGGAATCTAGGTTTTCAAATCATTGCAAGTGATAAGGGAAGTCAGTCTATATGCATAATGCTATGGTATTATCTATCTTCTTACCATGTTCATCTGAAAAAAAAAAAAAAAAAGACTCAAATATTGTATCTCAAGCTTGCTACTCACCCTCATTCTTCAGACCATGATCCCTGAGTAGAAGTTGTACTTATCAAAACAAAGACCCAACATGAAGCCAACATGCCATTAAACGTATGAGTACTCATGAAAAAATAAAATAAAATAAATCCACTCACTTTTCCAAACTTACAGAGAAAAAATATATCTAAGCTCATAATCCAGATGCATTCACCTAACCAAGGCCCCTGCTTGTACAAGCCAGATATAAAAATGAAAACTCATGTACACATGCCTACATGCTTGCCTATAAATGAAGCAAGGTATTGGATCCCAACGCAATTGAAGTAAGTATTGTTGTTGTTGCTAAGTCATGTCCAACTCTTTGCAACCCCCATGAACTGCAGCACACCAGGTTTCTCTGTCCTTCGCTATCTGCTGGAGTTTGCTTAAACTCATATCCATTGAGTCAGTGATACCATCCAACCATCTCATCCTCTGTCTTGTCTCCCTCTTCTTCTCTTGCCTTCAATCTTTCCCAGCATCAGGGTCTTTTTCAATGAGTCAGCTCTTTGCATCAGGTGGCCACAGTATTACCAGTACCTATAAAGAAACTGTATGCATATAGTGAGGGGTTCTCTGGGAAAGTGCAAGTGTAGAAATACAAAGAGCAGTGTATGTCCCTCAAGAGCATCAGGCTGGAGGATCAAGAGAAGCATGATGCTCAGCTTTCTGCCATCTGACCAGGATCCTTCTTTCTCTGTGGAAACTCAGAAACTTGCTTCATTCATGATTGCTGCTGCTGCTGCTGCTAAGTCGCTTCAGTCGTGTCCGACTCTGTACGACACCATAGAGGCAGCCCACCAGGCTCTCCCATGCCTGGGATTCTCCAGGCAAGAACACTGGAGTGGGTTGCCATGTCCATGATTAGATATTAGTAATTTTTCTCAAATATGCAGCTGCCAAATTCTCCTGTGCTCATACCATTTCTCTGATCAATCTCTATGTCTGCAATTCCAGGTCTTTGTCCCCATTCTACTGGAAGGGAAGGAGGGAATAAGTTCAAAAAACAGGAGTCTGGGGCCAGGATGCAGCTCCCTCCCATGATGTCCTAGGCACCACTTCGTCTCCTGCCTCCTGCCCTTTGTATGTCCTGGCAGTAGACTCTCCCTTACCTCTATGTTCCAAGTTTTATCTGACTTCCTTAGAGATGGGCATTTCTCCCTTCCTTCTGGTTTGTGGGAAGTGGGGGAAAGTAGGAAACAGGGAGTAAGAGACAAGAAGGGAATAAGGATAGATGGAAGCAGTAAAGAGGAAATAACTCAAGTAGTGGAGGTAAATGTAGTAATTTTCAATAAGGAAAAGTCCAAATTATATGTTTCTGAGGTGAACATAAACCCCTAGTAAATTTCTAAAACAGGTGATTTACAGATGGCTTTGTGGTACAAAGAAAGGGAATCTTCTCAATTTTATTACAGAAGCTACCAACATTTACAGTCTACTATCTCAATCTGCAGCCCCATGAAGTTTGTTAGGAACTGTAGTATGGAGGGAATTTGAGAATGAGAGTAAGCATCATTCTCTAAGCAGAGCTAGTTAGGGATACCAAGCCAGGCCACTCCACCGTAGGCAAGGACAAAATACACTATAACTTCCTCCACACCACAGAGGAAGCAATGAGCTCTGTTAGTCAGTATTATTTATGGTTATATTATATTAATACAAATCAACTGACCGTTTCCTGAAAAGCTTGGGCCACTAAGTTTCAAAATCTGTTTTTGTTTTTTTTCTTTAATTTTAGAAGGAAAACATTGCATAAGTACTATATATTATACAATACACCAAATTTGATTTGGGTCTGTAACTCATAATCAGACATACTAATTTATTCTCTAGCAAAATATATATTCACACTAAGTGATATAAAAACCATGCATAGTCTCATTCAGGCTCAGGTCTAGTTTATCAAGCCATTTTGTCATGCATTTAAGAAAACTTTTGAGTTTGGGAGCCTTTTGGATCTTGTCATCAGAGATAAGATATTGTGAACCACATGTTTATTCTTCATATTCTTTGGAATAGATGTTGAAAAAAGGGATAAAGTAATACTGTATTACAGTTTCTTTAAAGGGAGATTATCCATCTTTAAGTATCTTTTCCTTAATGCTCCTCTCTATTATCTGTTGATAATAAAAATTAAATACAGCAATAAAATGATTTATCCTGGTTTATTCTAAGACAGAGAAACAGATGGTAAATTACATATACTTGGGCTACTTGGGTAAAGTTTTACTTCTATTCCTCACCAGTTTCACAACTTTAAGCAAGTTACTTCATCCATCCATTCTTCAGTTTAATCTTTTGGATAATGGGAATAAATATTAGCACCCATATCATGTGACTATCTGAAAATTAAATATATCACATAAGAACAATGCCTGTCATATGGTGAATGCCACAAAAGTGTTAGATATTGTCATTATTCAGCTCACAGTGCTTCTCAGCATGACATCAAAATAGTGGCCATTAAGATTCAGTCTTCACATGGCATTGAATGCCCTGGAATAATTTGAGGAAACTAAGGGCCTACTATTCCTAAGAGCATCTTTCCCACTAACTGTTGAAGACTTAAAGATTAAGCTCTTTCCTTACTATAACCCTTGCTAAAATGCATAAGCCTTGGAAGAGGTCAAATTTTGATGGAAATTAAAAAGCTAAAATTAAAATGTTGTAAGTGAAAAAAAAAAAAAATTCTGCTGGACCGTTAGAGGCATGTCACCATCAAGGAGGGAGAATGAGAAAGTCAATTCTCAATTTTTCTCTCTGGATAGTTCTTCCTAAGACTAAAGGCTGAGCACATGAGCATCTCTGAACTCATTTTGTATAAGCATAAAACTGGCCTCACTTTCCAGGTGATGGCACTGGAACTAAGGATGTAAACTCACTATGCAAGGGACCTTGCTTTAGATTACTGTTATCTTACGTATACCTATTGCTTTCAG
Organism: Bos grunniens; assembly: GCF_055505025.1. Taxonomy (NCBI): domain Eukaryota; kingdom Metazoa; phylum Chordata; class Mammalia; order Artiodactyla; family Bovidae; genus Bos; species Bos grunniens. The sequence continues at coordinate 15,079,948 of NC_141188.1, forward strand.
ATTTACCTTGTTTTATCTTATCCAATTCATACAGTTAGTAAGTGCCAGTGGTAGAATTCTAACCCAAGTCTTCTAATTCTCGGTCCCATCTTCTACTCTTTACAACACAAATTTTCCACAACAAAGCTGCCTAAGCACCCAGTAAGGAATCCCTCTACTTGAGACCATAAGAAATATGAGCACAGGAATGGCAGGAAGTAATAGGTGAATAGGGACTTCATAGTCAAAAAGATCTGGGGTTGAAGGGTCATTGACAAAGTACTCACTATGGTTTATATGCCCATAATATTGGAATAAATAATAGCTGTTATGACAACTACATGAGTTAACATATGAAAAATATTGGCAGCATATACAACCGCTGGTTATAAAAAAAAATGAGTCTTTTCTCCTGCTCTGTCTTACCTATGTTCCTTTCCAAGCACCACTCAGAATCTGGAAAATGTTGGGAATGGTTGCCAAGAAGAAAGACGTAAAGACAACATCAAAAGACAGCATGGCTACCATCCAGCAGAGAGTGCTGAGTCCTTTCACAGATAATAAACACAAGAAAACAAATAACCCCTGTCATTTTTGGAGGGCAGTGCCAAGGCTCATGAGGAAGCAGCTGGGAGCCTTCTGTACCACTAATGAGGACACCAGAGTTTCAGGGCTCTTTATTTGTAGAACAGCAGTGACAAGAAGCATTCCCTCTCTCCTCTATGCTCTGACCCTGTCAGGGATTTCTGTCTCTTTACAACACTCTCTATGGACTCCAGAAAAATGCTGTGACAGGGGAAGGAGGTTTGGAGTTCAGAGGAACCTTTGCTCATCACGGCTAAGCCCTAATCTGTCAAGGAAACTTCTTGGGCCCTGACAACATAGATGAGAGGATGTCCTTTCTCTGGGTAGTCTGCAGAGCTGGATTAGCTGCTGTTCAGTAATCTAAAAACGTAGCAGGAAAAATATCAAGAAAGATATTGCTCAAATACTTGGCAGGTGTCTGGTTGCTTTTCTTTATTAAAACCAATAACCGGGATTCAGCCTAGCCCTGATGTGTCATTTATCAGCCTGCTCTTTCCCTCATGCTATGCCACTGATATACTCCCGACCCACACACCCATGTAGCCTTTTTTGAACTGAGAACAGAATGGCCAGGACAGTAGCATAACACTGTCAAAATCACTGAAGTATATCTGACTTATCTTTCCCCATTAACTCTCTAAATAATTCATGACAAATGAGGGATGCTTATGATAACACAGACTGGTAATTAATTTGAAAATTTTGCTGACAAATTCTTACAAATGACTATTAACAGGCAAGTCAGAGACTCAGCAGGCAGGGCTCCTCTGCCTCTAAAGGTCGACAATTTATGAACACAAGGTGCTACTTTTATACAGGCAGATTAATAATAAGGATGTATAAAAAATTATCAAATGCAAATAGAGCAATGCTGAGAATCAAAACTGTAAATCCATAAAGGGTCAATCAGGTAAATAAACTTTTGAGTGCAAATAAACAGAAAATGACCAAAAAAAATCATATAAGAATTAGTTCTTTCTCATGAACAAGTGTTGTATAAAACTTAATTTTATTCCTTAAATACCTACCCATCTAATGCCATTGGCAATGATTTAAAGGCATATGCTTTACCACCATGATAAATAGAACCTACTAAACCAACCCTGGGCTTCCCTCATAGCTCAGTTAGTCAGTAAAGAATTCACCTGCAGTGCAAGAGACCTGGGTTTGATCCCTGGGTTATGAAGATCCCCTGGAGGAGGGCATGGCAACCCACTTCAGTATTTTTACTTGGAGAATTCCCATGGACAGAGGAACCTGGTGGGCTGCAGGCCATGGGGTTGCAAAGAGTTGGACATGACTGAGCAACTTAGCACAACACACAGCACACAAACCTACCTTAGCCCTGACTGACCTCTATTAAGTTACAATTCAGTTCAGTTCAGTTCAGTCACTCAGTCATGTCCAACTCTTTGAGACCCCATGAATCGCAGCACGCCAGGCCTCCCTGTCCATCACCAGCTCCCGGAGTTCACTCAGACCCGCATCCATCGAGTCAGTGATGCCATCCAGCCATCTCATCCTCTGTCATTCCCTTCTCCTCCTGCCCCCAATCCCTCCCAGCATCAGAGTCTTTTCCAATGAGTCAACTCTTCGCATGAGGTGGCCAAAGTACTGGAGTTTCAGCTTTAGCATCAGTCCTTCCAAAGAACACCCAGGGCTGATGATCTCCTTCAGAATGGACTGGTTGGATCTCCTTGCAGTCCAAGGGACTCTCAAGAGTCTTCTCCAACACCACAGTTCAAAAGCATCAATTCTTCAGCGCGCAGCTTTCTTCACAGTCCAACTCTCACATCCATACATGACCACTGGAAAAACCATAGTTACAATTAGGATACCCTTATGAGTGATAAAGATGGGCAGGGCCCAAATGCTATGCTGGTGCATATTCTTTCCCCACCTCCCTCATGGATATACTTCTATCAAAAGTGTTCTTCCTCTTCCACTTTGTGCACTGTTTCATAAAATATAAGGATGAACTAAAAATCTCATAGATTTTTCTTAAGGTGTCTGAAAGTAGGTTGCTGTTGTTCAGTCATTCAGTCATGTTTGACTCTTTGTGACCATATGAACTGGGGCACACCAGGCTTCCCTGTCCTTCCCTATCTCCCAGAGTTTGTTCAAACTCATGTCCTTTGAGTTGATGATACCATTGAACCATCTCATCCTCTGTATGCCATCCCCCCACCTCCGCCCCCCACCCCCTTCTCCTCCTGCCCTCAATCTTTCCCAGCATCAGGGTATTTTCCAATGAATCATCTCTTTGGATTATGTGGCCAAAGTATTGGAGCTTCAGCTTCAGTATCAGTCTTTCCAATGAATATTCAGGGTTTATTTCCTTTAGGGTTGACTGGCTTGATCTCCTTGCAGTCCAAGGGACTCTCAAGAGTCTTCTTCAGCATCACAGTTTGAAAGCATCAATTCTTCCATGCTCAACTTTCTCTATGGTCCAATTCTCACAACCATACATGAATACTGAAAAAAGATATCTTTAACTATATGGACCTGTATCAGCAAACTGATGCTTCTGCTTTTTAATATGCTTTCTAGGTTTGTCATTGCTTTTCTTCCAAAGGTAGAAGCATCTTTGAGTTTCATAGCTATAGTCATTGTCTGCAGTGATTTTGGAGCCCAAGAAAATAAATCAGTCACTTGCCAAAATAAATCTTCATTTTCCATGAAGTGATGGGACTGGATGCCATGATCTTAGTTTTTTGGATTTTAAGCCAGCTGCTCTTTCACCTTCATCAAAAGTCTCTTTAGTTCCTCTTCACTATCTGCCATTAGGGTATTATCTGCATATCTGAAGTTATTGATATTTCTCCTGGCAATCTTGATTGTAGCTTGAGTTTCATCCAGCCTGACATTTTGCATGATGTACTCTGCATATAAGTTAAATAATCAGGGTGACAATATGCAGCCTTGACATACTTCTTTCCCAATTTGAAACGAGTCTTGTTGTTCCATGTCTGGTTCTAACTGTTGCTTCTTGACCTGCATACAGATTTCTCGGGAGGCAGATAAGGTGGTCTGGTACTTCCATCTCTCAAAGAATTTTCCACAGTTTGCTGTGATCCACACAGTCAAAGGCTTTAGCATAGTCAATAAAACAGAAGTAGATGTTTTCCTGGAATTCCCTTGCTTTTACTCTGACCCAGCTGATGCTGGCAATTTGAACTCTGGTTCCTCTGCCTTTTCTAAATCCAGTCTGTTCATCTGGAATTTCTTGATTCACATACTGTTGAAACACAAAGTAATTCTTAAGGTCAAAATGAGAGAATACAGGACTTGAGGGAGAGAATAGGACTTTAGTGAAGAATATCTAAGAGCTCCAGGACTACCCCCAGTGTTGTCAAAATATGGCCCTTGGAGAAGACCCAAATATAACCATAAATTTTGCCTGGACATATAAGGGTAGAGTACCTAACATCAGTGACCTAGACACAGAATAATAGATCCTGGCCCTGGGAGACAAAAATCATTGTCTAAGGAAAGAAGGTGTTACTGGATGATACACAAGGACAGTGGTCAACTGTTCAAATCACTGTTCAAAGCATACATACTACTCACTGAACACTCTTGTCTTCTCAGGAAGCCTCTAACTTTTTTTCAGGCCTGCTATGATGACTGCTTGCTCCTTTCCTGATTAGAAAATAAATCCTGACTCTGGCTGTGACAAGTTCTGACATTTGGCCATCTGTTGAGATTAGGTCCTCCCAGAAGGTGACACAAAGCCAAGAGTTTAAGTGGGAGTGATATAGTAAGTAAGTGTTCCCAAGAGCAGACAGTAAATGAATGGGAGAATCAAGAAAAGAAAGAGGAAGAAGTCAAACACATCTCAGTCTAATCCTGATCCCATGGGCACCTCATTCAAAAGTGTAATTTCATGAACATTTATTCACTAAAACCATCAAGTTGTGCAGACAAAAAGGACAAATTTTAATATAGATAGGTATAAGTTGTGCCTCAATGAGAGAGAAATAGATAAACAGAAGAACAATTGGAGACAGAAAGTCTGGGCTACTCTTTAGAAAATGTTAACATGAATGAGGATGAGAAATAGATGCTCTATGAAGTGGTAAGTACAGTTTAAGTGAAAGCCACTTTAAGATGGAAGAAATAATGTCATTCTGTATGTTAGTTTAAATAACTCAGTACCATAGGAAGAAATTCTGATGCATGAATGAAAGGGGAGGATTGTCAAGTAATTAATCTAAAATGGCAACTATTCACTAAGCCCCTACAATATGTCAGTTGATAGATGACATATTACATATACTATTTCATGCACTCCCTAATTACTGCTTCCTTGGGAGATGGATTATTATATATCTTCAATTACTTGATAAGAAAAGTAAGGTTCAAAGAGGTTAAATACATTACCAAGGGACACACAGCCAGAAGGTATTAGAATTAGACTTCAAACTTATCTTTTACTCCAAAAATGCTGTTTCCCTAAGAGTCCAATCCATCTAACTTTGTTAATGACTTTAGTAATCCGCACAATTGACCTAGTGTACTGCCTAGGGCAGAATATGATCCAACCATAAAAAATCAATGACTTTCTTTAAGAAGCTAAGCCAGCAAGTGGTCTTCAGATCCCACCCAAACCAATCACTAAGGTACATCTAATATACATATGAAATATTTAAGCTGTAAAACTCTGAGATGAAATATTCAGAACAAGGGCTGAATTCTGTTTTTCAGAAAGTATAGCATTTTCAGATCCTAATGAAGATGCTAATCTGCTCCCCCCGCCCCCAGAAAGGAGGTGAATTTTAAACATTCCCACTGTCACAGATTATAAAATAAAACTAAATGCTGACTATCTTGGATGATTTGGTACCCCAACATAGAGCTTGCACTATAGGATAGAATCTCACATATAAAGAAAGAGCATTTGCTCTGCAACCAGTGGTAGGCATTTGCCGAGCTTGTGGAAATAACCAAGAGATCTCTAAAAATATCACTGGAAGGAACTCTATTCAGAAATTTTGGCAATTAGATTCACAAATTGTAATCTAGAATTTTATACCAAAAATTAAAGTTTCAGCATATTTTGGTATGGTAATCACAAAAACAGCTCCCCAGAGATGTCTACATTCTGATCCTCAGAACCTCTGAATATGGTACTTTAGATGATGAAAGACTTTTAATGTATGGTTACATTAAGGATCTTAAAATAGGGAATTTATTCTGTACTATATGGGTGTAATTAATGTAAACACACTCCCCTATAAGAAGAGTCTTTATAGGAGTGAGGCAAAAGGGTATTTTGCAGAAAGTTTCACTTTCATCTCAGGTTCAAGGATTTGTTAAAGTCATTCATTATATACAAATAAATAGTACCAATATTTATTAGAGAACTATCTAGCTTATTTTCAATATACTGACATTAACTGAAAAGGGAAATAGAAATAGCAGAGGCTACATTACCAAACTGGGTTTGAGCAACATCCAGACTTTAACAGTGGTTGGAAGTCCTGTGACACAGTACTTCTAGAGTCCCAATTGGGAAAATGTGCCAGACTGTGCATCCACTCCATTGGTGAGAGTTCAAAAATAGCAGTTCAGGGCTCCTGCTTATAATCCCAGGATACAAATTAATATGGTTATCAATCTGTGGGCAAATTGCAGCTCTGATTTCATGTTAATGCATAAAAATTGGAATGTTAAGCCCAGGACTTGGTTGGTCAGATCCCCTCCAGGGGCTCAATAATCAGTCCCCTATCATATCGATGGTGCCACAAGGCTTGCACTCAAAGAAGGCAGCCATGCATAATCACTCACAGTCAGGGTAGTGTCCAGGCAGGTTAGAAGCAAGGCCTGCTCTGCTTTGTCTCTGAAGTCTAAACAAGACTATCTTATTTCCCTAACAAAGGATCAGAGTTAAAGATTAGGAAATGTTATGCCATTGATTTTGAACATGAAGTTAGGAGCCATCAGCCCAAAAATGCAGGTAATAGATTCTCTCCTCAAGTCTCCAGAAGGGAATACAGCTCTGCCAACACACATTTTAGTGAGACACCTTTTGGGCTTCTGACCTCCTGAATTGTATGATATCAAATATCTGTTGGTTTGAACCAACTTGTTCTATGGTAATATGCTAAGGCATCAAGAAGAAACTAGGAGATGAATATCTGGAGGCCTAGAGAAAAAATATTGATGGATCTGAAGAGCTAATTTATATTAAAAAAAGAAATTATCTTGGCCCAAGCTGCAGAGATATTTAAAACTAATACCAAAGTCTAGAAGTCCCTTAGACACAGAGCCTCATGTAAAGATTGAGGGCAGGTGGTATACGTAGGAGATGACGACAGGAATAAAGAGTGAAAGAGCGGGCAAGAGTAAAACAGAAAAGGAAGAGGAAACAAAGAATGGTACATTATCAGTGTCACTGCTGAAGGCCATGGTAGCCACTGGTTCCTCTAAGAAGAATGCAACATGTTTCCCAGAATTGGACTTCCCTTGTGGCTCAGCTGGTAAAGAATCCATCTACAATGCAGAAGAGACCTGGGTTTGATCCCTGGGTTGGGAAGATCCCCTGGAGAAGGAAAAGGCTACCCACTCCAGTATTCTGGCCTGGAGAATTCCATGGACTCTATAGTCCATGTGGTTGCAGAGTCAGACATGACTGAGCGACTGTCATTTTCACTTACTTTTTTCCAGAATTAACCATCCAGTGTAGGGAGCCTAGAGCGTTACTCCATTGCCTCCAGTCCCCTACTGTATGAGGATTAACCCACATCATCCAACTAGACTGCAAGACTGGAGAATTCCCTAAAATGGGAAGCAGACATGATGGATATGTCAGAAAATATGACCTTGCACAGAACCCTTATCCACAGTTATGGATTAATCATAGGTAGGTCAAGAGTATGTGATGAAGGGCATCAAAAGAATTTGTTATAGTTAGTGTTTTATAAAAATAGTGACTCCGAAGAGATAAAAAAAAATCACAAACCCACCAAAAGGCAAAAGGAATAAAATATAGGTAGGCATTATGCCAAAGAATTAATACAAATTAACAATAGGCACATGAAAAATAGTAGCATTCATAAAGAGTGGTAAGTGCAAATGAAAGCAATGAATAACCTCTTGACTATCAAATTAATACTTCTACACTAATGAAGAGAGTGTAAACTATACCAGTTTCTCTGGGAGTTATTTTTGTCTTTTGTATTAAAGGAATGAAAACATGAATTTTCTTTTACTCATCATTCTCAGTTCTAATAATAAGGAAATTAATAACATATTTAATAATGTAAATATATTGTAACAGGAGACTGCTTAAACAAATCTTAGGATAAAAATATAATGAGATATTAGCCATTATTATATTGTAACTATTTTTAGATATGACAATATATTCATGACAACTTATTAAATATGTAAATAGGCACCCATAGGGTGATTCAGTTTTCTATAAAAATATTTTATATCTGAAACTATACAGTTCAGTTTTTTAAAAGTAATTATCTTTGGAGTTTGGTTTATTTGTCAATATTTCTACAAAGAGTATGTATTTCTTTTGTAATACACTTTAAATTAGGATTCCTCAAAAAGAACCCCACACTATAATAATAGTGGTCAGTTTTATCAAATAATTCTTTAACTGAATAGTAAAACTGCAGATAGTAGAATATAACTACTTGATATTCTCAAACGATTTGTCCTGAGACATTGGAGGATTCATTTTTTAAAAAATAGAATTCTAATCACTTGAATTTTCTCTTATAATACAGTAGAGTATTACACACCAAAAAATAAGTGAAATAAGGATTTCAGATGCTTAATAATCCTACAAGACTTTAAAATTAGTTCATGAAATTAAGATTTATCATGAGCAAAACAAGCCATATTGCATCAGCACTCTGATATTCAAAATATATGTTTATGATCAAAAAACTCAAGCAGAGATAACTTAGAGCATACAGTAGGACAAATTAGATTTCTGGAGTAGATCTAAGTTCACTCCAGTCTACTGTATACAAAAAAGAAAAAAGCCACCCATTTGCAATGAAATGCAGATAGTTGATGGTCAACTCTACTTTCTTAAATATGCATGCACACAAGACAAATTATCCATCCTATAAATTCATTCAAATGCATGCAAAAAATCCAGGTTATACTATAGTGTTCATAGATTAATTCATTCTCAACAAATAATGTTACTGTTTTCATTAGGTCCTAAAATAAAGCACCTGCCCTATATGTAGTGATCATGCCTTTAAAAAAAAAAAAATGGAGCACAGTTGCTTTACAATGTTGCATTAATTTCTCCTGTACAATGAAATGAATCAGCTATATGTATACATATATTCCATCCCTCTTGGACTTTCTTCCATCACCACCCCCATCCCACCCATCTAGGTTATCACAGAGCACAGAGCTGAGCTCCCCATGCTGTACAGCAGGTTCCCATTAGCTGTATAATTTACACACGGTAGTGTGTATACATCAATCCTAATCTCCCAGTTTGTCCCAGTCTTCCCTTATCCCCTGTGTCCACATGTCCATTCTCTATATCTACAACACTACCTGTGCTCTTCAAATAGGTTCATGAGTACTATTTTTCTAAATTCCACAGATATGCATTAATATATATTTGCTTTTCTCTTTCTGACTTACTTCAGTCTGTATGACAGATTTTAGATTTATCCACATCTCTATAAATTATGTGATTTCATTCCCTTTTATGGCTTAGTATTATTTCATTGTAAATATGTACCATATCTTATTTATCCAATCATCTGTTGATGGACATTTAGGTTGCTTCCATGTCCTGCACTATACTTTGCCACTCAGTCATGTCTGACTCTTTGTGACCCCATGGACTATAACCTGCCAGGTTCTTCTGTCCATGGTGATTCTCCAGGTAAGAATACTGGAGTAGATTGCCATGCCCTCCTTCAGGGCATCTTCCCAACCCAGGGAATGAACCCTGGTCTCTCGCATTGCAGGCAGATTCTTTACCATCTGAGCCACCAGAGAAGTCCAAGTCCATGTCCTGGCTATTGTAAATAGTGCTGCAATGAACACTGGGATACATATGTCTTTTTGTATTATGATTTTCTCAGGGTATATGGCCAGTAGTGGAATTTCTGGGTCATAGACAACCCTCAGAATAAGAGAAAATATTTGCAAGCAAAGCAACTTACAAGGCATTAATCTCCAAAATGTACAAACAGCTCAAGCAACTCAAAATCAAAACAAAAACAACCTAATAAAAAAAATGGGCAGAATACCTAAACAGACATTACTCCAAATAAGAGATATAGATGACCAAGAGACACATGAAAAGATGCGCAACATCACTAATTATTAGAGAAATGCAAGTCAAAGCTATAATGACGTATCACTTCACACCAGTCAGAATGTCCACCACCAAAAGATCTACAAACAATAAAAGTTATAGAGGATATTGAGAAAAAGGAACACTCTTGCACTGTTGGTGGGACTGCAAATTGATACAGTCACTATGGAGAACAGTATGGAGGATCCTTAAAAAACTGAAAATAATCATGCATTTTTATTTTTTGTATTTTCTGATGTTTTGACATCTGGAACCCTGGTGATCCTGGAGAGACTGCTCCTTCTGGGGCTACCAGAGGTAGTAAACTGGCACTCAGAGCATGCTTTTAATATGCACACTATTCAATCCAGAGCTAGCACCATCTTCCTCTATGGGTTTTTTATATGCTGGACCAATATTTTCCCACTCTAGTCACCCTTGTGCCAGGTATCTGGCAATCAGGAGTATGTCCTATGCCCTAGAGTCAGATGAAATTATTTATTTAGTCAACCCTAAACAGTCAGCTTACCTGTCTCACTCATTCAGTTCAGTCACTCAGTCGTGTCCAATTCTTTGCGTCCCCATGAATTGCAGCACGCCAGGCCTCCCTGTCCATCACCAACTCCTGGAGTTCACTCAAACTCACGTCCATCGAGTTGGAGATGCCATCCAGCCATCTCATCCTCTGTCGTCCCCTTTTCCTCCTGCCCCCAATCCCTCCTAACATCAGAGTCTTTTCCAATGAGTCAACTCTTCGCATGAGGTGGCCAAAGTACTGGAGTTTCAGCTTTAGCATCATTCCTTCCAAACACCCGGGACTGGTCTCCTTTAGAGTGGACTGGTTGGATCTCCTTGCAGTCCAAGGGACTCTCAAGAGTCTTCTCCAACACCACAGTTCAAAAGCATCAATTCCTCAGCGCTCAGCTTTCTTCACAGTCCAACTCTCACATCCATTTATGACCACTGGAAAAACCATAGCCTTGACTAGATGGACCTTTGTCGGCAAAGTAATGTCTCTGTTTTTCAATATGCTATCTAGCTTGGTCATAACTTTTCTTCCAAGGAGTAAACGTCTTTTAATTTCATGGCTGCAGTCACCATCTGCAGTGATTTTTGAGCCCCAAAAAATAAAGTCTGACATTGTTTCCAGTGTTTCCCCATCTATTTGCTATGAAGTGATGGGACTGGATGCCATGATCTTAGTTTTCTGAATGTTGAGCTTTAAGCCAACTTTTTCATGAGGCAGGTCAGGTGGTCTGGTATTCCCATCTCTTTCAGCATTTTCCACCGTTTATTGTGATCCACACAGTCAAAGGCTTTGGCATAGTCAATAAAGCAGAAATAGATGCTTTTTGGAACTTCCTTGCTTTTCCCATGATCCAGCGGATGTTGGCAATTTGGTCTCTGTTTCCTCTGCCTTTTCTAAAACCAGCTTGAACATCTGGAAGTTCACAGGTCACATACTGTTGAAACCTGGCTTGGAGAATTTTGAGCATTACTTTACTAGCATGTGAGATGAGTGCAATTGTGCAGTAGTTTGAGCATTCTTTGGCATTGCCTTTCTTGGGACTGGAATGAAAACTGACTTTTTCCAGTCCTGTGGCCACTGCTGAGGTTTCCAAATTTGCTGGCATATTGAGTGCACCACTTTCACAGCATCATCTTTCAGGATTTGAAATAGCTCAACTGGAATTCCATCACCTCCACTAGCTTTGTTCGTAGTGATGCTTTCTAAGGCCCACTTGACTTCACATTCCAGGATGTCTGGCTCTAGGTGAGTGAGCACACCATCGTGATTATTTTGGTCGTGAAGATCTTTTTTGTACAGTTCTTCTGTGTATTCTTGCCACCTATTCTTAATATCTTCTGCTTCTGTTAAGTCCATACCATTTCTGTCCTTCATCGAGCCCATCTTTGCATGAAATGTTTCCTTGGTATCTCTAATTTTCTTGAAAAGATCTCTAGTCTTTCCCATTCTGTTGTTTCCCTCTATTTCTTTGCATTGATCACTGAAGAAGGCTTTCTTATCTCTTCTTGCTATTCTTTGGAACTCTGCATTCAGATGCTTATATCTTTCCTTTTCTCCTTTGCCTTTCACTTCTCTTCTTTTCACAGCTATTTGTAAGGCCTCCTCAGACAGCCATTTTGCTTTTTTGCATTTCTTTTCCATGGGGATGGTCTTGATCCCTGTCTCCTGTACTATGTCACGAACCTCCGTCCATAGTTTATCAGGCACTCTATCCATCAGATCTAGTCCCTTAAATCTATTTCTCACTTCCACTGTATAATCATAAGCGATTTGATTTAGGTCATAACTGAATGGTATGACCTAAATCATTGCTTCTGTCATAAACCACTATGAAGACTCTTACCCACAGTTCCCCTGGCTTCCTCTACCTCTTGATCCATCCCAGTGCCACCTGTGTGGTATGATGTAACCCCTCCTCTTGGGAACTGTGAGTAACTGTCTTTCAATAGCAATTTTCTCCTGATCTGTTGGCTTCACCATACTAGAATAATAATAAGACCTATATTTTAAAACAATATATGACTGCTAATAGCACCTGTTAATGGGTCCAGTTTAGATATGATATATATAAATAGCAATGCCAAATACCACATTATCTATCTAGTTTTTGTCTGATGTGCTTCATATTTCATATGGACTTTATAACAGTTGTTTTTTTCAGTGTCGATAAGAGTGTATTTCAGATGCCAATGAGAATATCCAAGTAAAAGAAATAGTCCTCGCAAATCACCAAATTAAAGGAGGTTTCAATGTGCCTGGCAACTTTGTCCATCTGATTGATTCTGTCTCACTTTGGTGCATTTGTCTGTTCAGAGATTACTTCCAGTGCTGCAGGCTGCTTCACAGCACAGGAAGAAAGCAGGGCTGATACAGCTGGCTCTGTATCAGCAGCACTTCTGCCACCAGCTTTAGTTCTGCCCCACTTACCATCCTCAAGACTGCTGCTGCCCTGCATGTGCCAGCCTTTCATCATTTCCCATGATCTTGCCCAGAATTCCACAAAAATGTAATACTTGTTCAAGCTGAAAATACCTCCCAAATGTTAACTGTGCCCTCTGAAGAAAAGATTGTGTTCTTTACTGTAAGTCTACCTGATTCCAGCCTCAAAAGAGAGAGGAAAGGGTGGTTAATTATGTTGCTCTGTTTTTGTGCTTACATCTGGTTTCTCCCTCTGGAATCCATCGTAACAGTATCAAATAGGTCCTATGGATCATACAGGTAATAGCAGCCTCTTGATAATCTATAGTCTTATTAAATATTCCTTTGACTCAGGGATCCTTTACAACAGATCTGCTAACCTCTTCAACCCTGGGAAGCTTGACTTCAGGATCAGGGCATAAAATTAAAACTTTTAATCATGTCTTCTCCATCCTCAAGTGACACCCCAGGGTGAGCTGTGTACCTAGGGACTGAACCATAACTTTCAAGTAAAAGTGCTTACTTTCCAGGACATTCATGAATTTTGTTTACATTTTGTTTACATGTAATTCATTCATGTGCCCATATGTGCTCTTCCTTTTTATTTAGAGAAAAAGTGGTTTAGTGTGTAGGGTCTGGAGCAGACTGCCTGACCCCAGATCTTGACTCTGACATTTACCAGCCATGTGACCTTGGGCAAGCTGCTTAGGTTCCCTATGCCTCAGTTTCTTTGTCTGCCAAATAGAGATAATAATAAAAGTACATAACTGATATTCTTTAGATAGGGAGCGCGATTAAGTGAGGTAATACTCTTAAATAATTAGAAACTATCTAGAATTCAATAAATTTTAACTGCTATTATATAACTCCAACCTGTCTTAAGGCCTAGCTCATATTGATTCTATTATATGAACAGCACCCAGGCTTTGTGTACATAATAAACACTTGAAGACTCTGTTTTTAAAGGCAGAGTCTTATGCCCCAGTCCAGAGGGAATGATTGAGTAGGGCTAGATGTGCCTTAGGAATCTACATTCTTAACAAGCATTTTAGGTGTTCTTATACAGGTAACTTGAACTGTATAAGATAGCACTGTTCTAAGTCATCTCTAATTACCTTTTGTCCACCTATTAACTTTGCTGTTCTAAATTTACATAGCAGTTGCCACTCGGCATTTGCTAACTTATGTTTCATGTTTGAGTTATATCATCAAGTAAGATTATAAATTACTCCAAGACAGGAATTTAATTTTCTTCATTTTGGTATTCTCCATAGCACAGAATATTGTCTTTCTTACACACCAATGTAGGATATAAATTAGTTTCTTGATAGGTTGATTATTGAAGCTTCCAGCTTCAAATGCACAAACCCAAGTCTTCTAACTGCATTTAGTTTTAAATAAGCAGCACTAGACTCTGCCCTTAAATGCAGTCTCAGGATATTACTTCAGTCTTTCTAAAAATGTAATTATTTAATATGCTATATTTGCATTTTGATTTTATGAGATGGTAGTGGGTTAAATTATGAATTTTATTAGACTCCAAATACTTTACAGAGAAAATTTTAAGGCACTGAGAAATTATGTAACATTCTCAAGATGATTTGTATAAGTTTGGATATGCCCAGAAGAAACTATAACTTGAAGAAGACCTTGGACAACCACTGTTATCCATAATCTAAATGTCATATTTTACTGTAGTATTTTGATTGAATTATGTGAAATTATAAATTCTCAGTAATGAAAAAAGAAAATTTCTTGACATTTTTCCAAACTTATCCACAAACAGTGGTCATATGGTTAGCTTCAATATAGCTCAGTAGCTACAGAGTAGAATCCCCTGGGAAAATTTAAAAAGTACTGATACCCAGAAAAAAAAATCCCAAACCAATGAAATGATAATCTCTAGAGGTATGACTAAAGGCTCAGCAACTATAAAGCTTCTCAAATGACTGCAATATGGAGCAAGTTTGAGGACCACTGGGACCACTTGATGAGAATCCATTCATTCAAGTTTAATAAGCATAAATGCCCAGATCTCAGTCCTAATAATATGCAAAAAGCAGAGAAATGTAAAAAGTCTCCAAAGTGATTCTGTTTCATAGTAAGCCATAAAAGACGCTCATCTAATTATGTTTTCTATTTTATAGGTGAGAACTGGGGACAAAGAAATATTGTTCTAGATCTCTCATTAGCAGGGAATTATGTCACAAGATACTATTTCCTGATGCTATTACCACTACAGTTGACCTAAAATATCCTTTCTACCCAACCTAAGTTTGAAAGAAGAGGATAAAATAAGTTCACTGGACTGCTGAGGCAGGAGATGAAGGATTTTTGAGGAATCAGAGATTAGATGAGTGAACCTACCAACAATGGGCAAAATTTATACTTTACTAAAGTTTCATTGAATAAATACATCTGATCCACTTACAACTGTACCTGCATATAAAAAGGACCACTTAAGTGTTTTCTATTTTAGAATGAATATGTGAAGAATACCTCTATCTGTAATATGCTCCAGGGAAAGAGATGCACTGATACAGTCAGATATACTCTAACACAAGAAAAATTAAAATACTTTCACAAAACAGCAAGTTAAAATGGCAGAAATCACAGACCCTTTCTTTTTTTATGAGACTCCTAAGTAGACTATGACATATTTGAGGGTTACAATTTTATGAAGTTACTAAAAATGATGTTTCTTTAAGGTTAAAATAATACAAGAACATCCTTATGTTACAATGTTAAATGAAAAAGTCAGAATTAAACATGATGCAAAGTATGATCACAGCCATGTAAAACAAACAAACTACACATTTTCACAGGAAATCGCTAAAGAAAAACACATCAGAATGTGTTGGCTTTGAGTGAGAGAAACATGACTTTTTGTCTATTTTTAATGTAGCAAATGCTCTATCATAAGCAGGCATTATTTTTATAGTAAAATTAACTTGATTTTTTAAATATGGAATATAAATGAATTATGTTTGTATTTAAATCTGAGACTGATCATTTCTAGTACATATATGTTAGACATGGCACGTGTCCTCACAAACTACAATGGTACTACTACTATTAATGTGTTTATACATGTACAACTATTCAATGTACACAAAGGTTTTTTCAGACAATAGAGGAAGGTCAAGCCTGAAATCTGTGGGCATTAAGTAGCCCCAACATGGAGGGTGTGGAGAAGGAAATGGCAACCTACTCCAGTATTCTTTCCGGAAGAATCCCATGAACAGAGGACCCTGGCAGGCTACAGTCCATGGGGTCACAAGAGTCAGACACGACTTAGCACCTAAACCACCACCACCACCACCACCACCACAATGGAGGGTGAAAGCTGAGGCAGACCTTGTCTTATTTAGTTCTTACTAAATAAAATATTTAAGGACTGCAACTGACAAAACTAGAATACAAAATCAGACCTTGTGGCAAATGTAGAGCACTACAAAATTCCACCACGATTAACCTATTCATAGCAACTTATTCCTCTCTCTTGATAACATAAAAAATCTAATGTTTAGTTAGTGAGGAGTTTTATGAAGTTCTGGGGATTCTCAACAAGGTGTAAGGTACATGTGGAGTTTCTTAAATTCTGTTTGCTCATATTTCTATAAAAATGTAAGTTATACCAACACCCCCAAATAATCCTTTAAGGCCCAGTATGAAGAGAAATCACAGTTAAGGCAAGCTGGGCCATTGTACTCTCTAAGTGCCCAAACATTGTGATGGACTTCCAGTGGGGTGACCTCGTGAGGCTTAATGGGCCAATCATGCTTCAGAGGAGCTGACAAGATTCAATACACTAATATATAGATTTCCCAAGAACTTGTTAGGCAATGTAGCATCTTACAAACTAGCTCTTTAAAAATATTTTTAAGAGATGAATTTTATCCTTCAAGTCCTACAGGTTTTCCTTCCAGGTCCCTCTCTCGTATCCCTGCCACACCGCTAGCCTTGTTCCTTGTCACCTTTGCTGCTCCAGGCAGTTAGTTGTCCCACCCACCAGCCTCAAGAACTTTGTTCTCAGCTGCTGCTAAAAAGAGCTTCCTGATATACCCCAAGAGGATTTGCCTCTTGCCTGGTGGGCTGCAGTCCATGGGGTCACGAAGAGTCAGACACGACTGAGCGACTTCACTTTCACTTTTCACTTTCCTGCATTGGAGAAGGAAATGGCAACCCACTCCAGTGTTCTTGCCTGGAGAATCCCAGGGATGGAGGAGCCTGGTGGGCTGCCGTCTATGGGGTCACACAGAGTCAGACACGACTGAAGCGACTTAGAAGCACCAGCAGAGGGATACTAAAGAGTATAAAAACACATCTATTATCATAATCTATCATCATGATCTCAAAATTCATCTTTATCTTTATTCGGCCTCACCTCTTTCCTTCCTGTGTCATCTCTATTTTCATAGCAGAACTATATTGCATTTCCTCAGGCATTCTGTTCCCCAAAGAACGCCGCCTATAATTCCTCCATTTCTTTCTAGAGGCCTTTTTTTCTTCCTTTAGCTAAAAACAAAACTTGTTGAATCACTATATTCAAATCATGCACAAGCTAGACTCTATCTGCTTTGTGAACTTCCCCTGCTCACCACCCCATTCTCTTTAATTTCCATCTCCACAAAGGACCATTCAACATTTACTGAATATTCCTTAATTGTGTCACATCTGCTGCTCTTGCCTTGATGATGTCTTCCAAGGGAATTGTCTTGCCTTGAACTCCCCACCCTTTTCCAAGGAGTCTTCTAATCTTTCCTAGGGAAAGTGAGCTAATTCTTCCTCTGTATGTGTGTTCTCAGTCACTCAGTAATGCCCTACTCTTTGCAACTCCATGTGCTGTAGCCTTCCAGGCTCCTCTGGCCATGGGAATTCTCCAGGCAAAAATACTGGAGTGGGTTGACATTTCCTACTCCAGGGGATCTTCCCAACCCAGAAATCAATCATGCATCTCCTGTTTCTCCTCCCTTAGCAGGTGGATTATTTACCTTCTGTACCACTGGAGAACCCTAATTCTTCATCTACACTACCATTATTATCATCACATAAATTTCTTGTAAAACTCATTGTATTCTATGATAAATGGAAATTTGTGTTTCTATGATGCTATCTGATTTGAGCTGCTCAATGTCAAGGTTTCTCTCTTATCCATGTTGTATGCTATTCCACTCTCACTGTATCAAATTACTGGTAAAGAATTGGGCACATACAATGACCAAAATAATAATTTAATTACTATGGAAAAATAAAAAAAAATTGCTAGCATTTAAGTCATCCTAAGAAGCAATGTAGGAGGGAATTTCTGGTTAGGTAACTAGAACTTCCTGGAAATTATATCAACCAGTTGCCTTGCTATGCAATTACAATTGCTACAAGAGAAGCCAATTGCACAATAAACACTTTCTCTCCCTTTTAAATTAAAATCAAACAGGCTTTCACTTTGAAGAACCAACTATAAAATTTAAGTGCTGTAATTAAACAAACATTACAACCAAATTAATTTGGACTAAGCAGAATACTTACCGGAATGTATTTAATAAGGCATTAATATTACTAGCAGATTATGTAGAGGAAAATAGAGCTCAGGAGTCTAAAACATTGCAATTTATCATATTTCAGATTTACCTTCTACGAGAGAAAATTATAAATATAGGAAATTTAACATGAAATTAAACAGGTGGAATATATTTTTTAAACAAGAAAGAGTTGCATCATAGTTAACAGTATGATTTGATCAAGTTAGAAAACTATGTGAATGTTTATTTATATCTCCACAGAAAATGTAAATATAACTAAATCCTATTTATTAACCTATGATAAATAGGTTGATAAATAGAAATTATGATGGGTATAAAGAAATATATTTTTATGTGTATATATATATATATATGTGTGTGTCTGTGTGTGTGTGTGTGTACTCCTTACTCGTAACATTTACCAAGTCTCTAAATATAGTGGAGGGACAAGACACATGTTTCCTGACAATTCCAGACACTGATTAATGATGAAAATAAGTTATATGATCTAAAAGTCATTTAATAACCTTTTCTGTTTGAAAATTGTAATATTACTTTGTTTCCAATAGTTTTTTGTTTTGTTTTGTTTTTCCTAATTCAGTCTAAGAAACAACAGAACCATGAATCACTAGGCTGGACAAGGAGAGGATAAACAACATTGCTATGTTGCTGTGGTTGCTAGGTTGCTAAAGGCTTGAAAGTGGTAATTTTCCTTATTTGATATAGATAAGTTGCTAAATGAGTGTTAAGGCAATCGTTGATGCCTGGAGTAGTTGAAGTGACCGGCATATTGACCACCATGAGATCTCTTCCATTCTTCCCAAGAGTACAGTCTATTTCACTGTTCTCACTGCAGATTTCCATTACTCAAGCACATCCGATTTACTCATTTCAGTACCATTTTCATCAAACTATTTATCTGTTTAAGCAAAGGCACAAAATGGTTCCTAACCATCTAAAAATAAAGTTTATTCTCCAAAATATATCTTTCAAGTAATAGCACAATCTATCTACAATCATCTTTCTAGTATTATAGTAACAGGTCTCCTAAAACAACCCTGTGACCTGTACAAACTTACTTCTGATCATAGCGTCTATATTCACACGTCCATACTCAATCTACCCAATAGTTCCCATTTCTCTTTTCCTTACCATTCATTTTTTCCTCATTCTTTCTGACTTGTCCTGCTCTTTGTAATTATCCCAACCTCTTAATCAAATATCATGCATTCTCCAAAATGCTCAAAATACAGTAGATGGTCATATATAAAAACATGAAAATATAAAAATATGAAAATGTTGACTGCTGAATCAGAGTATAAGAATTTTAAGACAGAAAGCTTGTTGTACACTCCTTTTTGAAACTCCACACAATCTATTGGAACACTTTACATAGTAGATCCTTGGTAAATCCTTATTCTAACATCTAAGGTTTTAGGGTGAAATGTAAAAGACACCTTTCCTCAAAAGACATCTCTATTACTCCAGTCACGCCAGGCATTCTGGCCTTTATTTAAAGCACTTAAACATTCTCCTGTAGGTAATCCACTTTTTAAAATCTTTCTTATTTATACTAAGACAAATTCCATTTTACAGTACCTTCCAACTGAGGGCCTTAGTTTTGTTCTCTGAAGTGACACATACTAAGTCCAACTCATTTTAATTAATACTATTGCATTTACTTGAAGGCAGTTTACCATGGTTCTCTCTTAAAGGTGCTTTTCTCCCTAGTCAATAATTCTACACATTATTCTTCATGTAACATAGCTTCCAGAAATCCTAGTCATGCTTTTGGCCTCTTCCTGGACTCCAAAATATTTTTCAAATTTTCTGTTTAATGTGGTCATCAGACCAAAACATAAAACTTTAAATGTCATCTCACTGATGTACATTTCAGTGGAAGACCTGATTTGCTTAATCTTGACACTGAATTGCTAGTAGCAAAGTCTAAGTTAATGCTACTTATTTTAATATCACATAATAATCTTGGCTCAAATTAATGTTTATAAATATTTTTCATGCAAATTACCCTTTACTAAGGTGTTTGCATCTTGAACTTGCATGAATATTTGTTGCTGTTAAACTCCTAATCTTACAGTAAACTTTCAAAGGGGGAAATAGTGTTAGCTTGAAACAATTTTTCCTCCTTAGAGAAAACTTGTTGGAAAATTTGGGTGTGGAAGTAATGATTTTCTTCTAATGATTGTAACCTGTCCTCATATATCTAAGACACTACCAGTTAGAAAAGAAACTAATCTGTGTATCTTCAGGTAACCAAATAAGCAATTAGTTGGATATAAATGGCAAAAACTTATTGTAAAGATAAATGAATTCTAGCAATTAAAACTGTCCAATAAAACGGGTTGCCCTCAAAAAGATTATCTCATCATTGATTGTTTTTAAGCCATCCCTTTTCTAAAACTTAAACTAGAGTGAAAATCTGTCAGGTGCAATGGGTTGTCAAGTGGAAGTCCCATGTAGAGCTCCCACAGCTCAGAATCTTGTAGTGCAAGAAGATTTGAAAGTAATTTGAAGTGATGCTCAATGTCAATAACCTCAGATATGCAGACAACACCACCCTTATGGTTTAAAGTAAAGAGGAACTAAAGAGCCTCTTGATGAAAGTGAAAGAGGAAAGTGAAAAGCTGGCTTAAAACTCAGCCTTCAAAAAAACTAAAATCATGGCATCCGGGCCCATCACTTCATGGCAAATAGATGGGGAAACAATGGAAACTGTGAGAGACTTTTTCTTGGGCTTCAAAATCACTGTGGATGGTGACTGGAGCCATGAAATTAAAAGATGATTACTCCTTGGAAGAAAAGCTATGACCAACCTAGATAGCATATTAAAAAGCAGGGACATTACTTTGCTGACAAAGGTCCATCTTGTCAAAGCTATGGTTTTTCCAGTAGTCATGTATGGATGTGAGAGTTGGACTATACAGAAAGCTGAGCACCGAAGAATTGATGCTTTTGAACTGTGGTGTTGGAGAAGACTCTTGAGAGTCCCTTGGACTGCAAGGAGATCCAACCAGTCCATCCTAAAGGAAATAAGTCCAGAATATTCATTGCAAGGACTGATGCTGAAGCTGAAATTCCAATACTTTGGCCACCTGATGCAATGAACTGACTCATTGGGAAAAACTCTGATGCTGGGAAAGATTGAAGGTGGGATGAGAAGGGGATGACAGAGGATGAGATGGTTGGATGGCATCACCAACTCGATGGTCATGAGTTTGAGCAAACTCCAGGAGTTGCTGATGGACAGGGAAGCCTGGCATGCTGCAATCCATGGGATTGCAAAGATGTGGACACTGAGCAATTGAACTGAACTGAACTTCACCAGACAAAAAGATGCTTACTGTGTAAACAGTGCCTGACAATCATTATAAATGGCCCATAGTAACTCACTTGACCTTGCTGGATATTGGCTGTCTTGGCTCTAAAATAAGAAAGACTCACCTGGAGACTTACCATGTCTCATTTTGAACAGAAGACTCTACAGTCTTCCTGAGTATATTCACATGATACATTAAAGAATTTGTTCTGAATATAGATGTGAGAGAGTTAATTCTTAGGTAGATTAATAAGGAGTCTGGAGCTCTGGAGGAGAAAGGGGTCTGGGGCCCTCAAAGAGGAGAAAAGGACAAACATTTTGTTTTGTTTTGTTTTGTTTTTTTACATTCCTTTAATCTTAGTCACATAAAATGTTTTTTTTTTTCTTTAAGCCCAGAGATAATGATTACACAAAAAGTAACTCATCTTAAACTCTATACCAATGCTTATATAACAATAATGTATCCTGCTTGAGGACATGTTTCTCCTTAGGAGCCTTCTGACTAATCCCTGTCATAATAAAGTGTATGTTGTGGGAGTGGGTCTGGTAAGATCTTTCTTTCTATTGTTAGTTCTACTCCTGTTAAAATGTAAATTTTGGGAGTGGGTCAGATAAATTTTTTACAACTTTGAGATATTCTTTAATTTACTGTAATAACCAACTGAAAAAGTATATAGGTCCCTTGGTAAGACTAGCAAGTGGGGCACATTCTGTCTCCCTTCTGATGTCTATATCAGACGCTGTCTCTGTCCTTTTCACTGTAATAAAAATTCTGCCACACAAAAGCAATTGAATGATCAAGCATGGTCACTGGCCCTGAAGCTAAATCTTCTTCTTTGGAGATCATGAATCTGACACCATTCACTGTAAGCTATTAGATGGATATTGGTGTTAAATAAATCAGTCTAAGGTTTAAAATAGCCAAATTTTCCTCCATTGGGAAACTGGAGCACATTTTTTTTTTATATATTGTATTATGCAATGATGGAAAAGCTGAAATTGAATGTCTTTACGATGACCTACAAGGCGTTCTAGAACTAACACCAAAAAAAGATGTCCTTTCATCAGGGGGCCTGGAATGCAAAAGGAAGAAGTCAAGAGATACCTGGAATAATAGGCAAGTTTAGCCTTGGAATACAAAATGAAGCAGGGCAAAAGCTAACAGAGTTTTGCCAAGAGAACGTACTGGTGATAGCAAACACCCTCTTCCAACAACACAAGAGACACCTCTATAAATGGACATCACCAGATGGTCAATACTGAAATCAGATTGATTATATTCTTTGCAGCCAAAAATGGAGAAACTCTATACAGTCAGCAAAAACAAGACTAGGAGCTGACTGTGGCTCAGATCATCAACTTCTTATTGGAAAATTCAGACTGAAATTGAGGAAAATAAGGAAAACCACTAGACCATTCACGTATGACCTTAATCAAATCCCTTAAAGATTATACAGTGGAAGTGAGAAATAGATTCAAGGGATTAGAGCTGATAGAGTGCCTGAAGAACTATGGACAGAGGTTCCTGACATTGTATATAGGAGGCAGTGATCAAGATCATCCTCAAGAAAAAGGAATGCAAAAAAGCAAATTGGTTATCTGAGGAGGCCTTACAAACAGCTGAGAAAATAAGAAAAGCTAAAGGCAAAGGAGGAAAGGAAAGATTCACCCATATGAATGCAGAGTTTCAAAGAATATCAAGGAGAGAAAAGAAAACCCTCCTCAGTGATCAATGAAATATAGGAAAACAATAGAATGGGATAGACTAGAGATCTCTTTAAGAAAATTAGAGATACTAAGGGAACACTCCATGCAAAGATGGGCACAATTAAGGACAGAAATGGTATGGACCTAGCAGAAGCAGAAGATATTAAGAAAAGGTAGCAAGAAATACAAAGAACTGTACAAAAAAATAGATCTTAATGACCCAGATAACCATGATTATATGATCACTCACCTAGAGCCAGACCTCCTAGAATGTGAAGTCAAGTGGACATTAGGCAGCATCACTACAAATAAAGCCAGTGGAGGTGATGGAATTTCAGTTGAGCTAGTTCAAATCCTAAAAAATCATGCTGCAAAAATTCTGCCCTCAATATCCCAGTAAATATAGAAAAATCAGCATGGTCACAAAACTGAAAAAGATCAGTTTGCATTCCAATTTCAAAGAAAGACATTGCCAAAGAATCTTCAAACTACCGCCCAATTGCACTCATCAGACATGCAAGCAAAGTAATGCTCAAATTTCTCCAAGCAAGGTTTCAACAGTATGTAACCTGTGAACTTCCAGATGTTCAAGTTGGATTTTAAAAAGGCAGAGGAACCAGAGATCAAACTGCCAAAGTACCCAAATTGCCAATGGATCCAACATCCATTGGGCCATAGAAAAAGCAAGAGTTTCAGAAAATCATCTACTTCTGCTTCATTGATGATCCCAAAGTCTTTGACTGTGTGGATCACAACAAACTGTGGAAAATTCTGAAAGAGATGGGAATACCAGACCACCTGATCTACCCCCTGAGTTCTGTATCGAGGTCAAGGAACAACAGTTAGAACCAGACATAGAAAAACAGACTGGTTCCAAACTGGGAAAGGAGTATGACAAGGCTATATATTGTCACCCTGTTTATTTAACTTATATGCAGTGTTCATCATGCAAAATGCTGGGCTGGAAGAAGCATAAGCTGGAATCAAGATTGCCAGGAGAAATATAAAAAACCTCAAGTATGCAGATGACACCATCCTTATGGCTTAAAGTGAAAAGGGTCTAAGGAGCCTCTTAATGAAAGTGAAAGAGGAGAGTGAAAAAGCTGGCTTAAAACTCAACATTCAAAAAACTAAGATGGTGGCATCCAGTCTCATCACTTCATGGGAAATTGATGGGGAAACAATGGAAACAGTGAGAGACTATTTTCTTGGGCTCCAAAATCACTGCAGATGGTGACTGCAGCCATGAAATTAAAAGATTCTTGCTACTTGGAGGAAAATCCATGACCAACCTAGACAGCATATGAAAAAGCACAGACATTACTTCGCCAACAAAGGTCCATCTAGTCAAAGCTATTGTTTTTCCAGTAGTCATACATGGATGTGACAGTTGGACCATAAAGAAAGCTGAGCATGGAAGATTGATACTTTTGAACTGTGTTGCCTGAGAAGATTCTTGAGAGTCCCTTGGACTGCGAGGAGATCCAACCAGCCCATCCTAAAGGAAATCAGTCCTATATTCATTGGAAGGACTGATGCTGAAACTGAAACTCCAATACTTTGGCCACCTGAAACAAAGAACTGACTCATTGGAAAAGACCCTGGTGTTGTGGTAGATTGAAGGCAGGAGAAGAAGGTGATGACCAAGGATGAGATGGTTGAATGGCATCACTGATCTGATGGACATGAGTTTGAGCAAGCTCCAGAAGTTGATGATGGACAGGGAAGCCTGGCGTGCTGCAGTCCATTGGGTTGCAAGGAGTTGGAAATGACTGATTGACTGAACTGACTGAATGATGATTTAACAATTAAATAATTTGAACAACAGCTTCTAAGATTAAAAAAAAAAAAAAGTCGATTTTTTAAACAAATTAATACCTAGCAAAACCATGAATATCTGCCTCAGTGTATCTTCTCTTAGCCATTCTGACTTTATATTCCTGAACCAAATTGTTCCAGGTCCCAGTCAAATTGACATAGAGTTATCTTTGTCTGTGTGTGTGTGTGTGTGTGTGTGTGTGTGTGTTTGCCAATGTGTATCTGTTCGTCAATCACATTTAATTATCAGAAAGCATGATTTCACTTTCCTGTCCCTATCTCAGTTCAGACTTTGGGTCTGTAAGTGACAAAGTGTTAACAACTAGCTGATGGACTAGACGGGCAGATGGGGCTCCAAAAAGCAGCTCAAAAGTGGTTAAAATTACCAAAGACGGCACACATTATTCCTCCTTTCAAAGGATGCTATATTTTTCTTAATGTTAAATCTGATTAAAATAGCAAAGCAAACAATAGAAGAGAAGCAATTCCTGTTATTCTCTCTCTCTCTTTTTTTTTTTTTTTTTTTAAGGAAGCCAAGGTAGTGGAAAATACTTCAAAATAGAATTTACAGAAACCACCCTCCAATGCTGGAGACATAAGAGATGTAGATTAGATTCCTGGGTTAAGAAGATCCCCTAGAGAAGCAAATGGCAACCCCATCTAGTACTCTTGCCTGGAGAATCCCATGGACAGAGGAACGTGGTAGGCTATATAGTTCATAGGGTCACAAATAGTCAGACACTACTGAAGTGACAATGCACATCATGACCTTCCCTAAAATATTGGGTTGTGTATTAAGATACTTTTCATTTTTACATAATTTTAGATCTGTCAACTCATTTGCACATATATTTGGGTATCTATGCCATTTTCTTATCTATGCACTTAGCATTGCTGGCTAAAAAAATTAATCACAGCCTGAAAGTAGAGAGATACTTTATTTGGTGGGAATGTAAAGGACTCTTAGCCCAGAAGACAGCATCTCAGTAGCCCTAAGAAAACTGCTCTGAGGAGGCAGGAAAGGGAGTCAGGCTATACACAAGTTTGCAACAAAGTGGGCAGGCAATCTGAACATCAAAGCTTATCATTAAGTAAGGAAAACCAGGTATCAAGTTAAGAAATTTAGCATTCTTCCATGTATGCAAGCCTCTGGGCCACCTGAATTCATTCCTTTCGTATGCACCACAGCTATCTGGGGCCAAATCTTATTTCGTGATTGCTTACATCCTTAATTCCTTGTTTACTGTAAGGAATGGCAGATGTGGTGAATGGCTGCTACAGCATTCTACTCCCCACCTGAGCTCCTCAGCATCACTGTAGGAGGTGGCGGTATCTGCTGGATCACAGGCCTTGTGTTCCCTTTTGGGAGCCTCACTCACATTTGGAGACCCAAAAATCCCTGGTGGCTGTGACATTTCTTGCCGAGGAAGATGGCAGGAAATATTTCATTTCACAACATGTATGTAGGAATCAGGACATTTTCTGACATTACAGTGAAGAGCAGTATAACCGCCCTAAATTTGCACTCTGACTGGACTATTAATAGTCACATCCACATGACTTTGCAATTCAGAACATCTGTTTTGGAATTTTGTACACTTATCTTAATAGCATTTTTCCTTTCTGCATTTCTGGGACATCTCCTTATCAATCTTGATAAATGTAAATATACTGATTCTGTTATTGGTCACAATTCCTCTCACCTTCTTTGCCCATTGGCAATACCTCAGTTCAGTTCAGTTCACTCAGTTGTGTCCGATTTTTTGTGACCCCATGGACTACAGCATGTCAAGCTTCCCTGTCCATCATGAAATCCTGCAGCTTGCTCAAACTCATGACCATCCAGTCAGTGATGCCATCCAACCATCTCATCCTCTGTTGGCCCTTCTCATCCTGCCCTCAACCTTTCCCAGCATCAGAGTCTTTTCCAATGAGTCAGTTCTTTGCATCAGATGGCCAAAGTATTGGAGTTTCAGTTTCAGCATCAGTCCTTCCAATGAATATTTAGGACTGATTTCCTTTAGGATGAACTGGCTGGATCTCCTTACAGTCCAGGGGACTCTCAACACCACAGTTCAAAAGTATCAATTCTTCCATGTTCAGATTTCTTTATAGTCCAACTCTCACATCCATACATGACTACTAGAAAAACCACAGCTTTGACTACACCTTTGCTGGCAAAGTAATGTCTCTGCTTTTTAATATGCTGTCTAAGTTGGTCATAGCTTTTCTTCCAAGCAGCAAGAATCTTTTAATTTCATGGCTGCAGTCACCATCTGCAGTGATTTTGGAGCCCAAGAAAATAAAGTCTCTCACTGTTTCCATTGTTTCCCCATCAATTTGCCATGAAGTGATGGGACCACATGCCATGATCTTAGTTTTTTTAGCATTGACTTTTAAGCCAACTTTTTCCACTCTCCTCTTTCCCCTTCATCAAGAGGCTCTTCAGTTCCTCTTCACTTTCTGCAGTAAGGGTGGTGTCATCTGCATATCTGAGGTTATTGACATTTCTCCCGGCAATCCTGATTCCAGTTTGTGCTTCATTCAGCCTGGTATTTTGCATGGTGTACTCTGCATATACGTTAAATAAGCAGGGTGACAATGGAAATGCCTACATCCACTAAAATGCTGATAGCTTTCAAGCCTGGCAGCAGGGCTAGGGCATGTAACTCAATAATATCTAACAGGAATTCTGCTGGATATTCCTTGGAAATCTATTCCACTCTGATAGAGATTGAAATATATGGAGACCCTCTTCTTACTCTTCTTCCTAAAACCTAGATAAAATCATGTCTTGCAAAAACACTTCCTTACAACCCCATTCTACACCTCTCTGCTTTGAATTTCTGTGCTATTGGTGGACATTTAACCCAATGACCTTTCTCTGCCTCTGTGTGTGTGTGTGTGTGTGTGTGTATCTTCCCTCTTTATTCCATTCTGGAAGGGCAAAAACATTGAGTTGTGAATGTATAAGAATATTATATATATATATATATATATATATACACACACACACAAACACTAAACGCTAAATTTTATTCATATAGAATGCAAGTTGGTATGTTTTGTTGCTACCATTACAATTTTTTCCAAATTAATTCTGGTAGCATAATCTGATCAAAAATGGAATTTTACCTTAGTGCTAGCAATACTCATCAAAGGATTGCAAAAACCTTGATCCTTTGTTGGGTTAGGGGAGGGGAATCTTAAAATGCCCATTCTAAGACATGTGAGGTGTCCACAGGAGAGATTCTGCACCACAGTAAAGTAGAATCATACTATGAAGACAACACTATTTCAAGTGCAATAAACAATATGCAAACCCAAGGCAGCCAGACAGTCTTACTATATGCTAACGGTAGAGACTAGACACGCTGACCTGGCTCCCGTGAAGCTCCCTCACTCAGATAGTTCTTACGTAGGCATATCTTACAGTTTCTGTTATAAAGAAGTGTTTGCGACCCCAAATTTATATGTTGAAGCCCCTAATGGGATGACATTTAGACGTTGGGCATTTGGAAAGTATTTAGATTGAGAAAGTCATGAAGGTAAGGCCCCCACAGAGGATTACACTGTGCAGTGTGCTTAGTTGCTCAGTCATGTCTGACTCTTTGTGACTCCATGGACTGTAGCCCACCAGGCTCCTCTGTTCATGGGAATTCTTCAGGCAAGAATACTGGAGTGGGTTGCCATGCCCTCCTCCAGGGAATCTTCCCAACCCAGGGATCAAATCCGGGTTTCATGTATTGTAGGCAAATTATTTACCAACTGAGCCCCCAGGGAAGCCCCACAGAGAACTAGTGCCCTTATAAAAGAGGTACCAGGAAAAGGAGAAAAAAAAAAAAAGCAGGCACTAAAAGGTGCTTTCTTTCTCTCCCTACCATGTGAGGCACAGCAAGAAGATAGCTAAGTAGAGTTAAGAAAAGTGTCATCACCAGGAATTAAATCAACTGACACCTTGATCTTGGACTTCCCAGCCACCAGAACTGTAAGAAACATGCATCTGTTGTTAAAAATATTCCGTTTATGGTATATCATTATGGGATGCCAAGCTAAGGTAGATTTCTCAATCCCACCCCCTGCTATACATAACAATGCTGTTTTATTTTTACTTCAGTCTTGGTGCCTTTTTCTCTGGTAAATACTCATCTGAAGCTTTTCCTGTCATATTTAAGGCCCGAGATGGCTTATTTAATATAAAAGTATTGCAGCTGTGGATGTGACTGGTGATGGAAGTAAAGTCCAATGCTGTAAAGAACAATATTGCATAGGAACCTGGAATGTTAGGTCCATGAATCAAGGCAAATTGGAAGTGGTCAAATGGGAGATGGAAAGAGTGAACATTGGCATTTTATGAATCAGTGAACTAAAATGGACTGGAATGGGTGAATTTAACTCAGATGACCATTAAATCTACTCTGTGGGCAAGAATCCCTTAGAAGAAGAGAAGTAGCACTCATAGTCACCAAAAGAGTCCAAAATGCAGTATTTGGATGCAATCTCAAAAACGAAAGAATGATCTCCATTCGTTTTCAAGGCAAACCACTCAATATTACTGTAATCCAAGTCTATACCCCGACCAGTAATGCTGAAGAAGCTGAAGTTGAATGGTTCTGTGAAGACCTACAAGACCTTCTAGAACTAACACCCAAAAAAGATATCCTTTTCATTATAGGGGACTGGAAAGCAAAAGTAGGAAGTCACGAAACACCTGGAGTAATAGGCAAACTGGGCCTTGGAGTACAGAATGAAACAGGGAAAAGGCTAATAGAGTTTTGCCAAGAGAATGCACTGGCCATAGCAGACATCCTCTTCCAACAACGCAAGAGAAGACTCGACACATGGGCATCACCAAATGGTCAATATTGAAATCAGATTGATTACATTCTTTGGAGCCAATAATGGAGAATCTATACAGTCAACAAAAACAAGGCTGGGAGCTAACTGTGGCTCAGATCATGAACTCCTTATTGCCAAATTCAGATTTAAGTTGAAGAAAGTAAGGAAAACCTCTAGACCATTCAGGTATGACCTAAATCAAATCCCTTATACAGTTGAAGTGATAAATAGATTCAATGGATTAGATCTGATAGACAGAGTGCCTGAAGAACTATGGACGGAGGTTCATGACATTGTACAGGAGGCAGTTATCAACATCATCTCCAAGAAAAAGAAATGCTAAAAGGAAAAGTGGTCTTCTGAAGATGCCTTACAAATAGCTGAGAAAAGAAAAGAAACTAAAGGCAAAGGAGAAAAGGAAAGATATACTCATTTGAATGCCGAGTTCCAAAGAATAGCAAGGAGAGATAAGAAAGCCTTCCTCAGTGATCAATGCAAAGAAATAGAGGAAAACAATAGAATGGGAAAATCTAGAGATCTCTTTAAGAAAATTAGAGATACCAAGGGATCATTTCATGCAAAGATAGGCACAATTAAGGACAGAAATGTTATAGACCTAATAGAAGCAGAAGATACTAAGAAGAGCTGGCAGGAATACACAGCAGAATTACACAAAAAAGATTTTCATGACCCAGAAAACCAAGATAGTGTGATCACTCACCTAGAGCCAAACATCCTTGGATGCAAAGTCAAGTGGGCCTTAGGAAGCATCACTACGAACAAAGCTGGTGGAAGTGATTGGAATTCCAGTTGAGCTATTTCAAATCCTAAAAGATGATGCCATGAAAGTGCTTCACTCAACATGCCAGCAAATTTGGAAAACTCATCAGTGGCCACAGGATTGGAAAAGGTCAGCTTTCATTCCAACCCCAAAGAAAGAGAATGCCAAAGAATGTTCAAACTGCCACACGATTGCACTCATCTCACATGCTAGCAAAGTAATGCTCAAATCTCCAAGCCAGGCTTCAATAGTAGGTGAACTGTGAACTTCCAGATGTTCAAGCTGGATTTAGAAAAGGCAGAGGAGCCAGAGATCAAAATGCCAACATCTGTTGGATCATCAAAAAGGCAAGAGAGTTCCAGAAAAACATCTACTTTTGCTTTATTGACTATGGCAAAGTCTTTGACTGTGTGGATCACAACACATTACGGAAAATTATTAAACTGAAAGTCGCTCAGTCATAGCCGACTCTTTGCAACCCCAAGGACTTAGTCCATGTAATTCTCCAGGCCAGAATACTGGAAGTGGGTAGCCTTTCCTTTCTCTAGGGGGTCTTTTCAACCCAGGGATTGAACCCAGTTATCCCACATTGCAGGTGGATTCTTTACCAGGTTAGCCCAAGGAAAGCCCAAGAATACTGGAGTGGGTAACCTAACCCTTCTCCTGGGGATCTTTCTGACCCAGGAATTGAGCCAGGGTCTCCTGCAATGCAGGTGGCTTCTTTACCAACTGAGCTATGATTGAAGCCTGAAAATTCTTATAGAGATGGGAATACCAGACCACCTGACCTGTCTCCTGAGAAATCTGTATGAAAGTCAAGAAGCAACAGTTAGAACTGGACATGGAACAACAGACTGGTTCCAAATAGGAAAAGGAATACGTCAAGGCTGTATATTGTCACCCTGCTTATTTAACTTAATTGCAGAGAACATCATGGGAAATGCCGGACAGGATGAACTACAAGCTGGAAGCAAGATTGGTGGAAGAAATATCAATAACCTCAGATATGCAGATAACACCACCCTTATGGCAGAAAGTGAAGAGGAACTAAAGAGCCTCTTGATGAAAGTGAAAGAGGAGAGTAAAACATTGGCTTAAAAGTCAACATTCAGAAAATTAAAATCATGGCATCCAGTCCCATCACTTCATGGCAAATAGATGGGAAAATAATGGAAACAGTGAGAGACTTTATTTTTTTGGATTCCAAAATCACTGCAGATGGTGACTATGCTTGCTCCTTGGAAGAAAAGCTATGACCAACTTAGACAGCATATTAAAAAGCAGAGACATTACTTTACCAGCAAAGGTCCATCTAGTCAAAGCTATAGTTTCTCCAGGAGTCATGTATGGATGTGAGAGTTGGATTATAAAGAAAGCTGAGCACCAAAGAATTGATGCTTTTGAACTGTGGTGTTGGAGAAGACTCTTGAGAGTCCCTTGGACTGCAAGGAGATCATACCAGTCCATCCTAAAGGAAATTAGTCCTGAATATTCATTGGAAGGACTGATGCTGAAGCTGAAAATCCAATACTTTGGCCATCTGATGTAAAGAACCGACTCATTGGAAAAGACCCTGATGCTGGGAAAGATTGAAGGCAGGGGGAGAAGGGGACAACAGAGGGTGAGATGGTTGGATGGCATCACCAACACAATTGACATGAGTTTGAGTCAGCTCCGGGAGTTGGTGATGCTCAGGGAAGCCTGGCATGCTGCAGTCCATGGGGTCGCAAAGGGTTGGACACGACTGAGCAACAGAACTGAACTGAACTGATTTACAGCTCTTGTTTATAGTTTATAGAGGGTAACAGAGGTCTAACAACTTGGTCTGGTGTATAAAAGAGAATTTCAGGAGATGCTAATGAAAAGGTAGAGAGGGAGTAAGGAACACTTAGAAATGTTATTTTATCCCACATGTTTTATCTCCCATCACACTGAGTACTTATTTAATGATGCATTTGGATACACTCTTGAACTTTAATGGTGAGCATAAGAACAGATGCAAGCCCATAATTGAGTTAACAGCCTGAGAGTTTAAGTCCTTTGTTCCCTCCCCTACTCTACTCTAGGAGATTTGATTTGTTGATTAATGCAGTTTTAATTGTAGAATTTGCTTCTTTTCAAGAGACACTGAGAAAGTTTTCAGAAACAAACAAACAAAACATAAGATGATGCAATGTCAAAAAATGTCAAAAAATAAATAATTGGGGACTTCCATTTTTGGTAATAGTGGATCAGATAATTTTTACCAATCCTATCTCTGAGGACAATTGGAAAAACTAAACACTTAAAATTTGCAAACATTTCCCAAAAGGTTTTGAAAAGCTAAGACAGTAAAGAATTATTAGGACCAAATGCAAAGCCTGATATTTATGGCCACTTTTCCCCTGAGTGGCTGAGGGCTGAGTAAAGCAAAAGAAAATGAAAAGATAAGATATATCAATAAAAAAAAAAGATAGTATGGTATCAATAAGGCCATATATGGTTCTTTGAAAAGACCAACAAATTTGATAGAATCCTAGTGACTAAAGGGCAAAAATAACCAGTGTTAGAATTGTAGAGACATTTTTTATTACTAATATAATAAAAGGGTTCTTATGAATTGCTTAGCTAATAAAATTAAAAATTTTAATAAAGTGAAAACA
Source organism: Bos grunniens (assembly GCF_055505025.1). Classification (NCBI taxonomy): domain Eukaryota; kingdom Metazoa; phylum Chordata; class Mammalia; order Artiodactyla; family Bovidae; genus Bos; species Bos grunniens. The sequence goes on from NC_141188.1 coordinate 15,113,400, forward strand.
TTGCTTAAATAGTAACATTTGACAAAAGTGATGCAAAAAGAATAAAAAGTATGAATATTCATACAAATATTAAAGAAATTGAATCTGTAATTGAAAATATTCCCATATAAAAAGTTAAAATAATTTGAGAAAGGTCATTAGGTTAAATGCCCATCACTAACACATAAGTTCAGGGATTTCCCTGGTGGTCCAGTGGATTAAGAATCTGCCTTTTAATGAACATGATGTGGGCAAGGCAGGTAAGCTCACGCACTCTAGAACCCACATGCCCACATCTAGAGGGCCAAAGTGCTCTAGAGCCCACAAACTAGAACTAGAGAAAGCCCAACTGCCATCAACAAAGACCCAGCATAGCAAAATAAAAATAAATTGATTAATTTTTAAAATAGCACATAAATTCAAAGCAGATAGTTATGGACTGGAGTTATAATCAAGTGTCTTTCCAAGACATAAAATTACCTAGATCTTAGAGAATGAGTAGGTTATACAAATATGGGAACGTAAGCCAGAAGGAAAAACATAAATACAGTATACTAACGCATATATATGGAATTTAGAAAGATGGTAACAATAACCCGGTGTACGAGACAGCAAAAGAGACACTGATGTATAGAACAGTCTTATGGACTCTGTGAGAGAGGGAGAGGGTGGGAAGATTTGGGAGAATGACATTGAAACATGTAAAATATCATGTAAGAAACGAGTTGCCAGTCCAGGTTCGATACACGATACTGGATGCTTGGGGCTAGTGCACTGGGACGACCCAGAGGGATGGTATGGGGAGGGAGGAGGGAGGAGGGTTCAGGATGGGGAACACATGTATACCTGTGGCGGATTCATTTTGATATTTGGCAAAACTAATACAATTATGTAAAGTTTAAAAATAAAATAAAATTAAAGATTAAAAAAAAAAAGAAACAAATATGGGAACGCGATATTTAAGAGCTCAAAAGAAGATCAGCATTTTAATGTTTACTTCATAAACAATTACCTTTTATTCCAAAATAGATTGTGTCTTTTGTTTTACCATAAATATGATTCTGCTGCTGCTGCTAAGTCACTTCAGTCGTGTTTGACTCGGTGCGACCCCATAGACAGCAGCCCACCAGGCTCCCCCGTCCCTGGGATTCTCCAGGCAAGAACACTGGAGTGGGTTGCCATTTCCTTCTCCAAGGCATGAAAGTGAAAAGTGAAAGTGAAGTCATTCAGTCGTGCCCAACTCTCAGCGACCCCATGGACTGCAGCCTACCAGGCTCCTCCATCCATGGGATTTTCCAGGCAAGAACACTGGAGTAGGTTGCCACAGCCTTGTCTGAAGTATGGTTCTAACTCGTCACAATTAGAAACAAAGTGAACTCATGCATCTCAGTTTATATCTTTCCTTGCAAGCAAGAAGCATTTAACAGCAAGTTCTTCCAAACATTTAAGAAAGGAAAAATGGCAAAAAATACTAATTCTTCAGTGTAATACAAAAAGAAGAAACATTTCCCAATTGCTTAAGAAAAGCATCACAACTTTCATAAAAGAACTTGAGCTAAATTAAGAGAAAAAAAATAGTCTCATATAGAATACAAATGCAAAACTCCTAAACTAATATGAGCAAAATGAACTCTGTAATATTTAGTAGCCAAAACAAGGCAGGTTTATTCCAGGAATGCAAGGTTAGTTGGAGCATTTAAAAATTAATCAATGTAGCTCACCACATTGACAGAGAAAATGAGAAAAAATCATACCATTATCACTGTCATTTCAATGTGTTAGTCACTCAGTAGTGCCTGACTCTTTGCAGCCTCATGGATTATAGCCCACCAGGCTCCTCTGTCCATGGGATTTTCCAGGCAAGAATATTGGAGTGGGTTGCCGTTCCCTTCTCCAAGGGATTTCCTGATCCAGGAATTTGAACCCAGGTCTCCTACATTGTAGGCGGATTCTTTACCATGTGAGCTACCAGGGAAGCCCTATTATCATATTAGATGAAGGAAATATTTGATATAATTTAATATCCATTTGTGATTTAAAAAAAAAAATCATGGGTAGAAGATCAGATCAGATCAGTCACTCAGTCGTGTCCGACTCTTTGCGACCCCATGAATCGCAGCACAACAGGCCTCCCTGTCCATCACCAACTCCCGGAGTTCACTCAGACTCATGTCCATCGAGTCAGTGATGCCATCCAGCCATCTTATCCTCTGTCATCCCCTTCTCTGAGAGCTTCCTTAATTTGATCAAGGGTATTTATACTAAATCTATTATAAATATAGCAAACATTGTAGTGAATGCTAAAATAGTAAAAGCCTTCTTTTTGAGACTGAGATCCATGCAAGAATAACTACTATCATTTCTTCTATCTAATATGGACTAGAGATTCTAGCTAGTATGCTCAAGCAAGAGGAAGAAATTCTATAAGAGTTAGAAAGTTTGTAAGTGCTATGGTACTTTGTCTATACCATCTCACTTCTAGCACTTCAGTGAACACCAGCCTATTACTAGCACTTTCATTCCTCTGTTTTCTTGCACTGTTGGGGTTATTTGATCTGCTCAGGTGGTAGGCTAAAAGTAATTTGCTCCTAGAAATTAATTTATCCCTGGGAGTTATCTCAAGCACAGGTGTACAGAATTTTTTAAAAATACTTTTATTTACTTACTCTTTGGATGTGATAGCTCTAATGCATACTTTCTACACTGATTCATTAATTCCTTGGTGAGATTAAACTTTCAAGGGAACTTGACTGATAGGAAACTTCTGATTAGCGTCTTATTTCACTTTTTCACTCCTGATATAAACTCTAAAATAAACCACTTGCACTTGAACCCTTGTCTAAAGTCCTGCATATAGGGATCTCTAAACTTCAACAGGCAAGGTGAGTAGTGATAGATAATGTCAGAAACCTTTAAAAGATGGAAAATGTGTCTGCCCACTGGGAGAATATATTTGTAACATATATATCTGAAGAAAGGTTCATATTCAGAATACAAATAGTACTGCTACAAATCAATAAGAAAAATAGAATCAATAGAAAAATAGGCAAGAGACTTGAATAGGTTCAGCCTCTATTTCAGCAGTCAAAGGTATTCAGCCTCCTCCATAATCAGAGAAACATCAATTAAAACCACAGTGAAATTCAACAGCACACTCACCAGGATGGAAAAACTTAAACATTAACAGTGTTAGTATTAGCAAGGATTTGAAGCAAAGGAAATTTTATACTGCTGGTGGAAAGTAAATTTGTACAACCACTTTGATGTACTATTTGGCAGTAACCACCAAAGTTTAACATGTGAATAATCCATCACATCACAATTTCACTTTAGTTATATGCCCAAGAAAATTGTGAAAACATACATAAAAAGTCATAAGAACAATAGTATTTCTAATAGTCAAAAATGGAAAACAACCAAAATGTCCATCAACATTCAAATGCATATATAGGGTACAGATTCTACTGCAATGAAAATGAGGAAATTACAACTATATTTAAGAGCATGGGTGAATCTTACAAAATGATTCTGAATGACAGAATGCAGACATAAAACCATATACTTCATTATCCCAATGATATGCCAAAACAAAACAACAAAAATCATGTGAAAACTATAAAGAAAGGCAAGAAAGTGATACTTATAAATTCAGAATAGATGTTGGTCATGTTCTTGTTCTTGATCCAGATGTCCATACATCAGTGCTGCTCCAAGTATAACCTGAAAAGCAGTGCAAGTCTATGAACTGTTTGATATGTTACACTGTGAAGTTTAATTCCAGTAAGTTTGGAATTGGCCTGTTTTGCTAATATACTTGCAAGGCACTTGACCATTGGCAAAGAAATGAAATGTACTGACTAATAGTAGTGCTTTGTCAGGACTAATCTGCAAATATACAAGAGGCTCATGTATCTCAGCATCAGAGAAACAAACAACCCGATCAAATAATCAGCAGAAGACCTAAACAGACATTTCTGTTAAAAAAAAAAATTACTATAATTGTTCAGAATTTAAATCATGTTTGACTTTGTGAACCCATAAAATGCAGCACTCCAGTTTGCAGGGAAGGAAGTCTCACCTATCCTTCACTATCTTCCACAGTTTGCTCAAACTCATGTCCATTGAGTCCATGATACCATCCAACCATCTCATCTTTGGTCACCCCCTTCTCCTACCACCCTCAATCTTTCCCAGCATCAGGGTCTTTTCCAATGAATTGGCTCTTCCCATCATATGGCCAAAGTATTAGAGCTTTAGCTTCAGCATCAGTGCTTCCAATGAGTATTCAGGATTGATTTTTTTTTTAAGGATTGATTGGTTTGATCTCCTTGCAGTCCGACTCTTGCAACCCCATGGACTGAACCCACCAGGCTCCTCTGTCCATGAGATTTTCCAGGCAAGAATACTGAAGAGAGTAGCTATTTACTTCCCCAGGGGATCTTCCCAACCCAGGGATTGAACCTGGGTCTCCTGCAATGCAGGCAGATTCTTTACTAATTGAGCTAAAAGGGAAGAACCCCCCTACCCCCCCCCCAAAAAAATATTCTCCAGACAAGAATACTGGAGTCGGTTGCCATGCCCTCCTCCAGGAGATATTTCCAACCCAGGTCTCCCACATTGCAGGTGAAACATTTACCATCTGAACCACCAGGGAAGCCTAAGAATACTGGAGTGGGTAGCCTATCCCTATCCAGGGGATCTTCATGAAATAAGAATTGAACTGCGCTCTCTGGCATTGCAGGTGGATTCTTTACCAGTGGAGCTACCAGGGAAGTCCCCTTGCAGTCCAAGGAACTCTTGGAGTCTTCTCTAGCAACATGACTCAAAAGCATCAATTCTTCAGCACTCAGCCTTCATTATGGTTCAACTCTCACATCTGTACATGACTATAGGAAGAACCAGAGCTTTGCCTAGATGGGACTTTGTCAGCAAAATGATGTCTCTGCTTTTTAATACACAGTCTAGGTTTGTAATAGCTTTTCTTGCAAGGTACAAGTGTCTTTTAATTTCATGGCTGCAGTCACCATCTACAGTGATTTTGGAGCCCAAGAAAATAAAATTTGTCATTATTTCCACAATTTCCCTATTTGCCATGAAGTGATGGGACTAGATGCCATGATCATAGTTTTTTGAATGCTGAATTGTAAACCAACTTTTTCATTCTCTTATTTCACCTTTATCAAGAGGCTCCCTGATTCTTCTTTGCTTTCTGCCATTAGAGTGATATCATCTGCATATCTGGGGTTGTTGATATTTTCTCCTGGCAATCTTGAATCCAGCTTGTAATTATCCAACCTGGTATTTTACCTGATGTACTCTGCATATGAGTTAAATAAGCAGGGTGGCAATACATGGCCTTGACATACTCCTTTCCCAATTTTGAACCAGTCCGTTGTTCCATGTCCAGTTCTAGCAGTGGCTTCTTGACTTGCATACAGGTTTCTCAGGAGACAAGTAAGCTAGTCTGTATTCCCAACACTTCAAGAATTTTTCACAGTTTGTTATGACACATACAGTCAAAAGTTTTAGCATAGTCAATGAAGCAGAAGCTTTTCTGGAATCCCCTTGCTTTTTCTATGATCCAATGGATGCTGGCAATTTAATCTCTGGATCCTCTACCTTTTCTAAACCCAGCTTATATATCTGGAAGTTCTCAGTTCATGTAATGTTGAACCCTAGCTTGAAGGATTTTGAGCATTACCTTGCTAGCATGTGAAATAAACACAATTGTACAGTAGTTTGAACATTTTTTGACTGTGACTTCTTTGGGATTGGAATGAAAACTGATCTTGTCCAGTCCTGTGGACACTGCTGCTGCTTATTTGCTTAAGTCATGTCAGACTCTGTGTGACCCTGTGGACTGCACACCATCAGGTTCCTCTCTCCATGGGATTCTCTAACAATAGTACCATAGTGGGTTACCATGCCCTTTTCCAGGGGATTTTCCCAACCCAAGGATCGAACCCAGGTTTCCTGCATTGCAGGCAGTCTTTACTGCTGAGCCACCAGGGAAGCCTGGTGCGTTTTCCAAATTTTCTGGCATATTGAGTTGAGCACTTTAAGAGCATCATCTTTTAAGATTTGAAATAGCTCAGCTGGAATTCCATCATCTCCACTAGCTTTGTTCATAGTGATACTTTCTATGGCCCACTTGACTTTACACTCCTGGATGTCTGGCTCTAGGTGAGTGACTACACCATTACAGTTATCCAGATTATTAATGCCTTTTTTGTATAATTCTTCTGTGTATTCTTGCCACTCCTTCTTAATCTCTTCTACTTCTGTTAGGTCCTTTCGGTTTCTCTCCTTTATTGTGCCCATCTTTTCATGAAATATTCCCTTCAGTTCAGTTCAGTTCAGTCACTCAGTCATGTCCAATTCTTTGAGACTCCGTGGACTGCAACACGCCAGGTTTCCCTGTCCATCACCAACTCCCAAAGCTTGTTCAAACTTATGTCCATTGAGTTGGTGATAGCATCCAACCATCTCATCCTCTGTTGTCCCCTTCTCATCCTGCCTTCAATCTTTCCCAGCATCAGGGTCTTTTCCAATGAGTCAATTATTTGCATCAGGTGGCCAAAAGTACTGGAGTTTCAGCTTCAGCATCAGTCCTTCCAATGAATATCTGGACTGGTTTCCTTTGGGATGGACTGGTTGGATCTCCTTGCAGTCCAAAGGACTCTCAAGAGTCTTCTCCAACACCACAGTTCAAAAGTATCAATTCTTTGATGTCCAGTTTTCTATATCGTCCAACTCTCACATCCATACATGACTACTGGAAAAGTCATAGCTTTGACTAGATGGACTTTTGTTGGCAAAGTAATGTATCTGCTTTTTAGTATGCTGTCTGGGTTGGTTATAGCTTTTCTTCCAAAGAGCAAGAATCTTTTAATTTCATGGCTGGAGTCAGTATCTGCAGTGATTTGGTACCTCCAATTTTCTTGAAGAGATCTCTAGGCTTTCCCTTTCTATTGTTTTCCTTATTTGTCTGCATTACTCATTTAAGAAGGCTTTCTGAGCTCTCTTGCTAGTCTTTGGAACTCTGCATTCAGTTGGTATATCTTTCCCTTTCTCCTTTGCCTTTTGCTTCTCTTCTTTTATCGGCTATTTGTAAGGCCTCCTCCGACAACCACTTTGCCTTCTTGCATTTCTTTTTCTTGGAGATAGTTTGGTCACCACTTCCCATACAATGTTACAAACCTCCGCCCATAGTTCTTAAGCACTCTGTCTACCAGATCTAATCCCTTGAATCTATTTGTTACTTCCACTGTATAATCATAAGGGATTTCATTTAGTTCATACCTGACTGGTCCAATGGTTTTCCCTAATTTCTTCATTTCAAGCTTGAATTTTCCAATAAGAAGCTTATGATCTGAGCCACAGTCAGATCCAGGTCTTGTTTTTGCTGACTGTATACACCTTCTCCATCTTCACCTGCAAAGAATATAATCAGCCTGATTTTGGTGTTGGCCATCTTGTGATGCCCATGTATAGAGACATATCCTGTGTTGTTGGAAGAGAGTGTTTTCTATGACCAGTACGTTCTCTTCAGAAAACAAAGCTAGCCTTTGCTCTTCATTTTGTTCTCCAAAGAAAAACTTTCTTGTTACTCCAGTTATCTCTTGACTTCCTATTTTTGCATTCCAGTCCCCTATAATGAAAAAGACTTTTTTTTTTTTTTTGGTGGGGGTGAGGGGCGGGTATTAGTTCTAAAAAGTCTTATAGGTCTTCATAGAACCATTCAACTTCAGTTTCTTAGGTTAGGACATAGACCTGATTACTGTGATATTGAATAGTTACTTTGCCTTGCTAACAAACAGATTATTCTGTCATTTTTTGAGATTGTATCCAAGTATCACATTTTGGACTCCCTTGTTGACTGTGAGTGCTACTCCTTTTCTTCTAAGGGTTTCTTGCCCACAGTGGTAGATATAATGATCATCTGAATTAAATTCACCTATTGTCGTCCATTTTTGTTCACTGATGCCTAAAATATCAATGTTCACTCTTGCCATCTCCTGCTTGACCATGTCCAATTTACCTTGATGCATGGACCTAATAGTCTGGGTTTGTGTGCAATATTGTTCTTTACATCCTCGAACTTTACTTTTACCACCAGACACATTCACAATGGAGCATCATTTCCCCATAGGTCCAGCCTCTTCATTCTTTCTGGAGCTATTTCTCTGCTCTTCTCCAGCAGCATTCTAGACACCTACCTACCTGAGGGGCTCATTTTGTAGTGTCATATCTTTCTGCCTTTTCATAGTGCCAGTAGCACTACCATGCCTCCTGTAGACTCCAAGTCTTGATTGCCTTAGGCCAAACAACTAATAGGGAGGAAGAGCAGCCCCACCCATCAGAAGACAATTGTATTAAAGATTTACTGAGCATGGCGCTCTGCACCAGAGCATGACTTTGTTTCCCCCCATAACCAGTCTCTCCCATCAGAAAGCTTGCACAAGCCTCTTATCCTCATCCTTCAGGGAGCAACCAGAAGAAGGAAGAATTACAATCCCACAGCCTCCAAAACAAAAATCACAATCACAGAAGGCTAACCCAAATGATTATATGAATTACAGCTTTGTATAAGTCAATGAAGCTATGAGCCATGCCATGCAGGACCAGCCAAGATGGACAGGTCATGATGAAGTGTTCTGACAAAACATGGTCCACTGGAGGAAGGAATGGCAAACCACTTCAGTATTCTTTCCTTGAGAACCCCGTGAACAGTGTGAAAAGAAGACATACAGGTGGCCAATATATACATAAAAAATGCTAAACATCGCTCATTACTAAAGAAATGCAAATCAAAACTACAGTGAGGTATCACCTCATATAAGTCAGAATGGCCATCATCAAAATGCTGGAGAGGATGTGGAGAAAAGGGAACCCTCATGCACTGTTGGTGGGAACATAAATTGATATGGTCACTATGGCGAACAGTATGGAGATTCCTATAAAAACTAAGAATAATGCTACCATATGACCCTGCAATCCTACTATGGGGTATATAATTGAGATAACCATAATTCAAGAAGATACACGTACCCCAACGTTCATTGCAACACTATTTACTCCTGGTACTCCTTAGACACTCCCTGGACTACAAAGAGATCAAATCAGTCAATTCTAAAGGAAATCAACCCTAAATATTCATTGGAGGACTGATGCTGAAGCTCCAATACTTTGGACATCTGATGTGAAGAGCCAACTCCTTGGAAAAGACCCTGATGCTGGGAAAGATGAAAGGCAAAAGAAAAGGGCAGCAGAGGATGAGATGGTTAGATAGCATTATTGACTCAATAGACATGAATCTGGAGCATCAGAGACTCCTGGACATGAATCTGGGAGATAATAAAGGACAAAGAAGACTGGCATGCTTTAGTCCATGGGGTTGCAAAGAGTCAGACATGATTAAGTGACTGAACAACAGCAACAACCCCAATGTTCATTGCAGTACTATTTGCAACAGAGGTCATGGAAGCAATCTAGAGGTCCACTGATAGATGAAATGATAAAGAAGTTCTGGTACATATATACAATGGAATATTACTCAACCACAAAAAGGAATCAATTTGAGTAAGTTGAGCTGAAATGGATGAACCTAGAGGCTGTTATACAGTGAAATCAAAAAGAGAAAAACAAATTTTGTATATTAATGCAAAAATATAGAATCTAGAAAAATGGTACTGATAAACCTATATGCAGGGCAGGAGTAAAGACACAGATGTAGAGAATGGACTTGTGGACACAGCAGTGGAAGGAGAGGATGGGACAAACTGAGAGAGTAACATTGAAAAATATACATTACCACGTATAAAATACATAGCAAGTGGAAAGTTGCTATATAACACAGGGAGCTCAACCTGGTGCTATATGATGACCTTAAGGGGTGGAACGGGAGGCAGAGTGGTAGGGACGTTCAAGAGGGAGAGGATATATGTATACTTACGGCTAATCCACATCATCGTACAGCTGTGCTGTGCTTAGTCACTCAGTCATGTCCAACTCTTTCTGACCCCATGGACTATAGTCTGCCAGGCTCCTCTGTCCAAGAGATTCTCCAGGCAAGAATACTGGAGTGGGCTGACATTTCCATCTCCAGGGGATCTTCCCAACCCAGGGATCAAACCCAGGTCTCCCACATTGCAGGTAGATTCTTTATCATCTGAGCCACTAGGCTAGGGATACAGCTGAAACTAACACAACATTGTAAAGCATCTATACTCTATAAAAAAGGAATTTAAAAAATAATAGTGCTTTGTCAACATGGGTTTGAGGAATTTAGAGGTAGTTTATACCATCTTGTCAGTCTTACATTTTATAATATTGAGATCGATGATTTGTACCTGATCTCAGTGTGATACCTGGAATTCTCTGCCACTGGGGAAGATTGTATAGCAAGAATACAGCTACACAACTAGCCAGTATAAGAAGCACCAGATGAAACTCCATTTTGGCCTCTCTGATTCAAAATTTGTTGTTGCTCAGTCACTAAGTCATGTCCATCTCTTTGTGACCATATGGACTGCAGTATGCTGGGCTTCCCTGTTGTTCACTGTCTCCTGGAGTTTGCTCAAACTCATGTTTTTTGAGTTGGTAATGCTATCCAATAATCTGTGTATGTATTGATGGTTCAAAAGAGAAAGTATGTCCAATAAGGCTCTGCACTGATAAAACAACTGGAGCCTGTATCTGACCTCTCTGGATGCCTTGCTGGGAAAGAACTTTACTTTGAAGCTGCTGTTGTATTATATCCTTGTATTCTTTTCTCTAACAGAATGTATATTTGCAAGCATTGTGATTTGGGGTCCTATGATTTTTTTTTCAGTACTTGAACTCTAATTGCCAACATTAGTGTTTGAATCCAAGTGAGACAAGTAGAGACATTGAGAATAAACTTTCAAAATCTTTATTTGACCAGAAAATGTTTATGATTTTTGAAGGGGATCAAAAGAGGCAAATTTCCAGTTATAAAATAAATAGCCATGGAGATGCTATGGTGGCTATAGTTAATGCTATATTACATATTTGAAAATTACTGAGAGTAGATCCTAAAAGTTGTAATCACAAAAAAAAAAAAAAAGGAATTATGTATGGTAACAGATGTTACCTAGACTAATTATAGTGATCATTTCATAATATATATGCATATTAAATCAATATTGTATACCTGAAACTAACATATGTAAATCATACATCAATAAAAAATTAAAAAGCAACAACAACAACAAAAAACCCCAAATTCTTAATTCCTTCCTACCTAAGAATAAATAAATTCAGTTGATGCTTGAAGAATGGGTTCGAACTGCATGAATCCCCTTACACCTAGATTTTTTCAATAAATACATACTACAGTACTACACCATTCAAAGTTGGTTGACTACATGCATGCAGAACTTTTAGTGTGGAGGACTGACTATGAAGTTATATTGGGATTTTTGACTATACAGATGTTAGTGCCCCTAGCCCCCTTAATTGTTCAAGGGTAAACCATAAATATAATTTTAACAAACAGATGGGGATTTTATTCTTTTTTTCTTACTATTCAATAATCCATTTTTAGTGGTTCCCCAAACCATTTTATAAATCTGCATTTTTACCATTCCTTTTTAGTATTTTACTTTAAATAAATAAATTAAATTATGTTACTTTATGACATAAAAAGAAAACAGTCCACCACAGATAGCTTGAGAAGCATTGCTTTACCTTGAATGTTCAATTTGTGATAAGCCATTATGTGATACATCTTTGTTCTACACAATTTTAAGTGTATTATATTACACATAAAAACATTTATAATAAAATTTAACAATTCCATGCAACTTGTTTTGCTTCAAGGTTGAGAGCACCTGTCTCCCAACACAAGACTTCTAACCGCAACTTCAAGGAGTTACGGTACAGCTACAAAGTTAGAGGAAAGAGACCATGCAAGATCACTCTCACTTCTGAGAGCAATTGGAGGTTCAGAGATTGCAGATTATATTCCCAATTATATTTTATTATAGGGAAAGTATACAGATTCAAACTATCCAAAGGAAGAGATGCATAAGGCAAAGTCTATGAGGGTTCTAAAAGCAAAGTTTCTATTATTCTCAGGTTGCTTTACTCTCCTGGCATCAATATGCAGAGTATTTCCAATCTGAGAAGCTCACTCGAGCTTTAGTGTCCAGAATTTGTATTGTATCTTTGATATGCAGACATGATCAGTTGATTGCCCATGTGATTGTTGCACATGGATTGATAATACCCTATGACCTGAAGTCCCATCCTAAATTACACAGTAGATCTTTTATAGCGCAGCCAGCTCTTGCCCTAAACAGAAACATTCCTATCAGGTATGACATCCCTGGATTTGGAAGGTCTGCTGGAGGAGGGCATGGCAACCCACTCCAGTATTCTTGCCTTGAGAATCCCCATGGACAGAGGAGCCTGGCAGGCTACAGTTCACGGGGTCACAAAGAGTTTGACATAACTGAGCGATAAAGCACACATCAGGTATTGTTGCAGGAAAGGGGACCCCTTCCAGAGCCCGAAACTGGGCTCTTGTCTAACACTCTGAAATGAATTGTCCGAAGAGACACATGTACTGACAAAGCAAGATATTTTATTAGGAAATGACACCCGGGCAGAGAGCAGTAGGGTAAAGGAACCCAGGAAAACTGTTCTGCCTTGTGGCTAGAAGTCTCCGGCTTCATGGTGATGGGATTAGTCTCCGGGTTGTCTTTAGCCAATCATCTGACTCAGAGTCCTTCCTGGTGGTGCACACCTCATTCAGCCAAGATGGATGACAATGAGAAGGATTCTGAGAGGTGGTCGGACATGTGGTGTCTCCTTTTGACCTTTCCTGAACTCTTCTGGTTGGTGGAGGCTTGCTAGTTCCATGTTTCTTACCAGGACCTCCTGTTGTAAAACAATTCATGCAAATGGTTACTGTGGTGCCTGGCCAGGGTAGGTGGCTTCAGTCAGTCTGCTTCCCATAACAACTCCCTTCTGAGAGACTTCATACTCAAGATACTTCTTGGGAATGGGGGCAGATGTCTCTTTGTTCTGTAACTTCTTCCTGCTGTGCATGGGCCTAGGCCTGCCTAGCAGAGCAGAAGTCTCTCTCTACCTGATCTAAGTCGAGGTATTCTTTGCGTGAAACCAGCATTCACCCTTGTAATAAAAGCAATTTAGCTTGAAACTGTTGGCCCCTGTCAGAGATGAAATAGGGCCAAACAGGAGGCCTAAACAGATGGTCATCACCATGCCCCCTGAAACAGAAGGTGACATTTGGGGTGAGGGCTGCAGGGTGTGTGACTTTTTCTGATTGGTTGGTGGTGAGGCAACAGAGCAGTGCTCCAGCAATCTTGTGTTCAGCCTGAAGTTACCATCCTCCACCTGGGTGTGGGTCCCAGTTCTGTAGAAGAACTCAAAGACATTGCTATGCATTTTTTTTTTTTTTTTGAGTAGGAACCAGAACCCTGTCTCAAGGCTGTACCACCATTTGATTGTTCCTCTGTTTCTGTATCCCCTCCCTTCCCTGATTAGCAACTGTTTGAATCTGCTCTTTGAGACAATAGGGGCTTCCCTTGTGGCTCAGCTGGTAAAGAATCCACCTGCAATGCAGGAGACCTGGGTTCAACCCCTGGATTGGGAAGATCCCCTGGAGAAGGGAATGGCTACCCACTCCAGAATTCCGGCCTGAAGAATTCCATGTATAGTCCATGGGGTAGCAAAGAGTTGAACACGACTAAATGACTTTCACTTCACTTCACTTTGGGACTCAGGGAAGGTCAAGGAGGCTGAATGAATGTTTTTATCGTAAGAATAAGAAACAGAGAACACAGAAGAGATCTGTACTCCAGAACCCCATGGAGTCCTGCTCAGTTTTTATTTAAGGAACTGTGCAATTATGACTTTGATAACTTCCTGTCAAAATGGGGCATAGGACTGCCTCAGTTTGGAGAATAGACACTGAATTTCAAGTATTTCTGAGTTCCAAGTCCTAGATCTGAGTCTTGTATGATTAAAATTTCAATGCCTTGGTCTGACATTTTAGTGTAACAGGCCCAATTAGAAGTAGTTGGAGGAGTGACCACTGAAATTTTAATAGACAAAATAAATCTCATTTATTTTTTAGAAGAATAGGCCCGAAACCCAGTCTGGACCTGGCACTTTGGGGAGACTTGTAGCCAGGTAGCCAGTTTTCTAGTTTTATAAAAAGTAAAGTTGTAGTTGTTAGCTGCCAGCAGACAATGTTTTGAGAATGTCTGGTGGCATCCAAGCCTGACACAACTTAGAAAACTCAAGTGTTTAGAAATACAATATCTAGCCTGAAATTACATCCATAGTATCCCCTAGTTATTTTCCTGGATATCTGAACCATAGCTATTCTATTTTGACTTTTAATTGTAAAATTCTCCTTAATAGCCAAAGCAGATGTCACCATTAACAATGTCAGCATTTCTCTAGGTATGAGAAGATGCAAGAATTGGGACTCATAAAATCTTTTCCTGAAAAGATCTAACTACCTGAAGGCCTGTTCTGCCAGTTTTGCCCAGAGCACAGAGTGCCTTATTCCTGATTTCCATCCTGAATCCCTTTCAAGGATGTTGAAGATTAGCAGCTGCAGTGGCCATGATTTAATCTTTGTAGAGGTAGATGGCAAGTGTCAGGTTTTAGTTGGCAGAGCCACTTCTTGGTCATAAACTTGACCATGATTTTGAGAGGGACATTTCATGATCATTTTATCCCATGGTGCTGAGAATGTCCATTCTCAGGTTCTGGCAAAGATTTTGTTAACAGGACATTCAATGTGCTGTTACTGGACTAGGCCATAAAACAGTATACAAAATTCTCTGGACCACCTGTCTTACTAGCCTCTTGGTCCAGGAAAATATTCCCTCTTGTTGCTTCTTCCCATATTTAGAGTTACACTGTTACCATCATCATCTCATATGGAATTATATATTATTTTATCAGAGGCCTCAGTCACACATTTGGTAGTGTAAAAAAGAGCAAGTTTATAAGCAGGTGAAATACAAATAACACAGTCAGCAGTATCAGTAAAATCATAAGTAAGACTTAAGAGCTTCCATTAGACGTAGCCCAGTATATCCCAGGTCATCGAACTTAGTCTACTCTGTATGAATCTTTATCTTCCAGGGAAATTATGTATTGGCACAGTCTATAAGGCACACAGCCCAGTTTTCTAGTGTTACTAAATTGATTATCCTTTGTCTGATTTTATTGTTTCCAACATAGAGGAGACTTTAAACCTAAATTATCATAGCCTGGTGTTATCTATATAAATCCATCCCATAATCGTGGGAGATTTTTTTCCTTTACTAAAACTTTGCTTGTTGCTCTGATTGAGCTTTAGTAATAGAAGAAAACTCAAATTTATGGCCAGAGTCAGAGCAGGCATTATTAAGTGGCTGGGTGAGGGGATCCCATCTAGTAATATCAATAGTGATTTGAATATGACTGTAATTTTTTTTTAAGTAAATTTTCTCAGGGCCAACCAGTTAGTCTCGGAGTAGAGAAAGTAACCCAGAACTAGGCACAGGTAATTGGCCACAAACCCAACACTTGGATTGATTTCTAAAACTAGCATAGGATCAGGCCTATCATCAGGCATTTGATTTATATGCAAAGGTCTATGAAGTCAAGAAAACATTTTAAATGATCATATGAATCAGGTCCAGCATCTTGGGCAAGCTGTTTACCTCTGATGTCATCTTCTTCTTGTCCTGGTGTAGTGTAGTTTCTTCTCTGTTTGAGCATCATTTTAAGGTGAGATGAGGTCAGCTGTCCTCTCTATAGACCAATCCAGTGTAGGAGCCTTTGGAAGTGGGAATCTAAGTCGGTTTCCCTTCAGTTTCACAGTGCATGAGCCAGTTAAGAATACCTGATAAAAAGGTCCTTCCATCCAGGTTGGAGACAGTCCCTTAAATTATGTCTTTTTCCAGTCCTGGTTGCAGCTCATGAGGCATCTGATCTTTATCCAAAGATAGATGACTGAGATGTGCTTCAAAAACAAACTTAGAGTGTTCTTTAAGAATTCGATTAAATTTTACATTAATATCACAAAACAGCAAAGAACTATCCAAGTAATGAGTCTTACTAGAAGCAGACTTCCATTAATAAGCTGGGATTTAACATTTAATGAAACACCTTTTTCTCCCTAAAATTACCTTCATTTTTATCAAATATAACCAAATTAAGGCTAGTTTGCTTGCAAAATAGGTCTGTTCTCAGTAATTTTGGCCTGGTGATTTATATAAACATAATTGATCATAGACTTTTTGCTTTGCTGAAACATTTATAGAGTCTCAGACTGAAATTTTAAAATAAAACAGGGCTGGGAAATTCACCAAAGGCTTATCACAGATTTAGCCTAACAAATCTAGGTGAATTCTTCCCTTTCCAAGGTCTCAGAAATTCCTTAAGATTTTTGTACCTGTTTGTGAGATAACCTTCCTAACTCATCTGATTAAGTTACTGGAAACCTAAGAGTTTCCAATCTCTGGAGGAGTTGATAGAGAGAAAATGTAATTGTTTTGTTTATAACGTATAATTTCACCAAATTACTGTCATAATTAGTTTGAGAGGAAGGTTTTCCCTACTCCCAGAAAACACAAGATTCAAACCTGTAATTTTTCATATAGAAATCATAAAAGTTATAAGCATATTTGCTGGTTCAATCAGTCCTTTTTTTAACTTTTTGAAGTCATCAGGTTTTCCATTAGAATACCAGGACATAACAGAATGTTAAGAATTCCATAGAATTTCTAGGATACCTATATTGGTAATATTTACCATACATTATAACATGAGAGGATTTATTACTCATTTGATAATATTTTTAATGTAATTTAACCAACCAAATAAACACAATTAGTTTAATATCTCTGTTTTGAATGTTTCAGAGGCCCTCTGAAGCACCCCAAAGTTAGCTAGGGGTCAAAGGGACTTCAGCAGAATTCGACTTAGGAAGTTTTGTCAAAAAAAAAAAATCAATTCAAAGGGTTTAGAAGAGGAAACCAGAATTGAAAGAGACATGTGTACCCCGATATTCATTGTAGCACTGTTTACAATAGCCAGGACATGAAAGCAACCTAGAGGTCCATCAGCAGATGAATGGATAAGAAAGCTGTGGTACATATACACAATGGAATATTACTCAGCTATTAAAAAGAATGCATTTGAATCAATTCTAATAATGTGAATGAAACTGGAGCCTATTATACAGAATGAAGTAGTCAGAAAGGAAAACACCAATACAGTATATTAATTCATATATATGGAATTTAGAAAGAGGGTAACAATAACTCTATATGTGAGACAGAAAAAAAGACATAGATGTAAAGAATAGACTTTTGGACTCTGTGGGAGAAGGTGAGGGTGGGATGATTTGAGAGAATAGCATTGAAACATGTATATTATCATATGTGAAATAGATCACCAGTCCAGGTTTGATGCATGAGACAGGGTGCTCAGGGCTGGTGCACTGGGGTGTCCCTAAGGGATGAAATGGGGAGGGATGTGGGAGGGGGTTTCAGGATGGGGAACACATGTACACCCATGGCTGATTCATGTGAATGTATGGCAAAAATCACTGCAATATTGTAAAGTAATTAGCCTCCAATTAAAATAAATAAATTTTAAAAAATCTATTTTATCTGATATTAAAAAATAATAATAAATAAATAAAAGGGTTTAGAACATTTGGTCAGATTTGGTCAATGCTGATGGTTGTATCATTTAGCTTGTTGATACATCACAATGGTCCTATACATCGAGGCTCAAGGTCTAGTGAAAGTCAACTCTGCCATCTTAGACCCAGCTGGCTCTAACCAGTTTTCCTATGGCTGTGTCAATCTTAACAAAATCCATTTATCTAACTAATTGTAATCCAATTTTAGAAAATCCTGATCATGCATAACTCTTTTTAGTATTTTTTCGTACCTTCTTTTACTGAAAACAATCTTCCTACTTTCCTTAAGCAGCCAAGAACTAATTTTTATATTAGCATTTTATAGATTGGTGAGCATAAATATGTGTGTGTTTTATACTCTGTGTTCTGTGTAGAGATTTGTGATGGCCATTTTGCTTTGTCTGGCCACCATTTGGTTTAGACCTGCCATCATTTTGTTAGAACTTGATTTTCTTTCCCTATACCTTGAGACCAGGGCTCTCAGAAACACTTATCTAGACCATCTCTAACTCCCAAGGCTGAGAAAAAAACAGGAAATTTTTATCTATTTTTTTAAAATTTAAATTAAAAAAAAATTTGTTTATTTTAAATTTTATTTATTTAAAAATTTTATTTATAAACTAGTGAATTTTATATTGTTATATCTAATTCATGACTAAGCTTTGAAAATGAAGCTAGATCTTGTGTTGTGTCTGTCTGAATATGCCTCCATATGTCTTTGTCTCGCATAATATTTTTGAGATTAATTTGTAAATGAGCTCTATTTAATTGGCTTAAAAAAAAGTAAGCACTTACAAATGAAATCATTCTAAATTGAATAATGAATTCCAGGTTCATGTGAACTGGGAAATATTCAATATTAAATACCTGATATTAATGTTTGTTTGTTGAACTATTAATATAGACGTGTCTTAGAGTAATTAACATTAAGTAGAATATTCTCATTGTACCTAAGTTAAATATGTTAAATATTATTGTATCTGTTACAAGTTTGTCAACAAGGAAATTATATCGAGTGAAGAAACTTCTAAAAATTGTAAATGAGATATGATCTTTTAGATAAGCTCTATTAAGAATAATTATGTTTTAGGAATGTCTGTCTAAAATAGTGTCTCCATATTGGAGTAACTTAAATATCTAAGGGTTGTGCTAAACTAAGTGTTGAAAGTCTATTGAATAGCTAGGTCATTTCCAAATAAAATGATATTTTGAAACATTTACTACTAAACACTAATTTCCCTTTACAAAGAAACTAAAGGGATTTGGGAGTATAAATGAATAATGTTTAATGCCATCCTAAAATGTTCAAAGAAAGCAAAGGTTTTAGAAAAAATCACTAGTATTTATGCTCTGCTGCTGCTGCTGCTAAGTCGCTTCAGTCGTGTCTGACTCTGTGCGACCCCATAGATGGCAGCCCACCAGGCTTCCCCGTCCCTGGGATTCTCCAGGCAAGAACACTGGAGTGGGTTGCCATTTCCTTCTCCAATGCAGGAAAGTGAAAAGTGAAAATGAAGTCGCTCAGTCGTGTCTGACTCTAGCAACCCCATGGACTGCAGCCTACCAGGCTCCTCCGTCCATGGGATTTTCCAGGCAAAAGTACTGGAGTGGGGTTCAGGAAATACGCTTATACCCAGTTACAAATATGGGCTTCCCCAGTAGCTCAGCTCTAAAGAATCTGCCTGCAATGCAAGAGATACAGGTTTGATCCTCAGGTCGGGAAAATTCCCCTGGAGAAGGAAATGACAACCCACTGCAATATTCTTGCCTGGAGAATCCCATGGACAGAGGAGTCTAGCAGGTTACAGTCCACAGGATTGCAAAGAGTCAGACAAGATGGAAGCGACTGAACACACAAACACAAATATATAACTTGTTTTGTGTCTTTCTTCAGCCAAAATAACCTCAGCTAGAATATGGGCATAACACAATTCCCCTACCTAAAATGGGAAACCATATAAGAAAGTAGTTTGACACCTTAAGTAATGCATGGCTGTGAAATCATGGTATAGTACTAGTAGGGATCTCGGGGCTATAGCAACTACAGAAAGACTTGATTTTGAGTTATAGCCAATCTGTTTTTATCAGTATCTTTAATATGCAGGCCCCGTGCCAGATAATGGGAACATGATGATATTGAGGGTAATGATCTGATTGATACAGACCTCTGAGGAAGCCCTTCTCTCTCACCAAAACATCCTAAAAGCCTTTTGCTCAAACTGTACCAAAACCATGGAGTTTTGCTGTAATTCTCCATTTATGCACGAAATATCTGGTTTTTCCTAATTCAACAGCTTGTATTATTTTGCTCCAAATATATAAAAACACCGTAAACTTGAAAAATCAGTTTAGGCTGCTTAGACTTCCAGCTCACATCCTGAACCCTCTATATCTTCCAGGGGCTTTCTTGTTATGCACACTGGGTACTAGGCATTATTGACAGTGCCATATTAGTGTTAAATGTGATTCAGACCCGCTTCCTGATGGATTGAGGTTGAGAAAGAAAACACCAAAAGTCTGAAGCTCACCACATAAATCAGAAACTGCTTCATGTTGTGACCATGATAAATAGATCTGAAAATATCTACCAGGAAAAGTTAAGTCTTGGGACTTTGTGTTATACCTGAATTAACAAGCAGTTTTGCAAAAAAAATGAACTTTTCTCAAGGCCAGTATGCTTGTTGTTTTATGTTTATAAATGGAATATAGCAAAAACTCTATAAGGCATTAAAGCAATCTTGCAGTTCAAACCCAGGATGCATTTTGCTAAGGGGTGGCCATTGTGTTAGGCAGAAGGAAAAGATGGGTTATTTTTCTTAGAGCTAATAGATAAAGGCCCTGAGTGTCTGTCAACTTCTTGCTTTCATGAACTTTGCCAATTTTCTTTTTTCTTTTCATTTTGACTGATATCCCTTCTCTGTCAGATTCCAATAATAACCTACTAAGGATTATTACTCAGTATTATTCAATATCTGGAAGTTTAAACATTGTATTCTTTGAAATTATTTGGAAGTGCCAAGATCCTTGGAATAGGTTCTGACAACCTAAAATTATGATGACAAAAAAACAGGTTAACTAAAATGACATAATAGTTGAATTTCACTGTCACAAAATCATAGGTCTGTTTCTCCATCAATATTATTTTGAAATCATTTCATATTTTGGTTTCAAATTGGTCACTTTTTTAGATAAGCTGAATTCATTGTGTTCTTCAAATTACTCATTTTAACTTCATGGATGGACCTGGTAGGTTAGGATGTCTGTAAAGAACAAAATAGTTCCTTCTGTGATAACAGAGAAAGAATGTATCATGTTAGAAACACACATATCCTGGACTGTAAACATTTCCTTACCAAACTTAAGGAGTATTTTTAACTCTCTTATTTGTTAATACTAGCATAACAGTAATAGAAAAAAACACAGGCCTTCAGACAATGAAGTTATGTTCTTAATTACCATGCAGTACTGACTCAGCTTCCTGTACATAAAAAGTGGAGCTGTGCTATTTTGAATTCTTTGAAAATAAGGTTAGTAACTAAATAGAAACTCTTAGAAGTATAGCAATGTGGCTAAAAGGTCCAGCTATGGAGTCAATGTAATCAAGGGTAAGCTCTTTCAACTTACTAATCCTCTTTCTTTTCTGGAAACAGAGATGCAAATAGGAATTTTTTCAATATGGTTTTAGGAGTCAAATAATGTATATAAAATTATTTTAATTCTTTGTATAATGTTAGAGCTCAGAAAGTGGCATATTACATTAACATTATTATAGCATGTACAGCATGTAGAAAAAAAGGTAAAAGCATAACACAGAAGGGTCAAGTTAATACTCAATGGTGGCATGATTGAAGACTCTCACTCATCCTTTCTGGTTCTAGCTCCTGAAAACATTGAGAAGAATGTGCCATTCTATAGTTGGGAAAACGCCAAAGCAAAACTGAGAAGTCAAGCAGTCTGAAGGTAGATGCCAAGAAATTACACCTCCTGTCTATTAGGTGTTAATTACAACACACACACACACACACACGCACATACTGAAAAACATTTAATAAAATAAAATTTTACACAAATTGCTTAAATAATTCAGAGACTTTTAATGTTTATGTCACTTTGGGGCAAGGAGAGACACATCAAGATAGAAAATCAAGACAAGGGAATGCCTAAATTTGTGAGAAGACTTGAATTCAAGATGCACGATTACAGAGGAGAAAACGTATCTTGACTAAGCGAATTAAAAAGCACAAATTTGCTCCAAAAGACAGGTGCAAATGCAGGTAATGTTAGGCAATAAACTAAATTCACTTGGAAAAGTGTTGGAAAATTAAAATATTTTTTAAATATAAACACTTCAATGTTGTTTAATTTTGTTTATTCTGTATATGTGCTTGGAGAAACACCCTATCCTTCCCAACACACTACCACTACCGTACTGTCTTCATTCCTATTGAATTTTGAAAAGAAAAGCCTCAAAAAATCATGATGCTAAGGGTTTGAGCTCTGTTTTAATTGGTTATTAACTGTCTTTGAAGTCATTTGACATCACTTGTGGAATAAAGACAGATGCTAGTCTTGAGTGAAAAGATCCAGAAGTCTGGAAACCAATCCAGGAGAGTTTTCCTGGGATAAAGTCCACAGCTTGGTAAGTGCCTAGACAAGTAGATGGAGTGGATGTCACATATACTGCTACTATTGTTAAGTCATGTCAGTCATGTCTGACTCTGTGTGACCCCATAGACCGCAGCCCACCAGGCTCCTCCATCCCTGGGATTCTCCAGGCAAGAACACTGGAGTGGGTTGCCATTTCCTTCTCCAATGCCTGAAAGTGAAAAGTGAAAGTGAAGTCGCTCAGTCACGTCCGACTCTTAGAGATCCCATGGACTGCAGCCTACCAGGCTCCTCTGTCCATGGGATTTTCCAGGCAAGAGTACTGGAGTGGGTCACCAGTGCATTCCCCATGTCACATATGAGGGACATTTTAAAAGTGCCCATGGAAGGGATCAAATTGAGGACAGCTTGCTAGCCAGTACGGCCATTTTCACTTAGGTGGGAATTAGTGCCTCCACCCAGAATTTTCCCGAGTCAGCCAAGAGTCCCATTTCGGTGGGAGTAAGAAAAGTGCCTACTCCGACCTGAATTGTTTCTTACCACCTTATTTCATCATATAATGAAGATGTTTCCTCACAGAGCCCCAAAGTTACATGTTAAATAGCTGGGAAAATTGTTAATTAAAAATAAAATTTTCTCCCAACCCAGAAAACCTCTCCAGAATAGTTACAGAGAAAGAAAATAGCTTATTGAATAATCATTAAACCAGACTGTCATGGACATCACAGGCAGTCCGCTGTGAGATTGCAAAACAGAAAGAAGTCTTATCCATTTATAACCAGGTAGATAATACCCACTACCTACATGTTCTCTAAATAAACAGTAGTTAGTCCTCAAATAGGAGAAAGCAATGACTACATTGACTATGCCAAAGCCTTTGACTGTGTGGATCACAATAAACTGTGGAAAATTCTGAAAGAGATAGGAATACCAGACCACCTGGCCTGCCTCTTGAGAAACCTGTATGCAAGTCAGGAAGTAACAGTTAGAACTGGACATGGAACAACAGACTGGTTCCAAATAGGAAAAGGAGTACATCAAGGCTGCATATTGTCACCCTGCTTATTTAACTTCTATGCAGAGTACATCATGAGAAACACTGGGCTGGAACAAGCACAAGCTGGAATCAAGATTGCCAGGAGAAATATCAATAACCTCAGATATGCAGATGACACTGCCCTTATGGCAGAAAGTGAAGAGGAACTCAAAAGCCTCTTGATGAAAGTGAAAGAGAAGAGTGGAAAAGTTGGCTTAAAGCTCAACATTCAGAAAACGAAGATCATGGCATCTGGTCCCATCACTTCATGGGAAATAGATGGGGAAACAGTGGAAACAGTGGCAGACTTCATTTTAGGGGGCTCCAAAATCACTGCAGATGGTGATTGCGGCCATGAAATTAAAAGACGCTTATTCCTTGGAAGAAAAGTTATGATCAACCTAGATAGCATATTCAAAAGCAGAGACATTACTTTGCCAACAAAGGTCCGTCTAGTCAAGGCTATGGTTTTTCCAGTGGTCATGTATGGATGTGAGAGTTGGGACTGTGAAGAAAGCTGAGCGCCGAAGAATTGATGCTTTTAAACTGTGGTGTTGGAGAAGACTTGAGAGTCCCTTGGACTGCAAGGAGATCCAACCAGTCCTTTTTAAAGGAGACCAGTCCTGGGTGTTCTTGGGAAGGACTGATGCTAAAGCTGAAACTTCAGTACTTTGGCCACCTCATGTGAAGAGTTGACTCATTGGAAAAGACTCTGATTCTGGGAGGGATTGGGGGCAGGAGGAGAAGGGGATGACAGAGGATGAGATGTCTGGATGGCATCACTGACTCGATGGATGTGAGTCTGAGTGAACTCCAGGAGCTGGTGATGGACAGGGAGGCCTGGCATGCTGTGATTCATGGGGTCGCAAAGAGTCGGACACAACTGAGCGACTGAACTGAACTGAATGGCAACCCACTTCAGTACTCTTGCCTGGAAAATCCCATGTACGGAGGAGCCTGGTAGGCTGCTGTCCATGGGGTTGCACAGAGTCGGACACAACTGAAGCAACTTAGCAGCAGCAGTCCTCAAATAAGAGAACACAATAGCACCATTTATTACACACATGCTTACCGTATATTTACCTGGTAATTGGAGTGACCATCCATGTTATTTAATTGGTTTATACAAAGGAAAAGCAAATTTCTCATATCTTTTGGGCAAGAGGTATTTTTTCAACTTGGAGCCAGGTACCCACTGAAGTTAGGCTCTTACTGTTCCACAAAAATTGCAAAATAGGAGTACTATTTCAATTGATGTTTACTTTTCAAAGAGATATCTCCCAGACCCTTAAGAAAAGCATCCCTAAGTTATAAAGCTGGCAAGAGGCTTATTTAGTTTTACTTTTTAAAGAGAAAGTGAAAGAACTTCAAGTTTTCTAAAGTAAATATTCTAATAAAAGAGAAGAATGAGAAGACTCTTATTTACAACAGGGAGAATAAAGCCTCTTTAAAAAAAAAAGAAAAGTATTTAAATGGGGCCTTGGACTCCAGTGCAGTGGTGGAGAGGTGTCCCCATGCTGTTTGCTGTGAGTGAAATGATCTGCCAATGCAGGGCTCTCCCACTTGGAAGTGCAGCACGGCAGTGGCCATTTCAGTGAGGAGAGTATTAACTATAATAATTACCAAAGTGTTGTTGAAAAATGATAACATAAAGAAAACCTAACATGTAACTTAAAGAAGAAGACATGTATAACTCATTTTAATGCCCAAATGCCATTGTTCTAGGTCACTTAGAATGGTAATGCTGTAACTATTTCTCTCTGACTAGCCAAAACATGCCTTTTTCTCACCTGGTGGATGTTTAAACACTTCTTTCTTGTCTATGCTGAATTTAGAGACTCTTTTTTTGTTTATTTGTTTGATTTTTCACCAGTGCATGGGAATTATAACTGTATCCCACAGTACCTCAAGTTATCTTATAAAATCTCATGAAAGCAAGGATGGGAAAATGCTCCTAAAGTTAGAATGAAATATTGTCATTGTTGGAAGTTAAATGACTTGGAATAAATCAAAGAATGGTCACTCCAAAAGACATATTAGGCTTTTGAATATATTATACAGAACTTGTATTTAAACTGAATATCTGAATAAGTTCCCTGAAAATGATTTTTGTATGAGGCACGAGGGAAGAAAGCAGGAGAAGAATTTCCTGTTGTAAGGCCTCTCTCTTCCTTATTGCTAATATACAAAACAACAACAATTCTTTTCATTGGTTTCTGTCTTTGGAAAAAATTATGTTTATTATCTTTCATAAACACATGTGACCATCAAAGAATACAGTTTCTCATATTTTGTTGTAGGGCTTCCAAATCATCTATATCTTAAGATAAACCCGAATTTTTCTCACAGCAATATATCTACTTGAACTAGAGTTGAGATATCTGATTTTGTTCTTATATAACTTAGCTTTTACAATCAAGTCCCAAACTTGATCTGACAAATGCATTAAGGGAAATAGAAAACTTTCAGAATATGTCGTAAAATAAATAAATACAACCCAACTCCCATAACTTTCTTATTTCTATCTAATAGTCTGTGTAATTAAATTTATCCTTAGAATGATCCTAAAGCTTTGGAAAAGTCTTCAGATTGCTAAACATGTTAATGATATTCCATAGCATTTTAGTATTTTAGTGGACATTGATTTTAGTGGACATTGATTTCAGAACTGATAATCTAAGTATAAAATGGTTAATTTTGATTAAGCAGACTATTCATGTGATTGTAGACAACATATGTAGGGGTCTTGTTTTTGTATCCATTCAGCCAGTCTTTGTCTTTTGGTTGGGGCATTCAACCCATTTACGTTTAAGGTAATTACTGATAAGTATGATCCCGTTGCCATTTACTTTATTGTTTTGGGTTTGAGTTTATACACTGTTTTTGTCTATTCATGTGATTGGACTATTGCTTTGTAAACACATTTCTGGAAAAATAGAGATTGACTATTCTTAATATGCTTTTGTTAAAATAAGAAAATATATAGATGTTGATGGCTGACTCTTCATCAAACTGATGTCTGGGCATCATATGGGTGGATCCAAAAAGGTCCCTAGGGCCCAGACACTATACATAAATGCTAAAGTGCTGTGATTACACTCAGTTTGGCTATTGCATACAAACTGTAAATACTTATATATCAGCCACCAGGAGCAACTTAAATATTTTTTCTATTGATTCTTTACACCAAATGTTTACCAAAATTATTATTACCCAAAATGTTTCATAAAAATAATCAAGAAAAGATATATATATATATATTATTATTATTATTATTAAAATATATACCGGTGATAAAGAATGTATGAGGTAGTTTGTAAACACATTGGCAGTGATCCTTCTTCTAACAGATGGTGCAAACTGGGCTGTACTTAGCTCCATTTTAATAATAAGCTCTTTGAAAACAGAAGGCTGGCTTCAGAAAGGAGCAGCTGGCAAAGGCAAAAGAAATAGAATATATTCAAGGTTGGCCTAAATAGGTTTTCTAGAGCATTACTGCATGAATTGCTTTGTGGATTCCCACTAGACCTTATCCCACAGATAAACTGTAATGTTTCACATAATCCATCACATTCCTGAGATGAATGCATAGACAATGTCCTGGGAATAAAAGTCCTCTTGTGACAGCTGCCCTTTCCAACTTATGTTTCAAATATGAAGGGGAAAAAAATAAATGCATTCCACTGAATATTGTATTCATTCCTTGTTAACAAAAATATGCTCAGAAGAGAAAGGCACTTGTCTTAATTCAGGAAGGGCTCCTGTGGAAAAAGAATGATATTCAGGCTCATGATTATTTTTAAATAAGCTTATTGTATACCTGTTATCAACTGCCAACTTAAAAAAAAATGCACAATGTGAGAGTTGAGAGTTAAGTTTTATTTGAGAGCAGAATGAGAACTATTGCCCAAGAGACAGCATTTCAGTAAATTCTAAGAAACTGTTCCAAGGAGGAAAGGTAAGCATATCTGTGAATTTGGTGAAGGGGGAGTACATGCAATTAAACATATATTTTTCCAGAAGATTTCTGCTATTCATGAGGAACAGTCATCACTATGAAGGATTTTATTGTTTTTCTGGATATGAGGAGATAAAAAAATTGGACTCATAAAATCAGTTCATAAAAATATATATCTGAAGACCTGTCCTGCCAATTTTCCCCAGAGCACAAAGTGCCTCATTTCTGCTCTCCATCCTGAACTCCTTTCAGGGTTTGTTGAAAATCAGCAGCTGCAGCAGCATGTGATTTAATCCATGTAGAAGTAGATGGCAAGTGCCAATGGCAAGTGCCAATTTGAAGTTGACAGATAACAGTGCTTTTATGTTTAGTTTACTTTTGATATTCAATTTAAATGTAAACATAAGCAGATTGATCAAGTCAAATGTCACTGGGAGAATTATGGAGCAATCCCTGTAATGTTTCTACTGATACCTGGGAGTGCTACAATCCTAGATATCAACTCTAACTAAAGATCAGACAACACTGGTAAAGAAAGAGATTCCTACACCTACTTTGATGTTTTTTCCTCTAAAGAATGCTATGTCTTAATGAAAGGCTGTTGTTGAATCACACAAAGACGCTGGGATCCTTGGCCTCCAGAGGAGAAGAATTCAGTCCAGGGCCAGAGATGAGGCTTGATTGCTCAGAGCTTTTGTGTAATAAAGTTTTATTAAAGTATAAAGGAGATAGAGAAAGCTTCTGACATAGACATCAGAAAGAGGTAGAAAGAGTCCCTCTTGCTAGTGTTAGCAACGGAGTTATATACTCTCCAATGAATTCAAAGAAAGTCTGGAGGTTTTAAAGATCTCACCAGACCTACTCTCATAATTTACATTTTAAGATAACAGAATTAGCCAGAAAGTTTAATCCAGAGACTGCTTTCATGCAGGATACATTATTGTTATATAATCCTTGTAAACTGAAAGTGAAGTCGCTCAGTCGTGTCTCTTTGTGACCCCATGGACTGTAGCCCACCAGTCTCCTCCATCCATGGGATTCTCCAGGCAAGAATACTAGAGTGGGTGGCCATTTCCTTCTCCAGGGGATCTTCCTGACCCAGGGATTGAACCCAGGTCTCCCACATTGCAGGCAGAAGCTTTAACCTCAGAGCCACCAGGGAAGCCCCTTGTAAAGATCAGACCTACTCCCATAATTGGGAAAGACTAGAGATTTCTTCACTTTCTACCATAAAAGATCTCTTCAAGAAAATAAGAGATATCAAGGGAACATTTCATGCAAAGATGGGCTCGATAAAGGACAGAAATGGTATGGACCTAACAGAAGCAGAAGATATTAAGAAGAGGTGGCAAGAATATACAGAAGAACTGTACAAAAAAAGATCTTCACAACCAAGATAATCATGATGGAATGATCACTCATCTAGAGCCAGACATTCTGGAATGTGAAGTCAAGTGGGCCTTAGAAAGCATCACTAAAAACAAAGCCAGTGGAGGTAGTGAAATTCCAGTTGAGCTATTTCAAATCCTAAAAGATGATGCTGTGAAAGTGCTGCACTCAATATGCCAGCAAATTTGGAAAACTCAGCAGTGGCCACAGGACTGGAAAAAGTCAGTTTTCATTCCAATCCCAAAGAAAGGCAATGCCAAAGAATGCTCAAACTACCGCACAATTGCACTCATCTCACATGCTAGTAAAGTAATGTTCAAAATTCTCCAAGCCAGGCTTCAGCAATACGTGAACCGTGAACTTCCTGATGTTCAAGCTGGTTTTAGAAAAGGCAGAGGAACCAGAGATCAAATTGCCAACATCTGCTGGATCATCAAAAAAGCAAGAGAGTTCCAGAAAAACATCTATTTCTGCTTTATTGACTATGCCAAAGCCTTTGACTGTGTGGATCACAATAAACTGTGGAAAATCCTGAAAGAGATGGGAATACCAGACCATCTGACCTGCCTCTTGAGAAATCCGTAAGCAGGTCAGGAAGCAACAGTTAGAACTGGACATGGAACAACAGACTGTTTCCAAATAGGAAAACAAGTACATCGAGGCTGTATATTGTCACTCTGCTTATTGAACTTATATGTAGAGTACATCATGAGAAATGCTGGACTGGAAGAAACACAAGCTGGAATTGCCAGGAGAAATATCAATAACCTCAGATATGCAGATGACACCACCCTTATGGCAGAAAGTGAAGAGGAACTCAAAAGGCTCTTGATGAAAGTGAAAGTGGAGAGTGAAAAAGTTGGCTTAAAGCTCAACATTCAGAAAACAAAAATCATGGCATCTGGTTCCATCACTTCATGAGAAGTAGATGGGGAAACAGTGGAAACAGTGTCAGACTTTATTTTTTTGGGCTCCAAAATCACTGCAGATGGTGACTGTAGCCATGAAATTTAAAGACACTTACTCCTTGGAAGGAAAGTTATGACCACCCTAGATAGCATATTCAAAAGCAGAGACATTACTTTGCCAACAAACGTCCATCTAGTCAAGACTATGGTTTTTCCAGTGGTCATGTATGGATGTGAGAGTTGGATTGTGAAGAAGGCTGAGCGCCGAAGAATTGATGCTTTTGAACTGTGGTGTTGGAGAAGACTCTTGAGAGTCCCTTGGACTGCAAGGAGATCCAACCAGTCCATTCTGAAGGAGATCAGCCCTGGGATTTCTTTGGAAGCACTGATGCTAAAGCTGAAACTCCAGTACTCCAGCCATCTCATGTGAAGAGCTGACTCATTGGAAAAGACTCTGATGCTGAGAGGGATTGGGGGCAGGAGGAGAAGGGGACGACAGAGGATGAGATGGCTGGATGGCATCACTGACTCGATGCACATGAGTCTGAGTGAACTCCGGGTGTTGGTGATGGACAGGGAGGCCTGGCATGCTGCGATTTATGGGGTCGCAAAGAGTTGGACATGACTGAGCAACTGAACTGAACTGAACTGAACATACTGCTAGAGAATGGAAGCTTGTTCAGTGAATTAAAAGCCTATTGTGTCCAAGGGAACTGCATGTGAATCCTAGCCACATACTAGATGGCTAATGCTGCATAAATAATTAGTATGACTGAGCCACAAATTTTTTCATTTGTGAGATTGCTATAGTAATTATAATTATGTTCATGATTAACATTTCAATGAATTTATGATGTGACCACATCTTTATATACTGTATCCTCCAGAAATGTGGGAATACTTACTATTATTATGCAAATATTTTAAAAGGAGAGTCTAGAGTTAGAAATAGCTGTGAAAAAAACGTAAAGAAACCTTGAACCATTGGGGCCTGAATAACATTTATATTGTATATTCATTTACTGTCACAGAAAAGAGGGGATGTTACTGAGTCCCAGCTCCCTCTGCTTACCACACAACAGGCCAATGAATCCGAGACAAGGTCTTGAGGCCAGGAATTTGACTTTATTCAAAGTCAGCTGACTGAGAAAATGGCAGACTGGTGTCTCAGAGTAACCATCTTGTCAGAGTCTGGATTCCAAGTTCTTTTGTAGAGTCGGAAAGAAGCAATGAGGAACTAAAGTCAAAAGGCAGAATAGAGAGTAGAGGCAATGGAGGAAATACAGTAAAAGAATCTTCAATCTTGCAAAACATCTCTAAGGGAATGGCCAGCCTTGGGAAGGTGTGTGTTAATCTCTTGTATTCACAGGTGGGCAGGGTCACATTATCTCTCTATGAACTGAACAAAAGCACTTTAGTTTACAGTCAGGCAGAGGAGTAGGGTCCTCTGAGTCAAGTTATTAAGTATGATTATAATAACAAAAGCAATGAAAAGCAAGTCAAACAGTTTCCAACATGGAGTCAGAATTGGTTTCTTCTCTCCAATGGGGATAGTCACTCCTGCTGTTATTTCCACTTCATAGAAAGGCTGCTTAGAAACAAAGAGTTCTCAAGTCAACTATTCCACAAGTTAGGGATATTTGCTTTTGCCTGCTTCCAAATTACTACCATTGTAAAACATCTTACCATGAGTCAATTATTTAACATTTTAACAGGGCAATTAAATGTCATTATGATAAAATCTCTTTAGCTCTTAACCCTGAGACATCTGGAATAAATGAGGACAACAATGAGAAAGAATTGGTCAATTTTAAGGCAAGAGTGAAGATTCTAGGGTTGATGTTTTTAGTAGTATTTTCCTCTATAATAAATCCATTTTACTAGATAGTTCTGTGAGATCTGCTTTCCAAAATAGTTTTAGAAAAAAATCTATAAAAGCACCTTGGTGTTTTTATTTCTCTCATTATCCTCAGAAAAATAATCAGAAAATCCTGAGCCTGTAGTGGCCTGCTACTAAATCCAACTTTATCTACTGATGATAGTTTCTTCTTTATTTTCATCGTTTTTTTTAATTTTATTTTTTTAACACCAAAAACATTTTGCATTGGGGTATAGGAGATTAACAATATTGTAGTAGCTTCAGGTGAACAGTGAAGGTACTCAGCCATACATATACATGTAACCATCTCCCCCAAGGAGCCCTCCCATTCAGACAGACACTTAACATTAAGCAGAGTTCCAGGTGCTACACAATAGGTCTTTGTTGGCTATCCATTTTAAATACAGAAGTGTGTATATCACCTGAGGGCTTCCCTGGTGGCTCAAATGGTAAAGAATCCACCTGCAAAGGAGGAGCTTCAGGAGGTAACAGCTTAAATCCCTGTATCAGGAAGATCCCCTGGAGGAGGGCACAGCAATCCACTCCAGTATTCTTCCTAGAGAATCCCATGGACAGAGGAGCCTGATGAGTTACAGTCCATGGGGTTGCAAAGAGTCGAACATGGCTGAAGCAACTTGGCAAGCATGGCACATACATCACCTTCCTGAAGTCCCTAACTATCCCTTCCCCCTGGCAATGATAAGTTTTCTAAGTCTGTGAGTATCTTTCTGCTTTGTAATATCAATTGTATCCTTTCTTTTTAGATTTCATATATAAGGAATGTCATATAAATTTCTTCTTCTCTGTCTGACTTATTCACTCAGTATGACACTCTATGGATCCATCTGTGTTGCTGCAAATGGCATTACTTCATTCTTTTTAATGGCTGAGTAACATTCCATTGTATTTAAGTACCATATCTCCCTTATCTATTCCTCTGTTGATGGACATTTAGGATGCTTCGATGTCTTAGCTACTGTAAACAATGCTGTGATGAACATTGGGGTGCATGGATCTTTTTGGACTGTCGGGAGCCACGTTAGGCATTACTGACAAAATGGAGGCACAGCCCCAACCCTCTCTCCTCATCTCGCAGGCACAGCCCCAGGATGAAGGAGTTAAGCCTTGTGATTCTGATTTGTTCTTTCCTTTCTTCGGTTGAGTTGGCTGGAAAGAATGTTAAGGTGCTTGAGAGAAGCATGAGAAAGCACAAAGCCTTCTGCAGTTGTGCCCAGAAAATAATCTATAGAATAACCATTGACAGTTTTTCAAGGATCTTTACAAAGAATGTCCCAGGACGAGCACATAGACCACAGCTTGAGGCCATGGGAAGGATTGTTATCTGAGACCTGTTTGCGGGGGAAATATTTATAGCAAAAGCAGTTTGCTGAGTTTAGGGTTTAGGAATAATTAAGAATAGCTAGCAATGGCACCCCACTCCAGTACTCTTGCCTGGAAAATCCCATGGACAGGGGAGCCTGATAGGCTGCAGTCCATGGGGTCGCTAAGAGTCAGACACGACTGAACGACTTCCCTTTGACTTTTCACTTTCATGCATTGGAGAAGGAAATGGCAACCCACTCCAGTGTTCTTGCCTGGAGAATCCCAGGGATGGGGGAGCCTGGTGGGCTTCTATCTATGGGGTCACACAGAGTCAGACATGACTGAAGCGACTTAGCAGCAACAGCAGCAGAAGCCTTTTTAGGAGATAGTGACCTTAAGATGCTAGGGGCAAACAGGATTTAGAAAGATAAGAAATAAACTGAGGAATGTAGTATGAGTTATAATGTAATCACAAGTATAGAACACATAAGAGAAAGTAGATAATAGATAGTAAAGCCGATTCTGAAAGAATCGCTGAAGCAGGAACTCTATTTGAAGGACAGCAATGATTTTTGGAGACAGTAAATCTGGGTGGGGGAAACAAAAAATGTCAAACCTCTGACCTAATCCTTTTGTCAAAGTATAAAAGAAAACCTGAAGCTTGAAACAAACATGTAGTTCTGCACTGAGTTAGAGGCTACATCATGCTCCGCTGACACCGCTCACCTCTTCAGGCTGATTCCCTGGCTGCTGGAGCTGGACTCTGGCATTGGACCATATTTTTCTCTGGATATATGCACAGGAGTATGATTGCAGGGTTATATGGTAGCTCTATTTTAGCCTTTTAAGGAACCCCCATATTGTTCCCCATTAAGTTTGGTCTTGGAATACAAAATGAAGCAGGGCAAAGGTTAACAGTTTTCCCAAGAGAATGAGCTTGTCATAGCAAACACTGTGTTCCAATGACACAAGAGATGACTCTACACATGGACATCACCATATGGTCAATGCTAGAATCAGACTGATTATATTCTTTGCCACCAGAGATGGAGAGCTCTATACAGTCAGCATAAACTAGACTGGGAGCTGACTGTGGCTCAGATCATGAACTCCTTAGTGCAAAATTCTGACTTAAATTGAAGAAATTAGGGGAAACCACTAGGTAATTCAGGCATGACCTAAATCAAACCCCTAAATCAAAGCCCATGGGGTCCAAAGAGTCATAGACAACTTCCTAATTGAACAATATACTGTTCTCCATAGTGGCTGTACCAATCTACATTCCTACCAACAATGCAAGAGGATTCCATTCTTTCCACACCCTCTCCAGCATTTGTTGTTTGTGGATTTTTTGATGATAGCCATTCTGACCGGTGTGAGTTGATATCTCATTGTAGTGTGATTTGCATTTCTCTAATAACTAGTGATGTTGAACATCTTTTCATGTGCCTATTGGCCATCTGCCCATTTTTTGAGTGAGCTGTTTGTTTTGATGTTATTAAACATCACAAGCTGTTTGTAAATTTTGGAGACTAATCCCTTATTGGTCATATCATTTACAAATATTTTCCCCCAATCTCTGGGTTGTCTTTTAGATTTGTTTATTGTTTTCTTTGCTGTGCAAAAACTTTGAGTTGGAGTGAATGACTGAGTGAAGTCGCTCAGTCGTGTCTGACTCTTTGCAACACCATGGACTGTAGTCTATCAGGCTCCTCCATCCACCGGATTTTCCAGGCAATAGTACTGGAATGGGTTGCCATTTCCTTCTCCAGGGTACCTTCCCAACCCAGGGATCGAACCTGGATCTCCCTCATTGTAGACAGATGCTTTACCATCTGAGCCAACAGGGAAGTCCTTGAAATAGGTCTATTTATTTATTTTTTCCTTTATTTCCATTATTCTTGGAGATGAATCCAAAAAAATGTTGGTGTGATTTACATCAGAGAGGGTTCTGCCTATGTTTTCCTCTAGGAGTTTTCTATTGTCCAGTCCCACTTGTAGGTCTTGAATCAATTTTGAGCTTGTTTTTGTGTATGGAGTTAAGGAATAATCTAATTTCATGTTTTTTGTATGTGGCTGTCCAGTTTTCCCACTACCATTTGTTGAAGAGACTGTCTTTCCAACATTGTGTAGTCTTGCCTCCTTAGTCATAGATTACTTGACCATAGATGCATGGGTTTATTTATGGGTTTTATATTCTGCTCCATTGATCTATATTTCTGTATGAGTACCATGCTGTTTTGATGACTGTAGCTTTGAAGCATAGTCTGAAGTCAGGGAGCCTGATCCCTCCAGTTCTGTTTTTCTTTTTCAAATTGCTTTGCTTGTTCAGGGTTTTTTGTGTCTCCATAGAAATTTTAAGTTTGTTTTTTTTTTCTTGTTGTTGTTCTTGTTATGTGAAAAAGTATTGGTAATTAGATAAGAATTGCATTGAATTTGTAGATTGACTTGGATAGTAAAGTCATTTTGACAATATTGATTCTTTGAACCACAAACATAGTATACCTTTCCATCTGTTTATATCTTCTTCAATTTCTTTCATTAATATCTTATAGTTTTCAGAGTACAGCTCTTTGTCTCCTTCAGTTCAGTTCAGTTCAGCTGCTCAGTTGTGTCCGACTCTTTGCAACCCCATGAAGTGCAGCACTCCAGGCCTCCCTGCCCATCACCAACTCCCGGAGTTCACTCAGACTCATGTGCATCGAGTCAGTGATGCCATCCAGACATCTCATCCTCTGTCATCCCCTTCTCCTCCTGCCCCCAATCCCTCCCAGCATCAGAGTCTTTTCCAATGAGTTAACTCTTCGCATGAGGTGGCCAAACTACTGGAGTTTCAGCTTTAGCATCATTCCTTCCAAAGAAATCCCAGGGCTGATCTCCTTCAGAATGGACTGGTTGGATCTCCTTGCAGTCCAAGGGACTCTCAAGAGTCTTCTCCAACACCACAGTTCAAAAGCATCAATTCTTTGGTGCTCAGCTTTCTTCACAGTCCAACTCTCACATCCATACATGACCACTGGAAAAACCATAGCCTTGACTAGACAGACCTTTGTTGGCAAAGTAATGTCTCTGCTTTTCAATATGCTATATAGGTTGGTCATAACTTTTCTTCCAAGGAGTAAGCGTCTTTTAATTTCATGGCTGCAATCATCATCTGCAGTGATTTTGGAGGCCAAAAAAAAATAAAGTCTGACACTGTTTCCCCATCTATTTCCCATGAAGTGATGGGACCAGATGCCATGATCTTCATTTTCTGAATGCTGAACTTTAAGTCAACTTTTTCACTCTCCTCTTTCACCTTCATCAAGAGGCTTTCTAGTTCTTCTTTACTTTCTGCCATAAGGGTGGTGTCATCTGCATATCTGAGGTTATTGATATTTCTCCCGGCAATCTTGATTCCAGCTTGTGCTTCTTCCAGTCCAGTGTTTCTCATGATGTACTCTGCATAGAAGTTAAATAAGCAGGGTGACAATATATAGCCTTGACATACTCCTTTTCCAATTGGAACCAGTCCGTTTGTCTCCTTAGGTAGGTTAATTTCTAGGTATTTTATTTTTCACCATGCAATGGTAAATGGAATTGCTTCTTAAATTTCTCTTTCTAATCTTTCATTGTTAGTGTACAGAAATCCAACCGATTTCTGTGTATTCATTTTGCAACCTGTACCTTTACAAAATTCATTGATGAGTTCTCTGGTGGCATCTTCAGGTTCTTCCATGTGTGGTATCATGTCATCTTCAGTCAATGGCAGCTTGACTTCTTCTTCTCCAGTTTGAATTTGCTTTACTTCTGTTTCTTCTCTGATTGCTGTAGCTAGGACTTCCAAAACTATGTTGAATAAAAGTGTGAGAGTAGATATATTATCCTGTTCTAGGTCTTACAGGAAATGCTTTCAGCTTTTCATCAGTGAGCATGATGCTAGT
This sequence comes from Bos grunniens, assembly GCF_055505025.1. NCBI lineage: Eukaryota > Metazoa > Chordata > Mammalia > Artiodactyla > Bovidae > Bos > Bos grunniens. The sequence goes on from NC_141188.1 coordinate 15,150,104, forward strand.
TGTAGGTCTGTCATATATGTTCCTTATTAGGTTTAGGTGAAGCTGAGAGGACCCCATGCCCGAGGGACGGCAGCCAAGAGGAGCAACCCCACGTCTGAGATCAGGGACAGTGGCTGAGAGTGCCAGGCTGCGACAGCACAGGAACGGCCAAGAGGAGCCATGCCATGCCCGAGGCCAGGGGCGGTGGCCAAGAGGAGCAACCCCACGTCCAAGGAGCGGTGGCTGTGCGGGCGCAGGAGGGCCTAGAGGAGCTACTCCACGTTCAAGGTCAGGAGGGGCAGCCATGAGGAGATACCCCTTGTCCAAGGTAAGGAGCAGTGGCTGCGCTTTGCTGGAACACCTGTGAAGAGATACCCCACGTCCAAGGTAAAGAAACCCAAGTAAGATGGTAGGTGTTCAGAGGGCAGACACAGTGAAACCATACTTACAGAAAACTAGTTAATCTAATTACAATAGGACCACAGCCTTGTCTAACTCAATGAAACTAAGCCATGCCCTGTGGGGCCACGCAAGACAGGCGGGCATGGTGGACAGGTCTGACACATGTGGTTCACTAGAGAAGGAAATGGCAAACCACTTCAGTATTCTTGCCTTGAGAACCCCATGAACAGTATGAAAAGGCAAAATGATAGGATATTGAAAGAGGAACTCCCCAGGTCAGTGGGTGCCCAATAAGCTATTGGAGATCAATGGAGAAATAACTCCAGAAAAAATGAAGGGATGGAGCCAAAGCAAAAACAATACACAGTTGTGGATGTGACTGGTGATAGAAGCAAGGTCAGATGCTATAAAGAGCAATATTGCATAGGAACCTGGAATGTCAGGTCCATGAATCAAGGCAAATTGGAATTGGTCAAACAGGAGATGGCAAGAGTGAACGTCAGCGTTCTAGGAATCAGCGAACTTCAATGGACTGGAATGGGTGAATTTAACTCAGATGACCATTATATCTACTACTGCGGGCAGGAATCCCTCAGAAGAAATGGAGTAGCCATCATAGTCAACAAAAGAGTTCGAAATGCAGTACTTGGATGCAATCTCAAAAACGACAGAATGATCTCTGTTTGCTTCCAAGGCAAACCATTCAATATCACAGTAATCCAAGTCTATGCCCCAATCAGTAACACTGAAGAAGTTTAAGTTGAACGGTTCTATGAAGACCTACAAGACCTTTTAGAACTAACACCCAAAAAAGATGCCCTTTCCCTTAGAGGGGACTAGAATGCAAAAGTAGGAAGTCAAGAAACACCTGGAGTAACGGGCAAATTTGGCCTTGGAATATGGAATGAAGCAGGGCAAAAGCTAATAGAATTTTGCCAGGAGAACGCACTGATCATGGCAAACACCCTCTTCCAACAACACAAGAGAAGACTCTACACATGGACATCACCATATTGTCAACACCGAAATCAGATTGATTATATTCTTTGCAGCCAAAGATGGAGAAGTTCTATAGAGTCAGCACAAACAAGACCAGGAGTTGACTGTGGCTCAGATCATGAGCTCCTTACTGCCAAATTCAGACTTAAATTGAAGAAAGTAGGGAAAACCGCAAGACCATTCAGGTATGACCGAAATCAAATCCCTTATGATTATACAGTAGAAGTGAGAACTAGATTTACGGGACTAAATCTGATAGAGTGCCTGATGAACTATGGATGGAGGTTCGTGACATTGTACAGGAGACAGGGATCAAGACCATCTCCATGGGAAAAAAATGCAAAGAGGCAAAATGGCTGTTTGGGGAGGCCTTACAAACAGCTGTGAAAAGAAGAGAAGTGAAAAGCAAAGGAGAGAAAAAAAGATATAAGCATCTGAATGCAGAGTTCCAAAGAATAGTAAGAAGAGATAAGAAAGCCTTCCTCAGCGATCGATGCAAAGAAATAGAGGAAAACAACAGAATGGGAAAGACTAGAGATCTCTTCAAGAAAATCAGAGATACTAAGGGAATATTTCATGCAAAGATGGACTTGATAAAGGACAGAAATGGTATGGACCTAACAGAAGCAGAAGATATTAAGAAGAGGTGACAAGAATACACAGAAGACCTGTACAAAAAATATCTTCATGACCAAGATAATCACGATGGTATGATCACTCATCTAGAGCCAGACATCCTGGAATGTGAAGACAAGTGGGCCTTAGAAAACATCACTACAAACAAAGCTAGAAGAGGTGATGGCATTCCAGTTAAGCCATTTCAAAGCCTGAAAGAGGATGCTGTTGAAAGTGCTGCACTCAATATGCCAGCAACTTTGGAAAACTGAGCAGTGGCCACAGGACTGGAAAAGGTCAGTTTTCATTCCAATCCCAAAGAAAGGCAATGACAAAGAATGCTCAAACTACTGCACAATTGCACTCATCTCACACGCCTGTAAAGTAATGCTCAAAATTCTCCAAGCCAGACCTCAGCAATACATGAACTGTGAACTTCCAGATGTTCAAGCTGGTTCTAGAAAGGCAGAGGAACCAGAGATCAAATTGCCAACATCCACTGGATCATGGAAAAAAGCAAAAGAGTTCCAGAAAAACATCTATTTCTGCTTTATTGACTATGCCAAAGCCTTTGACTGTGTGGATCACAATAAACTGTGGAAAATTCTGAAAGAGATGGGAATACCAGACCACCTGACCTACCTCTTGAGAAACCTGTATGCAAGTCAGGAAGCAACAGTTAGAACTGGACATGGAACAACAGACTGGTTCCAAATAGGAAAAGGAATACATCAAGGCTGTATATTGTCACCCTGCTCATTTAACTTATACGCAGAGTACATCATGGGAAACCCTGGGCTGGAGGAAGCACAAGCTGGAATCAAGATTGCCGGGAGAAATATCAATAACCTCAGATATGCAGATGACACCACCCTTATGGCAGAAAGTGAAGAGCAACTCAAAAGCCTCTTGATGAAAGTGAAAGAGGAGAGTGAAAAAGGTGGCTTAAAGCTCAACATTCAGAAAACGAAGATCATGGCATCTGGTCCCATCACTTCATGGGAAATAGTTGGAGAAACAGTGGAAACAGTGTCAGACTTTATCTTTTTGGGCTCCAAAATCACTGCAGATGGTGACTGCAGCCATGAAATTAAAAGACGTTTACTCCTTGGAAGAAAAGTTTTGACCAACCTATATAGCATATTGAAAAGCAGAGACATTACTTTGCCAACAAAGGTCTCTTTAGTCAAGGCTATGGTTTTTCCAGTGGTCATGTATGGAAGTGAGAGTTGAACTGTGAAGAAAGCTGAGTGCCGAAGAATTGATGCTTTTGAACTGTGGTGTTGGATAAGACTCTTGAGAGTCTCTGAGTTTGAGTGAACTCCGGGAGATGGTGATGGACAGGGAGGCCTGGCATGCCTGGGGTCACAGAGTTGGACACGACTGAGAGATTGAACTAAACTGAACTAATGTACCCTCTTTGCTCATTTTCCGAAGAGCTTTTTTTTTTTTTTTTCCATCAATGGGCTCTATATTTTATTAAAAGCTTTTTCTGTATCTATTGAAATGATCATATGGTTTTTATTCTTAAATTTGTTGATATGGTATATCACATTTATTGATTTGTATATATTGAAGCATCCTTGGGATGAGTCTCACTTGATCATGGTGTGTGATCTTTCTAATATATTCCTAGGTATGGAATAGTGGTATTTTGTTGAAGATTTTTGCATCTATGTTCATTAGTGATATTGGCCTGTAATTTTTTTTGTGTGTGGACTGGTTTTGGTGTCAGGGTGATGGTGGCCTCATAAAATGAATTGGGAAGTTGTCCTTCCTCTGTGACATTTTGAAACAGTTTCAGAAGAATAGGCACTAACTCTTTCTCTAAATGTTCAGTAAAATTCACCTTTGAAGTCTTCAAGTCCTGGAGTTTTGTTTGTTGGGAGATTTTTAGTCAAGATTTCAATTTCAGTGTTTGTGTTTGATCTGTACATATTTTCTTTTCTTCCTACTTCAGTCTAGGGAGATTGTACCTTTCTATGAATTGCTTTGAGGTTGCCCATTTTATTGTTATACAGTTGTTCATTGCAATCTCTTATGATTATTGGTACTTTGGTGAGGTCAGTTGTAACTTCTCTTTTTTCGTTTCTAATTTTACTGATTTGAGTCCTCTCCCTTATTTCTTGATGAGTCTGGCTAAAGGTTTATCAGTTTTGTTTATCTTTCCAAAGAACCAGTTTTTAGTTTCCTTGATCTTTGTCATTGTTTTCTTTGTTTCTTGTTCATTTATTTCTGCTCCGATCTTTATGATTTCTTTCCTTCTACTGACTTTAGGTTTTGTTTGTTCTTTCTCTGGTTGTTTTAGTGTAAGGTAAGGTGGTTTATTTGAGATTTTTCTTGTTTCTTGAGGTAAGATTGTATTGTTCTAAACTTCCCTCTTAGAACTGCTTTTTCTGCATACCATAAGTTTTGGACCATTGTGCTTTCATTTTCATTTGCCTCTAGGTATATTTTTTTTCTTCTTTGATTTCTTCAATGATCCAATGGTTGTTTAGTAGCATACTGTTTAGCTGTCAAATGTTTGGGTTTCTAAAAATATTTTCCTTGTTGCTTATATCTAATCTCATAGCTTTGAGGCCAAGTTTCTTCTGTTTTACAATAGAAGAGAGAGCTTTGATGATCATGATCACACAGTACAAACATAAAGGTCACATGCTGTCTCCTGCCACACTCAGGAGTTCATTTTTTCATAGCTGACATCTTTGCAACATCTGATTATTTCAACTATTGGCAGTGATTCTCAGACAGAGGTGTTCTTCTATTAACATCTGAAGGAAGTAGCTTGCTGATAAGCTCCATCCATATATCAATCATAATGATCCAGATATCTTTTCAAAAGCATTCCTGCAGTGAGAATTCATTCACGTGTCAAAGCACAGTTGTAATTAAAAAGTTGATTTTTACCCCAGTGGTTTTCAAATCTAAGAATTAAACTTGGTTATCCAGATCCTAATAAAATGTAAAAGGTCAGAATGTTTCATGAATTGTAGAGCAATCCCCTAGATGGGCTGGGAGTTGGGGTAGTGTCTAACATATTAGAAGATCCCCAAGTCAGTCATAAAAGAATCTTAAAAAAATCCTTGATACACTGTCAGGGAACGTTTAATTTTAAGGAATCCTATATGTTGTTTTCTGTTTCTCAAAGGCCCTCTGTTCCTTATCAGTTCCTGGAAAACAGGAACAAGCTGAGCTGCAGGCAGTTCTCAGGACTGAGGTCATGAGACAAAACGCATACATGGATTCCTTTCAATAACCTTTTACTTTTCTGTAAAACTACTTAGTCATGTTCCTATTTCTCAAGATATGGATTGTCTTCTGGCCCCGTGACGTTATTCCCCTAGTTACTGTTGTTATGGCCATAAGACGATTGTTATTTCCTTAGTTACTGTAGTTATGAATCTGGTTTCGGTGTTTTTGCTCAACTTTATTTTCTGCCTAAAGCTTCCTTGTATAACAATATATAAGCACATGCTGCCTAAAATAAAGCATCCTTGTTTCACTCGAGACTTGGTTCCCCTGCATCCTTCTTTTCGTTGCTTTCTCTTCATTGACTCTCGTCCCCAGGTCCTGGTTTGCAAAGACCATAACGATACACTTTCAAAGAGAGGGATTAGAGAATTAATTATAGGGAATGTGGCTGACAATAACAGTAGAACTGTCCTCTGTACCCCCAAGAATGATAAGTATGGAGCCCTATACCAAGGTCACTTTTTCACTCTCCTCTTTCACTTTCATCAAGAGGCTTTTTAGTTCCTCTTCACTTTCTGCCACAAGGTTGGTGTCATCTGCATATCTGAGGTTATTGATATTTCTCCCGGCAATCTTGATTCCAGCTTGTGCTTCCTCCAGCCCAGGGTTTCCCATGATGTACTCTGCATATAAGTTAAATAAGCAGGGTGACAATATACAGCCTTGATATACTCCTTTTCCTATTTGGAACCAGTCTGTTGTTCCATGTCCAGTTCTAACTGTTGCTTCCTGATTTGCATACAGGTTTCTCAAGAGGCAGGTCAGGTGGTCTGGTATTCCCATCTCTTTCAGAATTTTCCACAGTTCTTGTGATCCACACAGTCAAAGGCTTTGGCATATTCAATAAAGCAGAAATAGATGTTTTTCTGGAACTCCTTTGCTTTTTCCATGATCCAGCAGATGTTGACAATTTGATCTCTGGTTCCTCTGCCTTTTCTAAAACCAGCTTGAACATCTGGAAGTTTACGGTTCATGTATATTTAAGATGGAGAAAAACAGGATACTGGCCCTAGATAGTTAAGATGCTTTGACCAATGACAATTTGTGAACATTTTGCTCAGTTGCCCAGTCATATCCAGCTTTTTGTGGCCCCATGAACTCTAGCCCACTAGGCTCCTCTATCCATGAAATTTTCCAAGCAATAATTCTGGAGTAGAGTGCCATGCCCTACTCCAGGGGATCCTCTGACCCAGGGATAAAACCCACATCTCTTGTGTCTCCTGCGTTAGCTTTACTACTAGTCCTAGTTAAGATGCATATCAAAAGAATAATTTCAATGAGCCCAGGATCTTGGATCTTCCTATGCAAAAAAAACCACTAAAATTATGAAGTTGAGATGTTTATTGTTTTGATTAGCAGTATTAATTTCATATTTGACTTTTTTTTTTCCCCAGTAAATTCCTATATATCCTGATATCTCCCGTACATCTTTGGAAGAATTCCTCAGAGGTATCTGAGAAGCTGGGCTATGGCCCTCAGTAAAGTCCAGGAATAAACATAACTCTCAACTTTAAGATTACACTTTGTTGTCTGGTGAATTGTTTTGGTGGCCAACATAGAGACACAGAGCAGACTTTTCTCCTTCAGCTGAACTCTACAAGGAACCAGACCTTTGGTACCAGCAGAGGCTTCTTGTGCCTGTCCACCTTCTTGGATAGTGGATAGTCCACTCATTTGGGTGAGTGTCTTCTGGGTCTTGGATCTCCCATTACTGGCAGATAATCCTAAATTTTATTTGGTTATGTTAAACTACTCTTTTGAGGAGTGATTTTCCTTGAAACATACTTTCAAGAAGAGCTGCTTGGGTTTTCCTCAGTTGAAAGACACTGGAAAGATTTTGTTCAGTTTAAAGACATTCTGTTGGGGGAACCACTGACCAAAACTTCCCTCTCTGGCCAGGTAAGATAGCAATCACTTGAATGATTTATCTTATGACTCGAGTCCTGGTAAGGAACATAGAACTAAAAACCTACCACAAACTAGAAGAATTTGAGAAAGGTCAAAATGAGAGAGGGGCTTCCCAGGTGGCTCAGTGGTAAGAATCTACCTGCCAATGCAGGGCACCTTGGTTGGGGAGATCCCATGGAGCAGGAAATGGCAAGCCAATCCAGTATTCGTGCCTGGAAAATTCCATGGACAGAGAAGCCTGGTGGGCTAGTCCATGGGGTTGCAAAGAGTCATAAATGACTGAGCACATATGCATGCAAAATGAGAGATGAAATGCCAGTCCATATGTCCTACCAACCTTCCAGAATCCTCACTGGAATCCATCTTGACTGCATGATGTGTGCACCATCAGGAAGGATCCTGAGTCAGAATGATTGTCCAGAGACAATCTGGAAACTAATCCCATTATGATAAAACTTGCAAGCCACTTGGCAAAGCAGTTCCTAGATTCACTTACTCTGCTGCTTTCTGCCTGGGCACCCCTTCCCAGTGCGGCAACAAAAATAAAAATGAGCTTTAAAAAAAAAAAAAAAAAAAACTAGGAAAATAAAAGGAACAATGAACAGGCTAGAGAAGAAACATAAACTGTCCTGAAAGAAGAGCTAAGCAATCCTAGTTTTACTTTAACTGTTACTAGTCTGTAATGTCTATCCTTCACAAAGCTTACCTATCACCCTCTACTACTGTGTAAATTACCTCCTGAACCAGGTATTTACTCTCCCTGCACTCTTTTATAGCATATCACCCCTTATAGCTGCTTGCATTTCAGAAAGAAGCTCAAAGGCCAATAACTCAGAAATGAGTGGACCCAATTACTGAGCTGTTGGACCCACTCCTGCCTGATGCCAGCAGTGACTTTTATGATAATGCAAGCAGGAGAAAAATGCAAATCCTTCACCACTTTGATCCTCATCATTTACTCTGGACTATGCATTTCACTTATAAAACACCCCATAGTTCCCCAAGAAATGGGGTACAGTTCTTAAGGATTTAGTCTACTGTGTTTCCTTTTTGCCAAGAAAATAAAGCTACTATTTTCTATTTTCTCCAAACTCTGTCTGTGTATTTCCATTTGACATCAGTAGACAAGGATCTAAGATTTTTAGCAGTACCAATAAAGTCTCTAGCTGCATCAGCATGTATATCTCCATGGACAATTCATTTCTGAGTGATAGATAAGAGCCCAGTCTTGGTCCCCTTCCTGCAACAACTCAGTGGTTTATTCTTAGTTGAAAGACACAAAGAAGAGAGTTTGGGGGAATAAATTTTATATTGATAGATCTTGTGAAGGCTATATTCTTCATACTATCTTGTGGGAACACCTCTTGTGTCTTCTTGGTTTGATTTACTATTAAGATACTACTCACCAATAGCCAGACAAATCCTTTAAATTAGAGAAACTTTTAAATTGGTAAATTTTTAGAGAACTCTCATTGTTAACAGGCTTCTCTGGTGGCTCATTTGTAAAGAATTTGCCTGACAAAGCAGGAGATGCGGGTTCAATTCTTGGGTCAGGAAGATTCCCCTAGATGAAGAAATGGGAACCCACTCTAGTATCTTGCCTGAAAAATCCCATGGACAGAGTAGCCTGGAAGGCTTACAGTCTGTGGAGTCACAAAGAGTCAGACATGACTGAGAGACTGAACACACATACACATTATTAAAAACTGTTTTATTGGTACTTATTAAAAAACCAAAATAGTAATAGAGTGTGGATATATATATATATATATATGAACTCTCTTAGTTTAAAACAAGCAAATGAAACATGGATTGAGAAGGCTTATTTGTGATCATCGTTTCCCTCAATGGGTTTTACACATCATAATAAAACATTAGATTGTTAATTAGGTTGACTGGTTTTTCCAGTGGTCATGTATGGATGTGAGAGTTGGACTGTGAAGAAAGCTGAGCACCAAAGAATTGATGCTTTTAAACTGTGGTGTTGGAGAAGACTCTTGAGAGTCCCTTGGACTGCAAGGAGATCCAACCAGTCCATTCTGAAGGAGATCAGCCCTGGGATTTCTTTGGAAGGAATGATGCTAAAGCTGAAACTCCAGTACTTTGGCCACCTCATGCGAAGAGTTGACTCATTGGAAAAGACTCTGATGCTGAGAGGGATTGGGGGAAGGAGAAGGGGATGACAGAGGATGAGATGGCTGGATGGCATCACTGACTCGATGGACGTGAGTCTGAGTGAACTCCGGGAGTTGGTGATGGACAGGGAGGCCTGGTGTGCTGCGATTCATGGGGTCGCAAAGAGTTGGACACGACTGAGAGACTGAACTGAACTGAACTGAACTGAAGAAAAAGCTGAGGGAAAAATCAAGAAACGTCTTCCCAAAAAGGTAAAAATTTTAGAGACTCATGCCAACTGGATAGAAATCTTTAGATAATTATTAAGAAATGAAATGAATAAAACCGATATTAACAGGAGTAAAACAAAAGGTTTTGATGGAATACTACATAAGGTTGGATGGGCTAAAGGGATTCCCTTATCAACCCATAACATTAAAGGACCTCAAACAAGTCTGCTCTATGTATCCCATTATATGTGTTTCTGTATATATATAATTTGACATTATATATATATAGTCAATTACATAAAAGACATTATATATATATATAAAATCTACATATGTTAAGCTGGAAGAAAATTATACTAAAGTACCTAACCAGAAGTGGTTTGGGGAAACAGTTAGGCCAATTAAACAACTTGAAAGATTTAGCAAAAGGCCTGGGTTCCTTGGCTCAAACCCTCACTGAGGACCCCAAAGCATTTATACAAAAAATAGATAAAATGGTGGGGGAATACAAAGGAAATATTCTGGGACTTCTTAACATGAAGCCATGATGAGGAGGTTCTAAAGGGAAGGAAAGTTAAAGGTATAAAGGTTGATAGAATTGAGATTAAAGTCTATAAACATTGGTATATTTAAATGGACTTTTTGTAAGATGGCTATATCATTTTTGCCTAATTATACTGTGAAATAGACATAGCTCACTGGGGAATGTTTGTGTGCCTGGTATTATAAGACAGAGTATATAAATCTGCCCCTCAGGAAATGTTAATTCAATATACTAAAAGAATGATCAGAATGATGTCAGTTCATTTCCAAGGCAAAGCATTCAACAACACAGTAATCCATGTCTATGCCCCAAACACTAATGCCAAAAAAGCTGGAGCTGTACAGGTCTATGAAGACCTACAAGAACTTCTAGAACTAACACCGAAAAAAAAAGATGTCCTTTTCATTATACAGGATTGGAATGCAAAAGTAGGAAGTCAAGAGATACCTAGAGTAAGACAAGATTGGCCTTGAGTATAAAATGAAGCAGGACAAAGGCTAACAAAGTTCTGCCAAGAGAATGCATTGGTCATGGTATGGTCATCCATTTCCAATAACACAAGAGATGACTCTACGCATAGACATCACCAACTGGTCAACACCGAAATCTGACTGATTATATTCTTCACAGCCAAAGATGGAGAAGCTTTATACAGTCAGAAAAAAATAAGACCTGGAGCTGACTGTGGCTCAGACCCTGAGAGCCTTACTGTAAAATTCATGATTAAGTGGAAGAAAGTAGGAAAAACCACTAGGCCATTCAGGTATGATACAAACCAAATCCCTTATGATACAGTGGAGGTGATGAATAGATTCATGGGATTAGATCAGAGGCCTGAAGAACTATGGACAGAGATTCGTAACATGCAGGAGATGGTGACCAAAATTATTCCAAAGAAAAAGAAATGCAAAGTGGTTGTCTGAAGAGGCCTTACAAATAGCTGAGAAATGAAGAGAAGCAAAAAGAAAAGGAAAAAAAGAAAGATACACACAACTGAATGCAGAGTTCCAGAAAATAGCAAGAAGAGATAAGAAAGCCTTCTTAAGTGAATGATGCAAAAAATAGAGGAAAACAATAGAATGGGATAGAGATAGAAAGATTAGAGATCTCTTCTAGAAAATTAGACATACCAAGGGAATATTTCATGCAAAGATGGTCATAATAAAGGACAGAAAAAGCAAGGACCTATCAGAAGCAGACGAGACTAAGAAGAGGTGGCAAGAATACACAGAAGAGCTATACAAAAAATGTCTTAATGACCCAGATAACCATAATGGTATGGTCACTCACCTAGAGCCATACATCCTGGAGTGTGAAGTCAAGTGGGCCTTAGGAAGCATTACTATGAACAAAGTAAGTGGAGGTGGTCCTAAAAAATGACACTGTGGAAGTGCTGCACTCAATATGTCAACAAATTTGCAAAACTAACAGTGGCCAAAGGACTGGGAAAAGTCAGTTTTCATTTCAATCCCAAAGAAGGGCAATGCCAAGGAAAGTTCAAACTACTTCACGATTGCACTCATTTCACGTGCTAGCAAAGCAATGTTCAAAATCTTTCAAGATAGGCTTCAACAATTCAGCTGGGAATTTCCAGATGTATAAGCTGGATTTAGAAAAGGCAGAGGAACCAGAAATCAAATTGCCAACATCTGTTGGATCATAGAAAACACAAGGGAATTCCAGAAAAATACCTAGTTTTGCCTCATTGACCACGCTAAAGCCTTTGAGTGGATCACAGCAAACTGGAAAATTCTTCAAGAGGTGGGACCACCAGACCACCTTACCTGCCTCCTGAGAAACCTGTATGCAGGTCAAGAAGCATCAGTTAGAATCGGACATGGAACAGTGGACTTATTCACAATGGGGAAAGGAGTACATCATGGCTTTATATTATCATCCTGCTTATTTAACTATGTATAGTACATCATGTGAAATGCTGGACAGATGACTTGCGAGCTGGAATCAAGATTGTTGGGAGAAATATCAACAACCTCAGTTATGAAGATTATACCACTTTAATGGCAGAAAGTGAAGAGGAGGAACTAAAAGAGCCTCTTGATGAAGGTGAAAGGGGAGGGTGAAAAAGTTGGCTTAAAACTTAACATTCAAAACACTAAGATTGATTTGTGGGAGAAGCTGGCAGAGGAATAAGAGACGGAACTCGCTTGCCTGCCCACAAATATACCAAAGACTCATCAAAATACAGAATAATTCCAACAGAGCTATTTCTAAATGACAGAAGAAAACCCAGGAATCCAAAAAGGTAAGCTAATCTTCCTCAAATGATATAGGACAAAGATAAGGACGTTAAAAAAAAAAATACAGCAGACTTCAGAAAGCAAGTTTGTGCACAAACAGGGAGGGAGTAATGAAGGAGGAAAAGGTTGTGGGCACTAGGAAACCCTCTCACATGCGGGACCAAGGGGTAGTTGTGGAGCCTCAGACTACACTGCAACAGTGGGGACTCAGAAGGTGATATACAGAGAAAGCTCTGGAACAGCACTTCTCAGTCCATAAGTAGCTCACAAACCTCAGCCAAGACCAGAGGGTGTGGGTGGGGAGGGAAGCAAAGTGGCTACAAGCCCCAGCCTGTCCAGAAGGAGAGGACAAGAAGCTGAGGAAAGCAGCACATAAGCCTCCATCAAGCAGAGGCTGGGACTAGGAGCTGAGAGAAGCAGCTAGAAGTGACAGTCTGGCCCAGAAAGAGGGGACAGGGAGCCAGGAAAAGTGGCACACAAGCATCCACCCCAGGAGTGTGGGCACATGGAACTGAGAGAAGTGAGTATTAAGATTCAGCCTGCAGTAGAGGAAGTGATCTGGGGGCAGAGGGTCCAGCAAAGATCCTAGGGACAGGTAGGGGGCTGGCGGCTATGCGGATGTGCTGAGAGGCCTCTTCCACAGGGCTGCAGAAATAGACATGACTACCACTAGTGGAGGTGACGGAATTCCAGTTGAGCTATTTCAAATCCTAAAAGATGATGCTGTGAAAGTGCTGTGCTCAATATGTCAGTGAATTTGGAAAACTCAGCAGTGGCCACAGGACTGGAAAAGGTCAGTTTTCATTCCAATCCCAAAGAAAGGCAATGCCAAAGAATGCTCAAACTACCGCACAATTGCATTCATCTCACATGCTAGTAAAGTAATGCTCAAAAGTCTCCAAGCCAGGCTTCAGCAATACATGAACCGTGAAATTCCAGATGTTCAAGCTGGTTTTAGAAAAGGCAGAGGAACCAGAGATCAAATTGCCAACATCCACTGAATCATCGAAAAAGCAAAAGAGTTCCAGAAAAACATCTATTTCTGCTTTATTGACTATGCCAAAGCCTTTGACTGTGTGGATCACAATAAACTGTGGAAAATACTTCAAGAGATGGGCATACCAGAGCACCTGACCTGTCTCTTGAGAAACCTGTATGCAGGTCAGGAGGCAACAGTTGGAACTGGACATGGAACAACAAACTGGTTCCAAATAGGAAAAGGAGTACATCAAGGCTGTATATTGTCACCCTGCTTATTTAACTTATATGCAGAGTACATCATGAGAAATGCTGGGCTGGAAGAAGCACAAGCTGGATTCAAGATTGCTGGGAGAAATATTGATCACCTCAGATATGCAGATGACACCACCCTTATGGCAGAAAGGGAAGAAGAACTAAAGAGCATCTTGATGAAAATGAAAGAGGAGAGTGAAAATGTTGGCTTAAAGCTCAACATTCAGAGAACTAGGATCATGGCATCTGGTCCCATCAGTTCATGGGAAATAGATGGGGAAACAGTGGAAACTGTGTCAGAGTTTATTTTAGGGGGGCTCCAAAATCACTGCAGATGTTGACTGCAGCCATGAAATTAAAAGATGCTTACTCCTTGGAAGGAAAGTTATGACCGACCTAGATGGCATATTCAAAAGCAGAGACATTACTTTGCCAACAAAGGTCCGTCTAGTCAAGGCTATGGTTTTTCCAGTGGTCATGTATGGATGTGAGAGTTGGACTGTGAAGAAAGCTGAGCACCAAAGAATTGATGCTTTTGAACTGTGGTGTTCGAGAAGACTCTTGAAAGCCCCTTGGACTGCAAGGAGTTCCAACCAGTCCATTCTAAAGGAGATCAGTCCTGACTGTTCATTGGAAGGACTGATGCTAAAGCTGAAACTCCAGTACTCTGGCCACCTCATGCGAAGAGTTGACTCATTGGAAAAGATTCTAGTGCTTGGAGGGATTGGGGGTAGGCGGAGAAGGGGATGACAGAGGTTGATGTGGCTAGATGGCATCACCAACTCGATGGACATGTGTTTGAGTAAACTCCGGGAGTTGGCGATGAACAGGGAAGCCTGGCGTGCTGCAATTCATGGGGTCGCAAAGAGTCGGACACGACTGAGTGACTGAACTGAACTGAACTGCTAGGCAGAAAACACAAGAGAAGAAAAAGATCTCAAAACAAACCCCAAACAAATAAGAAAATGGTAACAGAATCATACATATGAATAATTACTTTAAATGTAAATGGATCAAATGCTCCACCCAAAAGATACAGACTGGCTAAATGGATACAAAAACAAGATCCCATATACATGCTGTCTACAAGAGACCCACTTCAGATCTACCCACTACGAGAGACACATGCAGGCTGAAAGTAAAAGAATGGAAAAAGATATTCCATGCAAATGGAAATCAAAGGAAAGCCAGAAAGGCCATTCTCATTCCAGACAAAATAGACTATTAAATAAAGAATATTACAGTAGATAAGAAGGATAGTACATAATGAGCAAGGGATCAATCCAAGAAGAAGATGTAATAATTGTAAATATATATGCACCAAGCATAAGAACACCTCAATACAAAAGGCAAGCACTAACAAACATAAAAGGGGAAACTGACACTAACACAATAATGATGGGGGACTTTAGTACCACATTTACACCAATGGACAGATCATCAAAACAGAAAAGTAATTAGGAAACACAAACCTTAAATGACATATTAGATCAGATGGACATGATTGATATCTTCAGGACTTTCCACCCAAATGCAGAAGAATACACTTTCTTCTCAAGTGCACATGGAACATTCTCCAGGATAGACCATGTCTTGGGTCACAAATCAAGCCTCAGTAAAGTTAAGAAAATTGAAATCATATCAAGCATGTTTTCTGACCAAAGCACTATAAGAGTAGATATCAATATAGGAAGAAAATGTAAAATATACAATCACATAGGGATTAAACAATACATTTCTAAGTAATGAAAATATTATTGAAGAAATAAGGGAAATCAAAAATTTCCTAGAGACAAATGACAACAAAAACACAACAACCAAAACCTATGAGAAGCAGTTCTATGAGGGAAGTTTACAGCATTACAATTCTACCTCAAGAAACAGTAATCAAATAGACAACCTAACTGTACACCTAAAACAGCTGGAAATAGAAGAACAAAAACCCCCAAAGTTAGTAGAAGGAAAGAAGTCATAAAGTTCAGAGCAGAAATAAATTAAAAAGAAATGAAGGAAACAATTACAAGGTTAAAAAACTGAAAACTGGTTATTTGAGAAAATAAACAAAATGACAAACCATTAGCCAAACTCATAAAGAAAAAAAGGGGGGGGGAGGGGGGAGAAAAATCAAACAAATTAGGAATGAGAAAGGAGAGGTTACAACAGACAACACAGAAATACAAAGGATTGTAAGAGACTATTACAAGCAACTATCTGTTAATAAAAAGGACAACCTAGAGGACACGAACATATTTTTAGAAAAGTTCAACCTTCCAAGAATAAATCAGAAAGAAATAGAAATTATGAACAACCCAATTACAAACAATGAAATTACAAATGTGATTAAAAAAAAAAAAAGCCCAGGGCAAGACGGCTTCACAAGTGAATTCTACCAAATATTTGGAGAAGAGCTAATGCCTATCCTTCTGAAACATTTACCAAAAACATTGGCAGAGGAAGGAACAGTTCCAAACTCATTCTAGGGAGCCATCACCACCCTGACACGAAAACCAGACAAAGGCAACACACACAAAAAAAGAAAATTTCAGGTCAATATAACTGATGAACACAGATGTGAAATCCTCAAAAAAATTTCAGCAAATTGATTTCAACAGCACATTGAAAAGATCATACACCATAATCAAGTCAGGTGTATCTCAGGAATGTAAGATTTCTTCAATACACATAAATCAATCTGTTTGATACATCATATTAACAAATTGAAAGATAAAAACCATATAATCATCTCAATAGAGGCAGAAAAATCTTTTGACAAAATTCAATACCCATTTATGATAAAACTCTTCACAAAGTGGTCATAGAAGGAACCTACCTTAACATAATAATGACCATGTACAACAAACCCACAGCAAACATTATTCTTACTTGTGAGAATTTGAAAGAATCCCCTCTAAGATCAGGAATAATAAAAGGGTGCCCATTCTCACCATTATTCAACATAGTTTTGGAAGTTTTAGCTATGGCAGAGAGAAAAAAAAAAAAGAAAGAAAGAAAGAAAAGGAATCCAGATTGGAAAAGATGCAATAAAAATCTCACTGTTACAGATGACATGACACTATACATTGAAATGGAGAAGGCAATGGCACCCCACCCCAGTACTCTTGCCTGGAAAATCCGATGGACGGAGGAGCCTCATAGGCTCCAGTCCATGGGATCACTAAGAGTTGGGCACGACTAAGCGATTTCACTTTCACTTTTCACTTTCATGCATTGGAGAAGGAAATGGCAACCCACTCCAGTGTTCTTGCCTGGAGAATCCCAGGGACAGAGGAGCCTAGTGGGCTGCTGTCTATGGGGTTGCACAGAGTCGGACATGACTGAAGCAACTTAGCAGCAGCAGCAGCAGCAGCATACGTTGAAAACCCTAAAGATATTATCAGAAAATTACTAGAGCTAATCAGTGAATTTAGTAAAGTTGCAAGATACAAAATCAAGACACAGAAATCACTTGCATTCCTATACACTAACAATGAAAAATCATAAATGCAAATTAAAGGAAAAAAAACAGAATATGAACCTAAGATGAACATACAGCCTTTTATACAGAGTGAAGTAAGTCAGAAAGAGAAAGATAAATATGGAATACTAACATAAATATATGGAATCTGGAAAGATGGTACCGAAGAATTTATTTGCAGGGCAGCAATGGAGAAGCAGACATAGGTTATAGACATATGGACATGGGGAGAGAGGAGGAAAGGGTGAGATGTATGGAGAGAATAACATGGAAACTTATATTACCATATGTAAAATAGAAACCCAGGAAATTCAAACAGGGGTTCTGTATCAACTTAGAGGGGTGGGATGGGAGGGAGATGGGAGGCAGGTTCAAGAGGGAAGGGATAAACATATACCTATGACTGATTCATGCTGAGGTTTGACAGAAAACAACAAAATTCTGTAAAGCAAATATCCGTCAATTTAAAAAAACAAACCTAGGAATAAACCTAGCTAAGAGACAAAAGTTTTGTATACAGAAAACTATAAGACACTGATGAAATAAATCAAAGATGACATAAACAGATGGAGAGATATTCCATGCTCCTGGGTTGGCAGAATCAATATTGTGAAAATGACTATATTACCAAAGGCAATCTACAGATTCAATGCAATGTCTATCAAATTACCACTGCATTTTTTTTTCCCACAGAACTAGGAAAAAAAAAAAAAAAACTCAAATTTGTATGGAAACACAGAAAATCCCAAATAGCCAAAGCAATCTTGGAAAAGAAGATTGCAGCTGGAAGAATCAACTTACCTGATTAAATACTATACTACAAAACTACAGTCTTCCAGACAATATAGTACTTGCACAAAAACAGAAATATAGACCAATGGAGCAAGACAGAAAGCCCAGAGATAAATACACACACCAGTGGGCACCCTATCTTTCAAAAAGGAGGCAAGCATATACAATGGGGCAAGGACAATCTCTTTAATAAGTGGTGCTGGGAGAACTGCACAACTGTGTGTAAAAGAATAAAACCAGAACACTTCCTAATCCCACACACAAAGATAAATTCAAAATGGATTAAAGACCTAAAAGTAAGACCAGAAACTATGAAAGTTAGAAGAACACATAGTCAGAACATAGAAGAGAACATATAAATCTTAGAAAAATCCTCTATGATCCACCTCCTGGAATAATGGAAATAAAACCAAAAATAAACAAGTGGAACCTAATTAAACTTAAAAGCTTTTACACAGCAAAGGAAACCATAAACACTGTGAAAAGGCAGAACTCTGAATGGGAGAAAATAACAACATAACAAATGAAAGAACCAACCAAGGGTTCATTTCCAAAATATATAGTCAGCTCATACAACACAATACCAGAAAAACAAACAACCCAATCAAAAAGTGGTCAAAGACCCAAACAGATATTTCTCAAAAAAAGACATCAATTCAGTTCAGTTCAGTCATGTCTGGCTCTTTGTGACCCCCATGGACTGCAGCACCCCAGGCTTCCCTTGTCCTTCACCATCTCCTGGAGCTTGCTTAAACACATGTCCACTGAGTCAGTGATACCATTCCATCTCATCCTAGGTCATCTGCTTCTCCTCCTGCCTTCAATCTTTCCCAGAATCAGGGTCTTTTCAAATGAGTCTGTTCTTCGCAGCAGGTGGCCAAAGTACTGGAACTTCAGCTTCAGAATCAGTTTTTCCAATGAATATTTAGGGTTGATTTCCTTTAGGGTTGACTGGCTTGATCTCCTTGCAGCCCAAGGGACTCTCAAGAGTCTTCTCCAACACCACAGTTCAAAAGCATCAATTCTTTGGCGTTCAGCTTTCTTCACAGTCCAACTCTCACATCCATACATGACTACTGAAAAAGCCATAGCTTTGACCATACGCAACTTTGTTGATAAACTAATGTTTGCTTTTAATATGCTGTCTAGTTTGGTCATAACTTTTCTTCCAAGGAGCAAGCATCTTTTAATTTTATGGCTGCAATCACCATCTGCAGTGATTCTGAAGCTCAAGTCTGTTGCTGTTTCCATTGTTTCCCCATCTATTTGCCATGAAGTGATGGGGCTGGATGTCATGGTCTTAGGTTTTTGAATGTTGAGCTTTGAGCCAACTTTTTCACTCTCCTTTTACACTATAATCAAGAGGCTCTTTAGTTTTTATTTGCTTTAGGCCATAACGGTATCATCTGAGTATCTGAGGTTATTGATATTTCTCCGTGCAACCTTGATTCCAGCCTGTGCTTCATGAAGTCTGTCATTTCACATGATATACTCTGCATATAAGTTAAATAAGCAAGGTGAATTGCCAAATTCAGACTTAAAGAAAATAGGAAAAACTACTAGACCATTCAGTTGTGACCTAAATCAAATTCCTTATGACTCTACAGTTGAAGTGACAAATAGATTCAAGGGATTAGATCTGGTAGAGAGCCTGAAGAACTATGGATGGAAGTTCAAAACATTGTACAGGAGGCAGTGATCAACTATCCCAAGAAAAATATTGGCAAAAAGCCAAAAATGGTTGTCTGAGGAAGCCTTACAAATAGCTGATTTAAAAAAAAAAGAGAGAGAGAGAGAAGCTAAAAGCAAGGAGAAAAGGAGATATATACTCATCTGAATGCAGAGTTCCAAGGAAGAGCAAAGAGAGATAAGAAAGCCTTCATCAGTGATTAATGCAAAGACATAGTAGAAAACAATAGAATGGGAAAGACTAAAGATCTCATCAAGAAAATTATATATATCAAGGACTGATGCTGAAGCTGAAACTCCAATACTTGGCCACCTAATGCAAATAACTGAATCATTGGGAAAGACCCTGATGCTGGGAAAGAGTGAAGGCAGGAGAAGGGGACAACAGAGGATGAGATGGTTGAATGGCATCACCAACTGTATGACCATGAGTTTGAGCAAGCTCAAGGAGCTCATGATGGACAGGGAAACCTGGCATGCTACAGTCCATGGGGTCAGACACAACTGAGCCACTGAACTGAATTGAACTGAAGGAAACATTTCATGCAAAGATGGGTAAAATAAAGGACAGAAATGGTATGGACCTAACAGAAGCAGAAGATATTAAGAAGAGGTGGCAAGAAGATACAGAAGAACTATATTAAAAAAAATATATTCATAACCCAGATAACCACGATGGTGTGATCACTCACCTAGAGCCAGATATCCTGGAACGTGAATTTGAGTGAGCCTTAGAAAGCATCACTACAAAAAAAAAAGCTAGTGGAGGTAATGGAATTCCAGTTGAGCTGTTTCAAATTCTAAACGATGATGCTGTGAAAGTGCTGCACTCAATACTCAGAAAATTTGGAAAACTGAGCAGTGGCCACAGTACTGGAAACTGTAAGTTTTCATTCCAATCCCAAAGAAAGGCAATGTCAATGAATGTTTAAACTACCTCACAATTGCACTCATCTCACATGCTAGCAAAGTAATGCTCAAAATTCTCCAACCCAGGCTTCAACAGTATGTGAAGTATGAACTTCTAAATGTCCAAGCTGGATTTAGAAAAGCCAGAGGAACCACAGAACAAATTGCCAATGTGCATTGGATCATAGAAAAAGCAAGAGAGTTCCAGAAAAACATCTATTTCTGCTTTATTGACTATGCCAAAGTTTGACAGTGTTGATCACAACAAACTGTAGAAACTTCTTCAAGAGATGGCAATACCAGGACACCTTACCTGCCTCCTGAGAAATCTGTTTTCAGGTCAAGAAGCAGCAGTTACAACTGGGCATGGAACAACAGACTGGTTTTAAATTGGGAAAGGAGTAGATCAAGGTTGGGTATTGTCACCCTATTTAACTTATACACAGAGTACATCATGAGAAATGCTGGGCTGGATGAAGGACAAGCTGGAAACCAGATTGCTGGGAGAAATAATAAACTCAGATTCGCAGATGACACCAGCCTTATGGCAGAAAGTGAAGAAGAACTAAAGAACCTCTTGATGAAAGTGAAAGAGGAGAGTGAAAAAGTTGGTTTAAAGCTCAACATTCAGAAAACTGAGATCATGGCATCCAGTCCCATCACTTCAAGGCAAATAGATAGGGAAACAATGGAAACATTGAGAGCCTTTCTATTTTTGAGCTACAAAATCACTGCAAATGGTGACCAAAGCCATGATATTAAGAGACCCTTGCTCTTTGGAACAAAAGTTATGACCAACCTAGACAGAATATTAAAAAGCAGAGATATTACTTTGCCAACAAAGGTTCGTCTAGTCAGCTATGATTTTTCCAGTGGTCATGTATAGATGTGAGTGTTGGACTAAAAAGAAAGCTGAGCGCCAAAGAATTGATGCTTTTGAACTGTGGTGTTGGAGAAGACTCTTGAGAGTCCCTTGGACTGCAAGGAGATCCAACCAGTCCATTCTGAAGGAGATCAGTCCTGGGTGTTCATTGGAAGGACTGACGCTGAAGCTGAAACTCCAATACTTTGGCCACCTCATGTGAAGAGTTGACTCATTGGAAAAGACCCTGAGGCTCAGAGGGATTGGGGTCAGGAGGAGAATGGGACGACAGAGGATGAGATGGCTGGATGTCATCACTGACTGGATGGACATGAGTTTGAGTGAACTCCAGGAGTTGGTGATGGACAGGGAGGCCTGGCCTGCTGTGATTCATGGGGCTGCAAAGAGTCAGATACGACTTAGAGACTGAACTGAACTAATGCAATATTGTTCTTTACAGCGTTGGACTTTTCTTTCATTACCAGTCACATCCACAACTGGGCATTAAGTTTTGTTTTTGCTCTACCTCTTCATTCTTTCTGGAGCTATTTCTCCATTCTTCTCAGTAGCATATTGGGCATCTACCAAGGAGATCCAACCAGTCCATTCTAAAGGAGATCAGTCCTGGGTGTTCTTTGGAAGGAATGATGCTGAAGCTGAAACTCCAGTACTTTGGCCACCTCATGCGAAGAGTTGACTCTTTGGAAAAGACTCTGATGCTGGGAGGGATTGGGGGCAGGAGGAAAAGGGGACGACAAGAGGATGAGATGGCTGGATGGCATCACCGACTCAATGGACGTGAGTGTGAGTGAACTCCGGGAGTTGCTGATGGACAGGGAAGCCTGGCGTGCTGCAATTCATGGGGTCACAAAGAGTCAGACACAACTGAGCGACTGAACTGAACCAACCTGGGGAGTTCGTCTTTCAGTGTTATATCTTTTTGATATAAGTTTGGACGTGAATTTGTTCAAATTCTGGGAGATAGCGAAGGACAGTTTAGCCTGGATTACTGCATTCAATGGGGTCACCAACAGTTGGACACCACTGAGCAACTGAACAGCCACCTGGGAAGAAAAGATATGACAAACCTAGACAGAGTATTAAAAAGCAGAGACATCACTTGGCTGACAAATGTCTGTTTAGCCAAAGCTGTGTTTTGTTTTGTTTTGTTTTGTTTTGTTTTGTTTTGTTTTAGTAGTCATGTAAGGATGTGATAGTTGGGCCATAAAGAAAACTGAGCATTGAATAACTGATGCTCTCAAATTGTGGTGCTGGAGAAGTCTCTTGAGAATCCCTTGGACAGCAAGGTGATCAAGCCCATCAATCCAATATGAAATCAACACTGAATATTCACTGGAAGGACAGATGCTGAAGCTGAAGTTCCATTACTTTGCCTACTTGATGTAAAAGGCCAATTCTCTGAATATACCCTGATACTAGGAAAAACTTAGGGCAGGAGGAGAAGGTGGCAACAAAGGATGAGATGGTTGAATGGTATCATAAACTCAATGGACATGAGTTTGAGCAAAATCTGGGAAAATGTAAACTATAGGGAAGTCTGGTATGCTGCAGTCCATGGGGTCACAAAGAGTAGGGCATAACTTAACTGAGCAACAAAGGAAAACAATAGGTTCAAATAAGCCCCAAAACATGAAATACAACCTGGGAGCTAATATTCAGGAATGATAAAACAAAATAAAGATTTTTCTGCACCTCCAGAAAGAGGGCCTCTATGGAATGACTTTTGCTATGTGTTGAAAGTGAATGTCGCTAAGTCGTGTCCAACTCTTTGCATCCTAATGGACTATACAGTTCATGGAATTCTCCAGGCCAGAAAACTGGAGTGGGCAGCCTGTCCCTTCTCCAGTGGATCTTCCCAACTCAGGAATTGAACCAGGGTCTCCTGTATTGCATGCTGATTCTTTACCAACTGAGCTATCAGGGAAGCCCACTAAGTTTTGAAGGCGTGATAAATTGAACCCTAAGGTTCTAGAATCTAGAACTGTTGATTTTTAGTTTAGTTGCAAATCTTCTCACTGATGCAAAAGAACAAATTAAAGAAAATGTAGGTGAGCAGATCAATCTTTTAATCTTATTTAGTCAGCAAATCATTTATTTGGGGAATTAAAAGCATTTGTCTTGTCTTGCAAATCTCTACGTATCAGAAATATAAATATCACTCACAATACCTGAGATTTAGCTAAATCTAAACCTAATTAGCTAAATCTGTTCCAACCTGAAACAAAAGGAAATAAAGAGAGGTGGGACTTTTTAAGTAGAAACCCTGGTAAGGGTCCCTCACCCAAAATCTAATTCAATACCTCTTTAAGAGTTTATCAAGGACAAGCAGAAAACTTAAAAGACTTTCCCACAAGTAATAAAGTGTTTAGTCATCTGAGCAAATGAATATAACTTATTCCCATGTTATTTATAAACTAGTATTAAGTATTTATATTATAATATTTAAGTTTTAAGTGAAGCTACAAGATCTCTAGTTATGTATGTTTTATGTCTGCATGAACGTTATACATATGATATGGCTCTACATTCAGATAGATGTAAATTATTTTTAATTTTAGTTTTGAATTAAATTATAAAACAGCTTTATTTAATTGACTTAAATAAAGAAATAAACACTTACAAATAAAATATTAATAATTATAAACTGGCCAGAATGAATTTCAGGTTTACATGATCTGGAAATTTATATTTGGTATTAAACTTAGCTTAGACTTCAGCTCGATTTCCCAGTTTGGCTAGTGATAAAGAGCATGCCTGCCAACACCAGAGACATAAGAAACACGGGTTCGAACCTTGGGTTGAGAAGATCCCCTGGAGAAGGTAATGACGACCCACTCACTCCAGTATTCTTCCTGGAGGATCCCATGGACGGAGGAGCCTGGTGGTTTACAGTCCATAGGGTTGCAAAGAGTCAGACACAACTGAAGCGACTTGACATGCACATACGGTTAGGATGTGTCTTTGGAGTCATCAATATTATGTTATCTGTATTATACCTAGGTTTACTGAAGGTCGATAAGTTAATATTATTTCTGTTGCAGAATTCATCAGTGGAAAAAAATTGTTATGATTATATTCCCATAAGTTATAAAAACAGGATACTGGCCCTAGATAGTTAAGATGAACATCAAAGGAATAATTTCAGTGAACCCCGATTCTTATATCTTCTCACACAAGGAAAAGAACTAAATGAAGTTGAGATTTCTGTATTTTGTCATTGTTCTTGTTGTTGATTAGTCACTAAATTGTGTTGGACTCTTTGTGACACCATGGACTGCAGAAGGCCAGGCTTCTCTGCCTTTCACTGTCTCCTGCAGTTTGCTTAAACTCCTGTCCATTGAGTTGGTGATGCTATCCAAACATCTCATTCTCTGTCACCTCCTTCTCCTCTTGGCCTCGTCTTTCCCAGCATCAGGCCTTTTCCAATGTCAGTTTTGTTTTCAACAAAAATTCCTATATATCCTGACTCCTCACTTACTTCTTTGGAATAGTTCCTGAGAGATATCTGAAAGGCTTTCTCCCAGGCCATAGTCATAGTAAGGTCCCCAAATAAAACATAAATTTCAACATATGTGTTCTTTACTTTTTCTTTAGTAGATACTTTTGTCTGAAGACAAAGGGATACAGAGAAAAATCTGAACAAACAGGCCTTGCTAAGTTTCCCTGAGTGTATTACACTTGCTCATACACTTTGCCCTATTATATCTTTTTACAACTTTCCACTATTCCTCAAACCTAACATAAAACACACATGTTTAACCATTTCTTTGGGTCTTCATTTCCTTATGAAGTCTCTTGTGTTAATGTAAAACATATATTATAAATGTTCATGCTTTTGTTCTTGTAAATCTGTCCTTATCAGTTTAATTTTCAGACCCAGTTAGGAACTGTAAGCAGATCAGAGTAAAGAAAACCTTTCCCTCCTTTCATGATCATCTTCCCTATCAACTCCCTAGCCCCTGTGACCACTCCCTGATTTCTGCTATCATCCCGAGCACTGCTTGTTGTTTCCTAGCTAAATAGGTCACTTCATACTCTGCCTTTTGAGTCACAATAGTCCCCCAGTTCTACATCTCTGGCATATTTTATGCTACCCTTCTTCCCTTAGCAAACTATTTTTTAAGCTTCCACACACAAATTTACCAACATCTCCTTACACCTGAACACCATGGTTAGATCTCTGTGCATAGCCAATAAAACAGAAGTAAATGTTTTTCTGGAACTCTCTAGCTTTTTCAATAATCCAACAGATGTTGGCAATTTGATCTCTGGCTCCCCTGCCTTTTCTAAATCCAGCAGAAGTTCACAGTTCATGTTCTGTTGAAACCTTGCTTGGAGAATTTTGAGTGTTACTTTGCTAACATGAGATGAGTGCAATTGTGCAGTACTTTGAACATTCTTTGACATTGCCTTTCTTTGAGATTTGAATGAAAAAGGACCTTTATGAGTCCTGTGGCCACTGCTGAGTTTTCCAAATTTGCTGGCATATTGAGTGTAGCACTTTCACAGTATCATCTTTTAGGATTTGAAATAGCTCAACTGGAATTCCATCACTTCCACTAGCGTTGTTCATAGTGATGCTTCCTAAGGCCCACTTGACTTTGCATTCCAGGATGTATGGCTTTAGGTGAGTGATCACACCATCATGGTTATCTGGGCCATGAAGATATTTTTTGTACAATTCTTCTATGTATTCTTAATATCTTCTTCTGTTAGGTCCATAACATTTCTGCCCTTTATTGTGGCCATCTTTGCATGAAATGTTCCTTTTGTATCTCTAATTTTCTTGAAGAAATCTCTAGTCTTTCCCATTCTACTGTTTTCCTCTATTTCTTTGCACTGATCACTGAGGAAGGCTCTCTTATCTCTCATTGCTATTCTTTGGAACTCTGCATTCAAATGGGTATACCTTTCCTTTTCTCCTTTGTCTTCAGCTTCTCTTCTTTTATGGACACTTATTTTTCCACAAACCCTTTCTAATACAACTTGGGAACTGTGTCAGGGGCAACGTGGTTACTGTCCATAGAAATGCCCGCCAAGACTGGCTTCTGGTTCGTGAAGCCAGCCCAACTGCTTGCTAAGCATTTGTGTGCACTACAGTTAGTGATTTCTATGAATAGTATTTAGGTTTATTTTAAATATATTTTAAATTATACTGCTTGGAATTCTTGGGATGATGATATTGTCACATCTAAACACATCATTTGTTCAAGTACAAGCACATGTACACACACAAGCTCAGGCTACTTATGTATAATACTACTCTGTGTGCACCATATCACCAGATACTGATGTGATTATTGGTTACAATGTAAGAAGTGAAAACATTTTTTAAAAGTCTTCATGAAAGTGACAGTTTTTTGATGAGCCTTGAGGTAAGCACTCTCCAGAAAAATGAGGGGAAAGTGTTGGTAGAACTGCAAGAAATGTAACATAGAAAGAATAACACACTGGAGGACAAAGATAATAAAGGTAAAAACTAGAAAGTGTGGTGAGAATCAGATACTGAAGACCCTTTAATTAAAGCTGCTAAGAATTTGGACTTTAACCTGTGGATAACTGAAGCCTTTTAAACAGAAGTTACATAAAGACTAATATTATTGTAGCAAGGTATATATTTTAGAGTATAAGGAAACTGCAAACAGAGTTGACCAACTTAAGAAAATCCATATTTAAACTACAGTGGTAACAATGGGAACACCAGAGGGAGGAGAGCGGAGAACAGCTCTAAACTGTACCGGCCATTCTAGCAAACATTAAAGAGCTGGCTAACTCTTCTGTGCAACACAGTCTGGGGCAGGGATTGTTTGCTAACTTTTCCTTTAATTTCCACAGCTAGCACAAGATCGATCACAAAAGAGATGCTCCATAAATAACTATCGATTGGTTAACATGAAAAGAAACTCTCCTGTATTAGCCTTTTCAATGAGCAACAACAAAGAATTCCCTGAATCCACCCAAGTCAGAGAATGGGCTAGAGCCACAGTCTCATTTGTCACATCAAGAGTCAGAACCAAAAACGTCCCTCCATGAAAAATCCAAAGCAGTGGCCCATGTAAACAGCATCCATTACCCCTGCTTCCTCCTCTGTGTGAAAGTAGAATGTCAGGATTGTCTGCAGCATAGAAAACTTCTAAATTAACTTTCAGAGCAAACTATGGTATCCCATTCATGACTGTCCTCACATAGCACCAACATTTTCAGATATCCCATGAACAACTTGCAAGAGGAAGAATTTCATCTCTGAATTATTGAAAATACTGCTTTAGGCCACATTTGTGAAAGTGATTCTAGCCTGAGCTTCCATGAAAATATGCAATAACCCCACTTCATGTTCATTTCCTCTTTGGGTTTCATTACTCTCCTGAAATATGATTTATAAACCCATTTTATAGATTTTTCTTACAAGATAAAAACATTGCTAAAGGTCTCAGGAAAATTTGCTGTGAAAGACAAGACTACACTGAGGGAAGTTTTAAAGACTGTCAAAATCTAGTGTTCACAGTGTCATAGGAATGGTATCATAAATTGATACAGCTTTTCAGGAGGCAATACAATATTATTTATCAATGTTACTTATGAACTTATTATTTGACCCTGAAATTCTACTTCTAGAAATCTACCAAAATACTTGTACATATACACAAAGACAAATGTGTGAGAATGTCCATTACCGCATTGTTTGTTGAGCTCAATGGTTTAAATCATGTTTCATCTGCACTATGTAATATTACCCATTTTTTAATGGAGAAAAGATAGTAACTTTCTTATTGTATATATCTTTTCAGTAGCTTATTTTCTTATAATGAGTATGTATTCATATATTAATTAAAAAATTTTAATGTAAAAAGAATCTGGGCTACAATCCCAAACTCTGTACTCATAGTGCCTACTGTCTGTCACCCATAAGATGAATAAGATACTATCCTTTTTGTCTTTTCCTTTTTTCTCTGGGGAACATGGAACAGGATATAGCATTGAATAAGCAATTATTCAATGAAGGCAGTGATAGGAGCCTATGCTTCCTTTCCTTCCATCATGGTCCCCAGACTGATTTCAGTTATAAATTGACAGTCTATACCTGTACAAAGGCAGAAGACATGTGACAGAATAAGAAGCTAGTCTGGGGAATCAGAAGCTGGGTATACTAGGCAGTTTCCAATGATGTAACTATTTAATTTCTGAGACTCCATTTCTTTATTGTTATTTATAAGGAAACATTCTGCCTCCCACAGTGATTTTATTCAGAGAAAATAATCACTATACTTGAGGCTTCCCCAATGGCTCAGCAAGTAAAGAATCCATCTGTAATGAAGGAGACACAGGAGATGTGGGTTCGATCCCTGGGTCAGGAAGATCCCTGGAGAGGGAAATGTCAATCCATTCCAGTATTGTTGCCTAGGAAACCCCAGGGATAGAGGAGGCTGGTGGGCTACAGTCCTTGGATTGCAAAGTATAGGACACAACTAACAGACTAAACAACAAAACAGTGAATCTCTTTCCAAATCCCTATGTCATTTGCTTGCTCTGCCCTCTGTATTCTCTGATGTTCAGGCATAACTTCTACCATTCTGGGTCATGTGTATGTGTATGTGTGTGTGTTTAGTAGCTTCAGTCATGTCTGACTCTTTGTGACCCTATGGACTGTAGCCCACCAGGCTCCTCTGTCCATGTGATTTTCCAGGCAAGAATGCTAGAGTGGGTCGCCATTCCCTTCTCCAGGGGATCTATTACTTCTTAATCTGGATGTGACAATAGTCCAATGGGTTGCAAAGAGTTGGACATGACTGAGCCACTAAGCACTTACTAGCACTAGTCACTATACTATACATGAAAGCACTGTGTAAGCTAGAAGTTATATATATATAAATAAATTCATTTAAATAAAGTCTTTTTCTGTGGTTTAGAGGACTATGTGAAAAAAATCTTCAAGTTGTACAGACTTTCGCTTCCTCTGCCATGACACATTTTAAGGATGCCACCTCTGAGTCAAGAGTGCAATAGAAATAACACAGAGTAATATATGTAGAATTTTAAGATGTAAAACTATTTGTGTTATTAGTCAGAATCTGTTTATTACATGTAACTATGTGTGTGCATCTCTGAAATAAGGATCACCTCTATAAACAACCAAAATTACATAAGAAGATGCTAGCCAAAATGTTAAGCTGAGATTAGACCCCAAGACAAAATTATCTGTGGTATTAAATACAAACTACCTGTGAATTCAAAGAACCCATAACACCAACCAAAAAGAATGAAGATGGGTCTTCAAAGACAGATGGGAGAAGGAAAAGCACCTGGTCAGGCTTTGTCAGCTGGAAGTGATCATTCAAGCTCCTGGTTATTGCTTTATACAGCGATCAACACTAAGAGGAGGAGATAAAGTTTTCAGCAAGCCACTCAGATGGAACACCACAAAAGAGACTTTCTCTCTTTTTGAGCCCCCAAATATCTTCTTGTTTCTGCCTATTATATTATCAGTTCAATAATCAAAATTACAAGTGACATAACACTGCCTCCTCCTCCCAATCTCTGTTGCCCTGTTCTAGATAAAAAGAGCAGAAATAACCATCTGGAAGTTTTTTTCTGTCTCTTGTTACTGGAAACTATGTACTATAGGGGGAAAAACTATCCATATTAATAAAACTGAAAATTAAAAAATAAAATTAAACAAAAATTTCAGTGCTTTAAAATCCAAACCTAAGATATTTCCAAAGCTGAGATCATATGACCTACAACACATTCTAGAACTAACACCAAAAAAATGTGTCCTTTTCACTATAGGGGACTGGAATGAAAAAGTAGGAAATCAAGAGATACCTGGAGTAACAGGCAAATTTGGCCTTGAACTACAAAATGAAGCAGGTTAAATGCTAACAGAGTTTTATCAAAAGAACACACATAACACATAACAAACACCCTCTTCAAACACACAAGAGAAGACTCTACACATAAACATCACCAGATGGTCAATATAGAAATCAGACTGATTATATTCTTTGCAGACAAAAATAGAGCTCTATACAGTCAGCACAAAGAAGACCAGGAGCTGACTGTGACTAAGCTCATGAATTCCTTATTGCCAAATTCAGACTTAAATTGAAAAAAAAGTAGGGAAAACCACTAGAAAATTTAGGTATGACCTAAATCAAATCCCTTATGATTATACAGTGGAAGTGACAAATAGATTCAAGGGATTAGATCTCATAGACAGAGTGCCTGAAGAACTATGGATGGAAGTTTGAGACATTGTACAAGAGGCAGGGATCAAGACCATACCTAAGAAAAAGAAGTGGAAAAAGGCAAAATAGTGGTCTGAAGAGGCCTTACAAACACCTGAGAAAAGAAGATAAGTGAAAAGCAAAGGGAAAAAGAAAAGATATAAGCATCTGAATACAGAGTTAAGAGATAAGAAAGCCTTCCTCAGTGATCAATGCAAAGAAATAGAGGAAAACAGTAGAATGGGAAAGACTAGAGATCACTTAAAGAAAATCAGAAATACTAAGGGAACATTTCATGAAAAGATGGGCACAATAAAGAGCAAAAATGTTATGGATCTAACAGAAGCAGATATTAAGAAGAGGTGGCAAAAATACACAGAAGAATTATACAAAAAAAGATCTTCATGACCCAGATAACCATGATGGTGCAATCACTCACCTAGAGCCAGACATCCTGAAATGCAAAGTCAAGTGGATCTTCCGAAGCATCCCTATGAACAAAGCTAGTGGAGGTGATGGAATTCCAGTTGAGCTCTTTCAAATCCTAGAAGATTTTAAATAACTGGTTATTTGAATAACTCAAATAACCAGCAAATTTGGAAAACTCAGCAGTGGCCACAGGACTGGAAAAGGCCAGTTTTCATTCCAGTCCCAAAGAAAGCTAATGTCAAAGAATGTTCAAACTTCCACAAAATCACACTCATCTCACACACTAGCAAAGTATTGCTCAAAATTCTCCAAGCCAGGCTTCAACAGTACGTGAATCTCCAGATATTTGAGCTGGATTTAGAAAAAGCAGAGGAACAAGAGATCAAATTGCCAGCATCTGGTGGATCATAAAAAAAGCAAAAGAGTTCCAGAAAAACACCTACTTCTGCTTTAATGACTACGTCAAAGCCTTTGACTGTGTGGATCACAACAAACTTTGGAAACTTCTTCAAGAGATGGGAATACCAGACCACATTACCTGCCTCCTGAGAAATCTGTATGCAGGTCAAGAAGCAGTTAGAACTGGACATGAAACAACAGACTGGTTCCAATTTGGAAAGTACATCAAGGCTGTATATTGTCACCCTGCTTATTTAACTAATATGCAGAGTACATCATTAGAAATGCCAGACTAGATGAAGCACAAGATGGAATCAAGATTGCCAGGAGAAATACCAATAACCTCAGATATGCAGATGATACCACCCTTATGGCAGAAAGTGAAGAGGAAATAAAGAGCCTTTTGATGAAAATGAAAGAAGAGAGTGAAAATGTTGACTTAACACTCAACATTCAGAAAACTAAGATCATGGCACCTGGTCCCATCACTTCATGGCAAATAGATGGGGAAACAATGGAAACAGTGATAGACTTTATTTTGGGGGGCTCCAAAATGACTGCATATGATGACTACAGCAATGAAATTAAAAGGCACTTGCTCCTTGGAAGAAAAGCTATGACCAACCTAGAGAGCATATTAAAAAGCAGAGACATAACTTTGCCAACAAAAATCCGTCTAGTCAAAGCTATGCTTTTTCCAGTAGTCATGTATGGATGTGAGAGTTGGACTATAAAGAAAGTTGAGTACTGAAAAATTTATCCTTTTGTACTGTTGTGTTGTAGAAGACTCTTTAGAGTCCCTTGGCCTGCAAGGAGATCAAACCAGTCAATCCTAAACCAATGAATATTGATTGGAAGGAGTGATGCTGAAGCTGAAACTCCAGGACTTTGGCCACCTGATGGAAAGAACTGACTCATTGGAAAAGACTCTGATACTAGGAAAGATTGAAGGCAGGAGAAGAGGGTGACAGAGGTTTAGATGGTTGGATGGCATCACTGACTCAATGGACATGAGTTTGAGTAAGCTGTGGGATTTGGTGATGGACATGGAAGCCTGAAGAGCTGCAGTCCATGGGGTCTCACAGAGTCAGACACAACTGAGAGACTGAACTGATGATGCATTTCCTTTGTCCTGCCATGAGAAAGGTGTATTAAGGAGTCAGAGGAAGCCCTGCAGATGTGTCTGCAGCCCTACAACACCTCAGAGAGGTCCCCTTCCTCTCTGCTTCTGGAACTGGTACAGTGACCATCCCCAGAGCACCATGTCCTTGCTCTTCAAAACCTAGAGTCAATCTTGATGATCCTTCAGTTTAAAATAGAGAACAAAGACATACATACAAATTAAGCACAAATCCCTCATCACCATATGAATTTGATTTTACCTACATAAGTTATATTGTTTTATTTGCTTATTTATCTTATGGATTTTCTTTTCTTTTTCTTAAGCATAGGAAGCTGAAGGAACTCTGTCTCCTGATAAGAAAGAAGTATACCATAAACACATTAATTTCCAGTCAGGCTGCCCAAGGCTGTCTCTCTTCTTAGAGGAAAAGACAATGGAAGCAGATTTCCATTTATCATGTAATGAACTAGAGACAGGACAGGGTGCTGGGTTTCGTACTTCAAGAGAATGAGCAGATGTGTGCTTCAGGGCTGGCTGTGAGGTACTCCACTGCCATCACTTTATTTTCTCAGTAGGAGAACTCTTGGAAGCCTGAGGTAACAGTTCAATATTTGAAGAAGAAATATCACACTGAGTGACTGTCACTTCTTCAAAGAGTGAAGCTGTTTTGTCTTCTTTTTAAACCTAGGAGATGCAACTGACCTAAAGGCTGAAGTGATCACAGAGTGATGTTACCTGCACAAGGGATGAGGCAGAGTGAAGGAATAGAATAATTTACAGATTCTGTGTTTATCTATTGATTTATTACTTTAAATGTTTTAATTGAAATATAGTTTAGATATCAGGTGCACTACATAATAATTTGATACTTACATAATGAAGTGATTACCAAGTCTGGTGATCATCTGTCCACATCCAGAGTTATTACAATATTATTGACCATATTCTTTACGCTATATATTATATCCCTGTGATTTATTAATTGTATACCTAGAGGTGTATACCTCTTAATCCCCTCAACTTACTTCCATCATTTCTCAGCCCCTTCCCTTCTGGAAACCACCAATTTGTTCTCTATGAGTGTGTTTTCATTTAGTTTTGTTTGTTTTTAGATTTCACATATAAGTGCGATCATACAGTATTTTTCTTTCTCTGACTTTTCCCCTTAGCATAAATTCCATCCAGTGTGTCATGAATGACAAGGTCTCATTCTTTTTTTTATATACATGAGTAATACTCCATTGCATGTTTAATAACACAACTTTACCATACTAGCAAAGTAATGATAATCCCCCAAACTAGGCTTTAACATTACATGAACTGAGAACTTCCAGATGTACAAGCTGGATTTAGAAAAGGCAGAGGGACCAGTGATCAAATAGCCAACAACTATTGGATCAAAGAAACAGTGAAAGAATTTCAGAAAAATATCTACTTCTGCTTCATTGACTATGCTAAAGCTTTTGACTGTGTGGATCACAACAAATTGTGGAAAATTCTTCAAGAGATGGGTGTACCAGACCACCTTTCCTGCCTCCTCAGAAACTTGTATGTAGGTCAAGAAGCAACAGTTAGAACCAGACTTGAAACAAGGAACAGATTCAAAACGGGGAAAGGAGTACATCAAGGCTGTATACTGTCACCCTGCTAATTTAAATTCTATGAAGAGTACATCATGCAAAATGCCGGGCTGGATGAAGCAGAAGCTGGAATCAAGATTGCTGGGAGAAATATCAATAACCTCAGATATGCAGTAGATACCACCATAATGACAGAAATGGAAGAAGAACTAAAGACTCTCTTGATGAAGGCGAAAGAGGAGATTGGAACAGCTGGCTTAAAACTCAACATTCAAAAAACTAAGATCATGGCATCTGGTCCCATCACTTCATGACAAACAGATGTGGGAAAAATGGAAACAGTGTGAGACTATTTTCTTGGGTTCCAAAATCACTACAGATGGTGACTGCAGCTGACGTTGTCTGCTTTTTGTGTTAGGGCAGTGCTTTCTTAATGCAATGAATTTAGAAGCTAGAAGCATTCCTTGAAAAGGATATGTTAACTTTTAAAAAAATATTTGGTAGTATTCATGTATGAAGGCTTCTTTTCCTGGACTTTTGCTTGTTGGGAATTATCATTATTATTGTTATTATTATTATATTACTGATTGCATTTCATTATTGGTAACCTATCTGTTTATATGTCCTATTTCTGATTCAATCTTGGAAGACTATACATTTCTTGGATTTATCCATCTCTTCCAGGTTGTTCATTTTGTTGGCATATAATTGTTTGTAGTCCTTTGTGTTTCTGGGACACCATTTGTAACTTCTCATCTTTCATTTCTGATTTTATTTATTTGGGTCTCTTTTTTCTTGATGAATCTGGCTAAAGTTTTATCAATTTTGCTCATCTTATCAAAAACCAGCTTAGTTTCACTGATTTTTTCTGCTGTTTTGTTTGGCTAAGCATTTATTTAGTTTATTTCTGCTCTGATCTTTTTTCATTTCTTTCCTTGTACTAACTTTGATCATCCTTATTTTTTTCCCTAGTTTCTTCAAGTTAAGGTTAGGTGGTTTGAGATTTCTTTTGTTTCCTGAGATAAGCTTATACTGTTCTAAACTTCTTCTTACAACTGCTTTTGCTATGTCCCGTAGATTTTCGGAACATTGTGCTTCCATTTTCATTTTTCTCTAAGTGTTTTTTATTTTTTATTTGATTTCTTTGGTGATCTGTTGGTTGGTTAGCATGTTGTTTACCCTCCATGTGTTTGTGTTTTGGACAGTTTATTTTCTCCTTGTAGTTGATTTGTAGTTTCATACCATTTTAGTCAGAAAAGATGTTTGATATTTTATCTTCTTTATTCTATTGAGTGTTGCTTGTGGCCTAATATGTGTCTTATCCTAGGAAATGTTTCATATGTACTTTAAAAGAATGTGTATTCTACTCCTTTGGGATGGAATGTTCCTTATATGTCTATTAAGTTCACATGATCTAATGTGTTATTTAGAGCCAGTGTCTCCTTATGGATTTTCTGTTTGGATGACCTGCCAGTTTATACACATGGGTGTTAAAATGCCCTATTTTGTTATGTTGCTGTCAATTTTTCTCTTATGTTTCTTAACATTTGCTTTATGTATTTATTTGTTGCCATATTGGATGCATGTGCATGCATGCTCATTCACTCAGTGGTGTCAGACTCCGCTGCATATGGAGTGGTGCATCCCCATGGACTGTAGCCCACCAGGCTTCTCCATCTGTGGAATTTTCCATGCAAGAAAACTGGAGTGGATTTCCATTTCCTCCTACAGGGAATCATCCTGACTCAGGAATCATATCCACACCTCCTGCTTCTCCTGCATTGGCAGGCAGATTCTTTACCACTTAGCCACCTGGGAAGCCATTGGGTGCATATACATTTAAAACTATCACATATTCTTGCTGAATTAATATGTTTATCATTATATAATATCCTTTTTTGTCACTTATTCTTTCCTCTTGCATTAAAGACTTTTTTTTCCATCCCCTCACTTTCACTTTGTGTGTGTATTTATATCTGAAGTGAGTCTCTTGTAGACAGCATACATATGGATCTTGTTTTTGTATCCATTCATCCACTTTGAACCTTTTAATTGGAGCATTTAGTCATAACTACATTTCAAGTAATTATTGATAGGTATGTACTTATTGCCATTCTGAATTGCCAAATTGCCAGATAGAGTATTCTTATTTTTTTTTTTGTTTTTCTTTTTACTTTCAACACTTTGAATATATCAATATATCATGACACTCCTGGTCTGCAAAGTTTCTGAGGAAAAGTCCACTCCTAATCTTTTGGGAGTTCCTTAATATATAACCAGTTGCTTTTCCCTGCAGCTTTTAAGAGTCTTTACCTTTAATTGTTGCTATTTTAATTATGGGCTTCCCTGATAGCTCAGTTGGTAAAGAATCCACCTGCAATGCAAGAGACCCCAGTTTGCTTACTGGGTCAGGAAGATCAGAAGAAGGGATAGGCTACACTGCAGTATTCTTGAGCTTCCCATGTGTCTCAGCTGATAAAGAATCCATTTGTAATGCGGGAGACCTGGGTTTGATCCCTAGGTTGGGAATATCCCCTGGAGAAGGGAAAGGCATTTTAATTATAATGTGTCTTGGTGTGGACCTCTTTCAGTCAGTTCAGTTCAATCTCTCAGTCGTGTCTGACTCTTTGCAACCCCATGAATCGCAGCACGCCAGGCCTCCCTGTCCATCACCAACTCCCGGAGTTCACTCAAACTTATGTCCATCGAGTCGGTGATGCCATTCAGCCGTCTCATCCTCTGTCTTCCCCTTCTCCTCCTGCCCCCAATCCCTCCCAGCATCAGAGTCTTTTCCAATGAGTCAACCCTTCACATGAGGTGGCCAAAGTACTGGAGTTTCAGCTTTAGCATCAATCCTTCCAAAGAACACCCAGGGCTGATCTCCTTTAGAATTGACTGGTTGGATCTCCTTGCAGTCCAAGGGACTTTCAAGAGTCTTCTCCAACACCACAGTTCAAAAGCATCAATTCTTCAGCGCTCAGCTTTCTTCATAGTCCAACTCTCACATCTATACATGACTACTGGAAAAACCATAGCTTTGACTAGATGGACCTTTGTTGGCAAAGTAATGTCTCTGCTTTTGAATATGCTATCTAGGTTGGTCATAACTTTCCTTCCAAGGAATAAGCGTCTTTTAATTTCATGGCTGCAATCACCATCTGCGGTGATTTTGGAGCCCAAACAAATAAACTCTGACACTATTTCCACTGTTTCCCCATCTATTTCCCATGAAGTGATGGGACCAGATGCCATGATCTTAGTTTTCTGAATGTTGAGCTTTAAGCCAACTTTTTCACTCTCCTCTTTCACTTTCATCGTCTTATTTATGACCATGCTTCCTGGAAATGGGTGGCTGTTTCCTTCTTAGAAATGGATTCCTTTCCTTTCTCAGTTCTTATTTCTTCAAATAACTTCTCAGCCCCATTCTCGTTCTCTCTCTTTTCCTTCTTGGACCCCTATTATGTAAATGTTAGTGTTCTTGGTATTGTCTCAGAGGACTGAAATTATCCTAATTAAAAAAAAATTTTTTTTTTTCTATTTCTGTTCAACTTGGATGATTTCCACTACTCTGGTCTCCAGCCTACTGATCTATTTCATTGTATAATATAATCTACTGCCAATTTCTTCTAGTATATTTTTTATTTTGAGTTGAAGTTATTCTTCAGATCTGTTTGGTTACTCTTTATATTGCCCTAAATTTCTCACTGTGTTTGTCTATTCTTCTTCCAAATTTGTTGAGGATATTTATGATCATTACTTTGAACTCTTTATTGGGCAAATTGCTTATCTCCACTTCACATAGTTCTTTTGGGGTTTTGTCTCATTCCCTTATTTGGAATATATTTCTCTGCTTCTTCATTTTGCCTAATTTTCTGTGTTTATTTATTTGTATTTGATATATTAGTTATTCTTCCTAATCTTGAAGAAATGGCCTTTATGTTGGAATTATCCTATGGTGCTCAGAGCACTCATCCCCTAAACTATATGCTTTAGGGTACTCTCTATCTAAGATTGGGTCCTTCTGTTGTGGTGGGGCTGACTACTATGGGAACACCAGTAGGTGGAGTCAGGTCTCTGCCCGGCTGACTGCCATAGCAGTGGATGCCTGGTGGTGGATAGGGATGGGTCCTGGATTGGTTAGTTGCAGGGTCCCATGATTGGTGCCAGTCTGCTGGTAGCTGTGAAAGCCTTCAGAATTAGTAAGCTATAGGAAGGACTTTCATAACGGGAATTTTCCAGCACCAATGACTTTATGATAGAAGTAGCCTGCCAAAATGGCTGTTATGGTATCTATGCCCCTAAGGGGATTCTTAGTTACTTGCTGCTTCTCCAGGAAGCTCTCCAAGATCAGAAAATTGATCTCACCTAGGCTCTTTTCAGATCATCGCCTCTGTACTAGGACCTGGAGTGTGTGAACCTCTTAAGATCAGACTCTCTGTTGTCACATTCCTCCAGCTCTGCCACATGTACATCCCACTAGCTTTCAAAGCAAGATGTTTTGGGGTCTTGTCTTCCTGGTTCAGGATCCCTGGGAAAGGAACCTAGTGAAATGGACTTCTCACTCCTGCAATTGTGATTATTCTCTTGTTTGTGTTTCACCTGCCCAGAGGTGTCAGTCTTGACTATACTGTGTTTCTGCCTCTCCAACCCATCTTGTTGTGCTATCTTCTTCATATCTTTAACTATGGAAAATCTTTTATTACAGTCTTTGGGTTTTTCTTATAGATAGTTACATAAATAGCTGTGACTTTTGTGTGCTCATGGGAGGAAGTGAACTCAGGGTCCTCTTATTCCACCATTGAATCAACACCTTCTGCCTGTGGATATCTTTAAAAATGGACTTCTTATAAGTCTCTAGCAAAAACAAAATAAAACACTTATGAAGCATAAGCTTGGCTGTTGTTCAGTCGCGTTTGACTCCTTGTGACCACATGGACTGCAGTACACCAGGCTTCTTTGCCGGGGTCCAGCCCTGGCTGATCCAGGGTATTCGAAGCGGGGATGGCATTGGCGAGGATCAGGATACAATAGCTTCAATTAGATATTAATTAGAGATATAAAGAGTAATAGAATGAGGATAGCTCAGTAGGAAAATTCAGTGGAGAAAAGAGGCTGAGTAGCTTGGTTTACGCGGGAGACCAATAAAACTTCAAGACAAGAAGTTTGCACCACTTACGTAGGCCGCAGGCGTCCTTCCGTTCTCCCGAAGGAGAGGAGACACTGAGGCCTCCCCGGTCGGATCTTAGAAGCCCAGGCATAATTAGTAAGCATGGCGGGTTCCGTGCTCCAGATGGAGACTCAGCCAGAGTGAGAGAGAGCGCGACATGGGGAGACCAGTATTTCGAGAAACTGATCCCAATTCTTTATTTTCCATGGTCTACTTTTATACACTGAGATGTTATGCAAAAGTCATGTGGGGTCAGCAGTCCTGACTTTTATCAAAGTCAGGTGCTTCATACAAATGTATACAGAGGTCTTAGGGGTGTTACATCATCTTCTGGCCAGGGGGCCTGCTGACAATTTATGACCCTCTCCTTGTGACAGCAGTCAGTCAACCAGGACACTTATTTCTCCAGGGGTGATTATTCTTAAAACAGATGCCACCCAAATAAAGTTACATTCCTATAGGGTGAGGGTGTAGTGGGTTTTAGTTAAGGAAAGAATTTACTTAGCCTAAGGTCTAACGTGATTAATATCAAAGGTTAATACTTATTTCTTCTATATAGTCATTAATGTGTGTAAGGGCAGGGGATATGGAGACTTAGCAACAAACATTGGCTCAACAAATGAAAAACCCTTCACCAATACAATTTCTAATCAGCCCATTATACTTATACTAATAGTTTTCTAACTTTTCTAAAGAACCTGTTTTTAGAAGGTTTAAAGCATCTCATGCCTCTCACGATTGGGAGGCTGTGAGCAATCACATGTGGCCGGACAAGCCTGTCAGGCAGGCTAGAGAAGCTTCAGAGGAGTTTGTAAGTTAAAACACTCGTCACGCCCAGGAGTTTTTATTAACTGGAGCTCTAGGTTAACTCCTTCTCCGAAAGAGATGGTGGGGGAAAGCCCCCCGTAAAGTCAGAGGTGTAGGTGAGAGCACAAAGTAGTAAAGTAGGCAGGCTCTGGTTATGGGGGTAGATGCTCGAGGATTTCCAGGGGGATTCCTGAGGCTCGATCCCGCCTTTGCGTATGTCGAGCCTCCTTCCTCATGACCTTTGCCACGGGCGGAGTGCCTCACTCCAGTCCCCAACACTTCTTTGTCCTTCACTATCTTCTGAAGTTTCTTCAAGCTCAGGTCCATTGAGTCAGTGATGCCATCCAACCATCTCATCCTCTCTCACCCGCTTTTCCACCTGCCTTCAAGCTTTCCTAGCATCAAGGCCTTTTCCAATGAGTCAACTCTCTTCATTATGTGGCCTAAGTATCGGACCTTCAGTTTCAGTGTCAGTCACTCTAATGAATACTTAGGGTTTATTTCCTTTAGCTTAGACTGGTTTGACCTCTTTGCTGTCCAAAGGACTCTCAGAAGTCTTCTCAAACATTACAGTTAGAAAGAATCAGTTTCTCATTGCTCAACCTTCTTTATGGTTGAACTCTCACATCTGTACATGACTACTGGAAAAACCATAGCATTTACTATACGGAATTTGCCAGCAAAGTGATGTCTCTACTTTTTATACACTGTCTAGGTTTGTCATAGAATGTCTCCCAAGGAACAAGTATCCTTTAATTTCATGGCTGCAGTCACTGTTCACAGTGATTTTTGGAGCCCAAGAAAATAAAGTCTGTCACTATTTCCATTGTTTCCCTATCTATTTGCCAAGAAGTGATGGGACCAGATGCCATGATCTTAGTTTTTGGAATTCTGAGTTTTAAGCCAGCTTTTCCAATCTCCTCTTTCACCTTCATCAAGAGAGTCTTCAGTTCCTCTTCCATTTCTGTCATTATGGTGGTATCATCTGCATATCTCAAATGTTGATCTCAGATGTTGATATTTCCCCCAGAAATCCTGATTCATACTTGTGCTTCATCCAGCCTGGCATTTCACATGATGTACTCTGCATATAAGTTAAACAAGCAAAGGGGAAATATACTGCCTTGAGGTACCCATTTCCAAACTTTGAACAAGTCCATTGTTCCATGTCCTGTTGTAACTGTTACATCTTGACCTGCATACAAGTTTCTCAGGAGACAGATAAAGTGGTCCGCCATTCCCAAATCTTTAAGAATTTTCCACACTTTGTTGTGATTCACAGTCAAATCATTTAGCATACTCCATGAATCAGAAGGAGATGTTTTTCTGGAATTCCCTTCTTTTTCTATGATCCAGCAGATGTTGGCAATTTGATCTCTGGTTCCTCTGCCTTTTTAAAATCCACTTGTACATCTGGAAGTTCTTGGTTCATGTACTATTGAAACCTCGCTTGAAGGATTTTGAGAATTACCTTACTAGCATATGACATGAGTGCAATTGTGTGGTAGTTTGAACATTCTTAGGCATTACCCTTCTTTGGGATTGGAATGAAAAATGGCCTTTCCAGTACTGTGGCCATTACTGACTTTTTCAAATTTGCTAGTGTATTGAGTACAGCACTTTCAGAACATGACCTTTTAGGGTTTTAGATAACTCAGCTGGAATTCCATCACTTCCACTAGCTTATTCATAGTAATGCTTCCTAAAACCCACTGGACTTCACACTCCAGGAAGTCTGGCTGTAGGTGAATGACCACATCATTCTGGTTATCTGGGTCATTAAGACCTCTTTTGTGCAGTTCTTCTGTGTATTCTTGCCACCTCTTCTTAATCTCTTCTGCTTCTATTAGGTCTTTGCCTTTTCTGTCCTTTATTGTACCCATCTTTGCATGAAATGTTTAGTCTTTCCTAGTCTATTTTTTTCCCTCTGTTTCTTTGCATTGTTTGCTCAACAAGGCTTTCTTTCCTCTCCTTGCTATCTTCAGAAACGGCATTCAGTTGCATATATCTTTCTCTTTCTCATTTGCCTATCACTTCTCTTTTCTCAGCTATTTGTAAGGCCTCTTCAGACACCATTTTAGCTTCTTTCAATCTTTTTTTTTAAATGAACCAGTCCATTGTTCCATGTAAATTTCTAACTGTTGCTTTTTGACCCATATATGGATTTCCCTGGAGACAGGTAAAATGGCCTAGTAATCCCATATGTTTACAGGTTTTCCACAGTTTGTCATGACCTACACAGTTAAAGGCTTTAGTGTAGCCAATGAGGCAGAAGTCTTTTCTGGAATCCCCTTGCTTTCTCCATGATCCAAAAAATATTGGCAATTTGTTGTTCCTTGTTCCTCTGCCTCTTCAAAATACAATTTGTATATCTAGAAGTTTTCAGTTCACATACTTCTAAGGCCTAGTTTGAAGAACTTTGAGCATTACCTTAATTGAGAATTACCTCACTGGAGAGGGAATGGCAAACCACTTCAGTATTCTTGCCTTGAGAACCCCATGAACAGTATGAAAAGGCAAAAATATAGGACACTGAAAGATGAACTCCCCAGGTTGGTAGGTGCCCAATATGCTACTGGAGATCAGTGGAGAAATAACTCCAGAAAGAATGAAGAGACAGAGCCAAAGCAAAAACAATGCACAGTTGTAGATGTGATTGGTGATGAAAGTAAAGTCTGATGCTATAAAGAGCAATATTGCATAGGAAACTGGAATGTAAGGTCCATGAATCAAGGCAGATTGGAAGTGGTCAAACAGGAGATGGCAAGAGTGAACAACATTTCAATATTTCAGGAATCAGCAAACTAAGATGGACTGGGATGGGTGAATTTAACTCAGATGACCATTGTATCTACTATTGTGGCAAGAATACCTTAGAAGAAATGGAGTAGCCATCATAGTCAACAAAAGAGTCAAAAATGCAGTACTTGGATGCAATCTCAAAAACAACAGAATGATCTCTGTTCATTTCCAAGGCAAACCATTCAATATCACAGTAATCCAAATCTAATGCCCCAACCAATAATCTGAAGAATCTGAAGTTGAATGGATACTTGAAGAGCTATGAAGATCTTCAAGACCTTTTAGAACTAGCACCCAAAACAAGATGTCCTTTTCATTATAGGGGACTGGAATGCAAAAGTAGGAAGTCAAGAAACACCTGGAATAACAGGCAAATTTAGCCTTGGAGTACAGAATGAAGCAGAGCAAAGGTTAATAGAGTTTTGCCAAGGGAACACATTGGTCATAGCAAACATCCTCTTCTAACAACACAAGAGAAGACTCTACACATGGACATCACCAGATGGTCAATACCAAAATCAGATTGATTACATTCTTTGCAGCCAAAGTTGGGCAAGCGCTATGCAGTCAACAACACAAGACCTGGAGCTGACTGTGGCTCAGATCATGAACTTCTTATTGCCAAATTCAGACTTAAGTTGAAGAAAGTAGGGAAAACCACTGGACAATTCAGGTATGACCTAAATCAAATTCCTTATGATTATACAGTGGAAGTGACAAATAGATTCAAGGGATTGGATCTGATAGAATGCCTGAAGAACTATGGATGGAAGTTCATGACATTATACAGGAGGAAGGGATCAAGATCATACCCAAGAAAAAGAAATGCAAAAAGACAAAATGGTTGTCTGAGGAAGCCTTACAAATAGCTGTGAAAAGAAGAGAAGAAAAAGGCAAAGGAGAAAAGGAAAGATGTACCAATTTAAATACAGAGTTCCAAAGAATAGCAAGGAGAGATAAGAAACCCTTTCTCAGTGATCAATGCAAAGAAATAGAGGAAAACAATAGAATGGGAAAGACTAGAAATCTCTTCAAGAAAATTAGAGATACCAAGGGTTCATTTCATGCAAAGATGGGCACAATAAAGGACAGAAATGGTATGGATGTAACAGAAGCAGAAGATATTAAGAAGAGGTGGCAAGAATACACAGAAGAATTATTCAAAAAAGATCTTCATGACCCAGGTAATCACGATGGTGTGATTAGACTCACTTAGACCCAGACATCCTTGAATGCAAAGTCAAGTGGACCTTAGGAAGCATCACTATGAACGAGGGTCATAGAGGTGATGGAATTCCAGTTGAGCTCTTTCAAATCCTAAAAGATGATACTGTGAAAGTGCTGCACTCAATATGCTAGAAAATATGGAAAACTCATCAGTGGCCACAGGACTGGAAAAGGTCAGTGTTCATTCCAACCCCAAAGAAAGGCAATGCCAAAGAATGCCCAAACTACCACACAATTGCACTCATCTCACATGCCAGTAAAGTAATACTCAAAAATCTCCAAGCCACGCTTCAGCAGTACATGAACCATGAACTTCCAGATGTTCAAGTTGCATTTAGAAAGGCAGAGGAAACAGAGATCAAATTGCCAATATCCTCTGGATCATCAAAAATGCAAGAGAGTTCCAGAAAAACACCTACTTCTGCTTTATTGACTATACCAAAGCCTTTGACTGTGTGGACCACAACAGACTGGAAAATTCTTAAAGAGATGGAAATACCAGACCATCTGACCTGCCTCCTGAGAAATCTGTATACAGGTAAAGAAGCAATAGTTAGAACTGGAAAGGGAACAACAGATTGGTTCTAAACTGGGAAAGGAGTATGTCAGGGCTATATATTGTCACCCTGATTATTTAACTTATATGCAGAGTACATCATGGGAAATGTGAGGCTGGATGAAGCACAAGCTAGAATCAAGATCACCAGGAGAAATAACAATAACCTCAGATATGCAGATGACACCACATTCATGGCAGAAAATGAGGAAGAATTAAAGAGCTTCTTGATGAAAGTGAAAGAGGAGATTGAAAATGTTGGCTTAAAAC
This sequence comes from Bos grunniens, assembly GCF_055505025.1. Taxonomy (NCBI): domain Eukaryota; kingdom Metazoa; phylum Chordata; class Mammalia; order Artiodactyla; family Bovidae; genus Bos; species Bos grunniens. The sequence goes on from NC_141188.1 coordinate 15,194,971, forward strand.
TCGGCGTTCAGAAAACTAAGATCATGGCATCTGGTCCCATCACTTCATGGAAAATAGGTGGGAAACAATGGAACCAATTTCAGACATTTTTTGGGCTCCAAAATCACTGCAGATGGTGACTGTAGCCATGAAATTAAAAGATGCTTGCTCCTTGGAAGAAAAGTTATGAGCAACCTAGACTGCATATTAAAAAGCAGAGACATTACTTTGGCAGCAAAGGTCTATCTAGTCAAAGCTATGGTTTTTCCAGTAGTCATGTATGGATGTGAGAGTTGAACTAAAAGAAAGCTGAGAGCAGAAGAATTGATGCTTTTGAACTGTGGTGTTGGAGAAGACTCTTGAGAGTCCCTTGGACTGCATGGAGATCCAACCAACCCATCCTAACAGAAATCATTCCTGAATATTCTTTGTAAGGACTGATGCTGAAGCTTAAACTCCAATACTTTGGACACCTCCTGAGAAGAACAGACTCATTTGAAAAGACCCTGGTTCTGGGAAAGAGTGAAGGCAGGAGGAGAAGATGATGACAGAGGATGAGATGGTTGAATGGCATTACCGACTCCATGGACATGAGTTAGAGTAATGGAGTTGGTGATGGTTAGGGGAGCCTGGCATGCTTCAGTCCATGGGGTTGCAAAGAATCAGACATAACTGAGTGACTGAACTGAACATTAATGACATGTGAAATAAGAGCAAACGAATGGTAATTTGAACATTTTTTGGCATTGCCCTTGTTTTAGAAAGAAAATTATCTTTTTCCAGTCTTGTGGGTGGTGCTGTTTTTCAAGTTTGCTGGCACACTGATGGCAACACTTTAATAGCATCATCTCTAAGACTTTAAATAGCTCAGCTGGAATTCAGTCCTCTCCAAAAGCTTTGTTTGAAGTAATATTTCCTAAGGCCCATTTGACTTCACATTCTAGGATATCTGGCTCCAGGTGAGTGATTGCACCATTGTGGTTATCCAGGTCATTAACACCTTTTTTGTATACTTCTGTGTATTCTTGACACCTCTTTTTGATCTCTTCTGCTTCTGCTAAATCCCTATCATTTCTGTCTTTTATGGTGCCCATCCTTGCATGAAATATTTCCTTGATACCCCTAATTTTCTTGAAGAGATCTATAATCTTTCCCATTCTATTGTTTTCCTCTATTTATTTTTATTGTTCATTTAAGAAGACCTTCTTATATCTCCTTGCTATTCTCTGGAACTTTGTATTCAGTTGGGTATATCTTTGTCTTTCTTACTTGCCTTTTGTTTTTCTTACGTCCTCAGCTACTTCTACAGCCTCTTCAAACAAACACTTTTTCTTCTTGCACATCTTTTTATTGGAGATGATTTTTGTCTTTGCCTCCTGTACAATGTTATGAACCTCTGCTCATATTTCTTCAGGCACTCTCTCTACCAGATATAATCTCTTGAATATATTTTTCACCTCCACTGAATAATCATAAGGGATTTGATTGAGTTCATACCTGAAAGGTCTAGTGGTTTTTCCTACTTTTCTCAATTTAAGCCTGAGTTTTACAATAATGCACTTATGATCAGAGCCACAATCAGCTCCAGGTTTTGTTTTTACTTATTGTGCAGAGCTTCTTCATCTTTTGTTGCAAAGAACATAAGCAATCTGATTTGGTATTGATCATCTGGTGATGTCCATGTGTGGAATTTTCTCTTGTGCTGTTTAGAAAGAGTGTTTGCTATGACCAGCATGATCTCTTGACAAAGCTGTGTTAGCCTTTGCTCTGTTTCATTTTGTACTCCAAGGTCTAAGTTGCCTGTTTTTCTAGGTATCTCTTGATTTTCCCCTATGATGAAAAGGATAGCTTTTTTTGGTCTTTTTCTAGCAATGTTACAGGTCTTCATAAAACCAGTCAACTTCAGCCTCTTTGGCATCAGAGGTTGGGGCACAGACTTTGATTACTGTGATGGTGAATGTTTTGCCTTGGGAACAAACAGATCATTCTCTCATTTTTGAGGCTGCACCCAAGTACTACATTTTAGACTCTGTTATTGACTGTTAGGGCTACTTCATTTATTTTAAGGAATTCTTGCTCACATTAGTAGATCTAACAATTATTTAAATTAAATTTTCCCATTCTTGTTTATTTTAAATCACTGATTCTTAAGATATCAATGCTCAATCTTGCCATCTCCTGATTGACTACATCCAATTTATCATGATTCATGGACTTCACATTCCAGGTTCCTATGCAAAATTGTTCTTTACAGCATGGGACTTTACTTTCACCACCAGACGCATCCAAACTGAGCATCGTTTCCACTTTCATCCAGTCACAAGGTAACATTAATTTCTAGATTCTGCCAATCTTCATGATTGCAGTGTTTTCAAAGGAGCATTTCAGGAGGGTTGGCTCTAGTACTCAGTGGAGAGTCAAGGTCATGCTCTTGAAGACAAAGAAGACCAGCTGAACAGGAAACAACCTCCTGTTACTGAAGTAAGGGAAGACACACATCACAATATTTAGTCCTGTTCAACAGATGACCCAACCAATGCCCTCAGGGAAGAATATAGATCCACTGGCATTGCGAAGTGAGAAGTCTCACTGAACATCACAAATCACATTTAATGATTAGGAACACTGAATTGCAATGAACGATCAGTAATCAGCCATTGATGTCACTGCACAATAGCAGCTGAAGTAAGCCAGGTCTTGTTCCAAATTCTTCTTCCATTTCCATCCTATTAAATTGGCTCAGGCAGTAAAGAATCCAGTATTTCTGGTCTCCCTGGAGGCTGTGCTGGTGTATGCAAAGAACCGACTCATTAGAAAAAACCTTGGTACTGGGAAAGATTGAAGGCAGGAGGAGAAGAGGATGACAGAGGATGAGATGGTTGGATGGCATCACTGACTCAATGGACGTGAGTTTGAGCAAGCTCCAGGAGCTGGTGGTGGACAGGGAAGCCTGGCATGCTGTATTTCATGGAGTGGCAAAGAGTTGGACATGACTGAGTGATTGAACTGAAATGAACTGATCTAGAACAAAGAATCCACCTACAATGCAGAAGACCTGGGTTCTATCCCTGGGTTGGGAAGATCCCCTGGAGAAGTGCATGGCAACCCACTCCAGTATTCTTGCCTGGAGAATCCCATGGACAGAGGGGCCTGGCCATCTACAGTCCATAGGGTTGCAAAGAGTCAGACATGATTGAGCAACTGAGGACATATGCACACAGAAAAACTCAAACTATACTAATTTTAAAATTAATTTTCAAGTTTTTCTTTTTATAATAACTTCATAAGGGCTTTCCTGGTGACATAGATGGTAAAGAAATTGCCTGCAATGCAGGAAACCTTGGTTCTATCCCTGAGTTGGGAAGATCTCCTGGAGGAGGATATGGCAACCCCCTCAAGTATTCTTGCCTGGAGAATCCCCATGGACAGAGGAGCCTGGCAGGCTACAGTCCACGGGGTCACAAAGAGTCCAACACGACTGAGTGACTAAGCACAACACAGCACATTAAACTGAAACTAACACTTATATATGACGAATACAGCCTTAATCCACCAAACAAATGAAAATTGTATTGTGTCCCAGAAGAGAGAGTCAACTGGTAGTTTATATAGCTATATCTCCATTGTTTGAAATTTTTTCTTTCATTAGACCAATAGTGCATATTTTTAAGTAAGTAGATAAGGACTTGGAAATAATTCTTTTGTGAGAAAAAAAAAAAAAAAAACAAGAAAATCAAACCCAAGGCATTGGTCTAATTCAGTTCAGTTCAGTTCAGTTGCTCAGTTGTGTTCAACTCTTCACGACCCCATGGACCACAGCACGCCAGGCATCCCTGTCCATCACCAACTCCCGGAGTTTACTCAACTCATCTCCATTGAGTCAGTGATGCCATCTAATCATCTCATCATCTGTCGTCCCCCTCTCCTCCCACCTTCAATCTTTCCCAGCATCAGGGTCTTTTCAAATGAGTCAATTCTTCACATCAGGTGGCCAAAATATTGGAGTTTCAGCTTCAACATCAGTCCTTCCAATGAACACTCAGGACTATTCTCTATTAGGGTGGACTGGTTGGATCTCTTTTCAGTCCAAGGGACTCGCAAGAGTCTTCTCCAACACCACAGTTCAAAAGCATCAATTCTTCAGTGCTCAGCTTTCTTTATAGTCCAGCTCTCACATCCATATATGACTACTGGAAAAACCATAGCCTTGACGAGATGTACCTTTGTTGGCAAAGAAACGTCTCTGCTTTTTAAAATGCTGTCTAGGTTGGTCATAACTTTCCTTCCAAGGAGTAAGCATCTTTTAATTTCATGGCTGAAGTCACCATCTGCAGTGATTTTGGAGCCACAAAAAATAAAGTCTGACACTGTTTCTACTGTTTCCTCATCTGTTTCTCATGAAGTGATGGGACCAGATGCCATGATCTTAGTTTTCTGAGTGTTGAGTTTTAAGCCAAGCTTTTCATTCTCCTCTTTCACTTTCATCAAGAAGCATTTTAGTTCCTCTTCACTTTCTGCCATAAGGGTGGTGTCATCTGCATATCTGAGGTTATTGATATTTCTCCCAGAAATCTTGATTCCCGCTTGTGCTTCATCCAGCCCAGCGTTTCTCATGATTCACTCTGCATATAAGAAATACCTGGAGGAACAGGGAAATTTGGCCTTGGAATACAGAATGATGCAGGGTAACGGCTAATAGAGTTTTGCCAAGAGAATGCACTGGTCATAGCAAACATCATCTTCCAACAACACAGGAGGACTCTACACATGGACATCACCAGATGGTCAACACCAAAATCAGATTGATTACATTCTTTGCATCCAAAGATGGAGACACTCTATACAGTCAGCAAAAATAAGACCTGGAGCTGACTGTGGCTCAGATCATGAGCTCCTTATTGGTCTAATTATCCTTACTGAATAAGCCACACACATTGCATCTAACTGAGTTAACCAGTTCATACAGGGACTGGTCATTAGGAAGGCCCCAGGGAGTAGCTGATTGACCTCCTGAAATATTTCCAGTGGGTGGATTTGTAATCTGACAGGATTCCAAGACACATGTGGAAAGCCCTCGGATGCAGCAACAATTCTAAAAAGCCACGTCTAAACACTAAGGTAAATATAGCTTTCTCTTTCTATAAAATATCACTTCACATTTTACCATGGTCAAATATTCAAATGCCTGTGTTGCATTCAGTGCTAACATCAGCCATCTTAGACATTTTGACATCTTCTGTAGTTTCTGGATTAATGTGCAAATAGGCTACTTTTTAGATTGCATTAAAGAACACTCAGAAGTATGTAAAGGACAGCCAGTGTTATCTATTAATGCATAGGAAAGGAGGGAGGGAAAAGAGGGAGGGAGATGGAATAAGATAGGACATCCAGCCTGTCACAGGAAATAGCAGTGGCTGAGAATATTGGGAGAAATACTGAAAATCAATTTTAAGTGTTCACTAGATGTAAAAATCAAAAGTAGGACATTTCATTCATCACTACTGACCTGATTCTTTCATTCCTTGCCTGTCATTTGACTTTATGATTGTTTTTCTCTTTTTTGTCAGATTGTTTCCTTCTTGACTAAAATAGAGGGAAAAAAGCTGACTGGAAGTGGATTCCAGCCAGAAATTTTTCTGTGGAAGAATCTCACAGGTTGTGGATTTATCAGGAATCCCAGGACCAGGCAGATATTAATACATGTATATAGAAAGTATTGTGTCTGAGTTACAAGGATGTTGAGTGTGAAGGGGATCAAGCAATTAATCGAGGACATGTTCTTTCTGTTCTCTGTGGAGGATCATTGAAATGTAATTTTTTACAATTTAGAATTCATTTTTCACAGCAATTTTAGTTTCACAACAACAATGAGCAGAAAATAGAGAATTTCCGTATTATCTCTTTTCCCACATGTGCACAACCTCACCAATTATCAACATCCCCCATCTGAGCAGTGTATTTGTTACAATTAATGAACCTACATTGAAGAAGGCAATGGCACACCACTCCAGTACTCTTGCCTGGAAAATCCCAGAGACGGAGGAGCCTGGTAGGCTGTAGTCCACGGGGTCGCTAAGAGTCAGACACGACTGAGCGACTTCACTTTCACTTTTCACTTTCATGAAGTGAGAGAGAAGGAAATGGCAACCCACTCCAGTGTTCTTGCCTGGAGAATCCCAGGGACAGAGGAGCCTGGTGGGCTGCTGTCTATGGGGTCACACAGAGTCAGACACAACTGAAGTGACTTAGCAGAAGTAGCAGCAATGAACCTACATTAACACAGCACTATCATATAAAGTGCACAGTTAAACATTCAGGTTCACTCTTGGTGTTATACATTCAGTGGGTTCTGACAAACTTACAATGGCATGGATCCATTATTAGTATCACAGAGTATTTTCGCTTCTCTAAAATTTTTTTGCACTCTGCCTAGTCATCCTTTCTCCCCCTCAGTTCCTGGCTACCACTGATCTATTTACTGTCTTCATCATTTTGCCTTTTCCACAATGTAATATAGTCAGAATCATGAAAAATGTAGCCTTTTCAGACTGGCTTCTTTTACTTAGTAAAATGTATTTAAATTTCTTGCATGTCTTTTCATTGATGGATATCTCATTTCTTATTAGTTCTAAATAATATCCCATTGTCTGGGCTATCCATTCTCCAACTCAAAGACATTGTGATTGCTTCCAAGTTTTGGCAATCATTAACAAAACTACTATAAACACCTGTGTATAATGTGTAGACATAAGTTTTTAATTTGTTTGGGCAAATATCAGAAGAGTAATTGCTAGATCATATGGTAAGAGTATGTATAGTTTTGTAAGAAACAGCCATGTGGCTGTACCATTTTGCAGCAATGCATTAAAGTTCCTTCCTCTTCATGTTGTCACCAGCATTTTATGTTGCCAACTGTTTTGGCCATTCTAATAGGTGTGTAGTAGTTTCTCATTGTTTTAATTTCCATTTCTCTGATGACATAAGATGTGGAACACCTTTTCATATGCTTATTTGCAATCTCTATATCTTCTCTTGTGAGATTTCTATTAAAGTTTTTGGCTCAATTTTTAAATCAGGTTGTCAATATTTTTGGTTTCTGAGTTTTAAGAATTCTTTTATATTTTGCATAATAGTCCTTTAACAAATATATATTTTGCAAATGTTTTCTCCCAAAATGTGGCCTGTCTTTTTATTCTCTTGACAGTGTCTTTGGCAGAATAGAAGTTTTAAATTTCATTGAATTCCAGCCTATCAATTATTTCTTTCATGGATCATGCCTTTGGTGTTATATCTAAAAAATCACTGCTACATACGAGGTCATCTAGATATTCTCCTGTCATACTCTATGAATTTTTAATTTTTTGTTTTATTAGGTCTATAATCCATTCTGAGTTAATATTTGTGAAGAAAGTAGAGTATGTGTCTACATTCCTTGTTTTGTATGTGTATGTTCCACTTTTCCAGAACTATTTGTTGAAGAGACTATTTTTTTTCTACTGTATTATCTTTACTTTGTCAGATTTCCATTGGCTATGAGTGAAAGTCACTCGTTCAAGTCTGACTCTTTGCAACTCCATGGACAGTAGACTCCAAGCTCCTCTGTCCATGGGGATACTCCAGGCAAGGATACAAGAGGGGATTGCCATACCCTCTTCCATAGGCTCTTCCTGACCCAGGGATCAAACCCAGGTCTCCTGCATTGCAGGCAGAGTTTTTACGAACTGAGTCACCAGGGAAGCCCATTGACTTTCACTGACTATAAGTGGGCCTATTTCTGGGTACTCTATTTTGTTCCATTGATTTGTCTACTCTTTTTTGCCAATACAGTACTGTATTGATTACTGTTGTTGTTCAGTTGCTCAGTCGTGTCTGACTCTGCAACCCCATGGACTGCAGCGTGCCAGGCTTCTCTGTCCTTCACTATCTTCCAGTTTGCTCAAACTTATGTCCATTTAGTCAGTGATGCTATCCAACCATCTCATCCTTAGTCCTCCCCTTCTCCTCCTGCCTTTAATCTCTGCCTTCAATCTTCCCCAACATCAGGGTATTTTCCAATGAGTCAGGTTTTCACATCAGGTGGCCAAAGTATTGGAGCTTCTGCTTCAGCATCAGTCCTTCCAATGAATATTTAGGGTTGATTTCATTCAGGATTGACTGGTTGGATCTCCTTGGTATCCAAGGGACTCTCAAAAGTCTTCTCCAGCACCACAGTTTGAAAGCATCAATTCTTTGGTGCTCAGCCTTCATTACTATCCAACTCTCAGATCCATACATGAATACTGGGAAAACCATAGCTTTGACTAGTGTCTCTGCTTTTTAATACACTGTCTAGTTTGGTCATAGCTTTTCTTCCAAGAAACAAGCATCTTTTAATTTCATGGCTGCAGTCACTGTCCTCAGTGATTCTGGAGCCCAAGAAAGTAAAGTCTGTCACTGGTTCCATTTTTTCCCCATCTATTTGCCGTAAATTGATGCCATGATCTTATTTGTGAAGAGTGTAGAGTATAGTAAGTGGTTAAGTTGAGAAGTGTCAGTCTGTCAGTTTTGTTCTATTTCAATATCATCTCAACTGTTCTGAGTCTTTTGCCTCTCCATACAAACTTTAAAATCAGTTTGCTGAAATCTGCAAAATAACCTTCTGGAATTTTGATTGAGATTGCAATGAATCTAAAAATCAAGCTTATTACAGAATATAAAGATCAAACATTATAATTTGCATACTTATCTAAAACTATTCTCATTTTACAAGATTATATGACTTACTTTCAGAGAAGGCAATGGCACCCCACTCTGGTACTCTTGCCTGGAAAATCCCATGGATGGAGGAGCCTGGTAGGCTGCAGTCCATAGGGTCACTAAGAGTCGGACATGACTGAACCACTTCACTTTCACTTTTCACTTTCATGCATTGGAGAAGGAAATGGCAACCCACTCCAGTGTTCTTGCCTGGAGAATCCCAGGAATGGGAGAGCCTAATAGGAGTCTGTCTATGGGGTCGCACAGAGTCAGACACGACTGAAGTGACTTAGCAGCAGTAGCAGCACATGCTAGCACAGTAATGCTCAAAATTCTCCAAGCTAGGTTTCAACAGTATATGAACTGAGAACATCCGGATATACAAACTGAATTTAGAAAAGGCAGAGAAACCAGAGATCAAATTGCCAACAGCTGCTGTATCATAGAAATAGCAAGGGAATTTCAATAAAACATCCTACTTCTACTTCATTGAGTATGCTAAAGCCTTTGACTGTGGGGATCACAACAAACTCTAGAAAATTCTGAAAGAGATGGGAATACCAGATCACCTCACCTGCCTCTTGAGTAACCCGTGTGCTGGTCAAGAAGCAACAGTTAGAACCGGAACAGTTAGAACATGGAACAAAAGACTGGTTCTAAATTAGGAAAGGAGTACATCAAGGCTGTATATTGTCACCCTGCTTATTCAACTTATATGCAGAATAACTCATGAGAAATGCCAGGATGGATGAATCACAAGCTGGAATCAAGTTTGCCAGGAGAAATATCAATAACCTCCAATATACAGATCACACCACTCTAATGGCAGAAAGTGAAGAGGAACTAAAGAAGTTCTGGATGAAGATGAAAAAAGAGGGTGAAAAATCTGGCTTAAAACTCAACATTCAAAAAGATAAGATCATGGCATCCGGGCCCATCAATTCATGGCAAATAGTTGGGGGAAAAATGGAAACAGTGACAGACTATTTTCTTGGGCTCCAAAATCACTGCAGATGGTGACAGCAGCCATGAAATTAAAAGACAATTGCACCTTGGAAGAAAATCTATGACAAATGTAGACAGCATGCTAAAAAGTAGAGACATTACTTTGCTGACTAAGGTCCACATATTCAAAGCTATGATTTTTCCAGTAGTCATGTGTGGATGTGAGAGTTGGACTATAAAGAAGGCTAAGCACTGAAGAACTGATGCTTTCAAACTGTTGTGTTGGAGAAGACTTCTGAGAGTCCCTTGGACTGCAAGGAGATCAAACCAGTCAATCCTAAAGGAAATCAGTCCTGAATATTCATTGGAAGGACTGATATGAAGCTGAAGCTCTAATACTTTGGCCACCTGATGCAAATAACTGATTCATTAGAAAAGACCCTGATGCTGGTAAAGTTTGAAGCCAGGTGGAGAAGAGGACAACCGAGGATTGCATGACATCACTGATTCAATGGACATGAATTTTAGTAAACTCTGGGAGATAGTGAAGGACAGGGAAGCCTGGTGTGCTGTAGTCCATGGGGTCTCAAAGGGTTGGACATGACTGCTTGATTGAACAACAACAAAGACAGGGCCTACAGAAAGTTGTCCCTACTGCCCAAGAGAAGGTGAAGGAATTAAAGAAGTTTAAGAGTAGGAACACCTACTAACATCTGTAAATATTATCATAATATATGTGATAAAATACATTTTGGTCATTAAAACAACACAAGCTGTCACACTGTCTACACAGACATATCCCAGGATTACCTGTTCACAACTGTCCTCTAACCCCTATTGCTTTTATACCTCCTCCATGGCTTTTTAACATTTTCATTGTTATCTCATAAACACCACAGCTTCCTGGTACATGTACTCAGGAAGAAAAATATCTATTAATAATTTTCTGTGTAATTCTAGATTTTTTAGATAATGTCAAATTTATCAGTGTCACAAAATGTTAGATAAAGAGTAGATCTCTAGATTTTGTTGGAGGGTTGGTTTAAAAGCTGAGAAAGCCACTGATATTTAACTGATATTTCTTTTAAGAGTGGTCAATGTGATAGACAGCTTTAGTTATTTCCATCTATAATGACTTTTTTCTGTCATTTTAGAGAAGAAGGGAGGTCATGAAGGAATTAAAAAACATATACTTCAGACTTAGATATCATGTTCTGCTTATTGCTGCTGCTGCTAATTCACTTCAGTCGTGTCCGACTCTGTGCAACCCCATAGACGGCAGCCCACCAGGCTCCCCCATCACTGGGATTCTCCAGGCAAGAACACTGGAATGGGTTGCCATTTCCTTCTCCAATGGATGAAAGTGAAAAGTGAAAATGAAGTTGCTCAGTCTTGTCCAACTCTTTGTGACCCCTGAAGTTGCTCAGTCATGTCCAACTCTTTGCGACCCCATGGACTGCAGCCTACCAGGCTCCTCCATCCATGGGATTTTCCAGGCAAGAGTACTGGAGTGGAGTGCCATTGCCTTCTCCTTATTAGGGTGCTGTAAATGAGCATAATTTTGCAAAATTATGTAAATCATAACATTTTATTATTATATTGTCCTCTCAGACCAGGATTTAAACTCTTCATCAAAATCCATTTTCTCTCTTGAGGTATGCATATATGTGCTCTTGCTTAATAGGAAACTGGTATGCACATATGTGCTCTTGCCTAATAGGAAACTGGGAAATACCATAGTAAGGCAGAGCAGGTTTCCCAGGTTGCTCAGTGGTTAAGAATTTGCCTGTGATGCTTAAGATACAGAAAACACCACAGGACTGATCCCTGGGTTGGGAAGATCCCCTGGAGGAGGGCATAACAACCCAATCCAGTGTTCTTGCCTTGGTTAGCCCATGACAGAGGATCCTGGCAGGCTACAGTCCATAGGGCTCACAGAGTCAGACACAACTGAAGGACTGGGCCCAAGTTAACCTTGAAGTGAACTTCTAGCATTCTGCTTATGGGGTGATCCAGAATTTTGGAAGGACTGATGCTGGAGTCAAAACTCCAATGTTTTGGCTACCTAATGCAAAGAGCTGACCCATTGGAAAAGACCCTGATTTTGAGAAAGGTTAAGAGCAAGAGGAGAAGGGGGCAACAGAAGATGAGATGGTTGAATGGCATCACTGACTCAATGGATATGAGTTTGAGCAAACTACAGGAGAGAGTGAAGGACAGCAAAGCCTCGCATGCTTCATGGGGTCACAGAGAGTCAGATATGATGTAGCAACTGAACAAGAACTCTGAAAACTGTAGAAGCTAGAAATGATCCAGTTGGGTGGGGAAGGGGCAATTAAGTAGGTAGACATACCACCTCTGGAGGGGAATAAAAAAGGACATTCCTTTCTTTGGCTTTAGAGAATTCAGTTCAAGGTTTTGAGAAGAACCTTGTTCAAAAGCTACGTACTGGATGTTAGTCCCTACAGTAAGCCAGAGATAAGGAGAAGAGACTCATTGGAGATTCCACTGAAGCGGTCCATAGCTAATGGACTTTGAGAAGAACCATATCATTTTCCAGATTTTAGTTTCTGCATGGTTCCTTTAGTTTTTGTAAGTGTTATAAGCACTAGAAGCTATCTTCATCCATTACTGTATGGAATTATGGGCAAGGCCTGGCATACACTTTAAGTTAAAAGTGCAAAGGAAATAGCAGTTGTCTAAAAAGAAGTGGATTCCTAGTGGTAGAAATGACTACAGAATAACAGTACAGCGGTCTGAAGCCACTAGTAGCTGCAGTTGACTACCACAACAAGAAGGGATCCATGGAACTAAGCCTTTCAGCCTTCCTGAACACATCAAAAGACATTTGAGGAGAAGGACATGGTAACAGTCTGAGCTTTCACAGGCTTGCAGCATGGAGAATTGTCATAATGATTTAAATGTCAAAAGGAGACATGACTTTAGTCACAGTCTGCAGAAGTTTGAGATATCTGAGTTCTAGCAACAATAATCCTTTTTCATACTAGGGTTAAAAGTCCACCTAAGATTCTGAAATAATCCCAATCTGATTTGTGACTACTCTGGCCCCAGTGCAAGCACCTCCTAGATATTCCCACAATCCAACAACTAAAGTGTCCACATCTGACAAAATTGAGGGTCTCTCTAGCCTGTTCCATTGCCACAACACACTGATTATTAGGTTATCTGGCTATTTTCTTTGCCTACGTGGAGCTGAGCTTGACTGTAAGGGACAGAAGAAGATATTTTAAAATGGTAGTGTTCTTAAAGAGTTTATTTGAGAGAAAAATAAAGACCAACTCACTTAGGCTAAGGAACACTGTCATAAATGCCTTATGAATACAGATCCAAGGGGAAGTGTAAAAGCTGGAGCAAGCGGTTAGGCGGAGGGAGGTCAGGTGAAGGAAAAACATCATTTTCTTAAAGGAGTGTTGGCTTCTGTCCTAGACTGGTTTAATGCGTGTATATTACCCTCCCTCTAACAATATATATCTTTTGCCACATGATAAAATGCAATTGTCTCTGGGCTGTTCAATTCAACGTTCCTTGTTATTTGCTAAACTCTCAGGAGACACAGGTTTGATCCCTGGGTCAAGAAGATTGCTTGGAGAAGGAAATGGCAACCCACTCCAGTATTCTTGCCTGGGAAATCCCATGGACAAAGGAGCCTAGTGGGCAGTCCACAGGGTCACAAAACAGTCAGACGTGATTTTTCTATTACCATGCCGATTTTTCTATGAAGTAGTAATTAAAGAAATCATTAGGATGCAACATAAAGACAATGACAATGGCACTCCACTCCACTACTTTTGCCTGGAAAATCCCATGGGCGGAGGAGCCGGGTGGGCTGCAGTCCATGGGGTCGCTGGGAGTCGGACATGACTGAGTGACTTCACTTTCACTTTTCACTTTCATGCATTGGAAAAGGAAATGGCAACCCACTCCAGTATTCTTGCCTAGAGAATCCCAGGGACAGGGGAGCCTGGTGGGCTGCCGTCTCTGGGGTTGCAGAGTTGGACACGCCTGAAGCAACTTAGCAGCAGCAACATAAAGACAGAAAAAAATGGTCCATCTCTTCTCCTAAGTTATGGAGATGCCAAAATTATTAGGGCCAAATCTTTAATTATGTTATTCTCAATAAAATTTGGAATCAAATGTATATAAATAATGACCCAATTAATTCATTTAAATGAATTTACTAGTGTAAAATGAATTGTGATCAAGTGTTAGGAGCAGCATCTTGTATATTAATTCCATACATGTGTATATTTAACTCATAATGAATGCAGCAAAAAGCAAAGCCATGAAATATAGAATATATGGGAATAAAACTAGAGAGTGTAAGAAAACTCAATCATGTATTACATTTTTTAAAAGCTTAATGGTTTCTAAAATTTAGTGTTATCATCCCAGTATTAAAAAAAAAAAATCATCAGATTAATAATACCACTTGTCAAATAACTGATGAAAACGAGTTATAATGGAAGAAAAATAAGCAAGTTTTTACATTATCTTCAGTGGACCAAACCAAAATATTTGCTTAATTGGGTACCACAGTTGAACCTTTCAGTATTTTACTGCCCTATAAATAAGAGCTATTTTCTCAAGTCAGATAATTGTCAGAGCATGTCAAATACGCAAGAGAAAAACACTAAGAACCACCCCCTGTATTCCCCCTCCATGAAACCACAGATAATTTTCTTGAAGGAAAATGTCCTCTAGAAAGCATTTTGAAGCATGTCTTAGGAATAAGGGCATAGCTGTGTTAGTGAAAATTTGGGCAGAATTTTTTAAATTGAATAAAAAGATGAATTCCAGGAAAAGTGAGGCTTCTGGTAACACATGACTCACAGGAAAGACTTTGGACATTTTCTATCAACCATTATAGTCTTTACAATGTGTGAATTTCTGCAGGCTCCTCATTACCCTACTATGATCTCATGCCCATGAATGGTGCAATGAAATGTTAATCAGACCTTTCTGTGATGGCATTAAGGGGACACTAGCAACAAGAGCCTCCTCTCTTCTATTCTAGTAGTAAAGGTATTGTACGAAAACCTTTCTTCCTGAATTCCTAATAGTCCAAGACAGCACCCTAATCTTCAAGCTGGGTGAGTACAATAGCTTTATGACTCAAATATGTTTTTCCTTCCATTTTTCTACCCCCGCCACCCATCCAGTGTTTACAGTTACTTTTAAGCTTGCTTCTAGAATCTAGCCATGCTAAAATCTTTAGCTCCTTTTGAATAAGTGCTGCTGACATGGCTGCTTAGTAAACCCCCTGCTTTCCTTCCAGTTTCCAGGGTCTTTGCAAAAAGGGAGTGCTGACTCACATCTTTGCTAAAACCTCATTTCACCAAAAGTCTTTCTTTAGACCCCTATCTGGGTTAGTCCTCATCATCCCACAGACACTCCCACAAAACCCAGAGCTTCCTTATATATCACAGATTGTTGATACTAATCTCCCACACTGGACCACGAGATAGTTGTCAGAGCTGAGTCCCGGCTTAACCACAGTCTCAGACAAGTGCCTGGACATAGAGTGCCTGTATGTGTGCTAAGTGTCAGATACAGTATATCCTTTATTACACACTTTTAAATGTTATTTAATATATGCAAGTTATATCACATTACTTCATATGTTTTTATATATTTCATAAGTTATATAATATACTTTATACCTTAATTTCAGCTATCACAGGAAATTTCTAATCAGATTTCTATCCTGGAAATATTTATTTTTCTATCTGAAACTTTCTTCTCCAGAAAAACTTAAAATCACAAAAGAAATACTTGGTTTTTAATATAAACAATTTAAAGCTAAGACCATAAATTTTTAAAAATAAATATTTCATTCCCCCTCATTTCACTGTATTCTAAGCACTGAAATCTGTTTTAAGAACTAAAGAAACTGCTAGGTTGTGGAGCCATGACAGGCTATAGAAAGGTTCTCTGCACAGTGGGGTCATCACGTGTAAGGATGATGTTCCCGAGAAAAGCTATGCCCTCCCTCACATTACTTTCATCTCTAGAAGCTCTCCAAGGACAAGGATGTGGAACCTGTCCTTCCACTAAGACTTTATCACTGGTTTAAAAGATTTATTGAGTCACATCTGCTTATTCATTAGCTTCACTCTGGAAAGAATATATTTGAAAGCAGGGAGAGAGAGAGGGCATAAAATAGTTCACATGGGGTAGAAAGTGTGCAGTGTGAAGAGAATAAATTTCTCTAGCACAGCCCAAGTTTTGCAAGACTTCATGACACCTAGGAATTTTTCCATTTAATAAATTCTGCTCAAGCTTGCAGTTTGTAGCACCATCCTAAATTCATTTTCACCAGATGAGAACTGACAGAAACCTTTCCAACACTTAGGAGGCTGTATTGTCCAGGAGTAAGCCCTGCATGATGCTCTAATGAGGTTAAGACACAGCCTGTTTGTTCAGTCAACCAGACCAGCATTTACTCTGCAGACTCCTAATGATGATTAAGGAAACAAGATTTACCTCAGAATCTGTGCTTCTTGACAAAAGATATCCTGGAGAGATTGGCACTCATTATTTCTGTCTGAGGCTCAAGGAGTTTCTTTCTTTTTTTTTTTCTCACTACGAAGAAAAAAATATAGAACTAATGATTATAAACTGAGAATTAGAGCTTGTAATAGTCATAATCCCAGAGAATTTGATGATTAAGATAGATAATGACCAGTTTGTTAGTACATTAATGGCTCTTAGCTCCATCCTGGGCTACAGAATTGTCAAGCCAGTCATTAAATACTAGTAATGACTAGTTATTCCAGAATTAAAAGCTTAAATACAAATAAAAATGAGATTGATGCTCTTTAGTAGATTCATGTATCTTCTCTTTACCATGGTTATACCGTATGTTATATTCTTATGAACGGTGTTATTTCTAGAGGGGACATGGCTGTTTCTAAGTGAGATTCTATTTACTTCTGTAGCAGTTATTTAGTCTACCACATATTGGCTATTGTTTTATAAATCCCCATACTTCCTTTTAATGAAATCTCCTTAACTCACATATTCCTGGAGTCTTTGGGAGGTTATTTTGAGGTCTTCAGGTTTGTATTCTTCTGTTGCTGTGTTTTTTACTTTGCCCTCACACTCTAACTTTAGAACTTTATTCTTCACTAGCCCCAGGATAACACATACACAGACATCTTTGCTGCATTGTCAATATCATTATTGTCGACCAAAATCAATTCCGCATTAGCTTGGTCCATGGCTGTCTCAATAAGAAACAAGATTTACCTCAGAATCTGTGCTTCTTGACAAAAGATATCCTGGAAAGGTTGGCACTCATTGTTTCTGTCTGAGGCTCAAGGAGTTTTTTGTTTCTTTTTTTTTTTTCCCTGTATTACCTTTGGATAGAATCTTATTATATGAAAGTGATTTTTAGGTCCGGTTGTGAAATGTGAATTCATATGTCTTTTCTGATTCAGAAAGCACATCTGAAACAGAAGCAGAGAAATGTATACAGGCCCTATTTTATTTTTAATGAGAAAGCCAAGGCAAAGGGAGGCCACAGAAACTGCCTGCGGCTTACACAGCAGGTTTATGTCAGAGCAAGAGTTGAGAGTAAGTGGTGGGGTGGAAGGAGCCCAAGGCTGGGATCAGGGGACCTTATTGTTTTCCTAGTTCTGTCAAGCTGGAAATAGGTGTAAACTTTGAGAACTCCGACTTTCTAGATTGCAGCTTTCTTGTGAGTAAAATGAGGTTTTAAACTTGATATGCTTTGAAGCTTCTTGCAGTTCTGGCCTCTTAATTCAAAGATCTGCCTGATATTACACAAAAAGGCAATTTAACTTAAAAAATACATTAGGGTGAACTGAATTACTTAGGGGAAAGATTATAAGGACAAGAAAACATGACCTATGTCCTAAAAGACAGGTCTGGGGAGCAGAAAATTTTAACAAAGAATGTTAAAATATGGTGATGGAAACAGGACAAATTCTGAACATATAAGCAAGACAACTATATTTTTTGTGAAGTTGCTCAGTCGTGTCTGACTCTTTGCAATCCCGTGGACTGTAGCCTACCAGCCTCCTCCATCCATGGAATTTTCCAGGCAAGAGTACTGGAGTGGGTTGCCATTTCCTTCTCCAGGGGAATCTTCCTGACCCAGGGATCGAACCCAGGTCTCCCACATTGCAGGCAGACTCTTTACCATCTGAGCCACCAGGGAAGCCCAGACAATTATTTAAGGTGATGAAAAAAGATCAAAATTATATTTCAGTAGTTTAAATTCTGGGAGGCTTCAGAAAAAGGAGGCATCAGCAGTAGTTTCTTTGATAGCCTCTGGTATTTTCTTTTTGTCCATCTTGGTTTGAGTGAATATCTCTTTCAATGTTTCCCTCTCCCTTCCTTCTCTGTTGGGATCTCAGCAAAGCAATCTAAAGCTTTGAGCCCTATTACTGATTTCAAGCCAAACTGATTATTTAAATAAAGTTTCTATGGTCTTCCAGTATGCCACACACTCATAAACTCTGCCCACTGGAGTCATATGCATACACATAGACACACGTTCTTTTCCTTATTTTCTCAGGGAAATTCAGGATATAAGTACACAGGCAAAATAAAGTTCAGTTGACATTTTGTAACCAAGAGTGGGACCTGGATGCTTGTTGTTCAAAAGCCAATCAAGAGGCAGTGGTGGTGGAAAATTTGCTTTATTTTGGATGCTGGCAACTGGGTAGAGGGAGGGCAGGTACCTGTCCAAAGGCCAATCCTAGCCACTGAAAATCAGTGGGCAACAGATTTTATAGGCCAAGGAAGAGGGTTATATACAAAAACAGCACGGTCAGCTCTGACAGTCATCTTCAAATTAGTCACCCATGGTCTGGTCAGCAACATCTTGATTTTTTTAAGTAAAATTAGTTTTCAGTTCCATAGAGGAGGTAATAGAAGCAGTGACAGATTTGATTTTATTGGGTTCCCAGATCACTGTGGACAGTGACTGCAGCCATGAAATTAAACGACACTTGCTCCTTGGAAGGAAAGCTATGACAAATCTTGTTGTTCAGTCAAGCAACCATGTCCAACTCTTTTCAACCCCATGGACTGTAGCAATCCAGGTTTCCCTGTCCTTCACCATCTCCCAGAGCTTGCTCAAACTCATGCGCATTGAGTCAGTGATACATCCAACCATCTCATCCTCTGTCATCCCCTTCTCCTCCTGCCTTCAATCTTTCCCAGCATCAGGGCCTTTTCTAATGAGTTGGTTCTTTGAATCAGGTGGCCAAAGTATTGGAGCTTCAACTTCAGCATCAATCCTTCTAATGAATATTCAGGTCTGATTTCCTTTAGGATTGACTCCTTGCAGTCCAAGGGACTCTCAAGAGTCTTCTCCAACACCACAGTTCAAAAGCATCCATTCTTCAGTGCTCAGCCTTCTTTATGGTCCAACTCTGCTGCTGCTGCTGCTAAGTCACTTCAGTCATATCCGACTCTGTGCAACCCATAGACCACAGCCCACCAGGCTCCCCCGTCCCTGGGATTCTCCAGGCAAGAACACTAGAGTGGGTTGCCATTTCCTTCTCCAATGCATGAAAGTGAAAAGTGAAAGGGAAGTCACTGAGTTGTGTCGCTCTTAGTGACCTCATGGACTGCAGCCTACCAGGCTCCTCCATCTATGGGATTTAACTGTAGACAGTGTATTAAAAAGCAGAGACATCACTTTGCTGGCAAAGGACCATCTAGTCAAAACTACAGTTTTTCAAGTAGTCATGTATTGATATAAGAGTTGGACCATAAAGAAAGCTGAGTGCTGAAGAATTTGTGCTTTCAAATTGTGGTGCTAGAGCAGACACTTGAGAGTCCCTTGGACTGCAAGATCAAACCAATCTATCCTAAAGGAAATCCACCCTGAGTATTCATTAGAAGGACTGATGCTGAAGCTGAAGCTCCAATATTTGGCCACCTGATGCGAAGAGCCAGCTCCTTAGAAAAAACCCTGCTGCTGGGAAAGATTGAAGGCAAAAAGAGAAGGGGATGGCAGAGGATGTCATGTCCAACTCAATGGACATGAATCTAGGTAAACTCCAGGAAACAACAGAGGACACAGAAGCCTTGCATGCTATAGTCTTTGGAGTCACAAAGAACTAGACACCACTTACCAACTGAACAATAGCAACAAAAGTCTTCAGTTCCAGGGTCAGTTTGTTCCCATTTCCTTGAGGCCAATTTTGGGATTGTGGTAGCTTTTGTCATGGCAATAGTTTCATTATTGTGTAGTTAACTTCCTCCACCTGATTGGAGTTGCGGTATCAATAAGACAGTTTATAGGATATAGCTCAAAATATGATCTATAACCCTTGTGTGTATGCATGCATGCTCAGTCACTCAGTCATGTCTGACTATTTGTGACTCTATGGACAGTAGCCCACCAGGCTCCTCCATCCATGAGATTTTCCAGGCAAAAATACTAGAGTGGGTTGCTCCTTCTTAAGGTCCCTACTATAGACCTTAAGAAGGAACTAAATGTCCTCGACTATGCTTAATGTCTAAACTATTATTGTTTGATCTCCTTTGACAGTTTTCCTTTGTTTCTGAATGTTCTCACATCTGTGATTAATCTTATCCTTTGGCTAAAGTTTTTCCACAGACAAAAGGCAGGCTGAGGACCTGAAGGCAGGGAGGACCACAGGTGCTTGCTCCATTTCAGTATGAGAACAGCCCCTGGGCTCAACAGGTTGAGAACATTACCAAGAAATGAGAGAAACGCAATCATTTCTAAGTTGTCTGGAAAATACTGACAAATTATTCCCTATACTTCAGTTCATCTTGGTCACCAGTATTAGCCATGATGCATTCCTAAAATGCATTATGCCTTTTAAAGCTTTTTTTTTCATCTAGGTATTATTAAATAAATACAAAGCCCTATGAGGTTCATAGATTTGGGATCATGCCTCTGTTTATAGATAAACTTCTCAAAAACAAGAAGAGTTGGATGCTGTATTAGAGATACACATATGTGTTCTTCTCATCACTGATATAGAAGGAATCCAGTCAAAAAGGTTATTTACTGAACTTTCAATAAATATAAACTTATACTTTAAGTGTCGCTCAGTTGTGTCCTGCTCTTTGTGACTCCATGGACTATAGCCCACCAGGCTCCTCTTGTACCTTTAGCCAAACTAAAAAAAATAATAATAATAATAAATGTTTGAGTAGGTTTTCAGTGAGGCCGTTCTGACTAAACCTAACCAAACCTATAACTTTTTTAAACTGTTGAACTAGAATAAAACTGAAATATTGTAATACTGTTGAATCTGAACTCAAAAGGGTACTGAGAATCTACGTTTGTAATAATCCACTCTAATGTTGTGATTATTATGATTTTGGTCTTGGAAACGAAATAAAGTAGTTTTGGTCATGCATGGGAAGGGAGATAGTTGCTGAAACTAATGAGATGAAATGAGGGCAGTGTAAAGGCAATAATAATAAATGATAAACTGGGAAAATAAAATAAATAATAAAAAATAAATAAATAAAATAAATAATAAAAATAAATAAAATAAAAATAAATAAATAATAAATGATGAACTGGGAAAATATAGCTGCAACTAATATAGCAGAAAAATAATTAAAGTCCTTGATATATTAATAAGTTCTAAAGTCCAACAACCCTACAGTAAAAATGGACTGTAGAAGTGAACATATAGCCAAACTAATAGAAATTCAAGGAGTCCTTAGCTAAATAAAAAGTTGCTCACAGTAAGAGAAATGCAAATGGAAAATACACACCATCACTTCTTATATATATTAGGTTAACAAAACACCAAAGTTGACATCATACATGTAGGGGAAGCTCTGGGAAAACAAGTACTCTCCTACACTTTTGGTGGGAAGAAAAAAATAGCAAAACCAGGACAGATTTTGCCAAAATACTCATTAACCTTTTGACCTAGCAATTCCAATTTTCTAATCTATTTGTAATAAAAAGAAACTAGACACTATATCCAAGGCAACGGTCTATCAGTAGGAGATTGGTTGAATAAACTTTCAAATACCCAGTCACATGATGGAGTAATTGTTGCTCTGAAAAGAAATGATAATTATCTCTATGTTTTACTATGTAATGATATCCAGGTAATATTGTAAATAAAGAAAAAAGGGGAGGAAAAGTATGATTTAATTTATATAAGAAAGAGTTGACACAAATATTAAATTATATACATGTATATGTCTGCATGTGTATATACATATAAGCTCAAAATGATATGCTTTTTAAAAAGCTCATTAGAATCCATTAGAAGACAACAGTAGTTTTGAATCACTTTGAAAACTAGTCAATAAAGGGAAAGAGTTAAACATCTATCCTGACTTTCTTATACATACTGAACCACTGGGCTACCAAATAGTTGAAAGAGAAATTCTTCCTTTTAGAAGTATCCTGTATAGTAAATGAAAAAATATAGAATATTATTATTATGAAAGCCCCAATGAATTAATGAATCAAAATGATTGCTGACATCATAAAAAGAGACAAATAGTAAATGTTAAAAAAAAAAATAGTAAATGTTTTCTGATGGAAGAAAAAAATCACCCTCGGTGAGTTTATTCACAAAAAAACAAAAAACAAAATAAACTGAATCTGATCAAATCTCCTTCACATCTACCAATTTCAAGAAAAACAGGAAGAGGAAGATGTTAAATGACATCACAGTGTTACAATCAGCAAAACCTTGACTGTGGAAAGCTCTACAAAGCAAATGACCAAATTTCTCCCACAAATGATATGCAAAGGAAATAGAAAAAGAACTTATAAACTAAAAGGGAGCTCATGAGATATAGCTATCAATAACAACTGCATGAACCTTGGAAAAGTGAAAGTCACTCAGTGGTGTTGGACTTTTTGAGACCCCATGGACTGTACAGTCCGTGGAAATCTCCAGGCTAGAACACTGGAGTGGGTAGGCTTTCCTTCTCCAGGGGATCTTCCCAACCCAGGAATTGAACCAGGGTCTCCTGCATTGCAGGAAGTTCCTTACCAACTGAGCTATCAGGGAAGCCCAATAACAATGCATGGACTTTATGTAAATCTAATTCAAAGAAATAAACTGGGGGAAAAAAAAATAAAGGTATAAATTTGAATACTTATTTTAACTTCTTGTATATATGATAATAATAGTGTGGTTATGTTTTCTGAAAGTTATTATATCTTAGAGATGAATAATAAAATATTTACAGAGGAGATAATATGATTTCTCTGGAAGAAGTAAGTCAAGACACAGATGAAACAAGATTGTCCATGAGTCTATACATTTTGAACCAAAGTGATATATGCAAGAATATTCATTATACTATTTCTGTGCATTTGGGAATGTGTTTTAAACTTCCATAATAGAATACTTTTCAAAATGTGGGGGATGAGAAGGTGTACAGAGTAGATTTTTTGTGGTTAATAAAATATCTACCATTTCACTGATCAATGAAGTGATTTGTGGTCATGGGGACACAATCCTAGGTTCTTATAAGATGGAATCTTCATAAAATACAAATATCTGAGCTTTTCATGCTTCTATATAAATCACATAGCTTTCAGCCAAAAACTAGTAGAAAATACACAAATAAACCTCTGTACTTTCATGTAGTTTCCTAAGCCTCACACTTGAAATACTCTAAAAAGTATAGCTGCAACCGCAAGGTCTCCTACAGCCATTGCTGAACTTTGTTTAGAATTCCCAGTAAAAGGATTTCCACAAAGAAGGTCTTGATAACATTGAACTTGAGAGCATATTTGATTTCTCTTTCTTTTTTTTTAACCAGTGGACCCATAACACCTACCACCTAAGTGTCTAATAAACATCTGTTGAATGAATGATTGAATGACAGACCTCATGGTACAGTGATAAGAGTATGTTATATTTAGACTGTGGTTTTTTATATTTTTTTATTTAGGCTTATGATTTCATGATTTACCTAGCATATTTAGATTATGGTTGTTTGAATCTGAGCTGTGCTATTAGTAGGTAATAAAATAATTCTCTTGAATCAGTTCTGAGAGCAGTATTGCATGATGAAATACATGTAGGACGCTAGTACAGTCTGGCACATAGTGAACATTCAGTAAATAACAGCGATACAGATGTTTCAGAAAATATCCAGTGCAACAAGATAAATAGCTATAAATATATATAGGTATATATATATATATATGCATACATATATATGCATGAATGGATAGATGGACAACTTGGACAATATCATAATAAGATCTAACTTGCACACTGGGCAGAGAACTAGATTAGAACTTGACCCTGTCATTGAATTACAAGTTTGCTATCAGGCAAAGCACTTAACCTCACTGAGCCTGACAAAGTTAAAAGCACAATAACAGGGTTTATTTAAATACCATGGCTCATTCAGCAGTTCAGTCTTTTGATATGAAATAATTAGCATAAGGCAGATATAGATCACTAGAGCATGGGAAAATAGCTACTATTTATGTCTTTCCTTACTCCCTGGAAGAAAAGTTATGACCAACCTAGATAGCATATTCAAAAGCAGAGACCTTACTTTGCCAACAAAGGTCCGTCTAGTCAAGGCTATGGTTTTTCTAGTGGTCACAAATGGATGTGAGAGTTGGACTGTGAAGAAAGCTGAGAGATGAAGAATTGATGCTTTTGAACTGTGATGTTGGAGAAGACTCCTGAGAGTCCCTTGGACTGCAAGGAGATCCAACCAGTCCATTCTAAAGGAGATCAGTCCTGGGTGTTATTTGGAAGGACTGATGCTAAAGCTGAAACTCCAGTACTTTGGCCACCTCATGCAAAGAGTTGACTCATTGGAAAAGTCTCTGATGCTAGGAAGGATTGGGGGCAGGAGGAGAGGGGGACAACAGAGGATGAGATGGCTGAATGGCATCACCGATTCGATGGGCGTGAGTTTGAGTGAACTCCGGGAGTTGGTGGTGGACAGGGAGGCTTGCTGCTGCTGCTGCTGCTAAGTCGCTTCAGTCGTATCCGACTCTGTGCTGGTGTGCTGCAATTCACGGGGTCACAAAGAGTCGGACACAACTAAGCGACTGAACTGAACTGAACTGAAGCAGTAAAAATACACAGTTAGTGACAGATGTGGAACTAGAATCTCCTAACTCCAGTTTATACTTTTCTGAGTGAGATGTTCCTTTCCTATGAATCATTAGGCCAGCTGACCTACCTACCATGCATGTTAGCTCCTGTATTGCAATGAGCCTAAAGACTGCAGAAAAATATAAATTCATTAGCATCTGAAAGGCAAGGTGGGATGGACAGAAATATTTACCATAGAAGTCAAGAATAATCCAGGACTGTGATTGCCTCAGCTGTGATCTCCTTAGGCTTAAGCTGTCTTTGCACCATCCCATTTGTAAACAGAGTTGCTTTCAGTGTTCATATGCACATACATGTGTTTCTTTTGTATATTGCCATGTCTCCAAGGTCAGAGATATCAGATCCATAGAACTCAGTGCTAGAAGAGACTCTAAAGATAATCTCACAAAGTCCAGAGATGAAGTGGCTTGCCTAAGGACGTTGACCATGGTGGAGCTATTCTAGAATGTGAGCCTCCTGACCACATCTCCTCACAGTACACTGCTCTTTTTCCCCTAGCTAATGTTGACCCAAAATGTTGGTCTCAGCTATGCAAAAATACAGTAAGGACAAGAAAAACACATGTTAGTTCCTAGATATCTTCCTGATAGCCTTCAATATCAAAGAGTCAAAATTCTATGCCAGTGACTATATCAATAGATACTGTTGCCAGGGTGAGCTAGGGTTTCTGTAATTCTCATTTTGTGATTTTTTTTTTATGCATAAAGCCACATGCTTCCCCAAGGAAGGCAGTATTAGGTAGGAAATGTTGGTTTTGCAGCATTAACAATGGTTTTACAAAACAATGACTCTGGTGACTAGGCACCCTAGATGTTTAGGGAAAAAATTGTTATAGGGCCTGGAAACCATGGTGACCTTTCCAACTTCCACTTAAATTAATTAGGTTATAATAAGTGGGCAATGGAATCAGTCAATGTCCTCCAGGAAGTATAATTTTTCTTCTCTATGCATGTGTACATGCTAAGCTGCTTCAGTCTTGTCCGACTTTTTGTAAACCCTATGGCTCATCCATCCATGAGATTCTCCAGGCAAGAATACTTGAGTAGGTTGCCATGCCCTCCTGCAGGGGATCTCCTGACCCAGGGATCATACCCACATCTCTTATATCTCCTGCACTGGCAGGAAGGTTCGTTATCACTAGCATACCTGGGAAGCCCTTCCTCATCTATAATATCCTGGAAAAACTGAAATATTTTGTAAAGTCCTCAGCATCAAATAAAGAGACAAACTCACATTAGAGCCTCAATTCTGAGTCTGGGCAGAGTATTGTTAAACATTTGTGGAAGAACCAAGATTATGTTCTGACCCTGGTAAATTCCGAGAACTGTGGGACTCCAAAATTGCAAACAGAGAAAGACACACACACAGGCACAAAGGTAGACTTCAACTCAGTACAGCAGACAGAACCATGCTCCACTGCCCAAGCCCTAGAGTTTCCCAGTTAGTCCAGATATTAGCAACTTCCACACTACACTAAACTACACTACACTATGCTACACCATCCTATGCTACACGACACTATGCTATAGGATACTATACTACCCTACCCTACTCTACACTGCACTGCACTACACTACACTATACTCTACTTTACTATACCTAAGAATCCCACATCAGTAACTCCTTGACAAGGGTTTGGGGAGTTACTTGTGTGGCTGGTGAGGTTAGAAATAAGGAACTGAGAAGAGCAGACTCCTGGGATCTCTCACAAGTCAGCCTGCACGCCCGACGAATGTTTGTTGTGCCGCTGCCCTCCATGGGGTGAACTCAACCAGACAATGGCTCAAGTCTGCCTTCTCACAGGGAGTTCTCTTGCTATCTCTACTGCCAGGACTTGCAGGGATGAGGCAGGGCTGCCGCACAAGACCATTTTCTTTGCACACACTCTCCTTTGCAGAGAACAAGTGTGTGTTGGGGGTGGGGGTGGGCAGGCAGTCCTGGGAGTAATACCAGGATCAAAGTATGAGGAATGCTGCTAAGATACGCTGTTTCAACCACAAGTCTGCACTGCATTCTTCAGTCTAGCTTTACCAATAATATCCATCTCTCTGACTCTCGTCCCATTCTCAACTGGTTCATGAACCTGTGGAGGGAAAAAGAGGGACATAATTTATTCCCTCTCCCACAAAAAATCAAACAGCAACAAATATTCTTCAACAGACCTAGAAAGGCCCACATCTTCAGTGAAAACTTCCCATCACTTCTCTCATCACATATCAAATGAAGTTTATGGGAAAGGCAGTAGCCAGCACTGAATTCCTGGATCCAAGGAAAGTTTCACTGTTTAAGGTTGTCTGGCCTATAGCCCTGGACAAGTCATTGATCTGTCTGTGTCCTGGTTTTCTCTTTTGAATAATAAAGGGTCAGGACTGTGAACATATATAAAGTCCTTCTCTGTTGGAACATTTCCAATATTCACAAATGGGGTAAGACAACAGTGTTAGCATGGCGAATTGGAAAACATAATACACATTCAGTCACGGAGAAGCCAAGAAATTCTTCAGAGAGAACTGGAGCTGAAGCTGCAGAGGATAGAATTTGGACATGCAGAAATCATGGGAAGGCATTTAAAATAGGAGCAGAGTTTGAGACAGATCTTTACATGAATACAAAAGGCAGCATTATAGTTGTGTACACCTCCAGTTTACAAATACCAAAAATGATCAAATTTGTCATTTTGCATAGGTTTATTAGGGAATTCATGCTCAGAGAAGTTAAAGGAATGATCGTGTAACTAGTAAAGTGCAGAGTATGAATTCACTCTACCAGCTGCTCTACAGCTGTTTGTGTGTGTGTGTGGGGGGGGGGGTGCATGTGCAAGTGTGCACGCACACATGCAGAGCTCATGTTTAGAGGGCTTATGGGGAATGAAATGGTTGAATGGAGCAGAGAATTCATGTAGAGCAAAACAGACATTGATTGCTTCTCGGTCAATCATCAAATAAAGATTTGGTATGCCGTAGGGTCGATCTAAAACTCTCATTAAGATGACTGAAATAACAGCCCACTGAATAGTCAATATGGTTATTTCATTCATCTTAATGACCCAATCAGATCAACTCTTGGGAGATGGTCAACACAGCTCCAGAGGGAAAAATTCTTACACAGACATAATAGCAGCTTTTGTTGAGCCCTCCTAACTAAATGATGGATTAAGTCACAGAGAGCTCCCTAGAGGAATGAGAGTTGAGCATTTATTGTTTATAAACAAAGTACCAAGGGTCCTATCTTAATGGGGCAAATAAAGACATTGTAATATTGAGCAAATGGACAAAGATAGGAATGAGCAAGCTATACGTAAAGGATCAGAGGCACATTTTTTTTTACCAAAGCTGTACTTCCATGTCAGAGGCATATACAAATATGATGATAGAAAGTTCAAGTCAGAAAAGATGAGCAAACTGATGGGGAATGGTCAAATGTATAATGTTTTGATCACTGTAACTTAGCTCAGGCTCTAGCAACACAGGAAAGTATCAGTGAGTATTGGTTATGATGAAAACATTAATGATGGTGATGATTTTGATGACAACAATCTGTTGGCAATTAGGAAAAATGATCAAAAAAAGATCAGTTTAAAAATGACGAAGGTCTGAGAAATTTTCTATTAAGAGATAATGAAGTAGGGCTTGGATATAATCAGACCTGTGAACAGCCTTTATAGGATAATAGATATAAATATTAAAAAAAAAAAAAGAAGCAATGAGGAGAAAACTTGTTATTAACTGAATTGTATGTCCCTAAACTTCCAGTACTTTGGCCACCTCATGTGAAGAGTTGACTCATTGGAAAAGACTCTGATGCTGGGAGGGATTGGGGGCAGGAGGAGAAGGGGACGACAGAGGATGAGATGGCTGGATGGCATCACTGACTCGATGGATGTGAGTCTGAGTGAACTCCGGGAGTTGGTGATGGACAGGGAGGCCTGGCGTGCTGTGATTCATGGGGTCGCAAAGAGTAGGACACGACTGAGCGACTGAACTGAACTGAACTGAAACTTCATGTTTAAGTACTAACCCTTCGTGTGACTATGTTTGAAGATAGGGCCTCTAAGCAAATACAACTGGCTTTCCGTATCCACAGAGGCTGAACCCCAGATACAGAGGGCTGACTGTACTACTGTTTTATACAAGGAATTTGGCTATCTTCAGGTATTGGTCCTGAAGGGTCCCCAAAAACAGTCACTTCTTGGATACAGAGAGGACTGTAATTAAGGTTAAATGAGGTTGTAAGGGTGGGACTGTAACACTACCTTATAAGAGGATAGGGAAGAAAAACTAAGAATGTACACACAAAGAGAAGGCAAGTATTAGTGAGCCAAGGGGAGAGGCCTCAGAAGAAACCAACTTTGCCATCGTCTTGTTCTTAGACCTTTAGTTTCCAGAACTGTCAGAAAACAGATTCTATTATTAAGTCACCCTATCTTTGGTATTTTGTTATAAATACCCAAGCAGACTAGTACAAAGACCAATCCCAAAGACACTGCGTCACTGAAAGAACACAATTTTTTACAGTTTTTGTCACTGAGAGACAAAATAATCTGTCAGGAAAGTGTTTAAGATAAGGAGATTGCCCTTCAAGATTTGGACTCTTACAATGGATGAAAAACAATACCAAATTCCTAATTTCACCATGACTATCTAGAGTTTTAAGAAAAAGTT
This sequence comes from Bos grunniens, assembly GCF_055505025.1. Classification (NCBI taxonomy): domain Eukaryota; kingdom Metazoa; phylum Chordata; class Mammalia; order Artiodactyla; family Bovidae; genus Bos; species Bos grunniens. Next base: position 15,224,405 of record NC_141188.1, read on the forward strand.
TAAAGGTTGCAAACACAGAACCCAATATTTGGACACTATAGTACCAAAAATAGATTATTTGGATACCTCAGAATATGAGGCAGAATTATTTTTTTCAATTTTATTCCCTTTTCTGTAATGTGTGAATCTGACTCAGATATCAAAACATTTCTAAAATTTTAGACCTAAAATATATCCTCTGAGCAAAAATGTGAAACTGATAAAGTTTGAAAACTCTAGGGATGGGGGTCCTGTTTGCAATCCACCTCTTTCTCATGATCTGCTCCAACTTTCTCTCCAGATAATAGGCGTTTCTTTGTGCACCCCCTAAGTTGTAACACCTTTTCCACAGTCTGATAATTCCATTCAAAGTAATTAAACATAGCATAAGAGATAGGAAGCCCTTTCTCTTCCTATTAGCAACAACCCAACCAAACAGTTGGAACTACAGCGTGAATAATTGTATTAATCAGAAAGGACAGAGTATAAGGCAATAAACAGCTACAAAATTTCAATCACTTAATATATCAAAGTTTTCTGTTGTCTTTTTCTCATTCATAAGGCACTTATCTAGCAACACAGGGGTCCAAACTAACAGGGAGGCCCACGTGCTGCATCCTGGCTGTTAGAATCACATAACTTAGGGGGTCGAGAAAATGAAAGGTCAAGTGCCAGCAATAAAAATCTCAGGCTAGGAAATGATATAGAACATCTATGTTCACAGCCAACTCCCAAAGTACTCACTGGTACCCCCTAACTGCAAAAACGTGGGGAAACCCCGTCCTCCCAAATGCAACAATAGGTTTCCAACTTCAGCTTGTATCACAGCCACTTGGAGAGCTTGTTAAAACATGAATCTTTAGAGTTTCTGGTTCTGATCATTTTCATTTCTAGTAAGTTCTTGGGTGAAGCTGAGGCTGCCAGTCCTGGGACTTTCCTTTGAGAATCCCTGGTTAGAGTGACAGTTCCCAACACTTGGCTTTCCATTAGAATCACTTGGACAGCTTGTCAAACAGATTCATGCTGAGGCCCCATCCATAGAAATTCTTATATAGTTGGGTGAGAGTGGAGCCTTGGCATCTAAAAATTCCCCTGTACAGCCAGCACTGCTAGTTTAGAAAAATATAATTTAGATATGGTTGGAGATTTTTCTTCAAGGAGTTCATATTACAGATGAGAAAACAAGTTTAATATCATACAGTAGGATAATGGTATCTCCAGACCTTAAAAAAAAAAAAAGCCTCTGGATCCCAAGGGGTACCATTTCCCTTAATGAAACAGCACACAGAACGGGCAATATTTTAAGACCAATTTACTCCGCAAATTTCCCTCACTCTGCTTAAAACAGACCTGTCTCTCTTCAGGCACAGCCTGGCTCTCAATGCTATATCTGCTGTGTTAGGCAGGGCAGGGGGAGCCCACCTCCAGTTCTCCTGCGCAGCTGAGGGCGCCACCCAGGAGGAGCCGCCTGAGCGCCCTCCCTTCCCATCCTCACCCCAGCAGCCTTGCTCTGCGTCCGACCCAGCCCTACACAGATTCTGACTCCACGCCAGGAGCCAGGGCCAACGTGGCTGATGCTGGGGGAGGAGCCCACCTCTAAAGAAATAGAAAAGAAACGAACCAGCAGCTGTCAGGTGCCCTTTGGTCCCACATCGACTAAATCCAGGCTGCCAGAAGGCAGCGCAAAAGGAATCTCATTTTAAAAAGCAACTGACGGAGATAAAATCGAACTGCTCAACCATCACAAATTCAGAGATTCAAGCCCTCCTCCTGGTCCTGTCCCCAACACAGACACACAGTGATCATTTTCCCATTATGGAATTTTACTGAATTCATCAACTGTAAGTAAAAATAAATAAATAAGGGGTGATCTGCCGTCCTTTTACAAATTTTGAGCTGATTTTAACAGCCGTCTGATAGACACGCCCTGCATCACTAATGGCCTCTGGCCCATTCGTCTTGGTGTAAAACTGAGAAACATCGCCATCTGCTGGCCCCGGGGCACACGTGAGTGGAAATTTCCACCTCTTGTTATCTTCAAACAAGAGGAAGGCAACATTAGGCCTGGAAATTTTGCAAACTAGTTGAAATTCAGGGCAAATCACTAAGTCCTTTCAGCAGAGTACAAACTGCATTAAATTTTGGTTGCCTTTCTGGTGTGTTATGTATGTGTATGAATGGGTTGAGGAAGGAAGGTGTTTTGCATGTGTCTTCATATTTATTTTGTTGCCTTTGTCTTTTCTTGAAATGCTCAATGTTGAGATTTACATAGGTCCGTTCAGCCAACACTGAACTTCCTCCATGCTTTTGAGTATCCATTCAATGATAGACGCTGAGGAGAGGGAAATAGAACAGTTTCCTTCTCACGGCCTGCATTGATTAGAAATCTGAGTTTCTGTGGTTTTGATTTCTGTGCATCTTGACAGTGAAATACGTGAATCATATTGGAACCAGATGATTTAGTCTTAAAATTGCCAAAATAATGCACTCTAATGGCTTCCTCTGGACTATACCCTTCTGGAAAATAGGAGAGGAAGATTCTTGTGACCTGAAAGAGGGTTATCTTGGCCCCTGATCGGCATGCTTGTTTACTCCTCCTTTCCCTTCCTCTTCCATCTTCAGAAAACTCCCCCTCCAAACCCACCTCAACATCCCCCACCAATTTCCACAGTGTTGATGAACCCTAAGCAAATTGTATAGTGTGGTTTCTTACTTTAATACTTAAAATTGTGAAACTTACTTAAAATGTACAGAATGATTAATAGACGAAAAAATAGGGGAGGGACTGCCAAGACAGAATGTAAATTTTTGAAGTGGGAGCTATTTTTGTCTTTGGTGATGAGACCTGGTGATGAGCGATGGTTTTCAAGATGATGATAATTGTATTCTCTTTTATTCCATGGAGCAGCATTGCATTCACTCTTCCTAACTGTGGAGTAGGCTCTTTGCTTTATCCAGCTTTTTTAAAGGAGAGATGCCCTTATGGGAACCCAAGATAATCAATTCAGGCTGTGCAGAGACCTGGAGACAGCTCAGGTAACTCTTTCTCCTTCCTGTCACCTTCCCCCATCCTCCCCACACCTTCTCTACCCAAATAGGCTAATGGGGAACCTCTGTCCCTTATGACTACGAGTTGAGAAGTGAGGAATCAAAGGAAATGGGTAGGAGTAATGCCAGGCACTATAATGATTTCTTGCCAATGATGAGCTGGCTTGGAGGCAGTCCTGCCTGCTTTGACGCTTGAAAAGCACTCACCATAAAAACAAGAGAAGAGTGTTCACTTGGAACATGTAGCCTACACTGTTATCTGCAGATGAGTTAACTAGTCTACTTTCATAGAATACTGGTCCTGCGGGAAAAACAACCTCTAAGTTTCTAAATGGTTAGAACAAGAAGAAAACATAAAGAGGATTACACAGATGATAAACCCAAAGGACAAACATGAAGGATAAATCCCTGGAAGGACAAAGGAAGTTTGTTGAAGGTCACACAGGACAAGAATGGCAGAATTGCATCTCCAGCATTTTAGACAGGATTTCTTACTATAATCCACTTCCTCACAAAATAGAGTGTTGCCACTGGCCACTGAGCAGTGGCCACAGGACTGGAAAAGGTCAGTTTTTATTTCAATCCCAAAGAAAGGCAATGCCAAAGAATGCTCAAACTACCGCACAATTGCACTCATCTCACACACTAGCAAAGTAATGCTCAAAACTCTTCAAGGCAGGCTTCAACAGTACCTAAACCATGAACTTCCAGCTGTTTAAGCTGGATTTAGAAAAGGCAGAGGAACCAGAGATCAAATTGCCGACATGCATTGGATCATCGAAAAAGCACGAGAGTTCCAGACAAACATCTACTTCTGCTTTATTGACTATGCCAAAGCCTTTGACTGTGTGGATCACAATAACCTGTGGAAAATTCTTCAAGAGATAGGGACACCAGACCACCTGACCTACTTCCTAAGAAATCTGTATGCATGTCAAGAAGCAACAGTTAGAAGCAACAGAAGAACAGACTGGTTCCAAATTGGGAAAGGAGTATGTCAAGGCTGTATATTGTCACCCTGCTTATTTAACTCATATGCAGGGTACATCATGAGAAATGCTGGACTGGATGAAGCACAAGCTGGAATCAAGATTGCTGGGAGAAATATCAATAACCTCAGATATGCAAATGACACCACACTCATGGCAGAAAATGAAGAACTAAAGAGCCTGTTGATCAAAGTGAAAGAAGAGAGTGAAAACGTTGACTTAAAACTCAACATTCAGAAAACTAAGATCATAGCATCTGGTCCCATCACTTCGTGGCAAATAGATGGGGAACAATGGAAACAGTGAGAGACTATTTTTGTGCTCCAAAATCACTGCAGATGGTGACTGCAGCCATGAAATTAAAAGACACTTGCTCCTTGGGAGAAAAGTTATGACCATCTTAGAGAGCATATTAAAAAGCAGAGACATTACTTTGCCAACAGAGGTCTAGTCAAAGCTATGATTTTTCCAGTAGTCATGTATGGATGTGAGAGTTGGACTATAAAGAAAGCTGAGTGCCAAAGAATTGATGCTTTTGAACTGTGGTGTTGGAGAAGACTCTTGAGAGTCCCTTGGACTGCAAGGAGATCAAACCAGTTCATCCTAAAGGAAATCAGTCCTGAATATTGATTGGAAGGACTGATGCTAAAGCTAAAACTCCAATATTATGGCCACCTGATGCAAAGAACTGACTCATTGGAAAAGACCCTGATGCTGGGAAAGATTGAAGGTGCAAGGAGAAGAGCACAACAAAGGATGAGATGGTTGGATGGCATCACTGACTCAATGGACATGAGTTTGAGTAAGCTCCAGAAGTTGGTGATGGACAGGGAAGCCTGGTGTGCTGCAGTCCCTGGGGTCACAAAGAGTCAGACTGAGTGACTGAACTGAACTGGCCATAGGAAAATTTTTGACATTTTGCTAATTAATTTTGAGAAGTTCTATACTTTACATCACCCTAGTTTAGTCAAACCTCAAACACCAGGACCTCCTTTATTAGAGTATCTCCTTACATTGCAGGAAAACAATTAATATAAGTGACTCATACTAAAGTGTTAGCAATTCAGGTCACACAAATGTGAGGGTGGAAATTCTAATAATGAGCACCCAAGAAGAGAGTGTAGGAAATAAGCTTTGTTCTATAAAAGAGTCTGTATTGTTTAATGCATTGGATTCTGAAAGCAAAATGCTAGAGATGGAATCCTGAATGTGAGCCTTAATATCTGGGCAAATTACTCAAACTCTGGTAGTTTCACAGTAAGGATAAAAGAAGTAAAATCAAATAATGTGTTTTGAACAGCGTGAGTTACATTATAATCAGTCATAAACATTAGCTTTTGTTTTTATGGATGTTATAACTCAGTGAGTGACCAATCATGACCTTTAGGAGAAAACCACTCTTTTCTCATCATTAAATTTTCATTATGTACCATTATTCTCTCTATTCTTTCCAAAAAGTCCTAAATCTTTCTTAAATCATTCCCCATGGTAAAGTTGGAGAAGGCAATGGCACCCCACTCCAGTACTCTTGCCTGGAAAATCCCATGGATGGAAGAGCCTGGTAGGCTGCAGTCCATGGGGTCCCTAGGAGTCGGACACGACTAAGCGACTTCACTTTCACTTTTCACTTTCATGCACTGGAGAAGGAAATGGCAACTCCAGTGTTCTTGCCTGGAGAATCCCAGGGACAGTGGAGCCTGGTAGGCTGCTGTCTATGGGGTCGCACAGAGTCGGACACAACTGAAGCGACTTAGCAGCAGCAGCAGCGTGGTAAAGTAGATCCAGAGTAGGTGCATCTTACTACTACATCCAACAGCAGACCCCTCAGTAAAAATCTCATTGCTACTTTTTTAAATAATCGTGTTTGCTTTCAGCAATAACTAGAAACATGAATAAATAACCTCCTTGATCTGTCTCGAGAAACAATCCTCAAATCAAAACCATGACTGCACAGAAAGGGAATTGAAGTCAAATTACTTGAAGTGAAGTGAAAGTCATTCAGTTGTGTCTGACTCTCTGTGACCCCATGGATGACACGTGGGTAGCCTTTCCCTTCTCCAGGGGATCTTCCCAACCCAGGGATTGAACCCAGGTCTCCCACACTACAGGTGGATTCTTTACCAGCAAGTGAAGCCCCAAATTACTTGAAAGTTGGTAAATACCTAATATGGCAGAAAAGCCTAGAAATGAGTCCTGGTACTAGAATCACAGTGAATGTCCTATCTAACACCACATGACCTCTCTGTGCCTCAGTTTCCTCTTCTAAAAAGTGAAACACTGGAATAAATCACACCTAAGGGCCCTAGGTGATCTTTCTATCTTGTCTTTTCCAGATGTATGTTTATTACATATATTATAAATATTTTTGCTCCCAGGGAGATGAAATATATGTGGTAAACGTTCAGTTTTCAGTAGAGCAGATGGTCAGAGGTAGGGGTTATCGCAGCTTACATCACATTTTTGTTACTATATGATCACTCTCTTGGCCACATTTTAATATGAGTAGTAAGAATTATTCCTCCTTGCATAAACATTTTAGGATGGATAATCACTGAGAGTTAACAATAAAATAAATTCACCCAATAATTATTTATTAAGGATTAATGTAACACAGTTAAGCCTTTAAGCAATAACTTTAAAAAGTAAAAGAAACTCGGCAAACAGAAACCCTACTTGTTTACCAAAAACAGGACATTCTCTTGTGGGTCTTCCAGGATCCCTTTCTCGAACAACATTCTCTGGGACCTGTCTTCTAAGCCTCTCCACTTCCACACACCTCATTGTCTCCATAGTTATTGATTTCTTCCACTCTTCAGTAGAGGTTCTTGAACCCCTTCTTTAATTGTCCAGTGAAATCCATGTGCAATCTAAGTACACACAAGCCCCTAAAGGTAGAAGGTAACAAGAATTGTAGAGTCGTGGATTTAATTTCCCTGGATGTTATTGCTGTTTTTGAGGTCAACACACAAAAACTCACCACTCGATTATTGCTTTTAATGCACAATGTAGATCTGATTTGATATTTGTTTGACATCACAACCAGGTAATACTTTTCAAATGACAACTGCTTTTTAACATCATTTTAAGCCACTAGAATTTTCTTTAACTAAATCAAGAGAGTTTGGGGTGAGAGGTACCTAGTGCTTTAAAGCCTATTTCTTTGTAGGTCAAATTGATCTACTCGAGCTCTTCTATGTGACAGTTAGGCTTGACCACCTGACCCTGATTATTGTGGTTCTGTCATACTTGACTAGGGGAAGAAAGTTATGCTTACATATTTTGCCACTGCTATGAATTTTAATTTAATCCAATTTTGGAATATGCTATTCAAGTCGATCTCAAATTCAGTTCTCACTGACCCATGGGGAGTATGTGTGTGAAAGCTGATTTATATCCTTTTCGTTTTGAAGCATTTCTTCTTTTCCCTTTGAAAGAGGTCAGTGTGCATCTGCCCACATTTTGGTCTCAGAGAACACAAGCCTTCTGGATTTTTATGAGCTCCAGATGGAGTTGTAGGAGCTGTCCATTGCAACATCAGTGTGATTTGTATAGCATTAATAGCCCTTTTGTTCCACAAAATTCAACTCCCTTCAAAATATAAGAGTATTGAGTGCATCATTTCATGTGGAGAATGAAGAGGAATGTGCACTTGAATGTGAGCTTATGTGCTATGGTTTTTGGTACTGACTTTAAAATCACACTCCACTCTGATCCTCATGCGCTACCAGCTCAGTGCACTGGTTTGTGGATGCTGAGTGTGTTGTGGGTCAGACTGAAGAACACTAAGTTACAACTTACACTAAGTTATCAATTCTGTGAGTTGATACTATGCTGAGAAATTTGTTCCTTTAACCAGAAAGAATGAAATTATGCAGACATATTAAGGTCTTGTATGTGAATAAGTGCTGTAGCAACAAAGTGGCTTTCAATTTCCAGCACATGTTATTTTTAAAAAAATAAAAAGCAATATCTAGTCTGGGTCAATATTTTAAAGAATTTTTTTTTAATTAATGTTATTACTGACTCTCAAACCAATTATAGCAGAACAGCATGGAAGTCCATGAGAAAAAACGATGTGGCCCCATGAGGGGAAAAAAAAAAAAAATGTGGCCTTGTTACAAAACATGCTGTAGAGGAACTTTACAAAAAAAAAAAAAAAAAAAAAATCAGCCTCTTCAAATTAATGCAAAGGAAAAGTGCAAAGAGTCAAACGATTTCCAGGAAGCAGAATTTGAAGTAAGGCAAAAAATCACCAGATACTCAATAAAAATGAACTGAGCTTTATATGTGTAACCAAAAAAAAGGGAAAAAAATCATGTGTTAATTGATGCCAAACTCTCCTCTAACAAACTAACCATCACAGGCTGTATAGCAAGAAAAGCAACTAAAATGAGATGCTGGTGTGCTGCAAGGAAAAGTAGCCCCCTCACACTGCAACTAGAGAGAGCCTTCTCGTAGCAACAAAGACCCAGTGAAACCAATAAATAAACATTTTTTTAAATGTACACTGAAATAGATATTTTTTTGAAAGTTAAGAGTTTTACATTTCTGAAAACATGACACAAATTTATTGCTACCACGAATACAAGAGAAAACATAGTCCCCAAGACAACTTTCAAAATAAGGAAAATCAAAGCCAGAAAATATCAGCATAGTGCCCTAGTTCACACAGGCAACTAGCAGGAACCAGTCTTACGACTCTGATCTCCACTGTATCCGATATGAACACCCCTCAATTTGAGGTTGCGCAGAGAGTTGGGATTCTCTGAGGATGGTTTTCAGGTCTTTTGCCATTTCTAGGCAAATTACTTAACTCTCTCTTTCTCTTCTTCTATTTATCAATAAGGATAATGCAGGTATTATCTGGGAAGAACTTTGAGTCAGTCTGATTAAAAATCCTATTTAAAGTGCCAGGTGCCATTCCACAAATAAGTGAAAAAGTAGCAAGAGGAAATCTGCATTCAAACATCCCAGTCTCTTTTGCTCCCTAGTCTCTCTCACTCTCCAGCACCCAGCAGGCACTTACCCTGTGGAAGGATGAAGCTAAACAGAAGATGATTAATCTTGTATCAAACCTCCTCAGCACAAGGCAATAATTGAAACATTCCATTGCAATCTCCCCACCTACTTTTTCCTAGAACACATGATTACATCCAGATCATTATTTTGCTTTTTCTTTTTGAATTGGGGAAATGTAACTGAACCATTTTGAACAGTACGTAGTTTGTTGGAGATTTGGCAATGACCTTGGACTGTGTTGGCGGAAAACTGCACGGTGCACTGATGAGGACAACTGGGCTGCTACTGGATTATTTTTAATGCTGCCAGGATACACAGAAGGAATGATCACTAATACAGTTCAGTTAGGGGGAGGTGAATTCTCTTTCTACAAAACTCCAGAGAGAATAAACAGGTCAGTTTACTTCTGCTGCTGTTGCTGCTGCTAAATCACTTCAGTCATGTCCGACTCTGTGCAACCCCATAGACGGCAGCCCACCAGGCTCTGCCGTCCGTGGGATTCTCCAGGCAAGAACACTGGAGTGGGTTGCCCTGTCCTCTGCTAAAGCAAAATAAGTGTGACATTGTTACAACTATTATCCTGAATGGTTAAAATAAATGTTAGATCAGTTCAGTTCAGTCACTCAGTCCTGTCAGATTCTTTGCAACCCCATGGGCTGCAGCATGCCAGTCACTGTCCATCACCAACTCCCGGAACTTGCTCAAGCTCATGTCCATCGAGTTGGTGATGCCATCCAACCATCTCATCCTCTGTTGTCCCCTTCTCCTCCTGCCTTCAATCTTTCCCAGCATCAGGGTCTTTTCCAAGGAGTCAGTTCTTCACATCAAGTGGCCAACGTTAGATAGATTCATATGAATTCAATAAATGTGACTAACCAAGTTTTGACTTTTTCTTTCCCATATCTTTAGTCAGTACAATGCTAAGCTCAATAATGGAATGGAAAACTCTCATTTCAGAAGCTTTCAAAATATGAAAGTAAAATATATGTTTTGAGTGGTTTTCCTAAAGGAAAAGTAGAATTTCCCTACATTATAATTTATATCAAAAGAATGGAAGAGGGGCCCTCTAGAAGGAGAGAAAGAAGGCATTCTGACAAGGAAGAAGAGAGATGAGCTGTGGAGTTGTACCCTCACCTTTATGAGGGATGACCTTTGTACTTCTTCACTTGTTGTTTGAAAATAATTACTTTTCTATGTTGCATTTCCCTCTGGCTATGGCTAATCTTTCAGTCAAATCTGTTACATAAGGAAGTCTTGGGTGAATGGTGCTTTGGGGAACTGAGGCTAGTGTTCCCATTTTCTTCCCAAGGAAGCCAATATGGCAATAGCCATAGGGAGAATGGAAACCTCCAAATAACAAGAAATAGTCAGCAAAAAGGTGAATGGAGTGCTCAGGGGAAGCTAAAAGTGATCCTGAAGACACTAATAAGCAAAAAGGAGATGGCATCAGTATACGTTGACTCTAAAACTGATGCGAGGAAAATCCTGTCTGTTTCAGAGGTAGGTGACTTTTATGAAGATGAAAACAAACAAAAGATTCTCATACTAATAAAATGGGCATTATTCAGATACTAATAAAATGGGCATTATTCCAGATAGCAGACACTGGAATCAATACACTTCAAATAGTGCTGGGTTCATGAAACCTAAATTCTTTTGAATTTATTAAAGAAAATCTCTGTAAAATGATACAGAGTAAGGGTATGCAAACTACGACCATGGGCCAAATCCAGCCCACAGCCAAATTTGTAAAGAAAGTTTAAATTCATAGCTTTTCCACACTCATTTGTTTTTGTATTGTTTTTGACTGTGTTCATGCTACAACAGCAGAGGTAAAAGGTTGTGGCAGAGACCATATGGCCCACAAAACCTAAGATATGTGTTATCTGGGCTTTTATAGAAAAAGTTTGCTGACCCTTGTTGTAGAAAAAGGAGCAAAGGTGTTTAACCAGTACTCAGAAGATCTGGACCCAGTCTCAGCTCTAGCCCAATGTGTTCTTAGCAAAGTCATTTAATATTTTGAAGTCTACATTTTCTAACCTGAAAATGAAGCTAATAGTTAATGCACAGGCACAACAAGGTTTTGGTGAAGTTCATGATGTGATTTATACTTGGAATACTTGGAAAACTATAAAGGTATAATGGTCTATACAAATTGTTTCTATTTAACTACACCAGAGTGTATTCTCTTAGAAATTATATTACTGTGTTTGGGGGGTGAACAAGATGTTAAAATGGTCAGGTAGGATGTTATAATTCATGAGGTGTTGGGTTGCAATTTTGATTGTGTATAAATATTTGGAATTTGGAATTCATATCTCCCCAGAAATAGAACCACAAAGAAATCTTGCCACACCCTGCCTTTGCCTCTGACTCCAGTCACATGGGCCACCAATGTAGAAGCTACAATTCTATGCATCACGTGTGCCTTTGCTCTTACTGAGGCTTGTTCTGGACCCTTCCTTTCACCTGCTGCTGCTGCTGCTAAGTCACTTCAGTCGTGTCCAACTCTGTGCGACCCCTTAGATGGCAGCCCACCAGGCTCCCCCATCCCTGGGATTCTCCAGGCAAGAACCCTGGAGTGGGTTGCCATTTCCCTCTCCAATGCATGAAAGTGAAAAGTGAAAGTGAAGTCGTGTCGAACCCTCAGTGACTCCATGGACAGCAGCCTTCCAGGCTCCTCCGTCCATGGGATTTTCCAGGCAAGTGTACTGGAGTGGGGTGCCATTGCCTTCTCCGCCTCCTCTCACCAGCCCCTCTCTATGATCTTTATAACTAAGACATCAGTTCAGGTGTGAGCCCAGCAAGATGCCTTCCCTGACTCTCTTGTTCCAGATAACTTGCTCCTCTTTATTGGGCCGGATTGTTGACTGCCCACAGCATATGCCTGCCATTGCTACTCCCCAGGTATATTATAATTAAGCATACATCTTTACATGTTTCTGTCCCTCCACCAGCCCCTACCCTAAAAAGAAGCTTCTGGAGGACAGGGACTGAGTCTAAACCAAATAGCTTCCATTGCTGGGAAAACACCAGCACCAGGTAATTTCCACTTTCTCTAGCTACATAATAGGAAGGATATTGTTGTCTTCATCTTAAACTTTTGAAGAAAGTGCAGACTGGAGCAGAAGAGCTACTTATCCAGAAGGAAATTGCAAATGATTAGTGGAGCCACATTTAATTCTGTAAGGAATTCCCCCTGCCCAAAATACTCCATTCTTAATCACTATGTTATTCACAGGCCTTCAGTTTCTGAAAATTATCTGATTCTCAACAGTTTTGACATATTAAGGCAAAGCAAAATTCTTCAAACTATGGAAATATTTGTTAACAAGCCAATTGCCTACACAATTATCCTCTCCTACCTTCTCATATTTCCTCAACTTAGTCTCTATCCCATATTTTCTAATGTACAACTCCAGCATTTGTGTCTCATCTATTCACACTGCGTATGAATGTGCAATGCAAAATTATTGCAAAGTGAAATCACACATTTTGCAAAAGTCTCAAGTTTTTATGACATCGATGAAAATTATTTTGGAAAAACCACTTAAAACATACCCAGATCCTTGAAAACAGAGAGTGCAATATAGAGCTAGATTAATTAACAACAAAAAAGAAAAAAAAAAGGAAATTAATGATGACAGATTAGGTCATTCAAAAGAGAATGATTTAAATATCAAAGAACCAAGGGAACCTCTTAGGAAATCTGAGAATCCTTAAATATTTATACAAAAAGAACTTTCTTCATTATGGTGATATGAAAGCCAAATATAAAGTAAAGGATGCCTTTTTGTATTATTTTAAAAGATCTGTTAATATTCTTTCTTTATTTTTCCTGTAAGAATAGCTCCTGCTGCTACTGCTACTAAGTCACTTCAGTCGTGTCCAGCTCTGTGTGACCCCATAGACGGAAGCCAACCAGGCTCCCCCATCCCTGGGATTCTCCAGGCAAGAACACTGGAGTGGGTTGCCATTTCCTTCTCCAATGCATGAAAGTGAAAAGTGAAAGTGAAGTCGCTCAGTCGTATCCGACTCCTAGCGACTCCATGGACTGCAGCCTACCAGGCTCCTCCATCCATGGGATTTTCCAGGCAAGAGTATTGGAGTGGGGTGCCATCGCCTTCTCTGAAGAATAGCTCCTAGTTGTAATCAAAATATGAAGTTTATTTTTCATTATTTTATTTTCGTATTTTTCCTCAAAAAACTTCATTTATTTGCCATGGAATTCTCTGTGGATGATAGTATCAAATTACTCTGTCTACAGATGGATAAGTTGAGGACAAGTAACATGACTCAAGAAGAGTCAAGTCATTGCCCTAGAAATTTAGAATGAGAAAGAAAAGCATCCTTTTGGTTGCCCAGACTGACACATGCACAGCTAAGAACAGTCTGTGCCCAGATTTCCTGACATGTGAAGCGCAAAAGCTGAAAAAGCAGGTCTGCAAGAAGAAAGACTAATGCAGTAGAGATGCAGTAACAAGAGAATAAAGAGGACCTATCTTTGGTCCCAACACCCAACAAATTTGTGCCCTTGACCCTTCCAAGTAAACTTGAAATTAATTCTTCTTTGGATTTCTTTTTGTAGGGTTCCTTGGGTTCCAGTCTGAAGCAAGCCAGAGATGCCTCTGTACCCACAATAACCCTCCTCTAACCAGACCCTTCTCAGAAATCCTAAAGAACGTGCCCACAGGAAGCCTGAAACCCTCCAAATCCCTTGTATGTGCCTCTTCTTCAGACTGTTGTCTGGAGCATAAACCAAGTCACTGCTGTGAACACCCCATCCCCAAGGGATGGACTCAGGGGAGCTGCGGCAGTGTTGCAGGTAAAGCTTGAACTGAGGTATTCACTCATACCCACATAAGGTCTCTCACAGTGTAGAACAGAAGCTTGGGTGGGAAGAGAAAGTGTGTGGCCTTAGACCAAGGCAGGTGATATGTCCGAGGTTTAAACTCAAACTTGTCATTTCAGATTATTATGTATTATACAAGGGGAATGTATTAGAATTACCAGTTTACTAGCTTAATGTATGGACCTCCTAAATAGTTCAATTGGCAAAGAATCTGCCTGCAATGCAGGAGACCCCAATTCGATTCCTGGGTTGGAAAGATCCCCTGGAGAAGGGATAGGCTACCCACTCTAGTATTCTTGGGCTTCCCCTGTGGCTCAGATGGTAAAGAATTCTCCTGCAATGCAGGAGACCTACGTTCACTCCCTTGGTTGGAAAGATCCCCTGGAGGAGGGCATGGCAACCCACTCCAGTATTCTTGCCTGGAGAATCCTTATGGACAGAGGAGCCTGGAGGGCTACAGTCCATGAGGTCATGAAGAGTCAGACATGACTGAGTGACTAACACAGCACACCACAGCTTGATGTATAACTGTTAAATATTTAGACACACAGAATATAAGCCTCTATTTTTTATTATTTTCCAGATACTGTAAATATAAGAGGCAGGCCTGTTATCTCATGATAACGTTGATTCAACTACACTAGGCTCTATACAGTTTTTATAATTACATGTCATGGATGATGTTGAATTTTATGAATTACCTTCCCAGGAAAAGTGAGATTCTGGATTGCTCTAAACTGTGTCAGATATAGTAAGATTCAGAGTAAAACTAATTCCTTATGATTATAGAGTAAAAGTGAGAAATGGATTTAAGGGACTAGATCTGATAGATAGAGTGCCTGATGAACTATGGACAGAGGTTCATGACATTGTACACGAGACAGGGATCAAGACCATCCCCATGGAAAAGAAATGTGAAAAAGCAAAATGGTTGTCTAGGGAGGACTTACAAATAGCTGTTAAAAAAGAAAAGTGAAAATCAAAGGAGAAAAGCAAAGATATAAGCATCTGAATGCAGAGTTCCAAAGAATAGCAAGAAGAGATAAGAAAGCCTTCCCAGTGATCAATGCAAAGAAATAGTGGAAAATCACAGAATGGGAAAGACTAGAGATCTCTTCAAGAAAATTAGAGATACCAAGGGAACATTTCATGCAAAGATAGGCTTGATAAAGGACAGAAATTGTATGACCTAACAGAAGCAAAAGATATTAAGAAGAGGTGGCAAGACTAGACAAAAGAACTGTACAAAACAGAGCTTCACGACCAAGATAATCACGATGGTGTGATCACTCACCTAGAGCCAGACATCTTGGAATGTGAAGTCAAGTAGGCCTTAGAAAGCATCACTATGAACAAAGCTAGTGGAGGTGGTAGAATTCCAGTTGAGCTATTTCAAATCCTGAAAGATGATGCTGTTGAAAGTGCTGCACTCAATATGCCAGCAACTTTGGACAACTCAGCAGTGGCCACAGGACTGGAAAAGGTCAGTTTTCATTCCAATCCCAAAGAAAGGCAATGCCAAAGAATGCTCAAACTACTGCACAATTGCACTCATCTCACATGCTAGTTAAGTAATGCTCAAAAGTCTTCAAGCCAGGCTTCAGCAATGTGTGAACTGTGAACTTCCAGATGTTCAAGCTGGCTTTAGAAAAGGCAGAGGAACCAGAGATCAAATTGCCAACATCTGCTGGATCATCAAAAAAGCAAGAGAGTTCCAGAAGAACATCTATTTTTGTTTTATTGACTAAGCCAAAGACTTTGTGTGGATCACAATAAACTGTGAAAAATTCTGAAAGAGATGGGAATACCAGACCACCTGACCAGCCTCTTGAGAAACCTATATGCAGGTCAGGAAGCAACAGTTAGAACTGGACATGGAACAACAGACTTGTTCCAAACAGGAAAAGGAGTACGTCAAGGCTGTGTATTGTCACCCTGCTTATTTAACTTATATGCAGAGTACATCATGAGAAACGCTGGGCTGGAAGAAGCACAAGCTGGAATCAAGATTGCTGGGAGAAATATCAATAACCTCAGATATGCAGATGACACCACCCTTATGGCAAATAGTGAAGAGGAACTCAAAAGCCTCTTGATGAAAGTGAAAGAGGAGAGTGAAAACGTTGGCTTAAAGCTCAACATTCAGAGAACGAAGATCATGGCATCTGGTCCCATCACTTCATGGCAAATAGATGGGGAAACAGTGGAAACAGTGTCAGACTTTATTTTGGGGGGCTCCAAAATCGCTGCAGATGGTGACTGCAGCCATGAAATTAAAAGACGCTTACTGCTTGGAAGGAAAGTTATGACCAACCTAGATAGCATACTCAAAAGCAGAGGCATTACTTTGCCAACAAAGGTCTGTCTAGTCAAGGCTATGGTTTTTCCAGTGGTCATGTATGGATGTGAGAGTTGGACTGAGAAGAAAGCTGAGCGCTGAAGAATTGATGCTTCTGAACTGTGGTGTTGGAGAAGACTCTTGCAAGTCCCTTGGACTGCAAGGAGATCCATCGAGTCCATTCTAAAGGAGATCAGTCCTGGGTGTTCTTTGGAAGGACTGATGCTGAAGCTGAAACACCAATAGTTTGGCCACCTCATGTGAAGAGTTGACTCATTGGAAAAGACTCTGATACTGGGAGGGATTGGGAGCAGGATAGGAAAGGGATGACAGAGGATGAGATGGCTGGATGGCAACACCAACTCGATGAACATGGGATTGTGTGAACTCCAGGAGTTGGTGATGGACAGGGAGGCCTGGCATGCTGCAATTCTTGGGGTTGCAAAGAGTAGGACACGACTGAGCAACTGAACTGAACTGAACTGAAGAAGGTAAGTTATCACCTTGTGTATGGATAAAGAAAGGCCTTACAGGATAGATCAGGTAATCTGGTTTCATACTTTAACAATTATGGTTGGCCCTTCCTATCCGTATGTTCTTCATCCAGCTGTACTCTGCAATTTAAATAAGGGATTTTAGCATGGATGATTTGGGTATCCTTGGGAGTTCTGGATCAATATTCCATAGATATTGAGGGAAAACTGTATTTCTATAATCCTTAATTATGGGCAGGAACTATGAACTTTGGAACCTAAAAATCCAAGCTATCTTTTTCTGCAGAATCTGATCCTATTAATTTTGTCTCTGTTTTAGACTTCATCTATATGAGAATATGGAATCTGCCATCATACTTTAGTTGAATTATAGGAATAACTACCCATAATTTGGGCCTCACTTATGGCTTAGCTGATAAAGAATCCACCTGCAATGCGAGAGACCTGGATTCAATCCCTGGGTTGGGAAGATCCCCTGCAGAAAGGAAAGGTTACCACTCCAGTATTCTGGCCTGGAGAATTCCATGGACTCTCTAGTACATGGGGTTGCAAAGAGAAAAAACTGAGCAACTTTAATTTCACCTGTAATTTGTGCTTGCCTGGTGAGTCAGTGGTAAAGAATCCAGTGCAGGAGACATTGGTTCAACCCTTGGGTCAGGAAGGCCCCCTAGAGAAGAAAATGGCAACCCACTCCAGTATTCTTACCTGGGAAATCCCATGGGAAGAGGAGCCTTGTGAGCTACAGTCCATGAGGTTGCAAAAGGGTCAGACATGACTTAGCGACTAAAAAACACCTGCAGTTCAACTCACATTTGACAAAAAACAGTGAATTTCATTTAGTCAAGGCCTAAAATACCAACTGACTAATTTTTTTAGTATTTTCCCTTAAAAATTTTGGTCTATTTATGACAGACATAGAATCCAATTATAGATATAAAATAAAACCAAAATCTATTAGGATAAGAAGATGAAACACTAGGATCCTATGGCTCAACTTTAATACCACTGCTTCACAGAGAACAAAGTTGAGTACCAAAGTAGTGAAGCAATTGGACCAAAGTTACTGTATTTTTTTTTTAAATCAATCTCTAAATTGCACGGGTCTATTTTAAAACAGTTCCTTTCTAGGTTTAAAAACAAAACTTGTCATCTAAAAATAATTCATCAACACTAAAAAGATAGTATAAGCAGGCTGGAAATCAGCTTTTTGCTAAATGACTTTTCAGCAAATACTCCTATATTATGCTCATTTCTGCAAACACTTAGCATGGAAAATTTCCTTGGGGTTAATTGTTTGCTTCAGTGTGTATAAGTAGCATTTAACTGTCTTTCTAAAGTAACACTCTTTATCCCTAGTTAAGACTATGTCTAACTTTAATTGACTTCAGAATAAGTAAGAGTGACTCAATTTTAATGATCCTATCAGCCTTTCTTTGTAATTGATGAACACATATAAAAAAACATTTGATGGCCACCACACCGAAAGGGTATGATGTCCATTTCATCATCGGGGACTGGAATGCAAAACTAGGAATTCAAGAGATACCTGGAGTAACAGGCAAGTTTGGTCTTGGAGTACAAACTGAGACAGGGCAAAGACTAACAGAGTTTTGCCAAGAGAATGCACTGGTCATAGCAAACACTCTCTTCCAACAACACAAGAGATGACTCTACATATGAACATTATCAAATAGTCAATACCGAAATCAAATTGATTATATTTTTTGTAGCCAAAGATGGAGAAACTCTATAAAGTAAGAAAAACAAAATTTGGAGTTGACTGTGGCTCAGGTCATGAACTCCTTATTACCAAATTCAGACTTGAAGAAAGTAGGGAAAATCACTAGACCATTCAGGAATGACCTAAATCAAATCCTTTACAAATATTATTAATATACGGTGGAAATGCCAAATAGATTCAAGGCATTAGATCTGATAGGGTGCCTGAAGAACTATGGATGGAGGTCCATAACTTTGTACATGAGGCAATGATCAAAACCATCCCCCCCCCCCCAAAAAAAAAAACACCTCAAAAAGGCAAGACGGTTGTCTGAGGAGGCCTTACAGATACCTGAGAAAACAAGAGAAACTAAAGGCAAAGGAGAAAAGGAAAGATATATCCATCTAAATGTAGAGTTCCAAAGAAGAGCAGGGAGAGATAAGAAAGACTTCCAAAGTGAACAGTGCAAAGAAATAGAGAAAACAACAGAATGGGAAAAACTAAAGATCTCTTCAAGAAAATTAGAGATACCAAGGGAACATTTCAAGCAAAGATGGGCACAACAAAGGACAGAAAATGTATGGACCTAAAAGAAGCAGAATATATTAAGAAGAGGTGGCAAGATACACAGAAGAACTGTACAAAAAAAGATCTTAGTGACCCAGATAACCATGATGGTGTGATCACTCACCTAGAGCCAGGCATACTGCTACGTGAAGTTAAGTGGGCCTTATGAAGCATCCCTATGAACAAAGTGGAAGTGATGGAATTCCGGTAGAGCTATTTCAAGTCTTAAAAGATGATGTTCTTAAATTGCTGCACTCAATACACCAGCAAATTTGGAAAACTCAGCAATGGCCACAGGACTGGAAAAGGTCAGTTTTCATTCTAATCCCAAAAAAGGCAATGCCAAAGGATGGTCAAACTACTGCACAGTTGTACTCACCTTACACACTAGCAAAGTAATGCTGAAAATTCTCCAAGCTAGGCTTCAACAGTATGTAAAACAAGAACTTCCAGATGTTCAAGCTGGATTTAGAAAAGGCAGAGAAACCAGAGATCAAATTGCCAACATCTGCTAAATCACAGAAAAAAGAAAGAGAATTCCAGAATTTCAGAAAAACTGTTTACTTCTCCTTCATTGTCAACACTAAAGCCTTTGACTGTGTGGACAACAAATTGTGGAAAATTCTTAAAGAGATGGGAATACCAGACCACCTTACCTTTCTCCTGAAATCTATGCTGGTTAAGAAGCAACAGTTAGAACTGGACATGGAAAAATGGACTGGTTCCAAATTGGGAAAGAAGTACTTCAAAGCAGTATATTTTCACCCTGCTTATTTAACTTATTTGCAGAATACATCATGCAAAATGTGAATTAGATGAAGTACTAGCTGGAATCAAGATTGTTTGGAGAAATATCAATAACCTCAGATAGGCAGATGATACCACCTGTATGGCAGAAAGCTAAGAGAAACTAAAGAGCCTCTTGATGAAGGTGAAAGAGGAGAATGAAAAAGCTGGCTTAAAACTCAGCATTCAAATAATGAAGATCATGGCATCTGGTCACATCATTTCATGACAATTAGATGGGTAAAAAATGGAAACAGTGATAGACTTTATTTCCTTGAACTCCAAAATCACTGCAGATGATGACTGCAGCCATAAATTTAAAAGACACTTCCTTCTTGAAAGAAAAGCTATGACTAACCTAGAAAGCATATTCAAAAGCAGAGACATTACTTTGCCAACTAAGGCCCATATAGTCAAAGCTGTGGTTTTTCCAGTAGTCATGTATGGATGTGAGAGTTGGACTACAAAGAATGCTGAGCACCAAAGAATTGGTGTTTTTTGAACTGTGGTGGTGGAGAAGACTCTTGAGAGTCCCTTGGACTGCAAGGGGATCAAACCAGTCAATCCTAAAGGAAATCAATCCTTAATATTCATTGGAAGGACTGATGCTGAAGCTGAGGTTCCAATACTTTGGCCATCTGACTCACTGGAAAAGACTCCGATGGTGGGAAGGATTGAAGGCAGGAGGAGAAGGGGATGACAAAGGATGAGATGGTTGGATAGCATCACTGACTCAATGGACATGAATTTGAGCAAGCTCTGGGAGATGGTGAAGGACAGAGTAGCCCTGTGTGCTGCAGTCCATGGGGTCACAAAGAGTCAGATACGACTGAGGGACTGAACAACAACATCCAAGAGGAAAAGTTCTAAAAATAAAAATTATTTTAAATTTAAAGGTTGCTAAATTTCAACAACATTTAAGTTTAGTAAACACACAAACATATACATGAAAAAAAAAAAAAAACTGGTACAAGGTTAAAAAAATCCAGAGAGTCACAACGTAATACATTAGGTGAAAAATTGATTAATAATCAGGATATTCAAAGAGATTGACCATGCGTCATCTGCCTTCAAAGAGCTTAGAGTAGAAGCTTCTTGAGAAGACACCATTTTTAATACAAGAAAGCATACGATAACAAAAATGTAATTGAAAACAAAAATTAGTACTCTAGAAGTTCAAGAGGAAAAAGGATGAGCGTGGTATGGAGTGTTCATGTGCTCAGTCACACAGTCGTGTCTGACTCTTTGCCACCTCGTGGACTGTAGCCTGCCAGATCCTCTGTCCATGGAATTTTCCAGGCAAGAATACTGGAGTAGGTTTCCTTCTCCGTGGAGTGTTCATAGACAGTATTCAAAACAAGCAAGACTATAAAACTAGAACTTGGGTCTTTTTTTTAATATAAATATATTTATTTTAATTGGAGGCTAATTTCTTTACAATATTGTATTGGTTTTGCTATACATCAACATGAATCTGCCACAAGTGTACACGTGTTCCCTATCCTGACCCCACCTCCCACCTCCCTCCCCATACCATCCCTCTGCGTCATCCCAGTGCACCAGTCTCAAGCATCCTCTATTATGCATCAAACCTGGACTAGCTATTCGTTTCACATATGATATTATACATGTTTCAACACCATTCTCCCAAATCTTCCCACCCTCGCCCTCTCCCACAGAGTCCAAAAGACTGTTCTATACATCCATGGCTCTTTTGCTGTCTCGCATACAGGGTTATCATTACCATCTTTCTAAATTCCATATATGTGCGTTAGTATACTGTATTGGTGTTTTTCTTTCTGGCTGACTTCACTCTGTATAATAGGCTCCAGGTTCATCAACCTCATTAGAACTGATTCAAATGTATTCTTTTTAATGGCTGAATAATATTCCATTGTGTATATGTAGCACAGTTTTCTTATCCATTCGTCTGCTGATGGACATCTAGGTTGCTTCCATGTCCTGGCTATTATAAACAGTGCTGCGATGAACATTGGGGTACACGTGTCTCTTTCAATTCTGGTTTCCTCAGTGTGAATGCCCAGCAGTGGGATTTTTGGGTCATACGGCAGTTCTATTTCCAGTTTTTAAGGAATCTCCACATTATTATCCATAGTTGTTGTACTAGTTTGCATTCCCACAAACAGTGTAAGAGGGTTCCCTTTTCTCCACACCCTCTCCAGCATTTATTGCTTGTACACTTTCGGATCGCAGCCATTCTGACTAGCGTCAAATGGTACCTCATCATGGTTTTGATTTGCATTTCTCTGATAATGAGTGATGTTGAGCATTTTTTCATGTGTTTGTTAGCCATCTGTATGTCTTCTTTGGAGAAATGTCTATTTAGTTCTTTGGCCCATTTTTTGATCGGGTCGTCTATTTTTCTAGAATTGAGCTGAGTTGCTTGTATATTTTTTAGGTTAATCCTTTGTCAGTTGCTTCATTTGCTATTATTTTCTCCCATTCTGAAGGCTGTCTTTTCACCTTACTTATAGTTTCCTTTGTTGTGTAGAAGCTTTTAATTTTAATTAGGTCCCATTTGTTTATTTTTGCTTTTATTTCCAATACTCTGGGAGGTGGGTCATAGAGGATCCTGCTGTGATTTATGTCACAGAGTGTTTTGCCTATGTTCTCCTCTAGGAGTTTTATAGTTTCTGGCCTTATGTTTAGATATTTAATCCATTTTTAATTTATTTTTGTGTATGGTGTTAGAAAGTATTCTAGTTTCATTCTTTTACAAGTGGTTGACCAGTTTTCCCAGCACCACTTGTTAAAGAGATTATCTTTAATCCATTGTATATTCTTGCCTCCTTTGTCAAAGATAAGGTGTCCATAGGTGCATGGATTTATCTCTGGGCTTTCTATTTTGATCCATTGGTCTATATTTCTCTTTGTGCCAGTACCATACTGTCTAGATGACTGTGGCTTTGTAGTAGAGCCTGAAGTCAGGCAGGTTGATTCCTCCAGTTCCATTCTTCTTTCTCAAGATTGCTTTCGGTATTTGAGGTTTTTGTATTTCCATACATATTGTGAAGTTATGTGTTCTAACTCTGTGAAAAATACCGTTAGTAGCTTGATAGGGATTGCATTGAATCTATAGATTGCTTTGGGTAGTATACTCATTTTCACTATATTGATTCTTCTGATCCACGAACATGGTATATTTCTCCATGTGTTAGTGTCCTCTTTGATTTCTTTCACGAGTGTTTTATAGTTTTCTATATATAGGTCTTTTGTTTCTTTAGGTAGATATATTCCTAAGTATTTTATTATTTTCGTTGCAATGGTAAATGGAATTGTTTCCTTAATTTCTCTTTCTATTTTCTCATTGCATTAGGAATGCAAGGGATTTCTGTGTGTTGATTTTATATCCTGCAACTTTACCATATTCATTGATTAGCTCTAGCAATTTTCTGGTGGAGTCTTTATGGTTTTCTCTGTAGAGGATCATGTCCTCTGCAAACAGTGAGAGTTTTACTTCATTTTTTCCTATTTGGATTCCTTTTATTTATTTATTTTTTTTTTTCTGCTCTGATTGCTGTGGCCAAAACTTCCAAAATTATGTTGAATAGTAGTGGTGAAAGTGGGCACCCTTGTCTTGTTTCTGACTTTAGGGGAAATGCTTTCAACTTTTCACCTTTGAGGGTAATGTTTGCTGTGGGTTTGTCATATATAGCTTTCATTATGTTGAGGTATGTTTCTTCTATTCCTGCTTTCTGGAGAGTTTTTATCATAAATGGATGTTGAATCTTATCAAAGGCTTTCTCTGCATCTACTGAGATAATTATATGGCTTTTATTTTTCAATTTGTTAATGTGGTGTATTACATTGATTGATTTGCAGATATTGAAGCATCCTTGCATCCCTGGGATAAAGCCCACTTGGTCATGATGTATGATCTTTTTGGTGTGTTGTTGGATTCTGATTGCTAGAATTTTGTTAAGGATTTTTGCATCTATGTTCATCAGTGATATTGGCCTGTAGTTTTCTTTCTTTTTTTTTGTTTTTGGCATCTTTGTCAGGTTTTGGTATTAGGGTGATGGTGGCCTCATAGAATGAGTTTGGAAGTTTTCCTTCCTCTGCAATTTTCTGGAAGAGTTTGAGTAGGATAGGTGTTAGCTCTTCTCTAAATTTTTGGTAGAATTCAGCTGTGAAGCCATCTGGACCTGGGCTTTTGTTTGCTGGAAGATTTCTGATTACAGTTTAAATTTCCGTGCTTGTGATGGGTCTATTAAGATTTTCTATTTCTTCCCGGTTCAGTTTTGGAAAGTTGAACTTTTCTAAGAATTTGTCCATTTCCTCCAAGTTGTCCATTTTATTGGCATACAATTATTGATAGTAGTCTCTAATGATCCTTTGTATTTATGTGTTGTTTGTTGTGATCTCTCCATTATCATTTCTAATTTTATTGATTTGATTTTTCTCCTTTTGTTTCTTGATGAGTCTGGCTAATGGTTTGTCAATTTTATTTATCCTCTCATAGAATCAGCTTTTGGCTTTGTTGATTTTTGCTATGGTCTCTTTTGTTTCTTTTGCATTTATTTCTGCCCTAATTTTTAAGATTTCTTTCCTTCTACTAACCCTGGGGTTCTTCATTTTTTCCTTTTCTAGTTGCTTTAGGTGTAGGGTTAGGTTATTTATTTGACTTTTTTCTTGTTTCTTGAGGTATGCCTCTATTGCTATGAACCTTCCCATTAGCACTGCTTTTAAAGTGTCCCACAGGTTTTGGGTTGTTGTGTTTTCATTTTCATTCATTTCTATGCATATTTTGATTTCTTTTTTGATTTCTTCTCTGATTTGTTGGTTATTCAGCAGCGTGTTGTTCAGCCTCCATATGTTGGAATTTTTAATAGTTTTTCTCCTGTAATTGAGATCTAATCTTACTTCATTGTGGTCAGAAAAGATGCTTGGGATGATTTCAATTTTTTTGAATTTACCAAGGCTCGATTTATGGCCCAGGATGTGATCTATCCTGGAGAAGGTTCCGTGTGCACTTGAGAAAAAGGTGAAATTCATTGTTTTAGGGTGAAATGTCCTATAGATATCAATTAGGTCTAACTGGTCTATTGTATCATTTAAAGTTTGTGTTTCCTTGTTAATTTTCTGTTTAGTTGATCTATCCATAGGTGTGAGTGGGATATTAAAATCTCCCACTATTCTTGTGTTATTGTTAATTTCCTCCTTCATACTTGATAGCATTTGTCTTACACATTGCGGTGCTCCTATGTTGGGCACATATATATTTATAATTGTTATATCTTCTTCTTGGATTGATCCTTTGATCATTATGTAGTGTCCTTCTTTGTCTCTTTTTACAGCCTTTGTTTTAAAGTCTATTTTATCTGATATGAGTATTGCTACTCCTGCTTTCTTTTGGTCCCTATTTGCATGGAATATCTTTTTCCAACCCTTCACTTTCAGTCTGTATGTGTCCCTTGAGGTGGGTCTCTTGTAGACAACATATATAAGGGTCTTGTTTTTATATCCATTCAGCCAGTCTTTGTCTTTTGGTTGGGGCATTCAATCCATTTAAGTTTAAGGTAATTATTGATAAGTATGATCCTGTTGCCACCTCCTTTATTGTTTTGGGTTCGAGTTTATACACTGTTTTTTGTGTTTCCTGTCTAGAGAAGATCCTTTAGCATTTGTTAGAGAGCTGGTTTGGTGGTGCTGAATTCTCTCAGCTTTTCCTTGTCTGCAAAGCTTTTGATTTCTCCTTCATATTTGAATGAGATTCTTGCTGGGTACAGTAATCTGGGCTGTAGGTTATTTTCTTTCATCACTTTAAGTATGTCCTGCCATTCCCTCCTGGCCTGAAGAGTTTCTATTGAAAGATCAGCTGGTATCTTTATGGGAATCCCCTTGTGTGTTATTTGTTGTTTTATTTGTTGTTTTTCCCTTGCTGCTTTTAATATTTGTTCTTTGTGTTTGATCTTTGTTAATTTGATTAATATGTGTCTTGGGGTGTTTCACCTTGGGTTTATCCTGTTTGGGACTCTCTGGGTTTCTTGGACTTGGGTGATTATTTCCTTCCCCATTTTAGGGAAGTTTTCAACTAT
The DNA here is from genome assembly GCF_055505025.1 of Bos grunniens. Lineage (NCBI taxonomy): Eukaryota > Metazoa > Chordata > Mammalia > Artiodactyla > Bovidae > Bos > Bos grunniens. The sequence goes on from NC_141188.1 coordinate 15,250,256, forward strand.
TATCTCCTCTAGTGTTTTCTCATGGTCTTTTTTTTTGTCTTCTTCTGGGACTCCTATGACTTGAATGTTGGGGCATTTAACATTGTCCCAGAGGTCTCTGAGATTGTCCTCATTTCTTTTAATTCCTTTCTTTTTTCCTCTCTGATTCATTTATTTCTACCATTCTATCTTCTACCTCACTAATCCTATCTTCTGCCTCTGTTATTCTACTATTTATTCCCTCCAGAGTGTTTTTTATCTCATTTATTGCATTATTCATTATATATTGACTCTTTTTTATTTCTTCTCAGTTCAGTTCAGTTCAGTCGCTCAGTCGTGTCCAACTCTTTGCGACCCCATGAATCGCAGCATGCCAGGCCTCCCTGTCGTATAAGTTAAATAAGCAGGGTGACAATATACAGCCTTGACGGACTCCTTTTCCTATTTGGAACCAGTCTGTTGTTCCATGTCCAATTCTAACTGTTGCTCCCTGTTTATTTCTTCTAGATCCTTGTTAAACTTTTCTTGCATCTTCTCAATCCTTATCTCCAGGCTGTTTATCTGTGATTCTGTTTTGTTTTCAAGACTTTGGATCATTTTCACTATCATTATTTGGAATTCTTTATCAGGTAGATACCCTATCTCTTCCTCTTTTGTTTGGTTTGGTGGGCATTTATCCTGTTCCTTTACCTGCTAGGCATTCCTCTGTCTCTTCATCTTGTTTATATTGCTGTGTTTGGGGTGGCCTTTCTGTATTCTGGCAGTTTGTGGAGTTCTCTTTATTGTGGAGTTTCCTCACTGTAGGTGGGGTTCTATGGGTGGCTTCTCAAGGTTTTCTGGCTAGGGAAGCTTGTGTCGATGTTCTAGTGGGTGGAGCTGGGTTTCTCCTCTCTGAAGTGCAGTGAAGTGTCCAGTAATGAGTTATGAGATGTCAGTGGGTTTGGAGTAACTTTCAATTCAGTTCAGTCACTCAGTCGTGTCCGACTCTTTGCGACCCCATGAATTTCAGCACGCCAGGCTTCCCTGTCCCTCACCAACTCCTGGAGTTCACTCAGACTCATGTCCATCAAGTCGGTGATGCGATCCAGCCATCTCATCCTCTGTCGTCCCCTTGTCCTCCTGCCCCCAATCCCTCCCAGAATCAGATCTTTTCCAATGAGTCAACTCTTCGCATGAGGTGACCAAAGTACTGGAGTTTCAGCTTTAGTATCATTCCTTCCAAAGAAATCCCAGGGCTGATCTCCTTCAGAATGGACTGGTTGGATCTCCTTACAGTCTAAGGGACTCTCAGGAGCCTTCTCCAAAACTACAGTTCAAAAGCATCAATTCTTCAGTGCTCAGCCTTCTTCAGAGTCCACTCTAACATCTATACATGACTACTGGAAAAACCATAGCCTTGACTAGACGAACCTTTGTTGGCAAAGTAATTGAATATGCTATCTAGTTTGGTCATAACTTTCCTTCCAAGGAGTAAGCATCTTTTAATTTCATGGCTGCAGTCACCATCTGCAGTGATTTTGGAGCCCAAAAAAATAATGTCTGACACTGTTTCCACTGCTTCCCCATCTATTTGCAGTGCTCAGCATCGTATCTAATACTAATTGCAGTGAATGTTGGGTTTGCCCATATCTCTCCCCGGGCAAGTGTCAGAATGTAACATGCCATCACATTACCCAATCTACCTCTCTTGCCTCAGTGAGATGTGCCCTTCAGTGGCATCTGATGTAAGCTAGTTTAATCATAGTACCTCACTCCCCAGCCACAGTGACTGATTCTCAAGCATGGATACATAACCCATTTGAGACCAAATTAGAGTACTTTTTGACCTAAAGCCTGAGGAAAGAGCCTCTTTCCCCTCTGGTGATCAGCCAGGATTGAGGGTTTTGCCATATGCAGAACTTTGAGCACTAAAATTGGGAAGCTCTCAGGAAAACTGGGAATGCACTAGCTGGGAAGAATGATTCCCAAAAAACCTGTGGAAGAAGCAAGTCTACAGTAGGAAAGATAGAGCAATTATACAGAGAGAACAGAAATGGGGAGAAAGACAGTGCTGGTGAGCTTCCAGCCTTTGGTCTGAATTGTTTTCAGAGCTAGACACTTTTGGTTTTACTCACTTTGGATTACATGTTGCAATTAATTTCCCTTGATTAGGGTAACTAAGTTAGGGTTTCTGTCACTTGTAATAAAAAAATCCTAGTTACTTTGACCCATAGAAAATGCTTCATATATATTAGCCATTATCATTATAATTGTGGTAACTATTGTTAAATTCTACGAAGAAACTTTATTTCTCCTGGTTTATTAGTTAAGATGTAGTGTTGTTTAGTCACTATGTCATGTTTGACTCTGCAACCCCATGTAGCACTGCAGAACGCCAGGCTTCCCTGTCCTTCACTGTCCCAGAGCTTGCTCAAACTCTTATCTATTGATACCACCCAACCATCTCATCTGTCACCTTCTTCTCATCCTGCCCTCAATCTTTCCCAGCATCAGAGTCTTTTTCCAATAGGTCATCTCTTCCCATCAGGTGGCTCAAATATTGGCACTTTAGCTTCAGCATCAGTCCTTCTGATGAATATTCAGGACTGATTTCCTTTAGGATTGACTGGTTGGATCTTCTTGCAGTCCAAGGGGCCCTTAAGAGTCTTCTCCAACACCACAATTCAAAAGCATCAAAGATGAACAAAGAACATAAAAATAAATAATTCTGCTCTCATGGAGACATAGCCAGAGACCACTTGGGCTAATTTGAATGACATGGTTCCTACTACTGGCCCAGAAATCATCTCCAACATCCAAGGAAACTTGGGAGCAGAAATGCTGCATAAGGTCCAGACAGTTATTTGGATATAGAACAGCACTGAATGACTCTCCTTTCACTACTTGCATCTAAGCAAGCTCCCCAGTCTCAGCTACTATTCTAATTTCTGGTGAAAGATTTGGATGTGTAGACTGGCAAAATTCTGCTTGGTAGAGACAAAATATGGTTTTCTCAAGATGAGAAGAATATATGAAACTCCATACTGTTTCAAAAATAGGAATTTTCCCTGATTGTTCTTAAAATTCAATGTTGTTCAGAGATAAACAATAATGCGTCATTGGCCAAACACGACTGAGCGACTTCACTTTCACTTTTCACTTTCACTTTTCACTTTCATGCATTGGAGAAGGAAATGGCAACCCACTCCAGTGTTCTTGCCTGGAGAATCTCAGCGACAGAGGAGCCTGGTAGGCTGCCGTCTATGGGGTCGCATAGAGTCAGACACGACTGAAGCAACTTAGCAGCAGCAGCCCAAACAGTTATTGACTACTTTGGTTACATTCCATTTCAGAATCTATTGAATAATAATAATTTACTTTCCATGTAATCGATAGCTTGAAGTAGAATATTTTTTTTTAATGTTCTTAATTTATGAGAAAACACCATTCTTTAATTAAATCCTTCTCCTGAGATCAACCCGAAGCAAGAGATTCACATGGAACTTGCTAGGCTTATATCAAAAAGCAAAGACCAACAGAGAAATCCCATAATGGTTTTTAGATTTTTGTTTAGAAGTGAAACTCTAAGAAGAAACTTTGCTTCTGTTCACATTTCACTAGCCAAAATAAGTTGTACAAAAAAGGCAATGGAGTAGGAAGGGAAATTATAATTATCGTTTGCTCACTGGGGTAGGGGAAGGAGAAAATTGTTTGGAAAAATGGTACAATTTAATACAAGTTTTATTACCCTGCTGGACCCCTCTCTTTTCCTTTATCTTCCTTCTTTCTGTCAAGTTCCCTCCCAGCACTTTCTTGCAGCTCAACTCTCATCTACACCCCAAGGTCTCTCTTCCCTGACTCCCCAAGCTATTTTGTTTCTTATTACTCATGACTGTGCATCTCTTCTTAAATTTCTTGAATTTATATGATAAAATATATTATCAGTCTAACAGCTGGTAATGGCTCAGAATATCACACCTCTTAGACAACTTCGTTCCTGACTTTAAATTATCTCCACAAATATTTTTAATCATTGAGTCTAAAAGAGTATGCTAGGTATTATACACTAAGTTATTTCTCTTTAAAAGCCTATTAAATAGTTGAGTGTGAAAGATGCAAAACAAAAACATTAGGCAAAAAAAAAAAAAAAAAAACTAAATAAATGGTAACTCACTCCAATATTCTTGCCTGGAAAATTATATGGATAGAGGAGCCCAGCAGGCTGCAGTTCATGGGGTTGCAAAGAGTCAGACACGACTGAGTGACTGAGCACACAGGCACACAAACACAGACATACACACTCACACACAATAAAAACAAAACAGTGAGTGATTATTCCAAGTGATTTTCACATTCAGAGGCTTCTACTAAGGTATAAAACCAGATTGCTTTCCTTTTTTCCATTCAATCAACTATTCAATTAATAAATCCAATAGTAATAAGCTACGTAGGTGTTTCCAGTTTTCTTACCATGAAAACTAAGAAGGTTTGGGCTTTGAATGTGCAGTTTCTTTCACTTCTCACACCTTCTATGCCTTGTCAGACAAACTTCTGGGGGTTACAGTCCAAAATGGAAAAATAAAAAGAAGTAGATGAAAAAATACTTTAGTAATGAAGGAAGCTCAGCTTGAGAAATTTGGGGAAAGTACAGGAGTTGTTCTTTTTGAAAGAAACTAATTGAGAGGAAAATTAGCATTTTAAGAAGCATTGTTGAGGACTTTGTACCATTTTGCATGTGCTGAAGAAGTGCATGTAAAGACCTTGGGTTATTTTGTAAATAACTGAGGATTTGGCACTAAACTCTGACACCACTCTGAGATTAGACCACTTGTATCATGGCTTTCATAAAATTACTAAACATACATTTACTGAACACGACTATGTGTTGAGGACAGTTTGAGGGGCTGGCTGTCCAATGATAAGCAAAATAGATGTCAATTTTTACTTGGAATATGTATCATTTAAAATAAGCACCACTACAATGAGATAGAGAAATTAAGAATTGTAACAATTTGCTTAAAGATTAACAAAACATCAAGAAAGTGACTTGCCATCCAAATTTATATACAGGTGCACGATCAGTGTCTTCATTGTGTCTGACTCTTTGTGACCCCATGGACTGTACCCTGCCAGGGTTCTCTGTCCATGGGATTCTCCAGGCAAGAATACTGGAGTGAGTTGCCATTCCCTGCTTCAGGAGATCTTCCCAACCCAGGGATCAAATCCACGTCTCTTATGTCTCCTGCATTGGCAGGCAGGTTCTTTATCACTAGCACCACCACAGATAAGAAGTAGCAAAGCACAGTTTATATCCCAGTTCAGCTTTCTTGCCCAACCTACATACCAAATCCAATATCAGCTCATACAATTGTCCTCAAATTGTATGAGGACATATCTAAATACCTATTCCCCCAAATATTCTTCCTCCACTGCATATAGCACACTCAGCAGATTCAAATTCTCTGTCTTCCACCACAGATCTCCATGTAAAATTCAGACTGAGAGTTGAAGAAGGTTTGATAGATGAGCTACTGCAAATCTACTTTGTGCCTTAGAGATGCTGCCCAGGAGTGATCTCAGCTGCTTTTTCTGTCTTCCTTTTTCCCATGAGTTACAATAGTGCCATAAAAACAATTACTATCTGAGTAGAGTGGGAAATAGCAATTTAAAATGATTAAAAAAGAGAATCATTTTTAAAGTAATTACTATCATTATTTCTTTATTTGAGAGAGAGAGAGAGAGAGAAATATATTGTGAATCAATAGAAACCTTGGCCCACAATCTCTAAGCCTTATTTATCTGGGTATTGTTTATCTCCCAGAGTTTCCCCTCAGAGGAAAGAATAATAAAGCAGAATGACTCATAGCTTTTTATTTACAGAGAAATGCCTTTTGGAGGGAACTAATATTTAAAAGCCATCAAGTGTGAAAGGGGCTCAAAGACTTCTCCGTGGGACAGAAACATAGTACATGGCTCCAGTAAATGAAAACAGAGTAAATGAAACAGTAAATGAAAACATTGCCACTTGACTCTGTCTCACAAGTAATGCTCACACCTCTGAGAAATGAAGTCAAGAGATACGTCTTTCAGCAGAGACCATCCTTCTGCTTCTTATGACTGCAGGGGCAAGGAGAAATCCCTCCAGAGGAAATCACATGTCTCTCAAAATGCTTCAAACTAAGCTATCCTATTATGGGCTATAACTATCCTCAGAGCAATAAAGGGGTCATCAGTATATATCTGATTCTACAGTTAACTCTGCTGTTCCAGCTGATGACAGTTTCTGCTTGCTCATCTATGAACCTGAAATTCAGTCACTTGAACTCTGTATTCTCAATTTCTAACTCCAGTGGGGGTCCCTTAGCCCCAGTTGATATTCAAGTCCCTATCTTCTCTCCCCCAGCCTTCTCAGGAAAACTTAAATTTCAGCCTGCTCTATTTTAGCCCCAAATCTTTAGATTCAGTATGAGGATATCATAATTTCACCTTCATTCATTTCCAGGGAAATGGGCAACCACTTAAAATAAAGACAAACTCAGAAGGGAACCATGAATTTGGTTGTACTATTTTCTGACCATCTTACTTGCAGGAAATATTGTTGTTGGTGTATTGTGTTATACTTAACCTTACTATAACTGCTTCTAATTTGAAATGTAGACTCTGAGTCTGATGAGATACTTTTCCACTTGTCCAATTGTCAGGATGCCTAGAGTGTGGAAAATATGGAGGCAGTTAAAAGGAAAACCAGTGGGAAGATTCTGGTCTTATCCAAGAGAACTGCTTTAATATGAAGTTCAAGAGTTTTATATGACATCCCTTTTTGTGATTCATTAAGAAGGCAGACAGAGCTTTATTTTGTGTGTGAAGATAACAGTGTCTATTATGTTGAGGGGTACAAGTGGTCATTTTACAGTGTTGGGTAGGAAAGATTCTCAGATCAGTAGAATTGTTACCCGGCTGTTGCCCCAGAATCATACCCTTGCCCCTGGATGGAGGTGAACTATTCTTAACTGAGTTTCAGGCTTAACCACAAAAGATAGAGCTACAAAGAGAAAAATAAGAACTGATTAGGAGAGGGCAATGGCACCCACTTGCCTGGAAAATCCCATGGACGGAGGAGCCTAGTGGGCTGCAGTCCATGGGGTCGTTAAGAGTCGGACACGACTGAAGCAACTTAGCAGCAGCAGCAGAACCAGCTAGGTCCAAGACGTTGTAAGACCTGACTTCCAACAGACCTTGAACCTCACTATATTATTATTGCAATACATGAGCATGCTAAATGATACCCCCAGCAGCACCATGACAGTTGAAAATTGCCATGACAACAACCAGAAAATTCCATACAAGAACTGAAAAGGAGTGTGGTTGGAGTTCTGAACAAACCACACTCCTCTTCCTTTTCTCCAGTAAATCATGAATATTCCTCCCTCTATTCACTCCCTTTTACCTTGACTCGAAGCTAAGCTTTGGCTACATACTCTTATGCTTTAATACATAACTGCATTGGATGTGAAAGAAACATACCTGTATAGTCACTGTTCTATAAATTAACATTTAACACTGCTGTGATCTCTCAAGGACATTTTGTGTTATGGCTTTAAAGCAAAGGCATGATTATTAGAAACTATTTAAACTGTTGCAGTCCAAGTCAAGTTGAGAAGTTTATGTTTGAACTACGTTTCCACTTCTCCATTCTCTGGCCATTGAATAAAGCTTCTGCTGTTTTGGTCTCAGTATTGGTTTCATTATTGGCTATATAAATCTCAGCTGGAAAAGAACCTTCCCCACCAAGGTAGGGGACTTCAACTGGGCTAGGGCCCAAGTTGAGATTCATACAACCAGTTTGGTAACAGAATCAACATACCCATCAAACACAGTATCTGACAGTCTGCTCTTAGTGCTTTGGGATAAGTATTACTAACCTAAGAATATTAATGAATATCATAGCAAAACTAATTGTTTTGTAAATTTAGAAAATAAGACAAACACAACTAGGAAAAGTATATGTCATGCCAGTAATAACATCCTGTGAATTAGTGTAAATAAAGAGAAATAGGTACCTGTAATACAATGTGAGGAAAGGAAAGCATTAGATCATAGAGCTGATGGAAAATCCAAAATATTTTACCAAGGACCTGGCCTGCCTAAAGATATATAAAGCACTCTCCCCTCCAAAGCCAACACAAACCACATCTTGCCCTATTGAACCCACATCTTTAGTCAGTTCTTTTCTAACAATCAAAGCTTTTGGTAGCTGGGGGAAAAAAAAAATGCTTTTAACACTGATCTCGTGGTCTGTGGCAGGTCTAATTTAATAGCATTTTCTGAAGAGAATAATAATCTTTCGTTTTCTCCCTTGACCTTTTTTAGCATATTCTGCATCTCTTAGTATTTTCCTTCTTTGCATTCTCCCTCCTGCATGTTATGCAAATGAACTGCTGAGCTGAAGAAAATAAACTGCATTTGTCTTCCTGACACACTCCCTGAAGGGTGGTGTGGAAACCTGAACACATTCATTGATCACGCCTCCACTCTCATGGACTGACCTGCATAAGGCACCCATGCATGTTACAGAAAAACTCGTGGGATTCAGAAAGACACAGAAAGAAATTTCAAATGGCCCACCCCCACCATCTTCCTTAGGAATTTGCACCTCTGAATCCCATGTAGGCCTGTCCCAACTAGACTTAGTCTCAAAATATTCATGAAAGCACATAACACATGTTTAGTTCTGTCCCCTCCACTACTTGGTTAATGCTCACAGGAGACAGGCTGGGTTGACATTCTCATCCTTCCAATGAAATTCAGATTAAGTGTTTATAGTTGGTAAAGTGTAGCCCAGCAGTGTTAGTATCACCTGGGAGCTTGTCAGAAGTGAAGAGTCTCAGACCCCACTCAGAAATACCAAATCAGAGCCTACATTTTAATAAGGCCCACAGGTTATTAGTTTGAAAAGCCTTGATTAAGTTGCTCATAAACACTCTCTCCTTGTTGCTCCGAACCACTTCAATGAAAAGTTACTGTGAGAGGCCACTCAGGGAACAGATTCCTCTCACCACGAGTCCTATCAGGTTTCAGAAGGAGAGGACTTTGAACTTTGTCATTCTAACAAAGGAAGGCCGCTGGCACCTGCATCCAGCAGAACTGTTTCTAAGAAACAACATGGCTTTTAAATAGCACAATGTTTTAACCCTACGGTTTTCAAACCTTCTCTGTCAACACCTATTTGATTGAGTATAGTCATCTTCACATGGCTGTCTACTCAGCATTTCACCATTCCTGAGGCCCAAGCCACTTTTTGATGGAACGAGTAAAACAGTGTTTTTAAAAATATAACTAAGAACATTCTCTAATCTTTACAAAGTAAATCACTAGTACAGTTTGGTGCTTTGTTATTCCTAGTGAAGACACAATTTCAACACATGTCACATCCAGTCACAACACATTTTGGGACCTACCTCCTAAGACATAAAAATGTTTTCTTCATCCCAGAGAGTGTTCAACTACAGCAGCTGGTAGGGTAGATATTTGGGAAATCAAAGGTGGCATAGATCATGGAACCTATCTGACTACAAATAGGACTCAGCTAACCTGAGTTACTTCAATCAAAATCTAAAGAGGAGACACTGTCCTTTATCACAGCTCACAGGGATAAATTCAAGTTGACTAACTTAGAGAGAGATTTAAGGAAGAGGTAGCCAAAACAGAGTAATTTAACAATAGGGAACACCAGCTGTCCCAAGCCGGGAAGCCTCACAGTCAGGGAGAGGAGCAGTTAAAATGCTCTTCAGACAGACCTATTGATTGAAATCCAGGACATTTGACCTCAGTTGGCAAGTTAGATACAGTTGTAAGCTAGTTACAGCTGGTCTTTGAAACCTTCTTTTCTCTTGCTCTGCTCACCATACTCCATTTAGTTTTTTATTCATGCCCTTGATCCTCTCTCTCCTTTTAAGGGTTACATATCCAACTTCTTGCTCCTGCCTCCTCAGAAAAACTCTCAGGAAAGGAAAAAAAAAAAAATCTTATCCCATTCACTTATGTTAGCTACTGTCATTGAAATTCTGACATTTTAAAGCTGAAACTCAAACAAAGAAATGTTGGGGACAAGAAACTTCTCTTCAGAGCCCCTGGACACCCCCTTCCCCTGAGATTACCTAAGTGGCCCTATCTGGGAAGCCTAGTCTGAATAGGATTATGTACTCCCTAACCTTTCAGTTCAGTTCAGTCGCTCAATTGTGTCCTACTCTTTGTGACCCCATGGGCTGCAGCAGGCCAGGCTTCCCTATCACTAACTCCCAGAGCTTACTTGAACTCATGTCCATCAAGTCAGTGATGCCATCCAACCATCTCATCCTCTGTTGTGCCTTTCTCCTCCAGCCTTCAATCTTTCCAAGCATCAGTGTATTTTCCAATTAGTCAATTCTTTGCATCAGGTGGCCATAATATTGGAGTTTCAGCTTCAGCATCAGTCCTTTCAATGACTATTCAGGACTGATTTCCTTAAGGATTGACTGGTTGGATCTCCTTGCAGTCCAAGGGACTCTCAAGAGTCTTCTCCAACAACACAGTTCAAAAGTATCAGTTCTTCAGTGCTCAGCCTTCTTTATACTCAAACTCTCACATACATACATGACTACTGGAAAATCCATAGCTTTGACAAGATGGACCTTTGTTGGCAAAGTAATGTCTCTGCTTTTTAATATGCTGTCTAGGTTGGTCATAGCTTTTCTTCCAAGGAGCAAGAGTCTTTTAATTTCATGGCTGCAGTCACCATCTGCAGTGATTTTTGGAATGCAAAAATAAAGTCTGTCACTGTTTCCATTGTTTCCCCATCTATTTGCCATGAAGGGATGAGACCAGATGCCATGATGTTAGTTTTCCGAATGCTGAGTTTTAAGCCAAATTTTTCACTCTCCCCTTTCACTTTCATCAAGAGGCTCTTTAGGTCCTCTTCTCTTCCTGTCATAAGGGTGGTGTCATCTGCATATCTGAGGTTATTGATGTTTCCCCCAGCAATCTTTATTCCAGGTTGTGCTTCATCCAGCCCAGTACACATGATGTACTCTGCATCATGACAGACATGTCATCATTGACAGGGTGACAATATACAGCCTTGATATACTTCTTTCCCTATTTGGAACCAGCCTGTTGTTCCATGTTCAGTTCTAACTGTTGCTTTTTGACCTGCATACAGATTTCTCAGGAGGCAGGTAATGTGTTCTGGTATTTCCATCTCTTGAAGAATTTTCCACAGTTTGTTGTGATCCATACAGTCAAAGGCTTTCATATAGTCAATAAAGCAGAAGTAGATGTTTGTCTGGAACTCTCTCACTTTTTCAGTGATCCAGCAGATGTTGAGAATGTGCTCTCTGGTTCCTCTTCACCTTTTCTAAATCCAACTTGAACATCTGGAAGTTCACGTACTGTTGAAGCCTGGCTTGGAGAATTTTGAGCATTACTTTGCTAGTGTGTGAGATGAGTGCAACTGTGTGGTAGTTTGAGCATTCTTTGTCATTGCCTTTCTTTGGGATTGGAATGAAAATTGACCTTTACCAGTCCTGTGGCCACTGCTGAGGTTTCCAAATTTGCTGGCATATTGAGTGCAGCACTTTCACAGCATCATCTTTTAGGACTTGAAATAGCTCAACTGGAATTCCATCACTTCCACTAGCTTTGTTCATAGGGATGCTTCATAAGGCCCACTTGACTTCACATTCCAGGATGTTGGGCTCTAGGTGAGTGATCACACTGTCATAGTTGTCTGGATCCTGAAGATCTTCTTTTGTATAATTCTGTGTATTCTTGCCACCTCTTCTGAATATCTTCTGCTTCTGTTAGGTCCATACCATTTCTATCCTTTATTGTACCCATCTTTGCATGAAACATTCCCTTGGATCTCTAATTTTCTTGAACAGATCTCTAGTCTTTCTCAGGAAGTGAAGTGACCACTCTGGGTGAGTGACTACACCATTGTGGTTATCTGAGTCATTAAGATCTTTTTTGTATAGTTCTTCTGTATATTCTTGCCACCTCTTCTTAATCCCTTGTACTTCTGTTAGGTTCTTGTTGTTTCTGTCCTTTATGGGCCAATTTTGCATGAAATATTCCCTTGGTATCTCCAATTTTCTTGAACAGATCTCTAGTCTTTCTCATTCATTTTCCTGTGTGTGTTTTTTGTTGTTGTTTTTTTGTTGTTGTTGTTGTTGTTTTGCATTGTTCATTTAAGAAGGTTTTCTTATCTCCAGAACTCTGAATTCAGTTGTGTTTATGCTTCCCTTTTGCCTTTGCCTTTTGCTTCTCTTTTCTCTGCTATTTGTAAGGCCTCCTCAGTCAACCATTTTGCCTTCTTGCATTTCTTTTTCTTGGGGATGGTTTTGGTCACTGCACCATGTACAATGTTATGAACCTTTCTCCATAGTTCTTCATGCACTGTGTCTACCAGATCTAACCCCTTGAATCTATTTGTCACCTGCACTGTATAATCATAAGGGATTTGGGTTCATAGGGAACATTAAAAGAGATAATGTATATAATGATCTTGGCAGACTTCCTTGCACTTAAATCTCAACAAGTAAGTTATTTATTCTTTATGGTTATTATTAACAATATTAACTGCAAAAAGAAATACTTTTTAATATGTCTCACTATACAATTTTTCTTTTCCTGTGTATTTCTTCTAATTTTTGCTTTATGTATCTTTGTTTCTTTGCCGTTAGGTGTCTAATGGTCTATGATGTCTATCTTCTTTGTGAATTTTACTTTTTATAGTTAAAAATATTCATCTTTGTTTCATTTAAAAATAAGTAAATAACTTTTTAAAAAAGAAATACTAGATCATGAAATCTTGAATTAAGTTTCATGCTTTCTTGAAAGACTGATTCTCTGCATATGTAAGTAAGAATCTAGAGTACCTCAGAAGCATTTTGAATATGTTTAAAGTTCTGATCCTAGGGATAGTCTATTTTGAAAAAGAGAGCCTGGGTATGGGAAGTAGTTAAAATAGCAAGTGGTGGCCCAATCAAGACAAGCAATTGCCACATGCCCTTCAAAGCTCAGAGGACAATGACCTAGGCAGCGTGAGGGTCAGAGAGGAGGGATTGCCCCAGTTCTGGAAACGGATGATACACAGAGTATAGGCAGAGTTTATTCCTGAGTATCAGGATATATTGATTTGTCTGTGTTAAATTAAAAAACAAGGCAGCCATTAGACTGAGGTGGCTCTAATGCCATGACAGTTTCATAAGCAAACCAAAATATAAGCATGTAATGCTTCGGGTTTACAAAATCAAAACACTAATGACAGCTAATCACAAACACCAAGTAGGCTTTAAGCTATGGTCAATCAATAATTTCTTTATTTTGCTTCCTCTTCTCTTCAGAAGTCTCCCCTGAGTTCCCACCAACAGAAGCAATCCTAACCACTTCTGGTTAGAGGCTGCTCAACTCAGGTTGATTTTTTCACAAAAACTCTTAAAATTCTTAATATACCTTATGTTTATCTAATACAACATAGGCGTGAGTATTTGGAAAAATTATAAATATCAGTCAAAGTAGGAAAATTGTAGATGACCTTTTTTCCTCCTCCTCCTGTAACCCTTTTTATTTCTACCTCTTCCATCACAGAAATGACAGATTTCAAAGAGGACAAATGTTGAATGTTACCACTTTCTCTGACCACTGAACATTTAGAAACATTAAAGTTTTCAGAAAACAAGATAAAAAATACTTTATAAAGAATCATATAGTTCAAATATCCTAACATCTATAGGTAAATTTTGAGAAAAGAGATTCCATTTCTTGATAGATGATATTATTTATTTTTAATACTGCAACACATTTGGATACACATGATTTTACCACACTTTTATGAGAACTGAAGAAATTACACACTCCCCTGACATACCTGGCACCATGACTCAGATTTAACCTGGCTGAAACAACCTCAGTTTGTTTGGCCCCCGCAAGGCAGAGGCCAAGCACAGCGAAAACCCAATTTGGCAAAAGCTTTTGTGGTGGAAGCTGAAAGCAAAGAAAAAAACCCAGCACAGTGGAAGTGACAAGAAGCTCAGCATGGTAGAAAACACGACAGCAAAAACAAACTCAGCAGAAAGCTCATGTGGCTCTGTCTCAGATTCCAGAAGACCTCTGGTTAAAGTAGGAGGTCCTCGCTTCTATGGCTGGAAGGACATATGGCTAACAAAATATTAATTTCTTTACAATCTCTCATTTTTTGTTTCCTCAAACACCCTGCAAACAGTGAGCAGCAGTGGGTGCAATTGAGAGACTGTAGCAGGAGCTACTCCCCAATGTGTCCCAAAGGCTATACTATCTGCTGTGTCTTAGTAGCTGTTGCCCAAGAGGGTGAGGGTTCTTCTTTCCTTAATCTTCTTTGTGCCAAGAGTCAGGCCAATGAAAACTGTGAGCACAGGTCAGGTATTTAGCAGATTTTCCAGCAAGTTATGAAGGGGATTCTTGGCATGTTTTTTTTCCCACTGCTTTTTCCTCCTGTCCTTCAGCTCCTCTCTCCATCTATGCCACTGTTTGATTGGTCAGGTCACCATCTTTCCATTCCTGAAAGTTGTGTTTGAAGCTGTTTACCTAAGACTGGGACTCAAACCCACGTGGCAGGGACTCTGTGCTATGCTTAGTCACTCAGTCATATCCGACTGGGATTTGAGTCTGGACAAAACCCATGGTGCCTGGTTTCAGGACCTAATGAAGCTCAGGTTCTTGATGTATCATTGCAAAAATTCAGTGAGAGACACAGTGATAGGTAAGAGGTAGATTTGTTTGGATTCAGAGAGGAGCACACTCCACAGAGCATGTGCCATCACAGAGGGTGTATGCGTATGCGGTGGCCATGAAATGTGGTGTGGTTAGTTTTCATGATCTGGGTGATTTCATATGCTAATGAGTGGGTGGATCATTCCAAAAATTGGGGAACCACCCACTCTTTGCTCTTCTGATAGTGGCTTGGAACTGTCCTGGCTCCTCTGGGTGTGTCATTTAGCTTGCAGATTGAGAATCAAGGTTTAGTTGAATTTGACTTGTCTGTCATCTTGGACCCATTTGATTTTAATTGGTTTATGTTATGCCCTTGGGCTATGTCATTCTTTCGAAAGTTGTGCCCTGCCCCCTCCAACCAGGCCCACAGTGTTGCCTCTACAGAGGCAATGTTGCTCTGAGATTGTTCCCTCTACAATCTTCTGGAGGCACAACTAGAAAATAGTTGGCCCTTGGGAAGGAAATACTGTATAATATCCAATCCCTCTAGATAGTCAGGCCTTCATCTTCCATGTTTCCTACAATATGTACAAAGACAGCGTCTCTCAGTGAACCTGCTAGGGGGGGTGACAGGCACACAAGCCTGCTAGAAGTCCATCTGCTGATGGCATCCTTTCAAGGCAACTGGGCTTCGAGGGATAATGTTTGCCACTTTGAGAATTAGCCCTGAAGGCTGTTTGGGCCCACTTACCACCCTTCTCCTAAGGCTACAAACATATTCCCTGGATCAAATCTCCACTCCACTTTTATGGAATATCTGGTATGTTGACTCTTATTTTGTTCTTAAGCCACTTACTAACTCCTACAACCAGGACCTTGCCCCCTTGTAGGCAACATTACTCCACTCCACTCATTACTAAAATACTCTTAACACCCCTAATGGGACCAGATAACCCACTCCTTTGTCATTATTTCTGTTATTACCTTAAGTGGGTCTATGACAATAAAATGCATACCATTGGAAACACCCTAAACTGCTCTTAAGGAGGACTAGGGGAAGAAATCAGTGACTTATATTCCCTCTGAGCAATAAGAGGACAAGGCTTATGGCTGTTTTGCCAGGTTCCCAGTCTCAGGGCACAGGCTTGGATTGCTTTACATCTTGGTACCTATTCCCATGCATGGTGAACAAACCATCTATAAGTTAAGATTACACCCCCTTAATCCTACCCAGTACTAGTCACACTAGAGAGCTTGGGGACACACAACTCCAGCCTGGAGTCCCAGGATATCGACCTGCCTCGACCTGCCTAGGGATCTTGCCTCTGGGAGGTTGTCATGCCTCAACCTGCTTAGGAATCTGCCAGTCCAGGGGTCCCAGGAGGTCGACTTGCCTCGACCTGCATAGGATCTGGTCCTTGGGAGGTTGTCATGCCTCAACCTGCTCAGGGATCCACCAGTCCAGAGGTCCCAGGAGGTCGACATACCTAGACCTGCCCAGCAACCTAATTCTCGGGAGGACGACACGCCTTGACCTGCCCAGGGACTTGATCTCCACAAGGCTGTCACGCCTCAGCCTGCCTGGGGATCTGCACCCTGACCCAGCGATACCCAGCTCTGAGGTTGCAACAGTACTGGGTAGGATAAGGTTCAGAAAGGCTTACTCCTAAGGAAGTCCACCCATGGAAATAGAAGGAAGCCTATTAGATGTGGGACTGTGCCTGGTCTCAGCAATAACTTAGGAGCCCAATGAGAACCCCATTGCCTTTCTGGAAAGTCTAAAAGAGGTCCTCCAAAAGTTTACCAATCTGAACTCTTACAAGGAACAGGAGATTTTAAAGGACAAATTCCTGTCCCAGTGTGCATCATATATCAGGATAAAGTTACAACACAGCAGGACTCTGCTGCTTCTTTAGATGAGATGGCCCAGACAGTCACCAATACCTTTTATAACAGAACAGGGGAGGGAGGCTAAGGCCCAGGAAAGAGAGAAAAGGAAAGAGATAAGTTATGTCCTCTGGAAGGCCTATGGCAAACCCCAAGTCCTTAAAGGACAAGGCACAAAGCAAATGCCTAATCTGTAGACAGGCAGGACAATGGGCCAAAGAGTGTCCAAACTGTGACAAGTATCCTAAAACAGCTTGCTACAAATGCCATCAATTGGGACACTGGGTAGCACTCTGCTCTCAGGACCAAGAGCCTCAAGGTCAAGTGCCAAGCCTTTCCTCATGATGGTTCAACAGGACTGAAGCAGCCCACTCCAGCCAGTCCGCCTGTCACAGATAACCATCACAGGGCTGGAGCCAAGGGTGCAACTGGGTGTGCTAGGTAGGTCCAAGAGTTTCTTGGTTGACACAGGGGCTTCCTACTCTGTCCTGACCTCCTACTCTGGAGCCTTCTCCTAAACCTGTACCATTTTGGGTGCTAAAGAGAAAACAATTACAAAAAAGATTCACTGAGCACTTCTTTGTTGCTGGGATAGACAAATATTTTCCCACCAACTTCTGGTGGTCTCTGAGAGTCCTACTCCCTTATTGGGAGGAGACCTTTCCCTGCTTAGATAAAAGGGATACAAGATGCTTGATAACTTTCCCTTGGGGGCAAGCTATTTTTACCATCTACCAAGTGAAACAACCCCTGAATGGCAGAGGCCATTTATGGATGTTGATCAAAGGATCCTCAGATATCAAGCAGTGCTGATGGAAAATCCAGGACTGACTATATCCCCTTGTGAGGTGCTTAACTCAGATACCCTCATGCCTACCCCTGAGGGCTCTTTCCACTTTAACTCTTGCCTAGAAACCTTGGACTACTGGACAAAACCCCAAATAGGACTGTCAGAATATCCTCTGACCAACCCTGAGGAGATCTGGTACACTGAAGGGAGAAGCTTTGTCTTGGATGGAAAAAGAAGAGCCAGATATGAAGTAGTCTCCAATTAGAGATCATAGAGGCTAAATCTTTGCCACCAGGTACTATATAAAAAAGATCTTCACAACCCATAAAATCATGATGGTATGATCACACGTACAGCCAGACATCTTAGAATGTGAAGTCAAGTGGGCCTTGGGAAGCATTACTATGAACAAAGCTAGTGGAAGTGATGGAATTCCAGTTGAGCTATTTCAAGTCCTAAAAGATGATGCTGTGAAAGTGCTACACTCAATATGCCAACAAATTTGGAAAACTCAGCAGTGGCCATAGGACTGGAAAAGGTCATTCTAATCCCAAAGAAAGGCAATGCCAAAGAATGCTCAAACTACCACACAATTGCACTCATCTCACACGCTAGTAAAGTAATGCTCAAAATTCTCCAATCCAGGCTTCAGCAGTTTGTAAACCATGAACTTCCAGATGTTCAAGCTGGTTTTAGAAAAGGCAGAGGAACCAGAGATCAAATTGCCAACATCCTTTGGATTATTGAAAAAATAAGAGAGTTCCAGAAAAACATCTATTTCTGCTTTATTGACTATGCCAAGGTCTTAGACTGTGTGGATTACCACAAACTGTGGAAAATTCTTAAAGAGATGGGAACACTAGAGCACTTGACCTGCCTCTTGAGAAATCTGTATGCAGGTCAGGAAGCAACAGTTAGAACTGGACATGGAACAACAGACTGGTTCCAAATAGGGAAAGGAGTATGTCAAGGCTATATATTGTCACCCTGCTTATTTAACTTATATGCAGAGTACATCATGAGAAATGCTGGGCTGGGTGAAGTACAAGCTGGAATCAAGATTGCTGAGAGAAATATCAATAATCTCAGATACGCAGTTGACACCACCCTTATGGCAGAAAGTGAAGAAGAACTAAAGAGCCCCTTGATGAAAGTGAAAGAGGAAGGTGGAAAAAGTTGGCTTAAAGCTTAACATTCAGAAAACTAAGATCATGGCATCTGGTCCCATCACTTCATGGCAAATAGATGAGGAAACAGTGACAGGTTTTATTTTGAGGGGCTCCAAAATCACTGTAGATGGTGATTGCAGCCATGAAATTAAAAGACATTTGCTCCTGGAAGAAAAGCTATCATCAACCTAGACAGCATATTAAAAAGCAGAAACATTACTTTGCCAACAAAGGTCCATCTATTGAAGGCTATGGTTTTTCCAGTAATCATGTATGGATGTGAGAGTTGGACTATAAAGAAAGCTGAGTGCAGAAGAATTGGTGCTTTTGAACTGTGGTGTTTGAGAAGACTCTTGAGAGTCCCTTGGACATCAAGGAGATCCAACCAGTCAATTCTAAAGGAAATCAGTCCTGAATATTCATTGGAATGACTGATGCTGAAGCTGAAACTCCAATACTTTGGCCACTTGATGTGAAGAACTGACTCATTTGAAAAGACCCTGATTCTGGGAAAGATAGAAGGCAGGAGGAGAAGGGTACGACAGAGGATGAGATGATTGGATGGCATCACTGACTCAATGGACATGAGTTTGAGTAAACTCCAGGAGTTGGTGATGGACAAGGAGGCCTGGTGTGCTGCAGTCCACAGAGTCACAAAGAATCAGACACAACTGAGCGACTGAACTGAACTGAACTGAGCTCATAGCCCTGACTCAAGCTTTAGAGCTGGGAAAAGGAAAAAAAGTAGCCATTTGCATTGATTCCAAGTACGCCTTTCTGGTGCTACATGCACATGCTGTTATTTGGAAAGAAAGAGGCCGCCTGACCACCCGAGGATCCCAAATCAAATATGGTGATCAGATCCTTAGGCTCTTGAAGGCAGTCCACCTGCCTGCTGAGGTTTCAGTCTCCCACTGTAAAGGACATCAAAAGGGGAGCATGGAAGTGTCACAAGGGAACCAAGCAGCTGATCAGGCAGCTAAGGGAACAACATTACAGAACTATGACCTAATAGGGGCTGCCACCCTAGTTCCACAGACTAATTTGCCAGAAACTACTTTATATACTGAAGGTATATAAAGCTCAAGCTTTAAAGCTAAGAGTGAGGGCTTTCAAGAAGATCATATGGGGTGGTTCCAAAAGGAGAGACTCCTTATTCTGCCTGAGAACCTCCAATAGAAGTTGGTTAACTCCTACATGGCACCACCCATTTAGGGCAGAAGGCTCTCCAAAGATTATTAGAAAGGCCCTTCAGAGGAACAGGCCTCCAAATGACTATAAGGCAAGTGTTTTCCTCATGTTCCACTTGCCAGTTAAACAACCCCCAAGGAGCTCAAAGACCCCAGCTGACCGTGGCCATCCAAAGGCATGGGACACACCCAGGAGAAGACTGGCAGATGGACTTCACCCAGATGCCAGTTTCTCAAGGGTATAAATACTTACCAATCATGACAGATACATTCACATGATGGGTTGAAGACTTTCCCACCTGGGCTGAGAAGGCTAGGAGGTGGTAAAAAAAAAAAAAAAAAAAAAAACTGCTCCATGAAATCATTCTGAGATTTGGTCTGCCCAGGTCATTACAAAGTGATAATGGGATATCATTTACTTCTAAAGTCACCCAAGGGGTCTCTAAAGCATTGGGCATTACTTATTATCTCCATTGTGCCTGGAGGCCTCAGTCTTCAGGAAAAGTAGAAAGAGCTAACCAATTTTTAAAATCAGTGGTAAAAAAGATAACCCAGGAGACCTCCCTGGGATGGAAGGAGGCTTTACCAATAGCTCTCCTCGGCATCTGTATTGCTGCTAAGCAACAGGTTGGTCTTAGTCCTTATGAGATGCTGTATGGGAGACCTTCTGTTTATGCCAATAACCTCTTCTTAGATCCAGAGGCTCAAACCCTTTGGTCTTATACCTTGGCCATTGGGCAATTCCAACAAGATGTACGCTTACAGGCTATCAGCCAGGACCCAAAAGATTCTAAAGACCCATCACTATATGCTTCAGGGACTCAAGTCCTAATTAAAGTCTGGAAAGATGGGTTCCCAAAGGCTTGACTCAGCTCACATGGAAGGGCCCCTACCCTGTAATACTTTCTACCCCCACAGCAATCAAGGTACCAGGACATGACTCCTGGATTCACTACTCATGAGTCAAGCTGTGGGAGAAAACAGAAGAGGACACTCAATACTCCTGTGAGCCCCTGGGATATCTTGGCTACCTATTCAGAACTACAAATGAGTGCCACTCTAATGAATACCCACAAAATTAAGCTTCTGGGGATAAGATTTCTCTGGATAGCTCTAAAGAGCCAACACAGCTTGGCAGGGGTTGAACTCCAAAATAGACAGGAGGTCGATCTCCTGATCCCTGAACAAGGAGGGACTTGAGCCATCTTGAATGACACGTGTGGTTTCTGGGTAAATACCTCCAGCTAAGTTAAAGTCTGGCAGTCCTCAAGGAAAACACTCAAATCCTACAAGACCTCAAAGAATGAGCTGGAGAGTCCTCAGAGTGGCTACAATCTCTCTTTGGGGGATCCTTCTCCTGGCGAGGGGGCAATTTGAAGTTAGCTAATGCCCTGACTAATCCCTGTTATCACCATACTGATGCTGCTTATGATTGTTGCATGTATTATCAATCATCTAACCCATTTTGTCTCTGCTCAGGTCAACAAGCTACAATATGCAGTGCCAGTTCAACAAGAATATATAAAACTATACCTAACCATGGAAAATATCACTCAACCTTAGATGGACACTGCTATAAGGACTCTGAAGCTTGAGATTAGCAAGAGGGGGAGGCCCAAAGCCCCTCGTCATCCCAGCTAAGCAGGAAATAGCCAGAGAGACCTCGATGCCCCTATTCCCAAAGAACTGGGCCTTCCATCTCTTTAAGGGGGAATGTTAGGTAGTTAGAATAGGAAAAAGAAATCCAAAATAGTGATGACTAAAAGACAAAGAGAGCAAAAAGCCTGCAAAAATAGAACAAGGGACAGTCCAAGGACTGAGTGAGAACCTCAAGTGAAACAAACAGCCCTCCTGGCTAGCCCAATTTATGTAGGGCAGGCTCAGAGGAAGGAGAAAAAAACATATAAAAAGAGGAGCCAAAGTTGAGTGGCAAGCCTCTTTCGAGTTGACCCACCCTCACGCCTCGAGGATGTATTTTCCTTTGCTTGCCAAATAAAACTGAGCTGTAACACTGGTCTGCCATTTCAAATTTTTGTTGTAGCAAGACATAACTGAGGAAATTACACACTCTCTTGACAATAATAAAACTCTAGTCCTTTGAATCAAGTCTTTTGTTGATTTAAAAAAATGCAGACAAAAATGCAAAAAAAAAAAAAAAAATCACGGAAACCCTTATACAACTCTCTATCCTAGAAAATTTCAAAAACTTCAGATCTCACAAAACTTAATTGGTTTTAATTATTGTTATGCAAACTCTTTATCATTGTACATAACATTTAAGTCTTCATCCAATAATTAAATTCTATAATTTCTCTAATCCTTAAACTTGGAGGAGTAGCTGTATCCAACCTCTTTCCTCACTCACTTTCTCTCTCTCTTCCCCTTGCATACAGTCTCTCTCCTTTTTTCCTTCTGTTTTTCCAGTTTCATTAGCTGGTTCCTCATTAATCCTTTTCTTCTGCTTGGGAATGTCATCAAGAACATGAGGAGTCTAGAAGTCTCATGTTTTAACCTCATGTGAGGTTAAAATTCATAGAAGTGGAATTTGAAAGATAAGATTTATGGAACATGTGATAGTCTCTTTCAAATATTTGTGCACTAAAATGGTAGATACACTTAAGGATGTGCCAGCAACTGCAGGATCTTCTAGTGGTGAAAATGAGACTTTGTAACTGTAATGTGTAAAAATCTGTTGGATGAGGGGGGAAAATACTGTAATTTTGTTGACAAGTTACTGAAAATGTTTAACTAACAAGAAAGCAACCTGTTATTTTCATGAAAGAAAAATAATTCATTATTTCCTTTTCTTACTAGCAGCTTGCTTCCTTCAATTTGGGGAAAATAACTATATGATAACCCCCAAATTGAATACTTACCCAGGAAAATAGTGAATCAAAAGGAATACTAATCTGCTGTAGTTAGTGAATACTGAGATGCTAGCAATCACAATAATGTAAAAAGGATTCAAGAAAGACTATGTAATCAGACAGAGCAGAATCTCAACAAATAGGCATTTGATGCCTCAAATTTAACCACATATGTTTGGCAAATAAAAATGTGTGAAAAAGAACTAACGATTTAAGCAGAGTGAGTAATCCACCCAGATATTCCCTTCTGTGAACATGTGCCTCAGACACCAGAAGTGAGAGCCATGAATCTGCTGCTCCCCACTCTGGTCTTAGTTCCTTTAAGTTCTGATTTAGTGTGAACTTCTCACAACTTGGGTGAAAGTCTAGAGAAAAGATATACCTTTTACAGCATGACTTTAATGCAACCTGACCACTTCACCCAATACTCCATTAAAGAAACAGCCATGTGTTTCAATGATGGAGGGAAAATATGACAAAACAGGCAGTGTTTCATTCAGCAGGAGATGATATGTCTATGTCCAATATGGCATCTTCCTGCAGCCCCTCTGTAGGCCTGCAGCTCAGAGGCCTACAGTACCTGCACTTGCCCAGCTTTAAGACTGAAGAAAAAGCCTGGAGTCAGCAACAGAAACATCAATGTCAAGGACCTTGACCTTATACATCCAAAACAAGGTGTTGGAGAGACACCTCACTGTGTGTGGTGCATGGAGGGCAGGACTGGGCGGCAGTATTTGCTGGCAGGGAGTAGGGGAGAGATTGCCCACATCAGATGGGATCATTAGTTACCAGGGAAACCAGGAGAGGCATACTTTGGTAGGAATAGTCATTAACTGGGGCCTGAGGCAAGTTACCTAGAAAGGTCAGTCATGTACATAAGTTACAGGTGAAGCAAGCACTGGTCAGGCAGGTGACATACAGAGAACAAGAGAACAGGCATCACCAACAGTTATATGGTGACCTGCCCATATACCCTCTGAAATACACTGTTCAAATTCACATGACAGACTTAGGTTTGCTGTCACGTTTTCCATCCTATCAAAACAGTTGGTAAGTTTCTGTCACCATGAAACATTCCACAAAAGAGTAAAAAATGCATTGAATCATCAGGGGTGTATACAGTTTAAGTTTAAGAAAAGGTGGGTTTAAGTAAAAAAAAATCAGATCTTATCCTAATTTTGTCTTGGACTTATACTTGGAAGAAAGTCATTTGCCACTCTGGGGGTTGGATTTCTCTTCTATCGGATAATATAAAATTTTCTCTCCTCTGCTTGTCTCTCATGGTCATTGTGTTAAATAAGATCATAACACTGCAGATATTAGAAAAGAGTATCAATACTATATTCACCAAATTGATTAATGTATTAACGATCAGTTCAGTTCAATCACTCAGTTGTATTTGACTCTTTACAACCCCATGAATCGAAGCACGCCATGCCTCCCTGTCCATTGCCAACTCCCAGAATTCACTCAAACTCGTGTCCATCGAGTCAGTAATGCCATCCAGCCATCTCATCCTCTGTCATCACCTTATCCCCCTGCCCCCAATCCTCTCAGCATCAGGGTCTTTTCCAATGAGTCAACTCTTCACATGAGGTGGCCAAAGTATTGGAGTTTCAGCTTCAGCATTAGTCCTTCCAATGAACACCCAGGACTGATCTCCTTTAGAATGGACTGGTTGGACCTCCTTGCAGTCCAAGGGACTCTCAAGAGTCTTCTCCAACACCACAGTTCAAAAGCATCAATTCTTCGGCACAGCTTTCTTCACAGTTCAACTCTCACATCCATACATGACCACTGGAAAAACCATAGCCTTGACTAGATGGACCTTTGTTGGCAAAGTAATGTCTCTGCTTTTGAATATGCTATCTAGGTTGGTCATAACTTTCCTTCCAAGGACTAAGCGTCTTTTAATTTCATGGCTGCAATCACCATCTGCAGTGATTTGGGAGCGCCCAAAAAACAAAGTCTGACACTGTTTCCACTGTTTCCCCATCTATTTGCCATGAAGTGATGGGACCAGATGCCATGATCTTGGTTTTCTGAATGTTGAGCTTTAAGCCAACTTTTTCACTCTCCTCTTTCACTTTCATCAAGAGGCTTTTTAGTTCCTCTTCACTTTTGCCGTAAGGGTGGTGTCATCTGCATATCTGAGGTTATTGATATTTCTCCCAGCAATCTTGATTCAGCTTGTGCTTCTTCCAACCCAGCGTTTCTCATGATGTACTCTACGTTTAAGTTAAATAAGCAGGATGACAATATACAGCCTTGACGTACTCCTTTTCCTATTTGGAACCAGTCTGTTGTTCCATGTCCAGTTCTAACTGTTGCTTCCTGACCTGCATACAGGTTTCTCAAGAGGCAAGTCAGGTGGTCTGGTATTCCCATCTCTTTCAGAATTTTCCACAGTTTATTGTGATCCACACAGTCAAAGGCTTTGGCATAGTCAATAAAGCAGAAATAGATGTTTTTCTGGAACTCTCTTGCTTTTTTGATGATCCAGCGGATGTTGGCAATTTGATCTCTGGTTCCTCTGCCTTTTCTAAAACCAGCTTGAATATCTGGAAGTTCACGGTTCACATATTGCTGAAGCCTGACTTGGAGAATTTTGAGCATTACTTTACTAGGGTGTGAGATCAATGTAATTGTGCGGTACTTTGAGCATTCTTTGCATTGCCTTTCTTTGGGATTGGAATGAAAACTGACCTTTTCCAGTCCTGTGGCCATTGCTGAGTTTTCCAAATTTGCTGACATATTGAGTGCAGCACTTTCACAGCATCATCTTTCAGGATTTGAAATAGCTCAACTGGAATTCCATCACTTCCACTAGCTTTGTTCATAGTGATGCTTTCTAAGGCCCACTTGACTTCACATTCTAGGACGTCTGGCTCTGGATGAGTGATCATACCATCGTAATTATCTTGGTCATGAAGATTTTTTTGTACAGTTCTTCTGTGTATTCTTGCCACCTCTTCTTAATATCTTCTTCTGTTAGGTCCATACCATTTCTGTCCTTTATCAAGCCCATCTTTGCATGAAATGTTCCCTTGGTATCTCTAATTTTCTTGAAGAGATCTCTAGTCTTTCCCATTCTGTCGTTTTCCTCTATTTCTTTGCACTGATCCCTGAGGAAGGCTTTCTTATCTCTTCTTGCTATTCTTTGGAACTCTGCATTCAAATGGGAATTTCTTTCCTTTTCTCCTTTGCTTTTCACTTCTCTTCTTTTCACAGCTATTTGAAAGGCCTCCCCAGACAACCATTTTGCTTTTCTACATTTCTTTTCCATGGGGATGATCTTGATCCCTGTCTCCTGTACAATGTCACGAACCTCTGTCCATAGTTCATCAGGCCCTCTGTCAATCAGATCTAGTCCCTTAAATCTATTTCTCACTTCTACTGTATAATCATAAGGGATTTGATTTAGGTCATACCTGAATGGTCTTGTGGTTTTCCCTACTTTCTTCAATTTAAGTCTGAATTTAGCAATTGGTATTAACATTAGGGAGAAGTAAATAGCATTTTTCTAAATTGTTAGACACTATGCCTCAATCAGTACTTCAGATTAAAAAAAATAATGACCAAAGTGTTGTTTTTTTTTTTACCTTAGTCCTTTACTTGTTCATATACACCTATAGCCTGTCAAATTCTACTCAAAAACTTGTTAAAGATTTTTTTTAATTACACTAAATCCATGGATGAATTGGGAAGTGACTTTCTTACAGTATTGAGTCCTCCAGTACTAGAAAATAATCTTGTCTTCCATCTATTTTTGTCAGTAAATAGAAATACAAGAATATTGTGTATATTGGCCTTATATAAATACATGAAAAATTCACTTATTAAGTCTAATAGTTTGTAATTTAAATTTCACATATACTTAATCATGGCTCCTGTGACAAATGATGATTTTATTTCTTTCTATCTAAACCTCATGCCTTTTATGTTGTCATGTTGCCTTCCTACACTGCCTGAGACCTATAGTGAAATTTTTAATAAAAGTGATCCCCATTTTGGGGAAAAGCTTTCAATATTTTCTGTTAAATAAAAGTGCATGTGTTGTTTAGCCATATTTACTAGTGGTGAACATATGCATATCTTATGATACAGTGACCCGACTCCTAGGTACATATATTCAAAATGTAATATCTATGAGAATCATTACAGCAGCATTATTTATATTAGCCTCAAACTAGACCACTCATATGCTAGTCAACAATAGAATGGATAGAGGCAGACACACCATGAAATACTATATAACAAAGAGAATGACCACACTCAGATCAGATCAGATCAGATCAGTCACTCAGTAGTGTCCGACTCTTTGCGACCCCATGAATTGCAGCACGCCAGGCCTCCCTGTCCATCACCAACTCCCGGAGTTCACTCAGACTCACGTCCATCAAGTCAGCGATGCCATCCAGCCATCTCACCCTCTGTCATCCCCTTCTTCTCTTGCCCCCAATCCCTCCCAGCATCAGAGTCTTTTCCAATGAGTCAACTCTGCGCATGAGGTGACCAAAGTACTGGAGTTTCAGCTTTAGCATCATTCCTTCCAAAGAAATCCCAGGGCTGAGCTCCTTCAGAATGGACTGGTTGGATCTCCTTGCAGTCCAAGGGACTCTCAAGAGTCTTCTCCAACACCACAGTTCAAAAGCATCAATTCTTCGGTGCTCAGCCTTCTTCACAGTCCAACTCTCACATCCGTACATGACCACAGGAAAAACCAGAGCCTTGAATAGATGAACCTTTGTTGGCAAAGTAATGTCTCTGCTTTTCAATATGCTATCTAGGGTGGTCATAACTTTCCTTCCAAGGACTAAGCGTCTTTTAATTTCATGGCTGCAGTCACCATCTGTAGTGATTTTGGAGCCCAGAAAAATAAAGTCTGACACTGTTTCCACTGTTTCCCTATCTATTTCCCATGAAGTGGTGGGACTGGATGCCATGATTTTCGTTTTTTGAATGTTGAGCTTTAAGCCAACTTTTTCACTCTCCTCTTTCACTTTCATCAAGAGGCTTTTTAATTCCTCTTCACTTTCTGCCATAAGGGTGGTGTCATCTGCATATCTGAGGTTATTGATATTTCTCCCGGCAATCTTGATTCCAGTTTGTGTTTCTTCCAGTCCAGCATTTCTCATGATGTACTCTGCACTAGAACTATATATCAAGTACAATCTTGTAAGAGTGAACAAAAGGTGGATACAAAAGACTACACTCTGCATGATTCCATTTATATAAAAGATCAAAATGAGATAGAATTAAGTTATGATCTTAGAAGTCAGTAGAGGAGTTATCAGTGCAGGAGGTAGTGAGTAAAGATAACAGAAGGAGACTTCTTGGGCAGGGTCTTGTTGTTCCTTAATCAGGGTACCAATTACATAGGTGTGTCAGTTTGTGTCAGTTTGTGAAAAATTTATTGAGCCTAACATTTATGGTTTGGGCATAAGTTCCTTAAATTCCTAATTTAAAATTCAAAATGAGCCTCCATTGATTTCCAGATGAAATACAGAATTAATACAGCCCACTAGGCCCGTTGAGCCTCCCCCCACCACTCACTGTCACCCAGTCTTAAGCTTAATGTTTAAGCCACATGTGTATAGCTCCCTAAGTACTCTCTGTACTTTTCCCATTATTTCCCCTTAATAATTTTCTTTTTTTTTAATGTAAATTTATTTATTTTAATTGGAGGGTAATTACTTTACAATATTGTATTGGTTTTGCCATACATTGACATGAATCCACCATGGGTGTATATGTGCTCTCCATCCTGAATCCCCCTCCCACCTCCCTCCCCATACCATCCCTCTGGGTCATCCCAGTGCACCAGTCCCAAGCACCCTGTATCATGCATCAAACCTGGACTGGAGATTCATTTCACATATGATAATATAATGTTTCAGTGCAATTCTCCCAAACCATCCCACCCTTGCCCTCTCCCACAGAGTCCAAAAGACTGTTCTATACATCGGTGTCTCTTTTGCTGTCTCACATACAGAGTTATCATTACCATCTTTCCAAATTCCATACATATGCATTAGTATACAGTATTGGTGTTTTTCTTTCTGGCTTACTTCACTCTGTATAATAGGCTCCAGTTTCATCCACTTCATTAGAACTGATTCAAATGTATTCTTTTTAATAGCTGAGTAACATTCCATTGTGTATATGTACCACAGCTTTCTTATCCATTCATCTGCTGATGGACATCGAGGTTGCTTCCATGTTCTGGCTATTATAAACAGTGCTGCGATGAACATTGGGGTACACGTGTCTCTTTCAATTCTGGTTTCCTTGGTGTGAATGCCCAGCAGTGGGATTGCTGGGTCATACGGCAGTCTATTTCCAGTTTTTTAAGGTATCTCCACACTGTTCTCCATAGTGGCTGTACTAGTTTGCATTCCCACCAACAGTATAAGAGGGTTCCCCTTTCTCCACACCTCTCCAGCATTTATTGCTTATAGACTTTTGGATCACAGCCATTCTGACTGGCGTGAAATGGTCCCTCATTGTGGTTTTGATTTGCATTTCTCTGATAATGAGTGATGTTGAGCATCTTTTCATGTGTTTGTTAGCCATCTGTATGTCTTCTTTGAAGAACTGTCTGTTTAGTTCTTTGGCCCATTTTTTGATTGGGTTGTTTATTTTTCTGGAATTGAGCTGCAGGAGTTGCTTGTATATTTTTGAGATTAACTGTCAGTTGCTTCATTTGCTATTATTTTCTCCCATTCTGAAGGCTGTCTTTTCACCTTGCTTATAGTTTCCTTTGTTGTGCAGAAGCTTTTAAGTTTAATTAGGTCCCATTTGTTTATTTTTGCTTTTATTTCCAATACTCTGGGAGGTGAGTCATAGAGGATCCTGCTGTGATTTATGTCACAGAGTTTTTTGCCTATGTTCTCCTCTAGGAGTTTTATAGTTTCTGGTCTTATGTTTAGATCTTTAATCCATTTTGAGTTTATTTTTGTGTATGGTGTTAGAAAGTGTTCTAGTTTCATTCTTTTACAAGTGGTTGACCAGTTTTCTCAGCACCACTTGTTAAAGAGATTGTCTTTTCTCCATTGTATATTCTTGCCTCCTTTGTCAAAGAGAAGGTGTCCATAGGTGTATGGATTTATCTCTGGGATTTCTATTTTGTTCCATTGATCTATATGTCTGTCTTTGTCCCAGTACCATACTCTCTTGATGAATGTGGCTTTGTAGTAGAGCCTGAAGTCAGACAGGTTGATTCCTCCAGTTCCATTTTTCTTTCTCAGGATTGCTTTGGCTATTTGAGGTTTCTTGTATTTCCATACAAATTGTGAAATTATTTGTTCCAGCTCTGTGAAAAATACCGTTGGTAGCTTGATTGGGATTGCATTGAATCTATAGATTGCTTTGGGTAGTATACTCATTTTCAGAATATTGATTCTTCGGATCCATGAACACAGTATATTTCTCCGTCTATTAGTGTCCTCTTTGATTTCTTTCACCAGTGTTTTATAGTTTTCTATACATAGGTCTTTTGTTTCATTAGGTAGATATATTCCTAAGTATTTTATTATTTTCATTACAATGGTGAATGGAATTGTTTCCTTAATTTCTCTTTCTGTTTTCTTATTGTTAGTGTATAAGAATGCAAGGGATTTATGTGTGTTGACTTTATATCCTGTAATTTTACTATATTCATTGATTAGGTCTAGTAATTTTCTGGTGGAGTCTTTAGGGTTTTCTATGTAGAGGATCATGTCATCTGCAAACAGTGAGTGTTTCACTTCTTTTTTTCCAATCTGCATTCCTTTTATTTTTTTTCTGCTCTGATTGCCTTGGCCAAAACTTCCAAAACTATGTTGAATAGTAGTGGTGAGAGGGGAAATGCTTTGAACTTTTCACCATTGAGGATAATGTTTGCTGTGGGTTTGTCATATATAGCTTTTATCATGTTGAGGTATGTTCCTTCTATTCCTGCTTTCTGGAGGGATTTTATCATAAACGGATGTTGAATTGTCAAAGGCTTTCTCTGCATCTATTGAGATAATCATATGGCTTTTATTTTTCAATTTGTTAATGTGGTGTATTATGTTGATTGATTTGTGGGTATTGAAGAATCCTTGTGGAGAAGGCGAGGGCACCCCACTCCAGTACTCTTGCCTGGAAAATCCCATGGAGAGAGGAGCCTGGTGGGCTGCAGTCCATGGGGTCGCTAAGAGTCGAAAATGACTGAGCGACTTCATTTTCACTTTTCACTTTCATGCATTGGAGAAGGAAATGGCAACCCACTCCAGTGTTCTTGCCTGGAGAATCCCAGGGATGGGGGAGCCTGGTGGGCTGCCATCTATGGGGTCGCACAGAGTCAGACACGACTGAAGTGATTTAGTAGCAGCAGTAGCAAGAATCCTTGAATCCCTGGAATAAAGCCCATGTGGTCATGATGTATGATTTTTTTAATATGTTATTGGATTCTGTTTGCTAGAATTTTATTAAGGATTTTTGCATCGATGTTCATCAGTGATATTGACCTAGAGTTTTCTTTTTTTGTGGCATCTTTGTCAGGTTTTGGTATTAGGGTGATGTTGGCTAATAATTTTCATCCGAAGCAGCATTATATAGTCATAAAAGCACTGATTGGGAAAATTTGCCTGGGTTTGAATTCAGGCTCTGCCACTTCTTAGCTTTGTAATCTTGTGCAACTTACATGACTGTCTTATGCCTCAGTTTCCTCATCTATAAAGTTGGGATAATAATACAGTTGTCACAGAGATTCTGCCCAGATGCCACCTCTCTGTCTTATCTGAGCACTTAAGTTATGGGCCTCTCCTCTGTGCTTCTTTCTCTAAGGGCTAATTTTCCTGTCACAGCTCTAACTGAACTGTATTAGAGACATATATGACTTGACTAGGACTACTATTGCACCCCACTCCAGTACTCTTGCCTGGAAAATCCCATGGATGGAGGAGCCTGGTAGGCTGCAGTCCATGGGGTGGCTAAGAGTCAGGCACGACTGAGCGACTTCACTTTCACTTTTCACTTTCATGCACTGAAGAAGGAAATGGCAACCCACTCCAGTATTCTTGCCTGAAGAATCCCAGGGACAGAGAAGCCCAGTGGGCTGCCATCTATGGGGTCGCACAGAGTCGGACACTACTGAAGCTACTTACCAGCAGCAGCAGGGCTACTATATAAAAGTACCACAGACTGAGTGGTTTAAATAACAGAAATTTCCTCACAATTCTGGAGGCTAGAAGTCCAAATTCAAAAAGTCCCACAGGGTTGATTTCACTCTGAGGCAGGTATCCTTGGTTTGCAGATAATTGTCTTCTCCTTTAGTCTTCACATTAGCTTCCCTGGTAGCTCAGCTGATAAAGAATCCACCTGCAATGCAGGAGACTCTGGTTCAATTCCTGGGCCAGGAAGATCCCCTAGAGAAGGGATAGGCTACCCACTCCAGTATCCTTGAGATTCCCTGGTTGGCTCAGATGGTAAAGAATTTGCCTGCAATGCAGGAGACCTAGGTTCAATCCCTGGGTTGAAGGGCTAGATTACCCACTCCAGTATTCTTAGGTTTTCCTGGTGGCTCAGATGGTGAAGAATCTGCCTTCAGTGTGGAAGACCTGGGTTCAATCCCTGGGTTTGGAAGATCCCCTGGAGAAGAGAACAGCTACCCACTCCAATATTCTTGCCTGGAGAATTCCATGGACAGAACAACCTGGCAGGCTGCAGTCCATGGGGTCGCAGAGTCAGACTTGATTGAGCAACTTTCACTTTAGCCTTCCCGTGGTCTTTCCTCCCTGCATGTCTGTGTCCCAACCTCCTCTTCTTATAAAGATACCAGTCATATTTTTAATTTATTTTTTTATTTAAATTTATTTATTTTAATTAGAGGCTAATTACTTCATAGTATTGTATTGAATTAGAGCCCACATCAACAATCTCATTTAACTTTAATTATCTTTTCAAATATAGTTACAATCTGAGGTACTGGAGGTTAGGACTTCAACATATGAATATGGGGGAATACAGTTCAGCCCATACCAACATATTTATCCCCCTCTCTCTCTTTTCCTCTCCTCTAATTATGATTTCCTAAAAAAGGAAGTTTGTCTTACAGTCTATATCGCCAGCTCCTAACACAGCATCTGATACATAGCAGACTCCTAATAAATGAAAGCTACAGAGGAAAGGAAGTTTATACAAACAAGCTCATGGGAGCAAAACTCATCATTTCTTGAAAAGCACTGATGATCTACAGAAAGCAGGTGAGCTTCACTCAATCAAGTAAATAATTAGAGCTGAATGCAAAAGTCAATGAATGCAATATACTGACCCAGTTGTAACTGACAGAGGCATAGCTATAATTCTAAATCTATTACTCCGAAGTGAAGTTTGAGTTTTCTTTAATAACAGTTCCTTAACATTAATTATTCACTACTTTTGTTTCTTTTCTGAGTAGAAGCCAAAAGGGATGACCTCCATAATATTTTCTCTTTTATTTTAAATTTAATTTTATTTTAATAGGAAATGAATTCTTTTAGATTAATAAAAATATAATAAGGCAATGATTAAGAAATCTTTATCTCATTCCTGTTATTATCTATGCTTTTCATATACATGGTTTCCTCATGTATATAAGAGAACATTTAAAAGTTCACTTTATTACCTCTCTTTTTTTATACAAATGGTGGCATACTATAAACTGTCCTGAACTTCAGTTTCTTCACTTGCCAAAATATGCTGGCAACATTTCTGTATCTATAAAAAGAAGCCTACTTAGTTCTTTTATTCAACTATGGAGTATATCATTGTATAGAGATACTTGCAATATTTCCCACATGTTAAAATTTTGCAAAGAATGCCAAAAGGATAATGTAGGAGACAGGCCTAATAAAAGGCCTGACAAAAGAATTAAACAATCTTGCTGAGAGGACATGACTCAGTATGTGACTCCTGAAGGAATCCAAGAAAGAACAAAAAATATCTTGAAAGCAGGATGTATGTCTGGAGATAGAAAGCCATCAACAGATTGTTCCTGTCTTTGGCACCTGAGAGGCACCTAAAGATTAACTGGGTCTTTGTCCCTGACACAGAAAAATAGGGGTACAAAAATGTTCAATGTTAATTGCACAGGATTATCATTGAAGGCCACCTGGCCTGCTATGCTCCTGCAAACATGAACAAGCAAGTCTCAAAAAGTATAATAAAGCAGACTTGAGATCAGTGTGGGCACCTTCACCTCGTGGTGGTATTGGTCCCCTGATCCCCTCTGTAACTGCACTGAGGGTTTCTCATTCTTTCACCACACTGCACTTTTGGGAAACTGCTGTCGAGCTGGACTTGACAGGATAACTTTGTCCACATGTCATTTCAAACATATACAGGTGTGCCTAAAGTGTAAATTCCAGATGCAGGGTTATCAAGTCAAATGTTAAGTGACTGTGTAAATAATTTTGATAAATATTTCATGTTCTTAATAAGATTGTACCTTTTCTCACTCACAACAGCAATGTATGAGAAAGCTTACTTTTCTGTAGTCTCACTGACAAGAATATTATCACACTTCTGAGTTTTTGTCAATCTGCTAGAAGAAAAAAGTGTTTCTCAGAGATATGTAGATACAGGCAAGGCAATATTGTCTTACAGGGTATTTGATCTGATGCGTAAACTTCAAATGACTGTAGATCCTTGTTTCTTTATTGTCCTGACTTCCAATTTATTAGTGACAGTAACCCTTGATGAAATAAGACTGGAGAGAAGAGAATGGAGGAAAAAGATTCTGGAACACAGTGTGAGAGGATCCAGATCTGAAAATGGTATCTATCACTTTTACCCACATTTAAGGGTCTGGATCCAGTCAGAATTCCCATGGAAATGTAAAAAGAGCTAGACATTGTTGTTCCCAGCTGAGGATCCACCTTCTAGAAACAGATATATGTTATGAAAGGGAAGAAAGAACTTTTGAAATGCAGTTGGCCCTCTCTGCCACACAGATACATTGCTATGTTTCTGCTGCTGTTATTTGATTTCAATTGCTTCACCTAAACACTGAACTTAATCACATAAACTACTTTTGTTAAGCTGTGGAGCTATGTTATTTTTAAAAAAATATGTAATTACTGCCCAGAACAATTTCTACAAAATTGGTGATCTTCTAAGTTCCTTGACCTCAATGCCCTTATGTGAAAACCAAGAAAATTGAACTAGATAATTTCTAAAGATCTTCCAAGCATCAACTGCATGAATTTGAGATTGTTATAAATTAACATGACTTATAGTCCATGAGTTGTTGGCCACAAGCCAAAACTACTACCAAGCTAAATTTTAAGTTACTTACTCTTTGTGTCTCTTTCTGGGGTTTCTCAAGGATGTGACCTTGTCTTAATAGGAGGCTTATATTTGAGAAGTAATTGGTACATCCCCAATCTCTTTATGCTTCTCAAATCAGACTGCCAATTTACTGCTGATTGAATTATTAGTGAGCCATGATCTTACAGATAAAAGTTTCAGTTTAAGCCAAGAAATATTCATTAAGTTCTATAGTAAGAGTTCATGAAATGTCTAGTCTGTGTCCAATACTCAATTGCTGAGGAAGTGCAAAGAAAAAGACAAAATTTAAACCCAGAAGGAGTTTGTGTTCTGATTCAAGAACTCAACATTCCAAAAAAGAGTTATAAAAACAGAGCTCATGATCCAAAAGAGCTTATAATTTCTTTCAGTGCATTAAGTACACTCACATGAAAAGATAGCAACATGGGATCACAAATGATTTTCTGCCAAGATGAGTAAACAGGAAGAACAAACAGTGAAAATGAGGGCAGTGATAGGCTTGACCTGAGTGGCTTTCCTAACATCAAGATGACATCTGAATTCTTTGTAATGTGAAGCATGAAAGAAACAGATCCCCACTAAGCAATTCCCAACCATGTTCTGCCATCCATGAGGGCTGAGGTCAAGGCTTCTTTCATTCCTACCTATAATTAGCACTTTGGTTTATGATGGGAAATATATGCTTGTCAACAATGTGTCTTATCAGGGGAGAGACTAAAACCCATGTAATTTGAGAGACTCTTTTCAGCAATGGATAAAATTCAAAAAGATCAAAGATCACCCATGCCAAGAATAGATGGAATTAAGAAAAATGTCATTAACTTCATCTCAGTTCTCCTCTTGTTGACACAGTTGATAGTCCAGAGCATGTAACATAAGATTTCCCATCGTGTGACCCACATTGAAGAAAGTCACTTATGTGTATTTGGGACACTAAGTCTTGTTAAACCCAGGTTTAGGAAACCCTGTCCTACCTGCCCCCATCTGTTCCCCCCTTCCTCAACCCCCATCAAATAACACATGTCCTGGTTATGCATGACTTTCAGGACCAGAACCATTTCTGAAACTAAAAAGAGTAGCTGTGTAATGTGTAGTTTCCAGTATTTTAAGGAAAGAAAGAGGAAATATTAACTCTGCTTATAAAACAAAGAAACTGAGATGCAACTTGGTTATATTAGTAGGCTAAAATTCAGATATTCTGAGTGAAGAAGTCAAGACTAGACCCCCAATATTTCAGCTTCTTGTTTGGTGTTTTCTCTATCATATCTCACTATCAGGATAGTCTTTCTTCCAAACTAGAGCAGAGAAATTGATGATCAATGAAACAATATGTACAACAGGTCAGTGTCACAACACACACATCCAAAGTCTTTGATGAGGCTCATTACTCGATGAGTACCAATCATATCTAAAAGGAATTGAAGCTATCCAACTCCTCATTTTACATATGATGTATTGAAGACACAAAGATTTAGAGATGTTTAGTAACTAACACAAAATCAGAATTAAAAAAAAAAAACATTCCTATCTCATAGTCTAGACTGTACTACAGCATGAAGTTGCTGGATATCTTGTCACATATTAATAGCTCTGCCACAAATTCTTTGCATTTTTTGCTGATAATTGTTTAAAACAAACTGTATTTCTCTTTTGGATAGTTCATTCTCATTGGCATTTCTCTCTCTTTTTTTTCTACTAACCACTTCTCCAATCTTCTTGCTTCCTCATTCTGAAACTGAATGTGATCCTCAGAGCAAAAACAAATGTGCCCTCAGGCTTGTAGAAAATCAATCTAGGGAGCCCCATGTAGAGGAACTGGTGCTGATAAATAGAAAGTGAAAACAAATGCTTCAAAACTACTGAATAGAGACCAGGGAATACAATAAACAGGTTGGCTTTACCAGAAGTAAGGTGTCTGCAAAGGAAGAATGTTTTAAGAATGTTTATTGACACTGTTGTAGTCAATAGCATAAATACATTTCTTTCATTACATTTCTAACATACCTGGGATGATTGGAGACATGAGATCGGGGGTTACAAATTATTCATATCTTAGTGGATGCAATTTAATTAAATTGCTGTCCTCCTAACAC
Source organism: Bos grunniens (assembly GCF_055505025.1). Classification (NCBI taxonomy): domain Eukaryota; kingdom Metazoa; phylum Chordata; class Mammalia; order Artiodactyla; family Bovidae; genus Bos; species Bos grunniens. Next base: position 15,287,231 of record NC_141188.1, read on the forward strand.
ATGTTTGAGTTCAACCCCAGAGGAGTGTCATGGCTATAACTAGAAATGGAAGGATGTAATTTTAAAAGGTGGACAGTTCTGGAAAGGGCAGGCCTCCCCTGGGGAAATGTAGTGTGAGATTTTGGCAATATGAGAACTGTTAATCCATTGGAGGGTAGGACTCAGAGATTAAACAATTGGAAGGGAAAGGATGTCACAGAAGTGGGAAAGGGAAATGGGAAGGGAGAAGAAGACAGCTAAAGGCATGCCCAGGTAGGTCCCCAGTTTTCCAAGATTCAAATCTGAGTTTGTGTTTGTTTGGAGGCTTCTTGAATATGATGAAAATTTAAAGCCTCCTGTTTCTTTATTTTCCTGCTGGATAAGGTCTGTCAGGCACTTTACCTTCCCACAAAATAAACAGAAAGTTTTATGAAGGGGCAGTGAAGCAATATACTGCCGATGAAGGCAGAGCTGGCAAACACCCACACTCACAAGTCAATCACAGTGGCTGCCAGCTGGGAATGAACGTTCTTAAATTGTGTGACTCGCCTTTCTTGGCCTCAAGAGATTTTATTAACTCCCTGTAGCAATGAGCAATGGTTTCCATTTGAGGGCCGTTCCTTTTCACTGCAAGAAATGTATAGCTGAATCATGGCCATAGGGTCAAGGATCTCAAAACCAGCTGAACTCACCTCAGTCACTTTGTTGACTGATTAATACGTGATCATTCTAAAAGCAAGTTTGATCATATTTCTTCCCTGCTTGAGCTTTCAATAGCTTCCAGCTGCTGAGGTGGGATGCTACTCAGTGTAGCCAGTCAGGGCCCAGGCCTCATGGCTGAGCTCCGCTTGCACCTATCAGGGGCAAGTACACCTCTACCTCAACCCCCTACAGTGAACTTCCTAAAACCTCTAAAGGAATTAAGAACTCTACAGCCTCCAAGCCTTTGAACTCTGCTTTAACTCTAGCTAGAATGTTTCTCCCCTACATTCTTCTATTTCAAATATCACATCCTGGGTACAATGAGATGTACAGTAAGACTACTCGAGCTCAAATCTTCGCTCCTGTTCACTGCTTGGGAGTTACTTAGCTTCTTACTGCCTCAGTTCCATCATCTGCCAAGTGGGTAGTTATAACAATATATTTTATAGGGATATGTGATCAGTGGCCTTTGATGTTGCTACTGTGACTCACTGAAGACTCAGATGGTATTATTTATTAATAAAGTCATTTTAAATTAAGGTATGTACATTTTTTAGACAAAAAACTGTTGCATATTTAATAGACTGTAAACATTTAGTGTAAACATAGCTTGTACATGCACTGGGAGAGCAAAAAATATTTATGTGGCTCACTTTATTTGAGTCATTTGCTTTATGTGGTATGGAACTGAATCCTAATATCTCCAAGGTATGTCTGTATAGACAGGAATTTTGAGAGAAAAATCACATTCATATAAATTTTTACAGTATATTGTTATAATTGTTCTATTACTGCTTATTGTTGTTAATCTATTTCTATGCCTAATTTATAAATGAAACTTCATCATAGATATGCATGTATAGGGGAAAAAATAGTTGATATAGGGTTCAATACTCTTCATGGTTTCAAGCATTCAGTGAGGGTCTTCACATTCCCTGTGGATAAGAGGGACTATAGCATACTTAATCTTTTGAAGCCTTATTTACCTCATATGTGGTTGCACTCTGTTATTTTTAAGATCTTTCTTTTATAATCTTGACAGTGTGCTCTGGCCTTAACACAAAACAATCCCTTTTGCTTTGTTTTGTGTGTGTGTGTGTGTGTGTGTGTGTGTGTGTGAACTTGTCTACAAAGCACAAATGGTAAAAAAAAAAAAAAAAAACTTTTCCACCTAAATATCATTTGAGATCATGGCTGTGTAAATTCCTGGAAATGCTCTGAGTTCCACAGGGTAAGGTAATGCCATCCTTGTCATTTTTAAAATGTCTACTTTTCAGGGCTTCCCTGGTGGCTCAGTGGTCAAAAATTAGTCTGCCGGTGCAGGGGACACAGGTTTGATCTCTGATCCCGTGCCACAACTGTTGAGCCAGTGCTACAGAAACGACAGTTCTAGCATTGCCCTAGACATAGTGTTAACATTTACTGGGTCTCAGCAAATGGTTGTGTAATAAATTACCAAAAAAAGGGCTATCAGAAGTCTAGAGGGAGAAACAAAGAAATGTGGGTGGGGGAAAGAGACAAGGTTGGGAGAGGAAGAAAGAAGGAGAGATTGAAGCGGGCTGGAGCTGTTTCTGACCACACTCAAAGCCAAGACACACACTGTAAATATTTAGCTTCTGCGTTTGCCCACCCACATTCTGCTCACCACATTAATGAGAACAGTTGAGAGTTGGTGTATTTGCAAACAGTTCCACCCAAACACAACAAAAACTGGAAAAACTGAAGAGGGTGTCCCAGCGTTTCTGTTAGTCATTTACCATGGCTGTCCACAGAGCATTATATTTTTCAGAGACAAGGCACATGATATTCTCATTTACTGTAGTAGAACAAATAAGTTTAACAATTTAATTAGAAGTGGGGAACACAGGATGACAAAGATATCCTTCACACACACAAACATACATGCAATAAATTGAGTTATTCAGTAGTGTATATACACACACACACACACACACACACTCAGTATAATATGCTAAGTATACATATATACGTAGTAGATTTTGTAAGAGGAAACTGAAATACTCATCATAAAAAATTATGAAAAAAAAAAACCTCACCCTCTGTCTTCATCTTTGTCTATAGCTCATATATGTATACAGTGTCTGGAATATCAGTTCAGCTCAGTTCTGTCATGGAGTCCTGTCCAACTCTTTGTGACTCCATGGACTGCAGCACGCCAGGGTTCCCTGTCCATCATCAACTCCCAGAGCTTACTCAAACTCATGTCCATTGAGTCGGTGATGCTATCCAACCATCTCATCCTCTGTTATCCCCCTCTCCTGCTGCTTTCAATCGTTCCCAGAATCAGGGTCTTTTCCAATGAGGTGGCTCTTTGCATCAGGTGGCCAAAGTATTGGAGCTTCAGCTTCAGCATCAGTTCTTCCAATGAATATTCAGGACTGATTTCCTTTAGGATTGACTGGTTTGATCTCCTTGCAGTCCAAGGGACTCTCAAGAGTCTTCTCCAACACCACAGTTCAAAAGTATCAATTCTTCAGCACTCAGCTTTCTTTATAGTCCAACTCTCACATTCATACATGATTACAGGAAAACCATAGCTTTGACTAGATGAACCATTGTAGGCAAAGTAATATCTCTGCTTTTTAATATGCTGTCTAGGTTGGTCATAGCTTTTCTTCCAAGGAGCAAGTGTCTTTTAATATCATGGCTGCAGTCAACATTTGCAGTGATTTTGGAGCCCCCCAAAATAAAGTTTGTCACTGTTTCATTGTTTCCCTATTTATCTGCCGTGAAGTGATGGGACCAGATACCATGATCTTAGTTTTCTGACTGTTGAGTTTAAACCAACTTTTTCACTCTCCTCTTTCACTTGCATCAGGAGGATCTTTAGTTCTTCTTTGCTTTCTGCCATAAGGGTGGTGTCATCTGCATATCTGAGGTTATTGATATTTCTCCCAGCAATCTTGATTACAGCTTGTGCTTCATCCAGCCTGACATTTTGCACGATGTACTCTGCATAGAAGTTAAATAAGCAGGGTGACAATATACAGCCTTGATGTACTCCTTTCCCAGTTTGGAACTAGTCTGCTATTCTATATCCAGTTCTAACTGTTGCTTCTTGACCTGCATACAGGTTTCTCAGGAGGCAGTTAAGGTGATCTGGTATTCCCATCTCTTTAGGAATTTTCCAGTTTGTTGTGATCCACACAGTCAAAGGCTTTGGTGTAGTCAATAAAGCAGAAGTAGATGTTTTCCTGGAATTCTTTTTCTTTTTCAATGATCCAACGGATATTGGCAACTTGATCTCTGAGTCTAAATCCAGCTTGAATATCTGGGTTTCACGGTTCACGTACTGTTGAAGCCTGGCTTGGAGAATTTTGAGCATTACTTTGCTAGCATGTGTATGAATGTGGGTAATTGTGTGGCAGTTTGAACATCCTTTGGCATTGCCTTTCTTTGAGATTAGAGTGAAAACTGTTTCCAGTCTTGTGGCCACTGCTGGCATATTGAGTGCAGCACTATAATAGCATCATCTTTCAGGATTTGAAATAGCTCAACTGGAATTCCATCACCTCTACTAGCTTTGTTCATAGTGATACTTCCTAAGATCCACTTGACTTTACATTCCAGGATGTTTGGCTCTAGGTGAGTGATCATACCATTGTGATTATCTGGGTCATGCAGATCTTTTTTGTATAGTTTTTCTGTATATTCTTGCTACTTTTTAAAAATATCTTCTGCTTCTGTTAGGTCCATACCATTTCTGCCCCTTATAGTGCCCATCTTTGCATGATATATATCCATATATATATATGGATATCCATAATATATATGCCTGGCATGTAAAAAAATTTTCTGGCATATAGCAGGCGTTTAATAAATATGTGACTGAGTTGAAGAAATAATAACATTAGCTTATTTGAGCAGTTGTTGCCTTGTTCTGGAAAAATAGCATTATTCTTTACACATTTATGCTGAAGTGATGTCTATTTACCCAAAATGATCATCTCTTCTGACAGGTCACCAGTTCATCTGAAAAAGATACAGAAGAAAGCAAACAAAATTTTAGTCAATGCACATTCTCATATACTGTTGAGGAGACTAAATACTTAATTACCTAGATTGCAATTATTTATACTTTAATTGTGTCATCACTTTGCATTCACTCAACAATTTTTAAAAATTATATATTGAGAATCTACTATGTGCCAAAGCCCATGGAGGCTGCTAGGGATACAGTAATAAGACAGAGTGATCTCTGCTTCTATTTTAGTGGAGAAGACAGAAAATAGCAATTTATTATAATGTGAGTTTACTACAAAGAAAAAGTACAACATTTAATTCATCCTACATGTCCCTTTGATACTACAAGCATATTGTGTATTCCTATAATTTGTTGCCCTTATATAAAAATTAATCATAAATATATCTTAACAATTATAAATACATCTGGTTTTCCTAGGAAGCAAAGAAATTAGGTTATTCAGTCCTTAGCAATCTGGAAGCTTTTACCTAATTGTCAAATGCTATAAAAGTTCCATTATACTCCATTTAACTGCTTTGGAAAGGACCTTTCTCTTTTTGTGACTTGATGGGAAATTAAACTTTATCGAACTAAACTACCTAAACATCTAAAAAGCACCTATCAATCTATGATATCCCAACACATAGAATCACCAAAAAGCATTCCTTTTACAGTGGTCAGTTATCACACAGCTTTTATTGTTCAGGTCGTAGACACAGCCAAAGTGATACCCTAGGGAGTTAAGACGAAAATTTACACAGTTTACACAAAATTTGCACAACTTACTCAAAAATGAGAGCTTCCCAGAAAACTAAAAAGTTAATTATCTTGTTTTCCAGGTTGGAAATACTAACGAAGAAGAAGGTGTAGGAAGGGAGCAGCCAGAAGTAGGCAAAAACAGGAAGTAAGGTAATAAAGCCTAAAGGATAATCACATTATCAGGCAATGAGTGGTTATCATGTGCCAAGCACCTTACTAAGCCCTTGACTTCTGTTCCTCTCACAAGCCTGTGAGGCAGCTACTGTCATAAGCTACCTACTACCCTAAAGTGAAGTTGCTTAGTCGTGTCCAGCTCTTTGCAACCCCATGGACTGTAGTCTACCAGGCTCCTCCGTCCATAGGATTTTTCAGGCAAGAGTACTGGAGTGGGTTGCCATTTCCTTCTCCAGGGGATCTTCCCGATCCAAGGATCAAACCCAGGACCCCTGCATTACAGGCAGATGCTTTACCGTCTGAGCTACCTTGGGTACCCTAGGTAGCTAAGAATTCTATGCAGAGAATTTTACATAAATGTTCTCTAATCCTTCCAACAATTTGGCCCTCTTGTGCCCAATCTGCAACTGAGAAAACTGTGGTTCAAAGGAACTGAGTAACTTTCTGTGGTAAGATTCCTTGTGCCTGCGAGTGTGCATAATTGTTCAGTCATGTCCAACTTTGTGCGACACCATGGATACGTAACACTCCAGGCTCCTCTGTTCATGGAATTTTCCAGGCAAGAATACTGGAGTGGGTTGCCATTTCCTACTCCAGGGAGTCCTCCCGACCCAGGGATCAAGCCCACATCTCTGCGTCTTCTGCACTGGCAGGTGTATTCTTTACCACTGCACCCCATGATTTCTTAACTAGCAAGTAACTGGGTAAGACCTGATCCAAAGTAAAGTAACCATACATCTCAGTTTGAATGGGGAAGTTGCATTTTATTCCTGTTGTCCTGCTTAATTATAGTGTCTCATTTCACTCTCAAGAATGTCCTGGTTTGGATGCAGTGATATTATCCTCTATCCCAAAGGCATAACCTCTCCATTCGGCCATGCCTTCTCCACATCACAATGGCTTTCAGTACATATCTTTGGCATAAAAGCAAGGGAAATATACTACAAAAAAGAGCCTCAACTGCTCTAAATGCATGACAATTCTGAATCATTCAGAGAAAAGGAAAAATGGATTATTCAGTTAAATTACTTTCAAGAGCAAGAATCTATTAAAGGAAGGAATACTTATAAAGTGATGCTGTCCCAAGCAAAAGTTAAGTTCAATTAAAACTAAACAGAAGAATGGAGTTTTAAAGAAATTTTTATCCCAAACTTTTAAAGTTTTAACTTTTGAGCTTAAAGAGAATGCATCTTAGTTGTCTAGAAAATTTATTATTTTTGACCCTTTCTTAGTCTTGCCAGAAAAAGGAATTGTGTCATTTTCCCCCAGAAAAATGCTCTCCCTACCACTCGCCAAAAAAAAAAAATTCCAAACTTGTGTCAAGTGTGACTGATTCAGTTCAAACAATCACTATGCACCATATGATCTTGGGCAGGTTACTCATTCACCCTGCCATTTTTCTAGAATGCAAAATTAGAACAACAGCAAAATATCACCCACTGGAATGCAGAGAAGACAGTATAAAATAATGCAGGTTAACACTCAGAAGGGTGAATAGTGCTAGGCCCAGAAGAAGTGCTTGTTTACTTGTGACAAATATTATCATTTGGGTTAACCCTAGTTCAAATTGTGTCCCCTTTAGGAAAGTGAAATTCCAAGTTGAAGAAACAAGATCAAATCTAGCCAAAATGAGTCACTACTATTAATAAAAATATACCTCACAATACACTTAAAATTTAAAGCTAAAGGAGTCCCTGCTGCTAAGTCACTTCAGTCGTGTGCGACCCCATGGACTGTAGCCTACCAGGCTCCTCTGTCCATGGGATTTTCCAGGCAAGAGTACTGGAGTGGGGTGCCAGTTCCTTCCCTAAAGGAGTCCCTAAAATATCCTAATTCAATTACTTCATCTGACTTCATCTTATACAAAAGGAAAATGGAACCGACGAGATGATACAACTTCTACAAGACATAAAATCAACTAGTGGCAAAGCTAGATATGCATTTTGTGCCTACAAAGGCCTGAGTGTGGGAATGACTGGGCCTGTGTGATGAATAAAACTCATCTTCCACAGTGTAGCTGTATGGTCTTATGCAAGTTTATTTAATATTTCTGAAACTCGTTATTCTCAGTTGATGGAGAGGAGGATTAAAGTTCTTTGTCAGAGTATTCTGAGGATTAAAATAAGTAACATGCAAAGAGCCCTGAGTCATACTTATACTCACAGTAGGGTGCCCACAGCTGCCCAGCTGCCAGAAGGGAATTTGTCAGTGTCTACCAAACTGCATACATCCTTCAACTTAGAAAGTCCACTTCTAGAAGTGCATCCTATAAGCAAATTTTTGTTCAAGGATGTTCACTGCAGCTTTAACTGTAAAAATGACCAAAAAAATATCTATCAAGTGGGAAATGCTGCTAAAAAAGAGAGATTTTCTACAAAGTGGCAATGATAAGTCTTTTGAAAATGTCAAGTAAATAAAAAGGAATGCCACTGAATAATATATGCAGAAGTTTTGAACCCATTCATACCAAAGCAATATGAAAATATAAATATGTATATACAAATCCAGTTTTTATGAAGCTTCTTATGAGACTAGTAGTGTTTGAGGAAATAGGGAAATAAAGATAATCATACCTTTTTTCTATATATCCTCCTATCTTTAAAAACTTATCATAAGAATACTTTCATATATTATCTTTAAAATAGAAAAATCGTATACTGTCTATCATCACAGATACTAGTAGATATTAAAAGTTTCCTTCTGTCCATACACCTCAATTCTTAGTGTTACAACTTTTATTATTATAATTGCTATTCCTAGTCATTTTAACTTCAGACACAATTTTAGAAACAAATATTCTTTCAAGGACTACTCTGCCCCCTAGAAAGCTTTTCCACAGGGCTTCTGATATGTCCGTTTGTTTATGGCCTGCACTAAAGGTCCACATCCCACAGCCTGAGCCAGGAGATGAACGAAGGTTAATAAAAGCAATAAAGGAAAGGCAGGGGCATCTCCTTCATCTCTGTTTTTGGTGTCATTTGTCTCTCTGTTAAATTGCAATCAAGACAATAAAAGGAAATAGGCTGTGAAAAATGAAAGAGCCCTCTATTCATAAAAACAGTTCAAATGAAAGAAGCCTTTTAATGGAAAAGGGACCACTAACATGCAAATCAGTGAGTGGTAGAGGGACACATAAAACCCCTAAGACAATTCATTAACCACAAATTATTGAAAGCAGCTCAAATCTTTTCCCCCAAATCATGTTTATATTCCAGAGTAATGGATACCCTCAAGAAAATTCTCAGACTGATGTTTCTGCTGCAAAGACAATAGGCAAAAGCAATATGTTTGACTATAGGATCTGCCCTACTGATATGAGAGCCCCTAGAAGAAACATAACCCCTATTGGGCATGATGAATGGGATGACATGGTATAGATGGAAAGCCAACAGGCTCACAGACAGGAGATGTGACTTCTCCTTCCACTTTAATTCACCTTCCTGAATGAATAAATCGATGATCTCACAAAAACTAGCAACTTCATCTCTGAACAGCCTCACCTAAAATGAGGATAATAATATATGCCTTACCTATCTTTCATAGCTGTTATGATGCTTACATGATTAAACATGTATACATATGATTATTACAAAATTGTCCCTTTAAATCATGCCAGCCACTCAGGTACCACCCAGTCGGTGCCCCATTGTTTCCAGTAATATTTGTAGACCCCTCAGGTAGAGTTAGTGGTAAAGAATCTATTTGCCAACACAAAAGACATAAGAGACACAGTTTGATCCCAGCATCAGGAAGATCCCCTGGAGGAGGGCATGGAAACCCACTCCAGTATTCTTGCCTGGAGAATCCTCATGGACAGAGACTGGTGGGCTACAGTCCATAGGGTCTCAAAGAGTCGCACACTTTACTACCACTTCTATTTTCCCTCTTTCTTTCCATTCCTGAATTTGCATAATTTCAAATCAAACTGTACGCTGAACAGCTCCGCATTTAATGGGAACAAATGCAACTTTCTATTTTGAATTCCTCTGCCTTAAAGTGCTAGCCTATAGGCAAAAATTTTGGCAGACTCTCTGTTCAAATTGATCCACTGTAAGTCTGCCCTTAGCCTGAGTGTGACTCACAATTACAATTACAGGGAATGCCCTTGAAAGCCCTCCAGGCGGTCTCCTTGGGACTTTTAGACATCTCACTTTAAGTACTGACAGAATCAATCTAATTTCTTTACCGTTCTTTTCTCTTCATCCATGATCTACTCTTCACAAAGTAAATGAGAATTCATATTTAAAAAAAAAAAAAAAGGATACTGTGACTTGGCAAGGGTTTTTGCAAAGAAAGCTTCATTCATGTCCACTACCTTAGATTAATCGAGGTATAAGAGAGGGTTAGTTAGTTGGGGAGGATTTTTACAACAAATCATCAAAGAGAAAAATACGCACAGCAGGGCTCTAAAAGATCTGTTTCAATTTGGCGACCAGCTAGCTTCAAAGAACAAGGGGAAGAGATTACCACTTAGAAACATCACTCTCGCTTTAGGTACAGGTTTTACTCCGAGAAGGCAACGGCACCCCACTCCAGTACTCTTGCCTGGAAAATCCCATGGATGGAGGAGCCTGGTAGGCTGCAGTCCATGGGGTCGCTAAGAGTCGGACACGACTGAGCGGCTTCACTTTCACTTTTTACTTTCATGCATTGGAGAAGGAAATGACAACCCACTCCAGTATTCTTGCCTGGAGAATCCCAGGGAGGGCGGAGCCTGGTGGGCTGCCGTCTACGGGGTCGCACAGAGTCGGACACGACTGAAGTGACTTAGCAGCTTAGCAGTTACTCAAAGTATTGGACAAAATCTTATGTTTTCATACTGAGTTTCTTCCTAACGGGTATGTTAGGGCCTTCTGTACCATGGGGATTTCATCCATGAGCCAGGTCAGATTTCAGAAATCTTCCTCATTCAGAATTTCATTCTTCTACAATTTTGTTGTTGACCACTGTGAATTGACACCAAAAATATCTAAACCAAAAGGCTTTGTTTGATATTACTCAATATTACTCAATATTACTCAACCTCCATATTTTCTAAAATAGCTAAATAAAGGATATTTATAAATAAAACATTCGAGTCATCAGTGAGCTGTCAGAAAGACAGCTTTTGGAAAATAAAAATGAAATATAGCAATCACTGCCCTCAGGCTTAACTGCTTTATAGATTTAGATAGTACCCGGTTGACTAAATCCGTAATCTACTATGAGTGTCAGTTGCCTATTTGTAAAATAATTAGGTTGAATTTTATCATCTCTAAGATGGCTTCCAGAGCTAAAGCTTCATCAATCTGTGAAATGTTGATTTACATTTTAAAATTTATCTTGCAGTGTTTTTTTGTAGTTTAGGGGTTTGTTCATCTTCAGGAAAAAAACAGATTGGTTGCCCCACTGCAGCCTTGGTTGACTGTTTATGAGAACTGGGGGTCATTTATGACATAAACTTGATATTACATTCAAGAAATCTGAAGTCTATTAAAATAGCATGTCATGTCTTTTGCCTTTTAAGGACAATCTGTCCCATTTTCTTGTTGTTATTGAAACTATTAGAGAATTTTACTGGTAATGATCGTTACTAGATTATTACTACATTATTACTACTACATAAAAATCTTTATGAAGTCAAAGATTTTTAATATTTTGTTTCCTGCTATTAATATTTCCTATTTTAAAAACAGCTTTATTGAAACATAACTGATATACTATAACACTCACCAACTTAAAGTATACAGTTCAATTTTCCTTAGTTTAAGTCATAGAGCTGCAGACCTATCATGTGATCTTTATTTGGGGTGATGAGAAAGTTCTGGGTTTTGGTATATCAGTGGGTATATAATATATATTAATGTACTTAATCTACTGAATTGTACACTTTAAAGTGGTTACAAAAGCAAATTTTATGCGTTTTACTAAAATTTTTAAAATTAAAAAAAAATCACTGAAGTGTTTTTAACATAATTTGCATTTCATTCTGCAGCTCAAGTATCATTGTTTACTGTTTAGTAGACTTTAGAACCCCAAGCAATAGAATAGATACATTTGAAATTGTTGAGATAATGGCTTTCTCCAGGAAATTTAATTAGAGATGATTTCCTGTCTTCTCCATATTTATCTATATATTTTTTTAATAAGCATGCAGAAGTCTTTGGACAGAAAGCAATTATAAACATTTTTTTAAGTATTATCAACACAAGTGATTATGATTTTTATGTAAAGGATCTCAAAGGGTTTGTGTATGAGGTAAATATTAACTATTTGGGGATACTGAGTGTCTAGTTTTCAACAAAATATTACAGGATATGCAAAAAATCTCCCTTCATAGCTCAGTCAGTATATAATCTGCCTGAAAGGCAGGAGACCCGGGTTCGATTCCTCGGTCAGGAAGATCCCATGGAGAAGGAAATGGCAATCCACTGCAGTATTCTTGCCTGGAGAATCCCATGGACAGAGGAGCCTGGCAGGCTACAGTCCATGTTGCAAGAGTTGGACACAACTTAGCGATTAAACCAACCACCACCATGCAAAAAATAAAAACAGCAATATGTGACCTAGACTTGTGAGAAAGAGCACTAAATGAAACTGACCCAGACTAGATCTAGCATAGGATTTAGCAGCCAAAGATGTTCAGGCAGCTATTGTAAAAATTTCCAAAGAATTAACAGAAATTATGAGTCATGATGAAATAGAAAATCTGAAAAGAACAATTACTAGTAAGAAGATTGAATCAGTAACCAAAAATCTCCCAAAAAAACAAAAGTTAAGGACCAAATAGCTTCACTGGTGAATTTTACCAAACAGTTAAAGAAGAGTTAATACCTATCCTTCTCAAATAATTCCAAAAAAATGAAGAGGAAAGAACACTTCCAAACTCATTCTACAAGGCCAGCACTACCCTGATACCAAACCAGATAAAGATACTACAGAGAAAGAAAATATCCTGTAATAGGTGAATAGATAATAAAACTGGTTCCTCAATACAATGGAATACTGAAAAAAAGTCAAAGTGCTATGGGTTTCCTGCATTGCAGGCAGACTATTTACCATCTGAGCCACTAGGGAAGCCCCACAGTGGAATACTATTCAGTGATAAAAAAAAAAAAAATAAACTATCAAGACATAAAAAGGCATGGATGAATTATAAATGCATGTTGCTAAGTGAAAGAACTTGAAAAGACTTTGAAAAGACTATATACTATGTAATTCCAACTATTTGACATTCTAGAAGAGATAAAATTATAGAAACAGTGAAAAGATCAGTGGCTGCAGGATTCAGGGAGATGAGTGTGAGCGATGAGTAGGTCAAGCACAGGGAATTGTTAGGATGGTAAAATTATTCTATATGAAACTGGAATTGTAGCTATATGACACTATGCTCTTGCCAAAATCTACTGAACTTTGGAGTTAGAGTCAGACACGATTCAAGAGTTGGACACAACTGAGTGACTGACACTTTCACTTTCATTGAACTTTAAGCACAAAGAGCATACCTTAATGTATGCAAATTTTAAAAAAATTGGGGATGTTAGGAAAACCCCATATGGAATATAAATGTGATGAAACAATCTAACTGCGTTACAAATATATGATACAATCTCACTGAATGGGGTCTTGGAAAAGCATGAAGATCTAGGCAACTTTGAAAATGAGTGGAGTCTGTAACTAAACTAAAGTCTGTAATTAAACTAAACACAAAAGAGAGTGTACATAAGCACTATACTCCAACTGATAAAGATATATCCTATTGGAGTAGATATTAACTCTGATATTGGTATAGATATATGCTGCTGCGGCTGCTGCTAAGTCACTTCAGCAGTTGCTGAAGTTGCACAGTCTGACTCTATGCAACCCCATAGACAGCAGCCCACCAGGCTCCCCCAAGTAAGCAAATGAAAGGTCAATGGTAGGATCACATTTCTCGTTATTGCAGTCAGTTTACAAATAAGCATGTAGAAGAGGCCCGCATGATCCATAAGGTAATGGGTTGAAGTTGGAGATAATAGGATGAGCTTATAATTAGCTTAACAGAGATACAGATGGCTTCCCTGGTGGCTCAGTAGTTAAGAATCCACCTACCAATGCAGGAAATGTGGGTTCAGTTCCTGGGTCAGGAAAATCCCTTGGAGAAGGAAATGGTCACCCATTGCAGTACTCTTGCTTGGGAAATCCCATGGACAGAGGAGCCTGACGGGCTATAGTCCATGGGGTTGCAAAAGAATCAGACACAACTTAAATGACTAAACAACAACAACATAGTTATAGATGGTTGCATATGGAAATATTTCTAGATAAGTATATATACATGGGCTAGAATATACACATGTATATCCTTGCTCTGGTAACTGAGAGGTCTAAAAAGGTGACACTCAAGTAACAAAGAATATATCTAGCACTCAGATCTTTTCTGAGTTTCTAATCTCATTTTCCAAAAAAAGAACCAGGCCTCCTTGAAGAAATGGCACATTCTAGATCTGAAGCAGGAAATATACAAATGAGCCTTGAATATATTGTCGTGCTATAAAGAAAATATTTTTTAAAAAAAATCCTCCTGTGATGGGTTATGTCAAAGGGGACATAGAAACCAACTGAAAGAGTTTCCAAAGGCCAAAACTGGAACAATATGGGATAGAAAATAAGCAAAGTAGTATCAGATTATAATACAAAATATAAAATAAATATTCATGAGGCCAGCCAGATATAAATAGATGACTACCTAAATGATTAGTGGATAACAAACAATTCTTCTATGCAGGAGAATTCCAAATAATTTATATAGGTATTCCTCCTTCAAGGATAGAGACAAAAACTCTTTACTCCTAAGTATGGGCTGTGCATAATAACTTCCTCCCAAAGAATATAGTGTGGAAAGAGAAAAAAAGTTACTGCAGTGGGGAAGACTGACAAAGCTCTTTAGGTAGGTGATCAAATTCAACACCAACAGTGGTAAGCTATGTTAATATTATATGCCATTGATACGTGATGAAAATGGCACTTTACTTTTGTAGACTTCTTCCCCAGAAAGCATAACTAAGGTCTCATTATGAGAAAAACAACAGAAAATTCTAATAGAGGGACATTCTAAAAAAAGAAAAGAAAAACAAATCTTGACAAGTACTGCTCAGAACTTTCAAGGTCATCAAAAATAAGGAAAGTCTGAGAAACTATCACAGCTTTGAGGAACCTAAGGAGAAATGCTGATTAAATGCCATGTGATATCCTGGATGGAGTCATGGAACAGAAAGGGAACATTGGGTAGACAGTTAGGAAGCCTGAAACTTTAATGGACTTTAATCAATATGGACTTTAATCAATAATGATGTCTTCTTCTAGATTTATTAATTTTAACAAATGTACCTTAATAATATAAGATATTTTAAGGAGAAACAGGGTATTAAAATAAATGAATTTTCTATATTAATAGTTCTCTGTAAATTTAAAACAGTTCTGGAAAATAAAGTTAATTTAAACAGCAATAAATAATTGTTGAACCTCTCTAATCTGATGAAAAAATATTAATCTACAGATCCAAGAAGTTCAATGAAACCCAGATATGATAAACACAAATATCAATATCTAGACTCATCACAGTCAAAGTGCAAGAAGACAAAGACAAAGAGAAGATCTTGAAAGCTGCATGAGAGAAAAAAAGACTCATCGTGCATAGCTTATCAATGGTACAATTTAAAGTTGATTTCTGACTCATAAATAATAGAGACCAGAAGGCTATAGAAGAACATATTTGAAGTGCTATGAAATAAGTCTATATCCAGCCAATCTGTTGTTTTGAAAAATGCAAAAATGAAACATACCTAGACAAAGAAAATTTGAAAGAAATTGTGGCTAGCAGATATGCCTTATAAGAAATACCAAAGGAAGTCCTTCACACTGAAAGAAAATAAGGCCTGATAATAATTTAAATCCACAGGAAGAATTAGAGACCCCCAAACGGTAAATATATAGGTAAATTAAAGACTCTATGAATATATTTTCTAATTCTCATAATTAAAAAAATAAGATTATGTAAAGAAATAATGAAAACACTGTATTTTAGAGGTTATAACATATAAAGATATGATACATGTGATCATAATAGTACAAATTGGGAAAGCTGAAGAAATTGAGATATTTTAAAGCCAAGTCACCATATTTGGTAGATATTAAGTCAGTATTTACCTAAATAAATTAAGCAACTTAATTTCTAGCAACTATTAACAAAATAATTCCAAAAACCTAGTTTAAAAAATTCAACAGATATTAATAACAGAAGATATTGTTATAGAACTGTGCTACAGTGAGTCAAAGAAGAGATCACAATAATTCAATGATTCAAAAATATCTGAACAGTTGTTAATGGAGATGATTGAAGTCTGGAATAGTAGAGGCCAGGTGGTAACATTTCACTACCATAAGCAAGGTAGTCAAAACTGCCATGATAGGCAGCAAAGTTGAAAAGTATTCAGTGTAGGACTGACTTAGGAACAGGATGGGCAGTCATTAAGACTGTTGTTTAACAAGTCATAATAAAAGTATATAAAAAATGGAAAAGCAGAAGGTAGAGGTCATTTACTGGATGGAACATCACAATCCTTGGCCAGTTTCCACACCTGAGTCAATTCTCAGAATCAGAATCCATCAACTGAGGGAGAGGTCAGTTCCTAATGAATAAGGATTCAGTAATGCAACAGAAAGTGCACACATTAATGTTCTCTACAGTCCTTCTGAAAAGTGATTATGGTTCTATTTTCAGATAACCATACACTATAGAAAGAATAAAGATGTACAGTGTGTATGACAATGCTGAGAACCAAGGATCTAGAGTCCTTGTGCTCTCCTGTTAGAGTCACAGTATGGGGCTTAAGTAATAAATGTAGTGACCCAGCTCTGCCTCCCAGTGTGCCCAATATGTCTGTGGGCCCACCCAGTAATTACTTTTCAGTTTCAAAATGTATAATTAGAAAAGACACGAATAACAGCTCAGAAACCTCATATTAGCTCCTGGAGCTAGTGTTCTAAGTAAGAGCTAGTGTAGTAGGAAAGGTCAAATGGAAAGACCTGAAACTTCCTTTCAGTTAAGATAATAAATTAAAAAACAATATTGTATTCTGGGGAAAGATATGATTAGTGTCACTTTCAAAGACTGAAATCGGTGATGACATGTGCTATCTTGCCCTATTTAATTCACCAGTATAGCTCTTACAAAAAACCCAAAGCATCTTAGCAACTGATAGTGGACAAGTGAAAACCTAAGGAAATAGTAGGCCCATGTATAGCTGCTATATCAGATATGGTATCTTTAGTAGAGCAGATTTACACATCCCTGGTAATCTAGTAGTTATATACCTGGCAAATGCAGCTTTTTCGTATTTATAAAGAGGGAGGATTAGAAGCAGTTTATCTTCACTTGTATACAACAATACACATTCATGATCTTGCCTGAGAATGTTGGAGGAGGTCATTGAAAGGACATGGCTGCTGGTTGACTGATGTAGCTGGAGGCTCCTTTTCTTTTTGGCTTCCTACTCTTCCCATACTACCAGCTGTTTCAAGGACATAGGCTTGAAAGAGTACAGTGTTATTGAGACCTTCTGGAATGATCTGCCTCTTTCCTTCCCTCAGTATGCATGGGACTCAGTTTTTATTACACCCAGAGACATCTCAAGGTTACAAACCAACACAGAACCATCTTAAGTCTCTTGATTTCTGTCAAAATAGAGTTTAAAGAAACTTGAACCATCTGGACATTCTGTGGAATCTCATACTGCCCATTATATAGATGTGATCATGCTTATCAAATGTGATTATCAGTAACTGACAATTACTCAGAACACCTTGATAATATTCATGCTCTCTAGAGAGTGAGAGAAACCTCAAAAGATTCAGGGATTTGATATATTAGTGAAGTTTTCAGGGGTCCAGTGATCCAGAGAATCTTGGAACATCCCCTACAAAGTAAAAGCCAAGTTGTACCTTGCAACTCCTACCATTAAGACAGAAGCACAGTACTTGGTAAGTCCATTTGAGTTTTAGAGACAGCATATCCTACACTTAGGAATACTGTTCAGTCCCATTCATTAGGTAACACAGAAGACTGTAGAGTTTTATGGAGGCCCAAAGCAAGAGAAGAGGTATCTAGACTAGAAATAAAAAAAAAAACATGTGAGACTTTAGCTTTAGTCCTAGTAGGAAGCAAAAACCTCATGGTTTCTGGAGCAACACCATACCAACCTGAGCAGCAAACTAGACATCATTCAAAAAGTAGGTCTTACATGCTACCTGTACTGGTAGAAAGTGAATATCTAACTATGGATTATCAAGTGCTCCTGACTCCAAAACTTCCCATCACATATTCCATACTGTTAGATGTACTAATCATAAGTTCACACAGGTCCAGCAATAATTCATCATAAAGTAACAATGATATACCAGAAATTAAGCTTGAGCCTCATTCTTAGGCTTGCCTTGGGCAAGCCTAGAGGGCTCATGCTCACAATCTCAGGTAACATTCTCTATGAATAGCTAATGGAGAGGGAAGAAATACAATCTTGCTTCATGGATGAATCAGCTTGGTATATGGTTACAAGCCCCAAACAGATTGCTTTCTCACTATAGCCACACTCAGGAATGTCTTTGAAAGAAAATGGCAAAGAGAAATCCTCTCAAAGACAGAGGTTCAGGTGAAGCAGCTCACCATTCCTTTTTGTAGAAAGTGAACTGGCCCAAAATAAGGATATGCTTGTCCTTATGTAGCTGCCATCTATGGGGTCACACAGAGTCGGACACAACTGAAATGACTTAGCAGCAGCAGCAGCATGTGAAGCAAGAAATGATGTGCCTATCTGGTAGGACGTCTTGAAGTTGCAATATTAGAAAACTGAGTGAAAGAAGGTCTGAGAAAGAGGCAAATGTTGGATTTAGGAGAGTGAGCACAAAATATGGAAATTTTTATTTTGAGCACTAATGCCAAAGAGAAATTATCAACTGCAGAACAGGTCCAAGCAACTAAGCAGACAGACGGGTTCACCAGGTAGTTAACATCTCCTTTCAGACAAAGGGCTTGTGCAATGGGATCAAGAGTGGGCTAACCAAACTGACAGACATAGGGCATGTGAGCGTGGCCCACAGCATGATCTCACTAAGACTGATACAGTCACTGGTAAATGTCTAATCTCTCAACAATAGAAGCTAATTCTGACCCCCAGTATGACACAAATTCTCAAGCACACCAACCAGTGTTTCAGTGGCAAGTTGATTATATTAGATACCTTCTACCTTGAAAGGTTAGTCACCTAGAGCCAGATATTCTGGAGTGTGAAGTCAAGTGGGCCTTAAGAAGCACTGCTGTTAATAAAGCTAGTGGGTGTGATGAAATTTCAGCAGAATTATTCAGATCCCTAAAGGATGATGCCTTCAAGGTTTTGCACTAATTATGCCAGCAAATGTGGAAGACCCAGCAGTGGCCACAGGGCTGGAAAAGGTCAATCCTCATCCCAATTCCCAAGAAAGGTAGTACCGAAAAATGCACTAATCATTGGACAATTGCACTATTCTCCCATGCTTTTTCAGTTCAGTTCAGCTCAGTTCAGTCGCTCAGTCATGTCCGACTCTTTGCGACGCCATGAAATGCAGGATGCCAGGCCTGCCTGTTCATCACCACCTCCCAAAGTTCACTCAAACTCACGTCCATCGAGTCGGTGATGCCATCCAGCCATCTCATCCTGTTGTCCCCTTCTCCTCCTGCCCCCAATCCCTCCCAGCATCAGAGTCTTTTCCAATGAATTAACTCTTTGCATCTAGTGGCCAAAGTACTGGAGTTTCAACTTTAGCATCATTTCTTCCAAAGAACACCCAGGACTGATCTCCTTTAGAATGGACTGGTTGGACCTCCTTGCAGTCCAAGGGACTCTCAAGAGTCTTCTCCAACACCACAGTTCAAAAGCATCAATTCTTCGGCGCTCAGCTTTCTTCACAGTCCAACTCTCACATCCATACATGACCACTGGAAAAACCATAGCCTTGACCAAATGGACCTTTGTTGGCAAAGTAATGTCTCTGCTTTTTAATATGCTATCTAGGTTGGTCATAACTTTCTTTCCAAGGAGTAAGCATCTTTTAGTTTCATGGCTGCAATCACCATCTACAGTGATTTGGGAGCCCAAAAAAATAAGGTCTGACACTGTCTCCACTGTTTCCCCATCGATTTCCCATGAACTGATGGGACCAGGTGCCATGATCTTCATTTTCTGAATGTTGAGCTTTAAGCCAACTTTTCACTCTCCTCTTTCCTTTCATCAAGAGGCTTTTTAGTTCCTCTTCAATTTCTGCCATAAGGGTGGTGTCATCTGCATATCTGAGGTTATTGATATTTCTCCCAGCAATCTTGATTCCAGCTTGTGCTTCTTCCAGCCCAGCGTTTCTCATGATGTACTCTGCATATAAGTTAAATAAGCAGGGTGACAATATACAGCCTTGAGTAGTCCTTTTCCTATTTAGAACTAGTCTGTAGTTCCATGTCCAGTTATAACTGTTACTTCCTCACCTGCATATAGGTTTCTCAAGAGGCAGGTCTGGTGGTCTGGTATTCCCATCTCTTTCAGCATTTTCCACAGTTTATTGTGATCCACACAGTCAAAGGCTTTGGCATAGTCAATAAAGCAGAAATAGATGTTTTTCTGGAACTCTCTTGCTTTTTCAATGATCCAGCGGATGTTGGCAATTTGATCTCTGGTTCCTCTGCCTTTTCTAAAACCAGCTTGAACATCTGGAAGTTCATAGCTCACATATTGCTGAAGTCTGGCTTGGAGAATTTTGAGCATTACTTTACTAGCGTGTGAGATGAGTGCAATTGTGCGGCAGTTTGAGCATTATTTGGCATTGCCTTTCTTTGGGATTGGAATGAAAACTGACCTTTTCCAGTCCTGTGGCCACTGCTGAGTTGTCCAATTTTGCTGGCATATTGAGTGTAGCAATTTAACAGCATCATCTTTCAGGATTTGAAATAGCTCAACTGGAATTCTATCACCTCCACTAGCTTTGTTCGTAGTGATGCTTTCTAAGGCCCACTTGATTTCACATTCCAGGATGTTTGGCTCTAGGTGAGTGATCAAACCATTGTGGTTATCTGGGTCATGCAAATCTGTTTTGTTTAGTTTTTCTGTGTATTCTTGCCACCTATTCTTAATAACTTCTGCTTCTGTTAGGTCCATACCATTTCTGTCCTTTATCAAGCCCATCTTTGCATGAAATGTCCCCTAGTATCTCTGATTTTCTTGAAGAGATCTCTAGTCTTTCCCATTCTGTTGTTTTCCTCTATTTCTTTGCATTGATCGCTGAAGAAGGCTTTCTTATCTCTTCTTGCTATTCTTTGGAACTCTGCATTCAGATGCTTATATCTTTCCTTTTCTCCTTTGCTTTTCACTTTTCTTTTCACAGCTATTTGCAAGGCCTCCCCAGACAGCCATTTTGCTTTTTGCATTTCTGTTCCATGGGGATGGTCTTGATCCATCTCCTGTACAATGTCATGAACCTCAGTCCGTAGTTCATCAGGCACTCTATCTATCAGATCTAGTCCCTTAAATCTATTTCTCACTTCCGCTGTATAATCATAAGGGATTTGATTTAGGTCATACCTGAATGGTCTAGTGGTTTTCGCTACTCTCTTCAATTTAAGTCTGAATTCGGCAATAAGGACTTCATAATCTGAGCCACCGGAGAAGGCAATGGCACCCCACTCCAGTACTTTTCCCATGGACGGAAAAGCCTGGTAGGCTGAAGTCCACGGGGTCTCGAGGAGATGGACATGACTGAGCGACTTCACTTTCACTTTTCACTTTCATGCATTGGAGAAGGAAATGGCAACTCACTCCAGTGTTCTTGCCTGGAGAATCCCAGGGACAGCGGAGCTGGTGGGCTGCTGTCTCTGGGGTCGCACAGAGTCGAACACGACTGAAGCGACTTAGCAGCAGCAGCAGCAGATCTGAGCCACAGTAGCTCCCAGTCTTGTTTTTGCTGACTGTATAGGGCTTCTCATGCTAGTAATGTATAATAATGTATAATGTATAGCATGCTGACTGTATAGGGCTTCCCATGCTAGTAATGTCATACTTAAAATCTTGCTTGATAGGCTTCAGCATTAGGCAAACCAAGAACTTCCAGATGTTCAGACTAGGTTTAGAAAAGGAAGAGCAGCTAGAGATCAAATTGCCAACATTCACTGGTTTATAGAGAAGGCAAGGGAATTTCAGAAAAACATCTATCTCTGTTTCATCAACTAAGCTAAAGCCTTTGACTGTGTGGGTCATGACAAACTGTGGAAAGCTGTAAGAGAGTTGGGAATACCAGACCATATTACCTGTCTCCTGAGAAACCTGTATGCAGGACAAGAAGCAACAGTTAGAACCCTGTATGGAGCAACTGATTGGTTCAAGATAGAGGAAGGGGTATGACAGAGCTATCTGATGGTACCCTGTTTGTTTAACCTATATGCTGAGCACATTATGAGAAATTCTGGGCTGGATGAGTTACAAGCTGGAATCAAGATAGTTGGGAGAAACATCAACAACCTCAGATATGTGGATGATACCACTGTAATGGCAGAAAGCAAGGAGGAACTAAAAAGCCTCTTGATGAGGGTGAAGGAGGAGAGTGAAAGAGACAGCTTAAGACTAAAAAAACAAACAAACAAAAAAAACTAAGATATCATGGCATCCAGTCACATTGCTGCTGCTGCTTCTGCTGCTGCTGCTAAGTCTCTTTGGTAGTGTCCGACTCTGTGCAACCCCATAAACAGGCAGCCCACCAGGCTCCCCCATCCCTGGGATTCTCCAGGCAAGAGCATTGGAGTGGGTTGCCATTTCCTTCTCCAATGCATGAAAGTGAAAAGTGAAAGTGAAGATGCTCAGTCATGTCCAACTCTTAGCGATCCCATGGACTGCAGCCTACCAGGCTCCTCTGTCCATGGAATTCTCCAGGCAAGAGTACTGGAGTGGGGTACCAATTCCTTCTCCCTCCAGTCACAGTACTTCATGGTAAATAAAAGGGGAAAGGGTGGAAGTAGTGACAGATTTCCTCTTCTTGGGCTCCAAAATCACTGTGAACGGTGACTGCAGCCATGAAATCAGAAGACAACTGCTTCTTAGCAAGAAAACAATGTCAAAACTAGACAGTGTGTTGAAAAGCAGAGACATTACTCTGCCCACAAAGATCCAAATAGTCAAGGCAATGGTCTTCCCAGTGGTCACTTATGGTTATGAGAGCTGGACTGTAAAGAAAGCAGAGTGCCATAGAATTGATGCCTTTGAACTGTGGTGCTGAAGAAGACTCCTGAGAGTCCCTTGGATAGCAAGGAGATCAAATCAGTCAATCTTAAGGAAGATCAATCCTGAATAATCACTGGAAGGACTGATGATGAAGCTGAAATTCTAGCATTTTTGTCATCTGCTGCGAACAGATGACTCATTGGAAAATTCCCTGATGCTGGGAAAGATTGATGGCAGAAGGAAAAGAGGGCATCAGAGGATGAGATGACTATCCCTTTCACTGAGATGGTGCACAGAGTCCCACCATTGTTAGTGTCAGCTGGTAAGAGCTCATAGCTGCTGCTTTTTCCAAAGAATTTTCCTTGGCTAAAGGGAAACATGAGCTGTCTCATTCAAGAGGCTAAGTCTTGACTCCCCTAGACAGTCAAGAACCAGTAATTAACTGAAATGGTAGATACAGGAAGCTTGTCTCCCGACCATAAGAGGAGATCATCTACATGGTATGATTTGTGCTACAGAGCTTCCCTTGGGAGCAAGGTAAAGCTAATCTTTAGCCAAGATCATTTTTTACTTAGCTTTCTTTTCTTGCTTTATCTTGTTTTCCTTAGTATTCTCCTGAGATCAGTCACTCAATAAATTACTGACCCAGAAATTGCCAACTCTAGCTTTGCTTCTAGAAAACAAATCTAAGACATAAACCAAGCATAATGTGGTTTGCAAAAGACTGAGAAATGAAGGAGAAATATTAGTAATCCCACAATGTTGGGGAGAAAAAGAAATGGTATTCAAGGCCCACTAATCAGAAGAAGGACCATGATAAATGTTTCGGATTCTCACTTAGGATACCTGAAGAACTATGCACTTAACTTTAATCAGCTCAATAGTTCACAGAAATAGTGATCTGTCATTATCTCCTCTGTAGGGAGATAAGAGTTTCTTCAGTTTTTCATAAATAAAGTGTGGTAAAATATTAAAGGAACACTTGCTCCTTGGAAGAAAGGCTATGACAAACCTAAGACAGCATATTAAAAAAACAGAGACATCATTTTGCTAACAAAGGTCCGTCTAGTAAAAGCTATGGTTTTCCCATTAGTCATGTAAGGATGTGAGAGTTGGACCTTTGAGAGTGCTGAAGAATTGATGCTTTCAAACTGCGGTGCTGGAGAATATTGCTGAGAGTCCCTTGGACAGCAAGAAGATCAAACCAGTCAGTCAATCCTAAGGAAATCAATCCTGAATATTCACTGGAAGAACTGATGCTGAAGCTCCAATACTTTGGCCACGTGATGCAAAGAGCTAAACTAACTCACGGGAAAAGACCTTGATGCTGGGAAAGACTGAGAGTCGGAGGAGAAGAGGGTGACAGAGGATGAGATGATTGGATGGCATCACCGATTCAATGGACATGAATTTGAGCAAACTCTGGGAAACAATGAAGGACAGAGAAGCCTGGCGTGCTGCAGTCCATGGGGCTGCAAAGAGTTGGACATGACTTAGCGACTGAAAAACAACAGTGCAATTAAAAATGACCAGGCATAAAAAGAAATAAGGCAAAGAAATGAAACAGAAAAGAGACAGAGATCCACAAATGCTCCAGATAGTCAAGTTAACAGACATAGTTAAGATAACTTAATTATTTTGGTCAAGAAAATAAATAAAAAGATATAGAATTTCAGGAAATAACTAATTTTTTAAAAAATGAATTGGAAATTCTATAACTAAAATATAATTGAAATTAAGAGGTAATTTAATAAATTGGACAGTAATAAAGTTGATGAAAGAAAAAAATAATAGGAACATAGGTCAAACAGAAGCATACATACTGAAACAAGGAGAGTAGGAAGGATAAGCACAAGATACATCCAGAATATAACTGTTTATGAGATTAACATACACATAGTCCAATGGTTCCTAACTAGACACTATTTTGTCCTCTCTCAGGTGATATTTGGCACTATCTAGAAATATTTTTTTTAACTATCACAGTTTCTAGAATTGCTACTGGCATCTAGTGGGTGCATGCCAAAGATATTGCTAAATAATGAACACAAGTGATTCCTACAAATAAGATAAAAAGAATTATCTAGTGCAAAAATGTCAAAAGCTGTTGCTAAGAAATTATGATATAGAAAGCCCAAGAAAGAGGGAAACAGAATCTGACAGAGGCCATATTTAAAGAGGCAATGGCTGAGATTTTTCCAAAGCTAACATAATACATCAAGTCAAGCACTTAAAAAAGCCTAAGTCTGTTGGTCTGTCTCTCTCTTTTTTTGCTTTTGGCCAGGTCACATGACTAGGAAATTCCCAAAGAAGACTAAGTCTCATGTCAGCTAATTGCAATCCATGGATTGATTGGATCCTGTCATAGAAACAAATTGTGAAAAGAAATACTATAAGAAAATCAGGGAACTTTGAACCTCAAATAATGCAAAAAATCATTTGTAAGTTTTTAAGGTGATATTGTGTTATGGCTTTGCTTATAAGAGAATCATTCCTTGCCCTTATGATAGCAGAGGAACAGGTGGAGATGGGAATGCATCTCTCTCTGCAGATGCACTAGGAATATACCTTCAGATGCAGGAGATCTCGCAGAACACCAGCTGAGAGAGCAGGCACGAGCCCCTGACCACCAGAAAGGAATATATAGATCCAGGCAAAACTAGGTAAAATGAAGGAAGGAATGGAAAAAGAGGAGAGTGGGAAGGCATGGGCCCGCACACAGTGGGTGAGGAAACTGAAGCAGGGGTCAGATCGCCACACCACGGCAATTGTTTGCAATAGAGAAGAAGCATTTGAGGCTGTTGGAGAGTGCAGCAGCTGGTCTGTGACGTTCTGAAAGTGGTAAGAACCACACAGACAATCCTTGCCACAGTACTATATACCTGGGACAGAGACACAAGCACCCCGGAATGCACAGTGGCTGGGAGATGGAAAGTAGGGATTGGAGAGAAATCTCAGGGAGAGGCCTTCTGTTGACTGTGGGGAGACAGCCCAGGGGGATGAAAGGAAGGAGAATATTGTGGGAAATGCCTTTAGAGGACAGCTGGGCATCCATAGAGGCAAAGTAATAGTGCTGAGTCATACACAGAGGGTGGAGCCATCACTATAGACTTTCTCTTGCCACATGCTGGCAGCGGCAGGTCACCAATAGAGAAAGACCTAAGAGAGGGAGGTCCTTTAAGTACCCGAGGCACCAAGCAATAGAAAAGGACCCCAGTCAAGGAGGCCTTTGAGCACCTTCTGCACTGAGTAACAGAAAAGGACCGGCTAGGGAGGCCCTTTGAACACCAGCTGCCAGAAGCTAGGAAAACACTCTAATAGTGCCATAGCTCCTGTGCCTGAGGCCACTGGCTTCCCTGTACACTTGACACCACCAGGGTCCCCATGATCCTAGCAGCTCCACCACCTCCAAGCTCAGTCTTCACTGGGGCAGGCTGCTAGAGGCTAGAAAGAAAACTAAAACACCATATCTTCTATGCCAATGGTCACCAACTCCCCTGTGTACCTGGCACTGCCAGGGTCCCTGTGATCCCAGCAGCTATGCCACCTCCACACATGGTCCTCACTGGGGCAGACCCAAGTCCTCCAGCACAGCCTCAAGAGAAAATTCCTATGGCTGACCCACATGCAGAGGTGGAGATGAAGCCACAGTTGAACCCCAGGGGCAGTGTGGCTAAGGAAGAGGATCAAAACCCTTCCTATCAGCTGTACAAGCTGCAGATTAAATTGACTTGATCAACTAGGCAGACTCTGTGTCTATGGAATATACAAGGGTAAAAGAAAATGCACTAGGTCTGACAGCTGTGAACACTGATGGCAACAACACATAGGTGTAGGGCCAGGTTAAAGTCTGAGCTGTCCCTAGCCCGTGCAGAGACCAGTCCAGAATTGGGGGATATCCTTGACTCACAGCAAGGGAAAGGACACTGACAGCTGACAGCTGAGAAAATCTTTACTATTATTCTTTTATTTTGATGTTTTCTGTACTTGGTTCTGGATTTTCTTCTTCTTCTTCTTCTTTTTAAATTGCCCCCCCTCCCTCTGTTGCTGTGGTTTCTGACTTTATTATTACTATCAACTCTATTTAAGCTTCTGAGAATTTTTTTTAAAGCACACTTTTTATTTCCTTTCTACCTCTACATTGGCTTTTTGTGGTTGTGTAGGGTTTTTTTTTTTTTTTTCAAAATTCATTGTTTGTTTTCTTATTGTACTTATTGTAGTTATTCTTTAATCTATATAAATCTTTTTTATATACTTGCATTTAACTTTGCTTTTCTATTTTTTTTCTACTTTTCTTTCATTCCTTATCTTTCTTTATTTAACATGCTTATTAATTTGTTTTGTTTTATTTAATGTATTCCCGAATTGGCACTTGACTTTGGTTTTGTTATCTGGTGTGTAGTTTTGTTTTTAATTGGTTGATATCAATTTTGGTTTCCCTTGCATGCCAAGTCACTCTCTTTATTTTCTTTGGACTGCTTTGGTTTTGTGCCTCTCTGTGTGTTTTCCTTCGATTTCTTATTGGTCTGGTTTTGTATTTACCATTTGTCTGGGTTTTTCTCTTATTTCTTGTTTTGTTTTTGTTTTTGTGTGTTTATTTTAATCCCCTTTAAGGTCAAAACAAATGCCGGCCAGAGATTAGGTCTGAGCCTTTGGAGTGCGAACACTGAGTTCAGGACCCTAGACTGCCAGACAAATCCTAACCCGAGGGAGTATTAATTAGTGAGAACCCCCACAAAGATTTTCACCTGTATCCAAAGACCTGGCATCACCCAACTGCTGCCAGCAACCAGTCCAGTCCAGGATGTCTCACCCAAGCAACACACAAGACAAAAGTACAAACCAAATCATCAGCAGATAGGTTTCCCACAGACACCCCAAAACATACCACCTCACAAAGCCCTGTCCATCAAAGGGAAAAAAAATCACCTCCTCTCACCAGAACATTGGCAAAAGTCACTGCCAACAAGAATCGAAACACTGGATGAACATAACCCATTGAGGGCAGAAATCAAAAGGAAGAAGGAATATGACCCTAAAGCCTGGATAAAGGAGACCTTACATGCAGTAAGTTAGAAAAAAAACAAAAAGACATAGAAATATTGAGCAAATGACAGAACAAGGTAAAAACTCAAAAGGCCAAATAAACAAAGAGGAAATAAGGCAAACTACCAGAAAAAAATTTAGAGTAATGATAGTAAAGATGATCTAAAACCTCAAAAGTAGAATGGAGAAAATGGAAGAATTAATTAACACATTTAACAAGAGCCTAGAAGAAGTAAAGAATAAACAAACAGAGACAAACAGCACAATTACTGAAATTAAAAATACTCTGGAAGGAATCAATAGCAGAATAACTGAGACAGAAGAATGGACAAGTGAGCTGGGACACAAAAGAGTGGAAATAACTGTTGAAGAGCAGAATAAAGGGAAAAGAAGAAAGGATTTGAAGATAATCTCAGAGACCTCTGGGAGAATACAAAATGCACATTTGAAGTATAGGGGTCCCAGAAGAAGAAGAGGTAAAGAAAGGGTCTGAGAATTTTTTTGAAGAGATTATAGCTGAAAACTTCCTTAACATGGGAAAGAAAATAGTCAATCAAGTCCAAGAATCAAAAAGTGTCCCACATAGGATAAAGCCAAGGAGAAACAAGCCAAGACACAAACTAATCAAGCTAACAAAACATGAAGAAAGAACATTAAAGTAGCAAAGGAAAAGCAACAAGTAGCATACAAGGGAAACCCCATATGATTAAGAGCTGATCTTTGAGGAGAAATTCTGTAGGCCAGAAGAGAATGGCAGGATATATTTAAAGTACTGAAAGGGAAAAATCTACCACCAAGATTACATAGCAAGGACCTCATTCAAAACTGATGAAGGAATCAAAAGCTTTACTGACAAGCAAAAATTAAAAGAAATTAGCACAAAGAAACTAGCTTTACAACAAATGTTAAAGAGAATTCTATATACTGGCAATATAAGAGAAGGAAAAGAGCTACAAAAACAAACCCAAAGCAATTAAGAAAATTCCAGTAGGAACATGTATATCAATAATTACTTTAAATGTAAATGGATTAAATGCTGCAACTTAAAGACACCAGGGGCTTCCCTGGTAGCTCAGACTGTAAAGAGTCTGCCTGCAATGTGGGTGACCTGGGTTCAATCCCTGGGTTAGAAAGATCCCCTGGAGAAGGAAATGGCAACCTACTCCAGAATTCTTGAATATAAAATCCCATGGACAGAGGAACCTGGGGTCACAGAGTTGGACACAACTGAATGACTTTCACATAAAAGACAGACTGGCTGAATGGATATATAAGCAAGATGAATATATATGCTGTCAGTAAGAGACCAATTTCAGATTTGGAGACACATACAGACTGAAAGTAAGAGGATGGAAAAAGATATTCCATATAAATGAAAGTCAAAAGAAAGCAGGAGGAGCAATTCTCATATCACACAATAAGGATCTTAAAGAATATTACAAGAGATAGGTGAGATAGTATATAATGATCAAGGGATAAATTCAAGAAGAATACAAAACAATTTTATATATTTATGCATCCAACATAGGAACACCTCAATACATTAGGCAAGCGCTAACAGACATAAAAGGGGAAATTGACAGTAACACAATAATATTAGGGGGCTTTACCAGCTGAACCACAAGGGAAGCCCAAGAATACTGGAGTGGTAGCCTATCCCTTCTCCAGCAGATCTTCCCAACTCAGGAATCAAAGCGGGGTCTCGTGCATTGCAGGCAGATTCTTTACCAACTGAGCTATAAGGGAAGCCCCAGCAGGGGACTCTAACACCCCACATACACCAATGGACAGATCATCAAACCAGAAAATTAATAAGGAAACACAAATCTTAAATGACACATTACACGAGATGGACTTAATCGATATCTTCAGACTATTCCATCCAAATGCAGAAGAATAAAATCTCTTCTCAGGTGCATATGGAACATTCTCCTGGATAGACATCTTGGGTCACAAATCAAGCCTCAGTAAATTTAAGAAAATTGAAATTGTATCAGACATCTTTTCTGACGTGAACACTATGAGACTAGATATCAATTGAAGGAAAAATAATGCAAAAAAATAAAACAAACAAACACATAGAGATTAAACAATACATTTTTAAATAACAAAGAGGTTACTGAAGAAATAAAAAAGGAAATCAAAAAACCCTAGAAACAAATCATAATGAAAACATGATGACTCAAAACCTATGTGATAAAGCAAAAGCAGTTCTAAGAGGAAAGTTTATAGCAATAAAATCCTACCTCAAGATACAAGAAAGACATCAAATAGATGACTTAGCTTTACACCTAACACAACTGGAAAAAGGATGAACAAAAAACTCCAAAATTAGTAAAAGGAAAGAAATCATAAAGATCTGAGTAAAAGAAATAAAAAAGAAATGAAATAATAGTAAAGATTAATAAAACTAAAAGCTGCTTCTTTGAGAAGATAAAATTGACAAACCATTAGCCAGACTTGTCAAGAAAAAAATAAAGGAAGAATAATCAAATCAACAAAACTAGAAGTGAAAAAGGAGAGATTACAATAGACAATGCAGAACTGCAAAGGATCATAAGAGACTATTATGAGCAACTATATGCCAGTAAAATAGATGACCTGGAAGAAATGGACAGATTCTTAGAAAAGTTCAGCTTTGTAAGACTGAATCAGTAAGAAATAGAAATTATAACCAACCCAATGACAAGTACTGAAATCAAAACTGTGATCAAAAATCTCTCCATAAAACAAGCCTACAGCCAGATGGCTTCATAGGTGAGTCTATCCAATATTTAGAGAAGAGCTAATGCCTACACTTCTGAAATTCTCAGAAAACATTCCAGAGAAGGAACATATCATATTTATTCTATGAGCCCATGATTGCCCCAACACAAAATCAGATAAAGATATCACACACAAAAAAAGAAAATCACAGGCCAATATCACTGATGAGAATAGATGAAAAAATCCTCAACAAAATTCTAGCAAACAGAATTCAACAATGCATTAAAAAGATCATTCATCATGATCAAGTTGGGTTGACCTCAGGTATGCAGGATTATTTAAAATGCACAAATCAGTCACTGTGATACACCACATTAAAAATTGAAAGATAAAAACCATATGACCATCTCAATAGATGCAGAAAAATCCTTTGCAAAATTCAGCATCCATTTATATTTATAAAAACTATTTAAAAAATTGGCATAGAAGGAACATACTTCAACATAATAAAGGCCATATATGATAAAACCATAGCAAACATTATTCTCAATGATGAAAAACTGGAAACATTTCTTATACAATCAAGAACAAGACAAGGGTGCCCACTCTTGCTGCTATTGTTCAACATAGTTTTGGAAGTTCTAGCTATGGTAATCAGAGAAGAAAAAGATATAAAAAGGAATTCAGATTGGAAAAGAAGTAAAACTCTCACTGTTTGCAGAGGACATTACACTATACATAGGAAATCTAAGATGACATAAACAGTTAGAGAGATATTCCGTGTTCCTGGGTTGGAAGTATCATATTGTGAAAATGACTATACTACCAAATGCAGTCTACATATTCAATTCAATTCCTATCAAATTACCAAAGACATTTTTCACAGAACTAGAACAAAGTATTTCACAATTTGTAGAGAAACACAAAGGACCCTGAATAACCAAAGCAATCTTGAGAAAGAAGAATGGAGCTGGAGGAATCAACCTTCCTGACTTCAGACTATCCTACAAAGCTACAGTCATCAAAACAGTATGGTACTGGCACAAAAATAGAAGGATAGACTAATGGAAAAGATAGAAAGCCCAGAGATATATCCATACACCCATGGACTTAATCTTTGACAAAGGATGCAAGAATATATACAATGGAGAAAAGATAATCTCTTCAATATATGCTTCTGGGAAAGTGGACAGCTCTGTGTAAAAGAGTGAAATTAGAATACTTTCTAATACCTTATACAAAGACAATCTGAAAATGGGTTAAATATCTAAATATAAGACCAGAAACTATAAAACTCTTAGAGAAAAATAGGCAGAACACTTGAAGACATATATTACAGCAAGATAGTCTATGACCTCCCCCCCACCCCCTGCCCCACCAGAGTAATGGAAATAAAAATAAACAAGTGGAACTGAATTAAACTCTAAACCATTTGCACAGTAAAGGAAACTATAAACAAGGTGAAAAGACAACCTCCAGAATTCAAATCAATAATAGCATATGAAACAACTGACAAAGGATCAATTTCCAAAATATACAAACAGCTCATGCAACTCAATACCAGAAAAACGAACAACCCAATCAAAAAGTGAGAAGGAGATCTAAATAGACATTTCTCCAAAGACATACAGATGGCTAATAAACACATGAAAATGCTCAACATCGCTTATTATCAAAGAAATGAAAATCAAAACTACAATGAATATCATCAGCTCACCCAAGTCAGAATGGCCATCATCAAACAATCTGCAAACAGTAAATGCTGGAGACGATGTGGAGAAAGGGAACCCTGTTGCACTGCTGGTAGGAATGTAAATTCATACAGCCACTATGGAAGACAGTATATTCCTTAACAAACTAGAATAAAACTACCATATGACCCAACAATACTACTACTGGACATAGAATCTGAGAAAACCATAATGGAAAAAGATACATGTACCCCAGTGTTCATTGCAGCACTATTTACAATAGCTAGGACAGGTAAGTAACCTAGATGTCCATTGACAAATGAGTATATAAAGAAGCTGTGGTACATATATACAATGGAATACTTCTCAACCATAAAATGGGATGCATTTGAGTCAGTTCCAAAGAGGTGAATGAACCTAGAGGCTATTGCACTGAGAGAAGTAAGGCAAAAAGTGAAAACAAATATCATATATTAAAACTATATACATAAAATCTAGGAAGATGGTGCTGATGAACCTATTTGCAAAGCAGCAATGAAGATTCAGACATAGAGAACAGACTTGTGACTCAGGGAGGGAAAGAAGAGGATGGGATGAATGGAGATAGTAGCATGGAAACATATACACTAAAATATGTAAAATAGTTAGCCACTGGGAATTCACTGTATGATTCAGAGAGCTCAAATCTGGTGCTCTGTGACAACCTAGATGGATGGAATGGGGTAGGAGGTGGGAGGTAGATTCAAGAGGGAGGAGACATATGTATACATACTGATTGATGTTGACATATGACCAAAACCAACACAATATTATAAAACAATTATTCTTCAATTAAAAATAAATTTAAAACAATTTCAAAATATGATTACTCCTTATGTTTTAGGAAGTGTACAGATATATTATGGATAAAATTAGTTCAAATTTGGGATTTACTTCAATATAATCAAAGTAAGGAGAGAAGAGACTAGGGATGTAAATGAAAGAAGAATGGCCCATTATTTAATAATTGCTGAAGCTAGGTGACAGATAGGTACTTGGACATTCATTATACCATGCTTTCTGTTGGCTATATGTTTTACATTCTTCCACAATAGAAACTAAACAAAAAAACTGATAGTACAGAGAAGCAAGAAATTTAATTGATATTAGACTTCTACAATACTTTATGTGCTTGCGTGCATGCTAAGTCTCTTCAGTCATATGACTCTTTGTGACCCTATGGATTATAGCCCACTAGGCTCCTCTGTCCAAGGGATTTTCCTGGCAAGAACAGTGGAGTGGGTTGCCATCCCCTTCTCCAGGGGATCTTTCTGACCCAGGGATTGAACCCCAATCTCCTGCATTGCAGCCAGATGCTTTACCACTGAGCCACCAGGGAAGCCTCAGTCTGAACTGCTGTCATCATAAAATGCCATGTTTTGATTCTACTTCAAAAGCAAGATTGATTTTTTTCTTATCACTTTGTCTCACTCTTGCAGAGTTTTCAGATTTCCTTGTTTTAACTGCTACTTCCATTTGCTGCTTGTCTTAAACAATATGTTCTTGTTTTGCTTTTTGATCCTCATTTCCTGTTTCCTGACTTCTAAACACACGGCCTTATGGCCAGTATGGTCCAAACCTCAGTTTTAATTCTTGATTCTAATGCCTCTACTCAGTATTCATCTATGGCCTGGCTTTGAAATTCATTAACTGGATATACTCTCATTTCAGACTGTCCAGATTCTTTCAGATGCCCACTATCAAATTATTCAGACTGCAAATTTTGGTCACATAGATTAGGCACATGGTTTTGTAATCATCAAATACACGAAAATATTGGTACATTTGACTGGAATATAGTGTCAAATAACCATAGCTCAGTCTTCTACCTCGCTAAATGCTCTAGGAGGAGTCCTTTCCAAAGTAGATGCTAAGCACATTTATGGGTGTGAGTATGTACTACTTCTAGCTAAGATTTTGTTGGGAACAATTATAAAAACTTACAATGATATGCCTCAGTTCAGTTCAGTCGCTCAGTCGTGTCCGACTCTTTGTGACCCCATGAATCACAGCACGCCAGGCCTCCCTGTCCATCACCAACTCCCTGAGTCCACCCAAACCCATGTCCATCGAGTCAGTGATGCCATACAACCACTCATCGTCTGTCATCCCCTTCTCCTCCTGCCCTCAAACATTCCCAGCATCGGGGTCTTTTCAAATGAGTCAGCTCTTCACATCAGGTAGCCAAAGTATTTCAACATCAATCCTTCCAATGAACACCCAGGACTGATCTCCTTTAGGATGGACTAGTTGGATCTCCTTGCAGTCCAAGGGACTCTCAAGAGTCTTCTCCAACATCACAGATCAAAAGCATCAATTCTTCTGCACTCAGCTTTCTTTATAGTTCAACTCTCACATCCATATATGACCACTGGAAAAACCATAGCCTTGCCTAGATGGACCTTTGTTGGCAAAGTAATGTCTCTGCTTTTCAATATGCTACCTACTTTGGTCATAACTTTCCTTCCAAGGAGTAAGTGTCTTTTAATTTCATGGCTGCAATCACCATCTGCAGTGATTTGGGAGCCCCCCAAAAAATAAAGTCTGACACTCTTTCCCCATCTATTTGCCATGAAGTGATGGGACCAGATGCCATGATCTTCATTTTCTGAATGTTAAATTTTAAGCCAACTCTTTCACTCTCCTCTTTCACTTTCATCTACAGGCTCTTTAGTTCTTCACTTTCTGCCATAAGGGTGGTGTCATCTGCATATCTGAGGTTATTGATATTTCTCTCAGCAATCTTGATTCCAACTTGTGCTTCCTCCAGCCCAGCATTTATGATGTACTCTGCATAGAAATTAAATAAGCAGGGTGACAATATACAGCCTTGACGTACTCCTTTTCCTATTTGGAACCAGTCTGTTGTTCCATGTCCAGTTCTAACTGTTACTTCCTGAACCACATATAGGTTTCTCAAGAGGCAGGTCAGGTGGTCTGGTATTCCCATCTCTTTCAGGATTTTCCACAATTTATTGTGATCCACACAATCAAAGGCTTTAGCATAGTCAATAAAGCAGAAATAGATGTTTTTCTGGAACTCGCTTGCTTTTTTGATGATGCAGTAAATGCTGGCAATTTGATGTCTGGTTCCTCTGCCTTTTTGGAAACCAACTTGAACATCTGGAAGTTCATGGTTCACATATTACTGAAGCCTGGCTTGGAGAATTTTGAGCATTACTTTACTAGCATGTGAGATGAGTGCAATTGTGTGATAGTTTGAGCATTCTTTGGCATTGCCTTTCTTTGGGATTGGAATGAAAACTGACCTTTTCTAGTCCTGTGGCCACTGTTGAGTTTTCCAAATTTGCTGGCATATTAAGTGCAGCACTTTCACAGCATCATCTTTCAGGATTTGAAATAGCTCAACTGGAATTCCATCACCTCCACTAGCTTTGTTTATAGTGATGCTTTCTAAGGCCCACTTGACTTCACATTCCAGGATGTCTGGCTCTAGGTCAGTGATCACACCATAGTGATTTTCTGGGTTGTGAAGATCTTCTTTCTATATTTCTGTGTATTCTTGCCACCTCTTCTTAATATCTTCTGCTTCTGTTAGGTCCCTACCATTTCTGTCCTTTATCATGCCCATCTTTGCATGAAATGTTCCCTTGGTATCTCTTATTTTCTTGAAGAGATCTCTAGTCTTTCCCATTCTATTGTTTTCCTCTATTTCTTTGCATTGATCGCTGAGGAAGGCTTTTTTATCTCTCCTTGCTATTCTTTGGAACTCTGCATTCAAATGGGTATAGCTTTCCTTTTCTCCTTTGCTTTTCACTTCCCTTCTTTACACAGCTTTTTGTAAGGCCTCCTCAGACAGCCATTTTGCTTTTTTGCATTTCTTTTTCTTGGGGATAGTCTTGATTCCTGTCTCCTGTACAATGTCATGAACCTCTGTCCATAGTTCATCAAGCACTCTGTCTTTAAAAAATTAAAAGTGAAAATGTTTCTCCATTTCTTCTCATATCCTTTAAATGCTTTTCTCATGCAGATCAGCCATCCTCATATCTCCAGGGACCAAATCCTTTCTCATTAGCACACAACGGCTCAGGGTCCTCATGACTAGAGTGATCCCCCTCACATTCTCCAGAAAATTATAATCATAGTTTCTCATTTTGATGAAATCTAATCTCAGCCATTTGCGATTTTAGTGTCCATACATCCATGTCCAATTCTTTTATTGTACAGTTCTTACATTAAGCTAACAGAATCCTGTACACACATCCATAATCTAATAAATATTTATCAAATAGTCAAATAGATACTGAAATAGATAAATGAATACACTAATAGATGAAATTATTTATGTCCCTTCAAAATAAGAATGATTCATTTTCAATATAAATCAACAACAATATCAAATCATTGCCCCACACAGAGCAAAGAACATGAATTCATTAAACTGACATTCTTCTTGGAGGCCACTTTTCAAATGAATGTTTCCAAACTACCATTCTAAGTACCTGGATATGGTTTCAGGCTCTGTTCTCTGTAGAGAGCAATTGTTAAGAGTGCCAGGTAAGAACTGCTGAGAAACCTGATGTGACCTTAGCTATATCCAGTCTCCATTGTAAAGTGATTGCTTTGGATTTCTACTATTTCCCATTCTCATTACATTCTTTGTCACCAGAATGGATTTATGTGGTGCCATATTCTGCACATATTATAATGTTTGTCAAGATAATAGATAGTCTGAAAATTTGAATTTCTAGTACAGTCAGTGAATTATGAAAGTGCGTCTTAAAATGCTGCCTCTTTCTGCTCACTTTACCCAACAGGCTTAGCTCTCCCTCCTCTCAAAATCCTAACTGTTGCCAGAAAGAGGTCTAAGAGGTCAACGAAGTAAAGATTAGAATATTGAAAAGGTCAGGATGGGCATGGCTACTTCTTTAATTCACACCGCATATTAAACATTAAAATTCAAGGTTCTCACTCATATGACAAATGAGAATAGAAAAGTAGCATGAAATTAATCTGCAACCCCCTTTAAAGTGACAAATGGTTATTAATTTCTTTGGTATTCATTACAATAACATTAATCATGAAAATCCCTTTGAATGTGAAAGTAGCTGTTATGTGCGTTCCATAGAAATTTTCTGGTAATTTAACATTCATTAATGTCCATTGACAATGAAGTGATACTATATTATTCCACTTTTCTGTGACAAAATCTGTAATAGGCAAAAGACATAAAGTCTGTTTCTTTTGTCTGGCCAGTTCAGTCACTCAGTTGGGTCCAATTCTTTGTGACCCCATGGACTAGAGGACTCCAGGCTTCCTTGTCCATCACCAATTCCTGGAGGGTACTCAAACTCATGTCTGTCGAGTTGGTGATGCCATCCAAACATCTCATTCTCTGTCTCCTCCTTGTTTTCCTGTCTTCAATTGTTCCCAACATCAGGGTCTTTTCCAATGAGGTGGCTCTTTGCATCAGGTGGCCAAAGTATTGGAGCTTCAGCTTCAGCATCAGTCCTTCCAATGAATATTCAGGTCTGAATTCCTTCAGGATTGACTGGTTTGATCTCCCGGCAGTCCAAGGAACTCTCAAGAGTCTTCTCCAACACCACAGTTCAAAAGCATCAATTCTTTGGTGTTCAGCTTTCTTTATGGTCCAACTCTCACATCCATACATGATTACTAGAAAAAACGTAGCTTTGATTAGATGGACCCTTGTTGGCATAGTAATGTCTCTGCTTTTTAGTATGCAGCCTAAATTTGTCATAGCTTTTCTTCCAAGGAGCAAGCATCTTTTAATTTCATGGCTGAAGTCACCATCTGCATTGATTTTGGAGCCACCAAAAATAAAGTCTGTCACTGTTTCCCCATCTACTTGCCATGAAGTGATGGGACCAGATGCCATGATCTTGGTGTTCTGAATGTTGAGTTTTAAGCCAGCTTTTTCACTCTCCTCTTTCACTCTCATCAAGAGATGCTTTAGCTCCTTCTTGCTTTCTGCCATAATGTTGATGAAGCCTACATATGTCTATCATAAAGACTAAAATCGTAAGTGGTCTCCTGATTATTATGGTTGGCCCTTTGAGTTTAAGGTTCAAAGAACGTGAAAATTTAGTGTGACTCTAGGTACCAAGGAGAGTAAAGCATGTTTTTAAAAATTTATGTCACTAAACAGTGATTAAAACCTTATGACATAAAGTGACAAAAACAATTTAAATAGCATGAATTTTGGCACTAGCTGCTTGTTACTCCAGCCAACTCAATGACACTAAATGTAGGATTCAGTCTTCTTAGAGGTAAGTAGCCAGTCCATGCTTCAGTTCCTTACCTTAATCCTGGTTTATTTTCTCATTGCAAGTAGCTAAATTGTAAGGATAATATCCATTCTCTTTACAAAGAATAAATGGAAAATATGAAAAATCCAAGGTACATATTCAAAGCAATCTCTATCAAAATTTCAAATTATGGTTTCTACAGAAGAACAGTCATAAAATTTGTATAAAAATTTTGTGAAACTACAACAGAACCCAAATGGTCAAATCAATCTTGAGGAATAAGAACACAGCTGAAGGCATCAAGTTCATTGATTTCAAAATATATTACAAAGCTATAGTAATGAAAACAGCACAGTACTGGCATAAAAACAGACACATAGATCAGGAGAACAGCACAGAGTGCCAAGAAATAAACTCACACACAGTCAACTAATTTTTGACAAAGGAGCCAAGAGCATACAATGTGGAAAGGAGAGTCTCCTCAATAAGTGGTGTTGGCAAACAGGATGCCCACATACAAAAGAATGAAAGTGGACTACTATTTCACACCATACCCAAAAATTAACTCAAGATTAATTATAGGCTTGAGCCTAATACCTGAAATTATAAAACTCCTAGAGCAGAACATAGGTGGTAATCTTCTTGACATAGGTCTTGGCAATGATTTTTTAAACGGGATAGCAAAATGTAAGTGACAGAAGCAGAAATAAATATGTGGAACCACATCAAACTAAAAACTTCTACATAGCAAAGGAAGCAATCAACAAAATGGAAAGACAACCTACTGAATGAGATAAAATACTTGCAAATTATATCTGATAAGAGAGTTAAAATCCAAAATATATTAAGAACTCAATAGCAAAAAACAAACAATCTGATTTTAAAATAAGCAAAAGGTCTTAATAGACATTTTCCCTAAGAAGTCATAGATGTCTAACAGGTACATGAAAATCATTAATCACAAGGGAAATTCAGATCAAAACCACAATGAGCCATCACCTCTTAGAATGGTATTAAGAAGATAAGAAATAACAAGTTTCATGAGGATGTGGAGAAAAGGGAGTCCTCTTGCACTCTTGGTAGGAATGTGAATTGGTGCAGCCACTATGGAAAACAATATTGGAGGCTCCTCAAAAAATTAAAAATGAAATTACTATATGACCCAGCAATTATTCCACTTCTGGGCATTTATCTGAAGAAAACAAAAAAAGCTTCACATTCACTGCAGTATTATTTACAATTGCCAAGGTGTGGAAATAACCTAAGCGTCCACTGATGGATAAATTGATAAGCATGTTGCAGTATTATTCAACCATAAAAAATAATGGAATCCTTCCATTTGAGGCAGCATGAATGGACTTTAGGGGAATTATGCTAAGTGAAATTAAGTCAGACATAAAAATACAAATAATGCACGATGTCACTTACATGTAAATCTTCAAAATAAAACAAAACTAAAAAATGTTCATAGAAACAGAGAACAGATTGGTGGTGCAAGAGTTGAGGAGTGAGAGAAATAGGTGAACAGTTTTTTGCTTTTTTGTGTGTGTGGTTATTGTTCTTAGTTTAAATAAATTGAGAGAAAAAAAGTAATGACTACACTCTGGTAATTGGATAAAGCTAAAAATCCTTAAGCTTTCAAGTCACTGTTTATTTCCCCTGAATACAATTCTATTTAGGCAAAAAAAAAAAAAAAAACAACTCTCTGTTAGAGTAATAATCAGTTTCCTCAATTCAGTTCAGATGAGTTCAGCTCAGTTCAGTCGCTCAGTCGTGTCTGACTGGTGATCCCATGGACTGCAGCATGCCAGGCTTCCCTGTCCATCACCACTCCTGAAGCTTACTCAAACTCATGCCCATCGAGTCAGTGATGCCATCAAACCATCTCATCCTCGGTCGTCCCCTTCTCCTCCGACTTCAATCTTTCCCAGTATCAGGATCTTTTCCAATGAGTCAGTTCTTTGCATCAGGTGGCCACATTATTGGAGTTTCAGCTTCAGCATCAGTCCTTCCAGTAAATAATCAGGACTGATTTCCTTTAGGATGGACTGGTATGATCTCCTTGCTGTCCAAGGGACTCTCAAGAGTCTTCTCCAACAACACAGTTCAAGAGCATCAATTATTCAGGGCTCAGCTTTCTTTATAATCCAACCCTCACATCCATACATGATGGCTGGAAGAATCACACCCTTGACTAGACGGACCTTTGTTGACAAAGTAATGTCTCTGCTTTTTAATATGCTGTCTAGGTTGGTCATAGCTTTCCTACTAAGAAGCAAGCGTCTTTTAATTTCATGGTTGCAGTCACCATCTGCAGTGATTTTGGAGCCCAAAAAAGCAAAGTCTGTCACTGTTTCCATTGTTTCTTCATCTATTTAACATGAAGTGAAGGGACCAGATTCCATGATCTTAGTTTTCTGAATGTTGAGTTTTAAGCCAACTTTTTCACTCTCCTCTTTCACTTTCATCAAGAGGATCTTTAGTTCTTCTTTGTGTTCTTCCAGAAGGGTAGTATCATCTGCATATCTGAGGTTATTGATATTTCTCCTAGAAATCTTGATTCCAGCTTGTGCTTCATCCAGCCCAACATTTCTCATGATGTACTCTGCATACAAGTTAAATAATCAGGGTGACAATATACAGCCTTGACATAATCCTTTTCCTATTTGGAACCAGTCTGTTTTTCCATGTCCAGTTCTAACCATTGCTTCCTCACCTGCATACAGATCTCTCAGCAAGCAGGTCTGGTGGTTTGGAATTTTCCATAGTTTGTTGTGATCCACACAGTCAAAAGCTTTGGCCTAGTCAAAGCAGAAGTACATGTTTTTCTGGAACTCTCTTGCTTTTTCGATGATCCAACAGATGTCAGCAATTTGATCTCTGGTTCCTCTGCCTTTTCTAAAACCAGCTTGAACACCTGGAAGTTAATGGTTTACATACTGTCAACAGCCTACCCTGGAGAATTTTGAGCATTACTTTCCTAAAGTTTGAGATGAGTATAGTTGTGCCATAGCTTGAACATTCTTTGGCATTGCCTTTCTTTGGGATTGGAATGAAAACTAACCTTTTCCACTCCTGTGGTCACTGCTGAGTTTTCCAAATTTGCTGGCATATTGAGTGCAACACTTTCACAGCATCATCTTTCAGGATTTGGAATAGCTCAACTGGAATTCCATCACCTCCACTAGCATTGTTCATAGTGATGCTTTCTAAGGCGCACTTGACTTCACATTCCAGGATTTCTGGCTCTAGGTCAGTGATCATACCATTGTGATTATCTTGGTCATGAAGATCTTTTTGTACAGTTCTTCTGTGTATTCTTGCCACCTCTTCTTAATATCTTCTCTTCTGTTAGGTCAATACCATTTCTGTCCTTTATCATGCCCATCTTTGCATGAAATGTTCCCTTGGTATCTCTAATTTTCTTGAAGATATCTCTAGTCTTTCCCATTCTATTGTTTTCCTCTATTTCTTTGCATTGATCACTGAGGAAGGCTTTCTTATCTCTCCTGCTATTCTTTGAACTCTGCCTTCACATGGGTATATCCTTCCTTTTCTCATTTGCCTTTTGCATCTTCTTAGTAACAACTAAGAATGTGGTCCACTGGAGAAGGGAATGGCAAACCACTTCAGTATTCTTGCCTTGAGAACCCCATGAACAGCATGAAAAGGCAAAATGATAGGATACTGAAAGAGGAACTCCCCAGGTCAGTAGGTGCCCAATAGGCTACTGGAGATCAGTAGAGAAATAACTCCAGAAAGAGTGAAAGGATGGAGCCAAAGCAAAAACAATACCCAGCTGTGGATGTGACTGGTGCTAGAAGCAAGGTCCAATGCTGTAAAGAGCAATATTGCATAGGAACCTGGAATGTTAGGTCCATGAATCAAGGCAAATTGGAAGTGGTCAAACAGAAGATGGCAAGAGTGAATGTTAACATTCTAGGAATCAGCAAACTAAAATGGACTGGAATGGGTGAATTTAACTCAGATGACCATTATATCTACTGCGGGCAGGAATCCCTCAGAAGAAATGGAGTAGCCATGATGGTCAACAAAACAGCCCGAAATGCAGTATTTGGATGCAATCTCAAAAATGACAGAATGATCTCTGTTCACTTCCAAGGCAAACCATTCAATATCACAGTAATCCAAGACTATGCCCCAACCAGTAATGCTGAAGAAGCTGAAGCTGAACGGTTCTATGAACACCTACAAGACCTTTTAGAACTAACACCCAAAAAACTGTCCTTTTCATTATAGGGGACTGGAATGCAAAAGTAGGAAGACAAGAAATGCCTGGAGTAACAGGAAAATTTGGCCTTGGAGTATGGAGTGAAGCAGGGCAAAGGCTAAAAGAATTTTGCCAAGAGAATGCACTGGTCATAGCAAACACTCTCTTCCAGCAACACAAGAGAAGACTCTACACATGGACATCACCAGTTGGTCAACACCAAAATCAGATTGATTATATTTTTTGCAGCCAAAGATGGAGAAGCTCTATACAGTCAGCAAAAACAAGGCCAGGAGCTGACTGTGGCTCAGATCATGAGCTCCTTATTGCCAAATTCAGACTTAAATTGAAGAAAGTAGGGAAAACCACTAGATCATTCAGGTATGACCTAAATCAAATCCCTTATGATTATGCAGTGAAAATGAGAAATAGATTTAAGGGACTAGATCTGACAGATAGAGTGCCTGTTGAACTATGGACTGAGGTTTGTGACATTGTACAGGAGACAGGGATCAAGACCATCCCCATGGAACAGAAATGCAAAAAAGAAAAATGACTGTCTGGGGAGCCCTTACAAATAGCTGTGGATAGAAGAGAGGTGAAAAACAAAGGAGAAAAAGAAAGATATAAGCATCTGAATGCAGAGTTCCAAAGAATAGTAAGAAGAGATAAGAAATCCTTCCTCATTGATCAATGTAAAGAAATAGTGGAAAAAACAGAATGGGAAAGACTAGAGATCTCTTCAAGAAAATTAGACATATTAAGGGAACATTTCATGTAAAGATGGACTCGATAAAGGACAGAAACTGTATGGACCTAACAGAAGCAGAAGATATTAAGAAGAGGTGGCAAGAACACACAGAAGAACTGTACAAAAAGATCTTCATGACCAAGATAATCACAATGGTATGATCACTGACCTAGAGCCAGACATTCTGGAATGTGAAGTCAAATGGGCCTTAGGAAGCATCACTATGAACAAAGCTAGTGGAGGTGATGGAATTCCAGTTGAGCTATTCTAAATCCTGAAAGATGATGCCGTGAAAGTGCTGCACTCAATATGCCAGCACATTTGGAAAACTCAGCAGTGGCCACAGGACTGGAAAAGGTCAGTTTTCATTCCAATCCCTAAGAAGGGCAATGCCAAAGAATGCTCAAACCAGCGCACAATTACACTCATCTCACACGCTAGTAAAGTAATGCTCAAAATTCTCCAAGTCAGGCTTCAGCAATATGTGAACCGTGAACTTCCAGGTGTTCAAGCTGGTTTTAGAAAAGGCAGAGGAACCAGAGATCAAATTGCCAACATCCACTGGAACATGGAAAAAGCAAGAGAGTTCCGGGAAAACATCTATTTCCGCTTTACTGACTATGCTAAAGCCTTCGACTTTGTGGATCACAATAAACTGTGGAAAATGCTGAAAGAGATGGGAATACCAGACCACCTGACCTGCCTCTTGAGA
Source organism: Bos grunniens (assembly GCF_055505025.1). Lineage (NCBI taxonomy): Eukaryota > Metazoa > Chordata > Mammalia > Artiodactyla > Bovidae > Bos > Bos grunniens. The sequence continues at coordinate 15,331,485 of NC_141188.1, forward strand.
AACCTGTGTTCAGGTCAGGAAGCAACAATTAGAACTGGACATGAAACAATAGACTGGTTCCAGATAGGAAAAGGAGTATGTCAAGGCTGTATATTGTCACCCTGCTTATTTAACTTCTATGCAGAGTACATCATGAGAAACGCTGGGCTGGAAGAAGCACAAGCTGAATCAAGATTGCCAGGAGAAATATCGATAATCTCAGATATGCAGATGACACCACCCTTATGGCAGAAAGTGAAGAGGAACTAAAAAGCCTCTTGATGAAAGTGAAAGAGGACAGTGAAAAAGTTGGCTTAAAGATCAACATTCAGAAAACCAAGATCATGGCATCTGGTCCAACCACTTCATGGAAAATAGATGGGGAAACAGTGGAAACAGTGTCAGACTTTATTTTTCTGGGCTCCAAAATCACTGCAGATGGTGACTGCAGCCATGAAATTAAAAGATGCTTACTCCTTGGAAGGAAAGTTATGACCAACCTAGATAGCATATTCAAAAGCAGAGACATTACTTTGCCAACAAAGGTCCATTTAGTCAAGGCTATGGTTTTTCCAGTGGTCATGTATGGATGCAAGATTTGGACTGTGAAGAAAGCTGAGTGCCAAAAAATTGATGTTTATGAACTGTGGTGTTGGAGAAGACTCTTGAGAGTCCCTTGGACTGCAAGGAGATGCAACCAGTCCATTCTAAAGGAGATCAGCCCTGAGTGTTCTCTGGAAGGAATGATGCTAAAGCTGAAATTCCAGTACTTTGACCACTTCATGCAGAGTTGACTCATTGGAAAAGACTCTGATGCTGGGAGGGATTGGGGGCAGAAGGAGAAGGGGACGACAGAGGATGAGATGGCTGGATGGCATCACCAACTCGATGGACATGAGTTTGAGTGAACTCTGGGAGTTGGTGATGGACAGGGAGGCCTGACGTGCTGTGATTCCTGGGGTCACAAAGAGGCAGACAGGACTGAGCAACTGAACTGAACTAACAACTTAGTAACAAACTTTGATTACTTAATAACAACTTAGTAATCAACTTCTTAGGAACACTAATAACATGACCTTATTTTTATTAACAACAACAGTGATAATAACATCAATTAATACTATTTGTTACTCTATGATAGACAGTTATAAGAAATAAACATGCATTAACTAATTTAATCTTCTCAATAGCCTTAGGAAGATAACACTATTTTTATCATCCCTATGGGCTTCCCTGGTGGCTCAGACTGTAAATAATCTTCCTTCAGTGTAGGAGACCTGGGTTCAATCCCTGGGTCAGAAAGATCCCTTGAAGAAGGAAATGGCAACTCACTCCAATATCCTAGCCTGGGGAATTTCATGGACAGAGGAGCCTGGTGGGCTACAGTCCCTGGGATCACAGAGCTGGACACCGCTGAGTGACTAACAATGAATTTGTACACAGGGCACATAGCTAGAAACTGGCTGACCTAAGGTTTGGAAACTATCAGTTTGACACCTGGATCCACCCTTTGAGGAATTACACTTCAGCTGCCTTTAATCTTGCCAAGTGGGCTGTTTGCAAGAACTGTAAGATGATAGAACCAAATAATAAAACTAGAACTTAGAAATTTGTGAAACGAAAGCTTAATTTCCTAAAGATTCAGGAAGAACAAGGAATTTGTCCTTTTAAATCAGTGCTCATCAAAAACAAACAAACAAAAAATGTGTGCTGCAAAGGTACCAGGACATACTGATCCCTTCAGCTCTGGGACAGCCAGGTGGGCTCTAGGATAGCCAAAACCAGTAGGCAAGCTGCAGCCACAGTCTGCCTCTTCCAGGCTCCTTGGAGCACACTGGAGATTTGCAGGGTCAGAATTATTGCCTATCTGCAGGCCACTGGCAAGATGCTGATACCTGTCATGTGCTGCTCTGTGTCCCACTAGGCTGAATGCAGATGGGGAGGCACTGTAGTACTCAGAAAATATTTTTAGAAAGCAGTTGCAAAGCACAGCACTGCTGTTGAAATGGAGATGACAACCAACAGAGCTACTAGTAGACAAGGAGCACTTTTGTCTGTAGCACAAAGTGTGGCCACTTCGGGGTAAGGTGAGGGCCCAGGTACAAACATCCGGTGTACAAACTCCAGCCAGTGCCATGAACCCCTGACTTAATATGTGTTGAAACTTCTGTCAGTTGGCAGTTGATGTGCCCTTTTATTCAAGCTATCTGCAGGGGAATAGCTCTAGCAATTCATGCACATTCTGTACATTAGACTGCCATCATTATTTTTAAATATTTAATATGAAAAATTCAATTAGATGTTAATTTTTTCACATTATCACAAGAAATGTCAACATCAGTCAAGGAAGAAAAGGAAAAAAATGTTAGATCCTTAAATGAAATTTAAATTGTTGTAAATTGGAGAATAATTGTAAAAACTGTTTTATGTTTTTTGGTGAAACTGTGGAATAAAATTATTTTCTTCATGAAGACAATAAATAATTTGAAGACACTGAAAAATTTTTATTATAATTTCTGTGTAGTCGTTTCAAAGCATAAAAAGTTATATTCATGGAAGAATACTCAAATTTCTCAATAAAAATAAATGAATTCATCTGGAATTTTATAAATAATATTTACTGTATTCTTTTATTTTTATATTTATTGTTCTCATAACTATATAATATACAGGAAAAGTAATGGCTGTTTTCATCATTTTTATAGCAAATTCCCCTAAATCCCCTTCAGCATACCCCAGAATGTCATACAAACATTCTCATGAAAAGGTCAGGAAGCACTGCTCCAGAAGGTGCTTGGAAGTGAAGGCACAGCAGGATCAAGCTCACAACAACCCCAAGCAAAGTCATCCTAGGAAGAAAAGAGCTTTAAAGTTCCCCTGAATTTCCAAATGTTTTAAAATATTTATCATGCCCATGAAGATTCTTTTAAGTAATAAATTCTCACAAGATTAAAAAGTAAACTCAGCGGAGAATAAGGAATCAGGTTTTGAATTTGACAGGGAATGCTGTCCAGAGCCTGAAAAAATACTCCTTTTTGAAGATACTTGCTATGCATGTGCAAGTACCTGACACCTGTGCTGGGGGAGAGGCATTTGTTTTCATTCTGATTCTAATATCCCTGACATCCTACAGTTCTTCCTTGCATCTGCAGCATCAGACCTTATGCCTTCTGTATCAAAACAAATTAATATATGTTCTTGGGCTTCCCATTGAGCCCTTGGGTCTCCCTTCTTCCTTCAATGCTCCTGTCTCACATTCCTCCGCTGTCTGGGCAGAGGTGATTGCTGATGACAAGGTTTTCTGGATTGAGAGCTTGCAGAAGCTTGTTTCTATTCATTTGTTTACATAATGCTTAGTAGAAAATTCAGATGACTTATAGATGCCCTCTGCCATGTTTTCCTGAGTCTATTTGGACAAAGTGCTTAATCTTATTGAAACTCAGTTTACTCATCTGTAAAACTGGGATAGATACACCTGTGTCATATGATTAAAAAAAAAAATAATGGGATAATGAACCTCATTAAGACTATAAGGCCCTCAATACATTTTAACCAACATTATGTTTGCTATTATTAATGCTATTGAACTAAAATGTTAAAGGTATTATTTGAGGCTAACTAGTTTCAAAAGTCCTATTCATATTCAACATATCTTCTAAAGGTAACAGGAAAATAAAAGTGAAGATTTTCTTATCAAAGCAGCAGACTCTCTCTTAACCCTAAAAATCAAGCTGAATTTATCAATTAGTTTCCAATCCTCTCCACTTCTAAGAGGATGAAGTCACAAGATCTCCCTTCCTTCCTCACCAGCCGAAGTGGGTTAGATTTGGTGTGTCTGAAGTTCATGACTTATACACCAGGCTGAAGTTTCCTCCTTCACTGATACGGGATTTCAGTATACAGAGCTACCCAAGCCCTTGATCCAGGTCCAGCTCACTTTTCTTAACATGCATTTTTTATGTTGCTTCCTTTTTCTGATCATGGGAATACTCAATCTTCCGTGCGTCTACTCCTAAGATTGATTAATTGCTTTCACTGAATTCACTTCCACTTCTGAGCTACTCTCATTTCCAGCCCCTGGCTTGCCCCTGGTTTTGAAGTGTCAAAGTCCTTATTCATCCATGTATCAGCCACCAGCCCAGCACATTACCTTCTGCTCATTATCATGGTGCAGGAAACTGTCATCTGTCACTAAAATTCCTTAGCACCTCTCCCTTCCTTGTTCCCATCTCTTCTTCCACTCTCTCCACCAGGAGGGTCCACGGAAGATCTTTTGTCCTTTGTGATAGATGATGCGATCCATGCATAAGCAAATGGAAGACCTATGAGCTACCAAATAGTCATGTGTTCACCTCCCTCTCACACTTGTTTTAACCAGCCAGTGCGTAAGTTCATGAGGCCAGTAATATAGCATTAAGTAAAAAGGCAAAACTACTAATAATCCATGGTGCTAGAGAACGGCGGTTACCTTTGTGGGAATGGGATCTGGATATCTATTGAGAGCACACCCAAAAGGGCCTTCTGGAATGCAATATCTTTGATTTTTTTTTTTTTCCTCCATCTGGTGCATGTGTGTGTCTGCTTTATAAATGGAGATACACTCATATGCCTCTTTCAGCATATATATCAAACTTCAATAAAAAGTTTACTTTTAAAACTTAAAATAAGTGCTTTTCAAGTAAAACACCTTAGAAGAAAAAGGTTTTAGTGTTAACATTTTGGTCAGCTGATGTTAACCTCACTATGTTCATAGAAAAGTAATAACAAGTATGAAAACTAAGAAAAGACCAAGCATCACTGAAGATCAATTGAGTAATATATGAAAGGCAAGTTATTAAATTGGCAGAAGAGGAAGTATTATCATTGCAAAGCTCAAAATTTCAATCTTCAAAAACAGTCATGCAATTATCTAGCATGCAAATACATTTGGAATAGATAATACTTGCTTTTCTAATTAAAATGTGATTTATCAGACTTCTGACCTTCCTTTGGGTGTATGTGAAAATCAAAATCCTTTTAACACTCACACATTAGGGTTGCTGCTGCTGCTGCTAAGTCACTTCAATCGTGTCCGACTCTGTGCGACCCCATAGACGGCAGCCCGCCAGGCTCCCCTGTCCCTGGGATTCTCCAGGCAAGAACACTGGAGTGGGTTGTCATTTCCTTCTCCAATGCGTGAAAGTGAAAACTGAAAGTGAAGTTGCTCAGTCGTGTCCGACTCTTCGAGACCCCATGGACTACAGCCTTCCAGGCTCCTCTGTCCATGGGATTTTCCAGGCAAGAGTACTGGAGTGGGGTGCCATTGCCTTCTCCAACACATTAGGGTTAGTAAAGACTTTAAAAGACACATTCTTTCACCTTCATTAGTAGAAAAATGTTCATACTGGAGTCACCCAGACCTTGACCTTCTCTATCACCTTATATTTTATAATGGTTCCAAGTGACTTATTTTATTTGAGTCCTGTGGATGTATAAGCATGTTATCCAATAAGAGATCCTTCAACCCTGGAAAATTCTCCCTTTCATAAAGGTCACTCTAAAAATCAAGCTGGGACTGGGGACTTCTTCCAAGAGGGGCTGTCTGTACAAATCCAATTTCCCATAAGGTAAGCATGTGTTAACAGTTGACATCTAAGGTCAAAGTGCTTGGGGCTGAAGTAGTCTGCTATACTCCAGGTGCAGAGGCCATTTTAATAACCTCCCCTATTAAAAGGGAAAGCTACAGGGCTCTCCCAGAGCAAAATTCCATGGGAAGTCCAAGTGTGCCAGCTGGAATCACCTTACTCTGGCAAGAGAACGAGGAACCCAGGACATCTGGGATACTGTTGAAATTTACCTGAGCCCTTTGTACAATAACCCTCTCAAAAAATAGCCACATATAGCAGATATGGAGAATTATCCCTTTTTAGAGATAATCTTATGGCTAATTACAGTGTCATCAAGAATTTAATCTGAAACATAAGCTTCATCCATCATTGGGATTCAGAAATGTTTGGTAGGCAATTCATTTTAAAAAGTTTAAATAGATAGATTGTCAAAGATTGGGCGAATATAAAAGCTTATGGAGAGATGCTAATGACACAGCATTTCACATTACCAGTAATGAAAACTAAAAATGAAAGTATGAGGAAATAACACTTTAAAGCAAAGTTAAACAAAAAAATTACAAGATAAGTAATTTAACTCTGCTGCTGCTGCTAAGTCACTTCAGTCATGTCCGACTCTGTGTGACCCCACAGACAGCAGCCCACCAAGGCTCCCTTGTCCCTGGGATTCTCCAGGCAAAAACACTGGAGTGGGTTGCCATTTCCTTCTCCAATGCATGAAAGTGAAAAGTGAAAGTGAAGTTGTTCAATCGTGTCAGACTCTTAGCGACCCCATGGACTGCAGCCTACCAGGCTCCTCCGTCCATGGGGTTTTCCAGGCAAGAGTACTGGAGTGGGGTGCCATTGCCTTCTCCAATTTAACTCCAGGAACCCAATGTTAGACTATGTCACCAGTAAAGAATATTTTTGCAATGCAGGAGATTGGGGTTCGATTCCTGGGTCAGGCAGATCCCCTGGAGAAAGAAATGACAATGCACTCCAGTATTCTTGCCTGGGAAATCCCAAGGACAGAGGAGCCTGGTGGGCTACAGTCTATGGGATCTCAAAAGAGTTGGACATGACTTATCAACTGAACAACAACAACAACGTTACTGTAAGCTTGGCATAAGCTTGGCATGAGGACAGCTTCTTTGGAATGCAATATGGATACATACAGCTTGACTCATTTTCAGTATGCCTACTTTATTACCTAATAGTGGCTCAGACGGTAAAGCGTCTGTCTATGACACGGGAGACCCGGGTTCGATCCCTGGGTTGGGAAGATCCCTTGGAGAAGGAAATGGCAATCCACTCCAGTACTATTGCCTGGAAAATCCCATGGACAGAGGAGCCTGGTAGGCTACAGTCCATGGAGTCGCAAAGAGTTGGACATGACTGAATGACTTCACGTTCGTTCTGAATATTTACATTAAGGAAACAATAGTTTTAAAGTAGTCATTGCACATTGTCTAAACTATATATATTTAAAATAATTGAATAACATATTAAACTCAATTAAATTATAATTTAAAAAATAATGACAATGAACTGCATTCAACTACAAAGAAAAATGTTTACAACATATTGTTAACTAAAAATCCAGATCCAGAAATGTATAGTTCCCACTATTATAGTCATATAAAATATATATTATACCAATTAAAACTGAAAGAAAATAATATGAAATGAAACCAGCTACTCTGTTAGAGTTATGAATTGAGATAATTTATATCTTTTTCAAAATCCATTGAATGACATTAATGCTTATATAATAAAAATACATTAGACTATACAGATATCTTAGGCATTGTTGCAAATTCTATGAACAACAAAGTACATTTTATTTCACTAAACTAAAAAGATAATGAAATCAAAATATTTTGTTTAAATGCTTGGAAATTATATGATGATGATCAAGTCACTTAAAGTCCCAGAAAGGTTATTTCCTCATTTTCAAAATGGATTTGAAATGTCCTGCCACTCTTATCTCACAGACATTACACTGCCCAAAGGAAGTGACATGTATGAAAGTGCTTGTTAATCCTATTTCTTGGTCCATTAGGCTGTTTAACAAAATAACATAAACTAGGTGACTTGCAAGCAAAAAAAAAATTATTTCTCATGGTTTTGAAAGTTGAGAAGTCTAAGGTAGGGGGCCAGGAGATTCACTCTCTGTGATGGCTCATTTCCTAGGTGGACATCTTTTTGCTATAACTTCACAAAGTAGAAAGGAAGCAAGAGAATGTCTTCATAAACTGAAGGTTGGGATGGCAGATCAAATCAATTTTTTTCTCAGAATTGATGCTATCTCCTCAGTCAGTGAGACTATAATAAAAATCCTCATAATTGATTACAGCCTAGCTTAAACAGTGAACCATAGACTAGATGAATATAGGACTTCCTGTAGTGCTTGTATGTGTGCATATTTGTGTCTGTATATGAATGGTTAGCAGAAGATGCTGAAAATTCAAGATATCAGCCACTAACCTAGAACTTAATTACATCCAAAGATGTAATTTCTTTGAAGTATGATGGAAAAGTGGTGTAGTAGTCCTGCCATCTTAAGGATCAGATGAGCAAGACAGCATATATAAAAGAAAAAATAAACTAGCACATCCCTTAGAGGGAAAAGCGAATAAAAAATTCATGAAGCTTTCATTTGGGAAATTACTTGTATTAATACTTCCTCCATATTCCTAGGACTAGCATCATCAGAATATCAATAATCTATCATCAGAGGTCTACTCAGAAGATGAAGTACCTTCCACGGTAGAAAAAATATTCCTTCAAAATGCTAAAGATGAGCTCACATGACACCAAATAAGACTTAAAGCCTTAATACTCAATAATTCAGCAATTTGGATATTTTCTTTTTTTAATTTTTAATTTATTATTTCTTAACTGAAGAATAATTGCTTTACAGAATTGTGTTGGTTTCTGCCAAATATCAACATGAATCAGCCATAGGTATACATACGTGCCCTCCCTCTTGAACCTCCCTCCCATCTCCCTCCCCATCTTACCCCTCTAGATTGATACAGAGCCCCTATCTGTGATGGCTCATTTCCTAGGTGGCCATCTTTTTGCTATAACTTCACAAAGTAGAAAGGAAGCAAGAGAGTGTCTTCATAAACTGAGTTCCCTGAGTCATACAGCAAATTCCCATTGGCTATCTATTTTGCATATGGTAACGTAAGTTTCCAAGTTTACTCTCTGCATACATCCTCCTCTCCATCCTCCCCCAATATATGCATAAGTCTGTTCTCTATGTCTGTTACCTTTGTTGACCTGCAAATAATTTTACCAGTACCATCTTTCTAGATTCCATATGCATGCTTTAGTATATGATATTTGTTTTTCTCTTTCCTACTTCACTCTGTATAATAGGCTCTAGTTTCAGCCACCTCATTAGAACTGACTCAAATGCATTCCTTTTTATGGCTGAGTAATATTCCATTGTATATATGTACCACAACTTCCTCATTCATTCACCTGTCAATGGACATCTAGGTTGCTTCCATGTCTCAGTTATTGTAAATAGTGCTGTAATGAACATTGGGGTACATGTCTTTTCCCATTATGGCTTTCTTAGGGTATATGCCCAATTGTGGTATTGTTGGGTCATATAGTAGTTTATTCCTAGTTTTTTAAGGAATCTCCATACTGTCTTCCATAGTGGCTAAATCAATTTATATTCCCACCAGCAGTGCAAGGGGGTTCTCTTTTCTCCACACACTCTTCAGCATCTATTATTTATAGACTTTAATGATGCCCAGTCTGACTTGTGTGAGGTAATATGTCATTGCAGTTTTGACTTACATTTCTTTAATAATGAGAGATATTGAGCATCTTTTCATGTGTTTGTTAGCCATCTGTATGTCTTCTTTGGAGAAATGTCTGTTTAGTTTTTTTTCCCCACTTTTTGATTGGGTTGTTTGCTTCTCTGCTATTAGCTTCTATGAGTTGCTTATATGATTTGGAAATTAATTCATTGTCAGTTGTTTCATTTGCTAGTATTTTCTCCCATTCTGAGGGTTGTCTTTTCACCTTGTTTATTGGGTATTTTCAATTATACCTTTTCATCTGAAGGGATATGCATTGTAGTCACAGTCATTCCAGGCTACACCAAGATGTCTCAATGTGCATAAAGGCTGGGACAAAGATTTGGTAAAGAATGAACATGAAAAGATAGAGAAATTAAGCTATTTTTTTCTTTTGGATTCCTTCCTCCACCCCAAGTTTGCAGTTTTTAATCTCAATAGCTATGTGAGTGTGCACCCTTATTGTCTTTATTAGAGTAAAAAGTACCTTAAATACATCCTATGAAGCTGATGCAAGACCTAGCACACAAATTTTCATAAAATAAGAGTACCATGTGTATTTACAGAATAAGCAAGTAAATAAAATGACAAAATAACACTATGCTTGATTTCTATATTTGAAAGGAAATAGAAGTCCTTTCTTATTTACCATTCTTTATTTCCTTCATAAATTTCCCTCCATAAAAATTCTCCTTGTAAATGATGTTAATTGAGTAAATGCTATTTTCATTGATTTATATGATAATTTCAAAAGATTTTCATTTATTTATGCAAATTAATCTCCAAAGGAAGAAACAAATTTAATAACCTATTACTCTCTATATAATCCAGTCTTGAAGCCTCACCATTAAGTTTTAACTATTAATGAAAGCTGAATATCAGAGAAAAACACAGAAAGTTGAAATTGCAATCATCAAAACAATTCCTTAGTAAGAAGAATTACAGTAATAAACTGGAAAAAAAAAAAAAAACATGACTTTTTAATTTGGACCCTGGCTCATGTACTAACTTGATCTACCTTCTCTGAGTTTCTGTTTGTTGTTGTTTTTCAGTCACTCAGTCATGTCCAACTCTTTGCAACCCCTTGGACTGCAGCATTCCATGCTTCTCTGTCCTTTACTATCTTCTGGAGTTTGCTCAAACTCCTGTCCATTGAGTCAATGATGCCATCCAAGTATCTCATCCTCTGCTACCCACCTCTCCTCCTACCTTCAATCTTCCCCAGCCTCAGGGTCTTTTCAAATGAGTCAGTTCTTCTCATCAGGTGGCCAAAGTATTGGCCTTTCAGCTTCAGCATCAGTCTTTCCAATGAATATTCAGGGTTGAGTTCCTTTAAGATTGGCAGGTTGGATCTCCTTGCAGTCCAAGGAACCCTCAAGAGTCTTCTTCAACACCACAGTTCAAAAGCATCAGTTCTTCAGTGCTCAGCTTTGTTGATGGTCCAATTCTCACATCCACATATGACTACTGGAAAAACCATAGCTTTGACTATATGGACCTTTGTCCACAAAGTGATGTCTCTGCTTTTTAGTATACTGTCTAGGTTTGCCATAGATTTTCTTTCAAGAAGAAAGCATCTTTTAATATTATGGCTCAGTCACCATCTGCAGTGATTTTGGACCCCAAGAAAATAAAATCTATCATGGTTTCCATTTTTTCCCCATCTATTTGCCATGAATTAATGGGACCAGATGTCATGGTCTTAGTCTTTTTAATGTTGAGTTTTAAGCTCGCTAGTCTAGAAAATAAGAAGTACCTATAACATGGAATTTGACTGGCATGAGAATCAAATTAAAATATTATACCAAGAACCTGTCACTAAAGGAAGAAGCCAGCCAGTGTGTGCCCAGTCATGTCCAATTCTCTGTGACCCCATGGACTGTAGCCCCCACCAGGGTCCTCTGTCCATGGAATTTTCCAGGCAAGAATACTGGAGTGGGTTGCCATTTCCTCCTCCAGGGGGTCTTCCCAATCCAGGGATCGAACCCGTGTCTCTTGCAACTGCTGCATTAGCAGCTGGATTCTTTACCAACTGTGTCACCTGGCTATTCACTAAGTGAAGCTTCCTTTCTTCTAGCCTTTGAATTTGGGCTTCTTTTCAGAGTGTAAAATTTATTTACACAACCCCAGTACTCTAAGGAAGATGAAAGAAGGAAGAACGGAAGTTATTTCAGGTCTGCCACTTTCTAACTCCTAACTCCCACTACTTTGGACTGAATTGTATTTACCCAAAACTCATAATTTGAATCCTCAACCCCTCACCATGTGACAAGGGATAAAGAGACCACAGAGATCTCTCTCTCTCCTACTTGTGCCTACAGAGAAAAGGCCATATGAAGATATAGCTCTCACTAGAAATCAACTCTGACAGCACCTTGATTATGGAATTTTGGCCTCCAGAACTGTGAGAAAATAAATTTCTATTTTTTAAGCCACCCAGCCTGTGGAAGATTGTTATGGAAATCTGAGTAACAAATACAGCCATCTACAAGAGTTCAAGCTCATTATTACTGTCAGGGATGAAGTGGATAAGCACCCCCAACAATGATAATCATTGGAGAGTAAAATGTCTTTCCAACACTAATGTTGTCACATGAAGATGGAAAGAGAGATTATTTACATAGTATGACAAGGAGAGTCTGGGATTATGGCTCCTGTCTAGGATTTCAGATCTTTTATTTCTTGTTATGAAATTCACTTATCCAAGTAGGAAATGGCCTCCTGGTCGTATTAATAGCTTCATCAGCACCCTGTTCTACTATTGATGAACTTTGGCAACCTTGCCTTTGTTATGCAATATACTGCATATGTCTTTACAGTTACACTGCCTCCTTCTCCACCCTACTGGTGCTAACCCCACTGAAAATTCAGTAACTAAACAAAGACAGGCGTATTGTGATACATCTGTGTTTTACCTTCAAATATATCATGTCTTAGGCAGTAATTGTTGTTGTCTAGTTGCTAAGTCCTGTCCAACTCTTTGTGACTTTCAAAACTGTGGCATGCCAGTTTCCTCTGTCCTCCACTATCTCCCAGAGTTTGCTCAAATTCATGTAAATTGAGGCAGTAATACTATCTAACCATTTCATCCTCCCCCGCCCCCTTCTCCTTTTGCCTTCAATCTTTCCCAAGCATCAGGGCATTTTCCAATGAGTCAACTCTTCCCATCAGGTGGCCAAAGTATTGGAGCTTCAGCTTCATTAACAGTCCTTTCAATGAAAATTCAGGACTGATTTCCTTTAGTACTGACTCATTTGATCTCCTTGCAGTCCAAGGGATTCTCAAGAGTCTTCTTTTAATTTCATGGCTGCAGTCACTGTCTGCAGTGATTTTGGAGCCAAATAAAATAAAATCTGTCACTGTTTCCACTTTTTCCCCTTCTATTTTCCATGAAGTGATGGGACCAGATGTCATGATCTTAGTTTTTAAAATGTTGAGTTTCAAGCCAGCTTTTTCACTCTTCTCTGTCATGCTCGTCAGGAGGTTCTTTTAGTTCCTCTTCACTTTCTGCCATCAGAGCAAGTCTTTAAATCCTGCCGCAATAACTGAGAAATATGTTTCATCATTTACAAATTATAACTGAAGATTAGCATTAAGTAGCACTTTCTTGATTGTTGAACACAAAATATGCTTGCTGTATTATTGCTGGTGGTTTGCGGACCACTTTCCAGATTCACACAGAGCCCTATTATCTACTGCTCAATCGTTCCTAACTCTTTGTGACCTTGTGGACTGCAGCCTGCTGGGCTCCTCTGTCCCATGGGATTCACCAGGCAAGAATGCTGGAGTGATCTGTCATCTCCTTCTCCATTCTCTATTGTGATATCATTAAATATATTATAATCAACACATGACAAAGCTGAAAGTAGAGGTACACTCTCCAAGACCACTTTAATGAAGTGGAGTTTGTTGTTTTTCATGGTCACTTTCCCTTCCCAGAAGTAAAAACAGGAATGTTGGCTTTTGGAGATAACCCTCCTTCTTGATGTTTGCTCTGTCTTCAGAAGTGTCATTTAATAGTGTATTATCTTATTCTTTGAAACTAGCTTATACCAAGTTTATAAGGATTAACTTATATTTTCCAAGGAAAATATGAATTCTAAATAAGGGTCCAGAGAAAGCAGTGCCTAAACCTGAAATACACAGTTCTGCCCTAGTGTAGATTCCAACAAAAGAGGATCATGAAATGAATATTCAAGTACAATAGTTTACTTGGAAGGTGATCCACTGGTGAAGGAATGGAGAAGTGAGACAGTAAGGAAAATGACCAATAAAGGGTGTATTCTCAAGCAAGTTACTACTGTGGACATCTGGCCCTGTGGTTAGACTACCAGAGAACTAACCCTAGGGAGTATCAAATAGTAAGAACTCAAACCAAAAAAAACCATTTGACTCGACATCACCCAACCACCAGTAGCAACCTGTGCAGGACGCCTCATCTAAACAACAAACAAACAAAAAATAATACAAACCCAATCATCAGCAGACAGGATTACCACCTCACTCAGCCTTGGCCATCAGAGAAAAACCAAACAAATAAACAAAAGCTCAGCACAAATCTCAACCTATATGAAGCTTACACAAACCACTGGACCAACCTTAGGAGGGCAGAAAACAAAAGGAAGAAAGAATTCAACCTTGAAGCCTGGGAAAAGGAGACCTTAAACAGAATCAATTTTAAAAAAAATGAAAAGCAGAGAAATACTACACAAATGAAGGAACAAACTAGAAACACAGAAGTCCAAATAAATGAAGAGGAAATAGGCAAACTACCTGAAAAAGAATTAAGAATAATGATAGTAAAGATGATCAAAAACCTTGAAAATAAAATGGAGAAAATGCAAGAATCAATTAACAAAGACATAGAAGAATTAAATTAAAAAATGTATAGAGAGACAAACAACACAATTACTGAAATTAAAAATACTCTAGAAGGAATCAATAGCAGAATATCTGAAGCAGAAGAATGAATCAGTGAGCTGGAAGATAAAATGGTGGAAATAACTTCTGAAGAGCAGAATAAAGTAAAAAGAATGAAAAGAACTGAGGATAGTCTCAGAGACCCCTGGAACAATATCAAACACACCAACATTTGAATTATAGGGGTCCCATAAGTAGAAGAGAAAAAGAAAGTGTATGAGAAAAATTTTGAAGAGATTATAGTGGAAAATTTCCCCAACATGGAAAAGGAAATATTCAGTAAAGTCCAAGAGGCACAAAGAGTCCCATACAGGACAAACCCAAGGAGAAACACACCAAGACACATACTAATCCAATGAACAAAGACTAAACACAAAGAAAGAATATTAAAAGCAGCAAGGGAGAAGCAACAAGTAACATACAAGAGAAACCCCATACACTTAACAGCTGATCTTTAGCAGAAAATCTGCAGGACAGAAGGGAATGGCAGCATATATTTAAAGTATTGAAAGGGAAATATCTACAACCAAGATTACAGTACCTGTCAAGAATTTCATTAATTTGATGGAAAAATAAAAAGCTTTTCAGACAAATAAAAGTTAAGAGAACTCAGTACCATCAAACAAACTTTAAAACAAATGTTAAAAGAACTTATATAGTCAAGAAATACAAGAGAAGAAATACAAAACCAAGCCCAGACAATTAAGAAAATGGCAATAGGAACATATATATCAAAAATTACTTTAAAGGTAAATGGATTAAATGCTCCAACCAAAAGACACAGACTGGCTGAGTGGATACAAAAACAAGATCCATATGTATGCTGCCTACTCAAAAACTCACTTCAGACCTAAAGACATATATAAACTGAAAGTGAGGGGATGGAAAAATATATTCCATGCAAATGGGAAGCAAAAGAAAGCTGGAGTAGCAATCCTCACATCAGACAAAATAGACCTTAAAATAAACAAGATTACAAGAGATAAGGAAGGACTCACATAAAGATCAAAGGATCAATCCAAGAGGAAAACATAACAATTGTAAATATCTATGCACCCAACATAGGAGCACTGCAATACATAAGACAAACAGTAACAGACATAAAGGAAGAAATGGATAGTAGCACAATAATAGCAGGAGAAATAACACCCCACTCACAACCAGATCCTCAAAATGGAAAATTAATAATAAAACACAAGTCTTGAGTGATACATTAGATGAGATGGACTTCATTGATATCTTCAGGACATTCCACCCAAATGCAGAAGAATACACCTTCTTCACAAGTGCACATGGAACATTCTCCAGGATAGAGTCATTCAAGTATCTTCTCTGACCACAATGCTATGAGACTAGATATCAGTTACAAGAATAAAACTGTAAAAAACACAAACACATGGAGATTAAACAACACATTTCTAAATAACAGAAGAAATGAAAAGGAAATAAAAAAATTTCTAGAAACAAACGACAATGAGAACAGAACAACTCAAAACCTATGGGATCAGCAAAAGCAGTTCTAAGAGGGAAGTTTATAGCAATACAATCCTACCTAAAGAAAGAAGAAAAACATTGAATAGACAACATAACTTTGCACCTAAAATAACTGGGAAAATAAGAACAAAAAAAAAATAGTAGAAGGAAAGAAATCATATAGATTCAAGCAGGAATAAATGAAAAATAAATGAAAGAAACAATAGTAAAGATTAAGAAAGCTAAAATCTGGTTCTTTGAGAAGATAAACAAAATCGACAAGCCTTCAGCCAGACTCACCAAGAAAAAAAGAGAGAAGAATCAAATCAACAAAATTGGAAATGAAAAAAAAAAAGTTACACCAGACAATGCAGAAATACAAAGGATTATAAGAGACTATTATGAACAACTATATGGCAGTAAAATGGATAACCTGGAAGAAATGGATAAATTCTTAGAAAAGTTCAATCTTCCAAGACTAAACCAGGAAGAAATAGAAATTATGAACAACCCAATCACAAGGACTGAAGTTGAAGCTGTGATCAAAAATCTCCCAAAAAAAGCAAAAGCCAGGGACCAGACGACTTCACAGTAAAATTCTATCAAACAATTTATAGACGAGCTAATGTCTATCCTTCCAAGAGTCTTTCAAAAAAATTGCAGAGGAAGGAAAACTTCCAAATTCATTCTATGAGTCCACCATCACTCTGATAACAAAACCAGACGAAGACAACACAAATAAAGAAAACTACCGGCCAATATCACTGATGAACATAGATGCAAAACTCCTCCACAAAACTTTAGCAAACAGAATTCAGCAACACCTCTAAAAACTCATACACCATGATCAAATTGGGTTTGTTCCAGGAATTGCAAGGATTCTTCAATACACGTAAATCAATCAACGTGTTACACTATATTAACAAATTGAAAGATTAAAACCATATGATCATCTCAATAGATGTAGAAAAAGCCTTTGGCAAAATTTAGCACCCATTTATGATTAAAACTCTTCAAAAAATGGGCATGGAAGGAACCTATCTCAACATGCTGCTGCTGCTGCTAAGTCGCTTCAGTCGTGTCCGACTCTGTGCGACCCCATGGACTGCAGCCTACCAGGCTCCTCCATCCATGGGATTTTCCAGGCAACAGTACTGGAGTGGGGTGCCACTGCCTCCCCCCTATCTCAACATAGTAAAGACCATATATGATAAGCCTACAGCAAACCTTATTCTCAATGGTAAAAAACTGAAAGCATTCCCCCTAAGATCAGGAAAAATGCAAGGGTGTCAATTTTCACCACTATTATTCAACTTAGTTCTGGAAGTCCTAGCTACAGCAATCAGAGAAGAAAAATAAATAAAAGGAATCCAGATCGGAAAAAAGTAAAGGAACATCTCACTGTTTGCAGATGACATGATACTGCACATAGAAAACCGTAAAGATGGTATCAGAAAATTACTAGAGCTAATCAGTGAATTCAGCAAAGTTGCAGAATACAAAATCAATACACAGAAATCACTTGCATTTCTATATACTAACAATAAAGAAAGTGAAGTCGCTCAGTCATGTCCCACTCTTTGCAACCCCATGGACTATAGCTCACCAAGCTCCTCCATCCATGGAATTTTCTAGGCAAGAGTACTGGAGTGGGTTGCCATTTCCTTCTCCAGGGGATCTTCCTGACCCAGGGATCGAACCCAGGTCTCCCTCATTGTGGGCAGAAGCTTTACTGCCTGAGCCACTAGGGAATCCCATGTACTAATAATGAAAAACCAGAAAAAGAAATTAAGGAATCAACCCCATTCACCATTGCAACCAAAAAGAATTAAAAATATAGGAATAAACTTACCTAAGGAGATAAAAGAACTGTACACAGAAAATTATAAGACACTGATGAAAGAAATCAAAGACAACATGAACAGTTGGAGGAGAGATATTCCATGTTCCTGAGTAGGAGGAATCAATATTGTAAAAATGACTATATTACCAAATGCAGTCTACAGATTCAATGAGATCCCTACCAAATTACCAATGGCATTTTTCACAGAACTAGAACAGATGAATTTGTTCATTTATTCAAATGAATTCTACAATTCATACAGAAACACAAAAGACCCTGAATAGCCAAAGCAGTCTTGAGGAGCTGGAGGAATCAAGCTTCCTGGCTTCAGATTGTAGTACAAAGTTACAGTCATCAAAACAGTATGGTACTGGCACAAAAACAGAACTAGAGACCAATGGAACAAGATAGAAAACCCAGAAATAAACCCACGCACCTATGGGCACCTTATTTTTGACTAAGGAAGCAAGAATATGCAATGGGGCAAAGACAGCCTCTTCAATAAATGGGGCTGGGAAAACTGGACAGCTACATGTAAAAGAATGAAATTAGAACAGTTCCTAACACCATACACAATGACAAACTCAAAATGGATTAAAAACCTAAATGTAAGACCAGAAACTATAAAACTCTTAGAGGAAAACAGGCAGAACACTCGATGACATAAATCAAAGCAAGATCCTCTATGACCCATCTCCTAGAGTAAAGGAAATAAAAACAAAAGTAAACAAGTCGGACCTCATTAAACTTAACAGCTTTTGCACAACAAAGAAAACTATAAGCAAGGTGAAAAGACAACCCTCTGAATGGGTGAAAATAATAGAAAATGAAAAAAACTGACAAAGGATTAATTTCCAAAATATACAAGCAGTTTATACAACTCAATGCCAGAAAAACAAACAACCCAATCAAAGAGTGGGAGAAAGACCTAAACAGACATTTCTCCAAAGAAGATATACAGATGGCTAACAAACACATGAAAAGACGCTCAACATTGCTCATTATTAGAGAAATGCAAATCAAAAGTACAATGACATATCACCTCACATGGGTCAGAACGGCCATCATCAAAAAGTCTACAAACAATAAATGCTGGAGAGGATGTGGATAAAAGGGAATACTCTTGCTCTGTTGGTGGGAATGTAAATTGATACAGCCACTATGGAAGATGGTCTGGAGATATGAATTCATATGATTCATATGGACATATGAATCCCAATGTTCATTGCAGCACTATTTACAATAGCTAGAACATGGAAGCAACCTAGATGTCCATCAACAGATGAATGGATAAAGAGGTCATGGTACATATACACAATGGAATATTACTCATCTATAAAAAGGAACACATTTGAGTCAGTTCTGATGAGGTGGATGAACCTAGAACCTATTATACAGAGTCAGAAAAAGAAAGATAAATATCGTATTCTAATGCATATATACAGAATCTAGTAAAATTGTACTGAAGAATTTATTTTCAGAGCAGCAAAGGAGAAACAGACATAGAGAATAGACTTATGGACATGAGAAGAGGAGAGGAAAGGGTGAGATGTATGGAAAGAATAACATGGAAACTTACATCACCATATGTAAAATAGATAGCCAACAGGAATTTTCTGTATGGCTCAGGAAACTTAAACAGGGACTCTGTATTTATCTAGAGGGGTGGGATGGGGCAGGAGATGGGATGGAGGTTCAAAAGGGAGGTGATATATATTTACCTATGGCTGATTCTTGTTGAGGTTTGACAGAAAACAACAAAATTCTGTAAAGCAATTATCCTTCGATTAAAAAATAAATTAAAAAAAAAGTAATTTAAATCTCAAAAACTTACTTTTTGAGGAAATTGAATGACATTGTTATTATAAGCCCAGAAGTGAGAAATTTTTAAGTATATATGGATCCTTGAAGAGATATTATCTTTGAATATTTTAAGGAACTCCATAATAACCACAGCAGAATCCAGTTAATAACTTTGAAAAAAAGAATTTTCTAAACAAAGGCAAATTTCCAAGCACTATTGGTACAACATAAATTCCAAACTAATCAAGAGTAAATTTGTGATGGTTTTGAAATTTATTTTGTTGGTTTGATGTTTTTTGATATACTAGCAAACATTTAAGTGATCACTAAACAATGGCTTGAAGAAATGCAGCTGCTTTAAATTTTTCCACATGATAGCATAGTTTTTATCAATGTTCTCCACCCAGACTGGCTTTCTGTATCTCCTTGCTGGTTACCTGCTGCTGCTGCTGCTAAGTCGCTTCAGTCGTGTCCGACTCTGTGCGACCCCAGAGACGGCAGCCCACCAGGCTCCTCTGTCCCTGGGATTCTCCAGGCAAGAACACTGGAGTGGGTTGCCATTTCCTTCTCCAATGCATGAAACTGAAAAGCGAAAGTGAAGTCGCTCAGTCGTGTCCGATTCCTAGCGACCCCATGGACTGCAGCCTACCAGGCTCCTCCGTCCATGGCATTTGCCAGGCAAGAGTACTGGAGTGTGTTGCCATTGCTATAAAGGATTTTCTATCTTATCTACTCAGTCCTGAAAAGCAAGTTGTCTTTAAGTATCAACCAAGGCTTCAGAGTGGCCTTGTAACAGGGAACTGGCTTACAGAGGACTTTGCTATGGCCTTACTGACAGAGATATTTAAATATAGAATACTTGTATTCTTTTCCCAGTAGCTTCCTAAATCTCCTTTAGACTTGAGGAGTCAAGAAGGAACTGCTTGAATGAAACACCATCAATGGTATATTTCATATGAAAGTTTCTCAAAGCCTAAAGAAGACAGTTGTTACTTGAATTCTTGAGTGTCCACTGTGTTAAACAAGTCAAACTTTTCTCTCTTCTAAGAATGGCATTGAAATACGTATAATATCATATGTGGAACAAGTCGCCAGTCCAGGTTCGATGCACGATACTGGATGCTTGGGGCTGGTGCACTGGGACGACCCAGAGGGATGGTATGGGGAGGGAGGAGGGAGGAGGGTTCAAGATGGGGAACACATGTATACCTGTGGCGGATTCATTTCGATATTTGGCAAAACCAATACAATATTGTAAAGTTTAAAAATAAAATAAAATTAAAATTAAAAAAAAGAAAGGATAGAAAACAAACAAACAAAAATTAAAAATTACTTTAATGTTAAATTAAAAATTAATTAATTAATTAAGAAAATAAAAGTACAGTTTGGACAAATTCATATCATTGAAATTTCAAAATAATTATGTAATTTTTCCCATCAAAAAATTTTATGATCAAAATTCTCATTTTAATTGCTGTTGTTGTTCAGTCACTCAGTTGTGTCCAACTCTTTGCAACCCATGGACTGCAGCACGCCAGGCTTCTCCGTCCTTCACCATCTCCTGGAGCTTGCTAAAACTCATGTCCATCGAGTTGGTGATGTCATCCAATCATCTCATCCTCTGTTTTTCCCCTTCTTCACCTGCCTTCAATCTTTCCTAGCACCAGGGAGGGTCTTTTCCAATGAGTCGGCTCATCACATCAGGTGGCCAAAATATTGGAGCTTCAGCTTTAGCGTCAGTCTTTCCAATGAACATTCAGGATTGATTTCCTGTCAGATTGACTTGTTTGATCTCCTTGTGGTCCAAGGGACTCTCAAGACTCTTCTCCAACACCACAGTTCAAAAGCATGAATTCTTCAGCATTCAGCTATGTCTCACTGTGTAACTATAAATAAATCTTTATAGTTGTATTATGTGTATGGAGAAGTTAGTAACTTAGTGAATATAAAGCTATGTCAGAAGTCAAATTGTCCCATACACTCTAATCACAAGTACTCCAAGTTTGCTCTTGTTTTATGCCAAGACTTAAAAAATAAGATTGGATAACTTTTGATTTCCTGTTTTTGATGCCTTTACCAACTGAATTGAAACAAACAAATGGTAAATGATTCAAACAAGGATTTACTGAGCATGTGTTACACATGCAAACTGTGCTTGATTTGGTGGAGAGGAGAGAAGAAAATGAGAAAAAAAAATGATTCTACATGGAAATCATTGTTTGGGGTGCTTTGTCTACATTATACAACCTTCCCATCATCCTGTGTGGTAGTTATTATTATGTCTAATTTCCAGGAGAGAAAGCTAAGTTTCTTAAACACAAATGAACTTTTACAAGGTGACTCATCTGGGAAGTGGCAGAGCAATGGCACAAATTTATATCTCATAATTCAGCAGCCTGGGTTCTTTATATTATGACACCTGCCTTCCAAAGGGAAACTAGATTACTTTGAAGCTACAAATAAACAAAAATATCAGTTAGTTTGGGAACAATTTTCTAAAACAGTTTTATTGAGGTAATATTGACATACAATAAAATACATATCTAAAGAGTACAATTTGACAGATTTTAACAAATACATTGGAGAAGGCAATGGCAAGCCACTCCAATACTCTTGCCTGGAAAATCCCATGGATGGAGGAGCCTGGTGGGCTACAGTCCATGGGGTCGCTACCAGTCAGTCACGACTGAGCGATTTCACTTTCACTTTTCACTTTCACGCAATGGAGAAGGAAATGGCAACCCACTCCAGTGCTCTTGCCTGGAGAATCCCAGGGACGGCAGAGCTTGGTGGGCTGCTGTCTGTGGGGTCGCACAGAGTCGGACACGACTGAAGCGACAGCAGCAGCAGCAGCAACAAACACATACCTATGAAGCCATCATCATAATCAATAAGTGAACATGCCAAAATCATCATCCCCAAAGTTTTCTCAAGACTATTTGGAATTCTTTTCTCCTGTCCCTCTCTTCATGTCCAAGTGAATATTGATCGAATTTTTCTCATCATAGATTAGTTTACATTTTCTAAAACTGCATATAAATAGAACAGATCAAAGCAGTCAATCCTGAAGGAAATCAGTCCTGAATCTTCATTGGAAGGACTGATGCTGAAGCTGAAACTTCAATACTTTGGCCAGCTGATGCAAAGAACTGACTCACTGGAAAAGACTCTGATGCTGGGAAAGATTGAAGGCAGGAGAATGGAACAACTGAGGATGAGATGGTTGGATGGCATCACCAACTCAATGGACATGAGTTTGAGCAAGCTCTGGAAGTTGGTGATGGACAGGGAAGCCTGGTGTGCTGCAGTCCATGAGGTCACAATGAGTCGGACATGATGGAGGGACTGAACTGAACTGAACTGATATTGTATGTAGTTTTTGTTTGGCTTCTTTCATGCAGCATAATTATTTTGAGATTTATCCATGTCGTTACATGTATCATATTTTTTTCCATTTTATTGCCAAGTAATATTTCATAGTATGGATATACTGTAAATTGTTCATTCATATGTTGTTTCTAGTTTTTAGCTGCTACATATAAATCTGCTCTGAAAATTTGTGTAAATTTTAAATGAATATATGCTTTCTTTTTTTCTCTTGTGTAAATACCTGAGTGGAATAGGTGAATCATATGGAAGGTACATTTTTAGCTTTTGAAGATATTATCAAGCTTTTTTTCAATGTAATGATACCATATCACATTTCTAGCAGTAGTATATGAGAGTTTGAGTTGTTCCACATCCTATTAACACTTGATATTGTCAGTCTTTTTTCATTTTAAGCATCTTAATGGGAGTGTAGTGGTATGTCACTAAGGTTTTTATTTGAATTCCCTAATGACTAATCATGTTGAACAACTTTTAATGTGCTTATTTGCCATCTGTACATTTTCTTTGATAAAATATCTCTAGAAACTCTTGTTCTCTTTCAAAATTTGAGTGTATGAGTTGTTAGAGTATATATTCTAGATTTGTTGTTCAGTCACCAAGTTGTGCCTGACTCTGCAATCCCATGGACTACATATAGCATACCAGGTTCTTCTGTTCTCCACTATCTCCTGGAGTTTGCTCAAACTCATGTCCATGAGTCAGCAGTGCTCTCTAACCATCTCATTCTCTATTGCCTTCTTATCCTTTTCCTTCAGTCTTTCCCAGCATTAGCATCTTTTCCAATGAGTTGGCTCTTCACATCAGATGGCCAATGTATTGGAGCTTAAGCTTCAGCAACAGTTCTTTCAATGAATATTCAGGGTTGATTTTCTTTATTTGGAGTGACTGATTTGATCTCTTTGAAGTCCAAGGGATCTCAAGAGTCTTCTCCAGCACCACAATTCAAAAGCATTAATTTTTCAGTGTTCAGCCTTTTTATGGTCCAACTCTCACATATATACATGACTACTGGAAAAACCAAAGCTTTGACTATATGGACTTCTGTCAACAAAGTGATGTTTTTGTTTTTTAATACACTATCTAGATTTGTCATAACTTTCCTTCCAAGAAGCAAGCATCTTACAAAATCCATTAATAAATACATATTTTGCTGTGCTTTTAACTGGAATGTACCTTTGCTTTTTTTATTTTCATAACACTGTCTTCTGAAGAGCAAAAGTTTTTAACTTGGATGAAGTAATTATTTTTTTACTTTAATGTTTTTTATTTTAAGACTCTTTTCTTGTGTTTTAGAATTCTTTGCCAAACTGAAAGTCACTAAGATTTCTTTCTTGCTTTTATTTTGATGTTACAAAATTTTAGCTATTACATTTAAGAACAAAATTCATTCCAAGTTAATTTTCCTATGTGGTATTAGGTTAAAACTGAGGCTTAAAGCTCAACATTCAGAAAACTAAGATCATGGCATCTGGTCCCATCACTTCATGGCAAATAGATGGGGAAACAGTGGAAACAGTGTCAGACTTTCTTTTTTGGGGCCCCAAAATCACTGCAGACGGTGATTGCAGCCATGAAATTAAAAGACACTTACTCTTTGGAAGGAAAGTTATGACCAGCTTAGATAGTACATTCAAAAAGCAGAGACATTACTTTGCCAACAAAGGTCCATTTGGTCAAGGCTATTGTTTTTCCAGTGGTCATGTATGGATGTGAGAGTTGGACTGTGAAGAAAGCTGAGCGCCAAAGAACTGATGCTTTTGAACTGTGGTGTTGGAGAAGACTCTTGAGAGTTCCTTGGACTGCAAGGAGATCCAACCAGTCCATTCTAAAGGAGATCAGTCCTGGGTGTTCTTTGGAAGAACTGATGCTAAAGCTGAAACTCCAATACTTCGGCAACCTCATGCGAAGAGTTGATTCATTGGAAGAGACCCTGATGCTGGGAGGTATTGGAGGTAAGAGGAGAAGGGGACGAGAGAGGATGAGATGGCTGGATGGCATCACCACCTCAATGGACATGAGTTTGAGTAAGCTCTGGGAGTTGGTGATGGACAGGGAGGCCTGTTGTGCTGCGATTCATGGGGTCCCAAATAGTTGGACACGACTGAGCGACTGAACTGAACTGAGATTATTTTTTGTTCTGCTTTTGCTTGTTTGTTTGTGTACACACACCGCTGTAAAATCATTCCAGTGCTATTCATTGAAAAGATTACCCCTTCCCCCTTGAATTTCTTTGGCACTTCTGTCAAATGTAAATTAACCATATATATGTATATCTGCCTTCAAAGAGAAACACTGAGCTTCTTCTTTTTTAACCCATCAACATACCCTTTATTTTAAAAATACTCAAGGTGATTCCATAGCAGAATAAAACCAAGTCCAGGTAAACACAGTGACATGAAATAAACAGTTGTAGTAAAGAAAGAACTAGAACAAAATTTAGAGAGGCTGTTTGGAATATGATTCTGTCTCGTATGACAAAGACTGAAAAAATCCTCCCTAGTTTTTGATTGATAAAATTTCTTACAGTATAATCCTAAAAAATTACATACCTTCAGGAAATATTTTTGTCTGCAAATATTTTTGTCTCAGTATACATCCAGCAGAGTCTGGATGTTGTTTGGGTCAAGGTTATTTCTTGCAGCCTAATCTGTGTGTTCTTTGTTGTGAAGGAGTATGCCATCATCCTTTTTATAGCTCCATATCAGGTTTATGTATAATTCAATCAATACCTTGGGGCACAGTATTTGATGATTACAATAAAAAAAGATCTATTTTGTTGTTCTTTGTGAAGGTACTTTCATTATCACATGTCACTCAGTTACAAGAGTTTATAGGACCATTTACACCCAGTGGACACTTTAAACATACAATTTTATGACAACTAAACACCAAGATAAATGAAAACATTTTAGAAAGATATTAGGATCCTTTCCCTGGTATTTGGTTGATATGAATTGGGACCATAAAAAGAGTTTTCCTTTGTACAGTCCTGCTTGTTACAAGGCACAGGAGAAATGGAGCTGAGATGAAGTGTTTCAAACAGCTAATGGGCTAGCTTGCTCACCCATTAACAGCAAGGTACCCAAAACTAAAAATAAGATATGAAAACTAAACAAATGATTTTTTAAGCAGTGTCCAAATACTTTAGGTAAATTAAACAAATATTTATTGGGCACTCTCAGATGGTAACACGTCTGCCTACAATGCGGGAGATCAGAGTTCAATCCCTGGGTCAGGAAGATCTCCTGGGAGAGGAAATGGCAACTCACTCCAGTATTCTTGCCAGGAAAATCCCATGGACAGAGGAGCCTGGTAGGGTTCCATGGGGTTGCAAAGAGTCAGACATGACTGAGCGACTTCACTTTCACTTTCACTTTCACTTTCACTTTCTTTCTCCATAATACTAGAAATTCAGCTGGTCAGTTGGTTTCCTTCTTGTCTCAGATAGTAACCACATGACTTATAGTTCCCCATCAGTATCATTCCTTTGAGTCAAGAAATGATTTGGTTTAACATCATGTAGCCATTACTACAAGAGAAATTTGAATGTGAACTTCATATTAGATAGTACTATTGCATCAGTATTTTGGCCACCTCATGCGAAGAGTTGACTCATTGGAAAAGACTCTGATGCTGGGAGGGATTGGGGGCAAGAGGAGAAGGGGACGACAGAGGATGAGATGCCTGGATGGCATCGCTAAATCGATGGACGTGAGTCTCAGTGAACTCCGGGAGTTGGTGATGGACAGGGAGGCCTGACGTGCTGAGATTCATGGGGTCGCAAGGAGTCGGACACGACTGAGCGACTGATCTGATCTGATCTGACTGCATCAGTATTAAATTTCTTGATTTTGAGAATTGAACTATGGTTATGCTTTTTAAAATGTCTACATTCTTAGGAAATATGTGCTAAAGGAATGATGTCATGACCTCTGCAAGTTACTTTCAAATGGCTCAGCAAGAGGATAATAATTATTATAGTAATTATAATACTGTAGATGTTTTATGTGACAGAGAAAGCAAGTGTGGCAAAATGTTAACAGTGGATTGAATTTAGATAAAGGATATACGGGAATACAATATAGTGTTCTTAAAACTTTTCTGTAGAAATGAAAGCATTTTTTAATAAAAACTTTGAGTGGAATTAAGGATCTGTCTTATCAAAGAAGAACTCATAGAGAATGGTACCCAAATGGTACCTAGAGGAGCAATTGGTCTCTCAGTGCTCCTTAGCAATTTCTTTCTTTATGCCTAGTTGTTGCTGTATTGCATTTCCTCCAGTGGTTGTAAACTTCAAGCACACTTCTTTAATTCTATCTACAGAGTCCCTCATTTTATTTATTCTAGTCACTCTCAACACATGACTTAGTGGCATTTTTTCACCTCTAGGTTAACCTGTTAGCAATATCTATTTTAATTTGCTGTCCCAGAAGAAGTATCTCCATCCTCCACCCTCTCCAAAGGCAACCACATATTTTCCCATTCTGCAAGATTGTCAGTAATGCTCACCCTTCTTCCTCCTTAGGCTCTTGCTGATTACCCTCTCCTCTTGATCTTTCCCTGAATCCCAGCATACAGAGAAGAAATCCTCTCCACCCGCCATAACACTGACACAAGCGTCCCTAACCAAGAAATCTTGACAAGCCACCTGTACAACCCCACCCACAGCGAGGAAACTCCACAATTCTTAAAGGTAACTGCTCCCCATCAAGAACTTGGAGGGGGAAAAAAAAAAAGGAAATGAGCTAAACTGTGAGCACATGTGGATCACATGTTAAAGACTGAAGTGGAAATCTACAAAGTTACCCTAAAGAGACAGAATGGCTCTAAGGTCATCCATAAAAACTTGGTTAAAATTAGATTAGTAATATTCATATATGCATAGAAACAATATGGTATTTACCTAAAAATTAGTTTAGAAAATCAGCAGAGGACAAAAGTACAGTGTTAGAAAAGAGGTAAGTGGTTACCATGGGCTGGGATGGAGGGGGTTTATGGGAATTGACTGCAAAGGGCACAGAGAATATTTTAGGCTGATGGAAATGTTCTAGAGCTTGATCATTTGCTGGTAAATGACTACATACACTTGTTAAAACTCATTGAATTGTACTTTTAAAATTGGTTGATTTTACTGTAGATAAAGTGTAACTAAACAAAGATAACTTTAAAATGGAGTTATCACTATAACAGTGTTTATTAGTAGTAATAAAATCAGAATGACATGTTACAATTGATTACTAAACATGGGTGGGCACAGCACCCTGTCTATGGTGTTGAATAACAAGAATATGTGATCATTCCTGCTACAACGTTTAGGGTCAACATGCCCTTCCCAATCTGTGCTAGTTGCTTTGAAATTGCTTTCCTTTGGGAGCTTCTAGCTCTGCACAGAAGCCTTAGTGCATTGCATCATAATAAAATAAAAATCCTTTGCTTTATTTGAATATATTGAGAATGTCTCTCTTATTCAAACTGTACTCCTGGAATTACAGCTTTTCAGAGAGCTAAAAGGACACATACAAATCTTTTATTTGTCATCAGATATTATCTCACCCACAATGGGCTTAAGAATGTCAGTGACAGTGGAAAATGCCTGTCCTTCACATTTCTTCTTCTATTTCTCAGGTAAAGGAAGGGAAGAAGACCCCCCCGCCCCCCAAAAATGGTCTAATTGCATCCAGAATAGATTTTTCTATTTCATTAGGCAAGTAACAAACCCAGGAAATTTTAAATTCTAGAAGCTCATCTGTCAGCAGCTGGTTCCCCAGAGACCAAAAGAATGCTTTCATTTAGCTGAAGGTTGCTATAGGCAGCCACACGCCTGCCTGGGAAAATACATCATTTTTTGAAAATGTGAAAATGACTGCTAAAGGGAGGCAAAGACCTAGTTACATGTCCCATTTCAGAGCCTTCAGCCCCAGCTGCAGTGACCAAATAGGAGAGTGATGACCCTGGGGATTCAGGAATTCAGTTTCTATGTGACATCCTCACAATCCCTAGGCCAAATTCAGGAAGAACTGCTACTATCACCAGCTCAGAAACTCCATCAAAGGCAGAGAGCCAGTCTTGACTCCAAAGGAGGCATTACCAGTCTCTCACTCAGCTTTCACGTGCTGGACCCTTCAGAGAACTATGCGTGAGTTCAGTTCAGTTCAGTCGCTCAGTCATGTCCTTCTCTTTGTGACCCCATGAACCGCAGCACACCAGGCCTCCCTGTCCCTCACCAATTCGCGGAGTTCACCCAAACTCATGTCCATTGAGTCAGTGACGTCATCCAACCATCTCATCCTCTGTTGTCCCTTTCTCCTCCCGCCCTCAATCTTTCCCAGCATCAGGGTCTTTTCCAATGAGTCAGCTCTTCGCATCAGGTGGCCAAAGTATTGAAGTTTCAGCTTCAACATCAGTCCTTCCAATGAACACCCAGGACTGATCTCCTTTAGGATGGACTGATTGGATCTACTTGCAATCCAAGGGACTCTCAAGAGTCTTCTCCAACACCGCAGTTCAAAAGCAACTATGAGTGAGCACGACCATAAAAGTTGGTTCTAGACAAACAGCTGCAGGAAAAGCAAGTGTCTTCTTGCCTCAGCATCCAGCTAAACTGCCCAGCCTTGCCTATCTGTTCCTCAGCTGAGTACAATTCCTGACTCCCGTCTGTCACTCCCCATTTCTGAAAGCTCCCTCCCACCTCACTCCACATCTTGGCAACATTAAGGCTGAGCAGGCGCAAGCCCAACATGATTCAATCCCAGTTTTGATAATCATAAATACGTTCATAAACTCTCTGTTGCCCAGGTTTTACACATAGTACTTTAATATATATTTCTTCCATAAACGCAATAAAGATTTCCCACAAGAATTACTAGATATAGGATAATGTTGAGAAAGGAAACAAACAGCCATTCTGAGATGCAAATGCTGGGTGGGCAGTGGGACACACGAACTAAATCATATCACGAGGCTTTTTGCACTTGCTCCTCAGTGTGCGGACTTTCCAGGTGGCTCAGACGATAAAGAATCCACCCACAATGCATGAGACCCAGGTTTGATCCCTGGGTCAAGAGGATTCCCTGGAGTAGGAAATGGCAACCCACTCCAGTAGTCTTGCCTAGAGAATCCCATAGACAGAGGAGCCTGGCAAGCTGGAGTCTATGAGGTTGCAAAGAGTTGGACAAGACTGAAAGATTAACACTTTCACTTTCACTTTTCTCAGCATGTACAATTCAACTTTGTGCCTTAAACCAAGTGCAAGTGGCCAGGAAGTTCCAGAATCCTTCACAAACACAGAAGGCTATGGCTGTTATATCTTGGACCATGGTATATCTTTCCATTTATTTGTTTTGTCTTCAATTTCTTTCATTAATGTCTTTAAGTTTTCAGAGTACAGGTCTTTCACCTCCTTGGTTAAATTTATTCCTAGGTACACTGACCATTGAACAATAATTTTGATAAGGGCACCAACTTCCCAATTCGATCAAAAATCTGTGTATAACTTTATAGATGGCCTTCTGTATCTGCAGTTTTGCAGTCACAGGTTCAAGCACTCATGGATTGTGTAGCACTGCAGTATGTATGTATTGAAAAAAATTATGTATAAGTAGACCTATGAAGTTCAAACCTGTGCTGTTCAAGGGTCAAGTGTATTTTATTCTTGTGATATGATTATAAATGGGATTGTTTTCTTGCTTTCTCTTTCTGATACTTATTAGCCTATAAAATACAGCAGATTTCTGTATTTTAATCTTGTATTCTGCAACTTTACTGAATTCGTTTGTTAGTTCTAATAGTTTAGGGTTTTCTAGGTATAGTATTATGTCATCTGAAAATAGTGACAATTTTGCTTCTTCCCTTTCAATTTGTATGCCCTTGTTTTTCTAGCCACAGCTAGTAAGTTGAATAACAATGGTGAGACTATACATCCTTGTCTTGTTTCTGATCTTAGAAGAAAAGCTTTTAGCTTTGCTCTGTTGGATATGATATTAGCAGTGGGTTGTCATAAACTGTGGGTTGTCATAAACTGTGTCATAAACTGTGTAGAGGTATGTTTCTTATATACCCCCTTTGTTGAGAGTTTTCATCATGAATGGGTGTTGACTTTCATTGAATATTTTTGTTGCATCTGTTCAAATGATAATATGGTTTTAATTTTCTCTTTTGTTAATGTAATATATCACATTGATTAATTTGAGAATATTGAATTATAAATGCATCCCTGAAATAAACCCCAATCACTATGATATTTTTAACATACTGTTGAATTTAGTTTGCTAATATTTTATTGAGGATTTGTACATTTATTTTATTGAGGATTTGTACTATTTATTACTATTTATTACCTATTAATAGGTACTATTTATTACCATACTAATTCTACTACGATTATTCCTAATTATAACCTTCACTGCCATAAAATTAATCTTCTTTTATATTTTATTGAGGACTTGTAGTAAATAATTATATTTATTATGAGGTAATAAATAGTACTTAGGATTCATCAATGATATTGGCTTGCATTTTTCTTTTTCTTTTTTGTAGTGTTTTTGTCTGATCTTGATATTGGGCTAATTCTGGCATCGTAGAATAAGTTTGGAAGTGTTCTCTCCTCTTCAATTTCTTGGAACAGTTTGAGAAGGATAGGTCTTAGCTCTTTGTTAAAAGTTTGGTAGAATTCCCCTGGGAAGCTATATGATCTTGGACTTTGCTAGCAGTTTTTTTTTTTTTTTCTAAATTACTGATTCAATTTCATTACTGTCATCAGTCTGTTCCATTTCCTCCTGATTCAGTCTTGGAAGATTATATGTTTCTAAGAAAGCAAAGAGGAACTAAAGGGCCCCTTGATAAAGGTGAAAGAGGAGAGTGAGAAAGCTGGCTTGAAATTCAACACACCTGTGGCTGATTCATGTCGATGTATGCCAAACTACCACAATATTTTAATTAACCTCAAATTAAGTAAAATAATTAATTCTTAAAAATTCAACATTCAGAAAACTACGATCATGTCATAGGGTCTCATCGCTTCATGGCAAGTAGATGGGGAAACAATAGAAAGAGCGACAGACTTTATTTTCTTGTGCTCCAAAATCACTGCAGATGGTGACTGTAGCAGAGAACAAGATGGTTGGATGGCACCACCGACTCAGTGAACATGAATTTGAGCAAGCTCTGGGAGATGGTGAAGAACAGGGAAGCCTGGTGTGCTGCATTCCACGGGGTCACAAAGAGCTGAACACGACTGAGTGACTGAACAACAACAAGAACTTACCCATTTCTTCTAGGTTGTCCAAATTGGCATGTAATCATTTGTAGTACTTTTTTTTTTTTTAAACTTTACATAATTGTATTAGTTTTGCCAAATATCAAAATGAATCCATCACAGGTATACATGCGCTCCCCATCCTGAACCCTCCTCCCTCCTCCCTCCCCATACCATCCCTCTGGGTCGTCCCAGTGCACTAGCCCCAAGCATCCAGTATCCTGCATTGAACCTGGTATGTAGTATTCTCTTAAGATTGTATATCTGTGATTTTAGTTATAACTTCTTTTTTATTTATAATTTCATTTATTTGGGCATTCTTTCTCTTTTTAGTGATGAGTCTGGCTAAAGGGTTATCAGTTTTATCTTTTCAAAAAGCAGCTCTTAGTTTCATTATCCTTTCTGTCTCTGACTCTCATTCTCTTTCTCTTTGGTCTCTATCTCATTTATTTACACTCTAATCTTTATTATTTTCTTTCTTTTACTAAATTTGGACTTTTACTATTCTGCTTTTTCTAATACATTTAAGGATAAAGTGAAATTGTTTATTTGAGTTTTTTGTTTGTTTGTTTTATGAGACAGGCCCATATCATTACAAATTTCTTAGAATCTCTTTTGCTGTATTCCATGCATTTTAGAAAAATGTTTCTATTTTGATTCATTTCAATGTATTGTTTCATTTCCTCTGATTTCTTCACTTATCAATTGGCTTTTTACTGGTGTGTTGTTTATTCTCTGGGTGTTTGTACTTTTTTTTTCCCCAGTGTTCTTTCTATAGTTGATTTCTAGCTTCACATCATTGTGATCAAAAAAGATGCTTGGTGTTATTTCAGTCTTTTAAAATATATAAAGACTGGTTTTGTGGACTCCTGGATAATATTCCATGTGTACTTGAAAAGAATGTGTATTCTGTTGGGAATGGACTGTTCTGTAGATATCTATTAAATCCATCTGTTTATTTTTTGTTTGTTTTTTGGCTGTGCCGTGGGGCATGTGGGACCCTACTTCCCCAATTAGGAGTTGAACTCACTCCTCCTGCATTGGAAGTGCAGAGGCTTTACCACTGAAATCCATCTGCTTAATGTATCATTTAAGATCAATATTCCCTTATTGATTATCTATCTGGATGATCTATCCATTGATATCAGTGAGATTTGAAAGTCCTCTATAATTATGTAGTATTATCAATTTCTGACTTTATCTGATAATATTTGCTTTATGTGTTAAGAATTTCTATTATGAATGAACTTTATATCATTATATAATGATTTTTGTTATAATCTTTATTTCAAAGTCTATTTTCAAAGTAAGTATTGTCACTCTATGTTTCTTTACATTTCCGCTTGCATAGAATATCTCTATACAATCCATTACTTTCCTTATTATAGTTTACTTATTTATTGTATTTATTTATTATTTTATTTCTTTTTCTTTCCCAGTGATACAAATACATGTATCTACTCCATTTCAAATTATTTTCCAAGGAACTGTGCTCAATATAATCCTTTATGGCCAGTCTGTGTGTATCGTATCCTTAGCTTTGAAGTGAGTCTTGTAGGCAGCATGTAGATGGGTCACATTTTCTAATCCATTCAGTCACCCTATATGTTTTGATTGGAACATTTGATCCATTTAATTTAAAGTGATCATTGATAGGTTTATATTTATTGTCATTTTGTTATTTCTTTTCTGGTTGCTTTTGTAGCTCTTCTCTGTTATTTTGTTTTTTAATGCTATTTCCTTGTGGCACGAAAATTTTCTTTGTTTTACGTTAGGGTTCCTCTTCCTTTGTGTTGTATATTTTTTTTCATTTGTAATTACCACAGGGTTCATATGTATCAATATCCATTAGTTCAGGTCAGTCACTCAGTTGTGTCTGACTCTTTGCAGTTCCATGGACTGCAGCATGCCAGGCCTCCCTGTCTATCACCAGCACCTGGAGCTTGCTCAAACTCATGTCCATTGAGTAGGTAATGACATGCAACCATTTCTTCCTCTGTCATCCCCTTCACCTCCTGCCTTCACTCTTTCCCAGCATCAGGGTCTTTTCAATGAGTTAGCTCTTCCCATCAGGTGGCCAGAGTATTGGAGCTCCAGCTTCAGCATCAGTCCTTCCAATGAATATTTAGGACTGATTTTCTTTAGGATGGACTGGTTGGATCTCCTTACAGTCCAAGGGACTCTCAAGAGTCTTCTCCAAAAACACAATTCAAAAGCATTAATTTTTCAGTGCTCAGCTTCCTTTATAGTCCAACTCTCACATCCATACATAACTACTGGAAAAACCATACCTTTGACTAGACGGACCTTTGTCGGCAAAGTAACATCTCTGCTTTTTAATATGTTGTCTATGTTGCTCATAGATTTTCTTCCAAGGAACAAGCGTCTTTTAATTTCATGGCTGCAGTCATCAACTGCAATGACTTTGGAGTGCAAAAAAATAAAGTCTGTCATTTTCCACTGTTTTCCCATCTATTTCCCATGAAGTGATGGAACCAGATGCCATGATCTTAGTTTTCTGAATGTTGAGCTTTAGGCCAACTTTTTCACTCTCCTCTTTCACTTTCATCAAGAGGCTCTTTAGTTCTTCTTTGCATTCTTCCATAAGAGTGGTATCATATGCATATCTGAGGTTATTGATATTTCTCCCAGCAATCTTGATTCCAACTTACAAGCCTGGCATTTCACACAATGTACTCCGCATAGAAATTAAATAAGCAGGGTGACAATATACAGCCTTGACGTACTCCTTTCCCAATTTGAAACCAGTCTGTTGTTCCATGTCCAGTTCTGTTGCTTCCTGACTTGCATATGGGTTTCTCAGGAGACAGGTCAGGTGGCTTGGTATTTCCATCTCTCGAAGAATTTTCCACCTCTCGAAGAATTTTCCAGTTTATTGTGAGCCACACAGTCAAAGGCTTTGGTGTCATCAATAAAGCAGAAGTAGATGTTTTTCTGGAACTCTCTTGCTTTCTTGATGATGCAATGGATATTGGCAATTTGATCTCTGGTTCCTCTGCCTTTTCTAAATCCAGCTTAAACATCTGGAAGTTCATGGTTCACATACTGTTGAAGCCTTGCTTGGAGAATTTTGAACATCACTTTGCTAGTGTGTGAGATGAGTGCAATTGTGTGGTATTTTGAACGTTCTTTGGCATTGCCTTTCTTTGGGATTGGAATGAAACCAGCCCTGCAACCACTGCTGAGTTTTCCAAATATGCACATTGAGTGCAGCACTTTAATAGCATCATCTTTTAGGACTTGAAATAGCTCAGCTGGATATCCATCATCTCCTCTAGCTTTGTTCATAGTGATGCTTCCTAAGGCCCTCTTGACTTTGGACTCCGAGATGTCAGGCTCTAGGTGAGTGATCTCACCAGCACACTTATCTGGGCACTAAGATCTTTTGTGCATAGTTCTTCTGTGTATTCTTGCCACCTTTTCTTAATATCTCCTGCTCCTGTTAGTTTCATGCTGTTTTTGCCCTTTATTGTGCCCATCTTTGCATGAAATGTCCCCTTGGTATCTCTAATTTTCTTGAAGAGATCTAGTCTTTTCTATTCCATTGTTTTCCTCTATTTCTTTGCATTGATCACTGAGGAAGACTTTCTTATCAATATCTATATTGATCTGTATATAGTATATAAATATATATATATAATTTGTTTTAAACTGATAGCCATGTATTCAAACACATTTTAAAAGCTCTACATTTTTTCCTTCCCTCCCAATGTTTTATGGTTTTGACATCACATTTTACATCTTTGTATTTACCTTAACTATTTATTGTAGTTATAATCAATTTTATGGGGTTTTTTTTTCTGAAAGCATTAATTCTTCTGCACTCATCTTTATTTTTTTCAATTTATTTATTTTAATAGAAGGATAATTTTTTTTAACTTTCATACTAACTTTTCAAGTAGTTCATCCACTGCCTTAATATATATTTGCCTTTACACTTGAGATATTTTCCTTCATGTATTTTTTTTTCTTCTTAGAGCATTTTCTTTTTTACTTAAAGAATACCTTTAACATTTCTTGTAAGGCAGTTTAGTAATGATGAACTATTTCAGTTTCTGCTTGTCAGGGAAAATTTATCTCTTCTTCAATTTTGAATAAAAAGCTTGTGGGGTAGATTATCTTTGGTTGCAATTTTTTCCTTTCAGCACTTTACATATATTATGCTACTTCCTTCTAGCCTGCAGTTACTGCTGAAAAATTAGCTGATAGTGTTATGAGGACTTATATGTGATTCTTGTTTTTCTTTTGTTGCCTTTAAAATTCTCTTTAAGTTTTACCGTTTTAATTATGACACGTCTGGGTGTACATATATTGGGTTTATCTTTTGGTTGGACTCTCCATGCTTCCGGCAGTTAAATATCTGTTTCCTTCTGTAGGTTAAGAAAGTTTTCAGCCGTTATTTCATCAAATTTGTTTTCTTCCCTCCTCTGGAACTCCTACAACGGGAACATTATTGTGCTTGATGTTGCCCCAGAGATTTCTTATGCTATCCTCATTGTTTTAAACTCATTTTTCTTTTTGCTTTTCTGACTGTGTGATTTCCACTATTCTATCTTCCTGGTCATTTATGTATTCTTCTATACCATTTATTTTGCTATTGATTTCCTCTAGTCTTGGGCTCCAAAGTCACTACAGATGGTGACTGCAGCCATGAAATTAAAAGAGACTTGCTCCTTGGAAGAAAAGCTATGACAACCTAGACAGCATATTAAAAAGCAGAGACGTCTCGCTTACAGGGAGGGAGGAGGGAGGGGGGTTTGGGATGGGGAACACATGTATACCTGTGGCGGATTCATGTTGATGTATGGTAAAACCAATACAATATTGTAAAGTAATTAACCTTCAATTAAAATAAATAAATTTATATTAAAAAATAATAAAAAAATAAAAAGCAGAGACGTTACTTTGAGATGTTACTTTGCCACAAAGGTCCATCTAATCAAAGCTATGGTTTTTCCAGTAGTCCTGTATGGATGTGAGAGTTGGACCATAAAGAAAGCTAAGTGCAGAAGAACTGATGTTTTTGAACTGTGGTGTTGCAGAAGACTCTTTAGAGTCCTTTAGGCTGCAAGGAGATCAAACCAGTCAACCTTAAAGGAAATCAGTCCTGAATATTCACTGGAAGGACTGGTACTGAAGCTGAAGCGTCAATACTTTGGCCACCTGATGTGAGGAACTGACTCATTAGAAAAGACCCTGATGATGGGAAAAATTGAAGGCAAGAGGAGAAGGGAACAACAGAGGATGAGATGGTTGGATGGCATCACCAACTTGTTGGACATGAGTTTGCGCAAGCCCCGGGAGTTGGAGATGGACAGGGAAGCCTGGCATGCTGCAGTTCATAGGGTTGGACTCTTTGCAGTTCAAAGAGTTGGACATGACTGAGTGACTGAACTGACTGAGTATTTTTTTCATTTAAGCTAGTATACTCTTCAGCTCTGACTTTTTAAAAAGTATTTTCTAATTCTCTATTCTTCTAAGTTTAGTGAGCATTTTTATGATTATTGCTTTAAACTTTTTATCAGCTGAATTACTTATTTCTGTCTCATTACAGCTTTTTTCTAGGGTTGTATCTTGTTCTTATTTTGGAAAATATTCCTCTCTCTTCCCATTTTGTGTGACTTTCTGTGTTGGTCTATAAATTAGGTAAAAGAGTTACCGACTTAGCAGCAGCAGCTCCCACTCCTTGTGTGGGAGTATCCCTATGCAGACTGAATGTGCCCAGTTGTTTGACCAGAGGATTGGAGCTAAAACAAGTGTGGGCTGGAGATCTTTCTGGGACACATGGCTGCCATTTTGGCTGAGTGGGCTGTAGCTGGAGCCTGATGTGGGCCAGGGCTTCTCCCAGGGCACATTGAATCCCACTGTCTGGGTGAGGAGGGATTTAGAACTAGAGCCCAGCTTGGACCAGGGCTTCTCCCAAGATACACCAGAAGCTGCCACCCTGGCTGAATGGGGCTTGAGCTAGAACTAAGTATGGACCAGGGCTTCTCTAGAAATGTGCTGGAACCAGAGTCATTTGCTGACTGTGGGTCAAGTTGAGGTGACCTTGATGGCCAACCAGGCCAACTCTAGTGGCTTGGTGCTTTTCAACTTGCTGCCTCTGTGCTGGGTCTCAGAGAAAGTGAGTTTGTGCATAAGCCCTGCTTGCTTTCAGCTCATTTTTCCAGAGCCAGTCCCCAGAGCTGGAAAGCCCAATGTGGGGCTCAATTTCCCTACTCCCTAGAAAGGATCTCTGAGTTTGTGATGTCCCCTTTCTCTTTGGGATCACTCACTGGACATGTGGATTCTGATTAGATTCTTTCCCTTCCCTTCATGGTTTTTGTCCAAATATGGTTTTTCTTTAGATCCTTAATTGTAGTAAAACTGTGCTGCTAATTTTCAGGTTGTTCTCAGAGAGAGCTGTTCTATATGCAATTACAGTTTTGATGTGTCCCTGGTGGTTCAGATGGTAAAAGAATCTGCTTGTCTTGCGGGAGACCTGGGTTTGATCCCTCGTTTGGGAAGATCCCTTGAAGGAGGACATGGCAACCCACTCCAGTATTATTGCCTGGAGAAGCCCCATGGACAAAGGAGCCTGGCGGGCTACAGTCCATGGGATCACAAAGAGTCGGACGCAACTGAGCGACTAAGTATAGCACATGGGAGGAGAATCTTCCTACTCTCGATCCCATTTCCAGACCTACTCATTTTTCCCAAGCACTTTCATTATTACTGTTATCTTTCCTCCCACTCCAGTTTCCACTCTGCTTACCTCTGGCTAAAACAAACAAACAAACAAATATGTATTCATTTTTTATGGCTCAGTACAAGACTTAGCTTATCCACGAAGCTTTCCTGCAATTTCTTCATCTGGTGTTCTCTTTCCCTCCACTTCAAGTGTCGTAATACATCTGTCATCCACACCACATAGGTTAACACTTCATTGTTTGCAAATTATTTCATGAATTTGTAACCTTTGAAACTTATCCCACATCACTCTAGCACCTGGAAGACTGCCAGACATGTAAAAGGTTTCCTTACTGATTTCTAGGCTGAAACAATTTTCCAGGCTGAAAACTGTTTACAGCTACTTCCTTAAACCTGTTTAAAAAGAAAGAAATAAAAAGAAAAACTATTCCTAATCCACTAAGAGTGATGCTCAAAATTCAATAATTATCTTGTGAAATATTTCCATTCCCCATGCAATTTGACACTTTTACCCAGGAGAATATCTCTCATCTTTTATGTTGCTAACTCTACTGTTTGACAAATAGAGTTCACCTAGAATCTCCCTTCAAACCATAGTTAAACTTTCACCCTTTCAGAAAAGACTCTGGGCTATATCTCATGGAGCCAGTCAGCTTCACTAATTTGTAACCAATTTTTGATTTACTAAATGCCAGTGTTCAGCTAGAAGGGAGATGGAAAAGCCCCAGGTAATTGCTGACCTTCTCATTAGGGGGAGAAGATAACCATACCCAATTTCATACTGATATATCTAGGGAGATTGGGTGTGAAAGATTTTCCCCAAGATTAGAGAGAAGAAGGAAAGCACATGGACTAAAAATGGCATGTGGTTGAAGGACTTCTGAATTAATGGAAAGAGAGATTTATTATAACCTTCAACTGGATAAGAAATATGCTGGTGCTGGTCTTTTCTGAAAACCTGAATGCCATTCTGAAAAGGTTAGTTCTAGAAATGGATCTTATCTTCTAAATAAGTGGAATATACTATAAACAATAAAGAGTTTTGCTCCTAATGAGAAGGACAGGTGTTCTATTATGCCTACAGTGTTATAAAGAGCAGAGCCAGCTCATAACAGAATTGTGCACCATAACAGGTCTGGTTTGGATCTTCTCTGTCCTCCTCCATGGGTGCAGACCAGTCCCAAATGCCTTCCCTAGTCTTTTCATGGACATCTTCCACCTCAGCCCCTTGCAATTTTCCCCCTCCCTTTTATGTTGCCCATTGCAAACTTGTCCCAGTGCCATCTGAGATTCGTGCTGTTTTCAATGGAGAGATGACTTGATGTGTATTCTTCCCAAGAATATATGTGTTTGAAGAGGAGAGAGATTGAGATAACTCAAGGGAGTGAGTTTCTAAAAGACACTTTGCCTTGAGGATTCTCTGAACACAAATTACGTTGTAGACCATCTGGCTAATAAGATAGCACTGGAAACAGATTAGAGAGGGGTCATGGTGCACAATCAGGCTCTCTGAAGTGACCCTGAGGAACAGCATCAGACATGAGCAGAGGACCAGTGATAGGATGAGGAAAATTTTGGTAAAGAATCATTTAGTAATGAGTCATGCAGATGCCATGTCTGACTCATAGCTTGCAGGGAGTGAAGACTTCTGTCTGTTCCAGAGGGACCTCTGGGAAAACCACAATAATGAACAGCATCAACACATCACAAATAAGCTTTAGCCTCAGTGGGAAACCAGATCTGTCTGTATGGTTAGGACAGCCAGAATAGTAACAGAAATATCCCAGAACTTTTCCCCTTTTTAAGTAAAAAGTGAGTACTTTCTATATATATATGTGTATGTCACAAGGACATGCATAATTTCATCTTCATTCATATTCAGTCTTTCTTTTGTTATGAACCTATTTTTATATTCACTGTGGACTAATAATATCTCTACTTCAGAGGTTCTCTGTAAAGATTGCACTGTCATTAGAGATTCCATGTGTGGGGAAATACTGTGGAACAAGAACAGATATGGTACAGTGCCAGGAGTATTGGTGGACTGGAAAACACAACAATCAGCAGAGCCTGCAGGAGACATGTTAGAAAGAGTCAAAGGACGACACTGGAAGGCCTTATCTGAGTCTACGTGCCAATAGGATTCAGTATCAGAAAAGGAGATACATAGCCAGCTAAGCACATCCTCCACTGAGCCTCATTCAATCCCAGGCAACCTTACCTGAGTCTAATGTTTCACTTCTCACTTACAGATGTGGAAACTGGGACTCAGAGATATTAAGTACCCTGCTCAAGATGAAGATAGCAAGCCAATGACAGAGCAAGGATTTTGCATACTGGAGACTGAAAGAAATGGTTTGGAAACATACAAAGGGATGTTAGTTGAGTAACAGGAGACAATGAGCCCTGGGTGTCCTGTGAAGACTCATCTTCTTTTCCAATGCTTTAGGGAAAGTTTTAATTTGACATTACCAACAGAAAAACACTGTTAAATCATAAAAGACTCTGAGAGAAGTGATTTCATACTTTTAAATGATAATGCTTTCTTATTTTCTGTTGTTCTTATTGTCAGGGTTGTCTGATTATTAGCCTTACCTAAATCTCTCTAGGAATGAAATAATTTCTCCTGCTTAATTGAATGATAAAACAAATGCTTCCACTGCCATTTTTATTTATGGTGTAATCAGCTCAGCTCCCCAGAATATGCCACAGACTCACAGCCTTTTCGAAATATGGACGATCTAAGCTTGTATATGCTCAATAACACTCTGAATGTGTTTATTCAAATGCTCTTCTCCTAATTATTAAGTTTGGGTGTATTTCAAGGGACATTTAATTCATCTCTGTGTCATTTACTTTGAGCTCATTCAAATTAGTCAGAAATAGATTGCAAGAAATATTTGCTTCTTAGGTAGTATCAGGGGCTTCCCTGGTAGCTAAGAGGGCAAAGCATCTGCCTACAATGCAGGAGACCCAGGTTCAACCCCTGGATAGTATCAGAGCCACTGCTTACCTTAAAATTGTGTGCATTGGGTCCAGACAAAATGAAAATACAGCTTTCAAGTGAATTTTTGAACTTTAAGGTTGAAATAACAGATTTTCAGCAGAAAACTACTTCCTAACTTTATTTTATATGCTAAAATTTGCAGTTACTCCACAACATTTAGGAGTAAATGAGAGACAGACAAAGGAACGAGTTAATTTTGTGTGCCACCATCTCTTCTGCCCTGTATTTGTGTCCCTGTGTCAGTATTCATGTTTTTGACCTTTCCCATGCACAACATTTCTACATGATCCTCTTAGGGAAAGTCAGTATTTGATAAAGAAAACCCAAGTCAGAAATAAATCATATTAAGTTACAGAGGAACAACGTTGAATACTGAACAACCGGTATGTCATGATAACACAATTTAGGGCAGCTGTAAATAAAATCCAAGTCAGCACCAAGAAACTATGCAAGGTGTTCCTTGCTGAACAGAGTTACTATGTAAATCAGAAATCAAATGAAGAGTACATGCAAGATATTTTATCCCACCTGAAGATCAGTCACCTTTCCTAGAGGCACAATGATGTTGGCAATGAAAAAGAAAAATTAGTGATTTGCCAACTAGGATGCATCCTCCAAGTCTGTTATTGAAATTGTTAAATGTAAATAAATAAATAAAAAGCCCTCAGTAGAATAATGCAACATCCAGTATTAGATCTCAGTATATTTTACATGTGGGGTATACTGTAGCCTGAATTCTTCCTCTTTTCCTTGGATTTATGGACAGTCACAAACTTTCTAAAGGGCACAGGCAATCCTTTCATCCAAGGTTAATTTTTTGTTGGCCATACAACAAATTATCCAATCTTCCAGTTTGATTTATCAAGTGCTGAATGGCGTGGCCCCTCCTTAATTCTCAAACTCTCCTCCAGCCACTCATCTACAAGTGGTCAAATTTTTCCACAACAGACTATGATCTTTTCAGATTCTGTGGCATATTCAACTAGGAAATCTTTTTGTTTCCTTTATGCTCCATATTTTACTAATAATCAGACTTATTGACTAGAAGCCATGGTTTAGGTATCTTTATACCTCTAAGTTCAAGCAAGGGCCCAGAACCCACTAGAAATTGCTAGATATATATATTTTAGTATGATTAATAGAAAGCTTCCTGACATGAGCTAGTAATCAAAATTTTCCATAACATTTTCAGCCAAGTGGAGTAATATACTACTTTCAAAGCTTTGAAAAAGAAACTACTTCACCACTCACTTTATTAATATTCAAGTTATTTGGTTAGGAGTAATGCCAAAACTTTTCACATATTCTAAGAAATATCATTGCAAGTCTGGAAATGGAAAAAAATAACACAAGTCCACAACTGAATGCTAGATGATGACTTCGCAGCTGGTGCCTGCATTTAATATGAAGGGAGAGCTCTCTGAAACTTCAGTGCTTAGATTCCACAGTTATATAGTCACACTTATTTAAGAAATATATTATGTTAAAGATGAAACTCTAATCACTTGCTGTAAATAGGAGCTGTATTGAAATGACTCCTAGGGAATTCTAGCTTCTATCTTGACAACTACCCACAAGTCGGCAAATATTCACTCATATTTGCTATGTATCTGTGGGGGGGGGGACTAATGCCAACATTTTTCCTCTACTGATAATCCCCCAAATTCCAGAACTACAATATTTTCAGTAGAAATACGAAACAGCT
This sequence comes from Bos grunniens, assembly GCF_055505025.1. Lineage (NCBI taxonomy): Eukaryota > Metazoa > Chordata > Mammalia > Artiodactyla > Bovidae > Bos > Bos grunniens. Next base: position 15,374,975 of record NC_141188.1, read on the forward strand.
CTTTTTCAGAAAGCACAAAGTAAATACTAAATTGGGAGCCTTTACATTTTGAGGATATTATGGGGACTATCTTGTGCAATTTTGAAGTAATTTGAAGATTTTGTGGTGTAAGACAGACCAATGTCTGTCTCCATTATTATACACTTTGGAAAGAGGAAAAATCAATTCTTTTTCTCAGTATCTTGTCTTCCTAAATCTGGTTGAATACATTCAGTAGAAATCCTCTTTGGAGAGATTTTATCATGGCAGGAGAGGAACACTGCCAATACAGAGGCATTAATAACTATTAAAGAAATTTAAGCTGAGAGCTCAGAGGGAAATCTATTCTGACAAGAATCTCCTGAGAGGAATTATCGTTCACTTAGAGAATTCAAATCCTCCCTTACCACTGTATCCCCTAAATGTAGCCTGGTCACAAAGAACCCTCCACGAAGAAGGCCAGATGAAATGATTAGGCCTTTCTCCAAATTAATAGTGGATTCTTCCCTTTCTGATAAACAAGGGAGAGGTTGCAATGCAGTTTTACCTTGCAACAGGAAAATAAAATAGGCTTTCTCAGAAGTGTGCATCCCCAGGGCCTTTGTGATGAATCAGCATTCATAGATACCTTTGACCTTATTAAGGGCAGACACAGCAGATAATATTAATAATGGGCCCTTCAATAGATCAAGAGTATTGCTTCCAAAGGCTGCATAGCTGAAAACACTAATTAATGTTGTTTCTTGGGGAGGGAACTGGGGGAGTAGTGAGAAAGTAAAGCAGTTTTACCAGAACTTGGATGATAAAATGCTGGCCCTAATTTTCCTTTTTCTTATCTGGCTCTTCATACTGTGGATTGAATGCAGCACATCTCGCCTGGCCTGTGGAACCATAAGCAGCCCATAATCAATGGTTTCCTAATGAGAACAGCCAGCCAAGCAGCCACAATAATCACCTTTTGGACAATCAATACAGAAGGAAATGTGAAAAGAGTTTGATATCAGTTATTTTTCTAATTATGCCTAACCAATTCTAATTATAAGGATGTGGCATGCATTCCAGAGACCTTTGATGAGTAGATGTATTGGAATCTTTTCAAATAATTACAGAATTAAGACAAAAGAACTACACGGCCTGGGATATATGAAATAGTAGGGGCGGAGAAACGTGTAGATTTGAAAGAAGGAGACTATTTTCCCTTGGTGCTAGATATGACACTTCAAGTGCCCAATTTAATTAACCTTACCAGAAACAAAGATTTGAAAGAAAAAAGTGTATCTGTTCAAAATATCAGTTCATAACTACAACTAAAGAAACAAGCAAAACAAATACACTACCTCCTCCCCAAAAACCAGAGAAAGCGCCAGTGATTGACTAAGGTCAGTTTCAGCCACACATCCAAATTTCACAAGACTGGCTGCAAATCACTCAGAGCTCTGTGCTATTCCGAGATTATTCTGCTGCAGCACACTCCTTCTGAAGCAAGAACTCTGGCTTCTGGTCAGTATGGAGAGCAACAGAAATCAGAACATGCAGTGTGATTTGTCTGAACTCCGCATAGGCAGCAGCATGAAACAGAGCTTCTGCTACCAGCTGTGTGACCTTCGCCACGTCATCTAACCCCTCTGAGCCTCAATATCCTCATCACCAAAATGAGGACGTGATAAGCACACCAGCTCCCCTCAGATCTAAATTCAGAGTCTACAGTGATCTGAGCAGCCTGCTGATACTTTCGTTTTCACCGGAGAGTTAATTCTCTTCACTATGAACTGCAGTTGAACATTTGACAGTTCTGACCCTGCTGTCCCTCCAAAGGAAGCATGAAGTCAGATGAGTACTAGCTAGGGATGGTGAAAAATCAGATAAATAGTAGAAGATCAGAACATTTTGGCTGTTTCCAAACCCTGCATCTATATGATTGATGTCACATACACAAAACATTCAGATAATCCTCTGAGGGGTTCCTTTTTTGTCCTAAAGTCTTGATACTGTACAAACCAAATCAACCCAAATTACACTGCTATATCTCATTTCACTCTCTATTGCTTTTATCTAGGAGTGAAAATAAGCATTCTGGTTGCTGTAAAATTCACAAACTAGTGAAGATCAAGACATTAACTAAGGTACTTGGAACAGATCACATCTTTCAAGTATTTCATTTCTGTTCAGCATCCAAGAAACTGGAGCCAGATCCTGTACCTTGGAAGAATCAAAAACTGGTTAAATAATAGAAGCATTTTGATTCACAGGTCTTTTTAGACCCATTCACTTGGGGCCACTTCAAGGAGGTACAAGGTGAAAGGTAGCAGAATGTGTCAACCCAAAGTATATAGCTTTGGAATATAGATTAGTTTGAGCTATAAGCACTTGAAAAGCAATAAATGCAGAGTGGTGATTTGTCTGAAGTCCCCTTATCTGCCTAAAGACAGACCCTCCAAAAGGGAACTCAATTGTCATAAACTCTCTTCCCAGGACTTTCACCCACCAGGGAGAGAGGTCAACACCACACCCAGATATACTTTTCCACAAAATGTCATACTGCCCCTTGTTTATTCTAAAGCCCCATTCATTTTCCTAAAAATCATTTACTCTCCCTTAGGAGGCTTACACCTTCTTTCTTATTTAATATGGTATTTAATCCTGAATTCTAATGCCACCACTTTGAACTATTCATTTTTCCTTGGCTATCTCCCATGATTCACATACTAATAAATTTCTACTTGTTTTTCTCCTGTTAATGTATGTTTTAGCACAGGAATCTTGGTCAGCAACTCAGAGGGTAGAGAGAAATTACTTTTTCTCCCCTACAAAAAGTTGGTTTTAAAACTCCACATTCAGAAAACTAAGATCATGGCATCTGGTCCCATCACTTAAAGGCAAATAAATGGGGAAGCAATGGAAACAGTGACAGACTTTATTTTGGGGGGGCCCAAATCACTGCAAATGGTGACTGCAGCCATGAAATTAAAAGATGCTTGCTCCTTGGAAGAAAAACTATGATTAACTTAGACACCATATTAAAAAGCAGAGACATTACTTTGCCAACAAAGGTCCATCTAGTTAAAGCTATGTTTTTTCAGTAGTCATGTATGGATGTGAGAGCTGGACTACAAAGAAAGCTGAGCACCAAAGAATTGGTGCTTTTGAACTGTGGTGTTGGAGAAGACTTTTGAGAGTCCCTTGGACTGCAAGGAGATCCAACCAGTCCATCCTAAAGGAAATCAGTCCTGAATATTCATTGGAAGGACTGATGCTGAAGCTGAACCTCCAATACTTTGGCCACCTGATATGAAGAACTGACTCATTGGAAAAGACCTTGATTCTGGGATAGGTTGAAGGCAGGAGGAGAAGGGGATGACAGAGGATGAAATAATTGGAAGGCATCACTGACTTAATGGACATGAGTTTGAGTAAACTCCGGGAGCTGGTGATGGACAGGGAAGCCTGGTGTGCTGCAGTCCATGAGGTCGCAAAGAGCCAGCCATGACTGAGCAACTGAACTGAACAAAGCTTTATGGGATTCAACCTGCTCCATTGTTTTTAAAAACAGAAAAGTACTGGGTCAGCAAAGAGTGGTCAGTGGGTAGCTAAATTCTAGCAAATCCCATTTTCTATATCCCCTTGCCTAGGATTGCCATATACTTGTCTGCTAATCAGGACACTTTGAGACCTAAAAGGGGACTTTAGTAATAAATATACCAAGGAGACAGAAGCAAATGAGAATGGAGTTAGGCAAACAGAACTATGTCACTCTACTCAGGCCCCATAATGTGAAGGTTCTGAGTAACTAGAAATCACCGACCTATCCAAAATATCAGAAGAGCCACAACCAAGAAGGCTTCCCTGGTAGCTCAGATGAAAGAATCTACCTGCAATGTGGGAGACCCAGGGTCTGATCCCTGGGTGGAGAAGATTCTCTGGAGAAGGGCATGGCAACCCACTCCTGTATTCTTGCCTGGAGAATTCCATGGACAGAGGAGCCTGGCAGACTACAGTCCGTGGGGTCTGACATGACTGAGTGACTAACGCTTTCACTTTCTTTAACCAAAAGTGCAAGGATTACAGCTGCATTGTAATTTTTGTATTCAATGCTTCTATCCTTCCCTTTTCTCTCTTTCCTTCTGGAGCCCACTCTTTTCTTTTTACCCTTCCCTTTTCTGCCCTCCCTCACTTCTTCTATCCTTCCTTTCTTCCTTCTGTCCTGTATTTAGGATAACTAGATACTAGTTCCTGTGCAGAAACTGAATACAAACCAGAAATGGTCTCTGCATTCATGGTTCAAGTGACCTGAGGGAATACCAACATTAATTAAAAAGTCACAGATAAACAATTGAATTATGAAAAGGCTATAAATGAGGTTCTGGTGCATAGTGTTTAGGATGTGCATATACATCATATAGTATTCAATTAAGAGTCATTAAATAAGGTAGGATGGCTGCTGCAGAAGATAATGAACCATGATGGTCATCCCATTGAAGGCACCATCTCTCTGCTGTTTAAGCCGTATGAACAACTGAATGTTCCCTAAGAAAACTTCACTTTTCAAACACATTTTCATTAATCCCAAGAGTATCAAGACTCTGTGGTTTGATCTTTAATTTAAAAGAATACTGCAAATTCTGTCACTTTTATCTCCTGCATATTTGAGTAACTTATAGGCGACCAAGGCTTACACCCCAGAGGCAAGGAAACCAACTGTTTTGTTCATAATGTGGCTGAGGAGATACAAAGTTTGGCTCAATCTTAATGTCTTTCTTCCTTGGAAAGGAGGTACCATATGTGGATGTTGTTGCCTCATCACTAAGTTGTGTCTGACCCTTTTGCAACCCTATGGGCTGTAACCCACCAGACTCCCCTGTTCTTGGGATTTCTCAGGCAAGAATACTGGAGTGGGTTGCCATTTCCTTCTCCAGGGGATCTTCCTGATCCAGGGATCAAACCCACGTCTCCTCACTGGCAGACAGATTTGTTATTACTGAGCCACCAGGGAAGCCCCGTGTATGTGGATGTGTGCTTAGTCGCTCAGTTGTGTCCAACTCTTGGCAACCCCAAGGACTGTAGCCTGCCAGGATCCTCTGCTCATGGGTATTCTCCAGGCAAGAATAATGGGGCGGGTTGCCATGCCTTCCTCCAGGGGATCTTCCCAACACAGGAATTGACCCCAGGTCTTCCACATTGCAGGCATATTCTTTGCTTTCTAAGCTACCAGGGAAGCCCATGTATGTGGATATTATTATATTAATATTGAAAATGGGGAGACACAAGAGAGAGCTAAACAGACTCCATAAAAGAGAGAACAGAGAGCCTGCTGCACACCCTTTCAGAGTCCTTTTCTTTCCTCACCAGGCTTGGCTCCCTACTTCTTGTCAGGTTCGCTCTAAACCAAGCCTTAAAGTTCACTAAGGCATCCGTAATTTAGATTGTGCTACTTAAAATCTAAATAATTCTGATTCTGGCTGAAATCTCCTTCTAAGTTGTCTGTGGGGAGACAAATAAGTTAATATAGTGAAGTAGATTGTTAGGGGTTGGATTGCGAGATAGTTCAATAATATTTTAAGTGATTTCCAAACACATTGCTGCTGCTGCTGCTGCTGCTAAGTCACTTCAGTTGTGTCCAACTCTGTGCGACCCCATAGACAGCAGCCCACCAGGCTCCCCCGTCCCTGGGATTCTCCAGGCAAGAACACTGGAGTGGGTTGCCATTTCCTTCTCCAATGCATGAAAGTGAAAAGTGAAAGTGAAGTCACTCAGTCGAGTCCGACCCTCAGCGACCCCATGCACTGCAGCCTTCCAAGCTTCTCCATCCATGGGATTTTCCAGGCAAGAGTACTGCAGCCCTCATTTATGTACAAAAAATGTGGAAATTAGAAATCACTGCTTTATTTCTTCTGAAACAAATCTCCTGTGGAAACTTAACAAAATATGATGTTGGGGTTTCCTTGGTGGTCCAGTAGTTAAGAATCCACCTGCCAATGCAGGGGACACAGGTTCAATCCCTAGTCCAGGAAGATCCCACAGGCCACAAGGCAACTAAGCCCACTCACCATAACTACTGAAGCCCATGTGCCCTAGAGCCTGTGCTGTGCAACCAGAGAGGCCACTGCAGTGAGAAGCCTGTGGACACAGCTAGAGAGTAACCGCCACTCACCACAACTAGAGAAAGCCTGCACACAGTCATGAGGATCCAGCACAGCCAAAAATAAAAATAAATAAAATTTTAAAAGAAGAAAGAAAAATACTTTGTTTAAATTTCTTCTCAAACTTGTGGTAGTAAGCCTGAAGTTAAAAATGAAAGTTTACATTTCTGATTTAGCACTAATATTTCTCTTATTGAAACTCACAAAATGTTGGATATGAGTGATAAATATAGTGTCCTAATCTGCTGTTGCCACAGAGGTGCTTAATGATCTCTGCAGGAAATGTCATGGCACTCATGTTTTTGCACAATGAGGAAACTCATTTGTCAACCAGGACTTCAAAAGGGAAATAAGCCTTTCTGCAAAATGGAGTCTTCCACACCATCCCAATCCCAAAACACCACAATTCATAAAAAATCTACTCTACCAAGAAGGCCCAAAAATTGCAGCATCACAGACCATTGGAGAGGAAAAAGCCTGCACCAAACTCAGTTAATAGAAGTTCAGTATTTAAATGCTTTCTTTTGAGTGAGTGTGTAAGCATAGACTATGCCTTAGCAGTAGTGCCTTTGAATCAAGAGCAAGATGCACTGGAATAGTGTGAGTGAAAGTGGAAGTCACTCAGTCGTGTTCGACTCTTTGGGACCCCATGGACTGGAATTCTCCGGGCCAGAATGCTGGAGTGGATACTCTTTCCCTTCTCCAGGGGCTCTTCCCAACCCAGGGATTGAACCCAGGTCTCCAGCATTGCAGGTGGATTCTTTACCAGCTGAGCCACAAGGGAAGCCCAAGAATACTAGAGTGGGTAGCAATCTTCCTGACCCAGGAATTGAACTGGGGTCTCCTGCATTGCAGGTGGATTCTGTAACAACTGAGCTATATATTACTCGATAATATTGCTCAGTATTACTCAGAATACTATGGTGCATCTAGAAAAAAATCTTGAACCCAAACTGGCCCCTTAAGCACGTCACCAGTTAGGCTCATTACCAGTGCCTTCTGACAGATGAACTGAAAATGAATTCTCAGGAACGTTTGCCTATAACCAGGTGGTAATTGGTAAAGAATCTGCCTGCAATGAAGGAGATCCCGGTTCAATTCTTGGGTCAGGAAGATCACTTGGAGAAGGGACAAGCTACCCACTCCAGTATTCTTGGGCTTCCCTGGTGGCCCAGATGGTAAAGAAGTCTCTTGTAATGCAGGAGACCTGGGTTCAATTCCTGAGTTGGGAAGATCCCCTGGAGGAGGGAATGGCAACCCACTTCAGTATTCTTGCCTGGAGAATCCCCATGAACAGAGGAGCCTGGCAGACTACAGTCCATAGGGTTGCAAAGAGTTGGATACAACTGAGGGACTAAGCACAGCACACAGGTGGTAATATTGCAAAAACTCATTTTATCCCCACCCCTAAAAAAAGGTTTATTGCCTTTTAAGTCTTAGTTTAATGAAATAAAAGATCCCTTTGATTTAGTTGAACTAGACAATTCCACATTAACATTAGAGGCAAGATCCAGGTATATGGATACCCAGGTAAGAAGACTCTCAGGAAATTGTTTTAATTGGTCTAACTTCTACATGGGCTTCCCTGATAGCTCAGTTGGTAAAGAATCTGCCTGCAAAGCAGGAGACCCTGGTTGGATTCCTGGATTGGGAGGATCTGCTGGAGAGGGAATAGGCTACCTACTCCAGTATTCTTGGGCTTCCCTTGCAGCTCAGCTGGTAACAAATCTGGCCACAATGCAGGATTGGGTTCAATCCCTGGGTTGGGAAGATCCCCTGGAGACAGGAAAGGCTACCCACTCCAGTATTCTGACCTGGAGAATTCCATGGACTGTATAGTCCCTGGGGTTGCAAAGAGTTGGGCACGACGGAGAGATTTTCACTTTCACTTCAACTTCTACATGGATGTCTAACCACTTTCAATAGTCCGTAGCACACTGATATGGTAGTCAATATTTTTCACAAAACTGTTCTAAGGGAGAAAATGTTATAATTTCTGTTTATATTTCTACAAGTTTATATTTCTAAAATGTTCTTTGTACATTTTATAATGTTCATACTAGAATAGTAAACTATGTTGAGTTATGAATAAGTAAGGATAATTGGAAAGCATATTAAAAAATGTTTAGTACTGGAATGTGAGATTTGAAAAGCTGAGGGCCATTGCTCTATACTAGAAGATCCTTAAAAAGGGATCATATCTTACTTTGCCCAACTAAGTTCTCGAAATGATGCAGGAGGGAGAAAAAGGGTGAAGGGAAAGGCTCTTGGCTAATATTTCTGTATCAAGAAGACAGGTTTAGGTTACAGCCAGAGGTCTACATGTGCATTTTTGTAAACCGCCCATGTTTATTGTGAACAAAGTTCATTCTCTATTTTGCAACATCTAAGATTTTTAAACATCCTGAGGTGACAATGTATGATAAGAAGTAGAGCTAGTGAATTAACCAATTTGTAAATATCTTTTTTAAAAATAATTAATAAGACAGCAGCATCTAAGACATGGAATTGTTAAGCCATCTCTGAGTTGGGTCTTGTTCATTGGCAGCAGAGGGGCAGAAGAAAGTATAGAGAGACACATGTATGCAGTGTGCTCATATTTACACTTTAATGATAACCATTGATATTTGTGCATCTACTTTGGCTCTACCATAGGAATACACTGTTCAGTAGATCAGTAGAAACAACTTCCTTGCTAATATTTTAATACTATAGACTGGATAATGAATTCTCCTAGAAGCACTAAAAACAGAAATTAAAAAGAAAATAGGAGACTGTTAATAAATGTCTGTTGAATAAACAAATGAATGAGTAATAAGTGGACATGGGGCTATGAACTTTGTATTCCCATACTCTGTTTTAGACCATTTTTATATATTAAACATAAAACTTCAGGACCTGATTATAAGGAACAACTTCAGTGAGTCAAGTGTTCAGGCTCCTTTCATACAGGATACAAGCCTGACCTTATCACCTTCTCATCCATTACTAGATCCCTTTGGAAGAGGCTCTGATACCTGTTAAGGAATTCTGGCTTTTCTCATTTGCAGCCTCACTACCGCACAGACAGACTAGAACCTTGTTTACTGGGAAAGAAAGAATCAGTTGGAGAAAGTTTAGCCTCTGAGAAGCAAAGCAGTTGTCTTGTAGAGATTGAGAAAATTTATCTAGTCCAAGACATGTCCCTCTTCCTCTCAGACACAAATCTGGTCTTTTTCACTCTCATTCATTCTGGTTTTGTTGTGATGCCTACAAGCAATGTTGTTTTTCAATCACTAAGTCATGTCTGACTCTGTGATCCCATGGACTGAAACACGTCAGGTTCCTCTGTACTCCGGTATTTCCCAGAATTTGCTCAAATTCATGACCATTGAGTTGGTGATGCTACCTAACCATCTCATCCTCTGTCATCCCCTTCTCCTTCTGCCCTCAGTCTTTCCCAGCATCACGGTCTTTTCTAATGAGTTGGCTCCTCACATCCAGTGACCAAAGTATTGGAGTTTCAGCTTCAGCATCAGTCCTTCAAATGAATATTCAGGGTTGATTTCCTTTAAGATTGATTGGTTTGATGTCCTTGCAGTCCAAGGGACTCTCAAGAGTCTTCTTCAACACCACAGTTCAAAAGCATCAGTTCTCTGGTGCTCAGCCTTCTTTATGGTCCAACTCTCATATCCATACATGACTACTTGAAAAACCATAGCTTTGATTATGCAGCCCTTTGTCAGCAAAGTGACATCTTTGCTCTTTTTACCTAGTTTATGTTCCAATTTCTCCATTTCTCTTTTTTTGTTGTTGTTTCTCATAACTTTATCAAGTGTTATAGGAAAGCTTTTTTCAATTATAACAAAGATATTTACAAATTGGTTAATTCGCCAGCTCTACTTTTTATCACACATTGTCACCTCAGGACACCTAAGAAGCCTAGATGTTATGAGATAAAGAATGAACACTGTCCACAATAAACATAGGTACCTTACAAAAATGCACTATAGTTATAACCTAAAACTATCTTCTACATTAAAAAAAAAAATTCAGCATCTTAGACATGGAATTGTTACACCGTCTCTGAGGACATCAGCTCTTGTTCATTTAGGTTGGCAGCAAAGGGGCAGAAGGAAGGGGAGGGATGAATGTGGATGTGTTCATATTTATGTTCTGATGAGAACCATTGATGTGTGCACTTCTCATGGCTGTACTATAGGAATGCATTGTTAAGTAATTCAGTGGAAACATAACTCCTTAGTAATACTGTAATAGTTTAGATTGGATAAAGAATCCTCTTAGAAGCACTGTACTTTGTATGCTCTGTTGTTTTATGTCTCATTTTTAATTGAACATTAAAGGAATGTAGTATTTTAATCATAACTCTGCCAATATCTTTATCTAGAAGCCTGTTGCCATTTTTGTCTTTTCTGAAATTTTTGTCACCAAGACCTTGCAAACTTCTAGAAGCAATGTAATCTAAACCACAATTAACATCCCTTGTGCCCAGACTGTGGCCTTTATTACTGTTCTCCATGGAAAGAAACCAAGGCTCCTTGGAGAAATGGCTGATTCGAGTCTAAGAGAGAAAGGGAACCGGTGAATCTGGGACCTCTTTTGTCAGAAAGCAGAAGTCCCTGCAAAGATTAATGGCATTGTGTCAAACATCCAGGAACCAATGTGAAGAACCTGCCACTGGTCAAACAATTTAGACCTCAAAAAGAATAATGAGTTTAGTGGATTGAAACAGATCAAATCAATGAAAAATCAATGTGTGCATAATGATACTTTAAAAAAGAAAGTCATAGAAAACTCATTTATCACTATTTGAGGTAAGAATCAACACAACACCTCTTTTTGAAAATTGGAAAATAAAGGAAAAGAATTGATCGTTTACCTTGCCTTTCTGGCAGGTACTGGGTTTCCGAGTAAAAGCCCATTTGGTGAGAGAAAGCTCTTCTTTGCATAGGAATGTCAGCTAACTAATGAAGAAAGAGTGGTAGAATTTTTTTAATATTTTCTTTTTTTTTTCTTTTTTAAAAATTTATTTTAATTGGATGCTAATTATTTTACAACATTGTAGTGTTTTTTGCCATACACTGACATGAATCCGCCATGGGTGTACACGTGCTCCCCATCCTGAACCCCCCTCCCGCCTCCCTCCCCATCCCATCCCTCAGGGTCATCCCAGTGCACCAGCCCTGAGCGCCCTGCCTCATGCATCAAAACTGGACTGGCGATCTGTTTCACATATGATAATATACATGTTTCATTGCTGTTCTCTCAAATCATCCCACCCTTGCCTTCTCTCACAGAGTCCAGAAGACTGTTCTATACATCTGTAACTCTTTTGCTGTCTCTCATATAGGGTCATCGTTACCATCTTTCTAAATTCTATATATATGCATTAGCATACTGTATTGGTGTTTTTCTTTCTGACTTACTTCACTCTGTATAATAGTCTCCAGTTTCATCCCAAAAATAAAAAAATAAAAATATTTTAGAAACTCTAATTAAATTAACTGCTTCAGGCAAAGATGATCAATTGGTATCAAAACCAGAAGATGAATGGTTTGTACAGCAATATATTCATATAGTGCCAAGTAATACTACAGATTAGTTTCTAGTCCCAAGAGAAAAACGTAATTCTACAATGGAGGGACTGAATTGCTCTTACTAAATTTAATCTAGAGGCCAATGTTAGTATCATTAGTGGTGAGTCAACCAAATATTATGTGTCTTTTGGAAAATCACATTATATATCTAAAACAATTAAAAGCCAGGAATGTTTAACCTGAATCTATTTAGCCTTTTGATATAACCTCCAGTATATAGGAAATATGTGGGCTATCACAGTCAGACACATGTAGAAAGCAACACATTCTACAGAGCAACTGATCTGTTCTCTTTAATAAGTCAGTGTCATAAGAAAAAAGCCACAGGTATGCAATGATGGATTATAGTGTGCCAATGAATGCTTCGCACTCAGTTCAGAGAGATACTAGAAGTTGGATTTGCAGTATTTGTTGATTTTCATGCTGTAAACAGCCCCATCAAGGCAATTTCAGGGTACCTCTGTGATCTCAAACAGCTCACAAAATCTTTCGTACACAGCTGGAGCCAGCTGTGGCATGCCACTGCTTGGAGGACTTTGCCTGGCTCCCTGTGGTCCCGGATTAATTCTGAAAAAAAAAAAAAAAACTGTATAAGTAAAAGTCACTTAAATGTCATTTGGGAGAATATTTGATGAGTTTACCATCTAATAAAATGAGAAGTTGGACATCTGGACACCATTACTGGCAAAAGAAGCAGGTTGCAGAATAGCATATACAATATGATCTCATTTTTGTGTAAAATATCCTAGATAGGCATAGATAAATATGCAATAAGGTGTGAACGATGGTCACTTCTGAGTGAGGAGAACATGCTGGTTTGGGGATATTTTCTCTAAAATTTAGCAATACATCTCTACTGATCCTCTAACATTTGGCTGTAATGTCACAGAAATATTTTAAAAAGAGAGATGATAAATGAGGCAAAAAGAACATCTTGGAGCAGGGAGGTATCACGTGCACGGTGTTGGAGGGGCCAACATGTCTTCTCTTATCCTTTGAGGAGCCCTTTTTGGGCATGGGTCTGACTGAGGCCCCTAAAGAGGAAACAGGCTGCATTTGTAGAAGGTCACAAATAAAATAGGAATTCCTGGCTCATAAGTGTGCCCCTCTTTCAAGCTCTCTATGACCACTGCAGCCCAGTCCACTGTGAGTTCTTCCTCACCTCTAGTCTGACAGGGCACTTTCTAACTCGTTTGTTCACTCAGTCACTCACTTCTTTACTCTGTCCGCTGTTCTTGATCCCCGGCTCCCTGGCAGGCTGACACAGTCACTGGACTTGGGAAAATGGATGTGTGTGCCCTACCCTCAGCAACTCACTGGGATCCAGCTTATTCCTCTTCCTCTTCTGCATTATGGGAGAGTTTTGAGGGCAAAGGCCATCACTCATTTCTTTTACTTTCTGTTGCAAACTTCAGCACAGGACCATTTAAATACTAGGTATTCCTAAAATAATTATTGACTATAAGATGGACTGACTGTGTAATTGTAACTTCCTAAGGCAATAAACATACCAACTAGTGTAGGAAATTGGCTGGTTTTTGACTTGATACTCCCCTCAGAAAAAAAAAAGAAAAGGCAGTATACAATATATGTAGATATCTATATGGATATATATTTCAGCATCATCTCTTAACATATACATTTCTTTATATATGAATTGTTTACATGTTACATACCACCATGCAATATAATACATCTATTTTTTTCTTATTTTTACGTGACAAATTATTTCACGTCCATGCCTCTGAAAAATACTAGACTAAACTAGAATCTTTTTTACCCCTTTTTCCTTTCTGCCCTCATTCCCAAATCCACATAGACAAGTATAAAATTCTCATAAAAAGAAAGAAGATATGGGAATCATCACCCCCGGAGTTAAAGGCAATTTTCCCGGGCTCCTCCCTCCCAGCCCCCTGCATGTGGAGGAAATGGCATTGGATGGGTGCTCACATATCCCCCACTCACACACACCCATACGTCTTCAATCTGGAATGTGAGCCAAGTGAATATAGCCTTGTTACCCACTGCATAAATAATGCCAGCCGCAAGGCAGCTTCTAAATGATTCCAGATGTGCTCTCTTCATGTTGCCAGAGAGAAAATAACTTTGAACTACTGTCATTTCAGCAGAGAGCTTACTCCGTGATTACATCTGGATGAGATAAGGGAGAGCTGTCCCAACTGGTCTATTACCCATGCAGGTAAGAAAGGAATAGAAACATCCTTTCTGTCAAGTTGAATGGCCTCATGGTTTAGCACTTTTAGACTCTGGTTTAATATCAAGATGTCTCAGGTTTTAAATGAAATGTCAAATATAATTTGGCTCTGGATTCCTAAGATATACGATTGCCCTTGGAGAAAACTTGATAACTCAGCATTCCCGTGTCAAATGTGTATCTACCTGATACTGCACTCGATAAAGCTGGTGCCCCCACTCTCCCTCCACTGCATGAAAACCCTCAGCCAGCCTGAAGAGCCAGGTTCCTTCCCCTATTTCAATGTGCATGAGACACCACAAAGAAAAACTGTATGTCCGTGAGACAAAGGCCACCGTTCAGAGTTCTCTTTGAGAATCTAATCTGCACAGAATATGAAATTCAGTATTAAAATGCAGAGACTTTCAAAATCTTTGGACACAGGTGGCCACAGCCATGACAACAAATCACACATAATCCTTTCCTTTCAAAGTCTTCTTTCTGAGTGCCTCTTTTCACTGCCTCTAGATTGGCATTACTTTTCTTCATTTGTGGGAGAATCAGACTCAGTTCCAAAATCCAACTAAAAAAAGTAAAGAAAATAAATATATAGCTGCCTGTTTCTTTAAAGTAAAAGAATCTCACAATTTAAACTTGGAAGCGCAGAGGAACCGGCATTCCCTAAGTAGCTATTGGACAGTGGCGATGGGGTAGTAATTGCAATCATAAAACTCACAGTCTGGCCTAATGTGGTTTATGAAAACTAACGTGTAGGTAATGAAATCTGACAGCCTGAGTATTGAATAGATGTAAACATTTTGGTGGAATTTGATCCACCAAAATTCCATAGCAAACAGTCTTTCTCTCACTGACACACTGCAGCTTCAGAAATTCCAAACTACAGCCAGTGTGCTGAATGCAAATTTTGCCAGGAAGTGTGCCTGTGGGAGGAGCAAGGAACCATTCTGTTAGGAACAAAACTGCTTCTTATTGACATTTAGATGAGCCTGACTGCTCTGATCCATTACCTTGAAAAATTAGACCACCAAAGGAAGGGTCTGTGCTTTAAGCTGTGTCTCCTGAAATCTCTGTTGAGGTCCTTCAGAATGTGACCGTATTCTGCAAGTGTGTCTTTATAGAGAAATCAAGAGAACATGAGGTCTTTAGAGGCAAACCCTATTCCAACACGGCTGGTATCCTTACAAAGAGGGGAAATTTGGACACAGAGACAGACATAGACATAGGAAAATGATGTGCAGATGCAGAGAGAATGTCATGTGAAGATGGCGGATCACAGTGAGGCACCTGCAAGTCAAGGAAGCCTGAGGCCACAGGAAGCTGAGAGCGAGCCAGGGAGCAGAGCCTTCTCTAGTGTCTTTAAAGGCAGCATGGGCTACAAACATGCTGATTTCAAACTTCCAATCTCCAGAACTGCGAGATAATACATGTCTATTGTTCTAAGCCACCCAGCTTGTAGTATTTTGTTATGAAGCACTAGCAAATATAGAGGCATTACCATTCATATGCTGCAGATGTAAAACCTGAAGCAGATCAAACAAATGTAAAACAATCGTCAATCAATTAAAAATAAATAAAAACAATTAAAAAAAAACTGAAGCAGAATTCAAATTCAGCTCCGTCTGACTTCAGGACTCATACAACTATAGCAGTATTTTCAAACTGGCTTCCACAAGCCTGGGATTCACATACAGATGCTCCAAATTCAAAGCATTCAATCCAAAAAATTCTTAATTTTCTATTTGCATTTTAATTTTTTTAAAATAATGATTATACTTAGACTTATCTTAATAACCATCTAATAACCAAACATTACTCCATGATTTCTGTGTCCAAGCTTGTGTTGTATTGGTGATGGAGTTGGTAGCAATTAATGCAACTTTAATTTTTAATTGTCCCAGGATAATGGAAAAAGTACAACATATTTATGATGTAAATAGTAATTTTGGCACAATGCAAATTCTGAATAGCATCACACTCATTTGTATGAAAAAAGGTCACAATAGCTGAAACAAAAGAACCGTAGGCAAATTGAGTCATCATCATATAACACATAATAGTACACTTACGATGGCTTCAAAAGGGCTGTGCCTTGGCAGTCAGAGCCATAGTAATGCCTAGAACAATTTTTCTTCAAATATCATCATCACATATGAGTTGTATCATTAATTTAAGTTTTATTAGGTTGCATATTTGTTTCTATTTAATTAATAACTTTATTATGCTTCTCATTGTGCTAAGAACTGGAGACATTAAAAACCTTACGTCTACTTTTATAACTATACAAGAGGTAGAGAATTTATCGAGATGTTTGCAGTCTGCGTGACCTACTCTTCTGTTCCAGCGGTTAATCAGGTGCTTTGTATTCTCATCAGGAGCATTTGTGGGGCCACAAGTGGAGCTACTAGAAAACCACATCACAAAGGGATTTTTGTAAAGACCTCACCTATTTATGCTGAGTACACCAGCAGGGTAGGAAGGGGCAAAGCTTCTCATCAGAGTTAGAGGAAAGTATAGAGTAAATAATTTTTCCAAGTCTGGGGGGTGATAAGGCTCTGAGAGTCTCTCAAGTAATGGGATTCACATCTTATCCCCTCTCAGGACGAGGCTTGGGAAATGGCGTAAATGACTGCTTGGCATACCTTGGACAATTAGATGCTATGGATCTGGAGTCCAATTTTTGTCCACCAAACATGGTCTAGAGGGAGCAGAGCAGTAGACTCTAAGATCCCCTAAGAACTTGGATGAGGCCATCTCACTGGTTACTAACATGGCTGATGGCGTACATGCTTTGTCACCTCCTAAGACCCTTGCAATATCTTTATACAGCCTTTAGAATATGTGTCAGCTGGGCTGCAAGGAGCCCTTATAAGACTGAGATTCAATTTTCTGCTGACCTGGCAGGACTATTCAATCTGAATTAAGTACATAAAATAAAGGAACATGTCTGGCACACTCAAATGGTCTACATACTTATTTAATTAATGTTATAATTTAAAATTATCTAGGTTAATACTTTGGGCCTGAATTTTTTTTTCTCCTTCTAAAAGAAGCCTGAATAGTTCTAGGTTTAAAATGCATGGCATTACTCAGAGTTGTCTTGATATGGTAGTAACTAATGGCTGAGCATGAGTTAATCTCCCTCCTAGCTAGCTATCACCTTGGAAACCGAGAAGCAGAGCCCTGAGGGATAAGGCAAGCGGATTCATAGACTTAAATAACAATTTCAGATAACAAGAGATGAAATGTCACAGATAGTTCATGATTAATTGCCAAATGAGTTACAAACAATATCTGCTTAAAAATAAGAGCTCTCTGTATTTCCTCAGGTTAGAGCTTCAGAGCACATTTTCAGATACCTGCTTCACTCTTATGTGGCCGTGTCAACCTGTACCACCAACACCAAATAAATATTTTGCCACCTATTTACCACTGTCTGTCACCCCTCTGGAGGGGAACACAAAGGTGAAGATATCCAAGAGAGTAAAATTCTAAATAAATGGGGTGACCTGAGGGGCCTGGGCAAGGTTTTATTTCTGCTCACAGAACTGAGCTCCACCCAGCCAATTTCCAGGCCCTGTCTGAGAATCTTTCTCCAACCAGCCCTCCTCTCCAAGTCTATTCTACCTAAAGTAGGCCTTTGTTACTGCTCATCTAGGCCTGGCACAAATCTCTGGCTATGCTCCCTGCTCACCATCCTAGGTGCCTTCTGTCTAGCCAAGTATATCACATCACATCCCCACCATATTCCTACGCTCTGGTTCCAAATGGCCTTTGCAGTTTTGACGCCCCTCCACTCCCCCACAGACCTGACTTGCAAACTTGCTGTGCTTTGAATTCACCACACTGTCTGTCCTCAGACTTGTTCTCACATCCCAGCCTAGAGTGTCCTCCTCACTTCCTTCAGAGCCCACTCCTCCTGAATGCCTGGCCACCTGAGGTCCCCCTGTCATTCCTCCCCTTGAATTTGCTGATTGCCTAGCTCCATTAACAGTTATCAGTGTGGCTCAGAATATTTTGTATTGTGTGCTGTTGCCCCAGAATCCAGGCTAACACTAAGAACAACAGGTAAGTACTGACACATTCTAGAGAGAAGCTGAAGACCACTAAGCCATCCAGGCTGTGAAAGAATTCTAGGAATGTGAAAGGAGTTTCAGTAAATGAATAGAAAGTTCTTGGCTTTTCTCAACCAAGAGGCAGAAGGAAGGGCTTGATGAGCATTATTTATAGATCCTGGGAATAGCTGCAAGAAGGAGAGGATGGAAGCCTACTCCCCAGCAGGATGTTTACCTTACTGTAGAATCACAGGCCTCCCAGCAGCTGGGGACCCAAGTGAGACACAGAACGAGCCTTCTAGGAAGAGATTGAGTCGGGAACATATGTGGACACAGAGATTAGACCTGCTTGCAATCCTGGAGGACTCTGGCGTAGGGATACCAGAGCAGCCCAGAATGACAGTGAGAGGGCAGCAGGCGGCATCAGAAAAGTGTTGGGCCTGACAGGTACGTGAGAGTTTCCTCCTGCCAAGTGCAAGGCTGAGAGGATGACCAAGTGAGAGGCACGTGAGACTTGATGAGATCCTGCCCAAGAGGGCTGGATGCCTGTTTGGGCAGGACTTCTTAGAGAGATAAAGGTTAGAAAGGAGTTGCCAAGGGTCATCCAGAGATTGTGGCTATTGTGCTAGGAAACTGCCCTGCAGAAATCCCCATGTTGGACCTGGGCTGGTGGCACTGGGCAGCAAACCCTTTGAACAACCTACAAGGTGCCTCCCATAGCATTTGGACACCTGCTGCCACCACGGGCAGGGATGCCAGCCTTACAGACTGTCAGCCGTGTGGTTGTTGCCTCATCTTTGCGGTGTCTAATGCCTGACCTTACCTCTCCTGGCCCCGCCTCCAACTCTGGAGGAAGATGAAGCAGAATAGGGAAGGTGATGAACAAAGAATGGATCAGACTGCCTTCCATCCTGGTCACCAAGACACAAGTTAAACACACTTTGAGTGAATAAGAGAAGTTTTAAATTAAAAGAGACCTTAGAGTTTGGAAAAGGACAAAATTAGGCTTTTAAATGTTCAAAAACGACTTTATATTGTCAAAAGAAAGTAAAAGGAATTGAATAGTTATGGAAACTGCCAGAGATGTCATCAAGAGGCAAAGAATAGAAATTCTGAAGGAAACAGTAAGATAATAACAAAGTTGTTTCCTGTTTATATTCTACAAAGTTCACCCAAGTAAAAAAACTATTTTATTAGTTAAATATATGTGTGTAAAAGGTATGCATGTGTATATATGTATATGTATGTATGTATATATATATATGTAAAAAGGAGATATACGTATGAATGTAAACATATGTATCTTTTTAGTCTGTAGCTTTTTGAGGAAAGAAACTCATTTATTATTTTTACACCTTCAGCCTCTGGCACACTGTTTATGGTGAGATGCAGTGAAGGGCAACCTGGGTGGATACAAACATACTTTTCCTGGTACATCCACAAGTGTCACGCTGTCAGACACAGAAACCTTGGGACCACACCTTGTTCTCTTGTTCCACAGGTCACTTCCAATCAATACTGTGAACCTAGGTGGAATTCTAAGAAGGCCTGGAGTCATTTCATCCTCTCAACTCTACTAGTCTTCCAAAGGCCCACCGAGAGATAAGATGATAAATCCTATGACCAGGGACACACTCATATGTCACTGACTCCCTTTGTCTAAGGATTTCCACCCGTCAGTTATGTCCAAATGACAAATGTGCTCAATATGAAAATGGAAACTACTAAGACCTCTTTTACAAAAATGACTTCTCTGCACAAATAGGCTTGTGTGATATCAGCAGCAAATGAAATTTCTACAGTAGAACTTGAAGGTAAAGTGGGCAGAGAAGAGGAAGCTGCTTTGGAGTATTTTCCGGAATAGACTAATTAAAGGTATTGTTCACGTCATCTGTTGCTATGCAGCACGTTACTCCAAATGCAGTAGCTTTATCTGGCTCATATTTTGTGAGTCAGGAGTTTAGCAGAGGCTGGACTGTTGACTTGAGCTCTGAACCAAGTAGCATCAACTGGGGCAGCTGAGGAAGAAGGATTCACATCCAATATCTTTGCTTACTGCTCTGAGGCCTGGACAGGATGGCTGGCAGTTGGTTCTTGCAGATGGTTGGGAGCCTAGCTATGGCTGCCAGCCAGAGAGCTGACACTTGGTCTCTCCGTGTTGTTTGATCTTCTCCCAGCAGGTTCCAGAGAAAGCGTCTCAACAGTGAGTGTACCAAAAGGCATAGGCACATGCTGCAAGGCTTCTTATAACTAATCTCAGAAGACCCAGTATGTCATTTCTGCCTCATTCTTTGGGCCAAGCAAAGCAAGTCAGTAGGTGAACAGAATTAGACTCCATCTCTCAACGACAAGAATAACAAAGAATGGCCATTTTAATCTACTACAGAATGAAAGTGTTAGGTGCTCAATCACGTCTGACTCTTTTTGTGACCCCATGGACTGTAGCCCTCCAGGATCCTCTGTCCCTGGAATTCTCCAAGCAAGGACACTGGAGTGGGTAGCCATTCCCTTCTCCAGGAGATCTTCCCAACCCAGGGATAGAAGCCAGGTCTCCCACATTGCAGGTAGATTCTTTGCTGTCTGAACCATCAGAGAAGTCTGTTGAGAAGTATTACACATGAAGGAGGAACACCCCGCTCCTCGCTTCAGCTAGTCCTTCCTTCACTTCATCTTTATGTAAACATGGTACAGAATGGACATGATAATGAGATAAAAGCCAGCCTTCTGTATGTCCAGAGTCAACTAACTGTTAACACCTTGAGCAAGTCAATTAACCTCTCTTTGCACGTCAGAAAGATGAGATTTCCCAGGTTTCAGTCAAGTCATGGGTCACATGCTTGTGGAGCAGGCAAGCCAAACCCAGCCCACAAGTTCGCTCAGTGTGAACACTATTAACACACATATACATACATTTATACCCAGCCATATAGGTATATGGCAACCCACTTCAATATTCTTACCCAGAGAATCCCCATGGACAGAGGAGCCTGGCAAGCTGTAGTCCATAGGGTCACAAAGAGTTGGACACGACTGAAATGACTTGGGACACATATAGCTACGTATGTTCACATATACATATACACATATGAAGGCAATATTTACTTAATTGCAACATTTAAAAACTAAATGATGTCTTTTAAAATTCAGAAAATCTAGCAACACTGTATATGCTTTCTAGCATGGCAAAAACTACCTGGCATTGATGGTCACCTTCACTCTTTGCGGGGGGCATGGGCCATCACTCTTGTGTTCCTACATCACTCATGCATATCTCAGGCCAGGGTTAGATAGAAAGTAGAGTTTGCTTCTTAACCACATGGTATAATGGTTAAAAGCACACAGATGCTGGCTTTGATGGTGTATATTCAAATCCTAGCTTTGGCATTTATAAGCTACATGACTTTAGGGAAATTATTTAACTTTTTCTTGCCTTAGTTTCATCATCTGCCTAATAAAAATAAAAATAGTGACCTTCCTAACAAGTCTTTCTGAGGATTAAGTGAATTTACACACATTAAAACTTATATGCAGAGTACATCATGAGAAACGCTGGGCTGGAAGAAGCACAAGCTGGAATCAAGATTGCCAGGAGAAATATCAATAACCTCAGATATGCAGATCACACCACCCTTATGGTAGAAGGTGAAGAGGAACTAAAAAGCCTCTTGATGAAAGTGAAAGAGGAGAGTGAAAAAGTTGGCTTAAAGCTCAACATTCAGAAAATGAAGATCATGGCATCTGGTCCTATCACTTCATGGGAAATAGATGGGGAAACAGTGGAAACAGTGTCAGACTTTGTTTTTTGGGGGCTCCAAAATCACTGCAGATGGTGATTGCAGCCATGAAATTAAAAGACGCTTACTCCTTGGAAGAAAAGTTATGACCAACCTAGATAGCATATTGAAAAGCAGAGACATTACTTTGCCAACAAAGGTCTGTCTAGTCAAGGCTATTGTTTTTCCTGTGGTCATGTATGGATGTGAGAGTTGGACTGTGAAGAAGGCTGAGTGCCGAAGAATTGATGCGTTTGAACTGCGGTGTTGGAAAAGACTCTTGAGAGTCCCTTGGACTGCATTGAGATCCAACCAGTCCATTCTGAAGGAGATCAGCCCTGGGATTTCTTCGGAAGGAATGATGCTAAAGCTGAAACTCCAGTACTTTGGCCACCACACGTGAAGAGCTGACTCATTGGAAAAGACTCTGATGCTGGGAGGGATTGGGGGCAGGAGGAGAAGGGGACGACAGAGGATGAGATGGCTGGATGGCATCACTGACTCGATGGACGTGAGTCTGGGTGAACTCCGGGAGTTGGTGATGGACAGGGAGGCCTGGAGTGCTGTGATTCATGGGGTCGCAAAGAGTCGGACATGACTGAGCGACTGAACTGAACTGAACTGAATACATAATTAATATAATATGATAATTATATATGTAGAACAGCACTTAGGACATATTATTATCACTTGCACAGTATTATAGTAAGAATCAGATGAAAAGATTAATGTAAAATTACTTTGAAAATGTATAGGCATCATACACAAGTACTAGATTATTATATTTTTATTATGTGTAGTACAAAAGACTTCTGATAGATGATTTTCTAGCATTCTCTAGAATACATCCACTATAAGAAACTTACCTCCATTTGTAATAATCTTATAATTCATTTCATAATAATTTTATTTTTAGACAGTTCTTTCTTAAATTAAGCCTACACAAAAATTGCTATAACATATCTCCACATAACTAAATTTTGTCACTCCTGTGAACTGCTGTAGGGCTTATTTCCTGTACCTTGATTTCAGCACTGACTTCTTATTTTCTTTTATTGTTGTTCAGTCGCTAAGTCATGTCCGAGGCTTTGCCACTTCATAAGCTGTGGCGTGCCTGGCTCCTCTGTTCTCCACTATCTCCTGAAGTTTTCTCAAATTCATGTTCACTGAATCAGTGATGCTATCCAACCATGTCATCCTTGCCATCCCCTTCTACTTTTGTCTTCAGTTTTTTTCAGCATCTGAGTTTTTTCCCAATGAGCCAGCTTTTCACATCAGGTGCTTCAACTTCAGCATCAGTGAATATTCTGGGTTGATTTCCTTTAGGGCTGACTGGTTTGCTCTCCCTACAGTCCAAGGGACTCTCAAGAGTCTTCTCCAGCACCACAATTTGAAAGCATTAATTTTTCAGTGCTCAGCCTTCTTTATGGTCCAACTCTCACATCTGTGTGTGACTACTAGAAAAACCATAGATTTGACTATATGGACCTTTGTCATTGGCAAAGTGATGCCTCATATGCTGTTGAGGTTTGTCATCCCTTTCCTTCCGTGGAGCAAGCGTCTTTTAATTTCATGGCTGAGGTCACTGCCTGCAGTGATTTTGGAGCCCAAGAAAATTAAATTAGTCACTTCTTCCACTTTTTCCCCTTCTATTTGCCAGGAAGTAACGGGACTAGATGCCATGATCTGATTTTTCTGAATGCTGAGTTTCAAGCCAGCTTTTTCACTCCCCTCTTTCACCCTCAAGAGGCTCTTTAGTTCCTCTTTGCTTTCTACCATTAAGTGGTTCATCTGCATATCTGAGTTTGTTGATATTTCTCCCAGAGATCTTGATTTCAGCCTGTGATTCATCCAGTCCAGCATTTTGCATGAAGTTAAACAAGCAGTGTGACAATATACAACCCTGCCATACTCCTATCCCAATTTTGAACCAGTCAGTTTTTCTATGTCCGGTTCCAATTATTGCTTCTTGACCCACATACAGGTTTCTCAAGAGATAGGTGAAGTGGTCTGGTAGTCCAAGCTCTTTAAGAATTTTCCACAGTTTATTGTGATCCACACAGTCAAAGGCTTTAGTGTAGTCAGTGAAGCAGAAGTTGATGTTTTTCTGGAACTCCCTTTCTTTCTCTGTGATCCAACGAATATTGGCAATTTGATCTCTGGTTCCTCTGCCTCTTCAAAACCCAACTTGTACATCCAAAAGTTCTTATTTTCTTACTAAACTATTAATAGTTTATTTTCTTCAAACATACATCATGTGTCATACATGATGCCAGGGACCAAAAACGTAACATTGACTAGCACCCTCCCAGTTCCACCCAAGCTTATAGACCGTGTACCTGCCAATATGTACTATAGGATGCCACACACATGAACTGTTCTGTTCTTTCTTGCGTAAAAGTAATGTCACCTTTTACATCTCCGATTTAATAATTGCTTCATAAATCTATGTCAATCAATTTTAGAAGGATTCTGTGCAATAAACTACGATTACAATTTTAGAGATGAGAAAACTGAGGTCTGTGCAGTGTTCTCTCCACACCATCCATCTGATCTTTCATCTCCAGGCCTAGAGAGAGGGTTGAGTCCCAGAGTACACTTGGAAAAGCAATCAAAAGATGAATAAACCAGACCTGGGCCAGCAAGGAGCTGAAGTTGTTCTGGCCAACACTGTTACCAAAGCAAAGTAGTTAGTTCTGTTCAAAGACAATGGAGCCTGTTAGAAAACAATGCATGTAGATCGGAAGAGTGTGAGAACAGAGGGCTCCAAAAGGAGCATGTCCAGGAAAATAGGGAAATTATGAGCTGTCTGACATATCTGATTCTAATAAAGCTTGTACTAAGAAGCCATAGAAGTATATGAAGAATTAGTAATAGATATATAGAAAACCTGTAAAAAATAGACCAAACTTTTAATTGAGGCAATTATTAAATCTGGAAAAAGAAGAACGGAAACCTAACTTATTCATAATATATAGCTCAAAAGTAAAGGGCACTTAGTGGTAATGAGTTAACTAAATATAGTTACATAACTATTACATATTGGGAGAATGAGAGGAACAGAAGAGAGTTGTGGAAGAATGCTAAACCTTTGCTATGGTTACAAAATAGTAATGACTGAAACAGGTAAGTCAAGAGATATCAGTATTGGCATATGATTTAGGATTATGTATATAAAGGCCAGAAGAACAACTGAAAGAGTTGAAAAAGGCTGCCTTTGGGGATCACGATTGAAGGGCAAAGAGATAAGGATGAGAGATAAGCCCTTTAGAAGTGCATTGACTTTTTAACTTTACGTACATTTTACTTTACACAATAGCCAAATGATAGAAATAGCCTCAAGAACCCATTGATGGATGAATGGATACACGAAATGTTGCATATACATACACTGAAACATTATCCAACCTTTAAAAGAAACTATTTTCTTTGGCCATGTGGCATGCAGGATTTTATCCTGCTGAGAGATTGAACCCATGCACCCTGCTGGTGCCCTCTGGAACAGAAGCATGGAGTCTTATCACTGAACCACCAGGGAATTCCCTTTAAAAGAAAAGAAATTCTGACACATTTTACAACATGAATAAATTGTGAGGGCATTATGCTAAGTGAAATAAGCCGATCACAAAAAGGCAAATACTACATGGTTCCATTTATAAGATCTACATAGAGTAACTCATAGTAAAATTCATAGGAATAGAAAGTAGGAGGTGATTTCCAGGAGCTGTGGGGGGAAGAAGAATGTGGAATTGTTGTTTAATGGGTACAGAGTTTCAGTTTTGCAAGATGAAGAGAGTTCTGGAGATTGGTTGCCCAACATGTGAATGTACTTAGTGTTAACAAACTGTATACTTTAAAACAGTTAAGATGGTAAGGTTATCTGTAATTTATCACAATGAAAGTTTTTTTTAATTGTGCTGTGCTTAATTGCTCAGTTGTAGCCAACTCTTTGCAACCCTATGGACTGTAGCCCATCAGGCTCCTCTGTTTGTGGGACTCCCCAGGCAAGAATACAGGAGTGGGTTGCCGTGCCCTCTTCCAGGGGATCTTCTCAACTCAAGGATTGAACCCAAGTCTCCCACATTTCAGGCAGATTCTTTACCATCTGAGCCATCAAGGAAGCCCAAGAATACTGGAGTTGGTAGCCTATCCCTTCTCCAGGGGATCTTTCTGACCCAGGAATCAAACCAGGGTTTCCTGCATTGCAGGCAGATTCTTTATCAGCTGAGCTACCAGAGAAGTTCTTTTAAAAATTAAACAACAAAGACAATATTACCTGGTGGTGGAGTCATAACCAGGTGATATACAAATACCAATCAATATGGCACAAGAAATGGAATAATCAAAATGGACACAAACAGTTAAAAGTAAAAAATTTAGCAACCCGCTATGTGCTACTCCATGATATTAAAACCCAAGGTTTGATCTTTTTATCTATTTTACTGTCTCATACTATGAGTATATAATATAACTTTGCAGGAATTGAGCCTATAGTACAAGTTAGGAGATCCAAGCGTGATGTAGCAGAAAGAGCACTGAAACCACCCCCCCTCCTTTTTTTGCACCCTGCTAAAAAAAATTTTTTTAAAGAATGTTTAAAAGAGATTGTAAATATGAAAGTATACTGTCATTTCTATTATAATCTGTAAAATAAGGACTTCTAGAAAAATTATACTTTTCCATGACTAAGACAGTATCTAGTTATGATTTAGAGTTTTCCTTAGGGCTCCTGAAATCATCCCATTTCCAAAGTGAACACATTATCTTCAAAGGTTCCTCTTACTGCAATTTATTTATTGCAACAAGCTAGGAACTGTGTTGCAAAGGAGAAATCAAAAGTACTTCATCAACAGTTGAAGGTGCCACCTAAAGTCACCCTGAGCACAAAGGGATAGAGACTGTCCTTGACTTTTCATCAACACCTGGTCACTCTGGGTGGACAGTCTACTTGACACCTGTACTTTCAGAAACTTTTTGTAAGTATAACTGATATTAGAGGCCTAAACCCTCTAAAGAATAATTTAAGATATTCCTTGGGCTAACTTACATACTCAAAAACTCAAAACCTTGGAAACTAGAAATATGACCATTGATAAACTCCTTGACATTAGCCTTGGTTACAGTTTTTTGGACTTGACACCAAAAAGAAAGAAAACAAAAGCAAAATAAACAACTAGGATGACATAAAACTATAAAGCTCTGCACAACAAAGAAACCCACCAATGAAACAAAAAGGCAACCAGCAGAATAGGAATTGCAAATCATATATCTGATAAGTGGGTAATATCCAAAATACATAGAGAATTCACACAACTCAATAGTAAAAATATCTGATTAAAAAATAGGCAGAGGATCTGAATAAATAATTTTTCCAAAGAAGACACACAGATAATCAACTGGTACCTGAGAGGATGTTCAACACCATTAATCATCAGGGAAACATAAACCAAAACTACAAGAGACATCACTTCATACCTATTCGAATGGCTATTATCAAAAGAAAAGAGACAAGTGTTGGTGAGGATGTGGGAAAAAATGAACTCTTGTGCACTGTTGATAAGAATTCAACCATCATGGAAACCATTATGAAGGCTCCTCAAAAAATTAAAAATAGAACTATTATTTGACCGAGCAGCTCCCCTTCTGAGCATTTATTTCAGTAAAGCAAAAACACCAACTTGAAAAGATATATGCTTAATCATGTTCATTGCAGCATTATTTACAATAAGTACAATATAGAAACAACTTAAATGTCTATTAACAGATGAGTATATAAAGAAAATCTGGTATAGATAGATTCAGATATATATAATGGAATATTATTAAGCCATATAAATGTGGAAATTGTCATTTTTGACAACGTGGATGGACCTTGAGGGAATATGCTGAGTGAAAAAAATCAGTCAGAGAAAGACATTTGTCCATATGATCTCACGTATATGTGGAACCCAAAATAAAGAAGCAAAGCTCATAGATACAAAAAACAGACTGTTAGTTGCCACTGACAGGAGTAGAGAGTGGGCCAGATGGATGAAGGGAGTCAAAAGATGCAAACTTGCAGTTACAAAATAAATGTCATGGGGACACATTGTACAGGATGGCGATTATAGTTAATAATACTGTATTACGTATTTGAAAGTTAAGAAAAAAATTCTCATCACAAGAAAAAAATCCTCTGGCTGCATACGGAGGTGGATATATGCTAGATCTGTTGTGCTAATCATTTTGCAATGTATACAAATGTTGAATCATTATATTGTACACCTGAAAGTAACATAATGTTGTATGCCAATTATACCTCAATTTTTTAAGAAAAGACACCCTCCAAAAAGAGGATGACCACTGAGATGTTTTCCAGCCTGCTCCAGGTTGTTCAGACGTGATGCAATCCCCTTACTTTCCAAATTACTCAACAAAGTTAGAATCAACCCTTAGGATTTTCTCCAATAAGCTCTCAAGGTTGTCAACAACTGAATTTACACTCTAAAGAAATAAACCTTAAAAAGTAAACAAACAACAAGAAGGTGGGCACTATATCTCGAGCCCTCTAATGCATAAATCAGAAAAACAATAGTCCCTAGAACAGTTAGTTTCAGCAGGATACGGCACTGTAAGGCATGCATAGGCTGAAGAAATTTGTAAAGACAGGTCATCAAAATTTGGAGGTGAGGACTACAGAGACAGACCTTTGAAATTCACTCTTCCAATTAAGGACAGCCTCAAGGCAGATGTGGCTTTTGATTTCTATAACCTCCTTTCAGAATTATAAATTGGAAAGATCACAGTCCTGGGGAGTCCAAATCTTGGATTTAGTGGTTCTTGCATATTAACTAGCTGGGTGGGCCCAATGCAGCCTTTATTTTTTTTTCTTTTTTTTGTAAACCTCAGCAGTTGCATCTGTAAAATAAAATCTGTGGTTAAAGTTGTCTCTCAGTACCCTTTTAGCTCTAACGTTCTTTGACTCAGTAAATCTATTCCCCTGAAGAGTCTAAGAGTTTTATTACTAGGTAAACTTGGTGACAACTTCTTAGCCACTGCTCAGTAAAGGGAAGAACAGGAGTGGGAGGTGAGGCCAATTGGTTCAGAAAGTACTCTGTCAGTATTTTAGGGCATGGGAGAGACTGTCATCGATATCATGAATATTGTTTGGTGACTATATACACACTTCTGGGATTGAGGTGACTAACAGACTGATATCCAATTAAAGGGACAGGAGAGAAGACAATCTACCCACAATCACTGGGACATTGGGAAGAAGGAGGGACTGGAGAAGCTAACAGACTGCAAGCCTTCTGAAATGAAGAATATTCAAAAGAGCCAAGTCATTTATTCATTTCTTCATTCGTTCTTCCAACAGGTATTTATTTGGTCTTTCCATGTGAAAATAATTTAAAACAAGGCAAAAAATGTTTCTTTAAATTGGCTTTATAATTTAAAATACAGTTTTATTTTACAAGTTTCATCCAGTATCAACTCTATGGGATATAAATTCCTCCTTAAGACAACAGCAAAGCTCAGAGAGGTCGAGTTTAACAAATATCACAGAGCTAATTCACTGAAAAATCAGAATCAAATTTAAGTTCTCTCATTCCTGCTTTTATGTTCCTCCTGTTACATCACAAATATGACCATCTACTCCTGCAATTTCCTATCTTTGCCCTAATAAGTGGATGGTCTTGGGCCCAATATGTCAATACCCTTCTTGGGGCTGAGGATGGGCCCCCCCATAATATCTCTCAATGACATATTGATTATTTTGTGTTTAAGTTATTTAAGAAACAGCCAATGCAAGAGAGACACTCTGACCCTCCTCTCAGTCTCCCTGAAAGCAGAAAATAAATCTCCACTGTAAAAGGTGTATTTCCTGAATCTGGATTTAAAAAGAAACCTTTATATAGCAGAATAGGGAATTCAAGTTGAGACGCCCGTATGAACAAAACACATTACTTTTTAGATTTACCATCTCTTGCCCAGCATCTCTCGTGATATACTCTGCATATAAGTTAAATAAGCAAGGTGACAATATACAGCCTTGATGTACTCCTTTTCCTATTTGGAACCAGTCTGTTGTTCCATGTCCAGTTCTAACTGTTTCTTCCTGACCTGCATACAGATTTCTCAAGAAGCAGGTCAGGTGGTCTGGTATTCCCATATCTTTCAGAATTGTTCACAATTCATTGTGATCCACACAGTCAAAAGCTCTGGTACAGTCAATAAAGCAGAAACAGATGTTTGTCTTTAACTCTCTTGCTTTTTCGATGATCCAGCAGATGTTGGCAATTTGATCTCTGGTTCCTCTGCCTTTTCTAAATTCAGCTTGAAGAGCTGGAAGTTCTCAGGTCACATATTGTTGAAGACTGGTTTGGAGAATTTTGAGCATTACTCTGCTAACGTGTGAGATGAGTGTAGTTGTGCAGTAGTTTGAGCATTCCTTGGCATTGCCTTTCTTAGGGATTGGAATGAAGACCAACCTTTTCCAGTCCTGTGGCCACTGCTGAGTTTTCCAAATTTGCTGGCATATTGAGTGCAGCATTTTCAAAGCATCATCTTTCAGGATTTGAAATAGCTCAACTGGAATCCATCCCCTCCACTAGCTTTGTTCATAGTGATGCTTCCTAAGGCCCACTTGACTTTGCATTCCAGGATGTCTAGCTCTAGGTGAGTGGTCACACCATCGTGATCATCTGGGTCATGAAGATCTTTTTTGTACAGTTCTTCTGTGTATTATTGCCACCTCTTCTTAACATCTTCTGCTTCTGTTAGATCCATACCATTCTATTAGGTCCATAAAGATGGGCTTTATTGAGCCCATCTTTGCATGAAATGTTCCCTTGGTATCTCTAATTTTCTTGAAGAGATCTCTAGTCTTTCCCATTCTATTGTTTTCCTCTACTTCTGTGCATTGATCACTGAGGGAGGCTTTCTTATCTCTCCTTGCTATTCCTTGGAACTCTGCATTCAAATGGATATATCTTTCCTTTTCTCCTTTGCTCTTGGTTTCTCTTCTTTTCACAGCTATTTGTAAGGCCTCCTCAGACAACCATTTTGCTTTTTTGCATTTCTTTTTCTTGGGGATGATCTTGCTCCCTGTCTCCTGTACACTGTCACAAACCTCCATCCATAGTTCATCAGCACAAGCTGGAATCAAGACTGCCGGGAGAAATATCAATAACCTCAGATATGCAGATCACACCACCCTTATGACAGAAAGTGAAGAAGAACTAAAGAGCCTCTTGATGAAAGTGAAAGAGGAGAGTAAAAAAGTTGGTTTAAAGCTCAACATTCAGAAAACTAAGATCATGTCATCTGGTGCATCATTTTATGGCAAATAGATGGGGAAACAGTAGAAACAGTGGCTGACTTTATTTTTCTGGGCTCCAAAATCACTGCAGATAGTGATTGCAGCCATGAAATTAAAAGACGCTTACTCCTTGGAAGAAAAGTTATGACCAACCTAGACAGCTTGTTAAAAAGCAGAGACAGGTTCAATGCACGATACTGGATGCTTGGGGCTAGTGCACTGGGACGACCCAGAGGGATGGTATGGGGAGGGAGGTGGGAGGAGGGTTCAGGATGGGGAGCACATGTATACCTGTGATGGATTCATTTTGATATTTGGCAAAACTAATACAATTATGTAAAGTTTAAAAATAAAATAAAATTAAAAAAAAAAAAAAGCAGAGACATTACTTTGCCAACAAAGGTCCATCTAGAAAAGGCTATGGTTTTTCCAGTGGTCATGTATGGATGTGAGAGCTGAACTATAAAGAAAGCTGAGCACCAAAGGATTGATGCTTTTGAGCTGTGGTGTTGGAGAAGACTCTTGAGAGTCCCTTGGACTGCAAGGAGATCCAACCAGTCCATCCTAAAGGAACCCAGTTCTGAATGTTCATTAGAAGGATTGATGTTGAACCTGAAACTCCAATACTTTGGCCACCTGATAGAAAGAACTGACTCATATGAAAAAAAAAAAAAAATAAAACCCTGATGTTGGGAAAGATTGAAGGCAGGAGGAAAAAGGGATGACAAAGGATGAGATGGTTGGATGGCATCACCGACTCAATGGGCATGAGTTTGAGTAAACTCCAGGAGTTGATGATGGACAGGGAGGTCTGGCGTGCTACAGTCCATGAGGCCATAAAGAGTCGGACAGGACTGAACAACTGAACTGAACTGATCTCGTGCCCAAACTCTGTTTAGATGTTTCATTGATTGAATACCTCAAATATGTTTCTTTTTCCTGTGACTCCCTCACAAATTTAATATTTATTTGTCCAAAAAGTATAAAAGCTGCCAGTGTTGGACTCTTTTTTAAAAAATAAAGGATAATTGCTTTACAATATTGTGTTGGTTTCTGCCATACAACGACATGGATCAGCCATAAATATACATGTGTCCCGTCCCTCTTGGGTCTCCCTCCCCCTACCCTCCCCCATCCCACTCTCTAGGTCATCACAGAAGGCTGGATTGGGCTCCCTGTATTATACAGCAGCTTCCCACTAGTTATCTATTTTACACATCATAGTGTATATATGTCAACTGGACTTGGAACAACAGGCTCAAAACTGGGAAAGGAGTACAAGAAGACTATATACTTCACCCTGTTTATTTAACTTCTTTGCAGAGTACATTATGTGAAATATCAGGTTGGATGAATCACAAGATTGGAATCAAGATTGTCAGGAAAAATATCCACAACCTCAGATATGTAGATGATGCCACTCTAACGGTAGCAAGTGAAGAGGCAGTAAAGAGCCTCTTGATGAGGGTGAAAGAGGAGAATGAAAAAGCTGGCTTGAAACTCAACATTCAAGAAACTGAGATCATGGCATCTAGTGCCATCACTTCATGGCAAGTAGATGGGGAAAAAGTGAAAGCAGGGACTGATCTTATTTTCTTAGGCTCCAAAACCAGTGCAGATGATGATTGTAACCATGAAATTAAAAGACATTTGCTCCTTGGAAGGAAAGCTATGAAAAACCTAGAAAGCATAGTGAAAAGCAGAGACCTCACTTTGCTAACCAAGGTGCGTATAGTCAAAGTTATGGTTTTTCCAGGAGTCATGTATGGATGTGACATTTGTACCATAAAGAAGACTGAGCACAGAGGAATTCATTCCTTTGTAGTGCTGGAGAAGACTCTTGAGAGTCCTTTGGACAGCAAAGAGATCAAACCAGTCACTCTTAAAGGAAATCAACCCTAAATATTCATTGAAAGGACTGATGCTAAAGCCATAGCTCCTATACCTTGCCCAGTTGATGCAAAAACTGAGTCATTGGAAAAGACCCTGATGCTGGGAAAAATTGAAGGCAAAAGGAAAATGGGGTGGCACAGAATGACATGGTTAAATAGCATCACTGACTCAATGAATATGAATTTGAGCAAACTCTGAGAAATAATGGAGAACAGAGGAGTCTGGTGTTCTACAGTCCATGAGGTCACAAAAAGTTGGACTCAGCTTAGCGACCAAACAACAAGTGTATGTATGTCAATGCGGCTATCTCAATTCTCCCTACCCCTCCTTCCCACACTGTGTCCACAGTCTGTTCTCTGTCTGTATCTCTATTCCTGTCCTACAAGCAGGTTCATCAGTACCATTTTTCCACATTCCATGCTGCTAAGTCGCTTCAGTCGTGTCCGACTCTGTGCGACCCCATAGACGGCAGCCCACCAGGCCGCGCCGTCCCTGGGATTCTCCAGGCAAGAACACTGGAGTGGGTTGCCATTTCCTTCTCCAATGCATGAAAGTGAAAACTGAAAGTGAAGTCGCTCAGTCGTGTCCGACTCTTAGCGACCCCATGGACTGCAGCCTACCAGGCTCCTCCGTCCATGGGGTTTTCCAGGCAAGAGTACTGGAGTGGGGTACCATTGCCTTCTCTACATTCTATATATATGCATTCATATATGATATTTGTTTTTCTCTTTCTGACTTACTTCATTCTGTGTAACAGGCTCTAGCTTCATCCACCTCAGTTCAACTGACTCACATTTGTTCCTTTTATGGCTGAGTAATATTCCATTGTTTATATGTACCATATCTTCTTTATCCATTCATCTGTCAACACATACAGCAACTATGGAGAACAACATGGAAATTCCTTAAAAAACTAGGAATAAAACTACCAAATCACCCACTACTGGATATATACCCTGAGAAAACCATAATTCAAAAAGATGCATGTACTCCAATGCTCATTGCAGCCCTATTTACAATAGCCAGGATATGGAAGCTACATAGATGGCCACTTCTCGGGTCCAATTTCTAGGAAACCATTGTGTGCAAGAAATATTTTTTTTTCTTTTTCTCCTGTTAATCTGCCTTGTGTTGATTTTATTAGTCTAGCCACATGAACTCAAGAGAATTAAAGAGGGAAGTTTCCCACTCCTTTTTTCTTCATTTGGCTACATGAGAACAAAGAACTGAAAATAAAAGTCCTATAAGAGTTTAATTTTGTCAAATAGGAAGGAGAAATGTGCATTTTCTTCCCAAGAGGTAACACATTGGTATTCCTAAACTACAAATATGCTGAATGTGGACTCTGAAACTGGCTTTATATGAACTTATCTGGACCTCAAGCCTCATCTGCCTAACAGGTGACAGTATCTGTGCAAATCCAGTGTAGAGCTTCTTTTCTAGTATCAAATAAAGTGGAATACATAGACATCTATTAAAAATAAGAAGTGAAGCTATAACTGTGGTGTGGTTCTTATGCGTATTAAATGTGTGGCTTGGAGAATAGATAATAGCCAGTTCTGGCTTGACTTCAGGCTTGGAGATCCAACAAATTCAGAGACAAGGGATTGGACACAAAGGAGCAAAGTCCATAAGCAGCTCGATGCTTAGAAAATAAGGAACAGTTGGTCTTACAGCTTGGCTGGGCGGGAGTGTTGGCACAGATCCTCAGATTATCATTCTCTGACTGGTGAATCAAGTGGGCCTCACCAGGGGCTGGACATTAGCTTCCTTCTGGTTAGAGAGAAGCAGCGGAGGTTGCGACCATCTGCTCTGTTCAGGATGTCAATAACCTCTTGCAGATTTTCTTGCAAAAGCAGAGCCAAGCCAGGCCCTTGGCAGAATCACAAAGCAAAACACTTCTGTTTCCACAACTTCTTCACTCTCCCCTTTCCCTCAAGTCAAGGTGCCACTCCAGCGGCCCCAGCAGCTCACACTCCTGACCCTTGTAGCCCTCAAAGCCAGTATGTGGAGACAGCACCCTGCATGGTCCAGACATCTCTGCTCCTCACCCCCAAATTCACTGAAAGTGAACCATGTCTTTCTTGTCTTCCTCTCAGCAAGTTGCCACTTGGAAATCAGAGCAGATAAGTAGCTCACAGAAGAGCTTATAAAAGATGACGAAAGTTAAAAGCAACCCCTCTCAAGAATACTAGCATGTTAATAATAGGCTTTTAAATAATTCAGTTCAGTTCAGTTCAGTTGCTCAGTCGTGTATGACTCTTTGCGACCCCATGGACTGCAGCACGCCAGGCCTCCCTGTCCATCACCAATTCCCGGAGTTTACTCAAACTCATGTCCATCAAGTCAGTGATGCCATCCAACCATCTCATCCTCTGTCATCCCCTTCTCCTCCTGCCTTCAATCTTTCCCAACGTCAGAGTCTTTTCAAATGAGTCAGCTCTTCACACCAGGTGGCCAAAGTATTGGGGAATTAAATAATGCCCCCCACCGAAAAAAAAAAAAAAAATAATGAATGCCAAATGGATTATCACCAAAAAAAGCAATGGCATTACAGGGTGGATATCTTGAAGCTAAGTAGTGGAAGAATTCTATTTACTCACCATCAGAAACATGGCATTTCTTGATCCTGATAAAGTTCTCCTCAAAAAGCAGAATCATTACACAATAACCAAAAAACAAATATGAAGCACATGACAAAGCATTAGCTTTCTCAATTACAAATGATGACTAGACAGAGGTTGTACTTATCTGTTATTGTCTTTTTTTAATTAAAAAATAAGCAGAATGGTCTCTGGAAACGTCAAACGGGTGGTGAAATCTTAGTTAAGACAAGTGGCTCTATGACTGATGTCTGTAGGGGGCTCAGCGTAACACATGTAACAACTCTGAATGATTTGTTCATACTGGGGATCCCCAAAGCCTGGAGCCTTTAAATATCTTTCTTTTATTTTTCCTTACTCTTGTTTCAGTTGTATTTCTGATACAATTAAAATAGTGCTTTACTTAATATCTGCACGTTTTCACTGCAATTATTAAAATATATCAAAGTTTAAAAGGTCCTTAGAGGGAATTCTCTGGTGGTCTAGTTATTAGGACTCCACACTTCCACTGCAATGGGGCAGTCTCTGGTCAAGGATCCTGCAAGCCATGTAGCACGGCCAAAAACAAACAAACAAACAAAACAGCCTTTAGAGTTCATCTAGCCCTCACTGCACATGATAATAACGTGAGGAACTCAATTTTGGTACCTATGTTTGCACCTCAGTCTTGTCCAATTTAATCGGAATCTTTATATGTATACATCCGCTTTCATTTTTAACTCCCCAGGCTATTCTGATGAGTGTTTTGTGCCAGTACTGGCACAAAGACAGAAATATAGATAAATGGAGCAAAATAGAAAGCCCAGAGATAAATCCAAGCACCTATGGACCCCTTAACTTTGACAAAGGAGGCAAGAATATACAATGGATTAAAGACAATCTCTTTAACAAGTGGTGCTGGGAAAACTGGTCAACCACTTGTAAAAGAATTAAACCATAACACTTCCTAACACCATACACAAAAATAAACTCAAAATGGATTAAAGATCTAAACGTAAGACCAGAAACTATAAAACTCCTAGAGGAAAACAGGCAAAACACTCACCGACATAAATCACAGCAGGATCCTCTATGACCCACCTCCCAGAATATTGAAAATAAAAGCAAAAATAAACAAATGGGACCTAATTAAAATTAAAAGCTTCTGCACAACAAGGGAAACTCTAAACAAGGTGAAAAGACAGCCTTCAGAATGGGAGAAAATAATAGCAAACGAAGCAACTGTCAAAGAATTAATCTCAAAAATATACAAGCAACTCCTGCAGCTCAATTCCAGAAAAATAAACGACCCAATCAAAAAGTGGGCCAAAGAACTAAACAGATATTTCTCCAAAGAAGACATACAGATGACTAACAAACACATGAAAAGATGCTCAACATCACTCATCAGAGAAATTCAAATCAAAACCACAACGAGGTACCATTTCACGCCAGTCAGAATGGCTGCGATCCAAAAGTCTATAAGCAATAAATGCTGGAGAGGGTGTGGAGAAAACGGAACCCTCTTACACTGTTGGTGGGAATGCAAACTAGTACAGCCCTATGGAGAACAGTGTGGAGATTCCTTAAAAAACTGGAAATAGGACTGCCATATGACCCAGCAATCCCACTGCTAGGCATAGACACTGAAGAAACCAGAAGTGAAAGATGTGTACCCCACATGTACCCCAATGTTCATTGCAGTACTGTTTATAACAGCCAGGACATGGAAGCAACCTAGATGTCCATCAGCAGACAAATGGATAAGAAAGCTGTCAATGAAATATTACTCAGCCATTAAAAAGAATACATTTTAATCAGTTCTAATGAGGTGGATGAACTTGGAGCCTATTATACAGAGTGAAGTAAGCCAGAAGGAAAAACACCAATACAGTATACTAACGCATATATATGAAATTTAGAAAGATGGTAATGATAACCCTGTATGCGAGATAGCAAAAGAGACACAATTGCATAGATCAGTCTTTTGGACTCTGTGGGAGAGGGCGAGGGTGGGATCATTTGGGAGAATGGCATTGAAACATGTATATTATCGTTTGTGAAACGAATTGCTAGTCCAGGTTCGATGCATGAAACAGGATGCTCGGGGCTGGTGCACTGGGATGACCCAAACGGATGGGATGGGAAGGGACATGGGAGGGGGGTTCAGGATGGGGAACACATGTACACCCGTGGCGGATTCATGTCAATGTATGGCAAAACCAATACAATACTGTAAAGTAATTAGCCTCCAATTAAAATAAATAAATTAAAATTTTTTTAAAAAGAACCACCGGTCTTTTTCAAATTCTCATTTTGAACGTGTGGGAACTTAAATTCAAACATAGGAAGTGACTGGTCTCAAATCCAAATCGCCATACTTGTAATCCAAAGCCTATTTTTAAAAGTATAATATGTCATCTTACCAAACACAGCTTTCATACCTAAATAAAAATCCTTTGTTCTTTAAGAAGCATAAGTTACTCTATCTCTCCTAGCCCTGGACTTATTTATCAAAACAAAAATGAGTCACCACTCTCTGAAACAAGACCCAAGTACACGACAGACAGTGCATTACTCCATCAGCACAAGTCACTACTCCATCGTGCCTTCTAATGGGAATCCAGTCCTCCCCTAACAGCAGTCAGCTGCTTAGCACAGGAGAGGAAATAGTGAGGGATTCCAGACTGAGTCATGCCATCACTGAGATAGCAAAAGAAGATTGTTAGTTTCACTGCAAGCTGTTCTGACACACAGTGGCCATTATTTTCCTATAACTTGACATAAAAGATGCATCTTCTTTGCTCTCAGGAAGTAATGATTTCTACAACTCAACGTACAGTTAATACGTAGATTACTCAGGTTTGTATCTCCTGAAAAGCCACACTGAGTCCTCTCTCCACAGGCATTTCATCATCATTAAACAATTTATCTTTTAAAGTGGGCTTTATCTTTTACCTTTTAAAATATTGGTAGAAGAAAGCAGAATTCAACTCATATCATTGCAACTAAGTAAAATTAATAGAAAAAAACTATGACTTAACGATGACCATGTCTAGGCTATGGGGCTTGAGATCTAAGACAACATGGCCAGGGCCAAAGCGAAGGAGATTATAACCAAAAGTCTAGGCAAGATGAGTGATGAAATGATGGACAATGGTCTGAGGACACAGGCTAAACTCGGGCCAATTAGTTCAAGGCAAAGGGGAACAGGTATAATAGGCAGAACGTTGAAGGACTGAGAGGATCAGGAAAAGGTTAAATTCCTAGAAAAGAGACCCATGTTATAAAGCAATGCAGTTTAAGTTACCAGTACAATGACAATTCTATGAAAAAAAAAAATTTAAGGATGGAGTAGAAAACATTGTCAGAGAAGGCAATGGCACCCCACTCCAGTACTCTTGCCTGGAAAATCCCACGGACAGAGGAGCCTGGTAGGCTGCAGTCCATGGGGTTGCTAAGGGTCGGACACGACTGAGGGACTTCACTTTCACTTTTCACTTTCCTGCATTGGAGAAGGAAATGGCAACCCACTCCAGTGTTCTTGCCTGGAGAATCCCAGGGACGGGGGAGCCTGGTGGGCTGCCGTCTATGGGGTTGCACAGAGTCAGACATGACTGAAGCAACTTAGCAGCAGCCGCAGAAGACATTGTAAAATGTGATTCAATACCAAGAACTTCTGATTTTTTTCACTAACAAGTTTTGTGACTTTTGACAAGATATTTCACATTTCCAGGCTACAGTAATATGATAACAAGTGTGGTCTAGATCAGTCAACATACATTTGCTGAATATCTTGAGTCAGGCACTGTGCTAGACATAGTACATTCACTGATGAGAAAGAGAAACAGATTCTTCCCTGTTCTCCTGGAACTTAGGTCCAGGATATTGATTTTTAAATATTTTGATGTGACCCACTCTAAGAAATATATAAATAAATAAAGCACTATGTGTGTATGTGTGTATGAGTAAAAATTTCTTTCATGAAGCAATATCTAATCTTGTTATATGAAGCACATTAAGCTATTTTGATTCTGTTTTATTATAATTTTTTAATGCTACTAAATTGATTTTATATCTAACTAAAAAGTCATGACCAGTAGTTTCTTCTTTGCAGCCTTTTAATTCAATGATTCTATCACTCTAAGATTTCTTTCATTTCTCAAGCTTCTCCAAGAAAGTGATAATTTATTTAATCCATGTTTAATGTTTGGCCCTTTGTAATAATGTGGACAAACAAACTAAACTTCCAAATCTAGAAAAATCCACATATGGAGTAATTTTGGCCACAGAACAAACATTATTTCTAACACATCCTGTCTACTAACTTCCATGAAATTCCTGATGTTGAATAGCTTTGAAATGTCCTTGCCCTTTTCCCCAAGCTTTATGCTCTTTTATGTCATTAGACAAATTTCACTTTCCCTAATACCTCAACTTCACAGAAAAAACTACTGCCCATAATAGAAGGTATATTCAAGAATGATATTCAGTTCAGTTTGGTTGGGTTGCTCAGTCATGTCCATCTCTTTGCGACCCCGTGGACTGCAGCACGCCAGGCCTCCCTGTCCATCACCAACTCCCAGAGTCTACCCAAACTCATGTCCATTGAGTCAGTGATGCCATTGAACTGTCTCATCCTCTGTCATCCCCTTCTCCTCCCACCTTCAATCTTTCCCAGCATCAGGGTCTTTCCAAATGAGTCAGTTCTTTGCATCAGGTGGTCAAAGTATTGGAGTTTCAGCTTTAACATCAGTCTTTCCAATGAACACTCAGGACTGATTTTCTTTAGGATGGACTGGTTTGATCTTGCAGTCCAGGGGACTCTCAAGAGTCTTTTCCAACACCACAGTTCAAAAGCATCAATTCTTCAGTGCTCAGCTTTCTTTACAGTCCAGCTCTCACACCCATACATGACTACTGGAAAAACTATAGCTTTGACTAGATGGACCTTTGTTGGAAAAGTAATGTCCCTGTTTTTTAATATGCTGTCTAAGTTAGTCATAACTTTCCTTCCAAGGAGTAAGCGTCTTTTAATTTCATGGCTGTGGTCACCATCTGCAGTGGTTTTGGAGACCAAAAAAATAAAGTCTCTCACTGTTTCCGCTGTTTCTCCCATCTATTTGCCATGAAGTGATGGGACCAGATGCCATGATCTAAGTTTTCTGAATGTTGAGCTTTAAGCCAACTTTTTCACTCTCCTCTTAAGTATTTCCAGGAAGACACCATTCTTCCCTTGTTATTTTGCCCATGGTAGGCTGGATTTATCTGAAAACACAGTGTTTGTACCAAAGGTACTCTTCTTGCAAAGGAAAGTTACTTTTGGAATAGATCTGTGCACTGGAATGAGAAAAATGCACTTTCTGATCAAGAAATCATTTTTTTTTTTCTGGTTTTATGAAGAGCAATTGGATTGAAAATGATTCTTCATTTCTGTGGTTGGTTGGTTGGTTGTCAATTTTCCAAGAAAAGAAGGAAATTTCTAAAGATAGAGATTGCAAGAAAATTTTCAAATATATGTTATTAAGAATGCAGCCTGTTCAAGTCTAAGAGAGTGTAACTCTTGCCTTTCCTTAATTAGACAGTGTGGTCTGATGAAAATACCATGGAATCAGAGACAGAAGAAAAGAATTTCGGTCTAGCCTCTCTTATGTACCAGTTGATACAAATGATGACCAAAAACTTCACTCCCTATAGAGGATTTTACAAAATATGCAACATGAAATACTAAAAGATCATGGTTAGAGCAAAGAGTTTATAAAAAATGCATAGTAAATGTAAAATTTCTACGACCCAGGAAATCCACAAATGCCAAGTCCCCCCTGTCACACATGTCACACAGGTGGCCTACCAGATAACAGAGAAGGCGGAGGTCACAGACGCTGGGAGATGGCTGTGAAAGCATCATATCGAAGGTCTGACGTGATCCCAGGTAGGAGAGCAGGCTTTCTAGAGTCCACGGGAGAGGAACTCTGGTGACTATTTCATTAGAGGAACAATAACCAAGATAAAAACTCACTTTAAGTAAAACATAATAACCTGAATTCCACATTGACTTTCTAACTCTGATCTTGGTCAGGTTCCATTTTGTATGATTCTCAGTCTCTTTATGTATTAAAAAATGGTTAACATTGCTTGCCCTACCTTAGGGCTTCCCAGGTGGCGCTAGTGGTAAAGAACCCACTTATCAGTGCAGGAAACATTAGAGATACTGGTTCTATCCTTGCGGGGAGGCGGGGGGAGATCTTCTCAAGGAAGGTATGGCAATCCACTCCAGTATGCTTCCCTGGAGAATCCTATTGATGGAGGAACCTGACAGGCTACAGTCCATAGGATTGCACAGAGTTGATATAATCTTGTTTGCTTTATAAAAATAGATAATTAAAGTAAAAGAATTCTATAAAATTTAAATTATCTTAGAAACAAAAACTAATAATACTCATTCCACAAATGTGTCTTGAGATCCTGGGCTAGAGTCTAGGACCATGATCCTGAATAGCCTGGCTGCTTCCTTCCAACTGCCTGAAGTGACGTTAAGTAGTAAGAGAGAGCTAGGTGAGGCTTGACAGAAGAGGTGATATATAAGCAGTGAGTACAAGATAAAAAGTAGGTCAGCAGTCACAGAATGCAGCAGGGTGGAGGGAAACATGACTAGAGGATAGAAGAGAGAAAAGAAGATTCCCAAAGGAGAGAGAACATGAGCAGAGACATATA
Source organism: Bos grunniens (assembly GCF_055505025.1). Classification (NCBI taxonomy): domain Eukaryota; kingdom Metazoa; phylum Chordata; class Mammalia; order Artiodactyla; family Bovidae; genus Bos; species Bos grunniens. Next base: position 15,417,218 of record NC_141188.1, read on the forward strand.
GTTGGTTCAGTTGGATGAAATGTATATGCCTTGAACTGGGGAACCAAGATAAATGTGACATAGGCTCTGTCCCTCTAGATAGACAAAGTCAGTGTAAGGTAGTAAGTGCTGGTGGGGAACCAGTCAATGCATAAGAAGTTAGCCAGGTGACATAAGAGATGTCCATCACATGTCAGACTAGTAAACCAGCTTGTATGAATGCAGGTTGTTGTTCAGTTGCTCAGTCGTGTCTCTTTGTGACCCCATGGACTGCAGCACGCCAGGCTTCCCTGTCCTTCACCATCTCCCGAAACTTACTCAAATTCATGTCCGTTGAGTCGGTGATGCCATCCAACCATCTCATCCTCTGTCATCCCCTTCTCCTCCTGCCTTCAAACTTTCCCAGCATCAGAGTCTTTTCTAATGAGTCAGCTCTTCACATCAGGTGGCCAAAGTAATGGAGCTTCAGCTTCAGCATCAGTCCTTCCAATGAATATTCAGGACTGATTTCTGTTAGGATTGACTGGTTTGATCTCCTTGCAGCCCAAGAGACTCTCAAAAGTCTTCTTCAACACCACAGTTCAAAAGCATCAATTCTTCAGCACTCAGCCTTCTTTATGATCCAACTCTGACATCGTACATGACTACAAGAAAAACCGCATCTTTGACTATATGGACCTTTGTCAGCAAAGTAATGTTTCTGCTTTTTAATAAGTTGTCTAGGTTTGCAATAGCTTTTCTTCCAAGGAGCAATTATCTTCTAATTCCATGACTGCAGTCAGCATCTGCAGTGATTTTGGAGCCCAAGAAAATAAAGTCTGTCACTGTTTCCATTGTTTCCCTGTCTATTTGCCATGAAGTGATGGGACCGGTTACCATGATCTTAGTTTTTTGAATGTTGAATTTTAAGCCAGCTTAAAACTGGTTTAATGAATGCAGGAGGGCATGTGAAAGCATTTAGCATGCAGGGAGAAAAAAATGACCAGTTTAAAGGAAAGCAAAGAGCTCAGCTTTGCTATTTTATATTAGTGAAGTGAAGTGACTCAGTCATGTCAAACACTTTGTGACCCCATGGACTGTAGCCCACCAGGCCCCTCTGTTCATGGGATTCTCCAGGCAAGGATACTGGAGTGGATTGCCATTTCCTTCTCCAGTGTTATGTTAGTAGTGATAGAAAATAAAGATGGTTTGCACATGGCTTTCAATAGACAGCTAATGAGTTTATTCTTTGTTCTACGCATGGTGGGGCACAGAATACTCTTCTGAGCACAGAAATAATCGTCTGTTATTACAACTCCTATTATAATTTTGATAACAGTGAAATGGACGTATTTCAAGGTGAAGAAGAACCAGAAGCAGAGAAGACTGCTTAGTTGGCTGCAAAAATAAACCAAGCCTGAAATGGTGATAGGCCAGTCTAAAAGAGGGGCAGGGTAAAGGATCAGAAATATTTTTCTGACCCATCATATATAGGTGGAGTTACTTTCACAGCATAAGTTGAAGGTATTGACTAAGGTGAATTTATTTCATTTGAAAACTGATACCAGACAATTTTCTTCCGCATACATTAAAAAGATAAACAACAAAGTCATTAAGCCCAGCCTTGAACTGGATCATTGAAGAGGCCAAGGTCAGAAAATAGTGAGGACTGTTCTGAATCAGCCAGTCTTGGTAGCAGATAAAGAACAGCCCCATGGCTATGGCTCTAGTGCACTTTTTGTCACACTTTGCCCGAGAAACTACCATCCATTATTGTCCAGAGAGACCGAGGCACAGAATGAGGGTTTGCTCCTGACAGAGGTGACGGCAGCTGTCAGTTCTTGCTGCTCTGGTCGCTCAAAGAGAGAGGCACAAATCCTTCACCCCTCAGGCTCGGGCCTCCCACTTCACACGTTCACTGACAAACACTCACTGAACCCTGCTAAGAAACAGCCCTGCTGCTAGATGCTGAAAGGACAGAGCCAAATAAATCCCAGGACTGTGACAGGTCTAAAATGAGTTTTCATCAAGGAGGACAGCACTTTGGTAAGGTGAATGACATGGACCCGCTGGCTATCGAAGTCTGGAACAAACTTGCCTCTTATTAAGTCTGGAATGCTATCCACGGCAGCAGTGCCCACTCCGTGTGTTCTCTGAGGTTGAAGCATTATTTGAACTTTAGTCTCCCTTGGCTGAGATAGCTCAGAGCCTGCCTTGTCAGCTTCTCTCTGGCAGCTGGGCCATGTTCCTGAACTCTTTAGCTATGGACTGGCATGGTGCTTACAGCCAGACAGACATGGGCCTGACTTACAGCATCCTTTAAGCTCAGAGGCCCTCACTGTTATGATTACTCAAATCAGAGTCATGCATTCAGCTTGAATTAAATCTCAATTTGCCATACATTTTTATCCAAGATTTTCACTACAGGAGGCTTCCTTTGGGGTTAACTTGGTCCCTTAGTCCTAAAACAGTCTGATCCAAGGCACTCCTCTTCCCATGCTCCGTGCTGCAATCCCAGAAATGCCTTCCAGCAAAACCACTTGAGAGAGAACAAAAGCAACAGGTATATAAGACATTATTTCCCAGGAGACCCAGAACAAAAAGGGGCTAGCCCAGATACTGGCAAGAAAGTACTAGTAAGAAAAACAGAAAGGGCAGGTGTTCTACTAAGTGCTCAGCTCTGGACAAGTAAAACTCAGATATGTGGCTATTTGGACACTGCTTCATTTTACCTTGAGTTTATTTAATCTGGGCTCAGCTATCTCAATTATTCTGTTTGGGTTATTTATATGTAAGTATTGAGCTCCTGTGGGTATTCTCCATCCACAGCTACCAGGCTTATTCGTCTTCTCACTATGGTTCTCAGAGCAAGATGAAAAGCAAAACAGAAAAAACGGAACCATCAAAGTGGGGCTCCTCCCTCCTCTAATGAGCCACCACGGCAAAACAAATGATGCTTTTCGATACTGCACACATATTGCCGTAGCCATGGAAACACACTTAGCAGCAAAGAAATCTTCACCTTTCCCCATCTGTTTAGAATCTTCACAGTGACACATTAATTTCAACATATGAAAACAAAAAAAGAAGGGCATAAATGTTACATTTTCTATAATTTCCATGCGGCAACCAGCTCAGTGTGAATAAAATGCCTAGATGAGGAAGTAATGATGCAGTTAGTTTAAGCCCAATACCCCGAGGCAGAACCGGGTGACATTTTCCTGGCATTAAGCAAAATGACTCTAATATAATAAGCTCTGCAGCTTACCGAGAGACTACAGGAAGGGCTCCAAAACTGGACCAGAGATAAACAGCTACAAGAACAAACACTAGCCAGTGTAAATATTCTCCAGAAACAATAATGGATATCTCCAAAAATAACATTCAATGAGAGCTAAAGCATTTTTTCCAGGCAGCTATTGTTAGCAGCTAAAAGCTTAAGACAATTGAAACAGATTCTTACCAATTCTATTCAATCCAATAAACATTTAAGGAGGTTTTCTCTTTTCATTGATAGATAAGAGTTGGATATAGAAGAGTATACAACACAGGTTCTGTCTGTTGTAAATAAGAAATATTAACTCACTTAAATCCATTACAAGAACTCTGTGAAAGGCAAGATAAATGTAGCAGATGTAATAAGGGAAGGTCTCTACATAAAGTATCATTAGAGCTCAATTTGAAGATATCAGGACATTTTTCAATAAACTCACTGTCATATGAGTATAGAGAGATGAATCAAAGATGTATCTAACACTTTTATGAAGAACCAACAATACGCCAAAGCTAATTTGAAAGAGGAGTTGAGAAACTGAGGCAAGGAGGGATAAATCATAAGCCTGGGATGAATATGCACCCTGTTATTATACATGTAAGATAAACAACCAACAGGGATCTACTTTATAGCACAGGGAACTCTACTCAATATTTTGTGATAATCTTTGAGAAAAGAATCAGTAAAAGAATGAATATACGCACATGTAAAATTAAATGACTTTGCTATACACGTGAAACTGGGCTTCCCATGGAATGCTAGGGTAAAGAACTCACTTGCCAATGCAGAAGACTTAAGAGATGCAGTTCGATCCCTGGGTCAGGAAGATCCCCTGGAGAAGGGGATGGCAACTCATTCCAGTATTCTTCAGCCCAGCTGAGGAGGAGCTGGGCTACAGTCCACAGGGTCACAAAAATTAAAGTGACTTAGCTTTAACTGAAGTGACTTAGCACACAAACCTATAATGTTGTGTTGTTAATCAACTATAAATCAACTATGCTTATTATAAATTATAAATCAACTATACTTCAGTAAAATGAAATAAAATTATATTCAAGTATGAATAAAGGGCCCCTTAAAGGCTAAATGAAATTTAATATATAATATAATCATCTCCTCAGATGTATAGCTATTTCATACACGTTTAAGATGAAAACAAAAATAAAACTGCTATTAGTTTTCATCAAAAAAGAAAAACTCTGATATATGTTGGTGTAAAAAAATAATAAAAAGTGCAAACTTAGATTGAAATCTTGTCAATGTCCTACAGGAAAATAAAACCATAGCTGTTGGAGATATCTTGTTTTTATCCAATATAAATCATTTGTAATATATAAATTGTCCATGATTTAACATTTAACTTCAGAGATTTGAGTTCTAAAAAAAAAATAAATATAAAAAGCTAAAGTTGTCTTTCTCCAGAGTATGAGATAACCCTTGGGTAGATTTGTTATAAAATGCTTAAACTTTATGTAACACTGAAAGAGCAGACAGGATTCTTTCTGCCTTACTTCCAAGCTTTGAATACTTCTCCTTTAGAAAGGTAGAATATAAGTGGACAGCAACAGTGGGAAGAAACATCATTAAAACTGAAGGAAGAGTTGGGATGACAGGGTCTTCCGCTCAGGTGCACTATTAGGAGAAAAAGAGCACTTTCATCTATGGACTGAATAAGAGAAAATAAAGATTCATTTGCAATCTGAGAAGTATAGGATTGGGCAGATGATCTTTACAGCATTAGAAATATGTTGAGAATCAATTTTTTTTCCTATTTGCTAAAAATCCTTGTGTGTAGGGTTACAAACAGACTACAATGTGGTAGAAAGTCACTTTGGGGAATTATTAACCCTTTACCAAAAAAAATTTTTTTAAGAAATTTTATTTATGTGATGCCATTTTCCTTATAGAAATATAAAATGCTCAATACTTGCCGTTTCTTCTGCAGCACCACAGTTCAAAAGCATCAGTTCTTCGGCGCTCAGGCTTCTTTATGATTCAACTCTCACATCTACACATAACTATGGAAAAAGCATAGATTTGACTATATGGACTTTTGTTGGCAAAGTAATGTTTCTGCTTTTTAATATGCTGTCTAGGTTTGTCATAGCTTTTCTTCTAGGAGCAAGCATCTTTTAATTTCATGGCTGCAGTCACTGTCCGCAGTGATTTTGAAGCCCAAGAAAATAAAATCTGTCACTGTTTGCATTGTTTCCTCATCTATTTGCCAGGAAGTGATGAGACTGGATGCCATGATCTTCGTTTTCTGAATGTTGACTTTTAAGCCAGCTTTTTCATTCTCCACTTTCACCTTTATCAAGACGCTCTTTAGTTCCTCTTTGCTTTCTGCCATAAGGGTGGTGATATCTGCATATCTGAGGTTATTGATATTTCTCCTGGCAATCTTGATTCCAGCTTTTGCTTCATCCAGCCCAGCATTTCACATGAGTACTCTGCATATAAGTTAAATAAGCAGAGTGACGATATACAGCCTTGAAGTACTCCTTTCCCGATTTGCAACCACTCAATTGTTCCATGTCTGGTTCTAACGGTTGCTTCTTGATCTGTATACAGATTTCTCAGGAGGCAGGTAAGGTGGTCTGGTATTTCCATCTCATGAAGAATTTTCCACAGTTTGTTGTGATCCACACAGTCAAAGGCTTTAGCATAGTCCATGAAGCAGAAGTAGATGCTTTTCTGGAATTCTCTTGCCTTTTCTATGATCCAGTGGATGCTGGCAATTTGATCTCTGGTTCCTCTGCCTTTTCTAAATCCAGCTTGAACATCTGGAAGTTCTCAGTTCACATATTGCTGAAGCCTCACCTGGAGAATTTTGAGTATTACTTTGCTAACATGTGAAATGAGTGCAATTGTGCAGTAGTTTGAACATTCTTGGGTTTGCCTTGTGTCTCAGCTGGTAAAGAATCTGCCTGCAATGTGGGAGACCTGGATTTGATTCCTGGGTTGGGAAGATCCCCTGGAGAAGAGAAGGCTACCCCCTCCAGTATTCTGGCGTGGAGAATTCCATGGACTGTATAGTCCATGAGGTCGCAAACAGTCGGACACAACTGAGAGACTTTCACTTTCACCATTCTTTGGCATTGCCCTTCTTTGGGATTGGAATGAAAACTGATATTTCACAGCCCTGTGGCCACTGCTGAGTTTTACAAATTTGCTGGCCTATTGGGTGCAGCACTTTCACAGCATCATCTTTTAGGATTTGAAATAGCTCAGCTGGAATTGCATCACCTACAATAGCTTTGTTCATAGTGATTCTTCCTAAGGTCCACTTGACTTCACACTCCAGGATGTCTGGTTGTAGGTGAGTGATCACATCATCATGGTTCTCTGGGTCATTAAGGTCTTTTTTGTGTAGCTCTTCTGTGTATTCTTGCCACCTCTTCTTAGTATCTTCTGCTGCCGTTAGGTCCGTATCATTTCTGTCCTTTATTGTGCCCACCTCTGCATGAAATATTCCCTTAGTATCTCTGATTTTCTTGAAGAGATATCTAGTCTTCCCCAATCTATTGTTTTCCTCTATTTCTTTGCACTGATCACTGAGGAAGTCTTTCTTATCTCTCCTTGCTATTCTTTGGAATGCTGCATTCAGATGGGTACATCTTTCCTTTTCTCCCTTGCCTTTCACTTCTTTTCTTTTCTCAGCTATTTGTAAGGCCTCTTCAGACAACCATTTTGCCTTTTTTTTTTTTTTGCTGATTTTTAATTAAGAGCTAGCTAATATGTTTAATATAACCAAATATGTGCTGAAAATAATATGATACTTCAATTCCATGTTTATGCAAGTTGGAATGGAAGAAAAGGACAGAAAGGTAGGAAAAAAATAGAGAAATAAAAAAGAGACTGGATAGAAGAAACATGAGTAAATAACCAGACAGGAATTGAAGAAGCAAAACCAAAGGCTAGGAGGAATGGGGGAAGGGAACAGTTGAGAGAATTGGAATTAGGAAAAGTCCCAAACAAGGAGGACCAACATACAGAAGAGATTTTTAAAAAGATGAGGTTAAAAGAGCAAAATGGGAAGGCATAGGCAAAGACAGGGGGTTGAGAATTAAAGCCAGTTGCAATCAGCATTCCATGAGGATTCATTTGCTCGGTGGATTTTTTTGTCTCTCTTAGAAGCAGTAGTCAATATCTGACCATCATTCAAAGTCCTTCAATTACTCTATTAACCCAGAGGGGAGAAATTATACTCTAATCCATAAGCGAATGCCACACTGCTTTGAATGAACTCTATCTAGTTGGAATCCCAGACTGATTCCCTAAGGTTTCTGCTCCCAGTGAAACAGCAGCTGAGACGGGGCGGCCTCGTAGCAGACATGGAGTAGCAGGCCTTTGCCCAGGAGTGTGACGTGACAAGTAAGTCCCAAGGCCCCAGGCTATCTTCTCCCATGTGCCCATATAGTCAAGAGGAAATAACTTTCTGTCGCGTAAAATGACAGAAGAAAACATGCTGCCAGGTGATGGGCAGCCTCTGGTCCCCAGGCAGGGGTGGAGCCAGTTATGGCCGCATCCTCGAAGCGGCAGGACACTTCGATCACTGTCAGCCCTACTAGTCTCCTGCCTCTCTGTCTAAACTTTCTCCCACTTTCCCCCAGGCTCCAAATGCAACCGAGCAGGTTAATGCAAGTTAGAGAGCAGCTCCTTGCAAGGTTTCTGCTTTTAATTTCTGTTTAATGATGTATTGGCCAGGGCACTAGTACATCGCCTTACTTAACAGCCTTTCGTGGACAGTAAACTGCGCTGGGTACCCACCTCAGCCCACAAAGCCTGCAATTAAGTGATCATTTGTCCTCGCAGACTTGACAGAAGCAGGAGTCAGAGGAAGGCTGGGAGGAACCCGGATTTATTAAAGTAATAAATAACCTGGAAGCCCCCCACTAAGCCTCTGCCTCCCTGTTCTTATTTATTTTCTTTTTGTAGCTTCTGAGATGGGAAGATTGGGGACTTAATTGCTTGGAAAGAAAGTTGCCTAGGAACTGCATAGCACTCACATCCCAGAAACAATAAAAACTGGGAGGCTTTAGGGCTACAGCTTAATAACAGCTCTGCTGATGGCTGGGCTGGGCTTCTTGGCAAGCACTCACTCATTCTGTGTTTCTAGAAGGGCAACACTCACTCCTGCACATAAACGAACTCCGTGAGGCAGGAGTCATCTAGCTGGCCAAAGGGAGGCCTTCTAAGAAGAGGTTCTGATTCACCTTGTTCTTTGTTTCACTTCCTTTTGTTTTATTTTTAAATATGAGAATCTTCTAAAATAATGTTGTGAATATTAAATGTAGAGATTCCTGGATATTATTTTGGACTTAATATTTTTTTCCACTTTTTAAAAAGATGTGTTTGCTTATTACTGACTGCACTGGGTCTTTGTTACTCTGTGTGGACTTTCTCTAAGTTGCAGCGAGCTGGGGCTCTAGTTTTGGTGCGTTGCCGAGACCTTTCTTGTCGCAGAACATGGGCTCTAAGCGTGTGGACTTCAGTTTCTGTGGTGCACAAGGAAATGTCACTTTTTTCTCATATATTCTGTCTCATTTGGTTGTAAATTTTTGATTATTATCACGTAATATATTTACATGGCTCAGTAGCAAATTTCTAGCCAGAATTCATCTTTCTAGAATATTCTTATATGCAAAACACAATATAAAAGCATTAAGAAGCAAAATAGTTTCCTAGACAGTCAAAATGGATGTCCTATATACATATATATATATATATATCTACACATGTACATACACATTCACTTTATTTTATACACAATTCTCACAAATGTACTTGCTTAAGGCCCCAATCCAGAAAATAACAATCCTTCCTACAGGTTCATTTTTTAAGATGAGGCACTCCTCATCCTACTTCCTTTGCCCAAACTGAGCTCATGAAAGTCACATAACAGAAAATCAGCCATTTTAAAGTGAACAATCCAGTAACATTTAGCATATTAACAGTGTTGCACAACCGCCATCTCTATCAAGTTCCAAAACATTCTCATCACCCCAAAATAAAACCCCATTCCATTAAGCAACTGTTTCTCCTTACCCCAGCTACTGGTAGCCACCAGTCTGTGTTCTTTCTCTATAGATTTACGGATTCTATATATGTCAGGTAAATGGAGTCATAACATGTGCCTTTTTGTGTCTGACTCCTTTTACTTAGATCAGTGTTGATGAGTTTCGTCCACACTGAAGTGTGTATCAGTACTTCATCCTTTTTATGGCAGAATAATATTCCATCATGCAGATATACCAAAGTTTGTTCTGTTTTGTTTTTTTTTAATCCATTGATGGACATAGGTTGTTTTCAGTTTGTTTTTTTAATATTATGAATAGTGTTACTATGAACGTGTACAAGTATTTATTTGAACAACTGTTTTCAATTCTTTGGTATAAATACCTAGGAGTGGAACTGACGAATCATATGATAATTTTATGTTTAAATTTTTTCTATAAAGCTTCTTTTTTATTTTATATTAAAGTATGGTTGCTTTACAATTTTGTGTTAGTTTCAGTTGTACAGCAAAGTAATTCAGTTATACATATAGAAACATCTATTCTTTTTCAAATGTTTTCCCATTTAGGTTATTAGAGAATATTGAGCAGACTTCCCTGTGCTATACAGTAAGTCCTTTCTAGTTATCTGTTTTGAATTTAGTAATGTGTACATCTCAATGCAAAACTCCCAGACCATCCCTCCCCACCAACCCCTTTCCCTAGTAACTATGAGTTTATTCCATAAGTCTATGAGCATTTCTGCTTTGTAGGCAAGTTCATATGTATAATTTTTATTAGTTTCTGCATATAAGCAATATCATATGACATTTGTATTTCTCTGTCTGATTTGCTTCACTTAGTACAATAATCTCCAGGTCGGTCCATGTTGCTGCAAACAGCATTATTTCATCCTTTTTAATGGCTGAATACTATTCCATCATGTATATGCACCACATCTTCTTTATCCATTCATCTGTCAATGGACATTTAGGTCACTTCCATGTCTTGGCTATTGTAAATAGCACTGCAATGAATATCGAGGTGTATCTATCCTTCTGAGCCATATTTTTCTCTTGATATATGACCAGGACTGAGATTGCAGGATCATATGGTAGTTCTATTTTTAGTTTTTTAAGGAAACTTCATTACTGTTCTCCATAGTGGCTGTACCAATTTACATTCCCATCAACAGTGTAGGAGGGTTCCCTACCCTCCACAGCATTTGTTGCTTGTAGACTTTTTGATGATGGTCACTCTGATTGATGTGAGATGATATCTCATTATAGCTTTGATTTGCATTTCTCTAATACTTAGCGATGTTGAGCACCTTTTACTGTGCCTCTTCACCATCTCTATGTCTTCTGTGGAGAAATGTCTATTTGGTCTTCTGCCCATTTTTTGACTGGGTCATTTGTTATTTTGATATTGAGCCACATGAGCTGTTTGTAAATTTTAGATATTAATGTCTTTTTGGTCACATTGTTTGCAAATATTTTCTCTCATCCTTTGGGTTGTCTTTCTGTTTTCACTATGGTTTTCTTTGTTGCACAAAAGCTTTTGAGTTTAATTAGGTCTCATAATCAGATATTTCTTAAACCAAGCAAAAAGCCAAAATAGAATAATAGAAGACCAAATATAAATCAAAACCTATGAATATATCTGCCTATTATATTCAACAAAAGTGTATTTCACAGACATCAATACTGTATGACACATTAAGGTCTAGAAAGTGCTCACCAAAACATTGTAAATCTTACTTCTGTATTTGAATAAAATTTCAAATTTTTGTGCATCAATAGAATTTCTAAAATCCTTTGCATAAATTATTTCACTTGATTTATGTCACAATCCTATCAGACAGGCAGGCAGGCCTAGGCTAAGTCATAAATATTCTGATTCCTAGTCCAGCATGTTTACAACATAGAAAGTCTTATCAACTCTTTTTACTTAATGTCATTGCTTCTTGGAGTTTTAAACTATAAACATTAATATAAAGTTTCAATGTTATAGTATATATGTTGTATATTATAGTTTATATTATATGTATATAATGAACAGAAGATAATTTATTATTTATATTGCTATAAATCACCTTGATAGCCATATATAAACAGAGGCAAATCTGTTAATACAAACAATTCTGGCTTTAAAAAAATAACAATGGCAACACTAACAACTAATTTCTCTAGTACTTTATTGTTGTTTTAGTTGCTAAGCCATATCTGACTCTTTTGTGACCCCATTGGACTGTAGCCCACCACGCTCTCTGTCCATGGGATTTCCCAGCCAAGAATACTGGAGTGAGTTGCCATTTCCTGCTCCAAAATATATATAAAGAGGTTTATTTTAAGGAAAAATAGCTGCTGCAGTTGGGGAGGCTGGCAAGTCCAAAACTGTAGGGAAGGCCAGCAGGCTGAAACTCAAGCAAGACTTGTATGTTACAGCCTTGAAGCAAAATTATTCCTTCTCTGGGAAACCTCAATTTTCACTCTGACAGCCTTCAATGATTAGATCAGACCTTCTAGATTATCGTGGGTAAGCTCCTCAATATAGGAGGAGATATTTAAAGTCAACTGACTGCAAATGTTAATCATATCTGCAAAATACCCTCACAGCAACATCTACTCTAATGTTTGGCCAAACTGGGCCCTGTAGCCTAGCCAGGTTGACACATAAAATTAACCATCTCAGTCAGTGACTCCAGAGATGAAGTCACTATTCCTACATTGAAATCAACATGTTGCAAATGAAAGCATGTCAGAGGTCTATCTGTCAATTATCCTAACCTTCATTGAATAAGCCGGATACTATCTACACAAATCATTTCCAATATTGCAATGCTCTATGAAAATAGTACTCATAAACTGGACATCTCAGAACAGATCTATTAAATCCCCCTGTATTTTCACTGATGATTTTTCACTAAGAATCCAATACATATTGGCTTCAAAGCATCAAATAAATCCTTTTTCTTTCATTATAAGAACTAAACAGCCTGGTTGTCTCAAAATTAAATGGTTTAGAAAGTACAGATATGAAACTTAAAGAAATCCTTCCCACTGTTTCAATTAGAGGAAACTACAGTATGTAGATATATAATGGAAGGAGAGATAGTGAAATAAAACATTTTTCATAAGAAGATAAAGTGTGAATGAAGGTTTAAGGTACTAAACCTCACATAGTTATTGATTTATTTGTTAACTAGAGCCAAGTCTGACCAAAGATGAATTATACAACTCTCTGGCACAGTTCTAAAATCAACCTAGTGGAAGGAAGTGACTAATAAATGCTAAAGTATAAAATGCTGGTGGACGAGTTTGAGGTTTGGTCATTTTCATTCAGTTGAAGGCTCCCAGTGAAAAAGATTAGCACATCCATTGGAACTGTGTGCAACCAACCAGAACAGCACAGAACCAACAGAACCTAAATTACACAGGTACAGACTTCTGTGGTGATCTAGTGGCCAAGACTTCACCTTCCAATGCAGGGGGTATGGGTTTGATCTCTGGTCGGGGAGCAAAGATTCCACATGTCTCGTGGCCAAAAATCCCAAAACATAAAAAGATATATACAGCAGCAATATTGCAACAAACTCAATAAAACCTTTAAAAATGGTTCACATCAAAAAAAAAATCTTTAAAAGTAAATAAATTATGCAGGTAAGAGAGAAGTAAGCTGCTGCTGCTAAGTCGCTTCAGTTATGTCTGACTCTGTGACCCCATAGACAGCAGCCCACCAGGCTCCTTCATTCCTGGGATTCTCCAGGCAAGAATACTGGAGTGGATTGCCATTTCCTTCTCCAATAATATATGTATCAACCACCAATGGGGCCTGAGCCCCTAGTATGTGAATAACACTGAATTAGGCACATATGGAGTCAATGATTAACTCCTATGGCCAGGATAAGTCCAGGTATAAGAACTCCAAAAATTTATCTTAGGGATGTTGTTTGTTGGGATATTTTACCAAAAAACTGAAATTTTTTTTTAATATTTTATTTTACTTTTTAACTTTACAGTATTGTATTGGTTCCTTCATGTTGATATATGGCAAAACCGATACAATATTGTATCATTTCTTTGTTCAATTTTTTTTTTTTTTGACCACTTTTTTTTTCCCCAAACCATGTACTCTGAGAGCATTGTACCTAACCAGGCTAAAATGTGAGTGTGGTGGTACAGTGGGAATTAGGACAGTTCTGAAGTCCCTGCTCAGATATCAGGGATCTGGAATCAAAGCCAACTTAATTAGTAGTTTTTCTCACATCCCACCAATATTCTTTTAATCTATTAAACAGAGACACCTAATTATAACCAGCAGTTATTTTCTTTTGGAATGCTTTCTTTGATCCTTGTCCCTGCCCCTAACACAGCGGATGTAAATTATAAGCATCAGTGCATTTCAATACCTGCCAAGTCTACAGATATGGCACATGAGAGGGAGAACCTACCTGCCTATAACTGTACCAAAAGGTCTAGAAAAGCTTCATCCACGCACTGTACTAATGAGGAACCATCAAATGCAACTATTTATGGATTAGGATCACATAGTACAAGGTGTAAAGTACTCAAGAGGTGAAATTGTGAAACTGGAAAGGAATTGTGAAATGCTGCAATGGAAAAAAAGGTATTTCTCTTTCTTATATAAGCCTTGTTGATAAATTATATTTCAGAGATAGGATGGAAATGTCCACACCTCATCCTGGCTTCTATGTCATACTATCACTATATCAACATTTCTCAGAATTATATGAGTTACATGGTTCTTTGACTTCTTATAAGTTTCCTCTGGACTGCTGCAAAAGGAATCCTGGTTTGAGGATGAGAAAACAGGAGCTCCATTTTCTTAAAAGGACTAGAAATATGAAAACACTACACTCTTTGTCCATAAATGACTCCAGCTCTGTCACCACATACAACACTGTCATCTGAGCCCTTTGAGCTTGACTTTCCTGAACTATGACATATGAAGAATAATATCTTCCTTGGTTATTCGACTGCATTGTATTTGATACTTTTGCCTGCACTGGTCAATTCTCTCTGCACCTCAGTTTCCTTTCTGCATATGTAAAATGAGATTTCTGATCTCTAAACATCCTTCTAATAATAGCGTTCTCTGCATCTATGAAAATAAAGTTAAGCATGATGAGCATTATTATAAGAAGGAGAAAAGAAGTTTAGCTTTAAAAATATTCCAGTACCAATTGAATTTATCTTTGGAAAAGCAGTTAGATTTAGTGAAAATGAAAGAAAACTTGATTTATTTCCACTGACCCTTGGGAAAAGCTAAGAATATCTTTTAGCTTTATTGACATTAAGCATTAATTCTGGAATAAAAGTAGGTATAGAAGGAATATATGTGTTTTGATAGTTTGGCAATAAGTACTTATCAAAGATTATCGTGAACACTTCTGACTTCATCTGAAGCTAGTTTTATCATTTCCTCACCCCTCTACCCCTAACAGTCTTTTCTTACTTTTTTGTGTGATTTTTTTTCCCCCTTTAAAGGGGGACTTCTGCTTCTGATCTAGGTGGAATAACAGGAACCAGATTTTTCCCCCTCCTGAAACAATTTATAGAAAGTGAAAGTGTTAGTTTCTCCGTGGTGTCTGACTCTTTGCAACCCTATATACTGTAGCCCACCAGGCTTCTCTGTCCATGGATTTCTCAGGCAAGAATACTGGGGTGGGTTGCCATTCCCTTCTGCAGGGGATCTTCCCGCTCCAGGGATAAAACCTAGGTCTCCTGCATTGCAGGCAGATTCTTTACTGTCTGAGCCACCAGGGAAGCCTTTTTAGAAGGGCAGCTTATAAGTAATTTTAAAGAAATTGGAACATCAAGGAAAGAACCACCTGAGGAGATAAGAGAGAACAGAAGCCAGCAATCATAGGTGACTGGGAATAGTACCTGTTTCCAGACAGAAAATCCTCATAATTCAGGACACAATGTGTAGAATATTTGGAATGGTCCTGCTTCATTAGTGGGGAATAATCATACCTAGACAAAATCCTATTCTTAACAAACTTTAAAAATAATACCCAAAGGGATCAAACTATTTCTGAGAAATTCAACTGTGTACTAAAACAGAGTTTTAAAAAATATAAAATTAAAAATACCCACCTCCCCTGAAAAATAAAATTCACAATATCTGGCATCCAATCATAAAAGTCAGCTTAAACAACTTAAAAAACAATAAGATACAGTAACACCACACCCCTATTAGAATGGCTTTCTTACAAGGATGTGGGAATGCTGGTGGGAATGCAAAATGGCACAGCCACTTTGGAGAACAGGCTGGCAATGTCTCCCAGAGCTAATCATTCATAACCATGCGATCCAGTAATTGTCCTCCTAGGTATTTACCAAATGACTAGGTATTTATGTCCTAACACAGACTTGCACACAAATGATTACAATAGCTTTATTCATAGTTGCCAAAAATTGGAAGCAATGAAAATGTTATTTCAATTGGTGAGTGGATAAACGAACTGGTACACCCATGCCTTATTATTCAGTAATTACAAAATAAAAGAGCTACCAGCCACAAAAAGACATGGAGGAATTTTAAATGTATATTACTAAGGAAGAGAAGTCAGTCTATAAAGGCTAAGTACTCTATGGTTCCGATTATATGACATTCTGGAAAAAAGCAAAACCCATAAGGACAGGAAAAAACAATGAGTCATTGCCACGGGCTGATGGCTGGGAAAGAGAGGAATGAATAGATGGACCGGTTAAAAAGAAAACCACTGGCCCAAAATTGCATCAATTGTCTAATGCCCAGGATGTCAAGCACAGATTTAACATCTAACTTAATTGCAGTTTCAACCTTCCCCAGAAATGTGATCTTAATCAGCCTGTTTGGAATTATCTGGTCAGCACCAATGAGGTAAGATGTCAAATGGGCCCTCTCTACCACCTCCACCCACTCCTGCCCAGAGGAATAAGAGGAGTGAGAAAGCCTGTGCCATCCCCTTCCTGGAAAAAAGACACCCCACCCTAAAGACAATCCTTTCTTTTCTTTTGCTAATAGCTTCGCTGCCCCACCCCCTTCCTATAAAAACCTTGCACTTTTTGCAACACTTCTGAAGACGTTTCTAGTTGCTAGATGGAAGGCTGCCTGATTCATGGATCATCTAATGAAGCCAATTAGGTCTCAGATCATTCTCTTAAATTGTGCTTTTTCACCAGGGCATGGAATAAGGGTGGTAAAATTATTCTGTATGATGCTATAACGGTGGATGCATAGCACTATACACTTGTGAAAATCTATAGAATTATACAACACAAAGAACTAGAGAACCCTAATTGGATTATGGACTTCAATTAAGAATAATGTGTATCAATATTGTTCTTCAATTGTTAACAATTATACCACAATAATACAAGATTATAATAATAGGGGAAAGAGGGGAAGTGGGAATCAAGGGACCCTTCTTGTACTTTCTATGCAAATTTTCTGTAAAACTAAAACTCCTTTAAACAGTTGCCTATTAAATGTAAAAAGTAAGACTCTTTTTAAAAAAAAATCTCAACAGTAACCAGGCCAAAAGCATTTATCATCCAAACTATCAGCAAAGAGATAGCAATGCAGTATCCAAGACTACACCCAAGGACACACCAATATTTGGTTTATATTTATAAACTTAGCAGGCTTCCCTGATGGCTTAGCTAGTAAAGAATCCCCTTCCAATGCAGGAGACCCAGGTTCGCTCCCTGGGTCGGGAAGATCCCCTGGAGAAGGAAATGGCAACCCACTCCAGTGTTCTTGCCTGGAGAATCCCATGGACAGAGGAGCTTGGCAGGCCACATTGCAGTCCATGGTGTCTCAAGAGTTGGATACAACTTAGCAACTAAACCACCACATAACCTTAATAGCTTTAAAAACAAAAATGGACTAGAAAGATCATATTAAATGAACAGAAGAAAATGGATTTCCACATACTATTATATTCTTTCTTGGATATTCATAAATGAGAGACAATGAAGTATTAAAATAGTATTTCTCTTTGTGACTTATTCTGAGTTATTATTGTTGCTGCTTAGTCACTAAGTCCTTTCTGACTCTTTTGCAACTCTATGGACTGTAGCTGGCCAGGATCCTCTGTCTATGGGATTTCCCAAGCAAGTATACTGGAGTGGGTTGCCATTTTCTTCTCCAGGAGATCTTCCCAACCCGGGGATTGAACCGGAGTCTCCTGCTTTGACAGGAGGATTCTTCACCACTGAGCCACCAGGGAAGCAGATTTATACCAAAGCCTAAACCAAAGGGAATGATTTTTCTTCCAGCAGTTTTATTTTCAATTGTTTATCCTCGTCTCTAGGTCCATGTTTTGTCTGGAATATCAGATTTATTTCTTTATATCATCTCAATTTTAATCATATAAACCAAAGTGTTTAAAAAATAATAATAATATTCATTTTTAAAAATAATCTTCAAAAATTTGCTTTATAAATGTGGCCTCCAAACTGCCAGTCCTCTACATGAAGCACAGATATTCCAGAAATACTGTGTTCAGATCTGCACCTTGATACTAACCATGCTAAATTATGGCTGAGCAGAGAGAAGTTAAGGAAGACAATAGAACTTTTAATCAGGCTTTCTTCCTTCTGTTTTTAAGGGATGAGGAAAGAAACTCTTGCTGAAAAACAAGCTCTGACTAGCAGGCAGCGTAACCCCAAGCCTCTAGTTTAGTGGGCAGCGCCATCTAGTGGAAAGACTTTGTTTCTCAGTTCCGTTTTACCAGCAACTGCCTGCATGCTTTCAGTAGACATTTAATTCTGCATTCCCAGGTGGCACTAACAGTAAAGGACCAGCCTACCGATGCAGGAGACATAAGAGATGCCAGTTCAATCCCTGGGTCGGGAAGATCCCCCGGAGGAGGGCATAGCAACCCACTCCAGTGTTCTTGCCTGGAGAATCCCATGGACAGAGGAGCCTGGCAGGTCCATAGTGTGGCAAAGAGTTGGACACAACTGAAGCAACAGTGCGCGCACACACACACACACACACACACAGCTATCTCACGCATAAAACTGGGGAAGAGTGCTACTCTATATACCCTCTCAGCTACAGGGTTAAAAAATACAAAGCAATGCAAAGCTTCGAGGTCCTTATTACTTCATAAGTTCATAACTTCACTTGAAAGATGAAAGTTAATTTTTGTCCTAATTCTAGCAGCAGAATCCTCAAGGTACCATGCATTTAGCTAAGTTTGGCTGAAGCCTACTAGTTTTCTCCCCGTCTAGGACTGTGGCACATATTAACCTAATCAATGCATCTGAAAACTAATGAACTGACCCGTTACAGTCCAATAACTTGTATACTGAATGTGGGCCACATAAGCCATTTTATGAAGGAAAATTAAGGCCCAGGTTCCAGTGTAAGCATGGGTAAGTCTCAGAGGAGGGCATGAAGGGAGACCCCATTCTCAGTGAGAAAACAGCCCGAAGCCGACTTAGACTTCACCTAGCTTGGTGATGAGCTCAGGTCAGAACCTCTGTCTCCCTTGACGTGCGCTGACGCCCACTAATTGCCTTTTCTTGCCTCTGGGTCTTCTTTGTTTCTTCCTCTCACATTCATACACAAAACTATATCTGGAAGCCTTGAACAAATATACAAATGTTTCTTAAATGTAGACAATTGTAATTTAAATGTTCCTCCCATGCACTATTAATTATTTTATAGCTTTCTCCAAGCACTGTTTGTATGTACTGTGACTTAAATGGCGACTAAAATGTGAAGAGAATTTTTCCCCCATTTTTTCTGTTACTGCTTCTAATTCTCTACTCCATCTACACCTATTCCTCCTCTCTCCAAATATCTTTCAATAAGAAAGAATGTCACAGTTTCCTTTTCTCATAATTTTTAAGAATTTAAAATTCTTATAATATTTTTTTTAATGCAGGCCATTTTTAAAGTCTTTATTGAATTTGTTATAATATTGTTTCTGTTTTATGCTTTGGTTTTTGGCAAGGAGGCATATGGGATCATAGCTCCCTGACCAGGGATAGAATTTACATTGCCTACAATGGAAGGCAAAGTCTCAACCACTGGATTGCCAAGGAAGTCCTTTTTTTTTTTTTTTTTTTAATGAGATTACAAAAAAACAGATCCTTGTAAAGTAATTAACCTCCAATTAAAATAAATAAATTTAAATTAAAAAAAAACAGATCTTTCAGTCCAATCCCTGCCACTATTCACCCAAGTGACTGGCTAAACTGCTCTAACCCCAGTGCCTTCCTCATCTGTGGAATGGAGATAACAGCAGTAATAAAACAGGAGGGAAGGGGAAAAGGCACAACCTTTAAAGGAATTACATAGCCTGAGGACACAACATAAACTGATTAGAATCAAATGGGTCCAAGATGGCAGACAAGTCAACTTCAACTAGACCTTGATCCTCAGTATATCCTCATTATAAAATGACACACCCAGAGGCACCAAGACAGTTCCAAGGCCAACCATCAAAGACCAAAAAGTGGGCAGTGGCCCAGTTCCTGGAATCTTTCCCCTTCCCCAAGATAGTTGGAATAATCCTCCCACTCATTAGCCTATGATATCACCCAGCCCATAAATGCTAAACACACCACATTTCAAGGCCACATTCACCCTCTGCAATGGACCATACTCTGTCTGTGGAGTGTGTTTCTCTGAATAAATCCACATCTTACCTATCACTTTGTCTCTTTCTTTGAACTGTTTCTGCACTGAGATCTTTCTGCATTGAATTCTTTCTACATTGAATTTTTTTCTGCATTGAGACAAGAACCTGAGCTTCATTAGGTTCTGAAACCAGGTCTGTGATCTCAGCTGGAAAACCGTGGATTCTCTCTGGGTTTGGGTCCCAATCTGAGATAAACAGCTTCAGTAACTTATGAGAAGCATCAGCAAGGGCTGGGACATAGGAAGTACTCAATAACAAATATTTTAAATATTTGAGGAATTACCAAAATATAGTGTGGTAAGTTTACTGAAAAAGGAGAAAGAGCTCAGTGCAGAAACATATCGGTGTTCTCAAAGGAGAGAAACTCTGGAGGATGCTGTGGACGATCCTCTGACTGCAAGCAATCCCTTGACCCATCACAAAACACTATGCAGTGCTTAGTGCTCTTAGCGGACACTATTACATGTGGAATCAGGAGTGAGGATCTATGACATTTTGGAGAAACAACTCTCTATGGGTCTTTCTTGTTTGTGCATATCCTGTAAGCAGAAGCATTGACTCTCTTTGTTCTAGACTATCTTTTTTTTTAATTGAAATATAACTAATGTACACTGTTGTGTTCAGTTCAGTTCAGTTCAGCTCAGTCACTCAGTCATGTCCAGCTCTTTGTGATCCTGTGGACTGCAGCACTCTAGGCTTCCCTGTCCATCACCAACTCCTGGAGCTTGTTCCAAACTCACATCCATCGAGTCAGTGATGATGTCCAACCATCTCATCCTCTGTCGCCCCCTTCTCCTGCATTCAGCCTTTCCCAGCATCAGGGTCTTTCCCAATAAGTCATCAGGTAGCCAAAGTATTGGAGCTTCAGCTTCAGTCGTTCCAATGGATATTCCAGACTGATATCCTTTAGGATTAACTGACTTGATCTTTTTGCAGTCCAAGGGACTCTCAGACTTTTCTCAATACCACAGTGCAAAAGCATCAGTTCTTTGGCACACACCTTTCTTTATGGTCTAACTCTCATATCCATATACTTCCCTCATAGCTCAGTTGGTAAAGAATCCACCTGCATTGCAGGAGACCCTGGTTCAATTCGTGGGTCAGAAATATCCCCTGGAGAAGGGATAAGCTACCCATTCCAGTTTTCTTGGGCTTTCCTTGTGACTCAGATGGTAAAGAATCTGCCTGCAATGCATGAGACCTGGGTTTGATCCCTGGGTTGGGAATATCACCTGGAGAAGGGAACGGCTACCCATTCCAGGATTCTGGCCTGGAGAATTCCATGGACTGTATAGTTCATGGGGTCGCAAAGATCCGGACACGACTGAATGACTTTCACATTCACATATCCATACATGACTACTGGAAAAGCTATAGCTTTGACTAGATGGGCCTTTGTCAGCAAAGTCATGTCTCTGATCTTTAATATGCTGTTTAGGTGGGTCACAGCTTTTCTTCCAAGGAGTGTCTTAATTTCATGGCTGCAGTCACCATCTACAGTGATTTTGGAGCCCAAGAAAGTAAAATCTGTCACTGTTTCCATTGTTTCCCCATCTATTTGCCATGAAGTGATGGGACAGGATGCCATGATCTTCGTTTTTTGAATGTTGAGATTTAATGCAGCATTTTCACTCTCCTCTTTCACTTTCATCAAGAGGCTCTTTAGTTCTTCACTTTCTGCCATAAGAGTGGTGGCATCTGCATATCTGAGGTTATTGATATTTCTCCCTGCAATCTTGATTCCAGGTCGTGTTTCATCAAGCCCAGCATTTTGTGTGACGTACTCTGCATATAAGTTAAATAAGCAGGCTGAAAATATACAACCTGGACATACTCCATTTCCTATTTGGAACCAGTCTGTTTTTCCATGTCCAGTTCTAACTGTTGCTTCCTGACCTGCATACAGGTTTCTCAAGAGGCAGGTCAGGTGGTCTGGTATTCCCATCTCTTTAAGAATTGTCCAGTTTGTTGTGATCCACACATCAAAGGCTTTGGCATAATCAATAAAGCGGAAATAGATGTTTTTCTGGGACTCTCTTGTTTTTTTCTATAATCCAGCGGATGTTGGCAATTTGATCTCTGGTTTTTCTGCTTTTTCTAAATCCAGCTTGAACATCTAGAAGTTCCCAGTTCATGTACTATTGAATCCTTGCATGGAGAATTTTGAGTATTACTTTGCTAGCATGAGATAAGTGCAATTGTGCAGTAGTTTGAACATTCTTTGGCATTGCCTTTCTTTGGGATTGGAATGAAAATTGACCTTTTCCAGTCCTGTGGCCACTGCTGAGTTTTCCAAATTTGCTGGCATACTGAGTGCAGCATTTTAACAGCATCATCTTTTAGGACTTGAAATAGCTCAGGTGGAACTCCATCACCTCTAATAGCTTTGTTCGTAGAGATACTTCCTAAGGCTCCGTTCACTTAGCATTCTAGGATGTTTGTCTCTAGATGAGTGATCACACCAGTTTGTGATTTTTAGTTCTGTGTATTCTTAATATCTTCTGCTTCTGTTAGGTCCATAACATTTCTGTCCTTTATTGTGCCCATCTTTGCATGAAATATTCCCTTTGTATCTCTATTGTTCTTTTTTTTTTTTTTTTTTCCTTTTTTTTTTTTTTTCTTTAAAATTTTTTTAAAAAAAATCACATGCTCCCCATCCTGAACCCTCCTCCCTCCCAACCTCCCCATACCATCCCCCTGGGCCTTCCCAGTGCACCAGCCCCAAGCATCCAGCATCGTGCACCGAACCTGGACCGGCATCTCGTTTCAAGTCATTGAAACATGTGAAATGTCTCTATTGTTCTTGAAGAGATCTCTAGTCTTTCCCATTCTATTGTTTTCTGCTATCTTTGTATTGGTCACTGAGGAAGGCTTGCTATTCTTTGGAACTCTGCATTCAGATGGGTATATCTTTTCTTTTCTCCTTTGCTTTTAGCTTCTCTTCTTTTCTCAGCTATTTGTAAGGCCTCCTCAGACAGCCATTTTGTCTTTATCCATTTCTTTTTTTGGGGGATAGTCTTGATCACTACCTCCTGTACAATGTCAGAACCTGTGTCCATAGTTCTTCAGGCACTCCATCAAATCTAATCCCTTGAATCTATTTGTCACTTCACGTGTATGCTATAGTGATTCCATTTTCTTGCAGAGAATATTCCATTATAAGTAAGTACAAGATATTGGGTATAAATCCCTGTGCTATACAGTAAACCCTTGTTTTTCTATTTTATGCATAGAAGTCTGTCAACTCCATACTCCTAATGTGTCCTCCCACCCTCATTCCTGGGCTATCTTTTTAAGGATATTTATGTAGCAAATAGCCTTAGATGCTCTATTCCTCCAGAAGTAAAGGCAGGTTTGTTTTCCACCAGTATAATAAAGCCTTAACGGAAACAGAAGAGATTAAGAAGAGGTGGCAAGAATACACAGAAGAACTTTACAAAAAAAATCTTAATGACCCAGATAATCATGATGCTGCAGTCACTCACCTAGAGCCAGACATCCTGAAGTGTGAAGTCAAGTGGGCCTTAGGAAGCATCACTATGAACAAAGCTAGTGGAAGTGATGGAATTCCAGCTGATCTATTTCAAATCCTAAAAGATGATGTTGTTAAAGTGCTGCACTTACTATGCCAGCAAATTTGGAAAACTCATCAGTGGCCACAGGAATGGAAAAGGTCAGTTGTCATTCCAATCCCAAAGAAAGGCAATGCCAAAGAATGTTCAAACTACTGCACAATTGTGCTCATTTCACACGCTAGCAAAGTAATGCTCAAAATCTTTCAAGCTAGGCTTCAACAGTACATGAACCATGAACTTCCAGATGTTCAAGTTGGATTTAGAAAAGGCAGAGGAACCAGGAATCAAATTGACAACATCTGTTGGATAATACAAAAAGCAAGGAAATTACCAAAAAAAATCTACTTCTGTTTCATTGACTATTCTAAAGCCTTGGTGTGGATCAAAACAAACTCTGAAAAATTCTTAAAGAGTTAAAAATATAAGACTACCTTACCTGGTTTTCTGAGAAAATTGTATGCAGGTTAGAAGAAGTAACAGTTAGAACCAGACATGGAATAATGGACTGGTTCAAAATTGAGAAAGGAATATGTCAAGACTGTATATCGTCACCCTGCTTATATAACTTATATGCAAGGTACATCATGTGAAATACCGGCCAGATGAATCACAAGCTGAAATCAAAATAACCAAGAGAAATATCAACAGCCTCACGTATGTAGATGATACCACTCTAATGGCCGAAAGTGAAGAGGAACTAAAGAGCCACTTCATGAGAAAGAAAAAGCTGGCTTAAAACTCAACATTCAAAAAACGAAGATCATGACATCTGGTCCCATCATTTCATGGCAAATAGATGGGAAAACAGTGGAAACAGTGACAGACTTTATTTTCTTGTGCTTCAAAACCACTGCAGATGGTGACTGCAGGCATGAAATTAAAAGATGCTTTCTCCTTGGAAGGAAAGCTATAACAAACCCAGACAGTGTATTAAAAAGCAGAGACATTACTTTGCTGACAAAAGTCTGTCTAGTCAAAGTAATGGTTCTTCCAGCCATCATGTATGGATGTGAGAGTTGAATCAAAAAGAAGGCTGAGAACCAAAGAATGCTGGAGAAGACTCTTAAGAGTCCCTTGGACTACAAGAAGATCAAACCAGTCTATCCTAAAGGAAATCAACCCTGAATATTCATTGGAAGTACTGATGCTGAAGCTGAAGCTAAACTCCAATACTTTGGCCATCTGATCTGAAAAGCTGACTCATTGGAAAAGACCTTGATGCTAGGAATGATTGAGGCCAGGAGGAGAAAGGGGCAACAGAGGATAAGATGGTTGGATGGACTGCCATGGACTGCCTCCATGGACATGAGTTTGA
The DNA here is from genome assembly GCF_055505025.1 of Bos grunniens. Taxonomy (NCBI): domain Eukaryota; kingdom Metazoa; phylum Chordata; class Mammalia; order Artiodactyla; family Bovidae; genus Bos; species Bos grunniens. The sequence goes on from NC_141188.1 coordinate 15,442,005, forward strand.
GCAAACTCCAGGAGATAGCGAAGGATAGGGAAGCCTGGCAGGCTGCATTCCATGGTGTTGCAAAGTGTTGGACATGACTTAGCAACTGAAGAACAACAGTATAATAAAGATAATAATTGCCTCTGAGATTAAAGTTGAACAGATTTACTTGCAGCTCATTATAAAATGGACAGTTTCTTAAATTGGCGGGTTTTCCACCATGATGCATACCACTTTCTGTGTTTCACCTACCAGGGCTTTTCAGAACTTGATGCCAGGGGGAATGGACACAAACAGGAAGCTCAAGCTGCTTGCTGTACCATAAGTACAGAGACCCTTTGTCTCATGTCCTGAAAGGGTGGTTGACCAACCTGTTATCTTGCAAGTGGGGAAAAAATTCTAGACCTCTCACGATTGTTGAATTGGTTGCTTCAAATTTGTGTTCTAGCCCCCAAAATGAGCCCTCCAGATGGGGATGTTAGGCAACCAAGTGTTTCAATGAAACAAGACTCTGTTTTTCAGTTTAAAAGTCATTTGGAAAACCCAAACTCAATGCAAACAATTATTTGATAATGCAAAAATCATTACTTATCTTAATTAGACCAGTTTTCTTTTTTTTTTTTAATCAGAAGCCAGCCTCTGTATAAACACTTGTATGTGTAACTTAAACTTCTTTGAGTTTTCCTTATTCCCAAAAACAAGAAGGTGAGTGTGAGGTATTAATACTCAGAAATATCGCTTTGGTTTCCACTATAAACCAGGAATGTTATACATACATTTCAAATTCTTCCATATATTTCCACTTCACAAAATGCACAATTGTAACTCAGAGATGTTAAATGCTTTGCCAAGATCACACAGCTTAGCAAGTTGCAGAGCCAGATTAAGAACTGAGTTTTGCCTGTTCCAAGTAGGCTTTGCTCTACAACATTATTCTTCCAAGTGAGGTCACAAAGAGGGCCATCCTCCAGGAGGTGAGTAAGCTTCTCTAACCCATAGTCTCTTCCCTCTTCTGCACTCCTGCCTAAAATTCCATCATTAGAGAACAGAGGCAGTGCAGTATCATAGGAGTGGAAAGCCCTTCAAGGGAGATGAAATGAACGCTCATACTTTCGGGCCAAGGCTTATTATTTTTAAGGAACTCCAATTTTTAAATCTTGGATACTTTAGGTTTTATAGACTCTATTTAAAGCTCAATAGAAAGGAAGTCCATTTTAAATAACCAATGAACTACAGAGCCCAAAATAAACCTCTGAAGATTAGGATCCGCTGTGGGCTGCAGGTGGGTGTTAACAAAAGAGAGAGAAAGCTTTTGTTAACAAAAAATAGGAGTTTAGGAAGGCTCCTATTTCATTAATTTGCCTGCATCCAGCATTGTCCTCAAAAGGTCACACTTCCCAATGCTAGAGGAACATAGGACTAAGAGTGAGTCAAATTCCCTGAGCTTTTCATCTTCATTTCATGTATTAATTTATTTTCCAAATATGAGCTGGAACACTAAATCATCTAAAAGCATCTGTCTGATAAAAGATATGCAAATATCTTTATAAATATACAGTATCATCTATAACGTTGACAAGTCAGATAAAGGCACCAGCTTTCACTTAAAACTCTAAATTCCAAATAGAGGATGCAAATACAGAGATTTTACACACACAGTCTATTTCATTTTCAGCTCCACAGATGGTTACAAATTGCATATATTATTCATAGACTTTTCAATCTCAAGCCACCTTCATGTAAAAACCAGACTCTAATATTAGAGGAATTTCCAATGCTAAGACTCAAATTTTGAAAACCAATAGATTATCAGAATTGTCAAAAAGTACTCCAGAGGTGCAATCAGGGCACATATCATCTCCTGAGGCCAGGGGCTCAGTGGTTAAGAATCTGCCTGTAATGCAGGAGACTCAGGAGAAAAGGGTTTGATCCCTGTTGAGATGATCCCCTGGAGGAGGGCATGGCAACCTACTCCAGTATTCTCGCCTGGGAAATCCCATGGACAGAGGAGCCTGGTGGGCTACAGTCCATGGGGTCGCAAAGAGTCAGACACGACTGAGCAACTGAGCACACACACACACATCATCTCCTGATATTTTCAGTAAAGTCAACAAACACCCAAACAAAATAAAATCGACCAAATAAACCTGGTCAAGCATTTGCCAAGCAAGAGCCCGCCCTGCAGCTGCACCCCTAGGCCACCTTCTGTTCTCCAACCTTAGGCTCCAACAGCTGCCCTTTTTTCTGCTTAATAAATAGTCAGAATGTGAAGCCCCTAAAAGCAGTGGGAGGTGCCCCTGAGGAAGGTGCAATGACTGTGCAGAGGGGACCCTGATGAGAAACTGCCCAAGCAGCTCTCACTTGGTCCACGCCAGCCCTCAGCTGGGAGTCCTGGAAGACATGGATAGTCCACACTGACTTTGTGAAAGGAAGGTGCCTGCGCTGAGAGGCCCCAATTAGCAGCTCTTCTATCTTGTGCTTTGTGAGCACTGACATCCTAGGCCTTGTTGCCTTCCTTCCACCTCCCTCAGGCTTTCCTTCACAACATAATTCTATAATGCCAAGAGAAAGTCAGAATAGAAATGAAGAATAATCAGGGTCAAAAGACCAGAGGGTCCATCTCTGATCTGTCCTGTGTGGCCGATGAGGCTGTGGGCTTCGGGGTATCTGATAAGATATCAATAGAATCAATGTGGCTAAATTAAAACCTGCAGAACACCCCTTGTTTTACATGCAGCTGTTGGGAGGGAGAAAGGAGATACAGCTGGCGGGCTGCGATGCAGATGAAGGCTGGTCTGATCAGCAAGCTCCCTGAAGCAGGCAGACAGGGAGGCCGGCAGAAACTGGAGAGAGCTCAGGCAGTCAAGGAAGCAGAAAGAATGATCAAAGTGATGACAGCGATCACGGCGCTGATTAGTTCTGGTGGGAGGGGGTCTTTTTATCTGATTGTAAATAATGGGCTCATCTTACAAAATCTGGAAAACATAGGACTCCTAAAACAGGAGAGGAATTTTTTGTTCAATTACTGTGCTTGGCTTGGGTCTGCATACTCAGCACCTTTGAAGCCTAAAGACAGAAGGCGAAAGCTGTTCAAGGTCTAAAACTCAACTACTGACAGGTAGATACTGACTGCCTGTGGACTAATGAGTTCGCATCTTGATTTCTATTAGGCTCCAGAGTCCTTTGAAATCTCAGCCAATCATTTGGATACTGTTGAGGCATAAACTGGGATTTTAAAAGTTCATCTAGTTTGCTGAGTACCATCAGTTGTTTCTTCTAATCTAGCCAGATGCATAATTTTAATATTTTGCTGTCTGGCTATTCAATATTTCCTCTTCATGAAGCTGAGATCAAAGACATTTCAACAAGATTGTTTTTAATTAGCTACTTCCTATCAATTAATAAACCTAGTGTACTTAGGTCCCCTAGTCTGAATCCCTAGTCTCCTTCCTGTTTAAAACTAATCCTTGCTTTTCCCACCTCCACCTCTGTGCTTCTGCCTCTGCCTCACAGAACTAGAGGTTCATCCTCATGGTACTGCAATTGTGATAATAACAGATATTTACATGGCAATTACTATGTGCCAGCGTCTGTTGTAAGTGCTTCAAACACATTAACTCATTTAAACTTCACACAGCCCTATGAGGTAGGAACTATTATTATCCTCATTTTACATGTGTAGAGGGTCTCAGGAGTGCCCTGCTTGGGGAAGTACAGTCTCAGGAAAAGAGAAGAGAAGAAACTCTTAGTTCAATGACATTTATTCCAGACTGAAAGGAAGAGATTCTGGGCCCATCATATGTCTCACCCAGCTTCTGCTGTGGTCCAGCCCTGTATCTGAGTTTTAAGAAGAAACTGCAAGTAAAAATCCTTGCAGTCACCTACGGTAAGGAGAGTACTCGGTGTTTGACTCATCCAGGGAGCTCAGAGGACAAGAGACGGCCAGTGCACAGCTCTGGAGGGAAAGGGAGTCACTGCTTTGTTGGACAAAGAATGCATGAGGATCTCTCAGCAATCCAAACAGGAGAGAGAGCTGGCAGGGAGTCATGTGAAATCGCACAAAAGAAAACAGTCAGGAAAGACTATGGTTTCCCACAGACAGACTGACTTTCAGGCAAACTGCTTAAAAAAAAAAAAAAAGAGGGCGGGCAGCAGCTGGAGGAAGTCACTGTTGGTGTGTTGGTGTGGTCCCTTAGAGGGCACCTCTGAGAAGGCCACTGGGGGACACACCTGAGAAAGACAGTCTTAAACACCTACAGCCTACTCGTCACAAAGCTCTTGCAGTGCTGCTGCTGCTGCTAAGTCGCTTCAGTCGTGTCCAACTCGGTGCGACCCCGTAGACAGCAGCCCACCAGGCTCCCCCGTCCCTGGGATTCTCCAGGCAAGAACACTGGAGTGGGTTGCCATTTCCTTCTCCAATGCATGAAAGTGAAAAGTGAAAGTGAAGTCATTCAGTCAGGTCCAACTCTTAGCGACCCCATGGACCGCAGCCTACCAGGCTCCTCCGTCCATGGGATTTTCCAGGCAAGAGTACTGGAGTGGGGTGCCATTGCCTTCTCCCAGGGTAGGACTGTTCAAATAATGACCTCCCAGGCCTTCGACTCTGCTTCCTCCTCCTTCACCTATCTTGAAAGGTTCAGAAACTTTAGCAAGAAAAAAGATGACCTCCTCTGGCTATCCGGCTCTTGACCTACATCAGACTATCCGAGGGTAATTATCATAGCAAAGATAATGCAATTGCAAAACATTTGTCTCAGGGAGAGAGAGAGAGGAAGGAACCATGGGGGGAGAGAGGGAGGGAGTAGGGAGGCGGGGGAAGAACACTGTATACCCTGCCTTTACAGCCAGCACTCTACAAAGCACAGTGAAAGACACCAGAAATAACCTGAGAGAAATAGTGCTTACGGTCTATATTTTTAGCAAGAGTACAAGTCCCTAAAACAATAAATAGCATGATAAGAGCATCATGAGGTTTCCCAGGTGGCACTAGTGGTACAGATCTGTCTGCCAAAGCAGGAGACATAAGAGACATGGGTTTGATCCCTGGGTTAGGAAGATCCCCTGGAGAAGGGCATGGCAACCCACTCCAGTATTCTTGCCTGGAGAATCACATGGACAGAGGAGCCTAGGAAGCTATAGTCCATGGGGTCACAAGGAGTCAGACATGACTGAAGAGACTTAGCAAAAGCATGCAACAGACACATGCAAAAGCATCATGAATTTACAAAGGAAAATAATCCAAACACATCAAAAACTGTCTCATCAGACACACCTATTCAGGGTTAGGGTCTGTTCCTCTATGTGCCCTTTATAGTTTCTCATATATCAAGTATACACAATAAAGTGTAGGTAGTTCAGTACTCAGAGTGTAGATTCAGTTAATCCCTGTGACTCTTTCCTGAATTAGAGAATGTTGTTGTTATACCAGGACGAAGCTGTTTGGTCTACACTTAACCACGAGGTCTAAAGTTCTGATGGGCATGAAAAAGCAAAATTCTTAGCAAGATGGTGGGGTTTCTCTGCCTGAGGGAGACTGCACTGGCTACTAATTCAACCAAAGAGATGGGAAATTTGAATCTTGGGCCATGGAGAGGACGGAGATGAAAGCTGTGACTTCAGAACTTTCTTTTGAGACAAGATGGGCAGAGGAGAATGTGAGAAAGAAAAAAGGGCACATTCCTGATTTGCTTTAGGGCAAAAACAAACAGGGAGCCATACTCTCTGGGTCTTCAGTACCCTGATGGCCAGCAAGCAGCAGTTTGATCTGAACAAGTGCTCAGCATACGACAAGAGCGTTCTTGTCTGCAGGTGGAGGTCCTTTGTTGTGTAGCCAAAGAGAGTCTCTGGGCAAACAGTCGAAAACTTGATCTGCTGAACTGCACTGAGAGGGGCATGGCCACAGCTGTCCCTTGACAAAAGCTGTCTTAGATTAGCAGCATCTGAAGGGAGCAAATGAACTTAGCAGGCACTGTCTCCCAACAGTAGGCACAAGTCTCACATGGGCCTGGATTTAAGTCTGAGTCACAGAAAATGAGGGGCTTCCCTGGAATGGAAGCTCAGCGGTAGAGAATCAGCCTGCAGTGCAGACCCTGGTTTGATCCCTGAGCTGGGAAGATCCCCTGAAAGAGGACAGGGCAACCCACTCCAGTATTCTTGCCTGGAGAATCCCGCAGACAGAGGGGCCTGGTGGGCTACAGTCCATGGGGTCGCAAAGAGTGGACGTGACTGAAGTGACTTAGCACGCACAACCAGGAAATGATGGGGCGGCAGCCAGAGGAAGGGGGCTCTGATTCCTATCAGAGAGTTTCATAAATTCCAACCTTGTTCACTCAGCACAGCTTTGTCCTGACTATGGTTTTGTGTAGTACTAAGAAATGTTACAGTAGCTTCTCCATTAATAGTCTCATACCACAGACCCTTGTAATTCTCCAGGCCAGAATACTGGAATGGGTAGCCTTTCCCTTCTCCAGGGGATCTTTCTGACCTAGGAATCGAACCGGGGTCTCCTGCATTGCAGGTGGATTCTTTACCAACTGAGCTAAAGACATCCCTGGTGGCTTAGATGGTAAAGTGTCCAGCCTACAATGTGGAAGACTTGGGTTCAATCCCTGGGTTGGGAAGATCCTCTGGAGAAGGAAATGGCAACCCACTCCAGTACTCTTGCCTGGAAAATCCCAGGGATGGAGGAGCTTGGTAGGTTACAGTCCATGAGGTTACAAAGATTCGGACATGACTGAGAGACTTTACTTTCACTACAGACTCTTCACTTAAAACTTTTGAATCTCAATTCTGTTTTCAGTTAAGCACTCTTGTGCTCTCCTAATTCACAATTAGATAAATGTACCCAGAGCAAACACTTTATGAGACTTCACTGTTGACAAATAATGTGTAGATTTTAGAACACGGTTTGTATAATCACCAGTTCCAAGGGATATACATTCAAAGGCTGTTTCAACGTTTTAAAGAGCTTGATTTTCCTGTTTTGTTTGTTTTTTTAACCCTACATAGAGAATTTTATTGCCAAGACTTCAGTTCTTCCCATCACCATTAGCTTGTTCTGATTCAGCCCACAGAGAGTTTAACTTTTTTTCTCTATTTGAACTTTCTAAGAAGCAAGCTGAGCGCTGAAGAATTGATGCTTTTGAACTGTGGTGTTGGAGAAGACTCTTGAGAGTCCCTTGGACTGCAAGGAGATCCAACCAGCCCATTCTAAAGGAAATCAGTCCTGGGTGTTCATTGGAAGGAATGATGCTAAAGCTGAAACTCCAGTACTTTGGCCACATGTGAAGAGTTGACTCATTGGAAAAGACTCTGATTCTGGAAGGATTGGGGGCAGGAGGAGAAGGGGATGACAGAGGATGAGATGGCTGGATGGCATCACCGACTCAATGGACATGATTTTGCGTGAACTCCGGGAGTTGGTGATGGACAGGGAGGCCTGGAGTGCTGCAATTCATGGGGTCTCAAAGAGTCAGACACAACTGAGCAACTGAACTGACTGAACTGAAGAAACAAACTTAAAATAGGTTTTGTGTTTTGTTTTTTTCCAGTATTCAGCAACATTAAGCAGCCTATTTAGACTCACAAACCTCTGGTAACTCTTGCTTTCGATCTCTTCCATCGGTCACATTCGAAGAGAAACACCTCCTTTCCAGCAACCCAAGTGATTTTTTCAGTTCCTGGAGACACAGTAATCAGTATCTGTTGTCCTAACGAATTCCTTGCAGATCGTCCTCTTTTGTTGAGGCTTCTGATTTTCAGTCTCTCATTCTAAATGATTTGTCTCAGTGTCACAGTGTTTTGTGTTTCTGTCAAAGTCAAGAGCAAGGTGACAAGGGAAATGACCTCCATTCAAGGGATAATGTCCACATCTGTTTACGACCCTTTCTCATACACTGGGCATGTACTAACCCCTCTTAGCCCAAGACAGGGCCCTCTTACTGATGTCTCTTCATCTAAAATTTTCTTTCAAAATAAAAGTCATTTTTCTATTTAAAATGACTTAAACAGATACAACAGGAAAGGTACTGCTCATTGCTTCTCCTTTCTCTGGAAAACCCACCGTAAACTGCTCCCCACCCCTACTCTCCCACTCCCACCCCAGTGCCCAGAGCTTTGCTGTGCCACTTCCACGTCCTGTCAAGGTGTCCCTTTACCCTTCGTTATCCCAGCCCTTCTTACTTGCTCTGTTGTCTGTGTTTGGTTTTCTTACATTTTTATATTTTTTAATGTTCATGTTTCTCATTGTGTTCTTATTAAAAACATAAGCATGCATGACCGTTACAAAAATCAGAAAATGCAAACAGGCAAAACAATATAAAGAATAGCCAAGAGGCCCACTCACCCACCCATCCAGAATCACCTGCTGATAATACACTTGTGTGTATCTCCTTTTATTTCCTTCAGGAAGAACGTGCATTATTTTCTTCAAAAATGGAATTATGTAATCCAGTATGTTTTATGACCTACTTTATTTAAAAATCCATCCATTGTTGGACAGCTATGTTATACCAACTTTTCTCCATTATAAATAACAATGAGTAAGAAAAAAATTCAAGAAAAACACTACACAAATTCTGAACAGAAAAAAATGATTAATGTCACTTTAGAAGTTATCAGACTATCCCATGAAGCACCACAGTTACCCATACTAGAAAATCCTAGGCAGAGTTTTGCTTCATTTTCACCAGTCTTCATTTCAACCTTGGGAGTGGCCCAGTTGATCCTCACCTTCTCGATGAGGCTTTCCCCAGATTTCCCAGTTGATACTGCTTCCTCTGTTTCCATAGAGTATGTTTTGAGGTTGGGGTATTGGTCTCATCACATTCTGACTTGCTTGGTAGCTTTTTTTTTTTTTTCTATTCTCAGTTTAACTTCTCCAAGTTAGGGTATTTTGCATCTGGAAAGTGCTCAGTAAATAAATTACTAAATAAAAATAAGGATCACATCCAATATTACTCAATATTGGTTTTTTAAAATATTTATTATTTTTTATTTATTTGGCTGCACTGGATCCTGGTTGCCATGCATGGAATCTTTGCTCTTACTTACAACGTGTGGGATCTAGTTCCCTAACTAGGGACTGAACCCAGGTCCCCTGTATTGGGAGCATGGAGTCTTAGCCACTGGACCACCAGGGAAGTCCTGGGGCTTTTTTTCCTTAAGCTTTATTTCTGACCCAGTTTCAATTCCCTTATATGCAGTTTAGTTCAGTCACTCAGCTCTGTCCAACTCTTTGTGACCCCATGGACTGCAGCACACCAGGCTTCCCTGTCCATCACCAACTCCTGAAGCTTGCTCAAACTCATGTCCATTGAGTCAATGATGCCATCCAAGCATCTCATCCTCTGTCATCCCCTTCTCCTCCTGCCTTCAATCTTTCCCAGCATCACGTTTTTTCAATGAGTCAGCTCCTCCCATCAGATGGCCAAAGTATTGGAGCTTCAGCTTCAGCATCAGTCCTTCTAATGAATATTCAGGACTGATTTCCTTTAGGATTGACTAGTTGGAATTCCTTGCAGTCCAAGAGACTCTCAAGAGTCTCCTCCAACAACACAGTTCAAAAGCATCAATTCTTTGGCGCTCAGCTTTCTTTATAGTCCAACTCTCACATCCATACATGACTACTGGAAAAACCATAGCTTTGACTATATGGACCTTTTTTGGCAAAGTAACATCTCTGCTTTTTAATATGCTGTCTATGTTGGTCATAACTTTTCTTCCAAGGAGAAAGAGCCTTTTAATTTCATGGCTGCACTCACCATCTGCAGTGATTTTGGAGCATAAGAAAATAAAGTCTGTCTCTGTTTCTTTTGTTTCCCCATCTATTTGCCTGGAAGTGATGGGACCAGATGCCATGATCTTCGTTTCTTGAGTGTTGAATTTTAAGCCAGGTTTTTCATTCTCTTGTTTCACCTTTATCAAGAGGCTCTTTAGCTTCTCTTCACTTTCTGCCATAAGGGTGGTATCATCTGCCTATCTGAGGTTATTGATATTTCTCCTGGCAATCTTGATTCCAGCGTGTGCTTCACCCAGCCCAGCATTTCACATGATGTATTCTGCATAAAAGTTAAATAAGCAAGGTGACAATATACAGCCTTTACATACTTCTTTCCCAATTTGAAACCAGTCTGTTTTTCCATGTCCAGTTCTAACTGCTACTTCTTGACCTGCACACAGATTTCTCAGGAGGCAGGTCAGGTGGTCTGGTATTCCCATTTCTTTAAGAAATTTCCAGTTTGTTATGATCTACACAGTCAAAGGCTTTGGCGTATTCAATAAAGCAGAAGTAGATGATTTTCTGGAATTTTCTTGCCTTTACTATGATCCAGTGGATGTTGGCAGTTTGATCTCTGGTTCCTCTGCCTTTTCTGAATCCAGCTTGAACATCTAGAAGTTCATGGTTCACTTACTGTTAAAGCCTGGCTTAGGGAATTTTGAGCATTATTTTCTAGTATGTGATATGAGTGCAATTGTGCTATAGTTTGAGCATTCTTTGGCAATTGCCCTTCTTTGGGATTAGAATGAAAACTCACCTTTTCCAGTCCTGTGGCCACTGCTAGTTTTCCAAATTCGCTGGCATATTGAGTGCAGCACTTTAACAGCATCATCTCTTAGGATTTGAAATAGCTCAACTGGAATTCCATCACCTCCACTAGTTTGTTTATAGTGATGCTTCCTAACTCTTACTTGACTTCGCATTCCCTTGTATTGGGCATAGGTAACTGCATTTTTCAGATTAAGGTGACAGAAAACCAATTCAAATAAATTAGCTTAAGCAGAAGAAGTGTAATTTATTGCTTCATGTTATTGGAAAGACTGGAAAGACACTTCAGGCATAGATAAATCCAGGGGTTCAAATGTTTCTCTCTCTTTCTTTCTCACATTTTCTATTTCTCCTTCCCTCTTGCCCTCCTTTTTTTTTCTTTCATTTGCCCTTCATATCCCCTCCTCCAGCTAAATTTCCTTCATGCCAAGATATTGTGGGCTGGGGTTGGGCATGGAGGGTTGGGACTACAAATCCACAGATAGCTCCAGGCCTACATCATTTGAGAAAGATTTCTTATCTTTCTCTTCCTGTGACTGCACATAAAATCCTGTATGTATATAACAAGTCTGGCACTATGATTAGGGCAGGTATGAGTCATGTAACCATCTCTGTTGCTGGCGGACCTGTGCACCATAACTGAGAAGTCCCCTAAACTTTCACAGAATGGTACAAAAATATAAAGATATTTATGTATTATTATTTGGAAGAGAAAAATATGACTAAAATTTGAGATGGTGTCAAGTAGCCCCATTTCACACTTACATAATTTTTTTAATAAATTCAGAGACTACAATCAACTTGCTTTCTATTCAGGCTAGAATCTTAGAGTTTTATCCCACCTCTACCACTTTATAGATGAGGAAATGGAGTCTTATTCATCATCAGTAAACCAACTAGCATAGGGAAGGGCTTGCTTCACCGTGGGGGGAGGAGTTAATTTGATAATTGGGAAACCAACACTGGGTCTCAGCCACAGCACAGATTCCCCTATGACTGCTTTTTCAAATAACTTATTATAAAAAAAAAAGTACTTTAAATATATTTTCCATAACAATGAACATTCTATCTTGCGTTTCTATGGAAAAAGGTGAAAAATTCAATTCACGTGGAAAGAAGTTGAAAATTCATAGCTATAAGCAATATGAGTAAATATATTTACCCTGGAGTGTACTTTATTCTCAAGATCCAAGTGGCTTGTGATTTGAAAAATTTAAAATCCCACTGATAGGGTGAAGATAAATTCTATATAAAGATCTGTGGAAATGTTTTAATAGCATGATAAATTTCAATGTCAGCATTCATTTTTTAATCACCATTAACTATACTCAGGGCTTCCTTGGTGGCGCAGATGGTAAAGAATCTTCCCACAATGTATAAGACCTGGGTGCAATCCTTGGGTCAGGAAGATCCCCTGGAGAACAGAATGACTACCCACTCCAGTATTCCTGGCTGGAAAACTCCATGGACAGAGGAGCCTAAAAGGCTACAGTCCATGGAGTCACAAAGGGTTGGACACACTGAACGACTAACACTTTCACAAGTATTCTCAACAAAACAGAAATACATAGAAGTGGGAGATTTGTGGGAGTTAACCTTAGGAAAATGTTGAGAATGGGGAGGGTGAGAGACTTGTTTTCTTTATCAAAAACTCCCCCACAGAGCATAATAGAAACACTTTTTGAAGTCCAAAGGAAAATTCAGATACAGGAAGGATAATACATACACAAACACATTTATAGCCCATTTCCTTTTTATTAGAGTGGAAAGGAGTGGGTTTGCAAAATGAAGTTGAATGAAGAATGAATTGCATTTCATTGCTTAAGGTTGACTGCATAGTATTTGTCAAGAAATTGGACTGATTTGAGACCTTGAACAGAGCTGATATTTGATACTGAAGATGGTTTACATTTGAAATGTGGGCTGAAGTAACATTTTAAATGGCTGAAAAAAAGAAGGGAGTTTTAAGCGTCAAAGGCAGCTTCAGATTGTCCTGTGTGTTAAGCTGCAAGAGACTGTGTTTTCACTTCCTCAGCAACTTGTGCAACCCTGAGGAGAGTATAAACATGCTCAATGACCCTGATTCGAAATCAGAGAAAGTAGCTCCAGAGACAAGTTCCTGACACCAGATTTGGGAAATCTCTCAGTTCTTCAGACTTCAGTGACACACACCTTAGGACTAGAACATCATGTGTTTTGTCACTTCAAGACATTCTTTGATCACTGTTTTCCAATAAAATATCAAATTCTAGAAGGGAAAATATGTATATGCAGAGTACATCATATAAAATGCTGGGCTGGATGACTCATAAGCAGGAATCAAGATGCCAGGAGAAACACAAACAGCCACAACCTCAGATATGCAGATGATACCACTTTAATGGCAGAAAGTAAAGAGGAACTAAAGAGCCTCTTGATGAAGGTGCAAGAGAAGAATGGAAAAGCTGGCTTAAAACTCAACATTCTAAAAACTAAGATCATACCATGCATTCCCATCACTTCATGGCAAATAGAAGGGGAATAAGTGGAAAACAGTGGCAGATTTTATATTCTTGGGCTCCAAAATCACTGCAGATGATGACTGCAGCCAAGAAATTAAAAGATGCTTGAGCCTGAAAGAAAAGCTATGACAAAGCTAGACAGTGTATTCAAAAGCAGACCCATCACTTTGCCAACAAAGATTTGTATACTCAAAGCTATGGTTTTTCCAGTAGTCATGTACGGATGTGAGAGTTGGACCATAAAGAAGGCTGAGTGCCAAATAGTTGATACCTTTGAACTGTGGTGCTGGAGGAGACTCTTGAGAGTCTGTTGGACTGCAAGGGAATCAAACCAGTTAATCCTAAAGGAAATCAACCTTGAATAGTCACTGGAAGGACGCTGCTGAAGCTGAAGCTCCAATACTTTGTCCCTCTGATGTGAACTGACTCACTGGAAAAGACCCTAATGCTGGGAAATATTGAGGGCAGGAGGAAAAGGGAGTGACAGAGGATGAGATGGCTGGATGGTATCACTGACTCAATGGACATGAGTTTTACCAAACTCAGGGAGATAGTGAAGGACAGGGAAGCCTGGAGTGCTGCAATTCATGGGGTCACAAAGATTTGGACACAACTTAGCAACTGAACAACAACAACAAAAAGGCAAAGAATTCAAACAAATCAAACCAAGCAATAAGAAAAAAGTAGTATGTATCATGAATATTGTGGGGTATGGTAAGGTCAACACTACAAAAAAGTTCTCCTTCAGTTCCTAACGATGAGTCATAAAGTATCTTTGATACACAAACCACAAACTTAACCAATAGATGAGAATTATGCACATGCTATGTAATAATTGATCACACACTGGACACCACTGCACAGTTTTTCATACCTGGAGCTCTGTGACAGCCACCACTGGGCATATCTTTTTCATCGGAATTTTCAGGGCTAGCACATTCCTTCCACAGAGTATGCAAGGACTAAAAACTTGTCAAATGAATGAATGAATGAATTGAAAAAATATAGAACTAAGAGAACAACAGAATAATAAAGGTCCTTTCTTTTTTACAGAAAGGTATTATTAAAACTATTCCACAAAGAAAATCTTCAATATTTTCTAAATTTTAAATGAGATTGCACAGAAATCCTTGGTACTCACTTATGACCACCAGAAAACATTTCCAATGTGCAAACAGTGACACCAGTTTTCTTTAGATAAAGATGGTGTGAGTTGCTCTTTGTTCAGGCCACATTGAATGTCACCACTAAGTAGATTTTGAGACAACTGTCCACTTCCACCACTAGTAGCTTAAGGGGGCTGTCATTCTCACTCTCTTCCATATGCACATAGATAGTCCATCTGAATAACAGTGCTCTTGATTGAATAATTTTTATCTTTCTTCCCTCAACTCTTTCCTAGCTACACATTCACATTTCTCCATCCTACACAGACCCTGTCAACACCTAAAATTCCACTGTCTCTCAAATACTGGTTTCAAATATCCCACTCCGTAACTGTTAGCACCTACCCTTCTAGCTCACCTGATGACGCATTGCCATTACAACGTTTTAAACCTCTTGGAGACCTCCAATGCTTTGACCCCACCTCTTTCACAATCTACCAGCTCTCCTAGCTTCACATTCTTCTTTGAGGAGCTTAGATGATTGCTGTTCAGTCACCAAGTCATGCTCAACTTTTTGTGACCTCATGGTTGTGACCTCAGCGTGCCAGGCTCTCAAGGGACTCTCAAGAGTCTTCTCCAGTCCAACTCTCACATCCATACTTGACTACTGGAAAAACCATAGCCTTGACTATACGGACCTTTGTCGGCAAAGTGATGTCTCTGCTTTTGAATACGTTGTCTAGGTTTGTCATAGCTTTCTTTCCAAGGAGCAAGTGTCTTTTAATTTCATAGCTGCAGTCACTGGCCACAGTGATTTAGGAGCCTCGGAAAATAAAATCTATCACTGCTTCCACTTTCTCCCTTCTATTTGCCATGAAGGGATGGTACCAGATGCCATGATCTTAGTTTTTTGAATGTTGAATTCCAAGCCAGCTTTTTCACTCTCCTCTTTCACCCTCTTAAAAAAGCTGTTAGGTTCCTCTTCACTTTCTGCAATTAGAGTGGTATCATCTATCTATCTGAAGTTTTTGATATTTCTCCTAGCAATCTTGATTCTGGCTTGTGATTTATTCAGCCCAGCATTTCATATGATGTACTCTGCATATATGTAGAGAAAATCCTGAAGACTCCACAAAAACAAAATCAGAAAACAAAAAATTAAAAAAAAACTTGGAACTAATAAATTCTATAAAGTTACAGGATACAAAATCAACATACAGGAATCAGTTGTCTTTCTATACACTTACAACAGAATATCTGAAAAATAGCATTGAAACATGTATATTACCATGTTTGTGAAATAGATGACCAGTCCAAGTTCAATGTATGAAACAGGGCACTCAAAGCTGGTGCACTGGGATGACCCAGAGGGATGGTATGGGGAGGGAGGTGGGAGGGGGGTTGGAACAAGGGGACACATGTACACCCGTGGCTGACTCATGTCAATGTATGGCAAAAACCACCAGAATATCGTAAAGTAATTAGCCTCCAATTAAAATAAATTAATTTAAACAGGTATGAATAAAGGATGAAAAGGAGATATAAAAAGAAAAAAATAAAGAAAACAATCTCATTTACAGTAGCATCGAAAACAATAAAATGCCAAAGAAAAAATTTAACCAAGTGAAAGATTTCTATTCTGAAAGCTATAGGACATTAATGAAAAACCAAAGACACAAATAAATAGAAAGATATCCCTTGTTCATAGGTCAAAGAGTTAATATTATTAAAAATATCCGTGCCACCCAAAGCCATCTACAGATTCAATGTAATCCTTATCAAATTTCCAGTGGTATTTTTTCCAGAAAACAACAATGCCAAAATTTGTGTGGAACCACAAAACACCTCAAATAGTGAAAGTAAACTTGATAAAGAACAGAGATGGAGTCATCACACTTCCTTACTTCAAAATGATTTACAAAGCTATAATCCAAAACAGTAAGGTACTAGCATAAAAATAAGTATACAGAATAATGGAACAGAATTGAGGATCTAGAAAAAACCCATGCATATATGGTCAACTAATATTTGACAAGGGAGCCAGGAACATTACATGGGTGAAAAATAGTCTCTTCAATAAATGGTGTTGGTAAAACTGGATATTCACATGCAAAAGGATGGAACTAACCCCCTATTTTACACCACTCACAAAATTAACTTGACATGGATTATAGACTTAAACATAAGACCTGAAACCATAAAACTTCTTAAGGAACACAGAGAAAAATCTCCTTGAAATTGGTCTTGGTGATTATATTTTGGATATGACCAAAAGTGCAAGCAACAAAAGCAAAAATAAATAAGTGGGACCACATCAAACTAAAAAGCTTCTGTACAACCTTTAAATGATCATAAAATGAGACGTCAACTTATGGAGTGGGAGGAAACATTTGTAATATCTAATAAGGGATTAATATCCAAAAACTATATATAAACTCACATAATTCAATAGGATAAAGAAAATGATGTGATTTAAAAATCAGCAAAGAACCAAAGTTCTATTTTTTCACATAAGATATTCAAATGGCCAATCAGTTCAGTTCAGTTCAGTTCAGTCGCTCAGTCGTGTCCGACTCTTTGCAACCCCGTGAATCACAGCACGCCAGGCCTCCCTGTCCATCACCAACTCCCGGAGTTCACTCAGACTCACGTCCATCGAGTCAGTGATGCCATCCAGCCATCTCATCCTCTGTCGTCCCCTTCTCCTCCTGCCCTCAATCCCTCCCAGCATCAGAGTCTTTTCCAATGAGTCAACTCTTCGCATGAGGTGGCCAAAGTACTGGAGTTTCAGCTTTAGCATCAGTCCTTCCAATGAACATCCAGGACTGATTTCCTTTAGAATGGACTGGTTGGATCTCCTTGCAGTCCAAGGGACTCTCAAGAGTCTTCTCCAACACCACAGTTCAAAAGGTACATGTAAAAAGATGTTGAACATCACTGATCATCAGGGAAATGCAAATCAAAACCACAATGAGATATTACTTCACTTTATACCTATTAGAATGCCTATTATCAATGAGACAAGTAAAGTGGTGAGGATATGGGAAAAAAAGGAACATTTAAACCCTGTTGGTAGGATTGTAAATTGATCCAGCCACTATGGAAAACACTATGGAGGTTCCTTTAAAAATTAAAAATAGAATGATCATATAATCCAGCAATTCCACTTCTGGGTATATGCCCAAAGCAAACAAAATCACTATCTTGACAGATACCTTCACTCTCATGTTCATTGCAGAATTATTTACAATAGCCAAAAAAATGGAAACAAATTGTATTCATGGATGGATGGAGTTTTCTTCAGCCCTAAAAAGAAGAGAAGGTTGCCCTTTGCAATAACATGGATGGACTTTAAGGGCATTACACTAAGCGAAATAAGTCACAAAAAGCCCCATTCTGTATGACCTCACATATATGACATCTACAAAAAATGAACTCATGAAAATACAGAGTAAATTGGTGGTTGCCACAGTTAGGGGAGTGGGTGAAAGCGATCAAAGGATGCAAACTACAGTTATAAGATGAATAAATTCTGGGAATGTACATGGTGACTATAGTTAACAGTACTGTACTGTGCCTTTGAAAGTTGCTAAGAGTAGACGTTAAAAGTTCTCAACACACACACACACACACACACGACTGTAATGATGTGAGATCATGGATATTTTAACTAACCTATTGGAGCAATCATTCCACTAAATAATCTCTTCTTTCAAGTCTCTTATACCTTTCCTCCGTCATTCCTGTTAACCATTGTTTTTGTTTTTGTTTTTGTTTAATTGGCTTGTGTCATCACACACTCATGTATTTTTCCTACTTTCTTAGCCATACCATGTCAGTTTCCTTTGCTGCTCCTCTGCCTCATCTAACCTCTAAACACAGAAGTCTCTCATGTGTCAGTCTCATGCATGATATCCACCCTCTATAAGGAAATCCCAGGTGACCCCAGTGGTAATGAACTTGCCTGCCAAGGCAGGAGATGTAAGAACAGTGGGTTCAATCCCTGGGTTGGGACGACCCCCTGGAGAAGGGAATGGTAATCCACTCTAGTATTCTTTCAGGGATAATTCCATGGACAGAGGAGCCTGGTGGGTTACATAGGGTCACAAAGAGTTGGACATGACTGAAGTTACTTAGCACAGTATAACATACTCTCTATAAAATTTTTTAACGTTTTTCTCCTTAGGTGATGATAATAATTTTAAATTTACAGTTTTATTGAAATGTAATTCACATACCATAATACCCACAGAGTTGTACAACCATAACCACTAACTAATTTTGGTATATTTTCATCATTCCCAAAAGAAATCCCATACCCACTAATCACTCACCCCTTCAATCCATTCTCCCCTCACACCTTGCCAACCACTAATCCATTTTGTCTCTATAGATTTAAATATTTCAAATAAATGTAACCTATCATAGATGCTTATTTTTTGTGACTGATTTCTCTTACTTAGCATGTTTTCAAGGTTAATCCATTGTAACATGTATCAGAACTTCATTCCTTTTTATTGATGAATAATTTCCATACATCACAATGGCTTATTCAGTCATAAATTTGTGGGTATTTGAACTGTTTCTACTTTCAGCTATCATAAATGCTATGAACACTTGTATACAAGTTTTTGTTGAACATATGATTTTATTTCTCTTGGATACACCTAGGAATAGAATGCTAGTTATATGGTAACTGCTTGTTTAACATTTTGAGAAACTGCTGAACTGTTCTCTAAAGCAGGCTGAAATATTTTATAATCACAATCACACCAGAGGTTATGAGGTTTCTAAACTGCCTACATCCTCATCAACAATTGTTATTGTCTGTCTTTCTTATTAGAGCTATCCTAGTGGGTCATAGTAGACACCCTCTTCCAACAACACAAGAGACCTTTACACATGGACATCACCAGATGGCCAATACTGAAATCAGACTGATTGTATTTTTTGCTGCCAAAGATGGAGATGCTCTATATAGTTGGCAAAAACAAGACCTGGAACTGATTATGGTTCAGATCATGAACTCCTTATTGCAAAGTTCAGACTTATAGTGAAAAAAGTAGGGAAAACCACTAGGCCATTCAGGTATGACCTGGATCAAATCCCTTATGATTATACAATGGAAGTGACAATAGATTGAAGGGATAGATCTGATTGATCTAATCTGCTTGAAGAACTATGGACAGAGGTTTCTAACATTGTACAAGACATCAAAACCATCCCCAAGGGCTTCCCTGGTGGCTCAGTGGTAAAGAATCTGCCTGCCAATGCAGGGGAAACAGGTTCAATCCCCAATCTGGGAAGATCCCACAAACCACTCAGCAACTAAGGCCGTGAGCCACAACTACTGAAGCTTGAGTGCCCTGGAGCTCATGCTCCACAAGAGAAGCCACCACAATGGGAAGCCCAAGCACCAAAACTAAAGAGTCACTCCCCTCCTCCACAACTGGAGAAAAGACTGAGCAGGGATGAAGACCCAGCACAGCCAGAAATAAATAAATAAATAAATAAATAAAATCCCTGAGAGCTTGAACTTAGATAGTCCGTGTTAGTTACTGTACCAGCATTTGTCTTTTTATGAAGCCAATATCAGAAGACTTGCAGTCTTTAACACGTTCTTTATAAAATGTATACATTCTTCAAAACTATTTAAAGAGGAGTATTCCTGCATGCAGATAATCATGGTTTTGTTTGCCTCTGTAGATTACTAAAGCAAATTGTTTCATTTATTTTTTTAAATGCCCTTTGATGTTTCAAAACAAAAAGGAACTCTAATTCAATTGACTGACTTTAAGGTCAGGCATATCCACAGTCTTGAGAAGCACTTTGAGCAGATGGTTGCCTGGGTTCTCCAAGGAGGTGTGTGCTGGGTGGGGGTGGTCTCCAAGTGGCACACAGCCCCTCCCAACACTTTCGTACTCTGTTTAGAAGAATCATATCTACGAGGTCGTAATTCATGGTTCAGTTTCAGAAAAAGCATATTCATTGTACATTAGCCATTTAGAGGTCATTTAAATAACAAAATGTTGTAAAAGACATGTAGAATTTTAAAACAATAAAGATTTGAACCTGTAAATGTGTGTGCCTTTTAAAGACGGAAACATTTTTAATATATTTGAGTGACTGCTGGGAAATGTGAAAGACTTGTTCTGTATCATATCAAAGACAATCATGTTTATCACAAAAATGTTCTTTAACTGTATGCTATGTAACAGGGTCAAACAGCCTTCTGAAGAGTAGAATTATGTAAACCCGGTCTTCAGATAAATGCCATGAACAGAGGCATTTAAGTGAGCTGCCTGAGTGGATTGAGACTTGTTTCAGGTTTGTTGCTAGAGAACAATAATAAAATGTTTTTTTTTTTTCCAAAAAAAAAAAATATATATATATCCCTGAGAAAAAGAAGTGCAAAGGGGCAAAATGGTTGCTTGAGGAGGTCATACAAATAGCTGAGAAAAGAAGAGAAGCAAAAGGCAAAGGAGAAAAGGAAAGATGCACCCATCCGAATGCAGAGTTCCAAAGACTAGCAAGGAGAGATAAGAAAGCCTTCTTAAGTGAAAAATGCAAAGAAACAGAGGAAAACAATAGAATGGGAAAGACTAGATGTCTCTTCAGGAAAATTAGAGATACCAAGGGAATATTTCATGCAAAGATGGGCACAATAAAGGACAGAAATGGTATGGACCTAACAGAAGCAGAAGATATTAAGAAGAGGTGACAAGAATACACAGAACTGTACAAAAACAGTCTTAATGACCAGGATAACCATGATGGTGTGATCACTCACCTAAAGCCAGACATCCTGGAGTGTGAAGTTAAGTGGGCCTTAGGAAGCATGACTTTGAACAAAGCTAGTGGAAGTGATGGAATTCCAGTTGAGAAATTTCAAACCCCTAAAGATGATGCTGTTAAAGTGCTGCACTCAATATTCTAGCCAATTTGGAAAACTCAGTACTGCCCACTGGACTGGAAAAAGTAGTTTTTATTTCAATTCCAAAGAAGGGCAATGCCAAAGAATGTTCAAACTACCTCACAATTGCACTCATTTCACATGCTAACAAGGTAATGCTCAAAATCCTTCAAACTAGGGTTCAACAGTTCATGAACCTAGAACTTCCAGATACAGAAGCTAAATTTAGAAAAGGCAGAGGAACCAGAGATCAAACTACCAACATCTACTGGATCATAGAAAAAGTAAGGGAATTCCAGAAAAGCATCTACTTCTGCTTCATTGACTGTGCTAAAGCCCTTGACTGTGTGGATCACAACAAACTGTAGAAAATCCTTCAATAGATGGGACTACCAGACCAACTTACCTGCTTCCTGAGAAATCTGTATGCAGATCAAGAAGCAACAGTTCCGTACATGAAAGAACGGACTGGTTCAAAATTGGGAAAGGAGTAAGTCAAGGTTGTATATTGTCACTATACTTATTTAACTTCTGTGCAGGGTACACGCAAAATGCCAGGCTGAATGAAGCAGAAACTGGAATCAAGATTGCCAGGAAATTCTAGAAAATAGTGAAGGACAGAGAATCCTGGCATGCTGCAGTTCATGGGGTCAGAAGGAGTCAGATACACTTAATGACTGAACATTGGAGGATGGGTGGAATCTGCTGAAGTATTGACTGTGGGACTGAAGAAGAGGGAGCAGGAAAGACTGACTCTCAGTTTCCTGCATGAGCAATGCAGTCAAGTGCGGGGACAGGTATAGTGATTAAGTGTAAGTGACAGAAGAAATGGGATTGAGGAAGTTATGTGACGAATTTGCTGTTTCATATGGACAGTTTGAGATAACCGTGAGGCATTCCTTTGGGACTGCCAATTAAAGACTTCTCCAATATGAGTCACAGCTTCAGAAACTGATTTGGATAACATAACTTGAGAGTTTTCTGTTTATGAGATGGTATTTAAAGGATAAATATCTATGAAGTGCAGTGACCAAAAATGCCTAGAACATTCTTGAAAAATAACAAATTTACAGGACACAAACTTCCTGATTTCAAAAGTTACTACAGAATAGCAGTCATCAAGATAACATGGCACTGGCATAAGGATAAAGGTAGAGATCAATGGAATATAATTGGGAATTCAGGAATAAATAACTAATTTATAGTCAATTGGTATTTGAAAAGAGTGCCAAGGAAATTCAGTGAGGTGAATTTGTCTTTTCAACAAATGATGATGTGACAATTGGATCAAAGCGAAAGTGAAAGTCCCTCAACTCTGTGACTCCATGGACTCTATAGTCCATGGACTTCTCCAGGCCAGAATACTGGAGTGGGTAGCCTTTCCCTTCTTCAGGGGACCTTCCCAATCCAGGGATCGAACCCAGGTCTCCCGCATTGGAGGCGGATTCTTCACCAGCTGAGCCACAAGGGAAGCCTGTCATATGCAAAAGGGTGAAGTCATAACTGTAACTCACAATATACATGAAAATTAATTCAAAAGGGATCAGTCTAAGACCATTGTTACCATTGTTTCCCCATCTATTTGCCATGAAGTGATGGGACTAGAAGCCATGATCTTAGTTTTCTGAATGTTGAGTTTTAAGTCAGCTTTTTCACTCTTCTCTTTCACTTTCATCAGGAGGATCTTTAGTCCCACTTCTCTTTCTGCCATTAGAGTGGTGTCATCTGCATATATGAGGTTGTTGATATTTCTCCTGGCAATCTTGATTTTGGCTTGTGATTCACCCAGCCTGGCATTTTGCATGATGTACCCCGCATATAAGTTAAATAAGCAGGGTGACAATATACAGCCTTGACATATTGCAACCTCCAAACCAAACATCATACTTACTTGTCACCATATTCACTTTTAAAACCTTAATCCAGGCAACATTGTCTCCTAGATTACTAATTGGTGTCCCTGATTTTCCCCTGAAGGTCCATTTTCTACACAGTGATAATTTAATAAGAAAGCAAATTTTTTAGTCTCTTTCTTGAGTTTTCACTGAAATGAAATCTCAAATCTTTAACATGATGTATGAGGGGTGTTTCAAATCACCCCTCAGGATTTGAACCCACCTATCTTTCCCACCTCATCTTCTGATGTCTCCTCTTGCTCACAGGTCCCAGCCATATCAGCTTTCTCTTAGGTTTTCAAACAAGATGACCTTCTTCGTGGTTTGAGTCCTTGCACATGCTGCCTCCTCTGATTAAAATGTTCCTCCCACCACTGTGACTCTCTACTATTCCATAGATAGTTCCTTTGACCCATCTGTTCTTGGCTTAAGTATCATCTCCTAAGAGAATTTTCTTTGGTGACTGTATGTCTAAATTCTTTTATCTTCTTTCACTGTCACATAGCTGTTGCTTTCAACACATTTATTACACTTTATAAGTATTAATTTGTTTATATGCTTGGTTATTGTCTGTCTTTCTCAATAAGTTGTAAGATCTATGCAAGAAGCAACCGTGTCTGTTCTTTTTTACCATTGTATCCCCAGTGCTAAGCACACACAATAAGCGCTCATTAAATCGGTACTTGAATCTCTCATTTTTACCCATTAAAAACTAATAATATGGGACAGTTACAAATTCTTAGTCTAGACCAGGCACTGTTACATACACTGTATGTGGAGCAATTTATTTAAAACTCACAAGAAACTTATGAGGTGAATTCTATTCCATTTTTAAAGGAAATCGGGTTACATAGAAGGTAAGCAACTTCCTTGATGTCACCCAGACAAGGCATGAGCAAGCTTAGAGTTAGAAAGCCAGCCCTCCGGCTCTCTCACCTATGTCTGTAACCCCTGTGCCACACTGATGTACACCCAGAAGGCATGGGAGGGGACTTTGGGCTTGATTTAGGGAGCTGATATCTTCTCCTACTCTTGTCTCTGCATGCAAACTTGGCAAGAATAGCTGGAGCAATTAGTATGAGGATCTCAAACAATTCTGAGTGAAAAAATGGCACCTTGTTGAATGTTTTCCTTTCTGAGATTCAGAGATAAAGGAGTATTATGGGATGGGAGCCTGTGCCTCCTAAAAGTAGAATTGCAAGGACAAGGAGGATAGCCAGGAGCTCAAAGTAAAATACCCTTGAGGAAGTTAGAGTCTAGGCTGGTGACCTCGGATCAGTAAAACAAAGGTGGGTGGTTGAAACAGTGAGGTCTTGCAGGTGCAGCTATTGGTCCTAGGAGAAAATGACTAAACCCAGGAGCATGTGAAAATAAAAGAGTTGCAGATGGATCAGAATGACAATGAGATATCGTCTCATACCTGTTAGGAAGGCTTTTCACAATTGCTGGTATGGATGTAGAGAAAAGGAAACCCTGTTGGTGGGAATGTACAGTCATCATGGGAAACGTATGACAGTTTCTCAAAAAGTTAAAAACTGTACTACCATATCATCCAGGAATCCCGCTACTGGATATATATTTGAATAAGTTAAAATCAGTATCTCAGAGGGTTATCTGCATACTCATGTTCACTGAAGCATTATTCACAATAGCCAAGGTAAGGAAACAACCGAAGTGTCTGTCATTTGATGGATGGATAAAGAAGCTGTGATATATATTTGAATATTTTCATCCAAGAGAAAGAAAGAATGCCTGCTATATGTGACGACATGGATGGACATTGAAGGCATTCTGCTAAGTGAGATAAGTCAGACATGGGACAAATACTATATAATATCACTTTTGACTCTGAACTTGTAAAAACAGAAGGGAGAATAGAAGTTATAAGGAGCTGGAGATAGGGAAATTGGGGAGAAATTGTTTTAAGGGTAAAAACTTATGACCAGTAGGTAAGTTCTAGAGAGTTAATACACAACATAGTGATTATAGTCAACACTATTGTATTGTATATTGTATGTACTGTATACATCCTATTGTATGTATTTGTACAATATTGTATACATTTCAACATTACTAAGAAACTAAGTCTTAACTGTTCTCAATGTTGTATTATAAATTTCAACATTACTAAGAAATTAAATCTTCACTGTTCTCAAAGTTGTATTATAAGTTTTAACATTACTAAGAAACTAAATCTTAATTGTTCTCAACGCACACAAAAAGTGATAAATATGTAAGATGGAGGAAGTGTTAGCTAATACTACTATAGTAATCCCATTGCAACACACAAATTACCAGACCAACACATTGTTCACCTTACACTTACAGTGTTATGTGTCAATTATATCTCAATTTAAATATATATAAACATAATTGAAGTGGGAAGTCACACACTGGGCCCTACTGTGCACTGGATAGGCCTTAACCTTCATATTATCATCTGGCTCTGTAGTGTGCGTACGCACACACACACACAGACACACACATACACACAGTTCCTTGACATATCAGGATGTGTTCAGAATATCTTGGCGGTTTGCGTTCTTAGAACATCACTGTTTTTCCCATGTTCAAAGTATGTTCTGGTTTAAGTGCGGCTTCTTGACAACCAGCTTGCTCTTTCTTCGAGTCTCACTAAGCCCCATGCAGTGGGCCTACCAGAATTCTGTGCTCCTGGGGCCCTGTAGATGTTAACAGAATG
Organism: Bos grunniens; assembly: GCF_055505025.1. NCBI lineage: Eukaryota > Metazoa > Chordata > Mammalia > Artiodactyla > Bovidae > Bos > Bos grunniens. The sequence goes on from NC_141188.1 coordinate 15,467,646, forward strand.
GCAAGGAATGGCGGTAGACCACATGTCACAGGCATCTCTCCTGCCCTATTAGAGTTACTAAAACATACCAAGATAAAATTACTAAGGCTCTTAACAGAGCACTGGCAGGCCACCGAACTGAGCTCAGGGACTTGTGAACGTGGAGCCGTGTGCAGTAGTGCTGTGCCCTGGTCATCAGCGAGTCACTGGCGCTTAACTCCACAGGCCTGGATGAGACCACCCATGAGGAAATAGAAAGAACAAGTGGTCTCAGACATAAGCACTGTGTTGGTTCAACATTTTGAGATTGATCTGAGGAGAGAGTCCATAAAGGAGAGGCTGAGAAACCAGCCAGGAAGGTCGGCGGTCACGATATGAAGAACTACCTGGCCATAATGCTCTTACAGTATGTTCTGAGACTCTCGTTCAGTGACAGAATAAACAGGATGACACTGATGTGTGAAGGTCTCACTACTGAGATTCTGGTATAACTACCAGTACTGTGGGGTGCGTAGGCAGAGGTGAGTCATTTAATTGAGGTGGACTGGGATATTAGTGCTCTCATGGAGAAGCACAGTAAACATTCAAGCTTTCTTTTTTGCTGTTGTTTTTTAATTGAAGTGCAGTTGATTTACAATATGGTGTTAGTTTTAAGTATACAGCAAAGTGATGCAAAATAATTCAATTATATATAACTGAATTTATATATACATATATATCAGATCAGATCAGATCAGTCGCTCAGTCGTGTCCGACTCTTTGCGACCCCATGAATCACAGCACGCCAGGCCTCCCTGTCCATCACCAACTCCCGGAGTTCACTCAGACTCACGTCCATCAAGTCAGTAATGCCATCCAGCCATCTCATCCTCTGTCGTCCCCTTCTCCTCCTGCCCCCAATCCCTCCCAGCATCAGAGTCTTTTCCAATGAGTCAACTCTTCGCATGAGGTGCCCCAAGTACTGGAGTTTCAGCTTTAGCATCATTCCTTCCAAAAAAATCCCAGGGCTGATCTTCAGAATGGACTGGTTGGATCTCCTTGCAGTCCAAGGAACTCTCAAGAGTCTTCTCCAATGTTATATACATATATATATATATATTTTGGGCTTCCCTGGTGGCTCAGAGGTTAAAGTGTCTGCCCGCAATGTGGGAGACTTGGGTTCAATCCCTGGGTCGGGAAGATCTCCTGGAGAAGGAAATGGCAATCCATTCCAGTATTCTTGCCTGGAGAATCCCATGGATGGAGGAGCCTGGTGGGCTACAGTCCATAGGGTCACAAAGAGTCGGACATGACTGAGTGACTTAACTACTAACTAATATTTCTTTCAGCTTATTTTTCATTATAGTTTATTAAAAGATTTCAAATATTGCTCCCTGTGTTATCCAGTAAACACTTGCTTATCTATTTTATGTATAGTAGTGTAATCTGTTAATCTCATACTCCTAATTTATCCCTCACACTCCTTTCCCCTTTGGTAACCATAAGTTTGTTTTCTACATCTTCTGTTTTACAGATCCATTTGTATTATTTTTTAGATTCTACATGTAACATCATATAGTATTTATCTTACTTCATTTAGTATGATAACCTCTAGGCCCATCCATGTTGCTGCAAACGATAACTCTTCATTCTTTTTTATGCCCAGTATTCCATTGTATATATGTACTTCTCTATCTGTTCATCTATTGACAGACTGCTTCCATGTCTTGGCTGTTATAAGCAGTGCTGCTGTGTGCATTGGAGTGAACATATCTTTTTAAATTAGAGTTTTCATCTTTTCCAGATATATGCCCAGGAGTGTGATTTCTGGCTCAAACAGTAGCCCTATTTTTAGTTTTTAAAGGAACCTCCATAGTGGCTGCACCAATTTACATTCTCCACCAGTGTGGGAGGGCTCCCATTTTCCATACCCTTTTCAGCACTTATTTGTAGACATTTTGATGATTAGCGATCCTGACAGGTGTGAGGTAATACCTCATTGTGGCTTTGATTTGCATTTGAAAGCAAGTTTTAAATAGACTTCGGGTTCAGAGAGATGCTCTCAAGGAAATTTTGGTTAGGTGCCTCTATTTGGGACCCAGCTTCCCTGGTGGCTCAGACGGTAAAGCGTCTGCCTGCAGTGCAGGAGACCTGGGTTTGATCCCTGGGTTGGGAAAATCCCTTGGAGAAGGAAATGGCAACCCACTCCAGTACTCTTGCCTGGAAAATTCCATGGACTGAGGAGCCTGGTAGGCTACAGTCCATGGGATCACAAAGAGTCGGACACAACTGAGTGACTTCAGTTTGAGTTTCCAGTGTTCTTGCCTGGAGAATCCCAGGGACTGGGGAGCCTGGTGGGCTGCTGTCTATGGGGTTGCACAGAGTTGGACATGACTGAAGTGACTTAGCAGCAGCAGCAGCAGCAGTAGCCTCTATTTGGGACTATTTCTACTGGTGCTGTGGTAGCAGGTGTATGTGTTTTTCCCTTAAGACAAACTCTACCTGGTAGGTGATGGCAGCTGCTTATAGCAGTAACCCTGCCAAGTGGGCCAGAACTCTGGACATTCCTAGCATACATTTTGGAATGCAACTTCTCACCTGACCCAAAAAGAAGAGTTACAATTATCCCAGAACACCAATTTGGCTTTCCTTTTACAATTGGGCTTGGTATCCTGCACTGAGCCCGGTGGACTAAGGAACTGGGTGTCTGTGAGCCTGTGCTGCCCCACTCCTGGCTTGGCTCTTCCATCGCCTGTTGGGCTCTTCTCCTTCCTCTGGAGTGGCCTGGACTGGTCGGTCCTTATCATCAGCCATGCCACAAACCCTGGAAATGTGCACCATGTTATTTTCTCCTGACTGCGGACAGCAGTGCTGGTGGAGGTGTGTGCGCTCGGGGCTCGGAGGCCCGTCACTGGGCGGCGACAACAGCGCAGGTGAAGCTGGCGACCTTGGTGCGTCAGGTGAACACGGGCTGGAAGGGGCGGCGTGGGTGGATGTTGCGGTGAAAGCAGCTTGGGGCTCCCATGGTGTAGAAAAACAATGTTTCCTGGCTTTAGACAGTGAGCTGCTTAGGATCTCTTAAAATCAGCATTACTGAGGTGCAATTTCTATGTCGTAAAACACAATACTATGTTTTTTGGTACATGAATTGTAAACGTAGTCGCTGTTCCAGTTTTGGAACATTTGTCATCATTGTATAACATCCCTTCAGTGTCCCTTTCCTGTCAATTCCCATTTTCTTACCCAGCCCCTGGCAGCCTCTGAATTGCTTTCTGCTGAAGATTTATCTTCTCCGATAAATGGAAACTTATATGTGATCTTCTGTGTCTGGCTTCTTTCACTTAGCATATTTTTGAGGTTCATCTTTATTGTTTCAGTGTAAATGCTTCTTTTTTGGTGATGATGGGTCAAGAACTCCAGGGGTTAGAGATGGGGGTTGTACAAAGCTATATAGGAATGAGAGACCATTCTCACTGACCTAGGGAGGGTTTGTGCTAACAAAACAGATAAAGATCATGGTAACATTGGTCCTGATGTCTCAAGGACAGTGGTGATGATGATCAAAGCTGAAAAGTTAAAGAAATAGCTAAATTCTAGTTAAATTCTGTGGTTCATTCAGATGTTACTTGACCTGTGTTGAGCTTATTTATATCTACATCCACTCTGTTCACACTCCAGAGTTTTAGAAAAGTTAGACACCTTATTTGGGGAGGTATCTGGTAAAACTGAAGCAGGAAAGAATCAGGGCTCCTTGGAGAAACAGCTGATTGCAGGGCTGGGGCACATCAAGTATAAGATGAGCCTGGATCATCTTGTGCCAGAAGTAAGAAAGGCTCAAGAACATTATAGAGTCATGTTGGACACAGGCACCAGACTGTGGACAGGTCAGTCTTGGGCAATTTTACCATCATAGTAAGTGATGATAGGAATGCACTGTACAATAAAATAAAATAGTGTCCATACTAATATAAATGAATAAATAATTAATGGAGAAAGGACAGCTGTATCAGTAGGTCTCTAACAACTGCCAAAAGAATAATGGAATTATAAAAAAAATCATTTGCCTTTCACCATAGTAATACTTGATTCAGGCAAGAAAAATCAACATATGCTAAAACCAATAGGTAAAAGTGTGTAAAAGAACAAGATATTAACATGGTTTCAAGGTGTCTCCCTATAAAATACTTATAAATTGCTCACTAATTTATAAGTTTCAAATACAAATTAACTTCAGAGTTTGTAGTTTTTCTAGTAGTCATGTATGGATGTGAATGTTAGACCATAAAAAAAGCTGAGCGCTGAAGAAGTGATGCTTTTGAACTGTGATTGTTGGAGAAGACTCTTGAGAGTCCCTTGGACAGCAATGAGATCCAAACAGTCAATCCTAAAGGAAATCAGTCCTGAACATTCACTGGAAGGACTGATGCTGAAACTGAAACTCCAATACTTTGGTCACTTAATGTGAACTGACTCATTGGAAAAGACTCTGATGGAGGGAAAGACTGATGACAGGAGGAGGAAGGGGACCAGAGGATGAGATGGTTGGAATACATCACCAACTCAATGGACATGAGTTTGAGCAAGCTCTGCGAGTTGGTGATGGACAGGGAAGCCTGGTGTGCTACAGTCCATGGGGTTACAAAGAGTCAGACAGGAATGAGCGATTGAACTGGAGAGTTTGAAAAAAGCTGGAAAATGTATTTTTACCAAATGATGAAAGCTACCATGACCAGGCATAGAACAAATTCATATCATGTGTTTTCTGATAAGGTCATGAAAAGTACACAGTATTTATTTTTTTGAAGTGTTCCAACCAAAAATAACACAACTTGAGGAAAATTAAACAAACTCAAACTATGGGATTTTCTATAAAGTAACTGCCTTATACTTTTGAAACTATTTTAACTAGTTCACACTTTATATGAATTTCTTTCATTTTTAGCTGTGCCAGGATCCCATCCAGGTGGTATGCATTCTTTATGGTGAAGTGTTAACATATCAAATTATTCATTTCAGAAATCTGGTATATTTTCCATATTTAATTATAGAAAATTCATGTTGTTTTTGAAATTTACCTGCCTTCCCCTCACACACAAAAAACCCCAAGAGTCTCAATTCTTCTTTTTTGTATCCAAAATGTGTTTATTGGGATGGCTTCCCATTCATCTTGATACAGGATACTTTTAGTGCTGCTTCTGCCTCAAGGAGCATCCTCCTGTAAGCCTTGCTTCTCCTCTTGTAGGCTGGCAGAGGACAGTAGAGCAGCCAGCACACAGAACTACTGTGTCTGTACATGGCTAAAGCCTGCGGTGATTTTACAGCATCCTGGACATTTCACATCCATGAAATAGCAATTAGGATTCTGCACCAGGCACTTTTTCTTGTTTCTTCTTCTTTTCTGGACAGAGATGGAGGTCCTTTGCCAGAGGCATGTTCTCATGGGGAGCTCATCATTGCCAGAAAGGCAATTCTTTACAAAAAAATAAACTGTAATGTTAGGTCTATGTGCAAAAATAGAAAGGATATTGTGATTGTAGGTTAACAATTGCAGGTTAAGATTTATTTTGTCTGCATATTTTTACTGACTGACTTATTTCTTATTTCAGTTCAGTCGCTCAGTCATGTCCGACTCTGCGACCCTGTGGACTGCAGCACACCAGGCTTCCTTGTCCATCACCAACTCCCAGAGCTTGCTCAAACTCATGTCCATTGAGTCGGTGATGTCATCCAGCCATCTCATCCTCTGTTGTCGCCTTCTCCTCCTGCCTTCAATCTTTCCCAGCATCAAGGTCTTTTCCAATGAGTCAGTTCTTCCTATCAAGTGGCCAAAGTATTGGAGCTTCAGCTTCAGTATCAGTCCTTCCATAGAATATTCAGGACTGATTTCCTTTACAATTGACAGATTTCCTATTTCAAGGCAAGTATGAATCTGTGGCATGATGACATGACTCAGTTTCTTAAAAATTTAATTAATTGACTAGTCCCTGTATCTTTGGTAATTCTGTTCAAAAAAAGAAAAATAAAGAATAGGCTTTGTTTGTGGGGATTCAAGTCTAATGGACCACATGCACTCATATGCAGAGTATGTGCATGAGAATCACAGAGGTCAGTACCATCACCACTGTCTCTGTGAGAAATGAAGGCCTGGAGATTCTGACGGTTAAGACTGTGATCACGAGTAACTCAACTTCAGACCCTAACTCTGTTCTCACTTTGCAGCCTTACCTTGGGCAGGTGATTCACTTGTCTTAAAGTTCTATAAAATGGGGAAGGAATTCTACCTCAGGACTGTTATACAGAAGAGTGATATATAAGGCATATGAAGCAATTAGTATAATCCTGATATGTAATAGTAAGTTCTCATAAGTTATGTTGACTGTGATTATAATAAATACTCACTTGAAAACTTTATAATACACAAATGAGGTAGGGAATACCTAACCCTATGGAGAGTAAAGAAAATCAGATTATATGAACCCCTTATTTAGGGACGTGAACCACAGTTTACTTCTTTCTGATAGCCCTACTCACAGTGGCTGCCATCCACATTTTCTCTCCCCAATTCAGAAATCTCATTCTGAATACAAGAGTATACTCCTACTTCTAAATTAAGGCACGTGTCCCCACAAACACTTTCTTCAAACTCAAAGAAAGCAATGTGCTTGAAACACTGTAAACCTGCCAAAAATCTGAATGGCAATGATAATAAAGGAAAATACAGACTACATGATTTAAAAAAATGGTATTTGGGGGAAATAGTAAGAGCACAGAGGTTGCTTGAGCAGTAGAAATGGAAACTGATGAAGCATTTTTCTTTGTGATACAGGCTCACCACCCACAGCCAAAATACATTCTACAAAACCAAAGCCACTATCCTTCCTTAGTCAATACCTGTCTTCCTTCCTATAAAGCTCTCTCTCTCATAATCCCTATAAACTTTGCACAGAATACAAGCTCACTCATAATCAACCCACCTTATTATTGTTTGCCACTATACAATATCATAGTAGTTCAAAAACATTTATAGAGCATGTAACATAAATATCCATATTACTATCTATGCAAAATGTTATGGAGTTTATAAAGATGATTAAGATGATACAGTTTGACCTACAGTTAATTCAAACAGAGGTCAGCAAATTATGGCCTGAGGGTCAAATCTGGCCATAACATTTGGTTACACGTTGTCTGTGACTGTTTTACTCGTACAACAGAGTATCAGTTATGACCAAGATCATGCTTTTCAAAGCTGAAGATATTTATTGTTTTGGCCGTTTACAGAAAACGTTTCCCAACCTCTGTAACAGGAGATGCAACTACAATAAAAATGCCTTACTGCACTGAGTGCCAATTAAAAAGCTACAAATAAAGAATTAAAAGAGTTCAGAAAGTTGGAGCGGTCACTTTTAGCAGTGTCATTTTGAGGAAACTTTTGAAGGAGGTACCAATAGAAACAGGACTAGAAGAATAAGAATGCAGATTGGTTACAAACTTCTGGGTAACTAAACATGATGAAAATATATGAAGCGAAGAAAAAGTAAGCGAGAGGATGGAGCTTACCCATTAGATTAGGCATTATTCTCTTATTATAATATTCAGAGGCATTTTCATCCTTACCATTTTTCTAATGTGCATGTATGTTTTATACAAGTCAAATTCCATATGCCGCTAAGATTCTCTCTTAATTATACACTTGCTTTCCAGCTGGTAACCCCACTCTAATGCAGCAAACTCACAGATATGAATTTGGTAACATTATAATGACATTTTCTGAAACTGTGCCTTAATATAACCTTCTTAAATCTTTTTCTATCATTTGATATTAAATATTTATTCAGCATTGAAAGAGATACTGTTTACCTTCCAAAACAAAATTATATGACTTTACAACAATTTGCCAAGATTATCACTGCTCTGCTCTTCTCATTTGTGTTTGTTCCTTTTTGCTAAAGTTCCATTAGGTAAAAAAGCTAGATGGACTAGTAGGACTTCCAGTCTTCAAACACTACAAATTATTTTGCTTTAATCAGAAAGGGTAGATTATATTAACAGGTCTGGGAGAGTTACTTTTAAAAGCTCTTGAAAACTAAGTTTTCATAAAAAAATTTATTGCACAAAGACAATTTATGCTTACATGTAAAAATATCTTAGGTTCAATATGAAAAACTGCTGCCATATTACCTTTTGGCCAAGTATTGAGATAGTTACATTTTTATAACTTGATTTATATATGTACAACCTAGGTAAAATGTGAACTACAGAACAAAATTTCCAGTATTTGTAAGTAAGAAAAAATGGTTGTCTTATTTGAAATATATATAATTCTTAAGAATAGGCATAACATGTAAAACTTGAAGTATTATAGATTGGGCCAAAAAAAAAAAAAAATCTAGGGCGGAAGAGGAACAACAGAGACAGGGAACAAGGGACTGAGAGGCAAAGCAAACAAGCACAACCGAGAAGCCCAAACTCATACAATGCTCTGCCGATGTGAAGAGACGAGAAAACAATGGGCTTTCAAAGTTGAAGACTAAAATGTTTTACTATTTCAACATAAAATTCCTTGAGAACTCTCATAATATGTACATGGTTCTGGAACAAGATTCTTACTTCTTAGCTTATTAACAATGTGTACATTTGAAAATAATTATATACAATACTTCAAACAAACCATTCAAGATTGCATTTAAGCAATGACATCCAAGGAAACAGAACTCAGGCACTGTGAAACACTTAGGGCATATGGTATCTTCAGGACTAAATGTTCTCTTCCTTGTTGACAGTCTTAAGTCTTCATTACACACATGTTGCTTTTAAAGTTGTTTTCTTACAGTGACAATCATCTTGATGGGCCAAACCCAGTTTCATTTTCTCCAGTACTGCAAAAATTAAAAACAACAACAAAAAGAAAATTAGCTTCTCTGTTCACAAAGAAGAGAAACAACAGTTTATAGTCAAAAAAATTAGAATAAGACAAACATGTAATCCTTAATAGAAAAAGACAAAGAACAACAACATAAACTTCAGGTAATTCTAGTTTATATGAGCAAATATTTTGGGGAAGGAATGTTTGCTAACTGTAAGCTCAAGATGACTTCATTATTAAATAGCAGACAAATCTAGAACTAGGAAGGCAAAAATTCCACTGAATTCTGCAGTGACAGATGATTAATATTCTGAGTAATAAGCTTAGTTCTCGGTGCAACATTTTTAGAGACTGTGAAAATTATTAATTTATTCCACACATTGTGAAGCCAATGTACAATACAGAGTACAGAAATGGTTTGGAAAAAAATAAAAGGAAGCAGCGCTGAAAGAATAACAGAGATCCAGTAAAGAATTTTTTTGGAGACATTAACAAAGATGTGTGGGGCCATTAATGTAACATTAATTCATTAACAAAGATGATGCTATTAAAGTGCTGCACTCAATATGCTAGCAAACTTGGAAAACTCAGCAATGGTCACAGGACTGGAAAAGGTCAGTTTTCATTTCAATCCCCAAGAAGGACAATGCCAAAGAATGTTCAAACTACTGTACAATCATGCTCATTTGACATGCTAACAAGGTAATCCTCAAAATCCTTCCAGCTAGGCTTCAATAGTACATGAACCAAGAATTTCCAAATGTACAAACTGGATTTAGAAAAGACAGAGGAACTAGAGATCAAATTGTCAACATCCACTGATTCATAGAAAAAACAAGAGAATTCCAGGAAAACATCTACTTCTGCTTCATTGACTGCACTAAAGTCTTTGACTGTGTGGATCACAACAAACTGTGGAAAATTCTTAAAGAGATGGGAACACCAGACCACCTGACTTGCCTCCTGAGAAACCTGTGTGGAGGTCAAGAAGCAACAATTAGAACTGGACATGGAACAACAGACTGATTCCAAAGTGGGAAAGGAGTACATCAAGTCTGTATATTGTCACCCTGCTTATTTAACTTCTGTGCAGAGCACATCATGTGGAATGCCGGGCTGGATGAAGCACAAGCTGGAATTAAGACTGCCAGGAGAAATATCAATAACCTCAGATATGCAGATAACTAAAGAGCCTCTTGATGAAGGTGAAAGAGTGAAAAAACTGGCTTAAAACCTAACATTCAAAAAATGAAGACCATTGATCACTTCGTGGCAAATAGATGTGGAAAATGTTGAAAATGGTGGCTGATTTCATTTTCCTGGGCTTCAAAATCAATGCGGACGGTGACTGTAGCCACAAAATTAAAAGACACTTGCTCCTTGGAAACTTTATGTTTTGATCAGTGGAATATTCTATATTTCTGTTCTTTATTCCTAATGGTAAAATAAGGTCCATATAATGTAAAATCAGAAATAATGTTCTGATCTCTTCTCCTCTGGGCATCTTTTGCATCTGTGCCTTCTCAAACTAGATGAGAGAGTACAGCAGTTACAGTGGAAACATTCTACACACGGTTTAAGTACTAAGGTCCGTACATAAAGGTAAAACGGAATATAAATAAAATGAATAAAAGCAAAATAGGAAGCTTTCCCCTCAGGACTGAGGCAAAAAAACTAATTCTTTGTTTGAATAGCAGATGGAGCAGATGGCTTGTATTTAGAGGCCATGTTGTACCACAAAAAACCCCAAAGAACCTTCAATACTGGAATCACATTCAGCATGGTAAGATGTCATGTTTATGGGAGGAATGTAGGACCTGAATTACTTCGGAGAGAGTCCCTGACACATCTGTTAGATACGGGGGAAATGCTGGCATAATAAACATACTCTTTCCTCCTTTCATGATGTATGTTTTAATCTCAAGTGTGAGAGTGTGTGTGTACAGCTGGCTTCTCTTCATCAAAGGTGCACTGGGGCTGCACATTCCTGTGACCTTCTGCTGGGCCCTGTACTCTTCCTCCTCAAATACCAAAGGGGCTAAGGAAGGGTTCTTGCCAGATGGATGGCAGTGGGATGTGCTCTTAGTATGCTGAGCTGGAACTCACCTAAAATTTCCAATCTGTTCATAAATTTTTACATTTAGTGTGCCAAAAATATATCTCTAACCTGAATCTATATTCATCCAATTAAATATGTATTAAGATTAATGGAAATCACCCCCATCCCCTTCTCCAGACTTTTACCATCAATCAATGAAGAAAGACAGACAGGAAAAAGCAGAAACTAGAAAGAAATGGGCTGCAATATGAGAGATTTCCATTGAAAGGCATAGTTTTAGAGCATGAAGTGACCCAAACTAAGTGGTCTCCACCTTTTTGCACAGACAAGACTAGAAAGCCCTATAAGATGATTTTGAAGGGAAAAAGACCTCTGATGATGCAATTTCAAAGACAATGACCCAAATAAAAGTGGTTTTCAGTGGAAAATTTCCACCACTAGTAGGTGGGTGTTGCTAGGCAACAAATATTACAGTGTTTAATCTCAACCCTTCCTAGCAAATGGCATGATGGAATAAAATAAGCCTTTCGGCATGTCAACATAGCACCTGTATCTGGCAATTTTTCAGTCGTTTTTAAGAATATTTCTTTAATGCAGGAAGAACTTCTGTTAACATGTCTACCTCCATTTTGTAAAAAATTGGTTCTATAATCCATAATGATTACTAGGAAAGCAGTAAAATTAGCATAAAATCAATTAGCAAAATGCATCCTTATAATAAATGCTGAGTGAGGAAGAAACACATGTTGATCATCAAAACTTGAGTGTGCATGTGATTTACTAGGATCAATACTTAGCAAATGCATATGTAAGAATGTGAATTTCGAAGAAAAACATATTCCCTCAGAGATTAGTTAAGAAACAACTATGCATGTATATACTTTTATAATCTGAAAAGACTTAGGTGAAGTTAAGACCTTGTTTGGACTTCCCTGGTGGCTCAGAGGTTAAAGCGTCTGCCTCCAATGCAGGAGACCCGGGTTCGATCCCTGGGTCTGGAAGATCCCCTGGAGAAGGAAATGGCAACCCACTCCAGTATTCTTGCCTGGAGAATCCCATGGTCAGAGGAGCCTGGTGGGCTACAGTCCACGGGGTCGCAAAGAGTCGGACACGACTGAGCGACTTCACTTTCACTAAGACCTTGTTTAGTGTCTCTGGTACCTTTCAATACCTAAGCAAATTCCAATTAAAATTAATGTCTTAATGTTACTCATATTGATATTGTTTGTTGTATAATAGTATGAACACAGGTGACAGTTAAAAAAAATCTTTATTATTAATTTATTTTTTGGCTGTGTGGGTCTTCGTCGCTGCACGGACTTTTCTCCAGCTGTGGGGGCTGGGGGGCTACCTTCTAGTTGCATTGTTCGGGTTTCTCACTGTGGTGGTTCCCCTTGTGCAGCACGGGCTCTCGGTCACGGGGGCTTCAGTAGTTAGACGGCTCCCAGGCTCTAGAGCACAGACTCAATAGTTATGGTGCATGGGCTTAGTTGCTCCGCATGATGTGGGATCACCTCAGATCAGGGATCCACCCATGTCTCTTGCACCGGGAGGCAGATTCTTTACCACGGAGCCACCAGGGAAGCCCTCACAGACGACATATTTAAAGAAACTTGAAAGACAAGCATGAGCATTTTCAAGTTAACTTCCTGAGGCAAAGAACTTGGGATTCTTGTGAATCACTATGTTGTACACCTGAAACATTTATAACACTATAAATCAACTATACCTAAATAAAAATAAAAAAAGTATATCAGATTCTGATAAAGAAGACTTAAGCTTGATAAGCTAGAAATTAATCTAGCTTGTCACTGGTTGGATATGGGGGTCAGAAGATCTGGGTTCAAGCCTTGATTCTGCCCCTCATTAGATACATGAAGTTGGCTAAGTCATTATACCTTTCTGGACTTTTTCCCCTTACAGTTCTAAAATATTCTGCTGTGTTGTATGTTGATCCAGCTCTGCCACTAACTAGCTTGGTGACTTTGACAAGTCACTTAACTTACCCTCTGAGTCACAGTTTACTCTCTTGAGAAGTGATGACGATTAATGGTGGGTACAGCAAACCTTGAGTTGGCACTTATAATAAAATACGACTCAGACTGGTGTTTAGAGACAAGAAACATTTTTTGTCACAAGAGAGAAAGAATATCAGCTAACATTTATAGGAAAAAGAATTCCCTTATATTCATTAGATATTTCTTAAGTGTTTAAAGGCACTGTGCTTCTGGGTCATTGATACATATCCCAGTCTTCAAGAAGCTTGCATTTTAGGAGTTATAAGGTGATTCAAATATTTATAATAGAAAACAAAATATAAGTGCAACTCATATTAAAAGTACAAAGTACTATTAATATTCAGAGGAAGATGAATCAGAGTGGCGTTAATAGATCTTGGAAGGACAGGTTGGATTTTAGCAAGCAGGCATTTACAGGAGATTCATTATTAAGGAGACAGACATTCTGGGCTAAAGAAAAGAGCTAAGTAGCCAGAGAAATGGAAGAGAACAAAAATATTGAGAAAAAGAGAGTATTCGGGGAATAGCTTAGAAAGAAGCTTAGAACACAACAATATGGAAGGCCCTGAATTGCTAGAGACTGGACATCACTTGTAGGCAACGGGGAAACACTTTTCATATTTAAATTATAAAAAAAAAGGATACAGCTGTATTTTGTGAAGATATATCTGATTGGACTATTTAGCAGAATAAAGATAAGAATGCTGAGAGAAAAAAAATACTAAAAGCAGTTTTGAAGGATTTTAGTTACCCAAAGTATCATAAAATGAAAAACTAGGTCAAAATGTCAATAGTGGGAAAATGACAGAAAATGATAATTAAAAAACAGTTAAGGAAACTCACAAGGCTTAGTGACATCCTGTATGCTGGGTGAGGGAGAAGTTAAAACAGACAAGCTTTGAGCTTGCAGTATTAGTAAAATTATCATTAACTGAATGTGTAAAGTCAGGAAGGAGTTCACAGGAGGATGTGGGAGAGGAAAGTGCCCTCATTTTTCTTTTCCCTAACCACTTACATCATCATCCTCATGATGAAATTCAAAATTGAAATAGGTTTTAAATCTGAGGTTTATCATCAAGGCTAGTGTAAAAAAGTCTTCCCTCAAACAACTGTAGAAGAGTCTGCTAACCAGTAAGTCTACAGATAGACCCTTCTGTGTGTGCTACATACACCATCACTTTTCTCAGCTTCTAACTTCTTTTCCTAGCACTTCACCATTTACCAAACCCAACAAGTGTCCAAGTCTCACTTGTCAAGGCCTCCACCAGGCCCAAGATCATTCTCAAGAAAAATTTACAGGTACCACTGACTACAATATACAGATATACCTATGCTGATGCTCCACAATTTAGTTACTAAGAATATTTCAGTGGAATGTTTTAGAGTTATTAGTGCATCAAACACATTCACGTTGGAAGGCTGGTGAGATGTCAAGAAGGCTTGACAAAAAAAAATCAGAGAAGATGTGTCATTTGCAGAGAAAGGCACAGTTCTGAGAGAATTCTATGGGAGAACATGGAGATGCTGAGATGAACGCACTGCCATCAGAGAACTTACCTGGGCAAACTTGTGAATCTGCTCCACCACTGCAGCAAAGAGAGCATGGACACTTTCATCAATCAGACTTTGCATGTAATGTACTGCCTCTTCGTCAGACAGGTCTAAACGAAATTTATCCTGAACCTACAAGGTCACAGTCTATTAATTTTTGAATAAAGAAAAACATAACATTTTGAAGAGACAAGAACAGACAGATACAGATATTATTACAATGACCTATTTTTACAGCAAAGAAATGGTTCATAACCTATAAGGAGTTCTGAATACTATTCTCCTGAATGTGTAACTTTACTTTTTGCTATATGCTCTTTATATCACCCCATCTTGGTTGGTTGTAATTTTTTTTTTTCAGAAAAATATTAACAAAGTGAATAGAAAATAATTCTGTTCAGCCCTGCAAATTTAAAAACAGACAAAAAGTAAACTATAAACTAGATCTTCTAAGATGTCCCCTTTCCTATAGGAGTTCCTTATACTTCTGCAAAGAACTACTTCAATATGACCTATAATTTCTAAAGACTGAGGACTTTTTCATTATTTCATATTAAAACATACAGTTGATTCTGAATAGCAATAAGAACTAGAAAGATTAGTAGAGATATATATCAGAATAGTTCCCTAAAACACACAAGCAAATGTTACCAAATGATTGTGTGTTAGAGCTCAGTTGTGCCTGACTCTGCAACCCCATGGACTATAGCCCACCAGGCTCTTCTGTCCATGGAATTCTCTAGGCAAGAATACTGGAGCAGGTTGCCATGCTTGACTACTTCATGCTAACACTGTGCAAAGCACCTTACATGCAGTATTTCATTCTACTCTCTGATGGCTCTGAGGTAGATAATATCTCAATCTCTAAGACACAGAAACTGAGACAGAGAATTTAGGAAGCCAACCCAGGGACCTTTAACTGATGATAAGTGGCTTACGCTTCCAGACGATCTCAGTAACCACTGTACTTACTCCTTTCTCCTCTTATAAATGATCCATATAAACTTCTGAAAAGACAGGCTAGAAGAAAATGGGATTTCCAAGTGGATAAAAAGTGGTCCATGTTTAGTATTTCCTTTTAAGTATGGAGTTGAACTACTACAAAATCAGGAAGAAGAAAAGGCAGACAGTACTACAACCCATCACGGATGCAATGAACATGAACTTGGGCAAACTTCGGGAGATGGTGAGAGACAGGGAGGCCTCGTGTGCTGCAGTCCATGGGGTCACAGAGTCGGACACGACTGGGAGACAGAACAACCACCACCACCACCCGTGGCCTGCTCAGTGCTCTCTTCCCTTCACTGCACTGCAAGTATACCGGGTGATCCGACAGCCCTGCAGGCTCAGGGGAGAGGAGGTAAAAGACAGGTAGGTGGAACAAGTGAAACACAATTTGGTGGAGGGAGATCTAAAAGTATACTTTCAATCAACTCTCTCATTTCTGGATCCCAGTTAAAGAATTTATTCCATTGTATTCCTTGATTTCTACCTAGGGAGGTCATGTCTGAGAATTTTAAAAACTATTTTTTTAAGGACGTCAAAAACACTATAGGGCAGAAGAATCAAAATAAACCTTTAACCCAATTTGCCAAAGCCTGCATACTTACATAAGTGCTTAAATTACAAACAGAAGATATGTATTTAGTATATAAAGAAAATGTTATTCACCGAATATGAAGACATTCTTTTTTTATAAGAAAGACTAACTGCATAAAAATGGTTGATTTGTTATCATACATATTGAGTTGTGTTAGGCTACTTGTTATTCTACCCCTGTCCTTTTACCTCTGTGCCTTCCACCCTTCTACAATTTCTCCTCTGACTCCTGGTTATCTCTATCAGCTCCAAACTCTGTCCTTTTACACCTCATTAGCTAAGGCTGCACTCGAATCAATCTGCAGTGTTCTTTTTTTTTAAAAGAGAAAGACTATAGAACACTTTATTATATTTTTGTAAATTTTGTGCTACACATCTCTTATATTAATGCAAATTAAAATAAACTTAGAGACAGTATTTTTTAGATAGTTGAACATTTATCAACACTTCACAGAGCAGCACCCTTGAACTCCTGGCAAACTGGAAACCCAGATAAGACATATTACTTATCAAGCAAAAGGATGCAAACTTGTAAATCTTAGCCTCTGCACTGTCTTTCAAAAGTAGATAAAATACCCTTTGTTTGAAATATCGTTGAGTATTACCAAAATGCGACACGAAGTGAGTGAATGTTGGAAAAATGGCACCAACAGACTTGCTCAACACAGAGTTACTACAACCTTCAAAATCTGTAAGGAACGCAGTTATCTATGAAGCACAATAAAATGAGTAGTCAATTGCAAAAAATTAAAAAGAAATGATATATATGTACTAAAATATGCTATGGAAAAAAGGAAAATATTGTTGAACTTTGCTATGATTAAATACTTTGAAGAAATGCCATAAAGATAGCTGGTAACAAAAGTTTAAACAATATAATCAAGATTTTCTAAAAGGAAAAGTTGAAATAAAAGATCTAATAAGAACAAAAACTACATACTGGAAGAAGAAACAAAAAGACTCCATTTGACAACTACCATTAGGACTTTCATAAATGAGTTCTGAACATAAGTGAAGTCAGGCAAGAGTGAGCATATGACAGAGCTAAATGGGTTTAAAATAAACAGCAACAACAGATCCTAAAAATAGCCACACACGCATAGACACACAAAAGCAATAACATTTGAAATCTGGTGCAGTCATCCATTTTGAAATTTTCATCAACTACTTATGTTTCTTGATGAATGAGCTTAAGTTGAAAAAAATTACCCACATCAAAACCTAGTGTGATAAGTAGTCCATTTCCTAGTTTGGCCAGGGTGGGGAGTTTTGAAACAGTGCTTCCTAGAAAATAATAAATGAAATCCTAAAAAGAGCATAATTTTCTTAAATGTTAAACAATAAGATTTACATTAAAATCCCTCTCACTGCCAAAGACTCATAAAATTAAGTAAAAGAGAATAGGTTCATTCATGTTTGAAATTATGTAAATATTCTTGTACCTTCCGAATCCATATTGAAATACTAATGCCCAATGTGATGGCATCAGTAAGTGGACCTTTTGAAAGGTACTTAAGATTATGAGGGTGGAGCCCTCATGAATGATTAGTGCTCTTATAAAGAGACACCAAAGAGCTTCCCGGCACCTTCCACCCTAAGAAGTACCCTTTGATCCCAAAGGGGCTTTAACTTGACCATTCTGGCACTCTGGACTAGTATTTAGAGCTTCCAGAAGCTTAAGAAATAAATTTCTGTTGTTTACAAGCTACCTAGTGTCTGGTATTTTGTTATACTGATATATGCAGCAGCCCAAATGGACCAAGACAATGTTCAACCCACAGCGGTATGTTTCTAATAATGCTGAGTCAATTACATCAGAACTTAGGGCTTTTGGTGAGAAATATTATTTACAACCACCAGAAAAATTCCATCTTACAATTTTAGTAGTTTTATACTTCTGTAAGTTAAAAAGCTATACTATCTTTGAAGCTCATTATTAATAAGCCCTCTGCTATTTAAGATCACTTAATGTTATCTTTGGGTAAATAAAATGTGTTATATACACCCCCCTCAATGGCTCTGGTAAAGAATCTGCCTGCTATGTAATAGACCTGGGTTCATTCCCTGGGTTGGGAAGATCCCCTGGAGAAGGGAAAGGCTACCCACCCCAGTATTCTGGCCTGGAGAATTCCAAGGACTCTATAGTCCATGGGGTCACAAAGAGTTGGACATGACTGAGTGACTTTCACTTTCAGTGAATCAGAGACAGAAATTAATTTGAATAAAAAAAAATCTTCAAATTTATTACTCCTTTCTCCCATCTCTCACTGCATCTCAGGGTAAGATAGTTCTGAATAACTGCTCATCTATATGAAAGCTTTCTTTCATGCTTCTCTTTGCAGGTTAAGTTAAAAGCAGGTCTCTACTCTCCTGACACAGTAAGAAACCCCTGTAACCAAGGGTATGAATGGGAAAGATAAAGAACAACTGTTTTCTTCTATATACTATTATAATATTTTGTTTCTGATTCTTGGCATGCTTGGTCTTGGAGTACCAGGAAGCAGGTATCTTAGTAGGAATATTAAAGAGAAGCTAAACTTTTTAGGACAAAGAGTAAGGGTGGTGATAGTAAGCTTCCTGTCTTGATATAGTGAGCTACTCATGTGACTGTGGGCATAAACAGGGAAGGGGATAAAACTAGTTGCAGAGGGCTTGAGAGGCTCTTGTATTCTAAAATGTGAAAAAGAAATATACACAAGGTCTCTTTCTTAATTTACATTACTTAAGAGTCCAGGGGTCGGGACAAGGGGAAATGGGTTGTTAAAACCCTGATACTTCTTAAGTATGAAAAGTAGACTATGATATCTGAGGGTATATGAAAATTACCTTTTTCACAGTTTTATCTGGTTCAAGAGCAATATCTGGAATGTTTGCATCCACCATCAAGGAAAACAAATTCAAAATAAGATTAGAATACCTAAAGGAGAATGGGAAATAAAAATAAACAACAATATGTTAGAATTTTGCCATTCTTTTCTCATATTAAGAGCACTCCTACAAGTAGTAATACTTAGATTTTTATAATGATTACTATTACTCCTATGGAAAATACAATGTACGCTTATTCACCAGTTGTCTCAATGAAAAGCAAGACTTGAAAATATATCTTATTCTAGGGCCTTGATATAATACCACTTCTAGGTTTCCCAATAGGGAACACACCTTTGGAGTAACCATCTAATAATGACATTTTTTTCATTTTTTAGTAAGTATATTCTTTTCAGAAGGGATCTAAGGGGGAATCCGCTTTATACCATTAACTGCGTTTTACTAAGGAATGAAGATCTGTCTTTGCTCAATGAAGACAAGAACCTGCTACCTTAAGACTACCTCAGTGTGTCATGGGTAATGAGTGAAGTGGCAACGTGACTCCATCTGCTATCTTAAGACTACCTTGGTGTGTCATGGGTAATGAGTGAAATAGTGTGACTCCATTCATGAATCATAAGTATCCTCCAGAGACACTAATCCCACCATCTTAGAAAATACAGTGACTGATGTGGTTATAAGCATCCTAAATGGAGGAGAAAATAGCTCATACTCTTCTACACTAAAAATATACAAGATATCTAAATCATTTCACCTTTGGAGTATGTGGACCCCTGTAGGAAGTTTTATCCTCATCAGTGCTCAAACTTTTCATTTTCCTCTAAACAAAGACAAAGTATGTTCCTTTTCCAAATGTTCATTACTAGAGGTGGAGCTGTGTGGGGAAAGGTGTCAGTAAGTGTCCACTGGGCACAGGCCACCTCCTGCTCAGAACATTCTCCTCTAGGACAGTTACGCCCTGAGTGGTAATGCAGTACTGTAGTGATAGAAGGAGGCCCAGATCTGACTTTGGGAATGGATGTGAGTAAAAAATTTGGTTTTAAACAACAAAGGTTTTTAGCTCGTCTTGGTAAAAAGTTTTGGATCTGTTCCCCCTAAACTGAAACCATGGAGTCACAAAGAGTTGAACACTACTTAGCGACTAAACTATACATATGCTGTGCTTTGCTTAGTCACTCAGTCATGTCCAACTCTTTGCGACCACATTGTCCACCAGGTTCCTCTGTCCATGGGATTCTCCAGGCAAGATTACTGGAGTGGGTTGCCAGTTCCTTCTCCAGGGGATCTTCCTGGCCCAGGATCCGAACCTGGGTCTCCCACATTGCAGGCAGATTCTTTACCATCGGAGCCACCTGGAACCTATATATATATAGGAACAAAGAAAGAATTTTAGGAACTAAGTCATGGTCAAATATAAGAAAGATTTTTAGGAACAAAGTCATGGTCAACTGTGTCAGAGCTTCAAGGAAGCAAAAGTGGCCACTGGATTTGCTATAGGTAGCTGTTTATTTTGATAAAATTAGTTTCAATAGCAGAGCATGACTGGAAGACTTACTGGAGAAGGCTGAGGAAGAAAGGAGGCAAGTAAGTGGAGACAGTGAGAACTTTTAAAAATAGATGTACTGAGGAGAGTGAAGAAATAGGGCAACAGTACAATGTTAGCAATATCCTGGTCTGTCGGGAGCCGGTGAGGCATTCCACTCGTGACAAAGGTCATGAGGAAGGAGGCTCGGCATACGCAAAGGCGGGATCGAGCCTCAAGAGTCCGCCCGGATATTCTCGAGCATCTACCCCCCAAAAAACAAAGCCTACTTTATTGCTTTGTGCTCTCACCTCTGACTTTACTGGGGGCTGTCCCCTACCACCATCTCGCTCTCTCTGTCAAAGAGTTAACTTACAGCTCCAATTAATAAAGTTCCTGGGCAACTAGGAGTGTTTAAATCCAAACCCCTCAGATGGCTCTCTAACTCGCCTGACAAGTTTACCCGGACTCCTGCAGCTGTGCATACAATTGTTTACAGTCTCCCAGCCTCCAGAGGCATGGGAAGCTTAAGATATTCAAATAGCTTAGAGCCTCTCAGAGAGTTAGAAACTGTCAGAATAAGACTAGTAAAGGATTTCATTGATGAGTCAATGTTTGTTGCCAAGTTTTCACATCCCCTGAATTGTATCCTTGAATATGTATTAATTAATAGTTGGTATGTAGAAAAAATAAGTAGAGGCCTTGGTGTTAGTAACTTTAGACCCTTAAGGTAATAAATTCTTTCTTTTGTTGTAAACCTATTACACATCCACCCTATAGGAATGCAATTTTATCTTTGGAAGATGGCGCCAAACCTTAAAATAATTACTCTTAGAGAAAGTAAGTCTTTGTTGATAAGTCCTTGTCAAGAGTCATAAAATATTAATAGGCCTTCTGGCCAGAAGATGATGTAAATCACCTAAACCATTTGTATACAATAAATTTGCAGGAAAGAAACCCTGGTTTTTGATAAGAATCAAAGACTGCTGACTTTGCATCCCCTATTATCCTCTATGTGTAACTTAGGGTATATAAGCCCCTGTTGAAAATAAAGCTACGGGCCTTGCTCACCAATGCTTGGTCTCCCCATGTCATTCTTCCCTTTAACTTCCAGCTGAGTCTCCATCTGGAACGCGGAACCCACCACGCTTACTACTTACACCTGGGCTTCTAAGACCCACTCGAGAAGGTCTCTAGGGTGAGGTACCTTCCGCTATTCAAGGGCGCCTGCGGCCTACCTAAGTGGTGCAAACTTCTTGTCTTGAAGTTTTATTGGTCTCCCGCTACTCAGCCTCTTTTCTCCACTGAATTTTCCTACTGAGCTATCCTCATTCTATTATTCTTTATATCTCTAATTAGCATATAAATAGTCGCCTAGGCCGTCTCTCCTTCGAATACCCTGGATCAGCTGGGGCTGGTCCCCGGCACTGGTCTTCTCCCCACTATTAATGGAAGCCAGTGGCACTCACTTAGCTGTGGCAGTTAAGAGGGATTACAGTTTGGGGCTGTAAAATTCAATGGGGGAAGGAGGAAAGTGAGAATTAAGGTATATTATATACAGTGGTAGGGTAATGAGATTGATGCTGAAGACATGGAGGAATGAAAAGAGCTATAAGGACAGTCGGTGTGCTGCTCAGACAGTGAAAAGCACTGGATCAAGATTTTGAAGGGCTAACTTGACTCTTAATGAGAGGGAGTGGCCAAGGCTGACTTTACATGAGAACCAGGCTCTGTGAGGCCACGTCACAGCTGGACCATTCATGAAGATGTTGAAGTCACAGCAGCAGGCCTGAAGAAGACAAGAATGAAAGTTTTCAGTGGAGGAGAATGACAGGGAAATAGGCAGTTGATGGTCAGCAGTAGGTAATTTATCTGGCTTCACGGTGTGTATCTATGCTTTTGTTAAGAAGGCCAGGACAGAAAGGTTCAGAAATGGCATTTCGGAGCAGGAAGGCACCAAGACCTTCTTTAAGCTCTGTGGTTTGTAGGAAATGGATACAGCAGAGGGTCCATGGAGAAGGCTGTAAGGACTGCAAGGCACCAGGAACTTCTTTAAGCTCCATGGTTTATAGGAAAGGGATACAGAAGAGGGTCCATGGAGAAGGCTGTAAGGACTGCAGTGTCAGTAGGATACAACCAACTGCTACGCGTTAGGTGATAAAAACAATGATACTCTTTCAGTGAATCCTTAATAATTCATCCTTTGCTTTGTTGACTATATAGGATTTTTCCCAGTCTTGCCACAGGGGAATCTCAGGAATCTACCACAGGGTAACTCAAGGAGAGGAATGCAAGGCTCAATTTTGAAAGGGATATTTCAGAGGTTCTCAAACCTGGCTGCCCATTAAATTCACCTGGGAAGTTTCTTTAAAAATACCAATGCTGGGGCCAAAACCCAGGCTGACTGAACCTGATGGGCTGCAACTGTTTTGGTCTCCCCTCCCCAACAAAGATCCCCAGTGATTCTCATGCACAGCTAGGATCTATGTTAAAATGTTTGCCTTTATTATAGCCCAATATGTGTTCCTTTTGTAAAAGGCACATATTAATGTTTCTGGATTATCTGTTGGTATAAATGTAACCAGGCTTCCCAGGTGCTCAGTGGTAAAGAATCTGCCTGCCAGTACAGGAGATGCAAGAGACATGTGTTCAATCCCTGGGTCAGGAAAAACCCCTGGAGTAGGAAATGGCAAGCCACTCCAGTATTCTTGCCTAGAAAATTCCATGGACAGAGAAGCCTAGTGGGCTACAGTCATGGGACTGCAGAGTCGAATAGGACTGAACACACACATATATACATAAATGAAATCACCCATGTTTCTATTATTATGGCAAAGGGAAACAATGTAAATAAATACAAAGTGGAATATTTTCTAAGAAGCTTAAACATCCAATTACTTTGCAGATTATTTGTCACTACATTTCAACTGTATTAATCTTTTACATCTGTTGCCATTAACCTACATTTTCTATTTAAAACAGAACCAGTGACACCGAACAGAAATTAAACATTAGTTATTCAAATCCTATCCAGAAAAACAGATTTAAGGTTACTAAAAATCTTTAAAACCATTATCAAAAGAAAATATAAGGTTAAGGTTAAAAAATGAGAGTGAGAAAAGTGCAAAACCAAGTCTAGACAAAGATGTAAGGATGGATGTGATATAAATAAGATTTTGATAAAGGAGTAGGTTAAGCACAGAGTTCAAGGAAACATACTCTTTCTCTTACCCAAGTTTATACCAATCATCAAGTTACTCATTGACTATATAAAGATGCTCTAGATTTTTCAGTAAAAATCTTCAATACTAAGAATAAAAATCATTAACTACATCAAGTGAGGTTTTTATGGCATTTCAGAGGTCTGCTTCCCCTACATTTATCCATTTTGGATGCAGTGAATATCAGAGTAGAATTCTATATAAATATTTCTTTAATAAGTGTACTAGAGTTCCAGGAGGGAAAAAAAAAATGAGGTTAACAATGAAAAGTAGTTTGATCCACAGATTCACTATTTGGTGACTTAAGACATGACAGTGTGAGAACTTTGCTTAATACAGCAAAATGCATTCCTAACTT
Organism: Bos grunniens; assembly: GCF_055505025.1. Lineage (NCBI taxonomy): Eukaryota > Metazoa > Chordata > Mammalia > Artiodactyla > Bovidae > Bos > Bos grunniens. Next base: position 15,491,627 of record NC_141188.1, read on the forward strand.
CATTATTTTTACTGAAAAGTTTAGGCTCTCTTTGTATCACCGGTGTCCAGCATGGTGTTTGGCATAAACACAGATTAAGAGAAGTTTATGTTTTCCTTCAATACTTAACTTTTACAATGTTTGAGCATTACTCCTGCTGCCATAAGAGTATTCAAAAAATAAAATTTCCAATTCATTATTGGTATAAAAATGCATTTTGTTACATGAAAATCACTCCATAAAATGTGCTCTGACATCTGTATAACTATAACCATTCATAACTTAGTTCAAATGAGATTGCTTAGTTTATGTGGTCCACATTGTATTCAATGATTTCTTATTGATTAGCAATCAACAAAAACCATGAAAAGAACAAGAACAAGGTTGATACCCTAATAATAAATGTGTCAACTGTAAACAAACTTTTGGCTATCTGGCTAATTCTTATGTCCTAAGGGAAATTTTTTACTAACAGAAGCATATTCTAAAATATAACACTAAGAAATAAATGTTGACAAAAATATTAAGGCCCAGCTAATTTTAACAGTGAAATTCCTGAAAATAAAACATTAAAACTATGTTCATGAAGACTTAACATAAAGTGAGGTAGATTAGTCTTCATGATTTTTCTTAGTAGTGAGAAAGTTAACTTTGGCTCTGCACAAACAATCTGCTTCTATTTTCTCATTTTGCTGAATTGCTACTTATCCATTATCAATGACAGTTTATAAAGCTCAATGTTTTCTTTCTGCTTTCAATAACGGAGAGCACCTTTGACATTTCTCTAGTTATCATTTCATATTATCTTGTCTGTCTCCTCACTGAGATCGCCAAACTTTCATCTAGCTATGACTATTTTAAATTAAAAATTCCAGGTATTAAAGTGGAACTTTCA